>NC_088687.1:18209521-19430092 GCF_028017835.1 Emys orbicularis
CTGGACTCAGTCCACCAACAAACACTTTTTTGGGTGGCTCTTTTCCCTTCAGTGCTTTTGCCCTTTTAGGATCGATTAACTTGCCATCCAGTTTGTGTTCCTTCAGTTCCAATACCTAGAAAATCCACAGGACACAAGAGTTTCAGAAAGCCATGAAAAAACGAATGCATACAAGAGCCAACTACACAGACCCTACATACCTTGTCAACACTGGCAGCATCTTTGAAGAGCACAAAGCCAAATCCCCTGGACCGCCCAGTCACTGGATCTGTTTTAATTGTGCAGTCCACCACCTCTCCAAACCGAGATAAATATTCTGTCAAGTCTTTCTTGCTTGTGTCCCAGCTGAGGCCTCCTATAAACATTTTACTACAATAGAAAAAAAAAGCATATAGTTAATTAAGAGCAAACTATTTTGCTAATCACTTCAAGTGTCAAAGAAACTAGAATACCCAAGTGGTAATTTTTCCAGCAAGATCAGCATCATGACTTGAAAAGACACCACTCTCGGTTCACTAAACTGATTTCCAGGGCCTCAAAGCTGACCTTTACATAATTATACCAAACTATATGCATGTTATAAAGTTCTCAGACCCCGACCCTGCAAAACACTTATGCGTGCGCTTAACTTTAATCCCATGAATCAAGTACACGGTAGTGAAATGAATCGTACCCATAAGTGTTTGCAGGATGGGAGCTGGTTACGAGTGACCCGAGTACCTTTGCTCTAATACTACCCAGGCATGAGGTTTTGGGCTGCGGCCTACCCGACTCGGCCCATTGCTAACGGGCTCGGAGGCAGTGGCTCAGCTCCTCCCGATCCTGAACTCCCCAGGACGCCCGACAAGCTACCGCCTGCTCCCCCCAGACACTGTCAGCCAGCGAGTTGCGTCCAGAGGCCCGCCCGCGCGAGTCAGGAACGAGACTCGGGAGCAGCGTGGCATCGCCGCGCGCGCAGCTTGGCCCCAGCCCGCCCCGGGCAGCCCCTTCGCGCTCTACCCCGCCTCCGATTGGCTCCCGGTTACGTCATGGCCCGATGATTGACAGCACCCCGCCCTTCGGAAAGCAGCTCGACGGGGAGACACAAAGAGAACGCGAAACGTGCCCAAGTGGGACCCCCTCCCCCGCCCGCCCGCCGGGAGGGGGGCGGGAGGAGCGCGAGCGCCCCCCAGGCAGGGGCTGCAGGGAGGGGGCGGAGAAGGGGCGCCCTCCCCCCCACCGTCCGGCCCTTACCCATCGTCCTGCTGGTTCTTGCTGGCGTTGATCTTGGAGCCCTCGGCGAACTCCTCCAGGCCGCCGCTGTACTCGGTCATGTCCTCCATAGCGGGGGCAGGTTACGAGAGCTAGAGACTCGATAGAAAGCTGCAACCAGAAAGCGCGGTAATAAAATGGCGGCGGAAGAGATCCGGGCACCGCCTGCGCCGCCTTTATATACCCTTTCCGGCAGCCAATCAGCGCAGCTCGGCAGCGCAGGCGCGGTAGCGACTCCCGGAGGCCCAGGCGGCGGGGTTGGGTTGGGGGGGGGGCGCATTGCCCCGTCTGATTGAGCAAGGCATGGGAACAGCGTAGGCAATGGCGGCTGCACGTGGGCTTAGGTGACCCAGGAGGGGAATGGGTGACACCAGTCATCCCGGCCTCCCCGCCAGGCAGGGCATATGAGCACCCCACCCTCATCTCCCCTGGAATCCCCTCGGCATTATACTCATCTCCCTAGCAGGCTGCAGTGCCTGTCTGTGCATTGCCTGCCAGCGATCTCCCGGCCACGCTAATCCCTACACTCCCTTCGCCAGCTGCTGCGACTACTGCAGGGGGCTGCTAGTGCATAACGAGATTCCTGTGTGTGCTTCAAAGAGCCCCAAAGCCCCCCTCCCCCAAAGAGAGAGCAGTGTGACCCCTTCCCCATAGATTCGATATTCCTTCTCCCCTGTATACAGAGAGGGGGAGGTGATCGATGAAGACAGGCAGCAAATGCCCCCAGGCGCCTATCCCCGCAGTTTAAGCAGCCAAGCAATCTAGGCAACCTCTCCCATCCCGTCTTCATTATTGCGGTATCGGTCAGTTGGAGAGGGAAGCAGCTGCTTCTGCAAAGTAAGTCAGGAAGCCATAGCTCCAGCCAGCTGCTTCCCCGCCTTTCAGATCCTACTTTCTGATCAGGTGGAAATACAGACCTCTCTCATTATGCAATCCTCGCTGCATTTCGACACAGCTGTGCAACTGGGAACATACAACCTAGAAATCCATTTAATGCAGCAACCATACCACTTCTGCCTAAGAGAAATGAAATCCACTAGAGAGAGATCTCCATAGGGCAGGAGAAATTCAGGACCAAGTTTAGCCCCCGCATTTGCGTGAAGTGCCGTCTGCAGCTGCAAAGCCACAGTTTGAACAAGAGCCGGCTCTTAGGATGACGGGATAGGCTCCTTTTAATGATGCTTACTGGGCGTACAGCGGCAGGATAAGTATGGAGGAGAGGCACGGCTTTATATGATTGCAGGAGGCAGCCTTGAGCCCTATATACTACCTTTCCCCCAGGGTATCAAGCATGTTAAGCAACTCACCTCGTACTCGGCACCATGCACCCTATGACTTGTGCCATGCAATTTATTTGCACCCTGTGTACCATGCACCCCACATACTGTCCCTTTCTCGAAGCTGTTAGCCTCTCCCGCCCCCCTTTTTACTGCACGCTACAGATCATGCGTAGGACATGGGTTAGGCGGCTTCCCGCACTGCACCCCACACACATGCCCCCCTCCTCTCTTTGTCGCCGCCGCCCTGCAGGCGCATTATGACGGCCAAGCCCCGCCCTTCTTTTCTCACCTGCCAATCAGACGGCAGTCAGCCCCTGGATTGGCGCAGCAGCGCCCCCTTCCACCCACGTGCTGCGCTTCCCTCCTCCGCTGCCCGGGCTGCGCGCAGGTTCCGCTTGCGGCGCGCGCTCTCTCCCCTCCCCGCCTGCAGAGCCGTGCCGCAGGGTGTCCGGCCGGGGGCGCGCGGCGCTGGCAGGGACCTGGCCCGCGGGTGGCAATGGTGGTGTTCGCGGTGCCTGCAGAAGTCGCTGTGATCCTGCTGGATATCGAAGGCACCACCACGCCTATTACCTATGTCAAGGTGAGCGCTCGCTGCACGGGGAGGGCAGGCACCTTGGTGAGGAGCCTGGGCTGCAGTCAGCAGAGACAGCGGGCAGAATAGCCCTGAGGCCGGGCGGGTTTTTACAGGGCGGTGCTGGCTGCTGGACTCAGAGAGGTGGGGTCTGCTGCGTGGGGGAGGTGATGGGCTTGAGGCTGGCTCGCGGAACTGTAGCATGTGGGGGGTCTGTCTAAAGTGTTCATTTGTTTTGCAACTCCCCTAAACCTTGCACTGCAACAATTCTATATCACTGCCACATCTACCCCCATTAAATGTAAATATAGACACATTTAGAGAGACCATTAAATCTAGTCCAGCCCTTGCTTCTCACAGAACACCTACGTTTTAGGAATAACATCTTAATAGACTTTTACCATCCAGCCACGGTTCTGCACCCTGCTACATAAATGCAATTTGTCAAATGGGAGTAGATTACTTTTAGTAGAGTGCTAGCCTGCCACATCAAGTATTCAAGAAACCAGGTCATTTGTACATGCCTCAGGCCCAGTTTTGTTTGCTAAGCTCTACTGTGGCTTAGTGCAGAGAACAAGAACAGTGAATTGAAAATAGGTTAGTGGTTTGGGCTGACTAGTATGGAATTCCTACGCAGCTGGTGGACATGTACTTTAGTTTATTTGATTGAGTTTTTAATATAAATTTTTGGATGTAGCATTAACCATAGGTCACTTTAAGAACCTTGTCACTTTGGATCACAGTTCTAGTTCAAAGGTTATTATGCATGCTGCTCTGTCAAACTCTATCAGGCTAGTGCTCAGAACATAGATGTCTGCAAAAGAAATTAATTAAAAATGAAACAACCCTACTGAATATACAAGCCAAGTTTTTTTCCTTGTTATTTTGACTGCTACTGGCATGCATTGACAATACGGTGATCAGAATTCTGATTCTAGCGCTTAACTTGCCAGCAAATCAGGACCTTATGAATGACATGAAGGCCCAACAGTTTAGTTTTTCATTACTGTTCCAAAACAGCTAAATAAAATGTACAGCATTGTAAATGCAAAACAACTTCAGACAAGTTAAAAATCCACCTTCTTATTCAGCAAAAGAAGGGCAGCCCTTGCTTATTAGAGGGGGTTTTAATATACCTGTATGCTGGTTTCAGTCAATCAAAATATTGAGTGGTTCCTTTTTTTGTTCCAGGGGTGTTTGTCTCTGGTGTTTGTAAAGCTGGCCCTTCATGATCAATCATAACATAAAATACTCATTTTTTAAAGAAAACAAAATCAAGTTTCACCAGTCTTCTGACTGATTACCCCATCACCACTTTTCACCCAGTGGCTTTCATGTAGGTCACTCTTCTAAGATAATATAGGTTTATATGTTGGTATCTTTGTTTTTACCATATACAACATTTTTCTTCTCTGTAATTATGATTTTGGTAGATCGCTGATATACAAGGTCAAAACCTTGGGTCTTTAAAAGGAAACTAACTTTCTAAATCTTGCTTGTGTGGACTGTAGGTAGCAGCTTAATCTTTATTAGGCCTTGTCTATACTTACAAATTTTGCTGACATAGTTACCTTGGTTGTGGTAATGGGTGTAGGTGTTCCTTACAACACACGTATGCTGTCAAAAGTAAACCCTCCTACTGGAGATGTAGTTACATTGGCAAAAGGCCTTTTTGGCTGTCATAACTGCATCTGCACAAGGATGGTTTTGCTGGTATAGTTTTCAAAAGCTATTTTAACCACATTATGTTTTCTCTTCATCAGGGCAAGAGTATTCCAAGAGAAACATTTTAAAATGTATTTCTGAGCATGTTGACGGTTGGTTGGTTGGTTGGTTTCTCTCTGCGAGTGGTGGTGTAGGAGAGGGTTTGAATTGCATAGACCAGTGGGCCATGCCCTTCCTCACAAGAAGGTGCAAAAGACTAACCACAGGGGAGTGGATGGACCTTCAAGTAGTTCTCAAGTTTCAGCTTTCATTAAAAAAAAACAAACCCTCAGATGCTCTCCGAATGTGATGTCCATGTGAATTTGTAGAGAGCCAATAGCTGAGGTGTGAACTGCCCATTCATTTCAGTAAGTGCCAATTCAAATGCCAACAATATAATTATGCAGTGGCATAGGGAGCTGATGATATATAAATTAAGATGCATAGGCATTTAACAGGTTTCAGAGTAGCAGCCGTGTTAGTCTGTATCCGCAAAAATAACAGGAGTACTTGTGGCACCTTAGAGACTAACAAATTTATTAGAGCATAAGCTTTCGTGGGCTACAACCCACTTCTTCCGAAGTGCATCCGAAGAAGTGGGTTGTAGCCCACGAAAGCTTATGCTCTAATAAATTTGTTAGTCTCTAAGGTGCCACAAGTACTCCTGTTATTAATATAGGCATTTAACAAACACATGGAGGGCCCAAATTACTTCTTTTCCCTAAGGGGGCTCAGCTTTCAAAAATTTGGTAAATGTTGATTAGGCCCTAAAACAAAATAATAATAGAATATCAAGGTTGGAAGGGACCTCAGGAGATCATCTAGTCCAACCCCCTGCTCAAAGCAGGACCAATCCCCAGAGAGGGGTTTTTGTTTCTTTTGTTTTGTTTTGTTTTTTTAAACCCCAGTTCCCTCAAGGATTGAACTCACAACCCTGAGTTTAGCAGGCTAATGCTCAAACCACTGAGCTATCCCCCCCCATAGAATATGAGATCTCCCCCCCCATAGAATATGAGATCTCCCATGTTTAGTTTGCCAGTTTTAAATCCCATCCAGGCTAGCAGGAACCTGAAAATGACTTTTAAGCTGACTTATATGAACTGAGTTAGTGGTCTCTCTTCACTTTTTACCAGACAAGCATCCACACGATAATTGAAAAAAAGCCCTCTCTCTTTTGTTCAAACTTTGTTATTTTAAGACCACTCATGAATAGGGCCTGTGGAAAATAATTGCAGATTCAAAGATTTTGGATACTGTTATCTACCTTCACCTAACAGATTTACGGTCACACTCTAATAGCTTAACTATTCAAATATCTTAGTCACTTCTTAACATGTTAATCAATTGTTAGAAATTATAAGAGTAACAGGTGAGTAGGTTGCTTAAGTTATAACCATCTAGAATGTATTTTGGTGATGTGTTAGTTACCATCAATAATATATGCAACTCAAGTCTCCTGACATGCCTGTAACCTCTACTGGCTCATTAATTAACCATTTATGAATTGAACCTTAATATACAGTGGGACCAGTTTTTCTATAGTTTTCAATGAAAACTCAGCATGCTGGAAAGTTTCCAAATATTTTAAACAACTTATTTTATTCTGTCTTTCACTTGATTTCTGTTATTTTTTAGTATCTCTTCAGTAGGTCCCATATTGCACCCAACTATTTCCTGCCAAGATTGGCTGTATTTTGTTAAAATTTGAGCTGCACAGAAGTTACCCAGACTTTACTCTTTTCAGCTCCTCTCACCAGTCAGCAACTTCTAACCCGGCGTATGTAACTTGTTTGTTTGGGCCTTCGTCCTCCAGCTCTCTGGGCCTTCCTCCTCCAGCAGCACATCACGCAATGCAGAGTCTTCGTGAACATCCTGTGGAAATATTATTCCCTGCAAATGGGATAGCTGCCCACATTTTCCAAGAATGCACCAATGCAAACATAGTTGGGCCATGTAGTCGGTGTGGAGACGCACATTTGGTCAACAATGGGTTGTGCTCTCTGGCTGCCACTTGGTTTTTATAGACAGGTCAGATAAGTGTCACAAATTGGTTATAGAAATACAGCTGTAGTCTGCATGGGCACTTACATTGCTGAAGAATTGTAGGCCTGAGCCCTTATGATAGGCATTACTATTGAGCTCAGTGGCAGTTTTGCTTGGAAAGGAGTACAAAATTTGCCCCTCGGTGTTGTATGTCTCACAAATGCTGAACAAGAGGCGTTACTTTAGGGCCCACTGACACTACAAATACAGCCATGTTTGTTTTGTAACTGATTTGACACTCATCTGACCTGGTTACAAACCACAAATGCTGTTGAGTTGAGTTCACACAACAGCTTTTTTCTTAACACAACCATTTTAGTGCATCCACACCATAGGTACTGGAACTGGGGGTGCGGAAGCAGCCCCTGGCTTGAAGTGGATTCCATTATATACAGGGTTCACAGTTTGGCTCAACGGCCCTCAGCACCACCACTATAAAAAGTGTTTCAGCACCCCTGGTCCACACCTAATTGTGTTTGTATCAGTGCATTTTGGAAAAATCAGAGCACTATCCCAGAATACCTCAGCAAGGGTATTACTGTTACTTGAGCCTGGTCTACACTTAAAAGTTTTGCCTATGCAGCTATGTCTGTTTGGAGGGGGGGGGGGGGGGGGGAAATCACACTTAACTGACATAACTGTGCCGGCAAAAGCTCCAGTGCAGACTCGGGGCATGTCTACACTATAGACTTAAGTCATTATGTTAGGTCCACTTACAGCCCCCTCAGTAATTACAGATGTCCACACTACCCTCCTTCTGTCAGTGGTGTGCATCCTCACCAGGGCTTCTCACCTCCGGTGGGGAGATCTGTGCCCAGAGTCCACTCAGCTGCCGTGCTCTACACAGACACTGTGTCACCCCAACTACACCGACTTAAGCCCTACGCCTCTCGTGGAGGTGGAGTTATGATGTTAGTGTAGTAGGGCGCTTACATGTGCGGGAGCAAGGCTGTTGTGTAGATACTGACATAGTTCTCTTTTGCCCGTATACGCTGCGTCTCTATTAGGAAGGTTTGCCTGTATAGTTATACCGGCAAACCCTTTCGAGTGTAGACAAGGCTATAGTACGTACTACATTAAGTGTGGACACAATCTGTATCTACAGTTAACCAGGTTACTTACGGGTTACAAACCCAGCTGCGATCTGTTGCACCGGCAGGGTGAAGGTAATCATACTGATTTCCTGAAGAATAGAATAGTGGAATCTTTAACAGAGATTGCTTCCTGAAAGGTAATTTTCATTGAATGAAACGAGAATTGCCCCCAACAAAGTTGCTGCCTTCTAGATTCAAGAAATGATATAGTTGGATCACTCTCAAGAAGCGTAAACCCATTTCTTCCTCATCCTGACACTCATTCTTCTAGTTCTGCAATTTTCCAAATGCATGTATCGTATCTTTGGCCTTAGCTTATCAAATTTGCCAGTACTACTTTTAAATGGTTTATTTGCTTGGCTACTGCTTGTATTTTTAAAATCGAATAAATCTGCCACATGAAGTACACTTTGGCTCTAATAAAGCTTCCTTTAATAGCTTTATTATGTTAATTATTGCAATATGGCACACACTGCTCATTTTCCTCAAAGAAGCTTCTAAGCTGCATCTTTTTGCAACTTTAAGAATGAGTGAGTAGTGGCAACCAATTCCATTCCCTTCCACTTCACTGATTAATTCATAGCTGGCCACTATAAACAGCTGCAAGAAGATTTTTTTCTGGTCTCAATTGGATTCTCCAAAGAGGATTTTATTAGAGAGTATAAATGGCTTACTCCTTAGATATGTCCCATCATAGACTTCCCAATTGTTTATTTGCAATCTTCTTAGAGAATATTCAGATTCCTGTTGTGCTGTAATTTCAGCAGATGATATAATTAATCTGGTTCCACTTCCATCACTTACTTCACCCAACTCTATTAATCTACAGAGAGTTTTCTAATAATCTCCCATATTAGAATCCCATTAGTAAGGAGCTGAGCATTTCAGCATGCTTTAGGGATTTAGGATTTTTGCATATCCTAGGGCAGGGTTGTCAGACTCATCCTCTGCATAGGGCAGACTTCAAATTTTAAATTCTGGTTCATGGGGCATGGTATGAATTTGGGGTTATGCACTATCCTCCACCCACAGCAGAACTTTCATTGATGTTATGGGAGGTTTGCATAAAGATCAAGGGTAGAATTTGCTCTTTATATAATAACTAAGCCTCTAATTTTAGTATTTTGTTTCTACTTTTGTTGTCCCATTCAATATCCGCCATTCAATAGGAAGATAGTCTCAATTTTAGGATCACTGCTAGTTTTGAGTTCTTTTTCTCTACCCTCCAAGTCTGTTCTCTCACTCTCTTTATATTCCCTTCGCTGCAACAACTAACCCTAGTTCCCAACCCCTTGAGCATCCTCCCATCCCCTAGATTGATCAGCAATGAATTAATCAATGCTAGCATTCACATGTTGTCACTGGGCTTAAGGTAGCACCCCAATTAGATAAATGGGGTGTGGGAGATCATATCTACCATTGTTTCAGGCAGGCTGCAGAATCAGGAAGACAAAACTGCAGTGGTCAATTTCTGTTTATATTTGAAAACCTCTCTTTGCAATCACAAGGGCTAGACACTTTTTTTAAATGACAGTTGAGATTTTGCATCATACAAATGTTGTCATGGGGGATGCATAAATACATCAAGCCAGCTGCATTTTTGACACATCTGTCACAATGGATACTTTTTATCCTGTTTTCCCTGTTGAATTTAAGTGGACATCAATTTGAAATCTAGTCACTTTCTAAAAATGAGATAAGTAGCTTCAGATATTACTCCTCACCAGATTCCCTTGCAAATTTTTCTAGTTTATAATATTTCTCTCCCCCTTGCTGCATGGGAAAAAAAAAAAACACAACAGGGGAAATTGACTAGACAAAAGTTTTGTCCATTACAAAGTACTTTCAAGGGCACAGAGTAATGAAACTGAAGTTATTTTCTTTACTCTGTTTCGTTGTAGTAATCTTATAACAATAGTAGATAAAACAAATCAGACAAGCATTTTTTTAATTGATAGTTTTTTTTGTTTTGTTCTTAACATGAAAAGCTTCTTACTCACCTGGCTGTAAAGAGAATCTTCAGAGTATAATCCGATCCAATGTAGTCTAGATCAGTGGTTATCAACCTTTCCAAACTATTGTACCCCTTTCAAGAGTCTGATTTGTCTTGTGTACTCCAAGTTTCAGCTCACTTAAAAACTTACAAAATTGACATAAAAATACAGATGTCACAGCATGCTATTGCTGAAAAATTGTGTACTGTCTCTATTTTACCATGTAATTATAAATCAATTGGAATATAAAAAAATATTGTACTTACATTTCAGTGTATAGTATACAGAGCAGTATAAACATGTCATTGTCTGTATGCAATTTTAATTTGTACTGACTTCGCTATTGCTTTTTATGTAGCCTGTTGTAAAACTAGGCAAATATCTAGATGAGTTTATGTACCCCCTGGAAGACCTCAGAGTACCCCCAAGGGTACATGACCCCTGGTTGAGAACCACAGGTCTAGATACTGTCTGACTGAAACAGTTGCACCAAGAAATTAAGTCAACACTGACGACTAGTGATAATTGTTTGAACAACATTGAAGGGGACATGAGAAGGAGGAAAAATAATGGGCTTGGGCCCTCTTCTTCTGCTTTGATACATAAAGACCTGAAACGTTTAGTTAAAAAATAAACTTTTTAAACAGTATTTCTGTACAACCACAAAAGACTCTCAATAGTGATTGGAGAATTACGGACATAACTTGAGCCTGAAAGCAGAGCAGTGGAGATGGGAAGTTCTTCTTTAGTCACGCTGTTTAAAACTCTTCAGTGCCGTTATAATTCCAATGACTACAAAGCACTTTAGAGAGAGAGTTACTTTAAAGATACAACACCCTCCCCATTCACAACAAACATCCCTGGCATACTTATCTCTCCTCAGTCATCACCCTGAAGTCTTCTAGCAAAATCAGGGCAGACCAGACTAGACTTGACATTCCTGACTTTTCCAAGGTAAAAACAAGCAGAAAAACCCACTTTCAGGCGCTCGTCATGAGGAAGGAAAAAGGGGCAAAACCTTACTTTAAATATATTTTTCTGCATGTCACCTTTAACAACTTCACTGCTGATCATCGTATCAGCAGTTTATTCAGCTACTGTGCTTTTCTATTGTATTTGGCTCTTCTGTTCATTAAATGGACATTAACACAGGAATAAGGTTGAAGCGCTAACTGTGCGATGTTGTGTCCAGTATGTTTCTCTCCTCCCATCCCTGTGCAAATTGGCCAGAGGTCCTGGTTTGTCAGGACCGTGCTGGTTCTCTGGAGATGCTATAAGGCAGGGGTAGGCAACCTATGGCACGCGTGCCGAAGGTGGCATGCGAGCTGATTTTCAGTGGCACTCACACTGCCCGGGTCCTGGCCACCGGTCCGGGGGGGGGCTCTGCATTTTAATTTAGTTTTAAATGAAGCTTCTTAAACATTTTTAAAACCTTATTTACTTTACATACAACAATAGTTTTTCTATAAGTCTATAATATATAACTAGAGACCTTCTAAAAACGTTAAAACCTTAAATTAGAGTGAATAAATGAAGACTCGGCACACCACTTCTGAAAGGTTGTGGACTCCTGCTATAAGGTCTTGGCAGACTATATGGAAACACACATTGTGCCTTTGTTGTAACCCAATCAGTGCACTTATACAGGGCCCCTGACCACTGGGTGTGGGGGGAGGAAGCCATACACACACCCAAACCCTCCTGGGAAGGGTGGAGGGTCCCCCTGTGGGCTGTGGTGAGAGCCAAAAGGCTGGAGCAGAGAGCTGGGCCAGCCCCACAGGACAGGAGCCGCCGCAGGGTGAGTGCAGAGCGGGCTCACACTCCAAACCCAGGGATGCAACCACCCCTCCACCGGGAGCAGAGAAAGTGGGGGGGGGGGGGGAGCCAAATGCTATAGTGCACTGCACAGGGTCCCAAAATTCTTTAATCCATCATGGTACCCGGGTGTCTCAGAGCCGCAGGTTTTTTGTTTGACACAAACATCACATAACTGAGATGTCACTTTCAGCAGAACAAAGTACAGTAATTGTCCAGCTGTTAGAGATTGTATGTTTAGATTATAATCTGACAGGGCGGGCACTGTTTTTGTTGTATGGTTGTGCAGTGCCTAGCACAATGGGAATGAAACCTTTAGATGTTATGCTACAGCAGTACAAATAATAGTCTTAATGGTTTATTTGATGTGTAATTGGTAGAATGACACAGAAAGAAGAATGGTGGCAGTCAGCAACGTCTTTTCTTTAAAACTTAATGTTTGTAACAGGAAAGTGAAATAACTTAAACAGGGATAAACTTCCCAGCTCCATCCAAGGACATTCTCTCCTCATCCCCATAGTCCTGACCTGGGTCTGTTGGTGCTACTGTAATACACATGATTAGTGATGAGAAGGCTCACTTGTGTTTCTGTTCACCCTTAAGATCCCATATCATGGCTACAGTTCTCCTCTCACATTTTTTCTAAGCTTGCTTTATTTCACTTAGAATTCGAAATACTGTCCAGTAGAGCTCAATTGAAAGCCTAAATATATGGTGATGTAAGACTTTCTTAAAAGACCCGTTTAAAAATACGTATAATTCTCTAGCTCAAATCACAAGTCAAATTTCATTTCTAGAATGACCTAAGAACAAGGGCCCCTTTAAAATAGAAAAATAAATTCTTATAAGTTGTTAGTTCTGAGCGTACGAGCAGTCAGCCTTGAACTCCTGTGCTTAGGAATTGAAAGTCATGTCGTGTTATTTGAAAGATCTTCTCTGGACATGCACTATGATGTCAAATATGACATCTTTTCATTTTCAGAATAGCTTGGCCATTATTAACATAGCTGTACTTTAACTGGTCCCTCTGCAATATTAAGTGATTGCGGCTACATAAGCACCTGTTTGGTAAATCTATATTCACTAGCTTGCTTAAGGGGGCACCATCAATTTGAAAAAAGAAAAAAGAAAAAATCACATTTCTGCCAGAAAGGTTTGTACCCATTAGTACTAGTGTTATATGTAACACCTGAGATCACTACAAGAGAAAAAGATCAGCGAGGAAAAAGTTATGCATCTTTTCAGTTCACTTCCTTTGTGCATTGACAGAACAGCTTGATTCTCTATTCCCTTGTACAGTCAGCTACCCCATGGTGAAAAGATCCTTCTAAACATCAGCAAGAGATCAGAAAAAACATTATGCTTTTTTACACTTTTTTTTTTAATTTTAGGACATATTGTTGGAAAGCAGCTCTATCAGAAATTGGACCAACTTCTCTTTTTGAAGTCTTTTCATTGCTACTAATACAAGACTATCCATGTACAGAATGCTTTCACTTGGTTTTCAGTAACCCATCTACTTCTAAGCACTTACTCGGATCACCTTGAGCCACACAGCACTTTGTGGTTCTGTTGGGTTCCTCTGTGCCATCAGGGTTGGGGTTTGTTTTAGTCATCGTTAACAATAGTTACTGAGCATTTCTATCCATTTCATAGAGTTTTAACTGGTCAATAATGCCTACGGTACACAAAGTGACTAATTTTTTAAATCAGATGTGCAGTATCCCTGTAAGGGAAACTTACATGACTGTAAGAGCGCAAGTTTAAATGAGTCCTGTGTGGTTTTGTTACCAGGACACACTATTTCCGTACATCAAAGATAATGTTAAAGAGTACCTACGTGCGCACTGGGAAGAGGAGGAGTGCCAGCAGGACATCAGCCTTTTGAGGAAACAGGTGAGTGATTGGAACCATGTTATGTCTTGCTAGGGTTTACTGCCTGTCAAGGACTTCAGATCACTCAGAGCTGTGGCTGTTTTTACTAATCGCATC
The DNA here is from genome assembly GCF_028017835.1 of Emys orbicularis. Taxonomy (NCBI): domain Eukaryota; kingdom Metazoa; phylum Chordata; order Testudines; family Emydidae; genus Emys; species Emys orbicularis. The sequence goes on from NC_088687.1 coordinate 18,223,266, forward strand.
ATATATTTGTGAAGTAGGAGGAAGAGTTATCACTTGACTTTGAGGAGCACTTTCCTTCTTTCTGAGCTTATTTGTTTTTGAACTTACAGAGTGTGTCTGTCCCTCAGACATTCCATGGATGTATTTACCTAAAGTACACGTCTGCTGACCGATGCCAGCCATAAATAGATTCAAATCCCCACTTCCAGGGTACAGTAATGTGAACACAAACTAAACACACATTTTCCATCCCCATTCCTTAAAATGCCACACTGGCTCTGTTGGGCCAACACAGGAGTAAGGTCCAGAGCCTAGAGTCATCCACTGAGAGTCAGGGGAGCTCACATAGTACTGTGATGGGTACAGTATAAAAACCTACCTAGGTAGAACCACCTGCCTCAGGCTCCCAGATGTTTAAATTCAAGGGCTGTTAGCTGATCTCTATCACAACAGTTCACTGGTGGAGATGCAGTCTTCACCTCTGCAATTCAGCTGTACTGGAGCAGAACAGGAAGGCCAGCACAATTCTAATCAGAGGCTGGGTGCTGTGAATCTGTTCTCGCTGAGAACGTTCTTTCTGAAAGCTTTGTGGCGATCTGGCTGTATATTTAGCAGCTGATCTAAGCAGATAAATTTAAGGACTTATTTTGAAGGGTGCTGGGCACGCTGGCTCTGATCCAGTAAAATTTAAGTACAGGAGTAGTCCCATGATGGGACTTCTCGTGTGCTAAAAGTTAAGCATGTGTTTAAGTGCTTTGCTGAATGGCGACCACAGTGCTCAGCACTTAGGGCTCAATCCTGCGACCTTCCATTTGCAGCTGGTTATGATGATAGAGTCAGAAAACCTACCTCTATATCTAAGCTCTCAGAGGAAATCAGTAACAGAGCTGAGATCTGACCCCAGGAGTTCCTGGCTCCTGCTCCTTTGCTTTGACCACTAGACAAGACTTCTTTCTCAAATAGGATACAGGGAGCACATAAATAGAATGATATTAACATCTGTTTGTCCAGGGCCAACATAACAGTAACTTTTTAGTTTTTTTTTTTTTTTAAATGGTAGTGGTTAAATGTAGAATCTGAATGTATTCCCCACTACCCTGTAACTATTTTAAAATCTAATTTGAGGCTTGATCTATGAAACTTCTATTTAAATATACACAGTCTTTATGCCACATTTTATGCATTCCTTTATTTTATTAAATTAATCTTGGAGAGGACTGTATATTTCCCGCAAATCATTGTGGTAATACTAATTTATATTTAGGATTAAAGCAGTGTTGAAAGCATTTAATGTGCTGTTCAAATGGTAAGTATTGTTCTTTTTTTGAGAACCCGTGTTTTTAATAGATTCAGGAAATCTGACTTTCCATAGCTGGTTAATGTAGGATTTAGGTGAAGCCATTTTATTCTAGCTCTTTGTTGGTGTACATTGAAATTTGTCCAGCTGGGACAGTATCTTATAGATGGAAAAAGGCTCCATATTTAAATGCAAGACCAAGATGTTTAACTAATGTCCAAAATGGTTTTGGGTCAGTTATAAATACTTGGGGCCTTTATTTCACATTTTAAAAAAAGAAGAATGTAAGATTAAATTTAAGTGTTTGAACTTAACTTATGTCCAACCTTACGTAGTAGGGTAACCAGTGTTCAAATTAGGCTAGTGCAATTTACAATTAAAGTGCATGCTTCTAGACCCCAATTCCGGTAAAATTCCCTATTCAGGAAAGCTATTAAGCACCTGTGCAAGCCCAGTTGACTTCACGTGTGTAAAATTAAGGACATGTTCAAGTGCTGTCCTGAATAGGGATTGACTTACGATCAACTGCTTTCCTGAATCGGGGTCCTATTTAGCAATCTTGGGTCACCTTTTTTTGTTCATAATTTCAAGGCTGAAGAGGATTCCAACTTGGATGGCGTTGTGCCTATTCCTTTAGAAACTGGAAATGGAGAAGATGAAGTGGAACAGGTCATCCAGGCTGTAGTAGACAATGTGCACTGGCAGATGTCCCTGGACAGAAAGACCACAGCATTGAAACAGCTGCAGGGTCACATGTGGAGGGCAGCCTATGCAACTGGACGCATGAAGGGAGAGTAAGTAACTCCTGGTCCTGAAAGTTTCCTTGAAGTAGATCTTTTATATTTTGCTGAGCTAAGTTTCTTGGGCGTACGTTGGAGCCAAGTAGTTACATAAGGGCTGGAAGGTGACTGGTCGTAGCAGTGTAGGGCTGTATAAAAATGTAATCCCATTACTTCTTAGCTGAGCAGTAAGCATGGATTACTATGGGGACTTGTGCCTAAGCACTATCATGGAACCAAGTTCAGCCAGTCTCACCTTTCACCTCGAATGCACAGTGCAAAACTAATCCATGATTTGTGGTTGATTTTACTCGTGGGATCTAGGGAGCAATATTGTAAAATGACTTTGGGAAATTGTAAGACCCTGGGATTCAGCTTAGTTTGCAGTAGTCGTCCCAATGAGTAATGGGAAAACTTGAGGGGCCAGGGAGTGTGTTCCTCTCCCCCCCCCGTATAAAATGATCACTATGTTCAGCAGGTATGTGCTTGCACATTTGAGCTCTTTGCTGTTATCGTCACCAGTAAACTGATACCAAGGCAAGATGGCAAAACACTAACTCACAGGCTCTATGGGAAATACAGAACCTGAGCAATAGAAACTTGAGACTACACATCGTGAGGAAACTGGAGCAAGCAGTTCTGCTCACGTGATTAAGAGGGCTGTCTTGTTATGTTTGCAATATATATATATTTATTTTATATCTCCTATTATTCAGCTGGTAAAACTGACTCATTCATTTAGCAAGGGAAATTGAAAGCACAAGTTTGTAATTCTCACAGTTTAGAGAACAGCCCTCCTTATTTCAAACCATTTATCCAACAGTTACAGTTCATTTTGGGACAAGGTGGATAGACAAACCTAAACAAGAAACTGAGGAGGAGTCGGGGGAAAGCACGAAAAGTGAGATTAACTCCCATCGGTCTTTGGGACAGGTACTTTCATTCCTCTCTCTCTCTTGGATATTCATCTAAGCATCTCACAGTTGCTGAGAGTGGAATGGCAAGTCGAGCTCTCCATCTCCACGGATACCTGTTGTTTTTTCCAGCAAACAGGTTGCTAAAATACTTGTGACGTTCTGCGGAGAGTCAGGATAGCCTCTCATTTGAAGTCCAGTATAGATATTTGACTACGCTTAGTGTTTCAATTCTATGGCTGAGTGAGAATGACCAGTCTCCAGGTGTTTTGGGTGTTCCTTGCACAGAGAAGAGAGAAGGGAAATAGAGAGCTCAGGGGAAAGTAGAAATCTAGAAGACAAAGGAAAAGTATTGTAGTAAAAAGGAGGATGGGAAGCAGGAAGAGACAGTGCAAGTCTGTAAAAGTGTTGGGATGGTTAAAGGAAAAAACCCATTCAGCTGTTTATGCACTCTACAGCATACCAGACTTCGTTTTGGTACAGTCAGCTAATAAACACTTTCGTTCAGGATCATGCTGAAAACTGGCTTTTGATTGTCTGCCAAGATAAAGGCTAGGAACAACAATCCACAAAGGAGCCATTGTGGAGCAAACACTCACACCTTGCATACAGCCATCTTGTCCCCCGTTGCGTTAGCAGCTGAAGTGAAGTGCCAGTATGGGCAGGCAGCACACATACAAAACTTGTCAATGTGCAATTGAATGTTTATGAGAATTGTCACAGGAGCGCTGAAGTAAACACCCACAGTCTGGCTCCAGTCCTTGCACCTCACTTACCACCACCCCTCCAAGGAAAAGCAGCAATAATAGGAGAATAGGACCGTGCGATAATGAACTCAGACTTGCCCATCTGTGAAGATCAAGATGCTGCCTGAAGTCCAGGAATCCCTTCTGCTTAGCAGCCAGAGCTCTCAAAACCTCGAGACCGTCGCCCAACGACAAGCAACGGAGACTGTGGGAAAGCAGCGTGGGTAGAGAAACAAGCCCTGATCACAGATCCTACAGACCAATCACCTGGGTTCACCATGCCACATAAGATACGGGTCACAGCGAACCACATCAAAACCTCACACGGGCAATGCAATTACCTACTTCACAAATGGAAAATGGACAGCCTGATACACCATTGTGGAGAAAACACCCAAACCATAGCGGGAGGGATAGCTCAGTGGTTTGAGCATTGGCCTGCTAAACCCAGGTTTGTGAGTTCCATTGAGGGGGCCATTTAGGGATCTGGGGCAAAAATCTGTCTGGGGATTAGTCCTGCTTTAAGCAGGGGGTTGGACTAGATGACCTTCTGAGGTCCCTTCCAACTCTGATATTCTATGAATCATCTAGTGAGGCGCTGCCCTCTAAGAGCCTTTTCTACAGGGACAGCTTGATTCATTCCATGGCACCGGAAGCTAATAGAGTGGATGACAAACTTGGACATGGACCTTTAATGGTGCTTTTCAAGTGGCCATATGAAAGAAGAGGACTTATTGTCTGAATCTTAAAATTGGTCTCTTCTTGGCAACTAGGGCCTTGAGTCAGTTCCCCAGAATTTCCCCTCTTGCTCTAACCAGACTTGGCACATCACAGTCCGAGACACAGGAATTAAGCTTGGCAAACAAAAGCATAAGAGGGGGCAAGTTCCTATCAGAGATCTGCTCTGTTTGAATTTTTTTGGTTAACTGGTACCAAAGTTGAAGTTGCTGTACTTAAATGTCTTCTAAATAACCAGCAAAGGTTTTGTATAACCCTCAAGTCACGTGGCGTATTGAGCATACGGTAGCAAAGAACAGGGGAGGAAGAGGGAGTTACACTATTGTTAATGTACTGTAAACAAATGTTCAGAAGGAAAGCGTATTCCTTTCCATCAGCTCAAAATCCCCCATTTCTTCAGATACCCAGCTCCCATTCCTGGGCCTGATATTGCCCTGTCTCACATGCTGGGCAGTTGTTTGCACCTGTACTGTGTGGCTGTCAAGTGCTGCCATTCTGACTCGGAGGCATTTTACAGCCCCACTGCACAGGTATAAACCCACTCCAAATGCAGCTATACAGATCACTTTCCTTGCTCGTTGCTTCCACTAAATCATGCTGCTCTGTGTGTCCCTCCCCTGGTTAGTCTCCTTCACCCCCATCAAACAAACACACACACTACCGGTCTTCATTTTTAAGGGCCTTCCTGGCCCATCCCTGCCCTCTGTCATCTCCCATACACTATCAAGGTGTTGACCCCACTCTGCCAGTAACACCAGTCATCTTCATCCACTTTACGTTTTTCCAACAAGCACTTTGTGCTCTCTCACTGGCCACCTTCCACACGGAACGAGCTCCTCATCCACATCTGCAAAGCCACTTCATTACCCTCCTTCAAACTCTCTTCTGCTGCCATGCCTACAAAGAAAAACTCTGCAGTTACTGGGCAGCTGCTGGGCCGAGACCCCTGCTTATGCTGACCAGTAGAGTCTGTTACCTTTTGCTCCCCGAGTCAGTTTGTTGTATCCATCTCTTGTCTTATACTCCGATTGCAAGCTTTCTGGAGCAGGGACCATCTTTTTGTTCTGTGTTTGTACAGCACCCAGCACAACGGGGCCCAAACCTGTACCTTGCTATAAATTATAATGGTGTAAGGCAGTGGAGAAAGAGGCTATTGTCAAAGTCCTAGCTGCATCATTAGTGATTTTTTTCTGTCAATCTTAAAACTCATTATTCCGTTAACAACCTAAAAATCCAATCACACAAGGCTGAAAACTAACTCTGTTAAGTTACCCCCTTTAACAAAACCTGCACTGATTTCTCTGTTTTCTTTTACCAAACTGATACAAAGCACCTTCCGATCATCAGACTAGGGAACGGATTGTAAAACGAAGCTTGGAGCTCTGCTGTGTGTTGCTCTTTGGATAAGAGCGGATGTCGAATAAACACCATTACAAAGGTGTGATACGGGGATACCGTGTCACCTACTGGTTAGTCAGATGGGCTCCACTCTCCTGTTGCCGTCAGTTGGTGTGGCTGTGATGATGGAAACACCATTGTGGCATTTTTCAACCATCCGCAAAGCTGGAGTTTTGGGGGAGGGGGGTGGGTTTGGTGCTTAACTATCAATAGATCTTCTGTCATTTCATCCCTGATGTAACTTTTGTCTTCAGTGGAGTTAAGCCAGGGATGAAATTGATCCATGATTATTACTGTAAAACTAAAGAACAAGTCCCCATAAATGGAGTAGGTCTGATCTGCATTTTTCCCCTGATTTGTTCTTTAACCCTGAACATTTCATAGGAGCTGCATCAACAGATCCTAGGGGGCTGCATTCTCATTTCATTTCCACTTTTGCCCCCCAACCTTGCCTGCTGAAAGTGTTCAGAACCAGGAAACTAAGCTGCTCTTTAATGGGTGGGAATGAGAGGGGGTTGCTCCTACTAGAATGGGAATGAAAAACTATTTTATGGGACAATCAGGCTTCAGACTGTGAGAGGTCTGTTAACTTCCTTAATCCCTCCAAAAGTCAGGCTGGTGGGTGCAGAACATCTCTTTCCTTTAACATGTAATGAGCTGGAGACGCCTCAGCCAAGTGTCTGAAACAGATGTTTGTAGCTACTTGCTGTTCAGTAATCAGAATAGATTGCTCAGTCAGAGTTAAGAGTATATTATTTGTTACGGAAATAACTTCCCCAGTGGAGAAGCGTTGAGCAGCTTTTAAAACAACCACCAAAAAAAAAAAAAATCCATCCAGTAATAGAAACGAAGCAGTTTGCATGGGGCAGTACTAGGTTTGTCTCATGCAGCTGTCCGCAAGTTGTTAATACTGCAATTATCCTTCACTGCAGATTCTTCCAGGACGTGGTTCCAGCCATTAGGAAGTGGAGGGAAGCAGGAATGAAAGTGTATATCTATTCTTCAGGGAGCGTGGAGGCCCAGAAGCTTCTGTTTGGATACTCGACAGAAGGTGATATTCTAGAGGTAGATAAGATTATTGCCTTCTTTACAGCTTCTCCATCTGCAAAACGTGGATGGTAGCTACCTTCCCAGAGCTGGGGTGAGGATACACTGGTTCGTGCTGGCCATGTGCTAGCCATTAATATTCTTTGATGCTGTAAAAATTAGAAGTGTATGATGGGCGAAGAGAAAGTGGCTTGAACTGCAGTTTTCATGTCTGCTACAATTTCAGAGACTGCATTCCCGTATTTGCTTTTTCAGTTGATATTGTGCACTGATATCGGCAAGAGCCTTTCCAGTGTGACAGTGTCGACACAACAGAAAGATCTCATTTTCCCCTGCCCCCCCTCTTAAAAAGAAAGAGAATCCCCCCTAATTAAGCCATCTCTCCAGAAGAGCCTGGATACACTCACTGCAAGCCAACCCTTAGGCACTGTGCAAAGCCTATCTCCACAGCTTGTAAATGGATTTTTTAAAGCCATTTTTAAGGAAAGGCACTGAGAAAACTATGCAACTAATGGGGCCCCCCTGCTCTGGAAGCTTTCTGTTTGTTGTATCATTGAAAATGGCGTGTATTCTCTGGCTGGCCCGTGATCAGAGTCTTGTTTGTTAAATTCCCCTCACTGCATTGGTAGGAAGCGGGGATACTGATTAGGGTTCTGTAGTTCATTCTCTGGGTTCTAGAATTAGTATCCGCCTGCAAAAGCCATGCTCTCTTCCCTCTTTCAGCTCTTCGATGGCCACTTCGATACCAAAATAGGTCACAAAGTAGAGAGTGAGAGTTACAGGAGGATTGCATCAAGCATCGGGTGTTCAACTAACAACGTTCTCTTCCTGACGGATGTCACTCGAGGTAGGAGGTCTGGCTTTCCTGCTTTTCCCCACATTGCAGCAGAGGTGGAATGTGCTCTCCAGCTGTACAGCGTTAAGCACTTGCCACCGCCAGGGTTGGAATGTCTGCACGTTCATTGCACGGCTCCTTTCTTAAACTTTCATCCCATCAGGTAGCCTCACTTGGTGTGTAGACGGTGTCAAGCCAAGGGAAATAGGGCAAGCATTTAACCTGGGGCTCGTCTACATGAACATTTGGTTTGTGGCAAGCTGGGGTGCAAAGGGAGTACATCAAAGCAGGCTAGGGAACTTTTGGTGCCCAGCAGCAGGGTCCACGTGGACACTTACTAGGGAGTAGATTTACACCCCAGCTTGCCACAACCTAGGTATTCAGGTAGACAAACCCGGTCTATCACCAGGAGCCTAGCACAGGCCACTAAAACTGGGTGCAAAGTAGTAAATCTGGGTCTGTGTGCAATTGACGAGTGTCTACAGGTGCACCGGCTCAGCCTAAAACTACGAATAAGGGTTACTGTATTTTATGCTGCTGTTACAAGCACCCTCTTCAGAGGACCTGATTCTCTGCTCTACACCGTAGGCAATCATTAACAGCTGTGCAAAGTGGGTGTGACCTCACCCATCGTGAGGCAGTAGAATAGGGATCTTCAACCTTTGGCACGCAGCCCATCAGGGAAAGCTGCTGGTGAACCGGGACTGTTTGTTTACCTGCAGCGTCCGCAGGTTCGGCCGATCGCAGCTCCCACTGGCCAGCACATCCCTCGGCCCACACCGCTTCCTGCAACCCCCATTGGCCTGGAACGGCGATCCCCGGCCAGTGGGAGCTGCGATCCGCCGAACCTGCGGACTCTGCAGGTAAACAAACCATCCCAGCCCGCCAGTGGATTTCCCTGATGGGCTGCGTGCCAAAGGTTGCCGATCCCTGCAGTAGAAAGTCAGGTCCAGAGAGCTTTTTTCGCTCACCTTTTTCCTTACATAAATATAACATAGTTTCTAATGTTATACCAGCATAACCCCCCAAGGAACTTGGTTCAGAACATACCCCTTAGTATGCTTCAAAGGTAGCCCCAGATTAGGCCTCTAAGTAGTGTATTCATTGTGGAACAAATGAGTATATTTGTCAGTATATCCACAATCCTTAATAAAGAAATGGAAACTTGATACTGGAACACAAGCGGTGGAGGACAAGACAGAAATCCTAAAGGGAAACTTAATCCTAACACTAAATTGTCAGATTTTGCACTCCCCATTTCCCAGGCATTCAGGTTAGAGTCATCAGTAAACTGAACCCGCACCTCATTTTTCTACCAGACTGTCACAGGCAAGAATATTATGGAGGAGTCTGGGATTAGGATGCTCTCCAGCTCCCCTTGCAGGAATTTACTTTCCTGCTGCTATGACTGAGGCCAAACTGGCCTGTGTTCTCGGCCCATTTTTCTTTAGAAACTTCCCCCCCATGTGAGAACACCACTGCATTCAAATATATTGATGACATAATGTTCCCTGGCCTCCTACAGTAGCCTAGTGTTCTGCTCTTTTCACAGTAAGGCAACAGAGAATTATTAAAAAGAGAAAATCCTGGTTACCTCAAGACAGACACGGGAGGTATTTGTCTCACTTTACTCAGCACTGGGGAGTCTCAGATGGAGTAATGTTTCCAAGTCTGGGTGCCACACTTTAGGAGAGATGTGGACAAATTGGAGAGAGTCAGAGAAGAGCAACAAAAATGATAAAAGGTATATAAAACCTGACTTATGAGGAAAGGTTAAGAAAACTGGGCACAATTTAGTCTTGAGAAAAGTAGACTGAGGGGGGAACCTGATAAGTCTTCAAATGCGTTAAGGACTGTTACAAAGAGGACTATGATCAATTGTTCTCCTTGTCCAGCAAAGGTAGGACAAAAAGTAATGGGCTTAATCTGCAGCAAGGGAGGTTTAGGGGAGTTATTAGGAAAACTTTCTAACTAGCTGGATAGTTAAGCTCTGGGATAGGCTTCCAAGGGAGGTTGTGGAAGCCCCACCATTGGCGGTTTTTAGGAACAGGTTTGTTCTACCTGTTCCTAAAAACCTCCATCAAAGAGGGTAGGGTCTAGGTTTACTTGGTCCTGCCTCAGCAGAGGGGGTTAGATTTTGACTTTGAGGTCCCTGCTAGCGCTACACTTAAATAAAATTGCATTGCTGTATGGAGACCCAGTTTGATTCTCAACCTCCAGTCCCCTCATGCATTCTAAGATGCCTCCCAAAACTGGGGAGGCAGAGGGGTTGGAGGAGGCACATGTTGATTTGCCCACCAACGTGAAACACCAAACTAACTGCGTTAGCCTTCTTGTTTCCTAAACTCTGGTCTTTCCACAGAGGCAAATGCTGCAGAAGAAGCAGACATGCACGTGGCTGTGGTCGTGAGGCCAGGCAATGCAGGGCTAACAGACGATGAGAAGTCGTATTACAGTCTGATCACGTCTTTCAATGAACTGTTCCTGCCTTCCTCCACTTAGGAGAACTTGTGCACCTGCACAATAGACCAAACTACACCCGCTGGAATTGTCCTTGTGTAATCTTTAATTATATTGGTAATAAGAATTTTAAAAGATATGACAGGATCCATGACCGGCTGCAGAAATTGATTGAAGTATTTTGGAGGGGATTTTTAATGCAGTGAAATTGAGGCCTGTCAAAGTCTGTTGGAGTTGTGAGTGGTGCGAGAAGCAGCATCCATGAAGCCTGTGTTCAATTAGCTTTCCTATCAGGGAATTTATTACTACAGGGTGACTGTTCTGCCAGCCAACCACCAGGTAATCTAGTTGTGAAAATCCATGTGACAACATTTGTCACTTAAAAACAAAATATTCTGTGAACAAAGAATTTCTCACACTCCCACAGACTTGAATCTTATAAGGAAATATGAACTTCCCCTTTCCAATAAGATCTGTAGCTCTCATCCTGGAAGTTAAATTCAGCAAAATTAATTTCTTAAAAGGTTAGGATATGTATGTTCAGGATAGCCAAAGATAAATGTCAAATGTGGACCATGAAGTTTGGATGCTGCAGCTTAGATCTGCCACAGAGGAGGCCAAGTTAAATGTAAACTTACTTGTGATATTGGGCTACGTGCTCCAGGACCTGCTGCATGCTAAAGCCAGATTTCCATTTATTTCAGAAATGTAGCACTCTTAGCAATAATCCCTGAAATTTTCCTTAAGCAGCCAAGAAAAGGTTTCACCAACTTGTAACTCAGCTCAGCTATTAACTAGACATTATAAAAGACAGTTCATGGCTTTGGCACTACCTGCTGCAGTTGATATCAATGAATGATTACAAAAATACAAACCATGTAACAGCACCACTTAACCTATGCCACTTTATACTATGTGGTAAATAAAAGTACAATTGTCTTCTGCCTAAAATTCTGGCATTTGCATTATCCCACCAGTGGCCAGCCTCCAGCATTGGTGGAAGGGTTTTCTTACCTGTAACCTTCTAGCTCTTTCCTTCAGTGCTGCTACACCCTTCCCCATTGTTTCCTGCAGGCCACGTGAGCCTTCTCTTGGAGAGGAATTAGTGTGTTACACTCCAAACCTTCCTTTGCTTTCAGTAGGAGTTCTGTATGGGGTAGAGCAGGAGCAGCAAGTGGGCTACACAGGTGGAGCACAGTGCCTAAGGGTCTCATTCATCACTACCTTTCACTTGTTATAAGTCCCTTGCACCTGTGGGTATAAAGCTCTATCCAATCAGAATGGTAGTGTCTACAGCTGTGAAGAATGGGTGTAAAATAGCTTAAAGTGCGAGGCAGTGGAGAATGGCCTACAGGGGATCCTTTAACTCAAGGAACAGCAAGCATTCCCAGGAAAATGTACCCAAACCCCAGCCTCTCTTGCTTGTGCAGAAGCGGTAGCGATGGATGCTACTGCATATTTGGGCATGTGCTTGTCTTTGTCCCTCACTGTGCATGTTTTACCGGCACAACTGGACTGCTTAAGTTTTTTTTAGCTAATGATCTGAAACATGTCAAGTTTTACAACTTTATCTACTTCAACACTGTATGAGAAAACTACAGAAACACAGGCTTAGAGGAGCCAGAAATCCTTACTTCTGCCCATGTCATCCTACCAGCCCGTGCACCCAAATTCATGAGCGGAACAGGCAGGAAGGAATTTTTTCATAGCGAATCTGTAGAACTCACAGATTCCACATTGGCCAGGATCCTTTCTGCCTGTCTGGGATCAAAGAACAGGTCTCCACCTAGCCTGGGTGTGGGCTGCCCCCTGCAGGGGAGAAAGTGACAATTCCAATACCATCAGCCATGGCAATGGAGGAGGTTTAGATTCTTCCCAGTGATGGGGGCATTTGATTCTACCAGGACGTGCCCCTGCAGGGAAGGTGAAAGGTGCCATGTTCTGCCCTAAGCACCTGCCATCCCAGAGAAGTACAGAAGGCAGCTACACACTCTCTACTGCCTCTCAGGGGGCCCCGCTGAGCCAAAGCAGCTCCTGGAAAGAATAGGTTAGGTACCTGGAGGTGGAGTGGACTTGCTCTTTCCCCAGAATGTACCAGACAGGGGTCAGTTCCTGGCATCTTGTAAGCATTCATGTGCATGTAGAACACAGCTTTCCTTCCCCATGAGATACGTTCATCAGCAAAGAGACCAAGGGGAAGCTTTGTTAGGGTCAGGTTATGATCAGAGGTGGGAAGTGTGAACATATCCCCCTGCTCATACTGTTACTACAGCCACTGAAGCTAGGTGAGGGAGGGAAAATGAAGATCCTAGGGTTGCATGTTGGGATGAGAAGGTGCATTTCCCCAGCTTTCATGCCAGTATTTCCCATGTGTAACTCTAGGAAGAGTTTGTGCGCAGATTACGATGCTCCTTCTAATCCAACCCCAGATTTTAAAAATGAGATTTAAAAATAATCATGATTTTTGAATATGTGGGTTTGGCAATACTGTGCCTGAGAACTAGAAAGTAAAACAGGCTCATCTGTCCCACTACCCAAACGTGGGCCCTGAGCCTGCATTCAGTAGGGCAAGTAGGGCCCATTATGTCCAGGTAAGAGGATTTCCACAGGCTCTGAACCAGCCTGTACAAATAGATCCAGTAGCAGGACTGGGCCTTAAATAGAATGCCAAGATTAAATCAACATTAGAAATGCCCAAATACATTTGTAAAATGCTGTGGCAGGTCAGTGTTGCTAGTAACACAGAGATGGTCTTTGCAAAAAATAAAATGCATCTTGACAGCACCTCCCTTTTAAACTGGGATGGCAGGTCCTTAGGGAAGTAGCTGCCCTGTCTCGAGAGGGAGACCCAGCTAATCTGAACACATCTGTGGCCCACTGCTTAGTTAAATTGATCTGAGCACACTGCAGAAACGTACCAGATTCACAACGGTTACTGCTGTAGCCATATCGGCATGACTGACTGGGCATTGGATTTAGGTAAAGTTGATGTGTACCATTGTATCACGATGCAAAGTGACTATCTGCTCACACCTTGTTCCATTTGTCATAATGAAACTGTATATGGGGGGAGGGAATAAAACTCACTCTTTCCATAAAAGAAGTTTATTTAGTGGTCATGTTTCAGTGTATATTAGTTATTGTTCAGCTGTACTGAAATGTGCTATTAGAAATACTTTAAGAAATGTACAGTACATCACCAAAAGCCTGAAATTCAGCTTGGATTGCATATTGTCAGTGGAAAAAATTCACAAACTTCATTTTTTTCTTTGATAAAATTTCAAAATATAAAATGATAAAACAAAAGCATTATTTGATTTTTAAAAAATGTCTCAGTGGACTATTTACAGTAAACACTTTTTAAACAAAACCTTACTACTCTCTGCTCAATATGCACATGTGTGTGAGATTCTCCATTTATGTGTGTTCCTACCAGTCTCCTCTTCCCCTGGCAGTGAAGAAAAGGAAAAGATACGTGGATTGGCTTTATGTTACTTTGAGTCTTCCCCTAACAGGTGGTAAACCTATCACTATTTCATTTTAATGACTAACACACCCACACGTTCCCTTCCCTGAAAGTGTCCTGCTAACTTTTTCCTATTCTTAGATAATTACTAAAGGCCCAAATTCTGCAGCCAGATGTAAACTCTCCATTCAGTGGAGTTACTCTGTAGTTACACCAGGGTAATCAAGTGTAGAATCTGCCCCAAAGTAATCAATTTCATAGGGCTGGTTGAAAATTTTCCATCAAAACTGTATTTCAGTGGAAAATTGGGTTTTTGTCAAAATGAAATTGTTCGCCAACCGTGTCCTTTCTGCAGAAAATCTAGACTTTTCCTCAAAAAACTAAACTCCCCAAAGCCAAACAATTTTGATTTGGAAATGCTGGTTTTTCAACCTGCTCTATAATTTGAGCTGTATTTATTTTACATTATGAAAAGTCTCCTAGTTTTGGCCATTGAATCAAGATCATCGGTAGTATAGCTCCATCCCCTTTAGGAATGGAATGAAAGCTCCTCCGAGTTCTGTTGGGGTTTTTGTCTAGCCATCTCTACCTGTAGCTATTTCTTTACTATCCTGAACTTTTAAGGTGAATTCAGCCCCATGCAGAGGGCCAGAGCTAGGCCAGTCCACCATTTAAGTCACACTTAAGCCCTATGACCCTGATCCTTCAACAAAGACTGCACAGGTGGATTCCAGCTGCCATTGGCTTCAATGGGGCTCTGCAGGGATCCAACCAATCGGAGTCCGTTGCTGAATTGGGCACATAGGTAGGTAAGTTGAGGCAAAGGCCTCTGCAGAGGGTGAATTTCACCATTAGTGCATAAGCAGTAAAATAAACCTACATCCAGTAAAATCTGCCTGAATTTATGATGTTCTGATCAGACATGAGCCAGAGTCTTCACTCAGACTAAGTTCAGACAAGGTTCCCCTTGTCAGTGAGAAACGGTGAGAAAAGCAGCTTTCTAAATATTATACACAGTATTTTATGGAAGCACTACAAATAAAAAAAACACCCTCTTTGTCCCCGCTGGGCAGAAGAAACGTTCACATTTTAACCCAGTGCTCTTTGTTCCCGTGGGTCACAGCTGCTCCGACCATACCACACTGAGATGTAGCCCAGCCCCACCCACGCTGCGTTGGGATGCGTTTTCTATTTTCGCTTTGGTGCAGGTGGGCTGCCTCAGTACCACAACAAGGTGGGCATCTGCTGACCACCACTGTCTGTTTCACCGCCTTTTTAGTTGTCTAGTTTTTCCCAAACCAGGCCTCACCTTTACCTGCTTTCCAAACGGGAAGAAGTGCCTATCCTTAAGCAAGGGCCAGTATGTTTGTGCTCTCTTCTTCCACTGACTGATTCCAAGTCCAGCTGCCATGAAACCAGCTGGTAATTCTTCCTCACTTCACAATCAAGTTACCCCTGTCCAACAACAAGGCAATAAAAACCAATTGAAACCTGAGACAAGTGCACTCTAGTGGTCTGATTGCAGGAGTAGGAGCGTGAGTACTAACTCCAACTGACCTGTCACCCTGGAGAAGTCGTCTCCCCAGCTGTATAATGAGGATAATATGACCTACCTGACAGTAGCCTTGTGAGGATTAGGATATTTCTAAGATGAATGGGACAGGGGTTGAGGAGAGAGACCTCTCTAGCACAAACTTAGCAGTCGGCCTTCCTTTACACATACATTGGTGTTTTCAGATTTGATCAGATAGGTCCTTGGTTTTTGCTCTGCTCTTAAACACCTGCCCTCAGAGCCCTTTGGCAATACGTCTGTGACTGTACATGGAAAATGAACTTGTCAAAAAAAATGTAATGAGGTCATGGGTTAAATCTCGTGACCACACCAGCCCACCTGCCATGTAACGAGGGCAGGGCTACACCTGATCTGTTTGATACTCGGAGGCTTCAGACGGGCTTTCGGAAAAGCTCAGAAAGTTTTCCTGGTACTCGGAGCAAATGATCTCAAATCTGTAGTGTCTGAACTCCACAGCAAAGGTGCCGAAGTAGCAGAGGAAGCACATCACCAAGCCCCACTGGATCCTGGCTGCATGCATATGGATCCCCTGTGCCATCAGGATGAAGTCTGGAGAAGAGCTGTCAAGGAGAACATGTCGGAGCAGCCTTAGTCCTGGATGAGAGCAGGTAGAGCAGCTCTGGGTTGTTTTTCAAATGCGTGAGGTGATAAAATCTTGCCTTCCTTTTACACTTAAATATAATCCACTGGATAGTGGCAACCAATGTGCAATTAAAAAAGGTAT
Source organism: Emys orbicularis (assembly GCF_028017835.1). NCBI lineage: Eukaryota > Metazoa > Chordata > Testudines > Emydidae > Emys > Emys orbicularis. Next base: position 18,239,222 of record NC_088687.1, read on the forward strand.
TTAATAGAGAATCAGGGACAGGGTGAATGTCAACTATCTAGTTCAGCAGGAAACTGGACAAACCAGGGACATTTGCAAGCCTGTTACATGTGGCAACACTTTCATGTGGATAATGAACATGCTTCTATTTCCACTAAAACTGTGCTTAGCTCTTGCACTGCACTGTTCACCTGTACATCTCAAAGCATTTGACAAAGATGGGGAAGTATCATCCCCATGATGAAAAGGGCACAGAGAGGCAAGGCCGCCGAGAGCGGGTTCGGGCCCTGGTGAAAATTTTTTTTCAGGCCCCCCCATCATGAGACTGCAGTGTCATACTGTCAAAGCGCAGAAGCGAATGTTCGTATAGAGTCAGAAATACTCGGAAAACAATCGACAGACAATGATACTACCGAGAAAGACAAAAACATATGCAACATAGTTGGGCCCCGGGCCCCCTTCCGGACCCCGGTAATTTGTACCGGCTTCCCCCCCCTCTCGTCGGCCCTGCAGAGAGGTAAAGTCACTTGCTCAAGGCCAAACAGCCACTCAGTGGCAGAGCTGGGAACAGAACCCACTTTTGGGTCCCAGTTGAGTGCCCTAGCCACAGACCATGCTGCCTCTCAACGAGAACAGGATCAGTCCCATTCTGGGCTAAGACTAAACCCACTTATTCCTCCTACCACCCTTTCCAGATCCTCTGCAAAACCAACCATTTTGGGGAAGCCTGGAAACACTGACCTACACCAGTAAAAAGACCATCACTTGCCCATTATACTGAAGAAGAAACAACATAGTCTGAGATCAAACCTTCCTCCGAGTCTCCTAAGGCTTTTTGCGTTGTCTGCCTACTTGGACTCAGCTCCGTGGGACAGGGACTGTGTCTTTGTCTGGATCTCATGCTGTGCCGAGCTAGGGTGACCAGATGAGAGGAAGAAAATATCAAGACACATGGGGGGTTAGGGGGGAGTCCGCCGGCGGAGCAAAAATGAACAAACAAAAAACAGTGCTGCCGGCGGAGCGAAATATTGGGACAAATTGCGTCCCGACCAAAGATCGGTCGGGACGCGGGACAAATGCCTAAATATCGTCTGGTCACCCTATGCCGAGCACGCTGCTGGCATTTAATAAACACTGACCTCACACTCCACTGTTACTCCTTTGTCTTATCTACGGTATTAAAACTACCATGCTGGGGACCCAGTTCCAACACAAACTTCCCTAACATGGACTTCGCAGGGCTGGAACATGGTTAAAACAAGATTCAGCTCCTTCCTGCAGTACAAGACCAGGCTAAACTGGGGGACCCTCCACGCTGTAACCGGGTCCCTCAACGCAGTGTAGATGTGACCTTTGACTCTGTTACAGGACCCACTTATCCGCCTACCTTTTCTAGAAGATTGTTGTTTAACCTGCACCCTGAGAAGAAAGGATCACACACATTTACAGCTAAAAAAACGAACAGCCTCCCACATAGCTTCATGCCCAGGATTGGATTTATCACAAAACAGGCCATTAGAATCTGCTCCTGCCGCATAGTGCTCCTGTGCAAATGACCTAGGACAGGTTACCATCTCCCCGTGTCATAGAATATCAGGGTTGGAAGGGACCTCAGGAGGTCACCTAGTCCAACCCCCTGCTCAAAGCAGGACCAAGCCCCATACAGATTTTTTACCCTAGTTCCCTAAATGGCCCCCTTGAGGATTGAATTCACAACCCCGGGTTTAGCAAGCCAATGCTCAAACCACTGAGCTATCCCACCCTCGCCTGTAAAACAGGGATAACAATATTAACCTACCTCGGGGGTAAACGTGAGGCTAAATTAATTAGTAGCCATAAATGTTTTGAGCTCCTAGAACAGACAATGCTATAAAGGGGGAAAGCAGTTTTATACCATACATTACTTTTTAAATCCCCTCCTTCCATGATAAGCAGGCGTGTTATTCTAGGTGCCTGCAGGTCCAGCAAGCAAGGCAAAAGGATACAAAGGACCACACACAGGGTTATAGTGGCTGACAAGACAACTCTTGGAATCCCAGCTTTTCTTCCTTCATTCTTTAGGTTTATTTTGAGTGTCAAGGCAGCCTGAATCCAGCAGGCCAGGGTCCCAAAACCAAACGTCAGGGAGGTGCCGACATTATGAATTTCTTCATCGCTGGAGAGCTACAAAGAAAAAGGAACTTGTGATTGCTTTGATACGTCCCAAAGAAAAAAACATCTATACAATTCCTCAGTGTGATCCTACTTTCGGGAACAAGGGGTGTAATATTAAAGAAGAATCATCTGTTGCAAAATACACAGCCAATGCTGCTTTCCTACCCCAGTTGCAACATAAAACAACCTAGGCGTATGGGAGGTCCAGCTGTTTATAACCTAGATGCTGCTGCAAGCAGAATTTCCTCCCAAACCAAAGAGCAGTGGACCAAGTGATGTCCTGCAAACATCCCCGCCAGCTCTCTGGCAAGGCTGCGGGAAAAACAATCAAGGGATTTTTCCTGCAGAAAATCCTTTGCTGGTTCTCCACCGTGGCCAGTGCATGCTGGGACAATTCTTTGGGCCTTGGTCAGTGGACATGAACACTGACGCTTATAGTCCTGCAATGAATGAGCTCCGTGCAGGTGGAGCCCCACTGACTTCAAAGGGGTTCCATTAGGACACGGGCGTCCTCTTGCTCTGAGCTTGCAGGACTGGGTAGTTACATACTAGCTATCCAGTCACAGTGACTTAATTTAGGGGAGGCCAAGTCACCTGGGAAGTAACAAGCAAGACAAGGGCATCACAAGCCTGGCTTGGACTCTGACAAAGGGAAGCTTTTTGGGTGAGATTCTCAAAGCCACCTAAGGGATTTGGACGCACAATTCCCATTCCAATCAAAAGGAGAGGTGTGTCCAATTTGTCTGGGAAGCTTTGAAAATCTCAGATTTTATCTATAAATAAGAATTCATCTAGAAAAAAGCAACCTTGTTGGGAGTGTCTGCTGCTACTTCACCGTGATCAGAGCAAGTCAAATGCACCCTTTGTCAGTGAAGTCACTGGAGGCTCACTGGGAGTGATTTGGGACCATGACCCTGTCTGATTCAGACTCTGAGGGCAAATGATACATACAGCATTGTGGCTTTTGTTCAAAAAGGCAGGGGCAGACCCTTTGTTTAAGCACCTTGCACACTTTGGAAGCAGGTATAAATAATAGATTCACTTGGTCTTGTCTTTCAGTTTTCCAGCTTGTCCTTGACACAGCTAGTGAAATTCACTCCACCCACAAAACGCCTGAGTATTATAGGGCTCTATGTAGGTGGAGTGCAGGGAGCTGAAAGCCATCCATCCACCCCTAGCCCAGGGGCAGGGAGTGGGGCTGCCACTCAGCCAGCAACGAGTTTAGACTTGAAATTAGATGAAGGAATGAAGTTTTGGAATGGCCTTCCAAGGGAAGATGAGGGGCAAAATAACCTAACTGGTTTCAAGACTGAGCTTGCTAAGTGTACAGAGGGGATGGTATGATGAGACTTGCCTACAATGGCATCTGCTAGTAACAAATATTTCCAATGGCCAGAGATGGGACACTCGATGGGGAGGGCTTTGAGTTACTACAGAGAATTCTTTCCCAGGTGTCTGGCTGGTGGGTCTTGCCCATGTGCTCAGGGTCTAACTGATCGCCATATTTGGAGTCGGGAAGGAATTTCCCTCCAGGTCAGATTGGCAGAGACCATGGAAGGGTTTCACCTTCCTCTGCAGCGTGGGGCACGGGTCACTTGCAGGTTTAAACTAGGATAAATGGTGGATTCTCTTTAAATCATGATGTGAGGACTTCAGTAACTGAACCAGAGGCTAGGGGTCTACTACAGGCGTGGGAGGGTGAGGTTCTGTGGCCTGCAATGTGCAGGAGGCCTGGCGACATGATCATGATGGTCCCTTCTGGCCTCAAAGTCCGAGAGTCGTTACACCAGCCTATGACCTGGAATAGCAGCAACAGCCCCTCTGCGCTGGTTGCACGTGGTACAAGATCCATGTGCAATGGTGAATCCATGGCCTGGCCTCAGACCTCTCTTACCTCCCCTCAGCACTGCCTTCTACATTATGTGGGACCATTTCCATAGCACACACGTCCCTTTGCATGGCTGCACAGCCTCCCCCCTCCCTCCCTCTATCTTTATCTATATCACTGGTCTACAATTTTTGAGAAGTCGTCTGCTTCAGAGATAAAATGTGCTATTTATTATGTATTTTGATGTGCTGAATTCAAATATGACAATGAAAAAACAACTGATTGGCTACTGTTTCTAAGATATTTAAGTTTTTACATTTTATGTCTATGTATATTGTGTAGCTAGTAGAGTTTTAATCATAAACTGTAAACCTAGGTCTTTTCATGTGTTTATGGTTGCTTTACATGATAATATTTCACCTGTCCTGTTTATGTAACACTTTAAAAATCAGCAAAAGGGTTATATAAATAAAATTTATTATGAAACAAAAGGCAAAAAACTATTCTGTACATAGTTTAGTCCTATTCAGTGTCTACTCGGCGCTTCTTGGCTTGTCTCTTGTATTCATTAAATGGAGCATCTCTTGTCACTGTCCAGCAATAGTCTGCAAGCATTGATGGGCTCCATTTGCCCTGATAGCGTTTCTCCATTGTTGCAATGTCCTGGTGAAATCGCTCGCCGTGCTCATCGCTCACTGCTCCGCAGTTCGGTGGAAAAAAATCTAGATGAGAGTGCAAAAAATGTATCTTTAGCGACATGTTGCAACCAAGGCTTTTGTATGCCTTGAGGAGGTTTTCCACCAACAACCTGTAGTTGTCTGCCTTGTTGTTTCTGAGAAAATTTATTGCCACTAACTGGAAGGCTTTCCATGCCGTCTTTTCCTTGCCATGCAGTGCATGGTCAAATGCATCATCTCGAAGAAGTTCACGAATCTGAGGACCAACAAAGACACCTTCCTTTATCTTAGCTTCACTTAACCTTGGAAATTTTCCACGGAGGTACTTGAAAGCTGCTTGTGTTTTGTCAATGGCCTTGACAAAGTTCTTCATCAGACCCAGCTTGATTTGTAAGGGTGGTAACAAAATCTTCCTTGATTCAACAAGTGGTGGATGCTGAACACTTTTCCTCCCAGGCTCCAATGACTGTCGGAGTGGCCAATCTTTCTTGATGTAGTGGGAATCTCTTGCACGACTATCCCATTCGCAGAGAAAACAGCAGTACTTTGTGTATCCAGTCTGCAGACCAAGCAAGAGAGCAACAACCTTCAAATCGCCACAAAGCTGCCACTGATGTTGGTCATAGTTTATGCACCTCAAAAGTTGTTTCATGTTGTCATAGGTTTCCTTCATATGGACTGCATGACCAACTGGAATTGATGGCAAAACATTGCCATTATGCAGTAAAACAGCTTGAAGACTCGTCTTCGATGAATCAATGAACAGTCTCCACTCATCTGGATCGTGAACGATGTTGAGGGCTGCCATCACACCATCGATGTTGTTGCAGGCTACAAGATCACCTTCCATGAAGAAGAATGGGACAAGATCCTTTTGACGGTCACGGAACATGGAAACCCTAACATCACCTGCCAGGAGATTCCACTGCTGTAATCTGGAGCCCAACAGCTCTGCCTTACTCTTGGGTAGTTCCAAATCCCTGACAAGGTCATTCAGTTCACCTTGTGTTATGAGGTGTGGTTCAGAGGAGGAGGATGGGAGAAAATGTGGGTCCTGTGACATTGATGGTTCAGGACCAGAAGTTTCATCCTCTTCCTCTTCCTCGTCTGACTCAAGTGAGAATGATTCTGGTGCATCAGGAACCGGCAGTCCTTCTCCGTGGGGTACTGGGTGTATAGCTGATGGAATGTTTGGATAATGCACAGTCCACTTTTTCCTCTTTGACACACCTTTCCCAACTGGAGGCACCATGCAGTTGCTGGTATGATCTGTTGGCTCTCTCCAAATCATTGGCACTGCAAAAGGCATAGATTTCCTTTTCCTGTTCAACCACTGGCAAAGATTTGTTGCACAAGTGTTGCAGCATATGTGTGGGGCCCACCTCTTGTCCTGATCTCCAATTTTGCAGCCAAAATAAAGGTGATAGGCTTTCTTAATCATAGTGGTTATACTGCACTTTTGTGATGCAAAAGTCACTTCACCACAAACATAGCAGAAGTTATCTGCACTGTTCACACAAGTACGAGGCATCTCTGCTCACTTTGGCTAAACAGAAATGTGTCCCTTTGCAAAATCAAACACTGACAAATAAGAGAGCACGACACTGTATGATTTCTAGAGATGATATAGGGCAATTTGTTCAGCAGAGTGATGTAAGCTTCGTTATGATTGCATCATCCATGACTTCTACGAATAACATGATGCAATTCATATCATGTATGACACAATACCAGCTTCAGATTGCATCATTCATTGTTTTGCCTAAAAAGCAAGTACTGTCCAAACCCAGTCATAGATTTATTCATAGATCCAGTCAAAGATGTATTTTAGTCATTTCTGGTTTAAATTGAGATCCCTTCCCTTTATAACTCACTTATCCTCCGCCATTCCCAAGTCAAGGGTCGTATATACTGACCCAATAGCATATCTTGAAAACTAGAGCCAATCAACAATTTTAAGCATCATTTTCGTTCTCAGTGACCCAGAATTAGTAAAGTTTGACTACATTTATTTCAGAAGCATTTTGGCTGTAGAGCAGTGTATTCATTCTCAGCTGACACAACCCCGCCATTACTAAAATGTCAGAAAAATCAACAAGAAATTAGCTCTTGGATGAAGACTGCCTGTCTCAAGCTGAAGTGATAGTGGTTTGAAAGGGGAAATGCTTAGAAGAGCTGGCCTAGACATTGTCTCCACCTTCCACTGAAGGTGCACAGTCCCCATTGTCCTGTTTGACTCCTCCATAAACCTGGATTACCACATAGCATCAGTTTCTAGAAACGCCTGTTTTCACCTCCAGCTTGCAAGGAAACCTCATCCCTTCCTGCCAGACAGAGACCTGGCCACAGGGATCCATGCATTTGTTCTCTCCAGCCTGGATCACTGTAACTCACTGGACCTGGAGCTGAATGGGAAGACAATGCCCAGGCTCCAGCTGGTTCAGGATATAACTGCCCAACTTCTCCATGGCTCAAGCCACCGTGAGCACATCAGCCCTCTGCTCAAGTCCCTCCACTGGCTCCAGTCAGCTTCCCATGCCAGCTTAAGGCTTTGGCCCTAATTTCCAAAGCAATTAATGGATCAAGCCCCAGAGTTACATTAGAGACCGAATTTCCATCTGTGAACCACCGTCATATCTGAGCTCCTCTGGGACAACCCAGATCATAAAGCCCAGGATGAAGCATGTGAGAGACAAGTCACTCTCTGTCAAATGGATCTGGCTATGGAACAATCCTCCAGAGACGGCCAGGCAATTCCTGACTCTGACCACCTCTAGGAAAAGCTGTGAAACCTTCCTCTTTGAGAAATCCATTCCACCATAATAATGACAATCTTAACACTGACCCCTCTTTTACCCAATACACACTAAGCAACCAAAACAAAAACAAAAAAAGGGGAGGGGAATTAATAAAATCTAAAATAATAAAAAGCCTACCCCCAGAAAAGTGTTTACCCCCAAAAAGGGAGAAGAGCCAGAGATTCTATGCAGTCCACTAAGGATCTGGCTACTGCTTTCATGTGGAAGGCATACAGATACTATGGTAATGGGTGGAAATAGAAAACAGATAGATGGTGTGAGCCAACAAGGGACCATGTTACCTTTGCTGTGGTAGCTTTTAGTGTGTTAAGCTCTCTCTCAACATCCCCCAGAGAACAGATCTTGTCCAGAGACACTAACGCAAGCCATCTACTATATTTTGTGGTGTTCTCACTAAACAATAAGGAAGCAAGGGCATGTACTATGGTCTAACATTGACATGCCTTGGTGGTGGTTTGGCACAAGACCAAAGAAGGGCGCTGTTAACCAGCAAGGTGTGGCTTTATTAAACCAGAATATATAGCCTACAGTGATTTACTGTAACAGCTTCTAAAGAACCAGCCTTCGCTAGAGAGGAAAATACTGGAAAGAAGGAAGGAGAACTTTGAGATTTGGTTTCCTAAAGCCGGCCCCACCTCTCGCAGATTCCCCTTCACACAGCTGGACAAGCATCGGGCTAGCTCTTACAACTTGGGGGTTCACAGGCAAAACCAAGGCCGCAAGCTGCTAGACAGGAGAATTGGGCGGTGATGTCAATGAAGCTACATCGAACTGGTGAACACCAGCTGAGGATCTGGCCTAAAGTATCTGATTGGCTCATCCTTAATAAAAAGTCAGACTGGAACATGTTACAAGCAGACACATGATTACTGCCAACAGGTCACTTGTTTCAATTTTTTTTTTTTTTTTTTTAAATAAAGAAAACCGACATATTCTTCCAGTTCAATAAAACTAATGGGCCAAATTCTCTGCTGTCATGATACCACTGACTTCTATAGAGCTATGCCTGCAGAGAATTTGGCCCAGCATAATTTCTCATACTTGCGCAGCAGTTACCAGTCAGAGCTGCATTGCTAGCAATCCCATAGGGGGAGATTTTCAAAGACACGTAGGGGATTTAGGAACACAACCTCCATTGACTTTAAATACTTTTGAAAACCTCCCCCTAAGATTTCATGTTCATCTAAGAGACAAGCAGACACATGAGTACAGTGGACACACTCCCACTCTAGAGCAAGCTTGTGGTGTCTCAAAATGACAGCTGACAGCTTGTTTGTAACAATAACACATGCAGAACAGACTCAGAATTGAAAGAACTACAGCCCGGGCAATGACTCACAGCAGGAAATGCCTTCAGTGTTTATATAAAAAGTCCCTCCTGTGGCCAGTCAAAGGATAGGCAGGAGGTAAAACACCGACATACATTCTAATCATAGGTTTCAGAGTAGCAGCCGTGTTAGTCTGTATCCGCAAAAAGAACAAGAGTACTTGTGGCACCTTAGAGACTAACAAATTTATTTGAGCATAAGCTTTCGTGGGCTACAGCCCACTTCATCAGATGCATAGAATGGAACATATAGTAAAAAGATATATATACACATGCAGAGAACATGAAAAGGTGGAAGTTGCCACACCAACTCTAAGAGGCTAATTAATTAAGATGAGCTATTATCAGCAGGAGAAAAAAAAACTTTTGTAGTGATAATCAAGATGGCCCATTTCAGACAGTTGACAAGGCCCTGTGTTGGCAGTCCTGCCTGCTGTTAGCATAGAAGTGTGTGCAAGCTCCCAGGGCTGGCCACCCTCCAGTGCAGTCCCCAAGCCTAGGCACTTGTCTGTCAAGCCCAGTGCCTGCCCAGGGGTAAGGCAGGCTCCCAGCTGCTGTTGGGTGCCAGGAGATGGAACACCAGGTGTCACAGATTCAAATTTTAAAGTTTATTAGGAATAATCAATCATCAGTGCTACTAATGGCAGTTGCCACCTTCCCTTTGCCACCAGGGAAGCAATTTAAGAGGCAGTAGCAGGCCCAGGTAGTGGGCAGGAGGGTATGAGGAGGCCGAAAGTGTGGACAGCCATGCTAGCAGCTGTACTCCTGCCATGGGCAGCTCCAGGAGCAGAGAGATCTGTGCTCACAGCAGGTAGGGCTGATAGATAATGGATGCAGCTCTCATGACATGCCCATGGAAATCCATAAAAGAATGACATGTTAGTTACCAATAAGCTGGAGGGAGGGGGAAGTGGGAGTGGGGTACCTGAAAGTTGCCAAGTAAGGTCATTCCAAACGAGGTCAAGCATAACGCAACCAGTCCGCTGACATTCAGCCAGGGGTTTAGCACCTTTGGCTTCAGCTGTATAAAGCGGAGAACGGCAACGACAAGTGCTGAAAAAGGAAACAAAATGCCAGACGCAGTGTTATAAACCCACACAGCACAAATCTAGTGGGTGGGATTTCCAAAAGCACTTAACCCTGCTCCTGGTAAAACTCGCATGAGCTGCCATGGGAGCAGAGGTAGGCCAGTGCTAAGTGCTTTTGAACACTCCACCTTGCATTTAATTGCAGAAGATGCAATAGCACAGTAAGTAACTTGGGTAATTCCTTCTCTTCCCTCCATGCCCCATTATTTATTGCTGTCACTTACTGCACCTTGTCTAAAACCTAGACAGAAACTGTACTGGACAAGGGCTGTGTCTTTATTATTGGTCTGTAAAGCACTTGACACAGTTTGGACATTATGTACATCACTGATGATAATAGGATTTGCGTGAATTTTTATTCCATTAGCTACATTTGTGATGAGTTCGATTTGATGATACAACCTCCTCCAGAACCACACAGCAGGGACCCGATCGGAAGCTTGGATCAGGCCCTCTCCCTTCACATTGTTTTATAAAACAAACATTTGAAAAGCGTCCTTGCAAATGTGGGGCACACAACAGGGACAGCACAGAAAGCTTCTCACTGCCCTGCCAACTTATCACAATTCTGACCTAGAGGGATCAGCCTCTAGAGGTGAGAGTACAGGTCACTTTGCAGGACTATCTACTAAGACTGCCAGCAAGGGGAAAAACAAAGACAAGTAGGTGGGAACCTGTCCGCTGGGAACTGGACTAAGTCTTCCATGCTCCTTGCCCATAGCACAAGGCATTTTAGGTAGCTAACGCTGCATTTCATACAGGGCTCAAGATCATCAATGTCATTCTCAGCACACTCCTAACCAGATCAGCACCAGGCAGACCGAGGCGGGGAACTGCCCCTTGTAAGCGAGAAGTCAGTTTCCTAATGGGAAAGGAGCTAAAGGAGATATGATAGCTTTAACAAGTCACAGAATCTCCTTCCTGGACTAGGAATGGTGACTGGCAGCAAGGCATGGGGAAGAAGAATTAACACATCTAGACAAACCCAAATAGGAATGATGGGAGTCTAAGGGCTGAGGTGCCTAAATTCAAATGAAATCCAATGGGAGTTGGACACAACATTTCCCTTATGTTTCTTTTGAAAATCCACTTTAATGTCCTTCAGCCTCCTGCACATACAACCTTGTTGTACAACGGGGGTCGGCAACCTTTCAGAAGTGGTGTGCCAAGTCTTCATTTATTCACTCTAATTTAAGGTTTCACGTGCCAGTAATACATTTCAACATTTTTAGAAGGTCTCTCTCTATAAGTCTATAACAGGGATCGGCAACCTTTGGCACGTGGCTCGCCAGGGTAAGCACCTTAGCGGGCTGGGCCAGTTTGTTTACCTGCCGCGTCCGCAGGTTCAGCCAATCGCAGGTCCCACTGGCCACGGATCGCCGTTCCGGGCCAATGGGGGCTGCGGGAAGCGGCGCGGGACGAGGGATGTGCTGGCCGCCACTTCCCGCAGCCCTCATTGGCCTGGAGCGGCGAACCGCGGCCAGTGGGAGCCGCGATTGGCTGAACCTGCGGATGCGGCAGGTAAACAAACCGGCCTGGCCCACCAGGGTGCTTACCCTGGCGAGCTGCATGCCAAAGGTTGCCGATCCCTGGCCTATAATATATAACTAAACTATTGTTGTATGTAAAGTAAATAAGATTTTTAAAATGTTTAAGAAGCTTCATTTAAAATTAAAATGCAGAGCCGCCCGGAACGGCGGCCAGGACCCGGGCAGTGTGAGTGCCACTGAAAATCAGCTCGCATGCCGCCTTTGGCACACGTGCCATAGGTTGCCTACCCCTGTTGTACAACGACTGCATGGTTTAACTAGATCTTCTGTTTTAACAGATATCCATCAAGAATGAAATTCACCTCAGCACAAAGGGCCCAGGATCTGCCTTATAGTCCCTCTTAAGCCCTATTTTAAGGTTTTATGTGGTGCATAAGACCTTGTTCATGCTCTCTGTGCTAAGGTGAATTTCTCTCCTAAGTAGGTTCCATTGATTTAGTTCGGTACATTAAAATATATTCATTCAGCATTAGTAGTTGTTTTTTAAAATAATAGGTCAGATTTTTTGATATAAGACAGATGACAGGAGATAGAGCCCTGCACCTCTAGGTCACAGGTTGAAAACCAAACCACAGCAGTAGGGACACAAAAATAATAACCATTTGGTGGACAGTCATGTAAAAATGAACTGCTGATTGCAGTCCAGCTCTCCTGGAGCACTGTCCATTTCACAGGTGGAATTTTGCTAGCAGCCTCTGTAGGGAGACCAAGAATCAAGCAGACATCCAGAATGGGAACTGGGCTACTGAATCTATTAATGAATTCAGTCCAAATAGTTCCAGCTACATTTTTTTTAAAATGAAGAATTTGGTTTTCTTGGGGGGGGGGGAATTTTTTAGAAAAATGTTGATTTCATTGACCCTAAAAAAAATTTTTAGTTTTTTCATTTTGATGAGAAAAACTAAAAACATTAAGTTAAGGTTCAAAATGAACCAATTTTTCAGGTCAGCCACTGACCCGAAAAATGAATGATTTGTTCACCTCTGTTCAGCACAAGCTCCACTCTCACCCCTACAGATCATGCCTGAGACATAGGGGTAGGGCAGTGTTGGGATGATGGCATTGCTGATGTTCATACTGGACCTGGTCCGTGCATACAGGATTTGGTCCTAAGCCATTGAAGTCAATGAGAGTTTTGCCATGGACTTCAGTGGGATCAGGATCAGGCATAAAATGAACAGTTTCCATGGATTTCAGTTCAGCATGTTGCCCAAGCATTACATTTACCAGGTATTATCCTGAAAGGGTTCCATTGTATCTGTTTGACTTGATGCAGAGAAAATGTTTTCTTTAAAGTGGGCTCTAATGAGTTTCACCCTGAACAAAATGCCAACATCAGCAGCCCCCCAGTCAACGCATGGGCATGACTTTTTCATCTTAATTATTTACACTTTCAGTTTTGTAACTCCAACATAACGTGACAGTCTATTTTGGAGGACTACATCAGCCATTATATAGGTGCTTAAATTACACAATCTTCATCTTCACAATGCACCCCAAGGCAGTAATATGGTGAAATGAACTGCCTTTCCGTGCTGGTGCTTCATTATTGTCAGAGTATATGGGAGAGGGAGAATCCTAGCTCATTCACAAGTGATGTGAATGTAAATGTTCAATTATGTTTTGAATCAATCTGTTTAAGAGATAAAGAATCTTAAAATGTTAATTTCAATACACACATTGATCCTGTTCTTAGGATTTTGCCACTGATTTCAATGGAAGACAAATTGGGCACTATCCAACTATGTGGTACAAACTAACAAGATCTACTGGGCCGACATTTTCAAAAGTGACTAGTGATTTTGGGTCCCTCAGTTTTTGGATGACAGTTGAGACATCTTAAGGGGGCCTGATTTTCAAAGCTGGGCACTCAGAACTTTCTGAAAACACGTCTCAAACTAGACACCCAAAAATGTGAGTACTCCCAAAATCACTAGTCACTTTTGAAAATTTCGGCAATTGATGTTTTTATCAGTGATTAAGAGTATTCAAAAATAAGGCAGGAAGGGACCAAGAGAAAAACAGCAATGTTCTCAACAACAAAAAATGTTCCTTCTCCATATCAAAATGGAGAGATGCACATTGATGGTATCCTTTGCTGAGCACTGATGTTAATTATTTTTGCATGTACCAGATGGTACTACCCCAGATGAAAGATCATAAAGCAGCACTGAACCTTGTAGTGTCTCTGAGCTAAAACTAGTAAATCCCAGTCTCATTAATTATTTCTTAGAATCATGGGAGAGAGTGGGGAGGGCAGATATAGATGATAAAGGATTAGCAGAAAGAGCTAGATGTGATCTGAAAGAGGGAAAATATTTTGGTAATTAACTATAAGCTTCAAAACTAAGTAGAGCTGGTCAGGAATTTTCTTCTTAATCTTTTTTCAATAGAAAATGCTGATTCATCCAAACCAAAACGGTTTGCAGGAAAGGCTTGGTTTTGATGATTTTTCAACGAAAAACAAAACTGAAAAAAGTTTTCAAATTGTTGAAATATTTTGTTTGCAAAATTTTAAATTAAAAATTCCAGTTTTGTTTTGACTTTTCACTTTGAAATGTAAGATAATTATATTCGTAGTAAAAATTAAAAAAATAGTTGAAATCACAATGAAATTATGGAAACAAAATGGTTTCAATTGACCCAAACCAAGATTTTGATTTTTCATCCCAATTCAGGGCAGATTTCCCCCCCCCCCCCCCCCAATATCTCAGAAGTGCTTACAGCATGAGAAAACCATTTCCTGCCCACCTCTAGAACCAAACAGCTGCATAGCTGTCACGTGGAATGCTCAGATAGGGCTATAAGAAGGCTGGAAAATATAACTCATTTTGTTGATCAAAGTGTTGAGCACTCAGCCGCTGAAAATCAGGCCCCTTTGAGATGTCTCAAATAGAACACCCAAAAAGTTGCCCACAATCACTAGTCACTTTAGAAAATCTAAGCCCTATATGTACATATTCCAGCCGATTCTGTCAATCTGTAATGACATTACTATAGATCGTGCTGGATTTGAAGTCAACGGCAAAATTCCCGGGACTGGACTCCATTAATGTATTGAAATGAGTATCCCAAGATCCTCCATGTTTTACTCAGGCAGATTAAAAAAAAATTGAACATTACATTAATTTCCCCTCAAGAATGAACGAAGGGCCCTCCTACCCTAAAATTCTGGCAATAATGGTGCAATAGGACATGATAGGCAGTATATTTTATGGGGAATATTACTGCATGGTGGGGGGGGGGGTGTTGAAGGGAACAAGGCTGAAGGCTAGGTAATCTGAGCACCTGAACAGTGGCTGAAGTGGAAATCTGACAGAGCCTGACAAAGGCAATATGTTTCAGGGGGAATATTCTGCTGCTAATGTTGTGTAGCTTTTTATCCCTGCATCCATCTCTGAAGTGATCAGTAACAGAGCTGGTCAACATTTTTAACTGAAAAAACAGCCTTTTCAAAGAATGAACTTTCACTTTCAGTGTAGTTAAGGTCAATAATGGTACAAGCTGGAAGTAGCCCTCATAAGCATCCAATGTAACAGATATTCAGCCTGCTCAAACGAGCTCTGCTTTATCCCGATAGGGTAATGCCCATAGACATCATAATACATTTGTTGTTGTTGGTTTCCAGCCTTGGGGTTGCATAGCTATAGTTTTCATTGCAATACTGGGTGAGGTTCAAAGAGAAAATGCTGACGGCATGTAGCAGGTTTTAGCCTCAACACCTTGTTCGTTGGATCTTTCATTACAACTGCATAAATAACTTTCACTCATTCTCATACACATAAGATCAAATCATGAAATCGGCTGCACGCAGGCAGACTCCTGCACCCACACAGAAGCCCATGGACTTTAATGGGGTTTTGTGTGGGTGCAAAGTCTACAGATCTGATTGTAGGAGTGGGGCTTTAAATTTCAGTACCTCAACAGGGAGATGTGTATTTACTCATGTCAAACACACTGGAATCTGACAAGAAGTTTCCTACGTACATATTGTTATATTTGGCTTTGAGGGCAGAGACTGCAATTGCGTGTATAGAATTGTATTTAGCTTTCTCTGTGTGTGTCAGGCATGTACACATGTTATGACCAAGGACCAGAGATAGTGTAAACTAGTGCCGTTCCATCAAGTCAGTGGAGGCAGACTGATTTATACTAGCTGAGGTTCTGGTCCAATATATATCCATAAATATCAGTGTGTATAGATGTTGATATTCCCCTACTACTTTCAACTTTCACTCCATCTTAATACACATATCAGTAATTCAGGGTACAGTACATTAGTAATACTACTACTTAGCTGTTATATAGCGCTTTTCATCAGTATTTCTCTTAATAAAGGAGGTGAGTATCATTACTGAGGCACAGGGAGGTGAAGTGACTTGCCCAAGGACACACAGCAGGCTCGTGGTAGAGCTGGGTGTTGCAATTTACCCCCAAGCCTTAACTCTGCCTTGGAATGATACAATGAAATAACCATATGATGATGATTAAGGCATTATAGTGTTTGTGGTTAAACTTATTTTTAAAGTCATTAGATTCCCCCTATCACCACCTTTACAATGTCACTCCAGGGCAGAGTTAAGACTGTTTGGATGCCCTAACTATACCTTTCCATCCTTAACATCATTTAAGTGTCACCTGAACTCTGATTTTCCTGGGTTTGGGGGAAGATTTGCTGTACTTTTTATATTTAACAAATGGTTCCCTGCTTTAAGTGCAAAACTCAGCTCAGCCTCGACTACGGAACTCTGAGTGGTGCTTCCACAATATACACAGCCACACTGGCAAAGACAGACTCTGTAACAACAGTGGAGCACTAACTCAGTATTATCATTTTGATTCATTTGTCGACGTAGCTTCAGGAGAAAATACTTACGGTATCTCAGGCATAACAAAAAGTTTTATTGACAAAAACAATGAAACATTTTTTCAAGCATTATAACCATCAAGTGTTCCTCCCAACTACGTTGGTTAGAAGCTTCACCCTATCAGAAGCAAGCTGTGAACTTCCATATTTTTACTAATGGAATTTTTTTTAAAAACCCTCAGAAATAACATTTTGTCAAATGCAATGACCGATTACACAATGTTTCCATGCAGGATTTTATAGTAGCAATCAATAAACAAAAAATATCATTCCATGCATCGAAAACACAGTCATACAGACTTAAGGCTAAGGTGTGATGATAAAAGAAGAGAATAAAATGGAAAGTATGAAGGTCAAACATATCCAGCTTTGTTCTGTCTTTTTACAAATAATTACAAAATAATACTAGCTTCATACTAGCAGCACCTCTTTAAAAGGTTTCAAATAATCAGCTTTGACAGCAACATCTACTGGATTTTACTCATGTTCCAATGACTTGTTAAAGTGAATTAAGAGAGACAAAAAAAAAAAAAAAAATCCCCATGCGGTTCCTACCTAGAAATGCTGCCATGTTCATGACTTGGCTAAATACACAGCTTGCAGGGGGTGCATCACCTGCAATACTTCAAAAATATAAAGTGTATCATTGTAACTCTACTAAGACAGCTAAAGAGAGAAAGAAAGAAATAACACCCATCAATCAGAATGATACGTGGGGAATGGGAGGGGGGAGGAGATCCAGTTACCTTATGTAAGGGGGACTTTTGGAACCAGGTTTCCTAAGTGACATAAAAACACAGAAGCCAGAATTAAAGATTTTGCTGTTTTGTGTCTCTAATAATATTTGTTAGAAGTTACTGATTTAAAAACAAAACAACAACAACCACCACCACCTCTTACCGATCTGGCACGTTTAATGGAATAATTTTGTTATCTTCCACAGCTATAAAATATCTGTCAAAAGAGGAAAGAAGCAGTTTAGAAAACACAAACAATGCCAATATAAGACCAAGACAACCATGTTTTTTAATTTAGAAATTCATTTGGGACCCAATTCAGGAAAGCACTTTTAAGTGTCTAATATCCATTCATATTCAAGAAAGCATTCAAACATGGGCTTAATTTTAAGTATGTGCTAAAATCGCATTGAAATCAGTCATACTTACTTAGCTTTAAGCATGTGCTGAAGTGCTTCTATGGATTTGGGCCTTGATTAGTAATGATAATCAAAGCCCCTTGTTTTCCTGAAAGCAATTCTTTTCTACCACAGACTACAACACTGTTTGCTACCAGCTGACACTACTGATATCAATGCTCAAGCTATTGTATAAAGGAAAATATGGCTGTTCAGTCTTTGTCTTCTGCTTCCGCAGCAGAGAGCCATTAATGGGAGGAAGCATGGAAGCAGTCTAGAGGACACCTTTGGGGATAGGTTTTGTACCTTTTGGTCACATAGATCATATAATGTAATTGAAATGCAAACAGGCAGTACCATTGTGGGTACTGTGACCGGGTAACTAAGGTTCCCGTCCATCTAATTATAGGATAATTGCCATTTAGCCTTATTTTATTTCTATAGTGTTGATGGCTTGTAATTTAAAGATCACCTTAAGGCAAGAGTTCTCATAATGACCACCTGCCCCACTGAATGATATCCCCTCAATGTACTGTATCCTGTATAAGCCACTTTCCACCTTTCAAAGTAGCTCTTCTCTCTTTTTTTACATCCTGGGTGAAATCCTGGCCCCACTGAAGTTAATGGGAGTTGTCACTGACTTCAATGGAGAGAGAATTCTACCTCAGATGTTTTCCACATGCTGCAGTAATACAAGTGCGAGATGTGGGAGAGCTGATAAGAGACGAGCCCTTATTTTCTGACTCCAGTTATCTGACATGGGGCAGGATTAAAAAGATTAATTCCCTGTCACGTGATAGAGGTCAGGATCCAGCGGTTACTGTTACAACTGCGACCACAACGTACATACTCGTCAGTCAGGATATCATTAACGCATGGTTCCCGAACCGTGGCCAACAGTGAATTCCTGCAGATCTGTGGAGAGCTGGTCGCTTCTCCTCATTTCCAGCTGCTAAATCACATTTTTTAAAAGAAGTTAAGGTACATAATGACTCTCTTAATATTATTTTATTATTATGTGTGAGATGACCCACGCACCTGTACAGGTGAGTTTGGAGCCATAAAATGCCCCTTTACTTCTCTGGGTACATCCCCTGCATTGCAGGCCACACTGCGTGAGGGGAAAGAAGCCGCTCTGGGCTGCTGCTCCCAGTCCCACACAATGAGTGAGGAGTGGATGGGCCAGGGTAGGGGGCGGGTGGCAACTTACCAACACAGAGGAAGAAGGAAGTCGTGCCAGAAAAAGGAGCAAGGGGGAAGCAGGGACCAAAACGTGTCTGCTAGTCATGGGTTCGTCACTGCTCTGCTCCTGGGCAATGCAGCTCCATCCTGCCCCTTGCTGAAGGCAGATCACCAGCTGCTAATCCAGCCCGATGAAAGCAGTTGCTGGAGTTGCCTCAGTGGGCGCAGAGAGGTCAGTGAGCAACGCTCTCTATTCAGATGTGGTCCGTTCTATTGCAACATTTGGGAAAGCCTGATTTATCTCAGTCCCCACACACACACATACCCCAAAACCCAAGCGGAAGATCACTTACACGATCCATAACCCAGCTGAAGTGAACAGGGTGAACACAAGAGGTAAAAACATCCACACGCTGCATTTCTTCCCATCCATGCCTGCTAGAAACAAAGACAATAAAGTGTAATGCAAAACAAAGACAACAGAGTTAAGAGCTACTGGAGACATCATGTCCTTCCCCCCTCGAACACGTAAAACAAGTCTGACTAGGGTATGTGAAACTGAGAACCTGGTAATGCAGAATGATCACTATTGCTCCTGGCTCATGCAGAGTGATCCTGGTACTCCAGGAGAAACCCCCCTGCAATTCAGGGAGAGCACTTGTGCAGTAAGGGACTATTCAATGCATGGAAGGGTCACAGACTCCGGCCCTGATGACCGTCAGCCCAGGAATGAAAAGCAGTCTATAATCCTTGTTAAAATATTAGTTACATTTCCCCAGGCCCCCATAGGGTAGGTATTATTTTCATTTTGCAAAAAGGAGAAACTGAGGCACAGAAAAATCACATCGGAGGGAGATTTTCAAATAGGAATTTAGTAGCAGGCATTTTTTAACGCCTCTCCCTGAGTGATCAGCCCAAGAATACACTGCTGGGATAGAGCCCAACAGCGCCAGCTCCCAGTTCTCTGCTCTAACCAGTAGGCCACACTCTCCCTTAAAAATGGCAACCTAGCTTCCCATCAAAACATGCTTGTTACTAAAACCCACATGTGCTTTCTTAGTGATGCCCACAGCTCAAATAAAGATTGCCAAGACAGAGAACTTCCCCCAAATAATTCCTGGTGAGTGAGTGATCTTTCTCCCCACCTCTCTAGTTCTCATCCTCAGCTCACACACTGTGCGCAGCAACCAACTAATCTGAGCACTCGGCTGAATTCAAAGGTTCTGTGTTCAAGTGCTGCCATCCTGAATGTCGTTGAGACTAGGAATTGTTAAGAAACTGAATTCTTGACATTTAGGTTTAAAGAAGCTATACGTGGGTGCGCAGATTCTTGATAAATTAAAACAGGCAGAACAGCTCAATTCCACAGGGAAACACTCTCCGGAGGAAAACATGCAAGATGAAGACTTGAAATAACAGGACAGGAATGGGGGCTTGCTATTGCTCCAATGTATGTCATTTAGAAATGCTAATATATGTCACAAAGCTCTTGAAATATGTACATACTCATTCTGTGTGTGTGTGTGTGTGTGTGTGTGTGTGTGTGTGTGTGTGTGTAGTTGTCTATTATATGCACATTTCCTTCAAGCTTGAATAAAGACTAAGAGATACAAATTGGAAAAAACAAGGCTAAAACATCAACTTTCCTTTCAGTAGGATACCAG
Organism: Emys orbicularis; assembly: GCF_028017835.1. Lineage (NCBI taxonomy): Eukaryota > Metazoa > Chordata > Testudines > Emydidae > Emys > Emys orbicularis. The sequence continues at coordinate 18,259,492 of NC_088687.1, forward strand.
CACCTCTTTCACTCCCTCCTGTCTTCCCACCACTCACTCACTACCAGTTGTTGAGTTGATATTTCTTTGGAAGACTGAGGATCACCCAGTATCACAGTGATGATCTGAGGCAGGTTTTAGGATCACTGATTTATTGGCTGAGTTTGCCATCAGCTTGATGGCATTTCTTTGTCTGTCATGTGATAACTTTTGAACATCAAATCCAATCAATTCCAAAATCTCAGAGAACGTCATAGGCATCAATGGCCAGAACCGTCTTGATTTGGGGGGAAAGCAGAAAACCAAAAGGGGGAAAATGGGGGACACATGGAGCCCCTGCCATCTGATTAGCAGAGGCACAGCTTCAAGAGATGTTTGATAGATAGACAACTGACAACTAGCTGATGGCACCTAGTAATGCCTTCCAGTATAACAATACCCCATCTCATCTCTATTTATCCTCCCAATAGAGTTTACTATGTTGACATCCTGAATGACTTATCTCCCAGACTAACAGTGGGGAGGGGAAGAAGGCTTGGGGGGAATGGGGGTGTACACACAGCCCTGGGCATGGCAGAGAGAATGGGGGACCCTGGAATGGGGGTCAAAGATGCTGATGCAGGGAAGGTAAGAAAGGGGGCACACAGAGCCCCTGCCATGTGAGGGAGACTAGAGGACCCGGGAATTGGGGGCATACAGAACCCTTGGCAGGGAGGCTCTCAACAGAAGAGGATGGGAAGGTGGCACACAGGCTGCTTGTGAGGGGGATGGGAGGAAGGCAAAGAGTCCCTGGTGCATGCCATAATCTCAGCCTACCTAAGCTATGAAGTATGCAACCCCCTCAGTTAGGGCTAGATTGTAATATTACGGTCTGCTTTGCCTAAGGGGCAATGTGTAGCCACGCTGCTCCAGAACTAGCCTCAGGAGACATTACCATGATTCCTTCCTGGGTTCCTTCCTGGGTTCCCAAGGAGGAAATAACCCCATAACCCTAGCAAGTTACTTCCTCCTCAGTTGTGTCATGTGGGAGGCTGCACTGTGACCTGCAATGCAGGTAGCCTACAAAGGCAGTAAGGGGACTGCTTGCATCCCATGACCCCCGTCACAGTCCTGCCCATAGCTGATGACAGGCAGTAACGAAGTAAAGACAGCACTGATGCTGCTGCTGTGATCTAGCCTGGCTCCATTCTCCACAGCTGGCTCCTGTTCTGTTGTGTGTGAGGCAGAGACTGGGAGAGTCCATGGGAAGGGCGGCACTGCTCTGTAAGATGCGTGGCAACTTCGCACTCTCTGCTGAAGCTCAGCCCCCAATACTCTGCTCTGCCCTATGGGTATCCGGGTCTTGGCTCCCATCTTTCACTCCCCAACCCAGCAGAAGCTGGGATCAATCAACCTCTGAGGAACAGGGTGAATGTTTCACATAACTCTACCCTACTTCGCCCCAGCCCCAGCTGGGTAAGGAGCAGTGTGGACAGATGACTGGACAAAATATGACACTCCTCCATGGGCAAAAGGCTAGGGATTGCATCATCACTCCTCAAGGCTGGAGGTGGATAGCAGGCAGTATCAGGCCTGACTAGGACATAGAGGACCCACAAAGGTAGAAAACAAAATGAGAACCCCTGTAGATTCATTGGGCCCATCTGTACCATGAAACTAACCACGTTTATGCATAGTTGGGGGATCAACATGTTATAACAGGGTTTGGTGCTGTCTGCATGGATGACACCAAACTGCCCTGTAACAACAAAGTTAAAAACACAAACAACCCAGGCTTTAGCCCAGGGCTAGATGGTCTTTCACACATTGTGACCACACAGCGTTATAGCCATCCACACAGGCAGCACTGAATCATGTTACAACATGGTTAGTCCCCAAGGACATTAAACATCAGTATTTAAAAGCAATCAGTTTCATAGCATACCCAAGCCCCTTGCACACCAAGTAGAGAGAGGTGTTATTTAGGACTACATTGGAACTGGAAGTAATGTGACGCAGTTAAGAAAAGGAAACTTCTGCGTGACTTATCACAAAAATCTCGCTGCTAGAGAGATCTACTAGGGAGTTGAGGAGAGTCCCAAAGGAAGCAACGGAAACCCCAGTCTCAGGAAACACAAAACTATCTGGACAAAGCATTAATAAATGTATAGTTGGGAGACGTACATGAGGATGGACTAGACATAGAACTTTTCCATCTGTAATTTTTATTGCTCCATTTCCACAAACACCACATGAAGAATTCTATAGTGCAGTTCTAGCTCACGGCCTCTGCTGCAGCAAGCTGCAGATCCGTCTGGGACGCAGTTCTCTCATTTTTCCCCCCTGCAGCCCACAAGAAAAAGGCGACATCCAGGAGCATTAGTGGAAGTTGTCACTCCAGTATCTAGACACACTCACTCATAGTGACAAGAGTCAGTCCCACTGTGCTGCTGGCTCACCTACAACAAAGCTCCGTCCATGCCAGCGTTTGATGTATCAATGTGTACCAAAGGCTGGCTCAATGCTGCGAGACCATGGTAATGGATTTCCTCATTCCCTTCCTCGCGGTTAGAAAGCAGGTGGGTACGTGCCATGTCCTATCCACACACCCATCACTGCCAAGTCTCCTGTAACTACTGCTTACATTTCTGTTGGTTCCAAATGTTCCTTGTAACTAAGCCAAGAGAATATAACCCTTGTATGACAGAGGACGTCAGCGTTTTCTCATGTGTTTTCCTCCCTGAAACAATACTGCAAAGGAGCGAGGCCTCACTGATACAATAAATTAATAATAAAAAATACTGTTGATTATTAATGCCTTTTTTTAGCCTCTGGCATTTCTACAGTTCTTTTCACACAAAGGAACTTTACAAGCTATTTTGGCTTCAGACATTCTACAGATGAGGAAACTAAGGAAAGAGAAGTTCGAGTGATTTCCCCAAAGTGAGGCAGCATGTCACAAGCTGAAGTTCTTCAGCCCCTGTTCCACCCACTAAACACCACAGGGAAGTGAAGAAAGATGATGTTCCCCGAGGAAGTTCTGCATCACTGCAGTTGGAAGGAACATTTGAAAAGGTGAACATGGCCTCCTGCTGCGGATCTTTTCCTTTTTGGGGACAAATAAAGACCTGGTCCAATGTCCACTAAAGTCAGTGGAAAAACCTCCCTTGACTTCATTGGAAGAGGCCCTCAGTAAACAGTGCTCAATTTAACATTCCCTATGCCAGGGGTAGGCAACTTAGGGCACGTGTGCCAAAGGCGGCACGTGAGCCAATTTTCAGTGGCACCCACACTGCCTGGGTCCTGGCCACCCGTCCGGGGGGGCTCTGCATTTTAATTTAATTTTAAATGAAGCTTCTTAAACATTTTAAAAATCTTATTTACTTTACATACAACAATAGTTTAGTTATATATTATAGACCAGGGATCGGCAACCTTTGGCACGCGGCTTGCCAGGGTAAGCACCCTAGCAGGCCAGGCTGGTTTGTTTACCTTCCGCATCTGCAGGTTTGGCGGATCGCGGCTCCCACTGGCCGCGGTTCGCCGCTCCAGGCCAATGGGGGCTGCGGGAAGTGGCCGCCAGCACATCCCTCGGCCCGCGCCGCTTCCCGCAGCCCCCATTGGCCCAGAGCGGCGATCCATGGCCAATGGGAGCCGCGATCGGCCGAACCTGCAGACGCGGCAGATAAACAAACCGGCCCGGCCTGCCAAGGTGCTTACCCTGGTGAGCCGTGTGCCAAAGGTTGCCAATCCCTGTTATAGACTTATAGAGAGAGACCTTCTAAAAACATTGAAATGTATTACTGGCACACGAAACCTTAAATTAGAGTGAATGAATGAAGACTCAGCACACCACTTCTGAAAGGTTGCCGACCCCTGCCCTATGCCGTACAGAGTTCAGCTCTGACTGGTTGTTAGTAGAAAATGACATTTGACATCATAACTAAAGAGATCAGATCGAAAGGGAGGATCCCACGGGGAAGCCAGATTTTGAGAAATAAAATAATTTTTCAGTTTGTGAAAAGATCAAGAGAGTAAACAATGTCAGGATTCCTCTAACAACATCCATTAGACTTGTATTGACGAAAACCAGCACTACTTATACAGAACAGGTTTTCAAAGAGCTCAGTACGTCAAGGGCTGGATTTATTTTTAACACACAAAACCACACAGCCTGGCCACAAGCATCTCACTGGGAACAACTGGATGCTGAGCTTTTGAAAATCTGGCCCTTGGTCCAATAAAATATTAGTGGCAGCACAACACTCAGTTCCTGTTTGTGGAGGGACCAGAGGCTGCTTGGGAAGCATATGATTTGCTCCCGGCTGCTGAATTTCTAGTGCTTACCTTTAATACTAAACACCTAGTTTGGGGGAATGAGTGGCTCAGGGGACTGGTAATGGGTAAATATATATCTGAATTGGTAAAACAGGTGTGAGAGGTTCTAGGAGTGGCCTGAATTTCGGAGGAGCTGAGCACCAGTAGTTCCCACTTATATCAATGGAAATGGAGGTCAGTCATCGCCTGTGAAAATCAGGCCAAAGAATAACGGGAGGCTCAGGAGCTGACAAAAAGGGAAGCACAGATACAATATGAACGTGCAGCCAACATATGTTCTTTGAGAGCTACACAGTTTGGACCATTTTTTCTGTTGTTGGGTTTAGTGTGCGATGCCGGGTGGGCTTGGGGCCCATGTTATACCGGAGGTCAGACTACATGATCTGGTAGTTCTGCTTGGCCTTAAGCTATCTGACTCCTTGACTCCAATTCTATATGCACTTAAAATATTGTTATTCCTGCCTTGTCTTACAGCTTGATCCTACAAACACTTAGTACTAAATGTACCACTTATTGCCAGAAGTAGCCCCCTTGTCTTCAAGAGAATTGTTCACACTATTAAGTACTACACCCAGTATCACATTTTTGCAGGATCGAACCCTTAGACTACAAACTTTTCAAGGCACGTCTAGGAGCCTGTCTAATTAATAAATAACAACAAACAGCAGAGCCTTTATCGCCAGGTTGCTACAGCAGAAGTGCCCAAAGGTTGTTGCCCTCAGATGTCTGGTCTATGAAATCTCAATGGTCTTAGTCTAGTTCCAGCAAACAGGTATCCGCACCATAACAGACACCAGCACCGTATACTCCTGAGGGGATTCTCACCAAAAAATTAAAAATTCTGTGCACAATATTTTAAAATTGTGCAAATTTTATTTGTCAAATAAATGTGGAGGCTCCAGCATGGCATTGAGGAGCACAGGCCACTGACTGCACGGAGGTGGGAGATCACTGTGCAGCTTCTCCTCTCCCACCCCGCCCCTACCCCGGGACATGGATTCAGCAGTGAGGCTGCACCCAACCCTGACACAGCGCAAGGACCGGGCCTGCCCCACAAACACCCCAGGACCCTGCCCCTCCATGCCAGATGCACCAGGTGTGGGCAGGCAGGCTCAGCCAGGCAGGATCCAAGTGTGGAAGAACTTAGTGTGGGGGGGATCCAGGTGTGGGCTGAGAGGGTTCTGTGTTAGGCAATCTGGGTGCGGGCGACTCAATAGGGGATCTGGGTGTGTGCGTGGGGATCTTGATGCACAGGGGCTTGTTGGGAGGGTTCTGGGTGCAACGGTAATGGGACTCTGCAGGGGGGGTCCAGATGAAGGTGGTTGGGGCTCAGTGGGGGGTTCCAGATGCTGGAGGAGTGGGGCTCAGTGGGGTGGGGATCCAAGTGCAGCTGGTTGGGGCTCAGTAGGGTGGGGATCCAGGTGGCTCACTGGGGTGGTCTAGGTGCCAGGGGAGTGGGGCTCATCTGAGGGGCTCTGGGTGCGGGGGGGTGGTGAGGCTCGGCGTGAGGGTCTGGGTATGAGGTCTGGATGCACGAGGGTTGGGTGGATGGGGGAGCAGCTCCCTGTACAGTGATCCCTCCCCCTGCAGCTGAGAAGCGATGGTGCAGGAAGTGTGTTGGGGGGGGGAGGGGGAATTTTCAGAGCTTCCTACAACCAGGGGAGAAATCTGGGGGTGGGTCTGATACAGCCCCGGATGCCGTGCATGGAAAGAAGAAGTCCCGTCCTCCCCAGCCCAACTGGGACTCGCAGCTGAGCTCGGCCCAGGGTAGGAGCCACCAGCTGGGTCTTCCCCAGTCCCACCCCCTGCTCCACAGTGATTTACCTCTGCGCTGGCTGCCTTGGGCACCCAAAACTTCCAAAGGGAAGCCACATGACCGCTCTTGTGGCTTCCCTTTGCTTTCCCATCAGAAAGTCATTTTTCTACGGGGAAGCAAAGAAATCGGCGGGCGGGGAGGGATAAATTCTGCACATGCGCAGTGGCGTAGAATTCCCCCAGGAGTGACCGTACCTGGCATCCCATCAGAAAAGTTAAAGGTTGACTATGGATGGAGACAGCCCCCTATCCTAACCATAGAGACACTCCCTCTGACTCAGGCTTTGAGGCACATCTGCAGGGCAGTGTGTAGAAGCCTGTACTGCTTCTGTCTGTGTTGCTCCCATTCTGTGGCTAGACAGAGGACTGTGCTCTCTGGAGCTGTCCACCAGCACCATAGACTGTCTGTCTCTCTCTCTCGCACACACAGGGTTATTTTGCATCTGAAAGATGAAACAGTGGAGGTGGGAAGGAAAAAAGTTTCCTTCACCCACGTCACCGTGACACCCAGAAAGATACTTTGACTGATATGGAGAGGGGGAAAGTGTTTAAAATGTATTACATTCAGACTGCTTATTTCCATCTCTTCTTTTGATGAGATGCCCGCATGCCACCATCTTCTAGCGGGTTTCTGTCAGCACCTCCAACGTACTCAGTCAATCACTGCCTCAGTCATTATAAAACATTTGTATAATTTACATGGCAATTTACATTTTTGTGCCTCCTCTCCTCTGGAGATATTTTCCCCTATTTTCCCTCGGCCACTCCAAACTAACAAAGACAGACAAAGGGTGAGAGGGGAGACTGGCACAGATAAAAGATGTGAACTACCCAAGGTCACACAGCAGAGCAGTGGGAAAACGAGAAACAGAACTCAGGTCTTGTGACTCCTAATCTAGTGCCCTCTCCACAAGACCGTACCAGAAATTCAGCTTCTCTTTTTAATCTTCCCAGTTTAATAACCCTCCTCCTCTTCCTCCTCCATCTCCATCAGCTGGAACCTCTGGTCAAGAAGGGGCTCGGGCAAACAGGGTGAAGCGAAGTAAATGCCAAAGCAGCTGTTAGATTATTAGCTACAGCTGGGCTCAAGTAAAAATCCCAGGTGTGACCATCCCAAACTTCAGCGGGGTTCAAAGTCAGGATTCAGATCTGAATTTCATAGCTCTGTGCATTTCTAATTCACTAATCACTTTATTAGCTAGGTGCCAGATGCAAAATTCAGAGCTCATATCCTTCCAAAGAAAGGACTGCATCCTCCAACTCTTCCTAGCTTTGTGCCACTTTCCTAAGGTCATCATCCCTGGTGCTTGCCTTCGAGGGCAGCCTCCATTACTGAGGGAACAAGCACACAGTGAGAAGAGTCTTTCATCACGCCCTGCAGGTGACAAGGCATAAGCTCACCCTGGGACCTGCAGTGGTGGGGAACGGCACCGCTTGAGGCCTGCCATTAATAACATCCTGTCCCTGGACCTCAAGGGTGAAATCAGGGGGAGTTCTGTCAAGAGCTGACAAGGTATTGCATCCTCCCTGGCTTTTACCATCCACTGTGGGGCAAAGCTCCATGCTGCTTGTGCTGGCATAGGGAAGTTCTGAAATCACTGAAAGCATGTCTAAGGCTCCCACCTAAAGCCCACTGAGAAAAACAAAGACTTTCACTGAGTTCATTGGGCTTTGGGTCAGGCGCTGTGTGCCATTGGGACAGCTTCTCAACTAAGGTGGCAGGTTTGCCGTCCTCTGCACTGAGTCCCTCCTCAGCTTCAGACATTTTTTGTCAGGCAAAGAGGATGAAAGGTCATTGTCCTGATCTTACTTTACAGTGTGTGTTGTTATTTGTCATAAATGTAACCAACCCTTTAAAAAAATCCAGCTACAATATTTGGCTCTTTTCAGTTCAGGATTTTTCTTTTCAACAGTGTAGATCCAGTATGTAACACTTAACTGCTTTCAAAACACTACTTTTATCTCCCCACACCTCCTTTTCAGGGCAAGTTGAAAAATTTCTATCAAAACTGTTTTTCAATGGAAAATTGGGTTTTCGCAGAACAAAAATTTCCCCAAATAAGTGTCTGCTTTCCAGGGAATTTTTTGATTTTTCGTCAAAAACATGCCCAAAACATTGTCGCCAAAACCTAAGATATTTTTATTTGGAAACGCTGCCGCAGTGCCTCAGAGGAGTTGTAGTTCAATTCCCTATTCCCCTCTAGGGGCCAGGCTTCATCGCCTTTCATACACCATGGCCAGGGGCTCCCATGATACACTCCTCCTCTCTCCCTCTCCAAGAGGGGAGACCATGGTGTATGATGGAAGATGTAGTTCCACATAAGAATGGCCACTGTAGCTCAGACCAATGGTCCATCTTACCCAGTATCTTGTCTTCCAACAGCACTCAGGGCCAAAGGAAGCTTCAGAAGGAATGACCAGAACAGGGCAATTTTTCAGTGATCCATCCCCTATCATCCAGTCCCAAATTCTGGCAATCAGAGGCATGGGGTTGCATCCTTCACCATCCTGGCTACTAGTTATTGATGGATCTACCCTCCATGAACTTATATAATTCTTTTTGGATCCAGAATCCCGGCCTACAGAGGAGAATGGGAGCACAAAGCACCCAAACTACAACTCTCTTGAAGGACCATGGCAACATTTCCAGAGAAAAATATTTTGGTAATCAGCCAAAAATAATTGAAATTTTCCATGGAAAAACTTAGAAAAAAATTGTTTTTGGTTTGTTTTCGGTGATATTTGCCGCCAGGGAAAAAAACCCTTTTCTGAGCAGCTCTACTTCCTTTTCTCTGTATCGTGACCTTGACTAGTGATACTGGACCAGAAGCATGGACTTTGATTCGTGAGAAAGATTACCCTAGTGTGCACACATTTTTTTACCTGTATCCTAAATCAAATATTTATGTTACATTTAGTACATAGTTGGGTGTGTGTGCTCACTGCTTTGTTACCTTGTTTTCCTATCAGCTACCATATGGCACATAGATGCGGTTGGATTCGATGCAGAGGAGCAACTACCATGTCACAACACAGTACAGGATTCAAGCATAATCATTTCCTGATTTTTTTCTCCTAAACAGCACTATAACATCATATGGATGCAGACACCCTTTGTGCAGATGCTATAATGACATTCTCCTGTGTTCACCAGCTCATCCATTTCTAGCTTCAGTCCTTCTTTGTCCATTAGTTGGAAGCACATCCTGTCGGCTCCATTCTCCACTGCCTCTGCCCCTGTATAAAGGTGAGCAGCAAACCGCACTACTCGACTGCCCCCGTTCTACACTTTGGAGGTAATTTGCTCCATCTCCAAAGCAGATGTGATTGAAGTTATACTGGCTGGCTCTGTGTGCAGAAGCAGAAACACCACATAGTCAGGAGTGGGGAAATGTCATTTTGCAGGCTAGTGCAAATTTAGGGGCACTGTGGCATGAGAAGCAGTGCTTTTTTAGAGGGACAATTTTCCTCTGCAGATTTATTCAGCATTTTCCTCAGGAATGGCTTGTGCTTCCTTCCACGTGCAGCCAACTGAGATCTTCTTCACCCCTGTGCTACTCTCCAAATTCCTAGAGCAGCACTGATGAGACCAGTTCAAGGATTACCACAATCCAACTGCTGCAGACTAGGGAATGAATCCGGGGGAATGGGAATACGGTTGCAAGGCCCACCCCTCTTGGGAGCTTCTTTGAGTAATGGAGGAGCCATCTGTACCCATAACCATCTAGTGCAGAACTACTAGCAAATTAGGATGGCATAATTTACTTACCCCAGGATTACATGCAGGAGTGCATCTGCAGAGCTCACTGGACATATGCAACCCAAAAATCAAGCCCTACATTTCCTCACCCTCAGTATATCAATATGCCATATATATTCTGAATGGCATGTTTATATGAGGGAGTGCAAATACCGTGAGAATTAACCATTTACACACTTCTGGGAATAAAGATGAGAGAAAAGGAGTCAAAAGACCAGTGTTCCTAACTCCGCTCAGGCTTCCTGGGTGACCGTACGCCAGTCACTTAACTCCTCTTTGTCATTAAATAATCATTAGTTGTAAGCATTTCTGTGGTGCTCATCACAATAGTATTAGCCTTATTAATGGGGATTAGATGTATTTATCAGGCTCACAGGGGTACTGTAAGGCTAAATTTATTAATGTCTATATAGTGCTTTCCGATCTTCAGATGGAAGGTGTGACAACTATATGCAGCCTCAGCAGCCTTGTATGAGAGCACACGTGAGATCAATGGCGAAGTGTCAAGAACAGCTGTGAGAATGGAACACCCTCTCTCTCCTTTCATTAACAGAGGCCTGCTGTAAACCTTCCCATTCAGCTACTTCCAGAGAGCTTAGAGCATTTGTTCCCTTAAAACATATTAAAGAGATGATAGTTTCCACTACAGATTGGCCCACAGTGAGCCACCGGATCTGGAATCTCCCAGGAGCTTGGTCAAAATTTCCTCATTGACTCAGTAATATTGTTTCCTCTTCTAAACTCACCCATCCTTTGTGTTACAAAAAACAATGGGCCTGTCCTCCCCTCACTCATGCTAAATCAGGAGTTACTCATGTGTAACACAAGAGGAGAATCAGGCCTCACCTTCGGAGACTTGCCCAGATACGCTGATCAGAATTAACCCATGTAATGCAGAGAAAATAACTAGTATGGAAGTGATCTGGATCTGTTCGGTGGAATCTCCCATTCTCCCAACATACAGAAGAAGCCACAGAAAAAGGGGGAAAGTCCCTAAAAGCCTTGGACTACTGTAAGATAAAACCAATACTCACTGCACTTCATCTTTATGTCTTCTTTCATACTTTTTTATAGTATATAGTAGAAGTTGCTAAATAGCCAGTGTCAAATTCATAGCTTTTAACCCCCTGTAAAATGACACTTAGTCCCGTGGCTCTAAATGTGTCTCCATTAAGGTAGATTTAAGCAAGCCCTCTCAGTTCCCATAAACATAGAGAGGACTTGAAAAGGACTCAGCACCTCACAGTACTAGCCCATTAGAAAGGCCATGTAGCCACAGTGAAGACCCAGTGGACAGCTCCCTTCCGGGAGGAGACATTCCCTTCCCTCCAAGAATGGTCCATCACCAACTCAGGAAATCTGAGACAGGAGCAACACCCCCTCTCCACCATTGTTGTGGCAAGGGCAGGAGTCTCCCATGCTTCTGCTCCTTTCACAGCACCTCTCCTGCTACAGGCCAGACCATCTGATTATTTCAGAGCAGTACCGGCCAAGGAGTGGGTCTGTCTCTATTTCTCCAATCATAGTTGCATTGAGGAGGTGTTACAGCCTTATCACTGGTGTAATGCTGTCCCCAGAATAGGGAGCAGTGCTGCCCAGGAGACGACCCTCATTTACAAGCATTCCTGCTTCCCAAGCAACTCCACGCCTGCAGACAGCACAGCTTACACACTGGATCAGCCTGTCAGTGGAATGGGTCTGCGAGGACTCTCCAATCATTTCCAGGGTGATCTGCTCCTTAATAGAGAGGGAGTCTCATCATGGACAACTCCCCTCACATCCGCAGTTGTATCAGCCCTGTGGCAGCCACAGCAATGGGAAGGTGATAGTAGGGGCCTCAGTGCCTTCTATCTGTGTTTAATACTGTAAATAAGTGGGAGGGGGGTAATTATATTGCAATCTTCTGCTCTTCATTTCATTCTGTTCTTCTCTCTCCATCTTCCACTTGTTCTCTCCCTTCTACTCTCTCGCTGCACATTCTTTCCTGCTACTAGGTTGTCCTCTTCTAATTAGCATTTGTAGCATCCAAGGTGCTAGGCATTGTACATATGGAGTAAGAGACAGTCTCACTGCCGTGCCCCCCCCCAAATTTCCAGTCTAAATAGAAGCAATATTATCACCCCCATTTTATAGAACTGAGGCACAGAGATTAAGTGATTTGCCCAAGCTTCACTCAGAAAGGCTATGGCAGAGCGAGGAATTGAACCCACATCGAGTCCCAATCCAAGCCTTAGCCATAAACCCGTCCTTCCTTCTCACCTGCTAGCCATGCTTTTCAGTCACCTCATCTTCTTCTCCCCCTGCTCCCCTGGACTTACTATCTAACTGCATCAGTTTCTTTTCCTCCAGTCTTTTCTCTTCTGCTAGGAGTTGGCAGCTTTAGTTCCATTAGTAGCTCTGGTCCCTAGCGGTGGCTCCTGGTTCAAATCTGATTACAGGAGTTGGGCCTTAAGGAGTCACTGTTCACTTACATCTTGGCCAAACTTTAACTGCTACAAAAGTCAAGCTGCTTATGAAACCTAATGCCGAAAGGGATTATGTCATAACATATGTTTCTTCCAAGGGGGGAAAACAAGTCAACTGAAAACAGTTGTGTTTCCACAAGTACACATTCCCATGCAGTGTCCGAAACAAAAACATTGCAGCACTAGAGGACCTTAAAGTGAAACTGATGTCATTGATTTTCACTGTCCCAACTGAGCAACACTAAAAATAAACACAGAATATAAACAACGAGCTTTCAAAAATTCTTTCGCTTCTAATAATCTAGAGGTTAACAAGAACATAACTAATATTTGTTCACAAAATATAAGGCCTCATTATCTAATCTGTTACACCAGTATAAAAATAAGTTGCTACCGTCCCTTTAAATAAATTGTTATAGGCATTCTCATAAATATGTATTTTAAGCTTCTTATATACATTTTCTCCAAAAACAAGCAGTTATTAAAAATTTCCTATATACCTATATTGTTGTAACAATATGATGGCACAAATGCTAGTTAGATAATGCTTTCAAATCTCTTGCAATAGAACCTTTTGTTAATCAAAATCAAAACCAAACAGAAGGAACCATATGCATGGAAAAGCTTAACATTGATAACTTGAGGATTCTGAATGCATGATGAGATGTAAACTCTGGGCTATGAGCAAGAGCTAAAAGTTATGTCATACCTTTGGATGATAAGGTCATCCACATCAGCGACCTCTACTGAGGTAAATTTATCAGTCTGGCTCTTTTCTATGGTTTCAAGGCCAGATCCCACCCTGCCCTGAGAAACCAAAAGGAGTGGGTTCAAGGGATAATGGGATTGCTCGATGTGGTTCACCTCATGGAATTCTCTGAAAGCCATCCCCTCAAAAGTATGGGGGTAGAGAAAAACAAATGATAGTTTGCAAGGGGAAAGGGTGAGTGTCAAGCATCCAAACCCCACATCCCTGTGGGAAAAGGACATTCCCCCCCAAATCTGGAAGGAAGTGATAAAATCATCAATGTATCTAGATACTTATTCACATCCAGATCTTGGGGGAAAAGCGGGAGGCAGTTCACTGAATACACTACCTCCAAGCACAGCTACTTCTGAGCTCCTAGCCCTGCCCCAACAAATCCTTCCCCTTCCCACTCCTTTCAAATAAAGCCTAGCAGAGAGGCTTCCACAGGGGAGCGAGTGTGAGGGCCTGGAAACTGCACTTCCACCTTTTTATAGAGAAGGACAATTCATTATATGGAGATAAACATCTAGATCCCTGGAGAAAAAACTCTGGGTCCACTTTTTATACTGAATGCCATACATCTTCTTTGTCAGGTAGCTCCAACAGCATGATAGAACAGGATTAATCAAATTAGCATCTGTCTTAATGTAGAGAGTGCCAAGAAATGCAATGTCAACTCACCTTGATGTGTACAAATATTGCAGCATATATGGTGCTGTATGTAGGATCACCTCTTGCTCTCAGCCTCCTTGATAGAGGACCATATATCAGTTGCAACACCTAAGCACATCACAGCAAATTAATGCAGGATGAGATATGGTAAGATAATGGCATAAGCAGGTGGTTTCCTAGACCCTGATCCTGGAATCTGTTCCCCACAGGCAGGTTTCAGCACCCATACAAAACCTCAGTAAGATTTTGCATGAGTCTCACATGGAACAACTTGCAGGATTGGGGCTTTAATGACTCATCTCTCTCTCTCTTCTCCACTAATTTAACTAAAATTGGACACTGAAGCCTCCAAACTGTATGTTCTGCTACTAACACATGCAGACTTGTGTGCCAAATCACCCTGCCACCTCTCCTCTTGCATCTTGTCCTTGTTTTCATTGTAAGCTTTTGGACTGTGTGTGTGTTTGCACAGCACAATGAAACTAAGAGTCTTCAGATGTTACTGTGATAAAAATCAACCAAATGTCCATGGGAAATCTACATCCCCAATGTTTCCCCTGGAAATCTACATCCCCATGGTTTCCCCTCCCAGTTTAATGAAGATCCCTAGGCTTAACCAGCCGGTGGGCAAGTAAGACTCTTTGATGAGTCGATATTGCCACACCAGAGTGCCTATTTCCCATTTAACCTTTTAAAGAGATGGGGATGCAAGGGATGAGGGTGGACTATTACAACTGATCCCCCAAAACCTATCACTGTAACAGTGTGGGAACAGAACAAGACACATCCTCCAGGCATTGGCCAATGTCCTGGTCAGTAACAATTTTACACAACCCACATTTTTAAATGTAAAACCCAGGGGCTAAAGGATGGGAGGAGAAAGCCCCTGGTTGAAATCCTAGTCGCTTGTAGCGTTGCAATGTCTGCCTTGGCAGCTGCTCTGCCAGAAGCAGGGGGGGGAGGAGATGTCCCTGTTCCCACCCTAGACACCCATCTCCTTCTCCCCACAGCCAGGAGACCCACCCCGCCACAGGCAGCCCCCAAACCCGCGGCGGCGAGGGGGAAGAGGGATCAGAGGAGGGAACATGGCTGATGGCGGGCCAGGCGCTGCGGCAGCGGGCAGGAGGGCGCGCTGGGGCTGCACATGAGGAGCACAGGGGCGGGGGGGGGGACACACCGAGATCCCGGCGGGGGCTGGCAGAGGGGAAGCGGCTGGGCCGCCTCTGTGCAGCGCTCACGAGACAATAGCAGCAGGAAGGGCAGGGCGGGGAAGGGGAGCAGCATCTTTTAAGCCCCCAAAGAGGCCGCCCGCGCGTGGCACCAGCCCGGCCGCCGGGCTCCCCTCCCGGGCACAGCCGCGCCGCAGAGCCCGGGGAGCAGCCACTCACCTACCTGCTGCCAGCTCCGGGCGCGGGCGCCAGCACCTGCAGGAGGCGGCTGTGGCAGCGGCGGGCGAGGCTGGGCAGCAGGGGGCGGGTTTCTGTCAGGAAGGGGCGGGGTTTGCCTCTGCCTCGGCGGCCCCCAGACAAAGGGAGCGGGCTCCCCCCCCCCCCCCCCAGTCGAGCCGGAGCCCGCCCCGAGCCGGGCTGGGGGAGCCTTCACCTCGGCCGGCCCCCGCCTGCTGCCGTCCCGGGGTGCCTTTGCAAGCAGCAGCGGGTTTTGCCTGCGCGGTTCTTTCTCGAGAGCAGTTAGGGGCACGGGGCTGTTAACGACACTCATTGACTTCCCGTATTTCCAGGAGGCTTGTTTGCCTGGGGCAGAGATGGCAGAAAGAGCAGGTCAACACCCAGCTAATTCCACTGTACGGCCAGGAAGGACGCCAGGGCATCCACCCAGCTCCCTCTCTGTCCTGCCCGCAGCCCACTCCTGAGCCCTCGGACTTAGGGCTGCAGTGGCTTGTGCCAGCCCTTTATGGGCTGTCAGGTTGGTGCAGAACAGCCGCAGCGCAGCATGGGCTGGCCCCTTCCTTCCAGAAACAGGCCTGAAATGTTGGAATTGATCAAATGAGAAATTTAAAAGTTAGTATCTTACATACAGCCAGACAAAGAGAAAGGACAGGAGGTTGAGAGAAGGGCCTTGTTTTCTTCAGCTAATTAAAAAAAAAAAAAAGCAGTCGGTACTTTTGTATGCCTAGGGAATTGCCCACACTATCTTGAGATAAAATTTCCCTCACCGCTGTTGTGTAATTTATGGTTCTGTTTTCTGTGTGTGCGGTGCTTTTAAAATGCTACAAGTCCCTGGTGTTCAACTGCCCTTTTACATTCAGGTCAGCTGTTCCAGAGGAGGAAGAATGTTCTTCGCTCTCATGGAGGAGACTTGGTTATTGCTCTTTGTATTCCTTTAACCTAAAGATAATCGTTTAGACTGGAAATACACTAGGTCTAGAGAAAGATAGCACATGCACTACATAGTTACTGCTATAATTGGTTGCCCCCTTCCCCCTGAGAGTAGGCTGGATTTCACTTGTGTAGAGCATTTTGGAATGGAAAGGTCCTACACTACAAATTAAGGTGTAATCCTAGCACCGGTAGGCATACCTGTGCTAGCTTTAATCTGGCTAGCACAGGTAACAGTAGCAGTGAAGACATGGCAACACAGGCATCAGTGTGAGCTAGCCAACTCGGTACAGCTCTGTGAGGAACCCTGGGGTATTTGCTCAGGCGTCTAGTCGGCGCCAGGGTCCAGGACATCACACCTTCACTGCTACCGTTGCCCACACGCGCTAGATTAAAGTTAGCATGTGTAGCCATACCTGCATAACAATTTCACCTTAATTTGTGATGTAGACATACCCCTGGAAGAGGAAAGCCCTTTGGGCAGTGTTGATTATTCTTTGTGTGGGTTCCACCACATTTGTTCACCAGATATTGTGATCCTGTGGCAGGCCAGCATGGCAACTACTTAAACTTGGGGAAAACCTGCACAGTTTAATCCCAACCTAAAATATATTCACCCGGGTTCAAACAGAAACACAGACAGCTTGCAGCCAATAGGATGTTTCCGGCAGCTCCTTTTAAGCAGCCCCACCTTGAGCTTCTAGCAGAAGGAACCAGTCCTCTCACTAATGGACTTGAAGCTTTACGTACCCAGCTGCCAGTTGTGGCAGCAGGAGGTTCCTGAGATGCAGGGCTGTCCTTAGGCATATGCAGCATACATGACGGTCTGCATAGGGCACCTGAAAATTTGGGGCACCACTGGGACAGGAGGTAAGAGCGGGTTGGTTACCGCACACCCAGCGTGTGCTGCAGTCTCCTTCGGCAGGGGCCATATTCACAGAGCCGAACGTGCCAGCACAGCGCATTCTGCATGAGGGAGAGTGTACGGGGGTCTCTGCGGGGAACTATGGCTCTCCGCTGCCATGAGGCCGGCTGGGCGGCTCAGTATCCTCTGCTGCCTCGTCCCTCCCCCTCTGGGCTGTGAGCCCGGACTGCTGCAGCATCTGCTGCATATGAAGCTTGGTGTGTGTCAGCAATGGGGGGCTTGGGGTGTTTTCCTGGGGGTCCATGGGCAGGGGTGGTGGCTGTGCCCCCTTGACACACTGGGGTCAGCGGTGCCAGCTGGGGACCACCTTCGTGGAGCCCCCGCTTTCTCCTCCCCCGTCCCTCAATATCCCCCCTCAGATAAGTTGGGGGTATACAAGACAAATCAGACTCCTGAAAGGGGTACAGTAGTCTGGAAAGGTTGAGAGCCCCTGCTGTAAATAGATCAATGGCATTATCCAGTTTAATAAGCTGGGTTTTCAAGGAGCAGAATAGATATTCTCTGGAAGAAGGATAAAGGAGTTTGAGGCGCAAGTGGTGTTCTCGTCCATCCTCCCTGTGCAAGGAAAAGGCCTGGGTAGAGACCGTCGAATCGTGGAAGTCAACGAATGGCTACGCAGGTGGTGTCGGAGAGAAGGCTTTGCATTCTTCGACCATGGGATGGTGTTCCAAGAAGGAGGAGTGCGAGGCAGAGACAGGCTCCACCTAACGAAGAGAGGGAAGAGCATCTTCGCCAGCAGGCTGGCTAACCTAGTGAGGAGGGCTTTAAACTAGGTTCACCGGGGGAAGGAGACCAAAGCCCTGAGGTAAGTGGGGAAATGGGATCCTGGGAGGAAGCACAAGCAGGAGAGCGCAAGAGGGGAGGACTCCTGTCTCATACTAAGAAAGAGGGACGATCGATGAGTTATCTTAAGTGCCTATACACAAATGCAAGAAGCCTGGGAAACAAGCAGGGAGAACTGGAAGTCCTGGCACAGTCAGGGAACTATGATGCGATTGGAATAACAGAGACTTGGTGGGGTAACTCACATGACTGGAGTACTGTCATGGACGGATATAAACTGTTCAGGAAGGACAGGCAGGGCAGAAAAGGTGGGGGAGTTGCATTGTATGTAAGAGAGGAGTATGACTGCTCAGAGCTCCGGTATGAAACTGCAGAAAAACCTGAGAGTCTCTGGATAAAGTTGAGAAGTGTGAGCAACAAGGGTGATGTCGTGGTCGGAGTCTGCTATAGACCACCAGACCAGGGGGATGAGGTGGACGAGGCTTTCTTCTGGCAACTAGCAGAAGTTGCTAGATCGCAGGCCCTGGTTCTCATGGGAGACTTTAATCACCCTGATATCTGCTGGGAGAGCAATACAGCGGTGCACAGACAATCCAGGAAGTTTTTGGAAAGTGTAGGGGACAATTTCCTGGTACAAGTGCTGGAGGAACCAACTAGGGGCAGAGCTTTTCTTGACCTGCTGCTCACAAACAGGGAAGAATTAGTAGGGGAAGCAAAAGTGGATGGGAACCTGGGAGGCAGTGACCATGAGATGGTCGAGTTCAGGATCCTGACACAAGGAAGAAAGGAGAGCAGCAGAATACGGACCCTGGACTTCAGAAAAGCAGACTTTGACTCCCTCAGGGAACAGATGGGCAGGATCCCCTGGGAGAATAACATGAAGGGCAAAGGGGTCCAGGAGAGCTGGCTGTATTTTAAAGAATCCTTATTGCGGTTGCAGGAACAAACCATCCCGATGTGTAGAAAGAATAGTAAATATGGCAGGTGACCAGCTTGGCTAAACAGTGAAATCCTTGCTGATCTTAAACGCAAAAAAGAAGCTTACAAGAAGTGGAAGATTGGACAAATGACCAGGGAGGAGTATAAAAATATTGCTCAGGCATGCAGGAGTGAAATCAGGAAGGCCAAATCACACTTGGAGTTGCAGCTAGCAAGAGATGTTAAGAGTAACAAGAAGGGTTTCTTCAGGTATGTTAGCAACAAGAAGAAAGTCAAGGAAAGTGTGGGCCCCTTACTGAATGAGGGAGGCAACCTAGTGACCGAGGATGTGGAAAAAGCTAATGTACTCAATGCTTTTTTTGCCTCTGTCTTCACGAACAAGGTCAGCTCCCAGACTGCTGCACTGGGCAGCACAGTATGGGGAGAAGGTGACCAGCCCTCTGTGGAGAAAGAAGTGGTTCGGGACTATTTAGAAAAACTGGACGTGCACAAGTCCATGGGGCCAGATGCACTGCATCCGAGGGTGCTAAAGGAGTTGGCGGATGAGATTGCAGAGCTATTAGCCATTATTTTTGAAAACTCATGGCGATCGGGGGAGGTCCCGGATGACTGGAAAAAGGCTAATGTAGTGCCCATCTTTAAAAAAGGGAAGAAGGAGGATCCGGGGAACTACAGGCCAGTCAGCCTCACCTCAGTCCCTGGAAAAATCATGGAGCAGGTCCTCAAGGAATCAATTATGAAACACTTAGAGGAGAGGAAAGTGATCAGGAACAGTCAGCATGGATTCACCAAGGGGAAGTCGTGCCTGACTAACTTAATTGCCTTCTATGATGAGATAACTGCCTCTGTGGATGAGGGGAAAGCAGTGGATCTGTCATTCCTTGACTTTAGCAAAGCTTTTGATACGGTCTCCCATAGTATTCTTGCCGCCAAGTTAAAGAAGTATGGGCTGGATGAATGGACTGTAAGGTGGATAGAAAGCTGGCTAGATCGTCGGGCTCAACGGGTAGTGATCAATGGCTCCATGTCTAGTTGGCAGCCGGTTTCAAGCGGAGTGCCCCAAGGGTCGGTCCTCGGGCCGGTTTTGTTTAATATCTTTATTAATGATCTGGAGGATGGTGTGGACTGCACTCTCAGCAAGTTTGCAGATGACACTAAACTGGGAGGCGTGGTAGATACACTAGAGGGTAGGGATCGGATACAGAGGGACCTAGACAAATTAGAGGATTGGGCCAAAAAAAACCTGATGAGGTTCAACAAGGACAAGTGCAGAGTCCTGCACTTAGGACGGAAAAATCCCATGCACTGCTACAGACTAGGGACCGAATGGCTAGGTAGCAGTTCTGCACAAAAGGACCTAGGGGTCACAGTGGACGAGAAGCTGGATATGAGTCAACAGTGTGCTCTTGTTGCCAAGAAGGCTAACGGCATTTTGGGCTGTATAAATAGGGGCATTGCCAGCAGATCGAGGAACGTGATCGTTCCCCTTTATTCGACATTGGTGAGGCCTCATCTGGAGTACTGTGTCCAGTTTTGGGCCCCACATTACAAGAAGGATGTGGAAATATTGGAAAGAATCCAGCGGAGGGCAACAAAAATGATTAGGGGTCTGGAGCACATGACTTATGAGGAGAGGCTGAGGGAACTGGGATTGTTTAGTCTCCAGAAGAGAAGAATGAGGGGGGATTTGATAGCTGCTTTCAACTACCTGAGGGGGGGTTCCAAAGAGGATGGAGCTCGGCTGTTCTCAGTGGTGGCAGATGACAGAACAAGGAGCAATGGTCTCAAGTTGCAGTGGGGGAGGTCTAGGTTGGATATTAGGAAACACTATTTCACTAGGAGGGTGGTGAAGCACTGGAATGCGTTACCTAGGGAGGTGGTGGAGTCTCCTTCCTTGGAGGTTTTTAAGGCCCGGCTTGACAAAGCCCTGGCTGGGAGCATTTAGTTGGGAATTGGTCCTGCTTTGAGCAGGGGGTTGGACTAGATGACCTCCTGAGGTCCCTTCCAGCCCTGATATTCTATGATTCTATGATATTGGTGAAGAAGGAAAAAAAGTCTGTGAAAAAGGATGCTGATGTTGAAGTTTTGGAGACTTTGTGGGATTTCATGGATGGTTCATGCACAGCTCTAGAGAAGAAGGAAAAAACCCCAACCCTACTTCTAGGAAGTCTTTCTTCACCATTGGACAGTCATTGTAATGGCTAGCCAAACCTGGCATTACAAGAAGAATGTCATCTGCAAAAATTATTGTTAGGCAAGCAGATTAATCAGTTCATATGCAGTCAAGATTGCAAGTGATCAAAAGTTATCCGCTGATTACTCAGTTGTCTATGTAAAATGAACTGGTGATGGAAGTTCAGCGTCATAATTGACCTTGTTTATCAGAAAGGATGAGTGACAAAACCTGGAGAGGGCCCTTCTGTAACAAGGACACATTAGGTTGGAAAAAGAAATTAGCTTGTCTCTGCCCATGCTGCACTAATTTTAGTGGATAGGACTTCTGTAACATTTCTGTCCTACCTTAATCTAGATGAGATGATTCTGTGCTGGCTTCATTATGGTCACTTTGTGCTTTACCTAGGAATAAAACTAGGATCCTATTTTCCCGCTGCTTGGAAACCCAACTTATTAAACTGGATAATGCCATTGATCTATTTACAGTACAAGGTTGATAAAGAGTTGTAACTAACATTAAGACTGACGCCCACTACACATTTAAAACTAAAAAGTGACTTTGTAAAAATGATATGGGTTTCCAGTTCTCTTGTGTCTCAGTCAGGATGGAGTGCCTTGTGAGGGGTGTCTACACTAGCTCAAGGTCACAGACTCACGGCTATCCTATGTTAGCTATTTTAAATAATATTTCTGATAACCTGACAATAATTTAAACAGTTCTTTCTTTAAAAAAAACATCCTTATAAGTTATGTTGAATCGAAAACAACTTTCTGGGTCACAAAAAAGAAAATGAAAAGATGAAATAGAATTAGCTATACAAGCACAGAAGGGTTCTGTACTTAAGTTTGTATGTCATGAATACAACAAAGTTGCTCAAGATCATGAAGTAACTGCCAAAGAAAAAAATTTATGCAGATGAAGTTCAAGAAACTCAACAAAACATGGATCATTTGAAACAGATGCAGACACAAAACAAGAAATTACAACAGTTGAAACTGTACTAGCAGGGGATATAGATGACATTGGCACATGGCCACAATCTTTAAACAACAAATTACATGACATTATACTTGAGAAAGGCCCTGGGGGCATAGAAGGTCTCAAATATCCTAAAGACATTAGAGGTAGGAAATTCACAGACAATTACTACAAAAGACTTTCTAATGGTGAAATTGTCAACAGACGGTGGCTTGTGTACTCTAAATGCAAGGATGCTGTATTTTGTTTCCCATGCAAGATTTTCAACAGTTGCAATTTTAACATAGCAACCATGGGTATTAATGATTGGCAAAATCTTAGTCACACATTACTGCAATGTGAAAAGGCACAACACCACATTGAAAGTATGCACAAATGGCGTGAGCTGATTGTAAGGTTAAAAAAAATCAGACAACTCTTGATTCCCAAAAATCAAAGGTTGCTGGAGTCAGAGAAGCACCATTGGCGTCGTGTTCTTGAACGTCTATTATCTATTGTTGAATATCTATTGACAAACAATCTTGCTTTTAGAGGAAGCATTGACAAATTATACCAGGCCAAAAATGGCAAATTTTTTGGGCCTTGTACAACTGCTGGGAAATTTTGACACAGTGATGAATGAACATCTCCGAAGAATAACTGAAAATGAAATACTTGACCACTATTTGGGACCAAGAATTCAAAATGAACTGATCATGCTAATGAGTGGTAAAGTGAGAGATAAAATTGTTTCATTGGTTTCTTTGGCAAAATATTTTGCCGTAATTCTAGATTGCACTCCGGACATAAGTCATTAAGAACAAATGTTAGTAGTGAGATTTGTCGACATTAGTGATTCAGCACAGATTCCAGTTAAGGAATCATTTATCACATTTTTAGAAGTAGAGGACACTACAGATTTTGGACTTCTTCAAGCTCTCCATGATGAACTAAAATGAATGGTATTGTCCGTAATGAACATTAGAGGACAAGACTACGATAATGGCGCCAATATGAGAGGACGTATTTCTGGTGTGAAAGCTAGATTGCTGGTGGAAAATCCATGAGCTTTTTTTGTTCCGTGTGCATGCCACAGCCTTAATTTGATTTTGATATGGCCAAGTCTTCTGTAGAAGCTATTTCTTTTTTTGGTTTGCTGCAACGCATTTACCTGCTCTTTTCAGCTTCCACTCAACTATAGCAAATATTCAAAGCATATGTCAGTGGTATTACCGTTAAGCCCCTATCCGAGACACACTGGGAAAGCAGAATAGAAAGTGTAAAAACATTGAGATATCAATCTGAGGAAGTTTCTGAAGCCAGAGATCTAAAAGCTAAAAGTGAAGCCTCTGAAATATCCAGCTTCCAGTTTCTAACATCTGTCATAATCTGGCATGACATTCTTGTTAAAATCTCAAATGTAAGCAAAATAATGCAGAGTCCAACGATGCAGCTTGACTCAACACTTACCTTACTAAACAACACACAAGACTTTAGTGAAATACAGAGAAACTGGATTCAAAGAAGCACAGGTTACAGCAAGAGAGTTTGCAGAGGCACTCTGCAACCAAAATTTCCATATCCAAACGTGACAAGAGTTTTGAGGAAAAAATGGCAAGCGGAATATGAAGGAGCAGATAGAAGATCCTGAAAAGAAATTTGAGGTTGAATTTTTTAACATTGTGGTGGATAAAGCAATATCTGCCGTTGATGAGAGGTTTAATACCTTACGAGCACATCATGAACAGTTTGGATTTTTGTATGACATAACTAAATTCAACAAAATAGGAAAACAAGATCAGCTAATGACAAAGTGCAAAACACTAGAGAGCCTCTTGAAGCACGGTGATAGTTTTGATTTAAATGGACTTGAAATGTATGAAGAATTGAGTACATTGTCATCAATGTTGCCACATACAAATTCAGCGGTGGACATTTTTTCAGTTTATTCATACCAGCAAACTTGTTGACATATATCCTAATGTGTACATTGCCACTCATATTCTACTGACAATTCCTGTAACAGTAGCATCAGGAGAATGGAGTTTCTCAAAACTGAAGCTCATTAAAAACTATCTCCACTCTACAAGGAGTCAGGAACGCTTGCCTGGTCTTGCTATTCTTGCAATCGAACAAGACATCACTTCGTATTTGTCATACGATGACATTATTACTGATTTTGCAGCCAAAAAAGCCAGAAAGATTGCTTTTAATTAAAAACAAATCCTTGTTTCAATACCTCTTCAAAGTAATTTCCAATAAATGTTGACAAATTTAAAAAATTATATTGTTTACATCATTCTGTCAATAAATCAGAATTTTTTCTATAGCGCTACTTCTTTACTGCAAATATAGTCCATCAGCATTATAGTGTGCTTAATTTGTTTAAACTGTTTTTAATAAAGTGCATGTGGCAAGTTTTCCAATACTGTAAGCTTACGTTTGTGTTGCTAAGAGCAAGTCGGGCATAGGGGCACCAGTTTAATAATGCTGCGTAGAGCCCCATAAATCCTAAGGACGGCCTTGCTGAGATGCCTACGTTTCGGTAGTTGTGGGACCAGCTGCCTGAGCTAGCGTTTTCTGTCAAGCTAGGACGTATTTGGGGACCCTAACATCACTGGCAGACGTGGCTTGATTTTTTGGAAAGAGGTACTATACAGATCAAGCTCAGTTACAAGAAAATCAGTTCATTAGTGTAGAAGGTACTCTAAAGCAGTGGTTCTCAAACTCGGGCCGCTGCTTGTTCAGGGAAAGCCCCTGGCGGGCTGGGCCGGTTTGTTTACCTGCTGCGTCCACAGGTTCAGCCGATCGCGGCTTCCACTGGCCGCGGTTTGCCGCTCCAGGTCAATGGGGGCTGCAGGAAGCGGCGCGGGCCGAGGGATGTGCTGGCTGCCCTTCCTGCAGCCCCCATTGGCCTGGAGCGGCGAACCGTGGCCATTGGGAGCCACGATCGGCCAAACCTGCGGACGCGGCAGGTAAACAAACCGGCCCGGCCCACCAGCGGCTTTCCCTGAACAAGCGGCAGCCCTAGTTTGAGAACCACTGCTCTAAAGTCAGCAAATGTAAGACCAGTGTCATCCCAGAAAAAAGGAAGTACATGAGGAATTCAGCGAAATGGTGACGAGTGGAAAAATGATTCACTTTTTCCACACAAAGGAATTGAAGTAGGTGGCTAATTATTAGAATTATACAAATAATGGATATTTTGGTTTGCTGGAAGTGCCAAAAAACCCTACATTGTTTCAGGTCCAACTGAAAACAATTTTTTAAAAATTTCCAGCAAATCAGAATCCAGAAAAATTGGTTTTGGGTCAAACAAAAGGTTTTGTTTCAACAAAACAAACATTTCATTTCGATTTCAATAATTTTACAATGTTTTTGATTTTTTTTTTAAATAAAATAGAGGAAATTTTGAAGTGAAAATAATTTTGAATTTAAAAATCAAAGCTTTTTGTTTCAGAAGTGTCCAAATAATCAAAACATTTCTTCTCTGAACTTTTTATTTTTAAGTCTTCTTTTAAACTCACACAGTTTGGCAAAACCAACACAAATTTGTGAAATGTTATTGCAACTTGTTATATGGAAGGGCCAATGAGTTCCATGTAGGTACAACTCATAGTAGGATTAGGACCTCAGGCTGTATAAGAAATTTCATATTGTATGATTATAACTCAT
Organism: Emys orbicularis; assembly: GCF_028017835.1. Taxonomy (NCBI): domain Eukaryota; kingdom Metazoa; phylum Chordata; order Testudines; family Emydidae; genus Emys; species Emys orbicularis. The sequence continues at coordinate 18,285,039 of NC_088687.1, forward strand.
GTAAATTCATTAAATATATCATTTCAAATTAACCATATTTTAAAAGCTTCAACATGGGAGTAGAGTTCAGCCTTAATTCTGCATATCCTGACTCATGAGTGCTTGATTTCCTAACCTTAAAAGCTAAAGAAACAGAAAATAGGGTTTTTTTGTGCTTCTTTGTGGTATATGTAAGAGGCCTAAAAGTCTGCCTCCCCTCCCCCAAAAAACAAACCCAAAGACACTTTATTCTGCTTGTTTTTTAACATTAGAAATTTAGATCTTGTCCACACGTTTTTTTTCCTGGAAGACTATACAGATAGCTAGAAAATTAGTAGTAGGTTTATGATAAAATAGATACCATGGATGTGAAACCTGATTAATTGCAGGCAAATGATTTTTACTGAGGCTGTTCAAAATTGTGTTTGTTTTAATTAACATTTATTTAATTCAAATGTCTAAGAACAGTTGGGAGAAAAGCGCTCTTGTTTAAAATTTAACACATCAGCCCATTCAGTTAAGTACTGAGTGAGCACCCATTCCATATAGCTGGGTCCTCTGCTGAAGTCCTCCAACTAGGCAGAGAGGGAACGAGGACTGAGGGCCTGATTATCCATTACCTTGCACACGGTGCACTTATTTTACAGCAGTGCAAAGTAGGTATAAAATGAAGCCATTCAGATTTGGTAGTGTTTTATGTTCACTTTGCACTGATGTGAATGGCTGTACATCAGGGGTTCTCAAACTGGGGGTCAGGACCGCTCAGGGCGTCGCAAGGTTATTACATGAGGGGTTGCAAGCTGTCAGCCTCCACCCCAAACCCCGTTTTGCCTCCAGCATTTATAATGGTGTTAAATATATTTAAAAGTGTTTTTAATTTATAAGGGGGGGGGTCTCACTCAGAGGCTTGCTATGTGAAAGGGGTCACAAAAGTACAAACGTTTGAGAACCACTGCTGTACATGGTGCAGGCCAGCAAAGGATCAGTCCCTTGATATTTCTAAGGAAAGGACAAGCAAAATAAAACAAGAAAGCTTGTAGGCCTTCCGCATACACGATAAAGCAGAGAGGGCACATGGCTATTTTATTTTACATCCTCTCCAGATCATCTCTGCCATTGTGTCAATTTTACTTTCATTCCTGTGGAATATATTTATTAAAAGATAGCTTTAACCACCTGACTTTTATGTCGGGCTCCCTCCTCTCCAAAAACACAGCCAAGTCTGGAAAAAAATTGGCCAGCCAGCAACTCTAAAATAATAAAATCCCGGTGTGTGTTACATCCTCATATGGCTGCCAGTAAAGCCTATCGTTTAGGGTCCAGTGCAACTCCTGCTGAAGTTTGTGGAAATCAACTTCAATGGATGTTGGATCAGGCCTTTAGATTGTATGCTATACAGGGCAGGCCTCCTATGTACTGTGTGTGAAGAGCCTCGCTCTATCGTGCGTGTGAAGGAGAGAGAAAATTGCATTTGATTTCTTCCCTCCCCTCTTATTTATTGGCTTTTCTATGGCACTTAGGACCATAGAGTCTGAGGTGCTCAGTCATTAATTAATTTATCCTCATAACTCCCCTGTGAAAAAGGTGAGATTATTCCATTTTACAGATGGGCAAACTAAACTGCAGGGATATTAAGGCCTACTACAGGAGTGGGTGGGCAAGGATCTGTGACCTGCAATCTGCAGGAGGTCAGACTAGATGATCATGATGGTCCCTTCTGACCTTAAAGCCTGTGAGTCTATAAGATCTTGAAAGGTATTGGTGTGTAACTCCAACTGAATTCAGTGGGAGTTAGGCACCTAAATGCCTTTGGGGATCTGGGTCTAAGGAACTCATCCAAGGTCACAAACGAAGTTTGTGGCAGAGCTGGGAACTGAGTCCAACTCTCCTGAGTCTTAATGCAGGGCTTTCATCACAAGACCATCCTTATTCTTTTACAGTTCTTTTCTAAGGGCAGGTCTTCACTACGGGGGGGGGGTCGATTTAAGATACGCAAATTCAGCTACGCGAATAGCGTAGCTGAATTCGACGAATCGCAGCCGACTTACCCCGCTGTAAGGACGGCGTCAAAATCGACCTCCGCGGCTTCCCGTCGACGGCGCTTACTCCCACCTCCGCTGGTGGAGTAAGAGCGTCGATTCGGGGATCGATTGTCGCGTCCCGACGAGACGCGATAATTCGATCCCCGAGAGGTCAATTTCTACCCGCCGATTCAGGCGGGTAGTGTAGACCTAGCCTAAGCTTTTAAGATTTTGTTGTGCTGTAATGTCTTTTCTGTAAGCCTCCTCCTGTTTTCACACAGGCTTTTTTCCTTCATATCTAAATCTTTCCCCAGAGATGCTCTCTCTGCAAATGAGGAGAAAAGGTCTCACATGAGAATAGTTGCCAACCGTCTCTCAGAGAGTTCAGTTGAATTTGGATGACCGCTCAACTTCTATATTAGTTTCCTGATGTGTGTCCTATTTGCCATCATCTCTTCCATAACACGTTTGCTATTATCAGAAACAGACTGTTGATCAAATACATTAAGACTGTTTACAGTTCGACACTTTTTTTTTAACCTGTCACATAAATCTTAAACCTTGATTTCTGTGGGACAATTATATCTCAGAAATGAGCAAAACACATGACATTTTATAAGGTCATTTGGCATATGCTTTTCTAATCCTTTACTGATATAGTTTTCCAGAAGGTGGGGCATTGTTAAAGCAAAACAAACCCAACCCAACTACTCTAAAATAGTCTTAGCTAGGAATTTTACTTGGGCGAAGTCTCATGCAAATTTTTCCAATCTTCCTATAGCTAGAAGTATTAATCTCAGTGGTCTTTTTATGATTCCTTCTTTTGAGATCAGGTTCTATGGGAACAGTTGTCAAGGAAACCCACACCACGTGACTTTTCTAGTAACTAGTTCATTCTGTTAGTCCCCAATATAGACAGCACCACTCTTCTGTTTTTATCTTTGTCGCTTATTACAGTTTTTTCCCTTTGTCTAATATAGCAAGAGTATAGAGGCTACTTGGCAAAAAGAAATATCCCTGTTTTGACGGTGCTTTAAAAAGCACATCTACCTGTTATTTTTCTGTGACTGCATTTTAACAGATGCATCATCTAACCATTATTTTCATAATCATTGTTTCTCTGTTATAAAGCATTCCTTTGTAAAATTGTGTTTCACTGTAATAATGAAATCCAAGACAAGACCGTGAGAAATTAAACAGGATTGCAAATACGTAGCACTAAGATAGGACACCATTTTCAATAGTGGCCATTTGCTTTCACTGGTAGGTAGCTCAGAACTGGGGTGCCCTGTCCAGTTAGAGACATGTTCGGCCTAATTGTCAGAGCTGTAACCCCTGCAACCCAACTCCCATTGGCTCCACTTGGCATTTGGGCTCTCCACACTTCTGAAAGTAAGTCCTAAGGCTAAGACCCTGAGATCCTCAAAGGTATTTTGGTGCCTAAATCCCATTAAACTCCATGGAAGTTAGATGCCTAAATACCTTTGAGAATCTGGAGCTAAGTGTCTCAAAAAACCAAAACCAGTGATTTCTTGAAATCATTGACATTTTCAGTGCATTCAGCTCCTAAAGGATGATCCTGCATCACTGAATTCATTGGGTGCAGATTTGAGCTCCTACTGAGGGTGCTGGGAGTTCAGGGCATTAAGCCCATTGGGGACCCAGACCTGCAGGATGCTGGACAGAGATTGGCGCAATTCCTAAATGTATTTACTCATGTGAATAATAACAATCCTGTCTATAGGGGGAGGTCCTAATTTGTAAAAACAGCGGGCCAAGGCACCTTGTTTTAGAATATTATTACAGCAGAACCCGGAGGACTCCACTGACATAGGTGCTCCACTATGCTCGGTGCTGTACAGACACAAACATAAGAGGCAGACCACCCCAAAGAATTTACTGTCTCAACAGACAAAAGGCTGGAGGGGATACAATTACAGGTGAAGTGCCTTGTCCAAGCTCACACAGATGAGCAGAAGTAGAGCAGGATAACATAAGAACGGCCATACTGGGTCAGACTAGTGGTCCATCTAGCAGTCTCCTGTTATGAGAGAATGTACCCGTGTTCACACGCTATGGTACAAAGTACACTTTGTAAGGTATCATTTGAAAACTCAATTTACTGGTCGTTATTGTCCTGGTAAAATGTGTATGGCAACACTGTATGTTCAGTTATAAAATTCCACTGTATGGTGTTATTAACACATGTTCCAAACCACACAGCCCTGCCCAAACGGAGGTTTGCAAACAGGTCTGTCCTAAACAAAGGAATGTGTGCTCTGCTTAATTTGCATTTAATCAGTAAACAGAGTCATCAAGCAGGGAGGGAAACAACAGAAGTTCAAACAGGTGAGAAAAAAGAGCAGGGGACATCCTTCCACATAGATTCTGTCTCCTGATGCCCAGTTAGAAATATTTTTCAAGAGGGGGACTAAAACTATACAAGGAGGGACAAACACCCCAAGTGAACCCTATGTATAGTTGGGATTATGTTTTCCAATGTGCATTACTTTGCATTTATCAACATTGAAATTCATCTGCCATTTTGTTGCCCAATCACCCAGTTTTGCCAGATCCCTTTGTAACTCTTCGCAGTCTGCCTGGGACTTAACTATCTTGAGTAGTTTTGTATCATCTGCAAATTCTGCCACCTCACTTTTCACCCCTTTTTCCAGATCATTCATTTATTAGAACCAAGATTTGGATTCCCAGTCCTGCGCTTTATCCACTAAACCACACTGCCTTTCCTATTGGTATTTGCCAAATAGCCAACAGTTAGCCTTGATGCTCAGAGACTACTGAACAAGTACTTGATCCTACAACATGGACCCTATACCCAAATGGAATCCCATTGACTTTAATCCTTTTGCAGCGCTGGAGCCTATGGCCACAGAATAAGTTATGAAGAGCAGAAGAATTTGAGGAAGATAGAGAGACTGCTAAAACCAGGCATGGGTAGCATATGTTAAGAAGGGATCTCTGGCCATTAGAAAGGTAGGTAGCAGCATGGAGCTAGTGTAGTGGGAGAAATTAAATGCCCAATCCCGCAAACTTTTCTGTATGGGGTTATTTATGAGAATAAAGGTTTGCAGGATCACACCCGGAGAAAGGCTGGTAGATGTGAACTGGGCTAGGGAGATCTGGTGATGAGTATCTCCTGGACGGGGTGAGGGATAATGCAAGGGGCTTCTGAGACTGGTAACACTGCACAATCCTGTGCTATTAACACTGGAGAGCACACCTGGCTTCTGACATGCTGTACTATGGGGGCTATTTTAGCTATTTCATATTTGTAGCAAGCTTTAATGCATTTGAATCCACAAATACTGGTGGTTTGCTAGTTTGTGTATGAAACAGATCTAACACACAGTTCCCATGCTATTTCGATAAGGATAATGTTCTTGCTGTTATCTGTCCATATTGCTTTATGTCCCTGCCATAAGGCACACAATATTCGGTTACCTTTGTCTGGTGAGATCCAAGAATATACTGTATTTGCAACATCTCTGTACACAGTTATGCTCTGGAGCACCCTTTTTCATTAGACTTTTTTAAATATAAATCTTACAATTTAAAATGCTAGAAGAAATGAGCACATGTGACCCCATTAGCCTGATACTGGGAAGTACTGAAATTAAAACGGAAATGAATCAGAAAGACTGGAGAACCAGCAGTTTACAGGAATTACTAAAACATGTCCTAACTCCTTCCAGGATTCCTCTTGAGACCTGCGAAACATTATTACGTACATACACATACTCCCCTCTAAACTATCCATTCCCTAGCTTTAAACTTTGAATTCCCAGCCCTGGAATGGCTATAGAAGACCATTCCCTCTCTTCTATATATTTGTTTGCCATATCTTTTCTTAACTATATAATGAAGTGCTGATCTCAGCTTTGAGAATTTGGAGAAATGCTATACCACTTCTTATTTCTGGGAATTTCACAAATAGTTCATTGTTTGCAGAAGGCAAAGCTAGTCATAGTTCCAACAAAAATCATATCATAAGTGAAAGTGTCAAACGTAGCTGTTTAGACTTCTCTCTCTCTGCCCCAGCAGCTGGGAAGCTTCTGCAGTACTGTTTGCCTCACATGGCTTCCCCCGCACACACACTTCTGCACCATTCAAGGAGATATTAACAGCTCTAATTTAGCCCCGAGTTTAGGCTTCAGGAAAACAAAATAGTTGCATAACCAGTAAAAATGCTGCTATGGACTTTTAAAGCCTTCAGTGAAAGCTTTGTAAACTAACATACTTTCAGATCACACTTTATAACATTGCAGGACTGAGAACCTGAAAATAAACCCCACTAAAATATGAAAACGACTTGATTGATTTTCCTCTCACCAGCTATTTAAACAAACATACTATCGAATTGAAACTTCACACACTGACTGACGTGATTCGTCTTATTAGAGTCAGCCAGGCTGTCAACTGGTGTAAAGGCTGACAGGATCAAGCTCTTTGATTACAAAATAGGAGTTAAAAGGGACGCTGTTCTCTTCAATGACTCCGAGAAGTGCTAGAAGTCAGAGCCTACATCTTTCATGCTGAAACCACACCCCGGTTTTTTAAAGGTTTTTCTAATTCATCTACTGTTGCATCTGTCACATTTCCCTTCTATTGATGATATTTGATCTGTTATCCCATGACTAGTGTCTTCCCTTTCCAACTCTTACTTCTCTCTCTCTAATTTTCTTTGTAGCCAGGGGATTGAGTATCAGGGTGGATGAGTTCAGCAGCTAGGGAGTGGATAACACTATGAAAATGGCTTTCAGGGCAGGCCATTAAGATAACATTTTTAACACTGCACGGAAGAGCCAGCTAAGAGCCTCTAAAATCAGCAAGGCAAAGCTGGAATAGCAGCCACAGAGGCCGGAACCCGATTTCCCATTCGTAGGTGCTGGAACCACAGGTGCTACTGCAACCCCTGGCTTGAAGTGATTTCCATTATGTACAGGGTTTACAGTTTAGCTGAATGTCTCTCAGCACCCTCACTATAAAAATTGTTCCAGCTCCCCTGTTCCCATGATTTGAGGCAGGTCCGCTCAGAGGATTCAGGGGGCCTGGGGCAAAGCAATTTCGGGGGCCCCTTCCATAAAAAAAAAGTTGCAATACCATAGAATACTATATTCTCGTGGGGGCCCCTGTGGGGCCCGGGGCAAATTGCCCCACTTGCCCCCCCGCAGCCCTGATTTGAGGAGGCTGAGACATTTCGAAATGCTGAGGCCACAATTTGCAGTGCCATATGCACCGCACATGCTGTTTTTCTTGATAAAACCATGGAAACCCATGCTTTAGGGGTTTTTAAACAAACGAACCAACCAACCAACTCGTACCGGAGGATCAGAGCCCAAAACAAGGAAGAATGCACCCCCTTTGAGTTGCTCATTATTACTGTTTTATTAGCTGCAGTGTAGTTGTAGCCAGGTCAGTCCCTGGCTAGTAGCAAGACAAGGTGCGTGAGGCAATATATCTTAGTGGATCAAACGTCTGTTGGTGAGAAAGACAAGCGTTCAAGCCACACAGCAAGTGCTCTTCTTCAGGTCTGGGGAAAGTACAGCTAAGTGCACAGTGGAACAGATTGTTTAGCATCAGTAGCTGGCACATTTCAATACTTTCCCAGACCTGAAACAGAAATTGCCTCACTCACCTTGCCTCTCTCTTTTATTAATTTGGTTGGTTTCAGTTTCTCTCAGCATCGCATACAGTGGGTGAAATCCTGGGCCCAGTGAAGTCAATGGGAGATCTTTCTTTTGATCAGGAGGTCTGTGGACCTGGTACAGCCCTTAGTGTGTTTGTATTTTTATTAATCAGTATTTGTATCCATACATCTACTCAGAAGTTTTCTCACTAGATTTTATAAGACTTTTAGGTGCAGTTCTGTACCCTCACTCCTATGGTATAATCTGTCCTTCTTGTGTACTTTAGTACCAGGATTTTCAGTATACTATAAACTATAAGAAAGTTTAGTGTCAAGTACAGATTAAGAGTGATTCCATTAAGAATATGCCCCCAGAGAATGCTGCACAAGTGGGTCAGGCCACTGCAAATTAGTTTAGTGCCAGAGTACTCCCTGTGACCATGAGAGTAATGCTACTAGTCTTGCAAAAAAACCTCCATCTTCCATTGTCCAATAGCCCCGAACTTCCAAGCCTTCAAAATATCATGTTGGCAAACTTTGGGTATTTGTGACTCTCACCTATGTCCCATTTATTCCTTTGTGACAGATTTACAGCTTGGTGTTTATTTAATGATAATCTAGCCAAGCCAATATCCTGTAGCATTTCTCAGGCAGCTATATTGTGTTGAAGGATCTGTTCACACTATGCCAAACAACAATACTTACCCAGCTGAAATAGCAGGGGAATTTTCATAGGGAGAATGGAATTTGGCCTGAATAGCATTCCTACATCCGCAAGTTGTTTAATGAGATTTGTGTTCACCACAGTGGCCAGGATCTCATCTTTCAAAACACAACACCACAATGTCGCTCCAGCAGCACAATGCCCTATGACATGTTGGAGCATTGTCTTAGTACAAACCGAAGGAAGAGCACCACTTACTGCATCACCGTACTACTTCTTGCAATACCCTACGTTACCCCTAGAGGTCTTGTCTCTACCGTGAGGCCTGATCTGGTCACAACACTCTCTTGCTTTGGAGCATCCACCCACTTACGGCTCAAATTTCTTAGCTGTGGGTTCAGATTTGTGTGCTTGTGTGACTGGCGTTCCTGAGAACCACTAAGAAACCCTGAGACAATGTCCTCAGTCCTTTCATGACATTAAAAATAAGGCTTTGCTAATACGCTCTTAAAGCTATGACTTTTTTTGGCAGTTCTCCTGTCAAATAAATTCTCTTCCACTCCGGAATGAAAACTCAAGTCCATCTGACACCACTTAGACTTGAATTCATCCAGGCAACAAAGTAAGAAAGATATTAGTTTAATCGGCTGGCAGAAGGCTCAGCTCAGTCAGTAGTCCTTCTCTCTGACATTCATCAGAGCTATTTAAACTAGTCGTCTACAAAGGGGCGGGGACTGTGTTACTGGAATACATATTAAACAATGCAAACTAGGACCCGTAGGGATTATTCATCGATTAGACAATTTCCAAGAGAAATTTGCGCTGTTTCAAGGCTGCATCATAGAAGAAATCAAAAACTAGTTTAAGTGATGGTCAAGTAGTCAGTCATATAAGGTCAACTACCTTCCTTCAGGAGACCTCCCAGAGATTCATCATTTGTGAAGTACAAATGTTTATTAATATTACTAGGTCCTGGTGATATTAGTGCTAGAAGCAGGTATCTAGGTACCCATAGGTTTATTAGTGGTTGAATTTTAGACATTTATATTTGAATATTGGCCTGATATTATTAGAGAGGCATGTTCTAGTGGGGTGAATGTAGGACTGGCAGCCAGGAACTCTCTACTTCTAATAGCAGGTCTAACACAGACTCCCTCTTGACCTTGGACAGGTCACTTAGACCCAGATCCTCAAAGATATTTAGGCACATCACTTCCAATGAAATCAGTGGAGTACCTTGAAGATCTGGGCCTTAGGGCCTTTAAAATAAACCATGTTGAAGGGACTGGTTCCAGGATGATTGTCCCCCAGCACACTTAATGCACCGTTCCATGCTGCAGTATAGATAAGACCTGTGTTTCCCTGCAGCCTTGAACCTTGCTACAGAGCTGTATGTGTGTGGAGATATAGGTCCCAATTAAACTGCCAGACAGAGCCGTACTTTAACTCTGTTAGGTTACAAAGGAGGTGGAAGAATATCAGGTGGAAGAATTGAGGACAGGAATTTTCAGAATTGCTGGAAAAACAGAGGACAAAAGAAGCTCTACAAGCTGCAGTTGTTCCCAGAGGTCCAGCCAGAGAACTAGAAACAAAACAAGCAGTTTTATCTGCAGGATAGCTGGTCAGTGACTGATCTGTTAACTACCTCCACCACAGAAACAGGCTGCCCTGTAGGTTGGATACTACTTATTAAGAAAGCTTTGCCTCATGCTCATGTGTGTCCGTATGACATGGTCAGGGGCGGCTCCAGGCACCAGCGCAGCAAGCGCGTGCCTGGGGCGGCAAGCCGCGGGGGGGGGAGGCGGTGGCCTGCCGGTCGCTGTGAGGGCAGCAGGCAGGTGGTTTTCGGCGGCACGCCTGCAGGAGGTCTGCCGGTCCCGCGGCTTCGGCGGCAATTCGGCGGCGGGGACGCCGAAGGCGCGGCACCGGCAGACCTCCCGTAGGCATGCCTCTGAATCGGCGTGACCAGCGGACCGCCCGCAGGCGCACCGCCGAAAGCTACCTGATTGTCATGCTTGGGGCGGCAAAAAACATAGAGCCGCTCCTGGACATGGTAGCATTTACTTAGAAATGGTAAGAAAAAAAGCTGCCTTCTAAACTGTTCCTTGTAAGAGATTTAACTCCCCTTTTAAAACTGGGTGCTGAATCTTATTTATTAAGCATTATCTAATCTGGATCCATAAAGTGTGGTCTTGTAGGTCTTTCACAAATGACAGGGTCTATACCACCAACCGAGGAAGATAGTGACTGCACTGAAGCACCTAGACTATGACCAAACTGGCAGTTTTCCAGAGCACTAAAAAAATAAAAATAAAAAAAATTGTAAGTTCAGAGCAAGCTGCAACCAGCAATTCACCTCACAGGTACTTCCCAGAACTAGCCACACCTTGCTGGTGCTAGTCAGTCTTTGTTGTTTTTGAACATCAGAGCTGTGCCCTTGAACCGTGACTGTTTTAAATTAAGAGAAGACATTTTTAATCAGGTACTTTCCAAGCTCAACTATAGTTTTACAGTATATTGAAACTTTTCCTTCCTTTTCTCCAGGATGTTTAAAGTCATTAGTCCACACCAGCTTCTCTCAGTCCTGCTAGAGAAGGATAAGGAAAGACATGAGTGAAAAAGTCTTTGAGTTATATATTCTACATGTTCTTGGTCAAAAAAACAACCCACAAACTTTTGATCATAATAAAGTATGAAGTTTTCTTCATAAAGCTGAAAGAGTGTGAGGGAGTGGGAGTCCTGAGGGAACCCTGGAAACAAAAATATCACTCTGTACAATTTCCTTCCTATAATAAAAAGGAAGTCTCAGAATTCTTTGCTTGAAGCGCAGCTATGCCTTTGTTCAGTACATCCTCTCTGCTCTAACACCGGGAATTTTTTTTTAATATTATCTTAGTGACAGCAGTAGTATGTGACTCAAGCCACATTAGAAAGGAGCCCTATGATTGCCTCTACAAATGTATCTATATTGCCCGCACAGGAATTATACAAATAAGGACCTATCTTGCAGTGATAATAATCAAGCTCTCAAATGCAGGTTTTGAGGTCTGTTCCGGGTTCAGGCACATGCATGAGGTGCTGATTGCCTTCAAACGAAGCGCTTACTGTCATATCCAAATCCAGAGGACTCAGGATATACCCTGGATCTAAACTTTGGCTGTGGGTCCAGATGTGAACTTGAATGTGGGTCCATCTCGGTATTATACAAAAGACTGTGTTCTAGTCTCTTTGCACTAATTGGAGGGAGGGATAGCTCAGTGGTTTGAGCATTGGCCTGCTAAACCCAGGGTTGTGAGTTCAATCCTTGGGGGGGGGCACTTAGGGATCTGGGGCAAAATCAGTACTTGGTCCTGCTAGTGAAGGCAAGGGGCTGGACTTGATGACCTTTCAAGGTCCCTTCCAGTTCTAGGAGATAGGATATCTCCATTAGCTGATACTGTGGTTGAAGACAACCTAAGCCTTGTCCACACTATAGTATCTGCTACTACTAGCACCCAAGGGGTGGCACCAGAGGTCAACTTTGCTAGAGCACATAAACCCAGATTGGTGGAGTTCTCATCCCCTCCAAAGCTTAACTATGGAGAAAACTGGTCCTTCGTTTTCCCCATGACTGACTTTTTAGATATTGCACATCTCATCTGAACTGTTCTCTCTCACTCATTAAAATTCTCCCATACACACAAGTTCTTTTAGATCAGATATTAGTTAAGGGAAAGGACATGGATATTCCAATACAATACCTACAGATTGAACTGAAGCAAAACTTGTTAGTATTACTTTGAAAAAGCAGTGTCACAAATTGCAGATTACTTGGTTTAAAAAGCAATCAATACTGCAGAAGCCAGAGGTGATGGATTCAGTTTGCATTGTTCTTGCTAGCTGCACAGGGAGATTCTGGATGTAGGTATCACCACTCATATTTAAGACAGCAATGACAGGACTGTTGAAATGAATAGGAACTGGAGGTAATCTGCAGTGTACTTTTACCTACCAAATAACTGATTGCTCTTCAGGGCAGTTTCCACAAAGTAATTCATCTCTCAGAGGGGTTGCCGTGTTAGTCTGAATATTGCGTCTGATGAAGTGGGCATTCACCCACGAAAGCTTAAAGCTTATGCTCCAATACTTGTTAGTCTTAAAGGTGCCACAGAACCCTCTGTTGCTAATTCATCACTGTGATCCATTACTTTAAAATATCTCCGAACAACATTAATCACAATGGGACTGATCCTGCATCCTTTGCACCTATAGGTGCCACCGGAGTCAGGGGGAGCTTTGGGTGCAGAGGGAGTGCAGGCTAAAACCCCATATCTAATTGCAAAGAAGAGTAAATCACTAAAAAGCATTTGGGAGCCTTGGCTATATGTAACAGACAGGAAGCCTTCACCTTGAAAACCCTAATTATGGAAAGTAGCACTGAAAGGGGTGGCTTTCCTGTTACAAAGCATGGGAAGTCAACTCATCCAAGTTGTAATTCAAGTGCTGCAATTTAGTTTTTGGTGTGTCTGTCACTTAATAGCCATTAAACTAATTGTTCAATTAACCCAACAGTTTTAAATTCCAGAGTTTGCTTTAAAGAGTTTCTAATTCCTGCTATTTTTGAATTGCAAGTCTATTCCATTTATTTATTATTTGTATTCCAGTGTTGCCCAGAGATCTCAGTGAAGAATGTACATATGGTCGGAAGCCAGCTCTGCCCCAAGGAGTTTACAATTCAGGGTCCTGACCCTGCAAATGCTAGTAATCCCATTGAAGTTAAGACCATGCATAATCCCTTGCACAGTCAGGGTCTAAAGTGACTGATAGTGGGTGGGAGAAAGGAAGTATTATTCCCATTTTATACATTGGAAACTGAAGTAAGAAGCTAAGTAACTTGCCCACAGGGATTGTCACCAAGCCAGGAAGTGAACCAAAATATCCTGAGTTCCAGTCCAGTGCCTTAGCCACAGGGTCAACCTTCCTCTCATTCAGTTCTATTTTATACTGTCAACAGAGGCATCTACTGGAAAGCATCATCGCTAAGGTGATTGTCCCAATAAAAGGCAGCTCCCCTATTCGCTGAATGAGCTGCTGAAACACTGCTGGGAAGGTTTGTGGGGTTTCTTAATGAGTACATTGATACAGCGGGCACAGCAGCACTCATGCTGGCTACGTGTTTCCATTCCACCCCTTTGGTTTCTTTCAGTCAACTTCTTGAAGACTTTCAAAATTGGGTCTGAAATTTTCCAGGTTTGGTCCTGTGACGATGCACTGTATATGATTTTATGAAAGTATGCTGATGAGTGTGAATATAATGTAACTAAAAGATGCTTCATGCAAAAGGTCTCTTGTAAGTTATCATTACAAAGCTTATAATCTACTGAGTGTGGTCATCCTATTTGTATAAATGTATCACTTGTATCTGAAACTAGAAATATGAAATATAACTCTGAGGTCCTAGAGTTATGCTAAGTGTGGGCCATCAATGGTGATTTGGAATCTTAATGGCTCCCATTAACCAGGACAATTGACTGTAGATGGCTATGTTTTACTTGTAAGTCTTCCTGTATACGTGTGTGCTGGCAAGTGGATAATGAAGTCGTACAGTGACATGTGATCATGTCACCTGAACTGGAATCCATCTTTAACCTGGTGTCTTTCCATTGAGAAGGAGGGGTGGGAACCCAGAGGGACAAAGGATTCCCACCTTATGCAAAAGATATGTAAGTGGGTGGAACAGAACAAAAGGGGCAGCCATCATGAGAAATCCCCTAGCTACCACCTGAGCTGGAACAAGGGCTGTACCAGGGGAAAGGACTGTGCCCAGACTAGGAAAGTGTCCAGTCTGTGAAAGAAGCTTATTGAAACATCGCTGAGGGTGAGATTTTATCTGTATTCAGTTTTATTACTGTACTAAGCTTAGACTTGCATGTTTTATTTTATTTTGCTTGGTAATTCACTTTGTTCTATCTGTCATTACTTGGAACCACTTAAATCCTAATTTCTGTATTTAATAAAATCACTTTTTACTTATTAACCCAGAGTATGTATTAATACCCGGGGGGGGGGGGCAAACAGCTGTGCATCTCTCTCTATCAGTGTTATAGAGGGTGAACAATTTATGCGTTTACCCTGTATAAGCTTTATCCAGAGTAAAACGGATTTATTTGGGGTTTGGATCCCATTGGGAGTTGGGCATCTGAGTGTTAAAGACAGGAACACTTCTCAAGTTGCTTTCAGTTAAGTCTGCAGCTTTGGGGCACGTAGTTCAGACCCTGGGTCTGTGTTGGAGCAGACTAGCATGTCTTGCTCAGTAAGACAGGGTGCTGGAGTCCCAAGCTGGCAGGGAAAGCAAGGGCAGAAGTAGTCTTGGCACATCAGTTGGCAGCCCCAAGGGGGTTTCTGTGATCCACCCCGCCACAGGTCCCACCCAGAGATACGTTATAGATCAGCTCAAAAATAGGTTCACAGTTTGAGATGGGGGGGAAGTCACATATGCTTTTCCATTGAGAGATTCTTGCAACCTTTCTTGAAGTACTCTGTAGCCCAAACAGCTAAAATTAGATAGCTCAAGTGTAATAGAGAAACAAGTCGGTGAGGAGAAGTGCTTTTGAACACCTTGGGGAAGAGTTGGGTTTAATTCAACTGAAGGTATGTCTACACGGCAAAAAGTGTGATCTTAACTCCACTTAGCTAATCCACATTAGTTAACTTGGGTTAGTACAGCAGTGAAGACACAGCAATTAATCTCAACTCAGGGTAGCAGCTGGAGTAAAGGCCGATAGGGATCTTGGGGTTGAACTTGAGCTGCTAACCCAAGTTACCACGTTTTCACTGCCATTAGAACTCAAGTTAGCTAACCAAAGTGAAAAACACACACTTTTATTTATTTATTCAGCGCAGTGGAGGCATATGCAGAGTTATGAGCTTTTGGGAAAATAGGTCACATTTGATATGTGACCAATGCAACCTTTTAGCCTTGTCTGGAGTGCAGACAGGAGAGTCTTTAATGCTGCAGCTAAATTAGCCAGGTGTGAACAGACTCCTTCCAACAACCACCACTCTCAGCCAGTTCCCATCTCTTGAAGAAAGGCACCAAGCCTTCATTGGGGGTTCACAGGTAGAAGCTTCAGTCTCACCTTGTCATCTGCAAGTGCTTCACCCACATCCATCTTCCTCCTTTGTTCCAATTAAAGGGGCATCTACTGGGGTCTGCAGCCCATTGTAACAAAAGCCAAAAGGACAAGGGGCCACTTACATCAGGTTGCCATGAATAGAAGAGTCAGTAAACAAGCTCACCAATGCTACGTGCCACCTACTCCACTCCATCAGTTCATATACCGTACCTTGAAACCCCTCACATACAACTCCCCAGCAGAGCCCAGCCAACTCCCCAGCCCACCCCAGTGCTTTGGGAGCAAAGCCCATTTGTAAGTACAGGAGCTATACATGAGCCCAGCTGGTCCATCTCCTACCACTCCTTGGGCTTGCATTAACCCCTTCCTTACCCTCAGGGAGCATGGGGTCATACAGCCCCTCCTGGGCACACTGCAATGTTTAGTCCAGATGCAGAGTGAATAAACCAGGGCTCTGCCTCATTCAGTGCATATTTATTTTGTAGGACAGTTAGCAAAGGGCTCACTGCTGTGGCAGGAGCAGGGATAGAGCGTTCCAATGGTGTTTATCCAAATCTGTCAATAGCATAGAATTGCTGATTCCTTTAAAACAAAAACCTACCAAGCCCACCTCCATAAAACTACACTACGAGAATGCGAGGGCGGATAGCAAGCAACTCCAGAGCAAGGAAATGACAAGGCCTTCAACATGTCTACATACATGCATCATACTAAGCATTGGCTTAAGCCTTGACACGATCAAGACCAAAGCAAGGCCTATCACACTAGGGTGGTCCCCTGAGAATCCTTTCCAGCCTCAGTCACTCACCACAACAACTCCAGATCACTGTCACCACCATCACCTTTTATTGGATTCTTCCAGCAGGCCACAGCCTGTAGCATTAGTAATATATATTTACCCACTTGCTGCTAGGAAAGGGAATCATACTAGCAGTATCTAAGCCTGTCTATGCCAGGCTTCCTTCCTGTCTGTTTACATAATCCCAGCTGCTACAAGGGGGGGGGGTGTTCTTCCCCCTCAATTAGCCCTTCAGCTGTAGCTCTACTCAGTTAATTGACACCCCCTGTCAACTATCTGTCTTTGAATTAGGTCCTAATTACTATAGCCTGGTGGGTATTAGAGAGGACAGGGTGCTGATTTAGCACCTCTGTAGCAAGGACCCAATCCTGCCAGGAGCTCATGCAGAGCTAATTGCAGGCTGAGACAGGGCCTATATTTGCATTAGACCTGAACAAAAATTGGATGTTTTTGGTTTGGGGGCCGAACCAAAATGTCTGAAAAATAAAAAATTGGTTCTGCTCAAACCAAAAGTGGGGTAGGTTTTTTCCAGTTTTTCTCAGCAAAACAAAACCATTTGGTTTTGGATCAAACAAAATATTTTGTTTGACCCCCAAACAATTTTTTTTTTCAGTTTTTTTGTTTAGTTTTGGGACATTTTTAGATTTTTTTTCCCTTTTAAAAAATAGCTACATTTCAAAATGAAACACTATTTCTGAACTAAAAGTTGAAACAAAACATTTCAAAATGGCTGGGATGAATCATTTCAACCTTTTCAAAAAACAAATTCTTCCATTTTTTTCAGCCTAAACTATTGACCGAATTTCATCTGAATTCATGAGTCATGTCAGTGCCTGTCAAAATGAATATTTTGACAAATTTACTGTTCCCTGAAAAAACTTCCTCAGCTCTACTTTGCATGTGCAACAGTGCACATTGGCCCATTGTTTGTGTGCATTATGATTTGGGCCCTGATCCTGCACTGAGTGCTAGATGGGTAGACCCCCTGTGCCCATGCACAGCCCCATGACTTCAATGGGACACTGCGTACATCCAGAGTCTGTCCTTGCAGAACTCATTGCAGGATCAGGGCCAAAGCAATACAATATGACATCATTTGTTTCCCTTACAAACTTAAGTGCAACTCTCTAGCATCTTGAAACATGGGCTCCATATGCCAGACAAATACAGCCATGAAAGTCAAGCACACAGTAGACTGTGCTAATACAACGTGTAACACAGACGAAGCAGAACAACATAGGCCTTAGCTACACAAGGACAGTTTTTAAAAGTGTTCCTACTCTTGTTTGCAGGTGAACCAGAATTAGCAATGGTGGGCAACTGCTCCAGTATTTCCCTAGTATAGCCAAGGCCCCAGGGTGATGGAGAAAATGTGCAGATAACTAATCGGCAAATTAACATGGATTTTGACTATCTGCATACTTAACTGGTTCATCTCCTGCGTGGCCGCTAAAGAAGGCTTTGCGGCTGGTTGATAAGAGAACGTGTAGTACACAGGTCCCAATGCTGCAGTGAGCTCCAGCTGGGGGACCTTATTACAAGACCAGGCCAAAGTTACGGAATAAAACAGAGATTAGAAAAGTTATCAGAGAACAACTCTGTCTAGAAACCTAGTGTGGAACACTGCGACAATAGAATAGGGTAACCCCAACAGGATGCAAAAATATGTCAACCTGTTGCTCCTGTATTTAGGGTGGTAGAAAAATCCTGTCTCATAGTGCATTATCTAATAGGCCTAAACTTGCAACAGTGATTGATTTGGGATGCTCAACCCGAGACACCTGAAGGGGCCCTAAACACTGAGCAGCTGCCCTCTGAAAATCAGCCCCCTTTCAAATGTCTGAGGTTGGACAACCTGAAGTTGAAGTACCAAAATCATTAGCCAGTTTTGCAAATGCAGGCCGCAGTGTGTAATCATGTAATGAAATGATTTGTTACTGTATGCAGAGCCCTATTTTGGTGTTGAGTTATTACAGACAGTATGAATTATTTCAATTAAACCTGCCTCACCAGCTAACCAGCCCCTCTGCCCGAACAGCCCAGAAGAGCTTAGCCCTTCCAGATTAATTGCATCCTGCAATGCAGCCAATTATATGGTCAAAATAACTGCAATGGCTGTTTTCCACTGTTAGACTTAAGTGGCGAATGCAGTTGGGCCTATGAAGCTCCATTCGCCGTGGTATACTTCTGGTCAGCGCAAAGTGGGTGTATCTGACCACCCCAGTATGAGGCGATGGCCACTTGGGCCCATGGGTCTTCTCTTTAAAGTATTTTATTTCCCTATGCTTGCCTGTCACATGCTTCAGCACCCTTTCCTCTCCCAGTGTGTCGCTCTGTTAATAAATTGTAATATGTATGACATATGTCATAGCAGAGGTGTGTGTACAATCTGTCTGTCAAGCATAAGGTATTAGAAGCGTCATCCTGTCTACCTGCAGATCTGAGAAAACAGAGCAAGCTGCTTACTGAGAGAGCTGGGAGTTGAACTGCAGACCCAGAGAGTGCTCTCCTGCTGGGGTAAGTTGGCATAGCTCCACTGAAGTGGCTAAGGATCTGGCCTGCAGTTTGTGAGCTTGTGAAGAAGTCTGGCTGCCCAAACAGCATCTGGCATAGAGAGGAGACTGTCAGAAAGGATATTGTAACAGGGCAGGCTGTTAACGTGACCTCAGGTCAGACTGTGCTCTTAGCCACTTGGCTGTATAACAGGCATAACTCACGTGAAATCCAGGGAGTTCCTCTGGGTTGCTGATGGTGTAATTGAGAGCAGAATCTGGCCCTGTGGCTCTGAACTACATGTGGGGCCAGATTCTCAGCTTGTGCCAATCAGCATCACTCCAATGAACTCCACCGAAGGAGGAGGAAGGGACTAGGTCTTTCGGAAATCAGGCACTCAGCACGAACATAGTGTGAATACCAGGGGGTAGTGGGCTGAATGAAGTCTGTGGGAGGTCTCGGGAAAATAAGAGTTTAGGGATATGATTTGGGTGACTATATTTTAAAACAGAAAGCCCCATTGCAATTCCCTCCTAGGTTCTGCCCACCAGCGTATTTTTCACCCTGTTGGTGTCACTAGGCATAGCTACCAGGTAACTCGGGGGAGTGGAAGGCCATAAGTGCCGATGAAACTCCTTTGCTCTGGGTCTAAGTGAGCCACAGTGACTCCATCTTGTGAACTTTCACCTACTTCTATGCTAACTGCTTACATGCTGAAGCAGGCTGAAGCAGAAATGTAATGGTCAGCTTTTTTCTAGCAGACAGCTGCTGTTTTGCTCGCACTAACAGAAACTTAGTGATAAGACGGGGGAAGACTGCTGCACAGGCCTTGCAAGGCCAAAAGATAAGCAGGCGAAGGGAAAACTTTTCTAACATGCACAATGTGTACCTGCTTTAACTGCTATTGGGTAGGGAGGGGTATAAGGGAGAAACCAAACAAAAGGCTTACTGAACACAGCTTGGAATATAAAAGAGAAAACTTGCTTGTATGTGCTGTGCTTGATTTGAGACGTGCCTGTCTCCCTGCACCACTTTGAGATCTCAAATAAACTTGGTTTACTTCTCCACACCTGGTGTGTCTATTAGTGCGGCGCACACCGGGCAACGAACCCTGCTGCTGCCTCCTCAGGCGCTTTGGGCTGGCAACAACCCTGTTCTCCCATACTCCTTTTTTGCTCTTCATCTCACCTCAAGTCAAGTCCTACCTTCCTCCTTGCTTCTCCGCTCCATTCTTCTGCCTCAGAAGCTCAGCCCTAGCGGGCTGCATCACTGTTTCCACAATGGCTCAGTAAGTCTAGTATGATGAATATTACAGGCCCCAGTTGAGGAATAAGGAATCTGCCACCAGGGGAGGGGATTTCCGTCTGGTATGATACGTGTCGATAAAGCTTGCTTCTACTCCGAATGAGATCAAAGGGAGCTGTGGCAGTAGCACCTGTGAAAATCAGGCTGTTTTTATTCAGGTGCCCAAATATCAGAGCCAACTGAAATTTTTTCACAGAAATATTTCTGTGACCCAAAAATGGGTCTTCTGATCAAACTGAATTTTTGTCTTAGAAATGCCTTAGTGTGGTGGAAATTTTCTGGGCTTCTGATGAAAAATTGGAAACTGAAAATGTTAACAGAAAAAAATATATATATTTTACCAAAAGCAGTTTGCAAAAATAGCATTTTCTATTTCTGGTTTAAGATTTTTGTTAAAAAAAAAAAAAGTTCCTGGGAAATTTTGCATGCAGATTTAGGTGCTTATCTTTAGCCACCTAAATACAAAGTAAAGAAGAAAGTAAAGCATAAAGAAGTACAATGTACATTGTTTTGATGTCGTAGCCTTAATAATTTTTTTTTTCTTTTACAAACTCGTGTTTCTTTGCTTACTCTCTAATTCACAAAAAGCATCTGTCATTTGCAACGGGTTCCCTAGTCTTAGGTCCCAGTACTGCTGAAATGTGAGCTAGTGGGGATCTCTTACACTGAATTCAATGGTATTTTGCACTGTGTAACTCCATGCAGTCATAAAGATTCACACCAATACATCTATTTGCAGGATTGGGTCCATAATAGGAAGTAGTGAAGTTTTGCTCTATAGATGTGCCTGGTGAGAAATGAACTCAATACAGTCCAGGGGTAGTACTGGTATAATTTTGAGATCTTTTATTCCAAAGTTTAACTGAAAGCTAGAAACCCAGGTTTAGCTCTCCATTGCATTCATGTTATTTCCCCAACTGGTAAACGGCAATAACAGTACTTTTTATAAAGGGACGAATCATTTATGAGAGGCATATATATCTCTCCCTTGCCACACTCCCTCACATACACATCACCTCCAAACCCATTGGCCAGCTACATTTTGGACATGTGGGTTCCTGCTCATCTTAGCCACTCTTTGGCCTGGTCTACACTACGTGTTTAGGTCGACTTTAGCAGCGTTAAGTCGAATTAAGCCTGGACACGTTCACACGACGAAGCCCTTTCTTTCGACTTAAAGGGCCCTTTAAACCGGTTTCTTTACTCCACCTCCGACGAGGGGATTAGCGATAAAATCGGCCTTAGGGGGTCGGAATTGGGGTAGTGTGGACGGAATTCGACATTATTGGCCTCCGGGAGCTATCCCACAGTGCTTCATTGTGACCGCTCTGGACAGCACTCTCAACTCAGATGCACTGGCCAGGTAGACAGGAAAAGTCCCGCGAACGTTTGAATTTCATTTCCTGTTTGCTCAGCGTGGAGAGCACAGGTGACCACGCAGAGCTCATCAGCACAGGTAACCGTGATGGAGTCCCAGGATCGCAAAAGAGCTCCAGCATGGACAGAACGGGAGGTACGGGATCTGCTCACCATATGGGGAGACGAATCACTGCTAGCTGAACTCCGAAGCAGTAAACGAAATGGCAAAATATTAGAAAAGGTCTCCAAGGCCATGAAGGACAGAGGCCATAACAGGGACGCACAGCAGTGCCGCGTGAAAATTAAGGAGCTAAGGCAAGCCTACCACAAAGCCAGAGAAGCAAACGGAAGGTCCGGGGCAGAGCCGCAAACATGCCGCTTCTACGCGGAGCTGCATGCCATTCTAGGGGGTGCAGCCACCACTACCCCAACCGTGTGCTATGAGTCCCTCACTGGAGAAAGACACAGGGAAGCGGGTTCGGGGTACGAGGAAGATGAGGATGGAGATAATGTAGATAGCTCACAGCCGCAAGGAAGCGGAGAAACCGGTTTCCCCAACAGCCAGGATATGTTTATCACCCTGGACCTGGAACCAGTAACCCCAGAACTCACCCAAGGCGTGCTCCCAGACCCTGAGGGCACACAGGGGACCTCTGGTGAGTGTACCTTTGTAAATATTACACATGGTTTAAAAGCAAGCGTGTTTAATGATTAATGATTAATTTGCCCTTGCAATCGCGGCCAGTACAGCTACTGGAAAAGTCTGTTAACGTGTATGGGGATGGAGCGGAAGTCCTCCAGGGACATCTCCAGAAAACTCTCCTGGATGTACTCCCAAAGCCTTTGCAAAAGGTTTGTGGGGAGGGCTGCCGTATCCCGTCCGCCATGGTAGGACACTTTACCACGCCAGGCCAATAGCACGTAGTCTGGAATCATTGCATAACAAAGCATGGCAGCGTATGGTCCCGGTGTTTGCTGGCATGCAGACAACATCCATTCCTTATTGCTCTTTGTTATCCTCAGGAGAGTGATATCATTCACGGTCACCTGGTTGAAATGGGGCAATTTTATTAAGGGGACATTCAGAGGTGCCCGTTCCTGCTCTGCTGAACAGAAATATTCCCCGCTGTTAGCCACGCGGTGGGGGGGGGGAGGGGTGAAGTGATCATCCCAGAGAATTGGGTGTGTGTGGGGGAGGGGAGTTAGATGGGTTTGTGCTGCATGTTAACCCTGAAACTGCAGCCCCTCCTTTTACATTGCAAATCCATTTTAAATGGCCAACCCAACGGGTGCTTGGTATGGGAAATGAGAGCACTACTGTTTGAAACCATTCCCACATGTTAAGAAGGTTAAAAAAGCCAAAAGACTGTGTCTTACCATGGCTGCCTGCAAGCTGAAATCTGTGGCCTGGCACTGCGTGAGTGATCTCTCACACCAAACCGGCAGGCCCTCAATATAAGAGGAAAAATGCGACCTTGTAACGAAAGCACATGTGCTGTGTAATGTGAACAGCAAAATTTAACGTGAAAGAGTGTACCCATTGTTCTCTAAAATGTGTCTTTTTTAACCACCTCTCCCTTCTCCTCCACCAGCTGCAAATGTTTCTCCTTCACAGAGGCTAGTGAAGATTAGAAAGAGAAAACGTAGGACGTGGGATGACATGTTCACAGAGCTCCAGATGTCCTCCCACGCTGACAGAGCACAGCAGAATGCGTGGAGGCAGTCAATGACTGATTACAGAAAAGCACAATATGAACGAGAGGAGAGGTGGCGTGCTGAATCGCGGGATGAACAGAGCAAGTTGCGGGCTGAAGATGATAGGTGGCGTCAGCTTGCAGACAGAAGGCAAGAGTTGATGCTCCGGCTGCTGGAGCTTCAAACTGATATGCTCCAGCGTATTGTTGAGCTGCAGGAAAGGCAGCAGGAGCAGAGACCGCCGCTACAGCCCCTGTGTAACCAACAGCCCTCCTCCCCAAGTTCCATAGCCTCCTCACCCAGACGCCCAAGAACACGGTGGGGGGGCCTCCGGCCACCCAGTCACTCCACCCCAGATGATTGCCCTAGCATCAGAAGGCTGGCCTTCAATAAGAGTTAAAGTTTTAAACTGCAGTGTGTCCTTTTCCTTCCCTCCTCCCCCACCCATCCCGGGCTACCTTTGCAATTATCCCCCTAGTTGTGTGATGAATTAATAAAGAATGCATGAATGTGAAGTAACAATGACTTTATTGCCTCTGCAAGCGGTGCTCGAAGGGGGGAGGAGAGGGTGGGGTGGTTGGCTTACAGGGAAGTAGAGTGAACCGGGTGGGGGGGGGTGGAGGGTTCATCAAGGAGAAACAAACAGAAGTTTCACACCGTAGCCTGGCCAGTCACAAAACTCGTTTTCAAAGCTTCTCTGATGCGCACCGCGCCCTGCTGTGCTCCTCTAACCGCCCTTGTGTCTGGCTGCGCGTAATCAGCGGCCAGGCGATTTGCCTCAACCTCCCACCCCACCATAAATGTCTCCCCCTTACTCTCACAGATATTGTGGAGCGCACAGCAAGCAGCAATAACAATGGGGATATTCTTTTCGCTAAGGTCTGAGCGAGTCAGTAAGCTGCGCCAGCGCGCTTTTAAACGTCCAAATGCTCATTCCACCACCATTCGGCACTTGCTCAGCCTGCAGTTGAACAGGTCCTGACTCCTGTCCAGGCTGCCTGTGTACGGCTTCATGAGCCATGGCATTAAGGGGTAGGCTGGGTCCCCAAGGATCATGATAGGCATTTCAACATCCCCAACGGTTATTTTCTGGTCCGGGAAGAAAGTCCCTTCCTCCAGCTTTCGAAACAGAGCAGAGTGCCTGAAGACGCGAGCATCATGTACCTTTCCCGGCCATCCCACGTTGATGTTGGTGAAACGTCCCTTGTGATCCACCAGGGCTTGCCGCAGCATTGAAAAGTACCCCTTGCGGTTTATGTACTCGGTGGCTTGGTGCTCCGATGCCAAGATAGGGATATGGGTTCCGTCTATGGCCCCACCACAGTTTGGGAATCCCATTGCAGCAAAGCCATCCACTATGGCCTGCATGTTTCCTAGAGTCACTACCCTTGATATCACCAGGTCTTTCATTGCCCTGGCAACTTGGATCACAGCAGCCCCCACAGTAGATTTGCCCACTCCAAATTGATTCCCGACTGACCGGTAGCTGTCTGGTGTTGCAAGCTTCCACAGGGCTATTGCCACTCGCTTCTCAACTGTGAGGGCTGCTCTCATCCTGGTATTCTGGCGCTTCAGGGCAGGGGAAAGCAAGTCACAAAGTTCCATGAAAGTGCCCTTACGCATGCGAAAGTTTCGCAGCCACTGGGAATCGTCCCACACCTGCAGCACGATGCGGTCCCACCAGTCTGTGCTTGTTTCCCGGGCCCAGAATCGGCGTTCCACGGCATGAACCTGCCCCAGTAACACCATGATTTCCACATTGCTGGGGCCTGTGCCTTGTGAGAGGTCTATGTCCATGTCAATTTCCTCATCACTCTCGTCGCCGCGCTGCAATCGCCTCCTCGGCTGGTCCTGGTTTAGCTTTGGCATGTTCTGGCTCTGCATATACTCCAGGACAATGCGCGTGGTGTTCATAGTGCTCATAATTGCCGCGGTGATCTGAGCGGGCTCCATGATCCCAGTGCTAGCTATGGCGTCTGGTCTGAAAAAAGGCGCGAAACTAGTATCTGACGGACCAGGGGAAGGAGGGAGGGAGGGGTGAGTGACGACATGGAGTACAGGTACAGGGAATTAAAATCAACAAAGGTGGCTGTGCATCAGGGAGAAACACAAACAACTGTCACACAGAATGGCCCCCCCCAAAGATTGAACTCAAAAGCCTGGGTTTAGCAGGCCGTTGATTTGACGGAGGGAGGGGGAAGCAAATGAATACAGAACAAATCTATTTTTTACATCTTAAGACGACGGTGCAGCATGACTGATAGCCCTCGGCATCTTCTGGGTGCTTGGCAGCAAATACTGGGCGCTTGGCAGTTAGTGTACTAAGACTGATAGCCACTGCAGTATGACGACGATGGATACCAGTCATAATATACTATCTACTGCCAAAAGGCAAGGGGCTGCTGCTGTGTAGCAATGCACCCCCACGTCTGCCAGCACCCAGATCGCCCTCGGCCTCTTCTGGGTGCTTAGCAGAAAATACTGGGCGCTTGGCAGAAAATAGCATACTACGACTGATAGCCATCATTGTCAAGACAGTTCGATAGGACTGAGCATGTCTGCCCAGGTGCCCATGATTGACAGCCACTGCAGTACGATGACGACGGTTACCAGTCGTAATAAACCATCTACTGCCAAAAGGCAAAAGGCAAGGGCTGGTGCAATGCAGCCCTACGGCTGCCAGCCCCACGGCTGCCAGCACCCAGATCGCCGATGAAGGCTACCAGTCATGCTGCACCGTCTACCGCCAAAAGGCAGTTAGCTGCTGCTGCTGTGTAGCAATGCAGTCCCACGTCTGCCGGCACCCAGATGACATATGGTGACGGTGAGCTGAGCTGAGCGGGCTCCATGCTTGCCGTGGTATGTTGTCTGCACAGGTAACCCAGGTAAAAAGGCGCGAATCTATTGTCTGCCGTTGCTCTGACGGAGGGGGAGGGGCCTGACGACATGTACCCAGAACCCCCCGCGACACTGTTTTGCATCATTCGGGCATTGGGATCTCAACCCAGAATTCCAATGGGCGGCGGAGACTGCGGGAACTGTGGAATAGCTACCCATAGCGCAATGCTCCAGAAGTCGACGCTAGCCTCGGTACTGTGGACGCGGTTCGCCGAATAGAGCACTTAGAGCATTTTATGTGGGGACACACACAATCGGCTGTATACAACCGATTTCTATAAAACCGGCTTCTATTAATTCGACCTAATTTCGTAGTGTAGACATACCCTTTGTTGGGCCTAACTCAAGGCAGCAAGAAAGCAGGTGATGATCTTGTAGTTAAGACCCTGGACTAGGACTCAGGAGATTTGGGTTTTGTTCCTGGCTCTGATACTAATGTCCTGTGCGAACTTGAACAAGTCACTTCCCATAGCTGTGCCTCAGTTTCCCCACCTGTCAAATAGGGATCATGTGAGGATGAATTCATTAATATTTTGAGGTGGTAGATATTATGGTAATGGGTGGAGCCATGTTCAGACCTAGATGAGACTTCACAAAGGATTGGAGTAACCATTGGCCACAGAGCAGGACTGTAATATTTTTGATCATTCATTCATAAAACCACCATTTAATGAAAGATCTTCAAATAAGAACCAGGCCACAGGCTAATTCATAGCTGTTTATTGTAAATCACTCATGAGTTTACATGTCATTAATGGCAAATTAACACTGTTAAACGCCTGCTGGATGAAGTACAGAATAAGGACAATTCTTTTATATTGGCATCATTTAAAAAACAAAACTAAAGAAAACCCGAACAAACCCAAAAGAACTGAGTTTGGTTTTAAAATTGTACATCTTTCCTGAAAATAACTAGGCCTGATTCTCATTTATATTAAGGCCATCTTTCCCCTCCTCCCTTTGCAGTGTAAATGGGACTGAAAGTGGGCATATGCACACTGCCAGAACAGGGCAAAGGGAATCTCAGGCCTGGGCTACACTAGAAAATTAGACTGGTTTAACTATGTGAAAAATCCACACACCCCCAAGAGCATAGTTAAGCTGACCAAAGCTCTCGTGTAGACAACACTAGGTTGATAGAAGAATTCTTCCACTGAGCTAGCTACTGCCTCTCGGGGAGGTGGAGTACAGTACCTAACCCCTCCCATCAGCATAGGCAGTGTCTACACTGAAGCGGTGCAGCTGTAGCATTTTAAGTGTAGACAAACCCTTAGTGTAAATGAGAATCAGGCCCTCTGTCTTCAAAAGTGCTCCAGTGCAGACAACGTAAAGCCTTTCTCCTGCACTGGCTACCATCTAACACAAAGGGCTGTAGGTCCCAAGACATGCTGCTTTTAAAAGGCAACTGTTAAATCCAGAAGCTACATAACTTTTTTAATATATATATATTGCTCTGAAACCAATAGAGGCTACATGCAGTTGTAACATTAGGAAAAACTGTGATCTAGATAAAGGCCAGGTTTTAAAGACCTGATAGTGAAAGCTGGGGAAAAAATGAAGACACCTATTGTGCAGTAGTAGCTAAAATATGCATGCAGCAGTGGCTGTGACCTGTTAGAATATAAATTAGGTCTCCAAACATTTAAATCGAAGCTTTTTTTGGTTTAAGACATAGTTGAGCAGTATATCTTTACAAGTTACAACGTTTATGTGACAATGAATGAATCAGCTAAGCATGGCATCAGTTTATATTTTGGCTTGTATAATGTGTAGCTTTTAACACAAAAGCCTGCTTAGCAATAAATTAATTTTATATAAACAAAGACAGTGGAGCAAGGGTCTTGCAAACAGAAATAAGAAAACAGATTTTCAGACAAACATCTTTTTAAAAACGGATTTTTCCCCAGTATAGGGGATTTTTTAAACATTCTTTTCTGTTTGTTTTTGTAACAGCATATCAGGCCCTATCCCCAACCCCCAAAAAATTATGTCTCAAAGCATGTTTGGTTGTCTAGTAAAAACAAAAACAAACATTCACCTGAACCGCACTTTGAAAGGATAGTTAATTCCTCCATCTTGCTAGGGTTAACATGAACAAGCATATTACAGTGTACACTGGACTTAAACTAGAATGACTAAAATCAAAGATCTAGGATGTTTAACACTAATATTAAATAATATCCAATATTTTTTACACTTAATAGTCTGGGATTTGGACATAAGACAGCTAATAGGAAAAAAATTGGGACTAAATTCACCCCTGACATAAAGCCACTAAAGTCAGAGTTATCCCAGGGATTAATTTAGCCCATTTTATCTGAAACAAACAAACAAACAAACTACTTTTCTCAAAGAAAAAATACACGCACACACACACACACACACACACACACACACACACACACACACACACACACACACACACACGACAGCATAGATTTACACAGAAATGTTACATTTTCAAGCACTGCCATCACCAGTCCTCTCTTTGCGGGCTAAGATCATCTCTTTGGGAGCCTGTTTTCGGTCAGTAACCAGCCCCAACCAAAACATGAAGTCAATGAACCATGTGGTTGGGTTGAATTTCAAGCCAAGCTCGCTGGCTGAATAATCAAATGGAAAGGTGTGATGGTAATTGTGGAAGCCTTCACCTGGAAAAACAAACAGAGATTTTTAAGTGCAGTGGCCAACATATGTCTTATGATTAGATAGATAGAAGATATTCTACCCTGGTGTAACCCTGTACCTGTAACATGTTCTACCCTGGTGTAACCCCACCAGGTGCATCATTGATTTAAAATGCAGAGAGAGAAAAAGTTGCAGGATCATGGCCTCATCTATCTAACTATGGCTTCCCTATATGCAAAAGTTGCATCAGTTTCACAAATACTGGCTTTTACATTGATTTAGTTAAACTGGGCAAACTGCAGTGTGGATACTCGTCTCAATTTACAACTGGTTTACACTGATGTAGTTTAGTTCAGTTTACATGAAGCTACAGCTATATCTATGCGAGATTTCTGTAGCAAACTTGGTCCTCACATCAATAAAGTACATTGTGGTTTTGCTTCCCCCATTGAGAGGGGGCAGCAAAGACATTTGACAAACAATCCCCTATTGCTAAACCACATGACGGAAAACAAGAAGGGAATGGGGTGCCTACTTCACACAAGGTCTGAGGAGAGAGGAAGGGGCAATTAACCCTAAGACAGGCTGCACAGGGAGGCGGGGGGAGAAGAGTCAGGGCTGAAACTTTTAGTTGATGATGAAGCCCATCTGAGCAAGAGGCAGGCTAAACTGCTCTAAATCCAGGAATTAGAAAATAAGAAGGGGGCTGCAGTAACTTTCTGGGCTTAGAGAGGGAAAGGAACAAATGGGAGGGGAGATTAGAAGCCCTGGGATCTTAGCCCTGAGGGAAGGGAGTACCTAGATGAGGGTGGAGAAGGAGCCGGATAGAGGTGAAGTAGGATGCAGCTCAGGGAAACAGCAGCAAGGTCTGGGACAGTGCAAACCTTGCCCGCTGGTTGTAGAGTCCCTGGGTTGGAACCCGGAGTAGGGGGTGGGCCTGGGTTCCCCTACCAGCCACTGGGGAAGTGGCAAAGACTTGGCAGTGGAGCAGAAGACTGCTTAAGACAGTTTGTCCAGTAGGACTTTGAGACCCCGGAAGGGGAGGACTACAGTGACCTGGCCAGAGGACCCAGCCATGAAGAGAGAGCACCCTGAGGGATGGAGGGGCAGTAACCTGACTCCAGAGAGAGAGAGCGAGACCATGGGGTGAGAAACTGAAGGAAGGGGCGTCAGACTGGTCATGAGCTAATCCCCAGTTGTGGCCACAGGGAGGTGCCCCCGCAAACCCCGTGGCAGGAGTGATCCAACGCGATTTTACAAGGATGCCCCCAGATGAGAATGACTGAAGAAGTTCCCTTTCGGCCCTATCACACCGGAGAATTGGCCTATTCCAAGGCTGTCACAAATGAACCAGAAGGACCCACTGTTGAAAACAGCTTGACTGCTAGTGTAGGCAAAACAAATCTCTTTTCAGCTCAACTGAGACTTGAGGCTCAATCATACCTCTGTAACAGGGCGGTGCAAGGTTTTTGTCTCACACACGCTATAAGCTAAACTGGTTTCAATACTGGTTCCAGTCTCCCATTCCTTACACCCTTTGGCAGCATCCAGCCCAGCTATTAGACGGGACATGCTGCCGTCAGCCAGAGCCCCACACATGTATCTGAAACAGAGCATTGGGGGTTGGACTAGATGACCTCCTGAGGTCTCTTCCAACCCTAATCTTCTATGATTCTATGAGCCCAAAAGAGTAAGTTTAGCATTCCGAGGGCAATAGCTCAAGTTCCCCATCAAATATCTCGCTGCTGAATGGATGTTTCAGTTAAGGTAACAGAGAGGAGTGTAGCGCTTCTTCCCTAGCAGGGCTTGAGTCATACGCTGGTAGAACTCTTAAGACAGTTATAAGAGAGAGTGTTAAAAACTGTGCAGCAGCAGGGAACTGAGAGTGGAGGAGTAAGGCTGAGGTGAGAGCAGCAGAGATAAGCTCCCTGACTTCCTTTCTATTACAGAAAAAATTGTACATCCCCTGTGGCAGCTAATAACCCTTCCTATCCATTTCATTGCAGCACTTGTTCAAGAGGAATATGGACAGGCCCTGACATTTGCACTCATGGGTGTCTGACATTCATGCGGTATTTACGTGTGGCAACGGCGCGACTGACTGTCAAAATAGCCACTACGTCTATTCAAATAATAAGAGAAGAGGATAATCGTATGGCGTGAGGCTTCAATTAATGCTGGGTTAGCCCTGGGAAGTGGGAAATATCCATTTTTATTTTAGAGTAGCAGGTCAGAGCTTTAGTTTTGGGACACAGATGTGTGCTGTCCAGTAGGCAAAATTATTGTGATTAAAAGGGAAGGAGGAGGAGGAGATAGATGATCACAAGCTCAGCAGCACTGATAGTGGGAAGAGCAGAAGCCAGGTTCAATTATGTATGATGAATACAGAAGCTAAGATGGTCCGAAGTAGGTACCTCATAGGAACCTAAATCCATACTTGGAATCTAAAGGTGGAATTTTTAATGACTTCCCAACCTGTGGCAACCTCTACATCATCACCTATTACTGTTCTCATTGGGAGGAACTGTCCAAGGAAACGGAAAAAAGAAACCTGATTTCAGACACTTAACGCCTATACACTGTACAGGACCCCTACCTAGGCGGGGACCAGAAGCAGGCAACACAAACTAAAGTTGAGGATGATCAACGCAAGATTTGCCGCTAACAAACAACAATATACAACCTCATTAGTGACAAAGCACACAATATAGCCTGCATCCCCAAGGCCTGGCTGGATGATATTGCAGCAAGCCCCGTGCTAGCGCACCTTGTTCCCCCAGGATACTCGGTACATCACAGACCTAGACAGGACAAGAAGGCAGATGGCCCTGCCTTCATCTTCTCAGCAAACATCCAATGCAAGAGATGTGCCTCACGTAAGACAATTTCATTTGAATTGATGCGTCTGGCAGTCGAAACCAGACCCAAAACTAACATAGGTTTTATGCTCATTTACAAACCACCACAGATTAAATGATCCATAAAGGAGCTCACCGACCCCTTGTCAGTGATGGGGGTGAAATGCCGCTGACTTGTCATCCTGGGAGATTTCAACACACATATTCAACAAGGCCACTGATGCCAAAGCCCCCAAACTCATCTTCTCACTTGCCACCCTAGGACGTAAACAGGTCACCTCTGATCCAACCCACGTGACTGGTCACACCTTGGACCTGTTTTTTGGCCTACATGTCAAAATGGAGGACATCACAACCCAGCCACTATCTTAGACAGATGATCACCTCACAAAGGCAGTGGTCAGAGACCTTCCAGCACCCAGGCAACAAGAAGGTCCAGTGATCCTGATTCAACCACGAAGACTCATGGACTCCAACCAGTTCCAAAGCCTGCCAAAGGACAATAGCACTCCATCCACAGGACGAGGGGTTGAGAATCTAGTTACCATTCTACAGTCAGCCACTGACACACTGGCTCCCACACGGCCCCTTCCTCCACACTGCTCACACATCTCCGTGGCTACTGGCGCCTTACGCTGGGTGAACAGAGAGGGATGGAAATTTGAGTACTGATAGAAGCAAACAAAGGCTGATTCAGAGAGGATGAAACATAACAAATTCCTCAAAGTCTAGGCCGAGGCTATATTACAGGCCAAGAGAACCTTCCTATCAGCCTCCACTGTGGCTGCCAAATCCCTCCCCAAGCAGTTATCCAGGATGGTAGACAGCTTCATTAATCCTGAATGACGACGACCTGCTGTGGAGCTGAGCGCCAAGTGCTGTGAAGATCTATCGTCCTACTTCACTGAAAACATCACGCACCGTTAGGAAGCCTTCTCAAACGGCTGGGATCCACTCCACCTCCACCCGCCAACCAAACAGCCCACCTGCATTCCCAGCGTTCATTCGTCAAGAAGTTCTCGACACCTTAAAGGAGTCTTAACCCAAGAGCTGTGAATCCGACCCATGCCCTTCCTGACTTGTGAAAGAGTCTTGAACAACTGGTGCCACTCCTGACTGAAATGATCAGTGCCTCATTCACAGAAGGAAACTTCCCTTCCTCCTTCAAACACACACTAGCCTAACCAATGCTGACGTAACCCACCCTGGATGCTTCGGGCCTAGCCAACTACCATCCACTGTCAGACCTCTCATTCCAAGCTCATAGACAAGCTAGCAAAAGGTGAACTACAAGCTCATGTAACTGAAGCCAACATCCTAGACCGTCTCATTCTGGATTCAGGCCAGGACAAAACCAAAACTGCCCTACTGGCACTTTTGGATGATCTTCTCCTGCCAGCGGAGAGAGGAGAGAGATCCATTCTCATCCTCCTGGATTTCTTGGCAGGATTCCACAATGTTGACTGAGATTCTGTTGTCTCACCTGAGAGAGATGGCAGGGATCCAGGGTAACGTGCTAAAATGTCTTAAGCTCTTTCTGGAGGGATGCATCCAACAAGTAGTGCAGGGAAACTGCACCTCTACTACCAGACTACTCACATGTGGAATTCCACAAGGATCAGTTCTCTCTCCAATCCTTTTCAACATCTACATGCAACCATATTCACACATATGACCACAGCACTACCACCAAGAGGGCCTAGTGCTTGGATAAGATCACCTCACGGGTGAAGAACAGCTAGCTGAAGCTGACCCCGAGCAAGACAGAGGTGGTGCTAATGGGCAGAGGAAAGTATCTTGAAGAGCTTTCAGCTATGGTGCAGTCTTCATTGGTTGAAGATACACACCCACTCCCTCCAAGACTAATAATTGTTTCATAACTGAGTGCCATGGGAGTGCCTGGCCAGTTGGTGAAATGGATTTAGTTTAGTGTCCCTTGTGAGAGGAGAGAGAGAGAGGGCTCAGGTGTAACAAACACACAAGGAATCTTTACGTAGACAATCAGGGCCTGCTGTCTGGCTCAGAGACTGTGCTGCACAGGATTACTGCAGACAGACTGCCTAACTCCTCGCCAGGATTAAGCACTCAAGGACTGGATTGCTGACTATCCTTTGCGCATGGTTCTAGTGGCTGCTCTGTTTGCAGTGAAAGGAAATCCCACTGCTAGCTAGAGCTCAGCAAGGCGCAAAGTAACCCAGGTTAAAGCTTCAGAGAGACATTTTGCCTGGTACTCACCAATTGCTCCTAAAGTGACAAATGCATTCTGCCGGGGGCTGATGTACTTGTCGTAGGGTCGATTGCCGTACATGTGAGCCGCGCTGTTGACCAGCCAGGTGACGTTGAGAGAGACGGTGTAACGAAGGATGGAAGCAAGGAAGTAGGAATTCCACAGACTCTCCCCCCAGATGTACCAGGGCACCAGGGTGGGGATCACAAAGCACATTAGCACTACCGAACTCTTATAGTACCTACAGGGAGAGAAAGGGACAGGAATAACAACATTACTGTGACAGGAGGGGGAGCTGCATGGTTACTGAACTGGACTAGGATTCATGATACTTGAGTTCAATTTCTGTCTCTGCTACAGACTCCCTGTGTGGCTCCCTGTGTAGCAGGTCATTTCATCTCTGTGTCTGGATTCCTCATCTGTAAAATGGGAATAATTGTACTTCATTTGGCCTAGCAGTCTATTTAGATAGTAAGCTTTTGGGGCAGGGGCTGTCTCTTGCTATGTATGTGTACAGTGGCTAGCATGATGGGACCCTGAGCTCACTCAAGGTCTCTCGGTGTTACTGTAATATAAATAATAATAATAATATTATATGAAAAATATATTTTAAATGAAAATCTGGCATGCAGTTCCTGTAACCCCTCCTTTTCTCTAAGCCTTGTACAGAGCTATTTGACAGATTTATTTTCTTTAATAGAGAAGAACATCTGTATATTTCACTGGCTATTGGGCAGTTTACTCACTTGGTGCTGAACCATGACGTTTTAACTCATTTCTGATAGCCATATGTGCTAGTGTTGCCTAGTGGACAGAGCACGGGAGTAGCATTAAGGAGGTCTTGGGTTAGTCCCAGCTTTGCCACTGGCTTTCTGCATGACCTTGGGCAAGTCACTTCACCACTCCATGCCTCAGTTTCCCCATGTGTAAAGTGGAGGTAAGATGATCTATGGATGAGAAGCCTTATGTAAAAGAAAGGTATTATCATTATTATGCCAAAGAAAGTTCACTGGAACAGAACTGCAGCAGATGAGGAGCCCTGCAGATTATCAACTCACTCCAGCAGGGGAAAAACAGTCTAAAATCTGGCTGGTTTTCCAAACTGAAACAAATAGCATCAGAGCAGATATTAGCTGCATTCAGCCATTTGGACCTTAATTTGTTTTTGCACAAAAAAACGGTGCTGACTTAAAGTAAAGTAAATGCAATCTGCCCTCAATTTTACCTTCAAGTGCAGATTTCTGCTTTATTAACACAGAGGACATTTTCAAACCATTATTCAGAATACTCAGAAACAGTTGCCAGCAACAATCATGCATTAGGAAGGTAACAAACAATTTTGCATTCTTAAAAGCTTGTTTCCTCCCTCCCTTTCTCCCTGCCTTTGTGGTTATGTTTCCAACAGCCCACTCCAAAAAAAAGTGTGAAGATTAATTACTTATGAGCGGTAAGGTCAATACACCGCTTGTTAAATGTCAGGAGCTTTTCTGTTCCTCCACAAGAATGTTAGTAGTGGAGCGTTCGGTAGTTTTGTTTCAGTTCTCTCCTTGCCTATTTGTCAGCTGCTGTCAAATGGCTACATGGAAGATGTGTCAGCTTTTAATGGTAAATTGCGCAGGCTGACTAAAAGAGGAATAATTAAAATTCTTTGCTGAAGGGAAAAAAATTACCATAAAATTGCAGCTGTTTTCTGTCAGAGTGAAAATTGCATTCAACATTAATCTGTCTACGGGGAAAAGACAGGTAATGTCGGCTAAGCCGGGGGAAGGCTGAACGCAGCAGGGGAAGCTCCAGATATGCATAACTCGCTTGTTTTGTGTTTCAAGGGGAAAAGGACTGTGATTCAAGGTTCTGTGACAGTCAGAGTATTTAAAGCCATAAATTACAATTGATCAAAATACTGGAGATCAAACTGTACAGCGCAACCCCCCCGTCGGAACACCCTGGAACTTTGCGAAAGTTCCGCTTTGGCTGCAGACTTTGCAACTGGGGCCCGTCTCTATGAAATGCACCAAAGACCATTTGCCCTATGTCCCAGAATGGCAATTAAGGTATATCAGCTGTGCTGGACTGCCCAACTACATTTGTGTCAAATGCACTATTATCCTACAGCTAGTGAAGATTCTTCTTGAGCGCCATCTGTAGGAAACACTGGTTTTGGAGCAGGGATATTGGCGTTCTCTCCCCACTCCTGCATAAAGCACCAAACAACTGCAGCAGCAGAGTGAAAACAGCCGTGAATAAAAGTCTTAAGAGGCTACAGGTCTGTTACAATACATATGAAAGTTCTGTCTAGGCACATTGAGCCCTGATTAATTTCCCTAGCAAATCACAACTTGCACTGGCAGTGGTCCCATGCCCTTAGGTCTGCTAATCACTTGAGATTAGCAATAGGATAGACCGAGAACTTTGATGCTAAGCAAATAGCACAGATTCAATGAGAGGAGAATTATTATGCAGGTTCATGTTTGTCGATATTTTGGTATTGAAGCACGTTGAGCATGTTGGCCATTGGCACGGTTTTTATTTTCACTTCCACTACTCAGATCACAAAGGCACAAACTCCTCCATAAAGGAAGAAGAAAATTAGAAGATCTGCTCTAGCTCAAGCAGAAGTGAAGGGCAAGAATTATTGGGAGAGGTTCTATGGCCTACATTAGAAGTCAGACCAGACCATAATGGTTCCTTCTGGCTTCAAAATCTGACTGAAAATTCTGTCATTTAAGTGGGTAACACAGGTGTAACTGCAAGAAGATTTTAGCCTTTTATTTTTGTTTTTTAAAATCTTCTGGCAGCGAGGCTGATTTGATTGGGCACCAAGTCCCTATCACAGAACAAACCGCACTGGGCCTGAATTTGTCTACCTGGCTATAAAAGTAGGGCCTTAGCCAGCACCCACTGAAGTCAGTGGGAGGCCTTCCATTGACTTCAATAGGCAATGTATCATCATCAAAATCTTTTACTTGATTTGTGGTAGCACCTAGGGTCCCCAGCACAGACCACGGCTCCACTGTGCAAGGCCTTGTACAAACACAGACCAAAAAGACAATCCATGCCCCGAGAAACTTACAATCCAAGTCATGTCTGCGGTCCCCCCACTTCTTTATTTTTAAAGTATTTGTATTCTCACATAATGCAAAAATAGAGGAGGGATTTTCCTCAAACTTTCCAGTGAAAAATCACCCCTTTGCTGAGACTGCATAGAAGATTTCAGTCCCCCCCGGGACATTTTGGAGACAGTTATAGGCAAATGTAAAGAAGAGATTATAAAACAGAGGCAGATACAGACCAGGTGTATGAAGGTGCAACTCCAATGAAGGCCAGGGGTTCGCACCCGTTTACTTTCAATCAAGCCCCCAAATCTATAAGCAGCTGTAACTCTGACTGATCTATTTCTTCCTCAGAATTTCATGAGGGAAAGTAGTTTTCAAAGCCCTGCAATGTGCCAACTTGCTCCAACAGTTCAGCCAAGTTTGTATGATCAAATGTGGGGGCTGGGGAAGGGGAACAAGACACACACATACACAAAGGCATGGAGGAAATAAAGCTGAATAGTGCAAGAGGCAAAAAGAAAGGGAGAGCAGGATGATAAGTGAAGCAGAATGCTAAACTAAGCCAGGAGGGAGGCTAAAAGGGCGGGGGGGGGGGGGTGAGAGAAAGGAATAGGGTTCCCAACTTTCTGATTGCCGAAAACCAAGCATCCTTGCCCTGCCCCTTCCCCCAAGGCCCTGCCCCTGCCCTGCCCCTTCTCCGAGGCCCCACCCCTGCCCAGCCCCTTCTCCCTCCGTCGCTTGCTCCCCCCCACTCTTGCTCAGGCGCTCATTTTCACCAGGCTGGGGCAGGCGGTTGGGGTGCAGAAGTGGGTGAGGGCTCCAGCTGGGAGTGCGGGCTCTGGGATGTGGCCGGGGATGAGGGGTTTGGGGTGCAGGACGGGGCTCCGGGGTTCAGAGTGTGGGAGGAGGTGCGGGCTATGGGAGGGAGTTTGTGTGTGGGAAGGGGTTCTGA
This sequence comes from Emys orbicularis, assembly GCF_028017835.1. Taxonomy (NCBI): domain Eukaryota; kingdom Metazoa; phylum Chordata; order Testudines; family Emydidae; genus Emys; species Emys orbicularis. The sequence continues at coordinate 18,322,732 of NC_088687.1, forward strand.
GCTGGGTCAGGGGGTTGGGGCGCGGGAGGGGGTGAGGGATGCAGGCTCCGGGCAGCGCTTATTGCAGGCGGCTCCCGGAAGCAGCCACTATGTCCAGCTCCTAGGCGGAGGTGTGGCCATGGGGTCTCCATGTGCTACCCCCGTACTCAGGTGCTGCCCTCGCAGCTCCCATTGGCCATGGTTCCTGGCCAATGGGAGCTGCAGAGCCGGCACCTGGGGCAGGGGCAGCGTGCAGAGCTCCCGTGGCTGCCCCCCAGTTGGAGGGACACGTTGCCGTTTCCAGGAGCCATGCGGAACCGGGTAGGGATGGGAACCTGCCTGTCCTGCTGCGCGACCGACCGGACATTTAACGGCCTGGTCGGCGGTGCTGACTGGAGCCACCAGGATCCCTTTTCAACCGGGGGTGTTCCAGTCAAAAACCAGACACCTGGCAACCCTAGAAAGAAGGGTGAATGGCAGAAAGAGTATAATGTGACAAAGGAGCCGGCAAGCCATGTGGAATGATTCAACAGAGAGAGGAGCAGCAAAGAGGCACAAGAGGTGGGGAGACGAAGAGAGACAGATAGAAGATAATGCGCAATAAGTTGGAGAACAGGCCAAGAATAGCTGAATAGTCTGAAGACAAAACAAAATCAGGGGCTGGCAAGAGAATGTAAAGGTGCCACAGGCAAGCCTGCATAGCAGTGTAATGCGCTGTGTCGCACAAGGGCTCGGCACTGGAGAATGAGAGGCAATTTATCCTCAGACTGACAGGCAAAGGGAGCCCTGGCTCAGCGTCCCTCGGTGCTTAAAATTGTGGGGGGAGGGTTGCAAGGGGTCACACACAGACCTGGCAAAAACCAGAATTTTAAAAAACAAGATGGGTCATTGAGGGGAACTCTTTACAGTCTTACCAAAGTTGCTGCCCCCAGATTATGACAGACACACACACACACACACACACAGACTTTTTTCAGGCCACTTTAAGCACTAGTATCCCTCTGAACTGGGCCTCATCAGACAGGGCACCTCTTATTTTTAACCCAAATTTACCCCCCGTCCATGCTGATCTCACAATATCTTGCTTTCATTACTGTAAAACAGTAGCACCAGAAATGCAGCTGTCACTGAGGCAACATTATTGTTAGACCTGGTCCAAAATTAAAATAAAGAAAAACATTTCAAAGTTGTTTTTATTTTGCCAGGATCAAAATGGATCCATTTTTATTTTTGTGGGGTTTTTTGTTTGTTTATCAAGATGGTTATCAAAATGTTGATAGAAGCTTTTTATTGATCAACAATTTAGGTTTCAGCAAATGGAATGTGCCACTACACATTTCAACAAAAAATGCAATTCAAATTTCAGTTTAAAACAACCCACAAACGTTTTAGCAAAAAGTTAAATGGTGTCAGTAATGGTGACATTTTTTTTGCAAAAAAATGTGGTTTAAAAAGTCAGCCATTTTACAAGGAAAAAAAGTTCTTACTTGAAATCTTTCAGCCAGCTCTAATGATTACTTGTGCAAGATAAGTGACCCTCCCTTTTCTGCAAACGCCGAGCATGTGTGTGTGTGTGTGTGTGTGTGTGGGTGTGGGTGTACGTCCTTCATTCTGAGCTTTTGTCCCATGTTGTGCAGTTAAGGGCCAGAGATTGTTGTACCTTTACTCACAGAGAATTGTACCTTACACCAGGCGTTCTCAATCTTTTTCTTTCTGAGGCCCCCCAACAGGCTATAAAATCTCCACTGCCCACCTGTGCCACAACTGTTTTTTTGCATATAAAAGCCAGGGCCAGCGTTAAAGGGTAGCAAGCAGGGGAATTGCTCGGGACACCACGCCACTGGGGGCACCGTGAAGCTAAGTTGCTCAGGCTTCGGCTTCAGCCCCGGGTGGTGGGGCCCGGGACCCTGGGCTGCAGTCCTGTGCAGCGGGGCTTTGGCTTCCTGCACTGGGCCCAAGTGAGTCTAACACCAGCCATGCTTGGTGGACACCCTGAAACCTGCTTCAGCTCCCCAGGGGGCCCTGGACCTCTGGTTGAGAACCACGGAGTAGTTTGATTGCAGTTAATGGAGTAGATTATTCATGGACTAAGGCACTACTCAGTGGGCCAAGTTCTGCTCTCTGTTACACCAGTGTAAACGTAGAATAGCACCATTGAAATTAACGGTTTTACTCCAGATTTACGTTAATGTAACTGACAATGGAATTGGACCCAGAGTGAGTAAGGATGTCACCTAATCTGGTCCTAAGAAATCCACTAGAGGTGTACAATTCAATATTATTATGACTGTCATAACTATAAAGGGAAGGGTAACAGCTCTCCTGTGTACAGTACTATAAAATCCCTCCTGGCCAGAGACTCCAAAATCCTTTTACCTGTAATGGGTTAAGAAGCTCGGGTAACCTGGCTGACACCTGACCCAAAGGACCAATAAGGGGACAAGATACTTTCAAATCTTGGGGGGGGGGAAGGCTTTTGTTTGTGCTCTTTGTTTTGGTTGTTGTTCGCTCTTGGGACTGAGAGGGACCAGACATCAATCCAGGTTCTCCCCATCTTTCTAAACAAGTCTCTCATATTTCAAACTTGTAAGTAAACAGCCAGGCAAGGCGTCTTAGTTTTCCTTTGTTTTCTCAACTTGTAAATGTACCTTTTACTAGAGTGTTTATCTCTGTTTGCTGTACTTTGAACCTGAGGCTAGAGGGGAATCCCCTGAGCTCTTTAAGTTTGATTACCCTGTAAAGCTATTTTCCATCCTGATTTTACAGAGATGATTTTTACCATTTTCTTTAATTAAAAGCCTTCTTTTTAAGAACCTGATTGATTTTTCCTTGTTTTTAGATCCAAGGGGGTTGGATCTGTATTCACCAGGAGTTGGTGAAAGGAAGGAGGGGGGATGGTTAATTTCTCCTTGTTTTAAGATCCCAGGGGGGTTGGAACTGTATTCACCAGGAGTTGGTGGAAGGAAGGAGGGGGGATGGTTAATTTCTCCTTGTTTTAAGATCCCAGGGGGTTTGGATCTGTATTCACCAGGGAATTGGTGGAAGGAAGGAGGGGGGATGGTTAATTTCTCCTTGTCTTAAGATCCAAGGGGTTTGGATCTGTATTCACCAGGGAATTGGTGAAAGGTTTCTCAAGGCTGCCCAGGGAAGGGAATTAGCTTTGGGAATGGTGGCAGCGGACCAGTTCTAAGCTGGTAGTTAAGCTTAGAAGTCTTCATGCAGGCCCCCACATTTGTACCCTAAAGTTCAAAGTGGGGAATTAGCCTTGACAATGACCAATCAGACTTCTTTGTTTTTCCAGGAAGTAAGTAATAAGCTTCTGTTCTTACAACAATGTGGTGTTGACATAAACAGGTGCATGTTCCTGAGAAAGAGAAAATGTAAACTCTAAATTCACTAGACTAAATAGTCCAAAGCTCAACTGTCAAATCCAGAGCAATATCACTTGCTAAGACAATCTTCCCTGCACAGAACTGTACCTTATGCCACAGTTATATAAGCACTACAGAAATGCCTGTCTGAGACGGGACATGATTCACTCATGCAAAGGTGAGAAGACAATGATGGAAGCTCAAACACACTGCAAAGGAGACTTTGCAAAGTCCTGGGGAATTCTCCACTGCTCTCCAAAAAGCAACTAAAACAACTAGACCAACGCATTGCATCAGTTTCATCCCTGGTCCAGGCCCACTGACCAGCGATTCGTTCAGCCTTTCCTGGGCGTTTTTGCAATGCGAAGACAGGCATGACTGCCCTCTCTTCCCAGTAGTGTCAAAAAATAACACTCTGGTTACCAAACAGAATTGATCCAATCTGCCTTTTAGAACTCAATGCTGGGAATAGTGCCTACATCCTAGGCAGTAACTACTCATCATAGAAAATACTATAATTTCAATATAGGCGGAAACATCCAGATCAGTATCCGCTACCATAGTGATGATAATGGACTGGGGAAGGCTGCAGTCTGGTTTGTACGAACCCAGCGGGCCAAGCTGATGACATCTCATTTTATAAAGGAATTAAGGTACTGGGAGAGACAGCAGGTCAGCTCGACAGGGTCCCGTGGGCCGGGTTGGTGATCATTGGATAATTCCGACAGAGGGATATGTTTTATTCCCCACTGAGGCGGTTAATGATGATCATGTTTATTGCATTCATTAATAGAATCCAATTAAAGCTCCAGATGCAGACTTTTCTTTTTTTTCCCCTGGTGTTTTTGGAAGAGGGGAAGGTAAGAAAGGGGCAGTTTGCTCCGGCAAGGGGGTCTGGGAGTAAGAGCTTGCAGGACTGATCTCCTGGTACTCAACAGGTTACCACTGCGTGGGGTGGGGTCTACTATTTCCAGACAAGTTTAGGGAAGGGCATGTTGGGGAGGAAAGAAAAGGGAAGTATAAAATAATGCATCAGAAATAGACTAAGCGGAAACACCCCCACCCACCCAAACCTCTGCTCAGATCCCCACATGGGAGCAGTTCCAGAGCTTTCACTTACTTTCTTTGAAACCGCACAACAGGGTCATCCAGCAGGTCAGTGAAATCCAGCTTCCTGCCTTTTTCTATGACATCGCGATGCTTGCGGACAAAGAGCCAGCCGATGTGGGAGAAGAAGAAGCCACGACATGCATTGTGGGGGTCAGCATCCGTCTCCGAGTACTTGTGATGCACCCGGTGGTCTCGACACCACTCAAAAATGTCATTCTGTGGAGACACCCAGGGAGGGGTGAGAGATACAGACTTGGCATAATGACTTTGGTAACACCTTATCTCACCCCCTCCACCCTCCAACCACACCCTAATATATTTGAACCGCAGAATGATTCTCTGAATTGGCTAAGAAAAATAAATCACGTCAGATTAAATCAGGGATTGAAACCACTAGGGGAAATGTGTGTTTATATACACAGAGGGTTGGCACTCGTATAGCCAGACCCTGCTGTTTCCTAGAATCATAAAAGATTAGGGTTGAAAGAGACCTCAGGAGATCATCTAGTCCAACCCCCTACTCAAAGCAGGACCAACCCCAACTAAATCATCCCAGCCAGGGCTTTGTCAAGCTGGGCCTTAAAAACCTCCAAGGATGGAGATTCCACCACCTCCCTAGGTAACCCATTCCAGTGCTTCACCACCCTCCTAGTGAAATAGTTTTTCCTAATATCTAACCTAGACCTCCCCCACTGCAACTTGAGACCATTGCTTCTTGTTCTGTCATCTGCCACCACTGAGAACAGCCTAGCTAAATCCTCTTCGGAATCCCCCTTCAGGTAGTTGAAGGCTGCTATCAAATTCCCCCTCATTCTTCTCTTCTGCAGACTAAACAAGCCCAGTTCCCTCAGCCTCTCCTCATAAGTCATGTGCTTGAGCCCCCTAATAATTTTTGTTGCCCTCTGCTGGGCTCTCTCCAATTTGTCCACATCCTTTCTGTAGTGGGGGGCCCAAAACTGGACGCAGTACTCCAGATGTGGCCTCACCAGTGCCGAATAGAGGGGAATAATCACTTCCCTCAATCTGCTGGCAATGCTCCTACTAATACAGCCCAATATGCCATTAGCCTTCTTGGCAACTAGCACACTGCTGACTCATATCCAGCTTCTCGTCCACTGTAATCCCCAGGTCCATTTCTGCATGACTGCCGCTTAGCCAGTTGGTCCCCAGCCTGTAGCAGTGCATGGGATTCTTCCGTCCTAAGTGCAGGACTCTGCACTTGTCCTTGTTGAACCTCATCAGATTTCTTTTGGCCCAATCCTCCAATTTGTCTAGGTCACTCTGGACCCTATGCCTACTCTCCAGCATATCTACCTCTCCCCCCACGCTTAGTGTCATCCACGAACTTGCTGAGGGTACAGTCCATCCCATCATCCAGATCATTAATGAAGATATTGAACAAAACCAGGACCAACCCCTGGGGCACTCCGCTTGATACCGGCTGCCAACTAGACATCGAGCCGTTGATCACTACCTGTTGAGCCCGACGATCTAGCCAGCTTTCTATCTACCTTATAGTCCATTCATCCAATCCATACTTTTGCAACTTGCTGGCAATAATACTGTGGGAGACCATATCAAAAGCGTTGCTAAAGTCAAGATATATCATCATGTCCACCGCTTTCCCCATATCCACAGAACCAGTTATCTCATCATAGAAGGCAATCAAGTTGGTCCGGCATGACTTGCCCTTGGTGAATCCATGTTGACTGTTCCTGATCACCTTCCTCTCCTCCAAGTGCTTCAAAATGGATTCCTTGAGGACCTGATCCATGATTTTTCCAGGGACTGAGGTGAGGCTGACCGGTCTGTAGTTCCCCAGATTTTCCTTCTTCCCTTTTTTAAAGATGGGCACTACATTAGCCTTTTTCCAGTCATCCGGGACCTCCCCTGATCACCACAAGTTTTCAAAGATAACGGCCAATGGCTCTGCAATCACATCCGCCAACTCCCTCATCACCCTCAGATGCATTAGACCCAGACCCAGGGACTTGTGCATGTCCAGCTTTTCTAAATAGTGGTGAAAGAGCAGGTTAAGGACTGAGCTGCTCACCTCCTCCCCATGCTGTGCTGCCCATGCAGCAGTCTGGGCGCTGACCTTGTTTGTGAAGACCAAGGCAAAAAAAGCATTGAGAACTTCAGCTTTTTCAACATCACCTGTCACTAGGTTGCCTCCCCCATTCAGTAAGGGGCCCACACTTTCCCTGACCTTCTTCTTGTTGCTAACATACTTGTAGAAACCCTTCTTGTTACCCTTCACATCCCTTGCTAGCTGCAACTCCAATTGTGCTTTTGCCTTCCTGATTACATCCCTGCATGCTCGAGCAATACTTTTATACTTCTCCCTAGTCGTCTGTCCAAGTTTCCACTTCTTATAAGCTTCCTTTTTGTGTTTAAGCTCACCGAAGATTTCTCTGTTAAGCCAAGCTGGTCGCCTGCCATATTTGCTATTCTTTCTGCACATCGGGATGGTTTGTTCCTGCCTAAATAAAAAAAAAAGCCTTGGTAAAGGCTTTTAAAAATACAGCCAGCTCTCCTGGACTCCTTTCCCCCTCATATTAGCCTCCCAGGGGATCCTGCCCATCAGTTCCCTGAGGGAGTCAGTCTGCTTTTCTGAAGTCCAGGCTCCATATTCTGCTGCTCTCCTTTCTTCCTTTTGTCAGGATCCTGAACTCAACCATCTCATGGTCACTGCTGCCCAGGTTGCCACCCACTTCTACTTCCCCTACCAATTCTTTCCAGTTTGTAAGCAGCAGGTCAAGAGAAGCACAGCCCCTAGTTGGTTCCTCCAGCACTTGCACCAGGACGTTGTCCCCAACACTCTCAAAAAACTTCCTGGATTGTCTGTGCACTGCTGTATTGCTCTCCCAGCAGATGTCAGGGTGATTGAAGTCCCCCATGAGAACCAGGACCTGTGATCTGGAAATTTCTGTTAGTTGTCTGAAGAAAGCCTCGTCTACCTGCTCCACCTGGTCTGGGGGTCTATAGCAGTTGCCCATCACTACTTCACCCTTGTTGTTCTTGCCTCTAAACTTAACCCAAAGACTCTCAACAGGCTTTACTCCAGTTTCATACTGGAGCTCTGAGCAATCATACTGCTCCCTTATATACAGAGCAACTCCTCCACCTTTTCTCCCCCGCCTGTCCTTCCTGAACAGTTTATACCCATCCATGACAGCGCTCCACTCATATGAGCTACCCCACCATGTCTCTGTTATTCCAATCACATCATAGTTCCTTGACTGAGCCAGGACTTCCAATTCTTCCTGCTTGTTTCCCAGGCCTCTTGCGTTCGTGTACAGGCACCTAACATAACTAGCCGATTGCCCTGGTTTCTTAGTATGAATCAGGAGGCCTCCCCTGTTGCACCCTCCTCCTTGTGTTTCCTCCCGGTATCCCACTTCCCCACTTACCTCTGGGCTTAGGTCACCATCCCCCAGCGAACCTAGTTTAAAGCCTTCCTCACTAGGTTAGCAAGTTTCCTTACCCAGAGGAACCAGCTCTGCAGTGGAAAGGAGGTGACCCTGCAGAAAGGATTTTACGACTGCATTCCTGGACCACTGTGGAGCTCAAGGGGTCCATTTCTCTTTCACCCTTGATATAAAATTGGCCCAAACCACAAAATTCAGAGATGGATTCAGCCTCTCCTAAAGTTGCTGGACTCCAGAGAGTTTTCATAGAGCCCATTATAGAGATGGGGCTTGTTGTGAAGTGTAGATCTGGATTCAAGCTTCCCCAATAGTTGGTTTATTCCAATTTGGGGGGTTGATTCAGGCCCATCTCCAATCCTAGTAAAAAGGACACCAAGGAATTTGTTCAGTGTCAGAAAATAACCACCCATAGTGGCTGGTGCATCAAATGTATCCAGATAAAGGCAACAGACACTGGTGGTGCTGAAAGCCAGACAGTGTCCATCTTACTGAGTTGAATGAGACACTCAACAAATCTGCTCTAATCTTGTCCTTCTTAGTGATTTCCAATAAGCCATACTGGAAAGTCACAACTGCTGTAGGCCCACAATAATACATCTCTTTCATCATGGACATTTTTCTTTCCCAGGATGCAGATTCACTGCCCTAGGAAGAAACGAGTGTTTGCAAGACCCAGAGCTGAAAGAAATCCGATTCACCTCCACCGTGGTTACTGCAGACCAGTGGCCTAACTGGAGCTCATATCCATGAGAGAGCTCAGAGGATATTTTTTGAAGTTGGTTTTTCCTGCAGGTCTCTAAGTCAGCAGCATCTGGCCTGGAAACTCTCACTCTAAAAAACCATACTGCTGTTCTACTGCTGGAGGAGATGCAGTTGGGAGGATGGCTTATTGCTGAGTTCTGGTTTAGTTTGCTTCGCAATGGAGACAATGTCACTGTACTGTCCACAAACCAAACGATGGTACCTATTCATTACCATCGCACACATTATCCACTGCCTACAGCTCATCATCATCATCATCATCATCAACTTCTCTAGGGACGAACGCAGCACAGAAAATGGGTCAGATCTTTTGAGGTGCCAACTACCTTCTTCTCCCATTGAACTTACCAGTTCAGCACCCTACAAGAGTTGGCCCAATATGTGACAACGGGCCAAAAAGACCTGGGAGAAGGAATAAACAGCAGTAGCCTATCCCTAGGCCAAAACAAAGCTTCAACAGAATTTTAAACTTCTTAGCTACCCGTAGCTTCAGCACCAACAAAAAACTGTCCACAGATATGCTGGAAAATTAAGGCTCAGAAAAGCCAAAGATGATTTTCACTCACTGGACTTTTGTCACTAGTTTTATTTTTATCTTGAGGTCTTTGTGAGAGTGACTTGGGAAGTCAGCTGTAATGATGGTTGTTGGAGGGAGAAGGTAGGAAGTGGACCTGATTTAGGTATTAGAGTGCCTTTGTTATAGGACCTGGTTCCTTCATGTGCAAATGGGCTGGGACAAAAACCTTAGACCCAAAACTCCCCTGAACATTGGATCTCAGGTCAGGATACAAATTACAGCTCAGGTTCATGTCTGCTCAAGCGGTCATGAGATATGAAGGTCAGTTAAAAGTCTGATGGCAAAGAATGGCTGTTAACAAGGTTACCTGTCCCATGGTCAAGCATAAATTCTAGAGCCACCGTTTTCAAGAGTGGGTATTTAAAGTGAGGCACTTGAAGGGACTGAAATACCATAAGTGGTCTGATTTTCATTGGTCCTGAGCATCCATTGTCTGAACATCTCTGAAAATCAGGCCACTTATTAGGTGCCTAACTATAAATTTGGGCTCCTAACTTTGGGCCCCCACGTTTGAAGAGATTAGTCTGTGCTCTCATCTATAGCAGTGTGTTAAGCAAAAACCTTTCAGCAGAGCAGCCTCTTCTTTCTTCCCACTCTTGGCACGACATGGAAGGCAATACAGCATACGCCATCCAAAGCAGCAAGTGTTTCAGGAAGGGCAATAGGATCATCACTGTCAGCTGCAGCAGCTTTCTTTTCAGCAGAAGAAGAGAGCAGACAGACAGCTGGGGGTTTCTGTGAAACATCCAGAATGAGGCAATAACAAAGAGAGTGTACTTTTCACCATTATTGATGAAGAATGCAGTAAGTCCAAGAAGACAACTACGTAGGTCCACATTTTGTGAACTGAGAAGCTTTTGTGGCCAGAGTTGGTAGACATCCACTGCCCTGTAGATCAGCTGCCAACTTCTGAGAGACTGTATGGTGTGAATAAGTAGTACTGCTGAGGGAGACTGGGCCACAGAACCAAAGAACCTGCCTCAAATCTGTAAATGAAGAAAATTTCATCATCCTAAACTTGTATCTGGAGACTTCCAGGACTGCACATAAATAACTCCTTTCGACCTTCGTTCCAGCAGAGAATTAAAGAACAAAGAGACACTGGAAAAACTCAGCTAGACTATTGTCCCCAGACTATAGTAAAGTGAGACTAAGTGACATTTGTATGGGAATGTTAATGTAACAGTAACCACTGGAGTCCTGATTCCTGTCATGTGACAAGGGTATTAGTTTTTTATAACATTAACCCATATCAGGTGACTGGGACCAGGAAATACAGACAAGTCTCGTTCCAGCATTCCTGTCTGTCACACCTTTATTACATAATATCAGAAGAAAACTAAAGCTTTGGTGAAAATGAAGCATATGAAGTCACCTGAACCTCAGTCTGGCTGAGAACTAGTGGAGATAGTTGCAGTGCTTCCAAACCTGTCAGGAAGCAAATAGCATTGCAGAGAAACCGCAGAGGCTGAAATCCTCCATAATGCTAAAAGGGGCAGGTCCAGAGGCACTGGAATTTTACATTACACTCCAGTGGGAGCAGGACGAGGCCTGAGGAGTGCTAGACAAAGTCATTTACAAACGACAAGAATGTCACTTGGGAAAGGCACATATTCTTTACCAAATGAAACTATCGATCACGATGTTAGAGGCCTACATAATAAAGCTAGTTGTGGGTTAGCCAACAACCAGCTCAAAGCAATGTTAGTGCAAGAAATTAACTTGGCTTTTCATAGACCAGTGGATATTTGCAGGGCTAGTGAAAAATGTGCTTCCCCAAATGAAAGTGTTAGTGAGCTGCGAAGGAGCTGAAGTGCATCTAATTAAAAAATGCATAATGACAGAATAGAAGGGCAAATAAAACAGCAGAGACCAGAACTGTTTGTAACAAATACAGAGGCAATCACAACGTGATATGTAAACGTGTCAGACACGAGGAGTGTGGCGTCATACATGTAATAGCAGGAAACATTAGCACACATTTGAAGTAAATACAAGAGTAAAATACATACACGAACATACAGCTAGAAGACAAAGCCCTGAGGAAGATGCAGACCAGATGTCTTTGTTGGGTCTCTTAAAAAGCTTGCAAAGCAAGGTTTTCTAACAGGTTGGTTTGTGACATAGGAAATAAATGAACTAAATTGAAATTCCAGACAGATAGATGCAGCTGAGTGCAAGGTAATCAGAGCAAAAGATTAGTGACTGCCTGATGTTAAGTTCAAAACCAGCTTGTTTCATACAGTAGGCACAAAATAAACCCATGCGGAGTCACAATGGCACAGCTCAGTAAGAATGGATATCACTCAGGAGGATTTGACATAGTGAAAGAAAGGAGCTGAGGAACAGGCGTGTGAAGTAAATAGGACTCAGCTATTGCCCCATTTCTGAAGCAAAAAAGCGATTCAACCTTACAAGAGCTTGAGAAAGTAACTCTAGCGGGATGGGCAAGGTCAAGAGAAACAGCTCAGGTACCTCCAAGCATAAAAGTCTACTGGGACTATAGAGATAAAATTGCTGCATCTGATAGGATTTGTGCAAGAGACATCATGCCACAATAGCACACAGCGTGAAGTAGAATCCACAGGGCCCGTGGAGATGTGTTTATACTGAGATATTAGACATGGTGGGATGCTGTAGCTCCTCCGATGCTACCTGCTGTCCCTGAAGCCAACATAGGGCAATGGCCAGCAGTCATGGCAACCACGATAATAGTCCTGTCACTGGCTTGCTGGCTCTTTAAGGAGAGTAGGGCTCAGCATGGCCTGTGACTGATCAGCTATCCCTCCACCCCAGACATTTGATCCTGATTGGATAGGGATCAAAAGGCCCTGTCCAGTTATCAGTCCCAGCTGGAAAGTGGTCATGCAATGCCTACAAAGGGTTGAGAGAGCTCAGCTGGATGGCAGGGAGTTGTAGAAGGGTGGCTGGTTCCTCTGGGTAGGCCCTGGAGAAGGGACTCCCAAGCATGCCTGGGGAAAGACTAAGGAGGGCTGCATGAGGGAGGCTGGCTCCTGTGACGGGCTCTGGAAGAAGGGAAATTCCCCGAGTGGGGAGAAGCCCTGAGTCACTGCTCTGTAGGAGAATGGGGAAGAGCTGAGAGCTGAGCCAGGAGGAGAAGTAGACCCTTCTGTTTATGTTGCACATGGGGCTAGTGTCTACGTTTGTTACCAGCGCCTCACCAGTGGTGCTGAGGGAGACCACTGCCGGGGGTGTGTGTGGCTGAGGCAGGGTGAGTAGTGCAGTGGCAAGTAGGGTGACCGGATGTCCCGATTTTATAGGGACAGTCCTGATTTTTGGGTCTTTTTCTTATATAGGCTTCTATTACCCCCCACCCCCGTCCCGATTTTTCACACTTGCTTGTCTGGTCACCCTAGTGGCAAGCCACATGTGGGTGCTGTGGAGGCTGACCCTGCCACAGGCCCCTACAGCTGAAGTGAATTAGAACAGCCCTCAAGGTAGTATAACTTACACTGGGTGACCTGGATGGTGCCATTGTGACTAAATAGGGGTGCAAAGGCAGCGCAAAGCCACTTTTAGGCACCCCACTTATCTGGATTTGCACTGTCCGCTCCTCAGCCATCACTGATGACTGAGGCCAACGTATCCAAGTGGGAAATCTGCCGGAACACAGGAAGCAGAATTCAAAAGAACCACAACAATCCTGATCACTCGGATCCGAGGTGGACGCAGGTCTACAGCAATTAAGTGGGGAAGATTTCCTCTGAATAGTGGCCAGCTGTTGCATTGATTTTTTGTTGATTGTTCATTGATTCAACTTAAAAGTGGAGCTGTTGTTCAACACACCAAGCAGCAATGTCATGACACTTCGCAGGGCTGCTATGCATCAGTGGAGTAGCAGAAAACAGCCAGTGCTCATACAGGGAGCGAGGGCAGTATGATCAAATCAAACATATCCTAAACTGCTTTAAACAACAGCTCTGCTGTGCTCTTTGAATTGGGAGGAGAGATTAAGATTAGCACGATCTAGTTTAGAGAACAGGATGAATAAGAGAGGTATACAAAATAATGAATGGTCTAGATAGAGGTCCGTAGGGTGCTGTGATTCACCCTCTCTCATAATGCAAGAAGTAGAAGGTGGCCAATCCAAATGAAAGGAAACAGGCTGAAAACTGATAAAAGGAAATGGCTTTCATTCATAAAGTATAACTTAACCTGTGAGACTCAATGCCACAAGATGTTATTGAAGCTGACAGATTATTTATATTAGTAATAAGATTTACAGTTACACTAAAGAAATAAATGTAAGTGATGCTGTGTTGCCTAGTGGATAATGCACTGTACTAGGATTCAGGAGACCTGAGTTCTAGTCCCAGCTCTGCTACTTGCCTGCTGTGTGACCTGGAGCAGATCACTTCATATCCCTGGGCCTCAGTTTCTCCATCTGTGATATGGGGCTAATTATACCTGCTTTGTAAATCTGCTGTAGAAAACCACAACATGTTGTTGTTTTATTAACTAAGATAAAAATAAGCTTAAATGATATCATAAGCCAATCTCTAGTGGCCTGGTTTTAGGAAGAAACTTTATTATATGGGCATGGTAGCATGTAATTGTCCTCAGAAGCATTGGTACTGAGCACTTTCAGAGTGAGGATACTGGACTACATGGACCATCGCTCTGATCAGGTTTCCCTTGCACTGGATGGGTGTGTACAAATAAAGAGGTGATCACTGCAGCCCTGCTTTCGCACAGTACAGAAATAGATGGACATTTGGGTTTACTTGGAATTTTTAATAGCTGGCCTCTCTTCACATAAGAGACCCTTGACTGGCCTGAAGAGAACACTGCACAAAGACCGAAGGTCACACCTGACAACCTCATCCCTACCTGAAAAGCCATGGAGTTGGCCGCGGCCAGGAACATCCTCAAAGGCAGCTTGGCTTTGTAGGACCTGTGACTCCACAAACGATGTGCACCAGCTGTCACCCCCAGAGCCGTCATTAGGAAACACAAATATGCTGCAAGACAGAAGTATATATAAATAGTGCATGTCAAGTGTCTGTTTTTATTCTTTTCCTTGGTTAAAAAAAATTCCTTCTGCTGTCTAGTCAACCCTACAGGGAGATAGTGTCACCTAGTGGAGAGGGCACGGGACTGGGAGTCAGGACAACCTGCTGTGTGACCTGGGGCAAGTCATGTCACCTGTGTCTCTTCTCCCACCCTTTGTCCACAGAGACTGTAAGCTCTTCTGGTCAGGGAGCGTCCACACTGCCTAGCACAACAGGCTGACAACATTGGTTGGGACCTCCAGATGCTACTGTAATTTAAAGAAAAGTGGATTAATCTGATGCATTCTATACTGCACTAGAGAAACCATTAAGTTCCCTTCATTATGTTCTGTCAGAAGGGAGGCGGCCACTTTTTTGACGGGCACCACCCTCCACACGCTGTCCAGGTCTTTTGTTGAGTCTAATTTGTCAGCTAATTGAACAAGTGCCATTGACACCTCTGTAGATAAAGGTTCTATCAGAGTTCCCATTATACAACCCACTGTACTCAAAGCTTTATAACTTGGCAATCAAAATTCACTCTCTGCTGAAGCTGGACATTCAAGGACTCTTAGCTTGCAGGCAGTTTTTTCTCCCCCTTCAAAACTCTTCTGTGTGCATTTTCCACTTCTGGCCCAGACAGCAACAAAATGGTCAATTTTAAAGTTTGATTATTTTTTTTAAAGCATCTGAAACAAAAATTAACTTTTTCCTTTTTTTCCCTGGGGTAGGGGATTTTTTATTTGCCTCTGAGCCCTGTAAAACTCTCTCTTTTCTTATAATTTCCATTATGGAAGAGGCATATGGCATTTCCCCTCACACCTTTGGCTATTTCGATTATAAACTCTTTGGGCAGAGACTATCCACCTAGCACAATGGGGCCCTGATCTTTATTTTGGTCTCTAGAGGATACTGCCATACAAACAACAATAAAAGTAGGAATAAGGCAAGTGCTGAATAAAAATACATCCCTGCCCCTGCCAGTCCTGGAAGCAACAGACCAGCTTGCACACTTAACCATTAACATACTGCCTTAAATCACCACAGTACTCTTCCTTTCTCCCTGAGGGATCAGGCGTAAAGTTAGGCACATAAGTACAGTAGTCAGTGTTTACACACATACTTACCTGCTCAGCACCTAGCAGGCTTGAGCCATAAGCAGCTCAGGCACTATGAGTTATAGAAGAGCCCCAGCTCAGCATCTTTTCTTCCTTTTTATTTTTTGTTAATTTAAGTGTTGCATGTTGATTTCTCTGCCATTGTGAAGAGAAAGCTGCTGCGGTGTACAGTGTATACGCTAATGGACCACAGCAGCAGATTGGTTTTCCAGGTGACAAGAAAGATACAACAAATTTTCATCTGAAATGCCTAATTTCAAAGAGTTAATTTAATTTCCAAAAGCACAGTTGTACTCAGTTGAAGTCACTTTTGAATAAATGTGTGCAGTGACTATTTCAGACTTCCGAACCAGGAAAGGGCCCTTTCTGGGGTCAGTTTGATTCATTCACTCATTCGTCTCCTGATGCCATACGCTTTGATGATCTTGTTGTTATCCCCAGTATTTCTGAATTCATTTGTAACAAACACTGCATAGACTGGGTTGTTTTGTTTTACAACAAAAGAGAAAAGGCTGTGAGAATAATAATACAGCTGCACTGCTCATCTGCCGGGAGGAAGCTGGGGAAAAGGCTATTATATACAATCCATACAAATTGGACCAGTGTTCAAAAGCAAAATCCACTTAAACCTTCAAAATTCAAAACTACCCTACTATCTGGGGTGCCTATCAAATTAGAAAAATTCATTCTGTTATTTATCATATGTCAACCTGACAGAGCTTAGTATCCAAAAAAAGGAGAGCCTGGCACAAGTGTCTCTAAAAGGTGGCCTTCCAAATTGCCCCAAAATGCAAATTATGGGAACAAATGTGTAACGAACAGGACATATGGCATATCCAGTTTACATCATAAATAATAATATGTTGCGCAGGATCGTGTGGTCCTTGTATCATTGTGAAAAGATATTGGTCAAGGGTTTTTGGACATGGGTGTTTGGTTCAGCCCTTTCTACAAGAGAGACTAGTAATGGCATTTGGATCTAGATCCAAATTCTGAAATAAGAGCCATGGCCCTCCACATATCAAGATCAGTTGACTTGGTGTTTTTGTTTGGGCCCAACCTCTAGTATGTCATTAATGGGGGCAGAGGTATTGCTGAAAGCAGCAGCTGCTGAGACCTCCATCTAACACAAAGAAGGGTTCCAACAATTGCAGAGGATCAGATCATTTCTGTATCCAAGGGCAACATCTTAATGCTGCTCAGTTGTACAAAATTAGAATGAAAGATAACTGGGTTCAGAGGGAATAAATTCATTACAGTAAGGGAACATTGATTTTCCTTGTCAATTCACTATTTATTTCACATTCTGTCCTGGGTACTGGGGCGGGGAGAGGGAGGAGGAGACAGAGAGAGAGAGAGAAACAGAGAGACTAGGCCAGATTTTCAACTGGTGTGTATTGAAGTAGTTCCATTTAAATCAAACGGTTTGCACCAGCTGGAAATCTGGCCCTTAGACTTTATTTGACACAGGGGTAAACAGCAGCAGGGGCCCTGAAGAATGTATGTGATGCTGAAACGCCACCAAGAACATGAATTTTAAAGCTGAAAGAATGAGAACATAGTGCTTGTTTGTTGTTTTAATGTGGGAACGTGCTTGGGCACTGTCCATCTCTTTATACAGTGGCTTCCATTCGGATGGTCACCAAAATACTTTAAAAGCTATCAGCCTCATTCCTTTCCCAATTTACACCCAAGTGACTTCAGTAAGAGCCAATGGGTATAAATGAGAGAAAGATTTAGCCCTAACATTTTTCAGGAATTACTTTACCCACCACTGGAGTGCAATCATCTCTGGGGCAGAACGTGACATCTCTGTAGCAGTGACTAGCAGGTTGCACATCAGGGAAGGACAGGAAGTGGCCAATGTAGTATCCAACTGAAACTCTAGGGGGCATTCTTAGGTAGTTTCACAGGCAGGGATTTAGCCAGGACCCCAGACTCCTTTAAGATGTGCCATGGGATCTTTAGTAGTCACAAATGGGCAGGACTTCACTTTGACAACTCAGATGACAGATAGATTAAAGAAAAAAAAAAGTGCATTAAGGGCATGATCCGGACAGGTGCTCAGAGCCCATATCTCCCAGGGACATCTATGGTGGTTGAAGGCCGACAGCACCTCTCAAAGTTGCTCAGCACCTTCCAGGAACAGGCTGTGGCAGAGTCCAGTCCTGGGCCAGCTGAACCAATTGGAGATTTCCTATTGGCTTGACTGGGACCGGGATTTGTCCCTACACAAAGCAGCCCAGGGAAAAGCAGCCTTTTTCTTCTTTCTCCCTTTTCAAGCTCCACAAGGAGCTCTCCAATGTGTAACCCCCAACCTCCCATCCCCAGCGACTAGAACAGCTGACGAGAACTGAAGGGTGAGATGGAGGAACTATCTGTACTGGGGATACAGGTAGCGATATAGGTGTAGTAGCTATGATGGAGCAAATCCAGTCTTACACCTATACAGTGCATCTACCCTGTGGGATTTGCAGTGGGGCAGCTACACCAGCATAAATATTCCATACATAAGCCTGAGAGCTGAAATAGCCCAGCAAAAAGTCCCCAACAGCTCTGGGACCAGAGCAAAGCAAATCTTTTCAATCAAATGTATTTCACGGTGAGATTAGACGTGACACTTGTGGGAAATCAGGTCCTTGCAAATTTTACTTCACCACAGCCATCTCCTGATTTATAAATAGCTAATAAGTCATCGCAGATCTACAGTGAGAAGACTCTAATCCCCAGCTTTCCTCTGCAGAATAAATTACAAACTCAATTTCAATTAGTTCACCAACTATTTGATTTTAAATGAACTACCTAAAATAATCAGAGTTGCCATAGTAATTACATGAGGAGATAGCGGCCATTTATATTCCTGGCTCGTTTTCAGAGCGCGACTGTCCTGACATATAAAAGAATTACATTTAGAGCAAACCCCTCCTACTAGCAATTCCCCTATATTCCAGAAGCTCCCTTCTGGATTTGTAATTGACAAGATCACATAAGCAGCAGCTAACAGTAAGGTCATATGCTTGAGTAAGCAGGGCCGGCGCAACCCATAGGCGGCCTAGGCAGTCGCCTAGGGCACTACAATTTGGGGGGGCGGCAACCGCGGCGGTATTTCGGCGGTGGGACCTTCCGCTGCCTCTGTGGGGGGCGGCATTTCGGGGCGGGACCTTCCGCCACCTAGGCGGCAGAAAAGCTGGCGGCGCTCCTGTGAGTAGGAAAAGAGCTGGCCACTCCCAAAAACACCTGGAATCAAATGATCACCAAAACATTAATGCTGCAATCATTTTATTTTAATGGATCTGTTAGTGCCTGGCACATGGTTTAGCTCAGAATGCTGGCAATGAGCTACCTAAAATAATCATAGTTGCAAGGTGGCCTTTCATGTTTATTTAACTGAGTTAACTTCCGAAATGTCCTGTGCTGATTTACAAAGCAAAGCAAAATATTTTTATATATAGCCCACAAGAATGTGCAAAGTGGAGAAAGTGAGCGAGCACAGCCGGATTTACTGATACTAGGTTAAACTGGCATTTTGAGTTTAATCTAATATGAGAAAATCCAGTGGTGTGCTCTCTCGCTCTCTCTGCGCTTCACACATTATCACAGGTCATCCCCAGCATTGGAGATTCTGGAATCAGAGCACGGATGACAATTTTATAGACGGTGCATAAAACACGAGAGCCCAGCTGGGCTGGCTCTTCCACAGCTGGACTGGCACTGCAGTGCTTGGAGCAGTAAAACAGAATAGGTGATTGCGGTGGAGGGGGCAGCTTGTCACCAAATGAAGATGATGGGGAACAGGCAATAGCAAGTGGCCATAAACACGCTTTGGGCCATCCTCTCTCCTGCCTCTGGGAAAAAACCCCCCCATGTACAGAAGGGAGGATTTATTTTAAAAAGATGCACAACTTCCAGGCAGAGCCCTTTCCAACACACTGTGCTAATTGGGAGGGAGGGCTAGGAGTGGCACTGAATAAGCTGGGAGCATTGCCTGTGAAACAAGCAGAGGTCAATGATCCCGGAGGTTTGCAGAGGACAAGCCAATGAATCTTGGGCCACCACTACTCCAGGCCCTGCTGCCAGGGCCAGCCTGCACTAGGCAGCCTCCCTACTTACCATGCTTGTGTAACACTGACAGACGCTGGTCGTCAGCGGGATCAAACCTGGGACCTCCCGAGCTTAAGGCATGAGCCTCTACCGCATGAGCTAAAAGCCAGCTGGCTATTAGCTAAGGGTGTAGAGCAGATTCATTCATTCATATTCTCTCTCTCTCTCTTTCCCCTCCCCCCGCGCCCCCCAGATGGGACAGAACACCACACCTAGGTGGTGTGTGGGTTACACATGCACATCCCTCTCATGGTAAATGTGGAGAAAGCTGGGCTGGGGGGAGTGGAGTAACATCCCTGAAATCAGCAGTCACTTATGATGCGTATTGCACTGTAAATTATGCTGCCATATGAGAGGAACATAGGCACTGGGAGCTAGATTCTTCCGCACAGCTCAGCATCCCCAGTCGGGCCCGGCCAGAGGTTCGAAAAGCACTCCGCTCCCTTTAGACACCTAAATAAGTGGCTTGGCACGTTGGATGCTGAGCACTTGGAAATCTGGGCCTGTGTGGCTCTTCCATCATTCTTCATCCCGTCTGGCAGGCAGAGGGCAGGGACAGAGGTGGCTATGTAGAGGATGGAGAGGAGCTGGTGCTGTGAAGCTGCCTTTCCCCTCCAAAGGACCCCACCACCAACCCCATTTGTGTGGCACTTCTGTGCTTCCTCTCTACACTGAGCCCTTCACCCCAAACCACTTCATTCATCTACCTCCAACAAGACATTTCCTCTATCCACCAGCCTTCCAAGACCCCTCTCCTTCTCTCACATGCACTCTGCAGCACACTGCCCTTCTCGCCAGCTGGAGAAGGAAAGGAAGCAAAGAATATAAAGCCTTTCCTAAGATGAAGATACGGTCAACATGAGTTCGTGAAGCACTCCAAGGCATCAACAACACCACTTACTCCATGGGTGTGGGAGGTGATGAAACCTTCCCTTTCTGCAATCAACACCAGCTGCAGTCTCAAAGCCTCATATGAAAATCAGTGTTTTAAATTTGCCTTACATCCAGCCTGCTTTCTACTAGTGCTATGCAGATGACATCCTCATCCTGATCAACAAAAATGAGGACTGCGGAATTAACATACAGATTTGCAGAGATCGCCATTACTGCAGAGAATGGGGATGGGGGTGGGGAATAAAGAAACAAAGATCCAAGGCTCCCCTTCTGGAACACCTACGTTTCTCTGCAACTACTTGAGACGGGCAGTGCTTCAGATGAATGAACGTCAGTGAGCGCTCCATATCCCACCGTGTCCTCCTGGCTCTCCTCTCATGCACAGTCCATGTGGAATATCTGCTGTGGTAAGAGTTTGTTTTAAAGAGGTGACAGGCAGATTTGTTATAATTACCACTATCCGAGGACAACATCCAAGTCATGGCACCAAACAGATCCAGCCCTGGGGGATGAACCTGCCTCGGCATTTTGTTCCCTGTGTTTCACTGAGCTTCGGTCGGGCTTCATCTCTGTGTTTGAGCTCACTTTGGTGTTGCCAGGGTCATTTCTCACTTCAGAAGTGTTGGGCTGAGGTACAGGGGAGACTACTGAGCTACTTGGATCAAGGTAACTACTGCTCTGCTGGAGACTTCATCCCACTCGTGATTTCATCTCTCTCTTTGGGGGGGTGCAGAGTTACAGCAGGCCTGAATTATACCATCACAAGGGGGAATTTGTAACTAAGGGTACGTCTACACTTACCGGAGGGTCCGGCGGCAGGCAATCAATGTTCTGGGATCGACCCCGGAAGTGCTCGCCGTCGACGCCGGTACTCCAGCTCGGCGAGAGGAGTACGCGGCATCGACGGGGGAGCCTGCCTGCCGCGTCTGGACCCGCGGTAAGTTCGGACTAAGGTACTTCGAATTCAGCTACGTTATTAACGTAGCTGAATTTGCGTACCTTAGTCCGAAGTGGGGGCTTAGTGGGGACCAGGCCTAACAGCCACATTTTCTAGAGCAGCCACTGGTTTTGCATGCCCGGTGTGAAAACAACTGGTGTCAAGTTTTCAGAAGAAATGAAGACACGCAACTCCCACCAACTTCCTCAGCATCTCTGATTATCAGCTAAGGTGTTTAAATATGAATAGCTAGTACTCCAGTAAAAGAAACAATGAATTCACACTGCTGTGACTCTTTTCACTAATTTGGCTCCTGAACCACTGAGGTCTGAGTATCACTGATCTAAAGCAAGCTTAGGTGTTTATCTCCTAATGAAAGTCAATGGAGTGAGGTGCCTGAGTACTTTTGAAAAATCCCACCAGGGGCCCATCTGCATCTTTAGGCACCTAAATACCTTTGTGAATCTGACCTTTAGTCTCTCTGTGCCTCAGTGCCCCATTTGTAAATGGGGATAACAGCACTGCCCTGCCTCTCAGGGGTGTTGTGAGGTTAATGCATTAGAGATAGTGAGGTCCTCAGGTACGATAGTGGTGGGTGCTATGCAGACTTACTCAAGGAGTTGGAGTTTGCCTGAAAAAGTAAAGTTAAAGAAGCGCCTTTAGATTTGAGCCACGCTCAGGAGAACGAATGGAGATTACATGGCTGGTTTTTCAAGGCGGGAAGAACAGGCAATGCCCCATGTTGTATGCAGCTGGACAAGGAGTCTAAAAGGGCTCCCAGGATCTTCTCACTAGTCACAGGACTGATGCTGAGGGGAAGCTGACAATGGAGCATGATGAAGAGCAAAATTCAAGGTGTGAGAGCGCCGGGAAGCCAAGGCCTTGATGTTTCAGACCTGGCACAGCAGCCAAAGCAGGAGCTTTGAAGCCATCTGACAATAGGTTGTCTTGTCTCTTGCCAAGATTCAAGTCTACACACAAAGGATTTAAAAGGATGTGGGTGGAGGGGAGAAGAGACACAGGGAAAAGAGGTCTGAAAAGAAATCAGAGGAGAAAGTAGGAAACATTCATATGCCTTGATCAGTGAGCAAAGGGCCTTGTTTGTTCTGCGCAGGAGGCAATGGCACGTGTAGGCAGGCTGAAGAACAGCTTTGCCGGGGGGGGAAGAGATACCTGTGAGTGAGGATGAGGCTGATGAAACAGTCTCCTTTTAGTGCAGTGAAATGAAACACTGAGCCAGGCAGTTAACAGTGTAATGTTATTAAGGCCAGGGGAAGAGGAGAAAGATTCCCAACGCCATTTCCCGAGAGCTGGCGTTAGCTCAGAGGAGCGCTCTCTTTGATCATGGATTCAAAGCTGCAGGCTGCATCTGGTTCACTCAGTCTTTAGCATGGCATCAGGCCTCAGGCTCTGGCACGGAGGGAAAGTGTGTTACCGTGGCTGTGAACGCAGCCTAACATTCACCCCAGCCTGAAAACCGTGTCCAACTGCAGCAGATTTCTCTTCTGCCTCCACATGGAAACCCAGCAAGCCATCCAAAAGGAAGCCTCTTCCTAACCTCAGGCTCAGTTAGTAGTTGGCTTGTGCACTGAAGCATAAGAGTTTATATTTGTTCTATGGAACTATAAATGTATTCATTATTAGTCATATAAACATCCAAGCCTAAAAAAAAAAAAAAAAAAAAAACACACCCCGTGAGCTCTTTGGACCCAATGACATGCGAGTTCCACAGGTTTATAACTCAGCTTGGGTGGGGGGAGGGATTGTTCTACTCTACTGTGTCACAGGATAGCTATTTTTGATAGAAGGCCTTCATAATAAAGATTAGATTACCTTCCTGGGTGGAAGGGTTAAAACGTCACTTGCAGTAGGGGCTCAGTTTCCCATTCACGCTGCATATGGGGGAAAAGAGCCCTTACTTAGGGGCTGTTTCTGTGTGAACACCCGAGTGCTTTGTGCCATGTTTGGTGGTTCTCCAGAGCAGTAGTTTGCTTGGGTCTGTGTAATGCTGATAGACCCCGGTGGGCGGGATCGAACCTGGAGCCTCGGGAGCGTAGCGCATGAGCCTGTACTGCATGAGCTAAAAGCCAACTAACTGGCTGTTTAATGAGTCTGTCTGTGTCTGTGTGTGTGTGTGTGTCTCTCTCTCTCTCTCTCTCCTCGGTGCCACTAGATGGGACAGACACCAGGAGGTATGTGGGTTACATCTGCAGGCCTGTGCAGGCTCTGGGATTATACAGGCCTGATCTAGGCCAATGGGATTAAGATGGCTCGTTTGACCTTGGATATTCATACTATGTGTTGGGTTAAACACCATTGGTGGTGTAACCCTCGCCCTTCATTTAAGATAGTTGTAAGACACCACTAAACTCCTCTATGGAACCAGGTAGCTAAAACAATGGGGGCCTCCAACCAAAACACAGGCACCATCCAAAACAAAGGCACATGTGAGGCTGCTCAGGAATGTGAGCTGTATGGGTGAAGGGGCTTTGCTGGGTATTGTTTTGAATCGAGGTGTACACCTGCATCAGAGAGGAGACCAAGACCACAGATGCTGAGAGAAAAGCAGCTGGAAGCAAAGGACACAACCTGGGCAAGCCCTGGCAGCATGGCCCTGAGGAAAATCCTAGAGGAAGAGCTTTTGAGGCAGAGAGCTGACTGAAAGAGCTTGGAGCTCTGAGCAAAGATACGATTTCCTCTTTGATTCCTGCTGCTTTGTTCAGGAAACCAGGATTTAGTATGTCCTAAATAAACAGGATTGTGCCAAAGAAATACCCAATTCCATCACCAATTTCTTTTTCTGCCTGCCTGGAACAACTCACAAGACCCCAAATTTCTGCCTAACTGCTTGGGTCAAAAGCAGGATTAATATATTTAAAGTGGAGGGGGCAGGTGACAATTCCAGGCTGCTCTTGCTTTACCCCAATGCCCTTTTGCTGCTAGCAGAACACTGTCTTTAGGGGGGGCTCTTCTTCAATTATTTTAACAAAGTTATGGCCTCCGGACCACCCTTTACGTAATCTGGTACCTGTTCACATTAGCCCTGCCCTCTGCAAAGCTTCATAACAGTAGCACAGCTCTGGCTCTCCATATCCCTGCTGTAGGTCACCAGCCACAGAGCTTATCTGCCATAGCATGCACATGAGGCTCTACAGCACCTGCTCTTCATTCCTGTCAGGCAGTCGCATGGTGTTCGTGCTGCTCCATTTATGTGTGCAAGAAAAGGCTGCAGACCCACTGACTTAGTGCAGGGCCTAGTTAGCAGTCCAGCCCTCAGCAGCAGGGCAGTAGAGCAGTATTGCTATTGTAGGCAGTGCCGTAAGGCCATGGCTCACTCTTACTAGACTCTTCCTTTTCCTCCCTCTCCACATTTTTCATCTTTCATTTTCCTGACCCCTCATTGATCCCTGAGTGATGGAACTACCACATCGCTCCTTGCCAAGGAGGCTTGGGAGAGGGGTTGTGATACACCCCCAAAGGACCCATTATGGGGTTGGCTACCAGGGGATCTCTCAGCAGTTGCTGTGGTTGCAGGCAGCACGAGCCTTCCGTGCTCATAGAATTAGAAGGGACCTCGAGAGGTCATCGAGTCCAGTCCCCTGCACTCGTGGCAGGACTAATGATCTAGACCATCCCCGAGAGGTGTTTGCTTCTTGTCCTGTCCTCAGAGGTTAAGAACAACAATTTTTCTCCCTCCTCCTTGTAACAACTGTTTATGTACTTGAAAACTGTTATCGTGTCCCCTCTCAGTCTTCTCTTCTCCAGACTAAACAAACCCAATTTTTTCAATCTTCCCTCATCGGTCATGTTTTCTAGACCTTTAATCATTTTTGTTGCTCTTCTCTGGACTTTCTCCAATTTGTCCACATCTTTCCTGAAATGTGGCACCCAGAACTGGACACAATACTCCAGTTGAGGCCTAATCAGCGTGGAAGAATTACTTCTCGTGTCTTGCTTACAATACTCCTGCTAATACATCCCAAAATGATGTTCACTTTTTTTTGCAACAGTGTTACACTGTTGACTCATATTTAGCTTGTGATCCACTATGACCCCCAGATCCCTTTCCGCAGTACTCCTTTCTAGACAGTCTCTTCCCATTCTGTATGTGTGCAACTGATTGTTCCTTCCTAAGTGGAGTACTTTGCATTTGTCCTTATTGAATTTCATCCTATTTACTTCAGACCATTTCTCCAGTTTGTCCAGATCATTTTGAATTTTAATCCAAACCTCCAAAGCACTTGCAACCCCTCCCAGAGTGGTATCGTCCGCAAACTTTAAAAGTGTACTCTCTATGCCATTATCTAAATTATTGATGAAGATATTGAACAGAACCGGACCCAGAACTGATCCCTGTGGGACCCCACTCTTTTGCCCTTCCAGCATGATTGTGAACCACTGATAACTACTCTCTGGGAATCATTTTCCAACCAGTTATGCACCCACCTTATAGTAGCTCCATCTAGGTTGCATTTCCCTAGTTTGTTTATGAGAAGGTCATGCGAGACAGTATCAAAAGCCTTACTAAAGACAAGTTATACCACATCTACTGCTTCCTCCCTATCCACAAGGCTTGTTACCCTGTCAAAGAAAGCTATCAGGTTGGTTTGACACAATTTGTTCTTGACAAATCCATGCTGACTGTTACTTATCACCTCATTATCTTCTAGCTGTTTTCAAATTGATTTCTTAATTATTTGCTCCATTATCTTTCATCATCATCTATCAGTCAGTCAGTCTTCGTCGCGATCATGGCACGTACCAGTTGTCTCCACTTATTGTTGAATACGTACAGGCCACTTTGAGCCCAGCTTAGCCAGGGGAACAGTAGCCGGTTTGTTGTGCTTTCATTGGGGTGAAGCAGTTCAGGGGCCATCTGCCTGTGATTGGCTGAAATACGCTACCATGCCTTTGAAATGCAATTAGAAGGAGCACTTTTATGCCGAGAGGCGAGACTGCAGGCTCTGTGCAAAAAAGCTCTTTGCTCTGGAGTGTTTAAACACTGATCTAGTGCTGCCTTTGTTTGGTTTTCTTTCAGTCTAGATTTTCAGAGGGGAAAAACAACTGTGAATATAAGCTACTAGGACTGCAGTTTCAATTGGAATCCTCGGGCCCTCTATTTATTTTATTTCCTCTCTTTTTTTGAGGAATCGCGACAGCTCTTTCCACTTAGACAGGGATGTCGGGCTAGGTCCACACATAGTTTTAGGTACCTAACTGCCAGTTTAGATACCTACATACAAAATTTAGATCCTCAAAACCCCTGCCAAGTTGCCACCTAACACTAAATTCTCTAGGATCCTAAATTTCCACCAGTAAAGTCCCCTAGGTGCCTACATTTCTGCTAGTGGGCGTGTGCTGTGCCCTCAGCCGCTCTGCACCTCACACCTAAACCCTGGTGCATTCTCAAACTAGGCACCCCCACCTAATTCACCCGCAGGGCCCGATCCGGTAGGCGTGCTCCAAGCATGCCTAACCCACACAAAAGACAACCCCTTGCACCCCGGTGGTTACAGCACCTGAGATGCGGGAAACTCAAGCGGCACTCTGCCTAAGCAGGTACCCAAACCCAGGTCTCCCACCTGAGTGCCCTAACCACTGGGCTGGGCTATAGGGCGAGTCTCTCTCCAGTTCTCCCATTGAAGCTGTTCCACTTTATATAAGCTACTTAAACATTCATTGGAGCAGGGACTGGAACCTGGGTTTCCCCCAGGAGTGCAAGTGCGTGAACCACTGGGCTACAGAGTAAATCTCACCTCGCTCTCTAGCCCAAGGTCGGTGACTAAGCCCTGTGAGGGGTAGGGCCTAAGCATTTCCTACGGGCTAGTTTAGGCAGATCCCTGCTCAGCATGCTGGCATCTGAGTTAGGCTCCTAACTCACCCAATGCATTGTACAGGAACCTGAGTGCCTCAAGTTGGAGCTGTGGATTCCACTGGCACCTAAGCCGATCAGGCACTGCAATGCTGAGCCTACGTTCTCTTTGTGGATTTAGCCCTTTGTCTTTCTACAGCACGGTTTTAAAGCTACTATAGTATACAGACTTGATGCTAATGGAAGAAATTGGTGCTAGATTACTGCAGCGGGGCTTTGGGCTACAGTCCTGCCATTTCATCCTTGCGGACGGCGCCTTATACCCACATGGAGTCAGTGCACAAGTACGGTGACAAATTGCAGGATTTTGAACCAATTGCAGGATCACATAGGGTTGACATAGATGGCTTCCGAACCAAAAGTCCAGTTATCATGGGATGGGAGGAAGCGCCAGATCATGAACCTGCGCCAGCCCCTGCTCAGCCGGGGCAGCCTCCTACCTGCAGGCAAGCTCCTAGAGAGGATCCAGGGAGCAACAGTGGAGGGTGGGAAGAGGTGCAAGCAACAGGGGTGGAGCCTTGGGGAAGAGGCGGGGCAGGGGGAGGGGCCTTGGGGGGGTCCCATTACCAGCAATTAGAAAGGCGGCAACACTAGGATCACAGCCTTACTTTGTAGAGTGTATTGTATACAAAATGCCTTTATATGGTAGCAGAGGGAGAGGCTTCCTTAAGAGGCGTACCAAGAGAGGAGATCTGAAGACTGGGGAGCTGCTGAGATGGAGAGATGTAAGCCAGCTGTTACACATGGCAGAAGCTGAGAGAACATTCTTGCACCAACAGTAGTGACACTGTAAAGGGCAAAGAGGAGACCAGTGGTACACAAGGAAAGGGAAGTGGGAGAGGATGAGAGAGAGTTTAATTTCCAGGATCTTTCCTAATATGCAAACCAGAAGCCAGTGACTTGCCAGGCTCTGAGTTATGTTGTGCAGGTGTGCAGATGCTATTTATGGGAATATTCCACAATCAATAGACAAAGTGTTTTTGTTTTAACATCTTTGTTAATGATCTAGAACAAAATTAAATGACATATGAATTATAAACTACAGAAGATGCTAAATTTGGAGGTGTTTTGAACAGCAGGGAGGACAGAGAAATGCAAAGGGACTTGGGCAGGATAGGAACATAGATAATGAAGAGTAAAATGAGATTCATTCTGAAAACAAAAAGCAAGGTAATGCATCAGGGGAAAACAACCCCAGACAGGAAAAGAAACCTGGGAAGCAGCAGCCTGGAAGAAGGCTGAGGGATGATCCTTGGCAGCAACTAAAATATTCTGAGCTTGCAATGGGATATGGCAACAAAAAACATCCATGCAATTTTGAGCTGCAGACATAGGGCTACCATGTCACACACCTAGAGAAGCAGCATAAACCATATCAGGTGAGTCCTTTAAAAATGGAGTGGATTGGAGGTGAATAGCCTAAAACCTTAGGGCCATATATTTCAGGGGGCTGAGCGCCCATGATCAAGGCCCGATTTTCAAGTGAACTCAGTACATTGGGCATGGGGCTCTTAGAATCATAGATTCATAGAACTGGAAGGGACCTCGAGAGGTCATCTAGTCCAGTTCCCTGCACTCAAGGCAGGACTAAGTAGTCTGGCGTTGTGTCCACTGGGTTGGGTGCCAAGCATTTGGGAAAACCAATGAAATCCAGGTTCCACTGAAGTCCAGAGCAAAATTCCTACTGACTCCAGTGGGCCCAAGATTTTACCCCGGCCCTTAAGTAGTTGCCTGAATGGAAGCGGAGCTCTTTTGAAACAAATCTGGCCTCTTTTGTGGGTACTGATCTCCTAAACTTCTGACCCTAGGCTCTTCTGAAAATCTGTCCCCACCTTGTCCAGTTAATAGGCATTTACTATTGGCTAAACCTAAACATTAAATAATGAATGTAATGAACATTACACATCAGTTGGGATCATTACCTAGTTCTAAAATAAACTGGATAAAAATGTTAGTGCTTTCACAATTCTACCCTACGCCAAAATGGACGAGTATCAACTCTGCTGGCTCCTGAAACAGATGAAATACCTGAACGTCCTTCTTAACAGAGGATTACAAAACACTGTAACAGATAACATCTATCCACGCACTGCCAAGAATCAAACATAACCTAGTTACATGGAGGAAACTGCAATTCTCTCTCCGAGGGGCAAAACACAAGTTATAAAAATAGGAGTTGTGAGACAACTCAATTATGCATTCACAATGTTGCCACTGATAATCTGTAAAACATGCTTTAAAATAATGAGTAATGTCATGTGATCATTCCTGTGGGATGGTAAGAAGCCAAGGCTGCATTAACTATACATCAATCGCCTGCAAGCTTCCTCTCCTGCTGAAAGATACGAGCTTGCAGATGCTACAATAGGAAGATATGGCATATCAGTACAGGAAAACAGCATCAGAACCGGCTCACCCACTCCCATGACTCTCTTTGATAATGTTTTAACAGCTGGATAACCACCCTACT
Organism: Emys orbicularis; assembly: GCF_028017835.1. Lineage (NCBI taxonomy): Eukaryota > Metazoa > Chordata > Testudines > Emydidae > Emys > Emys orbicularis. The sequence goes on from NC_088687.1 coordinate 18,352,366, forward strand.
GTTGCAGTACTACAAAGGGAGTAGATAATATTTTCAAAGCACCTAAGCCACAAGAGGCACCAGTCCCATTTTCAGCACTGACTTTGGCATTCAGCATTTCAACTCCTTAGTCCCAAGGAGTTGAACAGTGTGCTTGGAATTCAAAAGGGATTGCAGCACAGTCCCATTTTCAAAAGTGACTTAGGCACTTCTGAAAGTATTACCTGATAAGTTTATATTAGGAAATGGAACAATTATCTTTTAGGCCCTGATTCAGTGAAGCACTTAAGCATATGCTTAGCTTTAAGCACATAAGATAAAGTCAAATTACTTTAAACCCTAGCTAGCCAGAGATTACATTATATTATTTATTATGGAAAAATGAAATAAACACACTTTAATCAAATGGGAAGAAAGACAAGTCTACCAAAAACAAATAAAGGCTTATTAGAGAACTAGTGACCCTCCCTTCCTAACGCTGCACACAATTAGCATCCAAAGCAGCAAAAAGTAGCAGAAAACAAATCAGTGCAGAGGCTAAGGATTAATTACTGAAGGCATTCACAGTAGCAAGGCAGACATTAGCTTTTCTGAACATGATAGTTATTTATAGGAGTAACTGAGCTGCGTAATTTTAAAATGCCAAGCACACAGTTCAGCTCTTAAGAAAAAATGACGTTTCTTGACGCAAATCCAATTAAGTGAATCTTTTAAGCACCGAAATGGACTCTACAGTATAAAGAGTAGGGAGGTGGGAGAATTTACTATGAGCTTTCCTTTCGAGGTCACTGGTTTATGGAGAGCGAGCTACCTGAGTCCAAAGGAAAGTGTACTCAGGAGGCCGAGAATACTTTTAACACTGGAATGCACAGCACTGACATACATTTCATGCACGGGCACATGACAAATCTTTTGGAACATGCAGTATCATGAAATTGGACAGGAGTACAGCATAGATAGATAAATGTCTATCAGGGATGGTCTAGACAGTATTTGGTCCTGCCATGCGGGCAGGGGACTGGACTCGATGACCTCTCGAGGTCCCTTCCAGTCCTAGAATCTATGAATCTATGTCTAATGCACAGAGAGAAACTGACAGACATAAACCATCGCTATACGGCATTAAGCTTGTGGCTAAAGCTAGGAGATGCAAAGGTAAGGCTCCCACTCTCATCCCTTTGAGCCCTGTTACAGCACAGGCAGTACATTGTGGGAAGGGCCTCAGATCAAAACAGACCTCAAGCAGGCTCGGAGCTTTTGCACTAAAACCTCTGGCTTTGATCAGCAGGTAGGAATTTCTTTTTTTGATCAAAACTGCTTAGAATAAAATAAAAAAATAAAGAGAGAATAATTCCTCACAAATGAGCTTGCCTTGGGAGCCATTGACAGTCTCTTGTTTCAATCATTACAATAGGCTTTAAAAACAAACCAAGGACCAGGTCATACGCATGGGGTCATACACAGTAGGGACAGAGGAGCTGTTATGCCATCATAGAAGTCCAGTGGCTGCTGCACTCACCACTCTGGTTTGAAATAGCCCAAACCTACTGACCTGGAGGGTATGCTGCAAACCACGGGCTTATGGGACCCGGGCCACAATGAACGTTGGTCGAGGTGGGTTTTCTTAAGGCTTAATTGTGATGGGGGAGGGGTGGATTGGTGAGCTGGATTTGCGTCTGTTTAAAATACAATCCATGTAAACACACTCCCATTCCCCCTTACCCTAAGGGGAGAGGCAGTGAATAATTTCGCCTGCCACCCTTTGTCTGTCTTATCTATTTAGCCTGTCATTTCTCTGGGGGCGGAAACTGTCTTTTACTATGGTGCCAATGGGGCCAGTCACCACCATGTTCATTGACTTCTCCCCATCCCCAAGCCTTCACCTGCTTTTGTGCCTCTTTACATCCCCATCTTCAACAAGCTCCATGCAGGCAGAGGCCCGCGGGCAGCTTTGCCATTCACTCCAGTGGGAGCCGGATCCGGCCCATTATTTACGTGCATTTCCCACACATACCAGAGGGAGGGGCATACTCCTTACAAATGAATGTCAATTGTAAGGTGCCTGTTGCAGAGGCCCTTCTCAAGGGCAGACGTGAAGATAAACATCAGTTCATTAGCTTGCTGCTGCAGACTGCAACACAGAATGCAGTTCTGTTACTGGGAATGAGAAATGTACAGTGCCACCTACCACTGTCATCTGACCCAGTATATTACACCGCTCCATCCCTACGAGTCTCTCTCACGCACCCCCGCGCACACCCCTCTACGCCATGGAAAGCTTTTTAGCTTTGAGGACCCGATTCTCCTTTACACTAGTGCCCCTTGCACTGCTCTTGCAGCATCAAGGGGTAGTTAAAGTGGCTGTCAATGAAATCCTGATGCCCAGCTTCCCACTGAAGCACCGTTCACGTTCTCCCCTCCCCGTCCAGCTCATGACGGACAGTGAGTTCAAAACACGGCAATGCATTCAGAGGACAGTGCTGTCTGTGGTCGGGTCATAGGCACAGAAGTGAGGGCACCTGGGTTTACTCTCATCTTTGCCACTGAATCTGTGTGACCTTGGTCAAGTTACTGAACTTCACGGTCTCTGTTTCCCCATCTGTAAAATGGAGGTAGTAATGTTATATACAAACCTACCTCGCATTGGAGTTGCAAGGGTTAATTAATTAATGCTTCTGAAGTGCTTTGAGATCCTCCAGTTAAAAATAAAGACTCCAAGGAGTATTTAATGCACAGTTTGAATGCTTAGGTGGCTGTTCCTCAAACAGGATACAAATACCTGCTTGTGTGGCGTCTTGTGCACCATTCAACACTAGGGGGCGCTACAGCACAGGTGCACAGTGTTAGTTTTAATTCCTGCTGGACAACTTAAGACGAATGAAAGTGATGACTAGCAACACCTAATGTTTATACGGCATCATTCATCCCAAATAATAATAATACTACCTAGTTCTTACAGAGCACCTTTCCTCCATAGATCTCAAAGCACTTTATACAAGAGGTCGGTATCATTATTTCCACTTCACAGACGGGGAAACTGAGGTGCAAAGTGATTTGCCCAAGGTCACCCAGCATGACAGTGGCAAAGCTGTGACTAGAACCCAGGTCTCCTGAGTCCCAGCCTAGTGCTCTATCCATCAGGCAACACTGCCTAAAAGGATCTCAACACGCTGTAAAGCCTGGGTGAGATTTTGTGCTGTACCGCTTTCAAGGCCCAGTACAAAACTGGCAGCCTGAGCACATACCTGCCAAGTTTTGTGCCACTCCATGGGACTTTTCAGACCAATTATTTGTAAATATGAAAAATATCCCACGAAATAATCTGGATATTTGCACATAATTTGTATGTGGCCATAAACTTAAAGGTCAGTGCTCTCTGCCCCGAACAGTTGCGGGGTCAGGGCACAGAGCTGCCGCAAACCTGGCAGCTGTAGCAAGTGGCTAGGGAGTGGGAGGGCACTGTCAGGGGAGCTGGATTTGTGAGGGGTGTCTGGGCAAAGGATGAGTGTAGTTGGGGGGGTTGCTGGATGGAGCAGGTGCGTGGAGGTGGCTGGGAGGAGCTAGGTTTGTGGGGGCGTACAGGATGTGTGGAGGGGAGGTGATTAAGCAAGCTCAGTGGCTGAGGGAAGCAACGAATAGCTCGTGTGGGGAGGACAGGGGTGAGGCTGGGCAGTACCTAGGATTGGTAGTAGGTAGCTTGGTGGAGAAAAGTGGCGTCTGTGGGAGGCTCCCAGGAGGAAGATGGGGCAGGTGGGTGAAGTGTCTCTGGGCTGGGCGCAGGCTGGCAGGTTTCTGGAGCCAGTAACAGCCATGTTCCTATTGCCTCCCCCACTAGCTGCTGCTCACTTACTCCTGCCAGCTGCATTTTCCCTGCTCAGAGCCGGCAGGGGGAGCAGGTGCTACCGTGACCTCTGGCAGCAGAGCCCCACAACTCTGGTAGCCCATTCCTGTGGCCCAGCTCAATGCGTGACATTGAGTCCGGGTGCTGGGAATGCAGGAGTGGTGGCCTGGACATGTGACCCTGGCATGCCTGCAGGGATGGGGTGGACTAAGGCAGCTTTGGGCCCTCTCAACTCTGGGCTGCTTTAGAGACCAAAATGGCCTCTAGACATCTTGGGGATTGCTCTAAGTTATAGCAACCCCATCCTGAGTGGCCTATGGGCAGGAGCACCACCCAGAATCCCCACTGTGCTAGTCGCCATGGGCCTGTTCCCTCCTGTTCTCAGCATGGCCCCCAGCTTACAGTAGCCCAATGCAATGCCTAAGCTTGGGAAATCTCCTCGTCCCCCTGCCTGCTGGTTGGCTTTTACAGCTCCCACATGTCACCGCAGCAGCATATAGCCACTGGAGCACCAACACAGCTCTGCAAAGTCCCACTCATGAGCAACATGCACAATTCCTCCCTCGCTTGGTAAGTCTGTTTATGAAAAAAATATTCAATTTTTTTCCCCTAGGCAGCCATCCTGATAAAAGGCAGACAAGTCATTTTTCTAGCGAGGCCAGTACATTTTTGGAACAGTTTCACAGGGCTGCAACACCTGGGTTTTACTGGAAGTCTCACCTCCAAATGATGACAGGCCCAACCGTGCTTAGCTTATGAGAGCTGATGCGTTCACAGCCCCAGGCGATACAGCTGCAGGCATAGATTTCATAAAGGTATTTACATTTTTGCCAACACTGTAGGACTCGAACCATTAATTTGAACTGCTAATGCCTCTAGTAGTTCAAGGATCAGGAGGTGAGATCCCATGGGTAACAGACAGAGCAGCTATTTTGCTTCTTCTGAATGAAAAAGTTCTTGAGACATATATGACCATGAAAGATTATCTTCCAGCTCTGAATGATGATTTGGAAAAAAAAAAAAAAAAAAAGTCACATCCAAGGGTTACACTTCACCTGTAATGATAAAAGCGACATCATCTGTAACCTTTTACACAAGAGGCCAACTGACCGCAACGTTAGTGCTGTTCTAGGCAGAAATCGTTCCTATGCTTTACTTTGTTTTGATGGACAGCTGCAAGGGCAATTCAGGCATGATTTTAATAAGAAATCATAATTTTCTTTCAGTTCTAGAAGCTGTAGATAGAACCATATAGATGTCTTGAATAAACCCCAGTACAATGAATCATTTCAAGAGATTTGTGCCTTAACCACAAGACCATCTTTCCCCACCATTTATGAGAAGCCTAAGTAGTTACATGTGTAAATGGTAGGGGTAGGGATGCAATGATTTGAATTTGTAAACACCAGTTGGGGGTTGTGTGTACATCATTGTAGATTCACCTGTTGACATATTACCTCTACTCATAGAGCCAGGGCAAAATTGCTTGCCCATGAGTTTTGAAAATGTAATCTATAAAGTTCTTGCTTTTGAGTCAGGCTAGAAGAGTTGTATTAAACATGACTTTTCTAAGGACAAAACAACATCTCAAAGGTGATTGAGACAACCATATCTTCATTTTGAGCCTTCTTTTTCTAAATCAAAGGGCAGTGTAACCTGTATCCCCCTCAAAAATAAGCTTCTAGACAGGGAGGGGAGGAGAGGGTTGAGTTTATGGCTCATGAAATGTACAGGACTATTTGACCCAGGTGGAGGCAAGAAGGGGCTTTTCAGAAGTGCTCAGTATTGGCCTAGCTCTGCTCCCGCTGAAGACAATGGAGTATTTTACCATGGACTTTACTGACAGCAGAGTTAGGCGAACTGTGAACGCTTTTGAAGCTCTCCCTTGACTTTAGCGGGAGCAGAGGTAAGCCAGCATTTTTGAAAATCCACCCAAAAATGTACTGACTGAGATCAAACACCAAGTTAATAGCAGAGCCAAGACTAGAACCTAGCTCTCCTCTACCCAAGTCTGATACCCTACCTGCCACACCAAGCTACCTCCCTCCAGGCTTGTTCTGGCTGGAGAACCCTGGAGATCGAAACCCTCTACCTGAAGAACAGGTGCACGATGGGTAATATAGTGCAAGCTTCTTCACACTGTCCTACCAATAAGCCTCACCCACTGACGTGGAAGTAGCAGTTCTAGGGAGTATTGGGTAGTTCGGTCTCCAGGCCCCATTTAGTGTTTGGTTTGCTGTTGAGATTGCTGGACAAAAAAAATCAAGTGGGTGCTAGTTAACATGGGGATTCTTCTGATGTACACATCTTGCCGCTAGCAAACGGATTGAGATGACTGACCTATTTCACACAGGCCACTGCACAGCCACCAAAGAACAGCAAACATTGACATCAAAGTGACTTTGGACTGAGTTCAGACTAGCAACCGAGAGGCAGAAGGCATCATTCTATCCTAGTAGCACCCACTCACTCCCACCTACTTCCCAGGTCTCAAAGGAAAAAGCATATTTGTTTGCAGGCCAAATGCATGAAATCTCAGAACGAAATCGACTGAATCTAAAAGGCTATCTAAACACTCTTTGAACAGCTCTAAATTAAGCTCTGAGAGACAGAAGTCACAGCACATCAAAGCGAAATGGGAAGCAGAGTTTCAGACAACAACAGAAGAGGATTCTACAGCAATTCCTCACCACCACCTCCTTACCATCCTGGGAAGAATTCCAAAGAGAAGCAATCACACACTTCTTCTACCCCAGCAATCACCAGCTAAATGAAATCAAACAGTCCCGGTCTCTGCGCACACACGCTTTCTGGGACGGTCCACAGATCAAAGCCTTTTGGTTGCACATACATAAATGCTTATGGCAGCTCCCCAGGGCAGGAATAGTAAGATGTCTTAAGTTGAAGATGAGTCATGATTCTAAATTCATCAAGCCAAATAGGGAAATATGGGGACAGAATATTTTCGGTATCCATTGGTTCAGGTTCCTTCTCCACTTTGAAATAAAATTTCAGGATCCGGGAAGGTGACTCCTGCACTTACTTCTGCATTCCCTGCTGAAAGGACCCTATGGGGAATGGACACTGGTGCTGAGTTCTAGGGCCAAGCCATGTTTTCCACTCAAGAGTCTCGGAGATTTTCATGGGAGTTGGGTGCCTAACTCCTTTAGGTCCCTTTGAAAAACCCAGCCTTAATAAATGCCTACATTTCACAACCCTCATGGAATAAAAACTCACGCCACTGTCCCTAGGGAGGGATAATATTACTTCCCATTTTCTGGACAGGTCAACTTTGACACAGAGGGCCAGATTCTGATCTCAGTTACTCTAGTGTAAATCCAAACTAATTCCAATGAAGTCAGTGGAGATGCTCCATATTTCCACCAGCATACCTGGCATCAGAAACTGGCCCAGATGCCGTTAGCAACATACCAAAGGAAGCTAGGGACAGAGGCAGAAACAGAATCTTCCTGATGTAAAAAAAAAAAAAAAAAAAAAAAAAGGCTAAACCACACTGACAACTAGAATTTGCTCCAAAATGTTGAACAAATGTAAGGATTTTTGAGGTTACAAAAAGCAAGGCATGAACATTTTCTAATTTCTCTGAAGTTTCCAACGTTCCCTTCTCTCAGTTCAATAAAATAACACCCCATCACAACACTGAAAACACACAGGACACAGATTTTACTGACTCCTCAAGCCTCACTTGTCCTTAATCCATGCTAAAACACCACAGTGACAAGTGCTTTATAAATGCCCATAGATAGGTGAATTAGGTCCTGATACTGGCTCATGCCACCAGCAGTTTTCAAGGGTAGAAGGAAAGACGGTCTTGTGGTTAAGGCATTAGACTGGGACTGTGGAGACCCGCATTTAATCCCAAACTCTACTAAGGCCTCTGTTTGTGACCTTGGGCAAGTAACTTAATATACCTGGTGATTTCAGGCATAATTCTGTGTTGCCTTGCTCCATGTGAGGTATTAGTGAATGTCCTGCTTGCTTTGCGCGGGTGCAAATGACTACATAAGGCGGAGGGCCTTGGAGAACCAGTTTCATATATGTAAAAGATATTACTTCTTACGTCTGTCTTGTCTTTTTAGACTGTAAGCCTTCCTGGGCAGGGTTTGTCTCTTACTAGGTCTATGTGCAGTGCGTAGCACTGGGCACTACCGTAATCTAAGAGGGAAAAGTAGAGGTTGGTCTCCAGCCATTATTAGCTTGCCCAGTGCCCCTCGCTCCAGCCTATTTATTTAAAATGTGTGTCTTCATACACAACATAACAAATGAAATTTGTAACAAACAAACAAAAAACCCCACCAGAACCAATCCTGGAAAATATACACACACACACTCTTGAGATTGCTAAGTAATGGCCATGTAGCCATCTACCGTATCAATTACAGAACCCAAACCCTTTACAACGAGGAAGCGAATCGTTAAAGGCATTATCAAGCTGACACTAGCCACATGATAAACAGAAACACAATGGACTAGATCCTGTGCTGCATCTTCTGACAGGTGCAGCGCAGAAGGCTAACAGGGGCGGGGGCAGAGGGGTCACTTTACACCACCTTTGGGCCACATGGATTACACGTGCACCAAGGATGAACATAGGCCCCCGCTCCCTAATGGCTGCTTTGATTTACAGAAGGCTCCCTATGGCCAGTGGTGGCAGGTTTGTAGAAATTTTGGTGGTGCCCAGAACCCGCCCCCCTCCCCCTCCCACCTAAATCTCTGGGAGGGAGTTTGGGTGGGGGGAGGTCTGGGGTGCAGGCCCTGGGCTGGGGATTAGGGTGCAGGAGGGGTGCAGGCTCTGGGAGAGAGGTTGGGTGGGGGAGGGGGTCTAGGGTGCAGGCTCTGGGATGGAGTTTGGGTGCAGGCTCTGGGCTGGGGCAACGGGTGGGGGTGCAGGAGGGGGTGAGGGGTGCAGGCTCTGGGAGGGAGTTTGGGGGTGGGAGGGGGTGCAGGGGTAAGGGCTGTGGGGCTGAGGATGAGGGGTTTGGGAGGGGGCTCAGGGCTAGGGCAGAGGGTTGGGGTGAGGGCTGTGGGGTGGGGCTGGAGATGAGGGGTTCATGATGCAGGAGGGGGCTCAGGGCTGGGGCAGAGGATTAGGGTGCAGGGGGATGAGGGGTTTGGGGTGTTGGAGAGGCTCAGGGCTAGGGTGGAAGGGCAGGGGAAGGGCAGCCTGCCCTGCCATTTATGGACGAGGGCCACTAGGACCCTGCGGCAGCAGTTGATGCTGGGAGCCAGCAGAGTAGAGTCAGCATGAGCTGCAGGCTCTGGGGCCCCAGGGAGGTGAGCGGGGGCGGCAGGCGGGGCCGGAGGAGAGACCCGGCCCCAAACATTGATGGAGCAGGGCCCCCGGGCCCTGAACATTGCTGGAGCCCGGGCACCACGGGCCAATACAACTCGATGCCCCTGCCTATGGCTGGCCATGGGCTGCTCTGCAACCAAGAACGCCGGTAGTGCTGAATGCTACAGTTGCTCCTCCTCCCCTGCCCCCGCAGCACACGCCCTTCCACATCTGACTCCATCCCTGGCATACACCCTGGAGTGGACCATGCCAGGGCATGTACGAGCCAAGGTGCGGTGCAGGATCTGCCCACTCATGCTGATCTGTTGTCACTTAGCAACTTAACTGGTTTTTTGTTTTGTTTGTTTTTAATTCGGGGGTTTTAGGTTTTGAACTATTTTTAGATCGAACAATATAGCACCCAGGTCCTTCCCTCTGTAGGAGGGCCCCACACCTAAAACCCGTAAGCCTACCTGTGTATTTTATGTACATAGTGTATTTACCTCCCTCGGAAACAGAGCCAACAGTTCAAAAAGGCAGCACTAAATTGCTTATTTGTAAAATTTCCCATCATCGAGGAGAAGTTCTGACACAAATGGGGTCTCCCACTTCTCCATCCTTTCATCCTAACTGACAAACTCAGCGCGATCTCGCTCATACAAAATGGAAGCTGCAGCCTTTCACCCAGAGCTGAATGCGTATCAAGCAGGGCCGATGGTAAATTACACTGAGCCATCACATGTAAGACGATCAGAGAACAGAAGAACTCTTTTGTCTTAAACATAAAAGCCAGCCCACAGAAGCCGAGGAAGCTGAAACAGTGAGTGCTGGAGTTAAGTTTGCAGTATGGTTTCAGATATAAAGCCATTGTCCCTTGCTCATAACTTTCTGAAGCACTCCTCTTTGAGCCGAAATTGTCAAAGCTGGGATCCCGACGCACTGCAGTGCGTTATGAGTGGGTGCACAGCTCACTGCAGGATCAGGACCTCAGACTCCCTCCGCCAATGGGTAAATTTTAATTTTTATTTTTTTGGCAGAAAATTTGAGCCTATGATGTTCAGCCATCTCTGTACACAGAATGCATGAATGGGCACAGTTTTATATGTGTAGTAAAAGGCACCAGTCAGCCTAGGACTGACTTAAACCTATCAATAGTTTAGCAAGGGTCTGATCCAAAGCCAAGTGCAGACAATGGGAGTCTTCAGTGGGCTTTGGATCAGGCCCCAAAACACTCATGTACCTGCTTGACTTTAACTACATGCTTTAGTTCCATTCACTTGAAAGGAGCAGGCTGATGATAAGAAATATATCCTACAGTGATTGCTACTAATTTAAACTTGTATTTAATTTTTTTTTAATATCATATTTTTCCATACTAAGAGCCAAATGAGCACTTGGAAGAAGTTACCACAAATCTAGTCGAGCTGGCTGAATTTTTTTTTTTTTCCTTCTCAAAAATACAAGTTTTTCTACAGAACACAGGGAAAGTTTCCCACAGATTTTTCTCGAACAATAGCAGTTAGTTTCTGTAGTAGGAAGAGAGCCTGAGACATAAGCTCTTGCATCAGAGGCCTGGTCTGAGGCAGAACCTGCTCACACAATCTGGCAAGAATAGGGTTGATATTGCAGAAATACACATTCCTAAGAAGTGCTAGTCACAGAGCATGCACGCAAACACATCCCAATATCAAGAATGGTACAAAAACATTCCCCAACGATAACAGGAACACAATGACCCCTCCTAAAAGATAAGGTCAGAATGACAGTACGTAATAGAGATTGAACCAAGGTGATAACTAGCCACATCAGGGGGCAGTAACTATGTCAGAGGCAGTACTAACTTGTTTGTATCAGGGTATAAAGATGTATCTCAGAGGGAGTATTTTTGTCCAGCCAAGGGGGGAATGGAAAGTCCCGCCATTCACTGAGCTGGTCCATTGTCACGGGCATACATGTCTTAGTATCCTCATAGAGTCTGCCAGGTGCTATTACCGTGCTTCGTTGATAATAAACCTGACCTTCGTACCTTAACGGATCTTGTGGTCATTGGGCGGTTCGCTCAAGGTTTGCTGTGCCGGCTGTCTGTGCAGAGCTGAGGCAGCACACAGGGAGAACACACAAATGCAGCCGAACATCTAACCACAGTTTCCATGAATAATTTCAAAGGAAAAGAAAACTTTATGGCATTTGAAAATTTTCACTGAATTTTTCAATGTTTTGTTTACATTTGAATCAAAACTAAAAGTGATGGGGTTTGGTTTTCTTTCTTGTTTTTTCTCCCACTGCTTTCTTGCCTCTTCCCTCCTCCTTTCCTCACTGGATATAACTGGAGGGCAGGGGGGGCCAGGGAAAGAGAATGCCAGGAGAATGAAAAACCCAAATCTTTAATTTCAATTTGAACACACAAACCAAACTTTTTCATTTCAAACTGAATCAAAATGTTCGTTTCTGTGAAATACCAGAAATTTTCAAAGAATTCGAACTGTTTTCATGAATTTCAAGAAGCCATGTCAGTGATTTTTGGCAGCAAAAAAAATGTTATAATCTCCATTTCACAGATGGGCAAGAGAGAGACGAAGTGATTTATCTTCTGCCACATAGTAGCTCTGTAGCAGAAGCAGGATTTGAACCCAAGTTTCCTGACTAGTGCTTTAAAGACAAAACCACCCTCCCCCTTGTTAAATGTACCCCCGCCTCCTACTTCAGTGAAATATTATAGCTGGGGCAATGTCTACACTTGGCGCTAGGGATGTGATTCCCAGGTCGCATACATCTACTTCCTGTCGCTCTCATGGAGCTAGCATGCTAAAAATAGCAGTGTAACCACGGTAAGAGAGACAGCAGCTAGCCGCCCTGAGTACAAACCCACCTTGACTCTGGTAGGTACATAGGGCAGTTAGCTCATGCTGCTGCCCACGTTACTGCGACTACACGACTATTTTTAGTGCACTGGGTGGATGAGAGCTAGAGGGAGTACGTCTATGCTAGGTGGAAATCACCTAGCTCTAAAGTGTAGACATAGCTTAAGAGTCCTCCTTCAAAATGAGTAACTTTTTAGCCTGAGTCATTATCAGGCTTCCATAGAGTTCATTGAATTCTCAGTCATAATTCTCAGATATGCTTTTTCTCATTCTATGGCAGCCTCAGTTACAAAACTTACACATGGAAGAGGTGACGCATGTGTCTGCTAGAAAAGCAGGATTTCCCCTCTGCCTAGGAAAAGGCCCATAATTGCCTGTGCAAGGAAAGGGAATGCAAGATTTTTCCAGTCCAAGGATATGTTTTGTACAAAGTGTGCCTTGTGAGGTATCATTCTAAAAGGATTGATCTGCTAGACAGTAATATCTCGTTGGATGGTATGTGCTATGACGTATGTGAAGTTATGAAGTTAGGCTATGTATGCGTTACTGAAACACGTGAGGTTGAAAAAAAAAAAAACACCCACAAGCAGCCTTTCAGGTACAACAATAAAAAGGCCAAACAATGTTAGTGGCTTATTGAGGAAATTCACCCAAGCACAAGGATTACCCCAGGAACTGTGTACAACAGAAAGCTCTCAGAGATCGCACTACACAATGGGAACTCTTTGGCCCAGGTCACAGCAAAAGAGATTTCCAGCAAGTGGGAAGAAGATATAAAAGGGGGGAAATGACATAATGATGGTACTTCACTCTCCCTACAACCACACACCTGGAAACACCTGAGGAATAAAGTCTGAACGGGGGAAAAGTGATGGTCCAGGCTAAAGGGATTTCTAGTCTGTGTATGAAACCTGGGAAACCCAAGCTGCAAAACTAAGGCAGCTTGTGCCTTAAGAATCTGCCAACCTGTTTATCATTCAAGGTGAGAATTTGCTAATTCACATCCTACCTATCTAGTAGGTTAAACTCAGTTTGCATTTTTGTTTATTTACTAGTTAATCTGCTTTGATCTGTTTGCTATCACTTATAATCACTTATACTGGCCAGATTTGACCAGGGCAGGACAGTACTGCTCTGGGGTCCTAGGCTGGGAGGCTGGTGGTTAGAGAGCCTGATTGTGACTGGAGCTGGGTGTGCCCCTACCTGTGTGAATGCTGGTGAAAATGCAGACTGGAGGGCTTTGCAGCTTGTCACAGCAGCACAATGTGAGAGGGAGCCCAGGCTGGTGGGTCAGGGTACCCCAGTTCCAGGTGGCACCCCAAGGGGAACCTGTCACAATTACCTCATCCACCTTGTCTTTCTAATATCCTGGGATCGACATGGCTACAACTACAGTGTGTGGAAGGGCAGAGAGGCAGGTCTGTAAGTGCCATGTAACCAGGATAGTTTTAGGGGCCGGGGTGGGGGCTCACAAGCTAAATCTGGAAGTGAAAACCCCTGACTAGGCAGTTGGCCAGTCATCCATTCAAGGGAAGTTCCTTTGATTACTGACTCCATCTAATTCGATTCTGGTCCATTTGCAAGCAACATCTGCAAGGTCGGTTGTCTGAGGACAGATGGAAAGTGCTCTTTGTTCTAGGATTCCTTTTGTTATTAAGGGTGAGGTTCACTGGGAAAACAAAAATAGTATATCCATTTCCTGATGCCAGCATCTGATAGATATGCTTCTCTTTCATATCCGCCCTGGCGCTGTAAAGCGCTCTATGATATCTGCTCTGATGCTGTGCTTTGGCTCTCAGGCAGCTACATTAACTGTGTGTGTGCTGGCCAACATGCATCGGGTAGGTGGGACAGAACGCAGGCCAGGTGCTGCCTCGTGTAGCAGAGCCATGTTGACGTGCCAACTTTCCAGTGGAGCAGGGCATTATACAGTTAGTCTGGATGGTAAAAAATAAAATCTACTGATTGCAATAAATTGCTCATCTTTAATTATAACATCAATGTTAATTACAAGTGCAATTGTAATTGCAGGGAAGGAAGCTCCAGCGCCAGTGATGGGGACACATGCTGAATCCTATTGATTGAAGCAGACCTTTTGCATCCCAGTGCTTTGGATGTAGTTGAGGGCAGGCAGCTATTTCCTCCCCCTCCCCCCACCCCAGAGCATCTGCAAAGTCTAGATCAGCAGCACAGCTCCAAGCAGCAGGCAGCCTGAATCCACACTGCCTCCACCTGGTGGAGGAGTCAAATATTGCTCCATTTATCCTAATGCTGATAGAGCCGGGTACAAACACACCCTCTTCTCTGGCTGAGAGTCCCTTTCCAGTCTCACTGCTGGAGGTTCGAGGTACAGGGGATAAGCTTTGGTCAACTCGCCCTGCCCCTCGTAGCTGGTCAAAGCCAGTGGGGAGAACTTGGGTCCATTATTGGTGGGGATTGTTCATGCCTCTTTCCATGAGGGCGACCTGCCTACCATCCTAAAGCAAAAGTGATGGTTAAACCCTTGCATAAGGAACCACCTCTCTACAGTCCTGCCTGTTTCCAGCCTCTCTCAATCTTTGCCTCTTTCAGGAAGGTTATTGGGAGTTGGGGGAGAACCACCACCACTGCACCTACTCTACTGAGCGATGCCTCTTGCTCTGGTGTTAGCACCTGCCGTGGTATGGAGATGGACAGAGGTCCAAGGCGGATATTATTAGATTTCTCAGAAGCCTTTGGGGCTGTTGACATTACTGACCCTCTCTTTGAGAGCACCTGCTTAATATCACCAAGAAAGAGATGTGCTCTGGGGGTGTAAACACAGCCCTAAGAGCCAGGATCGCCCCACCTGGGACACTGCTTCCCTCTCTGGTCTGAGACAATTCACGTAACCGTTTTGCCTCAGTTTCCCCATCAGTAAGATGGGTTATAATAATATCTACTTTCCCACTTTACAGTGGCGTTGAAGCTTAAATAGCAAGTATATGAAAAGCTTATAAAAGTGCCCAAAGATTGATACTCGTAGCTGGCTGAGGGCACATTTAATGTGCCTCAGGTTTCAATGGGTAGCAGCTAAGTTAAAACTGAGGGGACTCAAATGACACCCAGCCATCCCCAGATTCCATTTTGGAGCAGCGACAACATTTTAAAAACGACCAATCTCCTTTTTAACCTTGAAGGAGGCGCTTTGTCTGTAAGGGTCTATCACAGAACCACATGCCACAGAGCTACCACCAGCTGAGCATGTCTAGTCACATCACTACGAGGCATCAGTGCTGGGGAGGACTCGAAATGCTGCTCGCCGGGCATGAAGCACCGCCCATTGAGTGGCTGAATTAGATAGATGGGCAACAGCGGCGGGGGCACCTAAATTTGTGGGAAGCAAGATTTAAAGGAGGAAAAAAGCAAAACGTCACCATCTCTTCTCTTGCTGTTATAACAATGAGCTCTCTTCCCGCCCTTCCTTTTCTTGCATCATTTAATTACCTTCCCTTGTTTCCCTGCAGGAGCACAGCATCTGGGGTCAGGGGATTTGTGGAGAGGAAAGGAGGGGGCAGAACACTGACCTGCCAGGCTTGCAGACTTATTCTCCGCTGGCCCCCCCCCCATTTGCGCTGCTGCTGCCCATCTTTTAGTGTCAATAAAGCCTGAAGTGTTGAGTCACAAAGGTGAGGTTCAATCCCACATCACCACATCTGTGCTGCTCTTTTTCTCAGGTCTCCTCTGCTGGATCTTTGGCACGGAGAGAGAGAGAGCGTGCACACTCTGCGGGAGGCCTAGAATGTTACTGTCCCGCTGCGGCTGCTGTCGTCCCTACTTTCTAATGAGGGGGCATGTCTTTGAGAGATTGGTGTTTGGGCTCCAGGGGAAGGCGCTGAGATTCTCAGAACTGCAGCCAGCTCAGTGGGCACATGGCGGGCACTGACCATGCCCACCTTCTCCGAACTGCTATAGAAAAATGGCAGCAATAATGAGCCTCATACTGTGGACTGATGTCCCTGCTGCAGGAGGATGTTTGCTGTCGGATCTGTGGGACTGCAGGATTATTAGCAAACCTGTTCCTCCTGCTCATTACCCAGAGGATATGATCTTTAAAGGCGGCTTCCAAAGGAAAACAAATCACTGTGTGCCCTTTGGTGCTGCTTTATGACGGAGGAAGGCCTGAAAGGCTTGGCTGGGTTCTTTTGAAGTTATTTCTGCTCATTTTTACATTAGAAGCTCAGAGCTTGCCTGCCCGGTTTTTATTGCAGGAATCTGCAGATCACTAAAGAGCCAGGCAGACTGTGACCTCAGAGGGACCTTGCGAGTGAAAACTGATGAGGGGCATGATCCAAACCCCACAGAAGTCAATGGAGAGATTCCTATCGACTTCAGTGGGCTTCGAATCAGGTACTAGCTGAAAGAGGGAGTGATTTTATTCATACTGTTGAAAACCCAGTTCCGACATCTGCCCGAGCTGCACTTGGCACAGGACCAGAGGTCACGGGCAAAGATGGCTTTATGGTCTTAGCTCTGTTTTGTTTAATGTGTGTGGGGGTCCCAGCTAGATTGGGAGGTGGGCATTCCCGTATGGGAAAGGTTGAGGATCACTGGTCTAGACGGCCTATAGCAATAGATATTCCATCCCTAACTTTAGCGTTCTGATTTTCCCAAGCTCTATCCGTAGGGATAAAACCAATATGGAGACCTTTGAAATTACATACATGGGGTTTGATCTTGCTCCTGGTAACAAAAGGAGCTTTGCTATTGATTACAGGGGGAGCAGGAGCAGGCCTTATATCCGTGCGTATTTGTTAAGCAAAGAGCTGTCACACAGCCTTTTGAATTAGACAAAGGTTGAGAAAAACCTAAATAGTCCTAGTTGTGGGCAAAATTCAGTCCTGGCATAACAGACACTATGGAGTTGTGCCCACTTATCACAGGGGTGAATTTGGCCCCGTAGTTTTCAGGCTTCAGTTGGCTTCTCTGCTGAGCTCTAGTAGAGAGAAGGCCTTTGCAGTCTTTAGCTTGTTTAGCCCTGGGTCAGTCTAGTCCAGGGGTCGGCAACATTCGGCACGCGGCTCGCCAGGGTAAGCACCCTGGCGGGCCAGGCCAGTTTTATTTACCTGCTGACGCGGCAGGTTCGGCCGATCGCGGCCCCCACTGGCCACGGTTCGCCGTCCTGGGCCAATGGGGGCGGCGAGAAGCAGCGCGGGCGAGCGATGTGCTGGCTGCGGTTTCTTGCCACCCCCATTGGCCCCATAGTCTGTGAATAATGAGATTGGCCTTGTTATATGCTTGTAAGTGCACATCCTCACTTCAGGGCACCCCTCATGCCTTGATGCAGTATTGCAGGGGACTTCACCTCTCATACACACCTTGGTGGCCACTTCTTTTGCCCTGCGATAGCCAGCCCAGACCACATCTTCTCCCACCTCCTGTCCTGGGTCTTCCATGGCTCAGCTCTCTGGCCAGGTCACATAACAGTTCCCTCCCCTTGCAGTGTAACTAAAGGTCCCACATAAAGTTAACAAACGATGTCCACACTTACAGTTCTTCTGCCCTTCTCAGGCGTGACTGAAATCCTCTGCTTCCTGGCCCCTGCAGAGATTTTCTTAAACCACTTCTTCCCCAGCAGGATTCCCCCACTGCTTCCTAGCAACTCCAGTAGTTTAGCTCTGAGGAGCTCACTGCTCATTATGAGCCCTATCTCACCGCCCCCCAGGAGCCTACCCTGCTCCCTGTGGGTGACACAGCCTGACTCCCCTTGTTTCTCTCTCCAGAGTTCTCTTCCTTCTACTGCCTTTGCAGCCCTGTTTCAGCAGTGCTCTTGCTGCTCCACCGCCACAGCTGGGCTCAGTCTTTCTAATTAAGAACCATTACATCTAGCTGGGCTCACTAATTGACCCTTCTGTTGCCAGCTCATCCTTGAGGCTGAGGATACCTGCTAAATCATGGACAAGACTGAGCCTAGCTTGGCTCAGGGGGCCAGTCTGCCAGCCCAGGACAATGCTACATGATCATGGCTGCTCTTACTCAACAGTGATTATTGCAGTGGTTTCAGTGACCCTTCTGGGACCTGACTGACAGGAGAAGACCTGCACTGAGACTAAGGGCTGGTCTACACTGAACAGTTACATCGGCATCGCTACGTCTATCAGGGGAGCGAAAAATCCACACCCCCCTCAGAGACACAGTTAAGCCGACATAACCCCTGGTGTGGAAGGCACGAAGTCATCAAAACAATTCTTCCATCGACCTAGGTGCCCCGCCTTGGGATTAACTACAGTGATGGGAGAACCCCTGTGGTTGCTATAGTGAGTGTCTACACAGGGGTCGGCAACCTTCAGCACGCGGCCCATCAGAGTAATCCGCTGGCAGGCCGCGAGACATTTAATTTACATTGACCGTCCGCAGGCATGGCCCCTTGCAGCTCCCAGTGGCCGCGGTTCACCATTCCCGGCCAATGGAAGCTGGTAAAACACCAGACATTGTGAGTGTCCCCATAAAAATGTGAGTGTTGGCAACACTAGATTTTGGAGTGAGAGAGAGACACTCAGCTCTCTCTCTTTCTTGGAGATTTTATATTTGTTCTTATTTTGTTGTTTTCCTTAAATTAAAATAAAAGGCACCTAGATGGAACTGTATGGAAAACATAAAAGACAAGTGATTGCATACAACAAGGAGCTCAGAGAGAGAAGGACCAACAAAAAGGCCTGTGGGTTAAGAGAATGACAATAGGGACCCTAGCCAGTAATAGAAATATGGGAAGGGATCCCGTTTAATGACGAGTTGCTTCCATACTCCTGTTCAGAGACACACTGGTATTTTCCTGCCAATGGTAGTGCAAAGAAGTGGTTGGGGAGGGAGGTTTTCTGACCCTGGTGGGAAGTGTGGCATTTGCTGCACACAAAAGACAGAATCACAGCAGCATCCACCACACTGTGGCTGGCTTTAAGGGGTGGGGGTGGTTTACATGCACAGCTTTGAGCAGTGCTGAGACAGAACTACTCACAGCACACCACCCTATTTCACACCAGGGGCGTCCCTCCTGTTTTCAGGAGCTGGCGCTGGGAATGGTCGGGTCCCCAGGCTGCTCCCTGTTTTCTGCTCCTGCTGGGAGAGTGAAGCTCCCTTCCCACCCTAATCTGCTTTATTGCTGCTTTTATTTTCCCATTCTTAGCTCCGCTGATCCACTTCACTGGGAGAGCTGGGCACGAATCCTCAAACTGAGTGCCCCCCCCAACCCCCCACCCCCATTACCTAGGGAAGTTCTCAGGAGATGGCACCGGGGAGGCTGGAGCTGTCTCCATCTGCATAGCCATTATTAGGTAGGCAAAACAGACCCATGAAGGTGCTGTTCAGAGGCCATGTGAAAGGTCAAACTCATACGATAGCTGAGGATAAACTCAGTTTACAAGTTCTTCGGGTTGGAGCCCCCCTGTTCCTGTATGCTTTACACATTGACTATCACCGGCAGGATCCCATCTGGGGCCTCTGGGCGCTCTCATAGCACACACGTCAATAACAACCATGCTGCTTCTGTGGCGCGTCTCTTAGCTTGCATGCCAAGCTATCCTGTAGCGATCAGAAAGCAGAGAGAGCTGTTAGGGCACTGAGTGACAGCCGACATCTAGTGCCAAGACACAGGGAGGATGAGCGCCTTCCTACCTGCCATCTGTGGAGACAGAGACCCAGCTCGGCTGGCTGTGTGGGGAATGCAAGAGGACAAGAGGATGCAGTCCCTGCACTTTGGCCCCAGCCCTTCCCGCACTAGACAGAGGCAGGAGGGGGTTGGTGGGGGCACTGGCTTGCATGCTGCACCCCTTGAAAGGGTAGTGCTGCAGCTCCCCCTTGGTCAGTGCATTCCCTGGTTCAGTCACCCAGAATGCCTCTGGGTAGCCCTCCTGCATCCCCCCTCCTGCCCCTGTGAGCTGTGGTTTACAAGCCACAATAAAGCTCTCTAGGTGTTGGTCAAAGCAGGGGAAGGGGAAGTATGGATGATCCTGAGTAAACAACTGACTCTGGCTTGTCCTTGGCCTAATTTTTCCATTGTCTATTATGTGCAGCTGGATGCATTTCAGTAAGTTACCAATGGAAACGAATCCTGCTGAGTGTTCATTTTGGCTGTAACTGCTGTTTTCTAGGTAGCATGGTGGCCCTCTTTCATCTCTGCTTAGCGTGAAGCGGTGACTCACTGATTAACAAGTTAATTGGGAGCAGTGGGAAGTGGATCAGTAGAGGGGGCCGGGAGGGAAATCCCGCCTGTGTGGGGAGGGAAGTGGCAGCCTCAGACCACTCAGGGAGAGACTGGCTGCATTTGGATGTTGCAGGGGAAGGGAAAACGTAGAAAACAAATAAACAAACGGTATGGAGAACTCTCTGCTCGTGAAACAGCATTAGGAACGTGTCCCACATTAGTGCTGGCCACTGGGGAGGCACAGCTCTACATACCTCTTACCGCAGTCACTCCCTGGGGTGTTACATGGACTTTGGACATCATTTACAACAGTGGTTCTCAAACGGGGGCCGCCGCTTGTGTAGGGAAAGCCCCTGGCAGGCCGGGCCGGTTTGTTTACCTGCCCCGTCCGCAGGTCCGGCCGATCGCGGCTCCCACTGGCCACGGGTCACCGCTCCAGGCCAATGGGGGCTGCAGGAAGCGGCGCGGGCCGAGGGATGTGCTGGCTGCCGCTTCCAGCAATTCCCATTGCCCTGGAGCAGCAAACTGCGGCCAGTGGGAGCCATGATCGGCCAGACCTGCGGACGGAGCAGGTAAACAAACCGGCCCGGCCTGCCAGGGGCTTTCCCTACACAAGCGGCAGTCCCAGTTTGAGAACCACTGATTTACAAAGTGCCTTGGGATGACTTTCGGGGGGGGGGGGGGGGGACACAGGGACCTCCCTGAGGTACACAGATTCCACTTGCCTGACTTACACAGACACCACTGCGGACTTCTCTGTCCCGGGATTTATACCACCCCCACCACCAGAGTATCCAACCACCTCTCACTTAACCTGTTTGTCGTCGCCACACCTGTGTGAGGCAGAACTGCTGTATTAGCCCCATGTTACAGATGGGGAACTGAGGCACAGAGAAACTCCTGGTCACATTTTCAAAGGAGCTCAGCGTCCAACATAAAAAAAATCTGGCCACTTCTTTTGGTGCCTAACTGGGAGCTGAGCTCTTTCAAAATTCCAGCCTGAAGTGACTTGCCTCGGGTCACGTGTGAAGTCTGGCAGAGGAAGGAATTGAGCCCAGCTGTCCTGATAACCAGGAGAACCAGATCCTCCTCCTGCTCAACCGCTCAGGGCTTCACTGTGGGTTGTAGGCTCCTTCTCTTTCAGGGGAAAGACAGGCCCTTAGAAAGAGTCCACATAGGTGGCGACTGTCATCTTTTAGTGAAGCAAAAAGGTTTCAAGTAGAGTTGGGCCTGAATTGCAAAGCTCACATCCAAATCCAGCTCCAAACTCTCCCAAAACTTGGGGAAGTGGCAATTTGGTTCTGGCTCCTCTCTAGTTGCAATCATCTGCAGCACAGCAGGGACAGTTTGGCCTGGAAAACTTAGTGTGTGAGGTAGCTGGAGGGCCCTGTTCTGCCATCGTTGCTCCATAACCCAGGGTCTCTCTCTTTAAGGAGTATGTTTGCTGCTGACGTATTCTAGGAGAGCTCATTGTTCCACATGCGCCATGCACCTGCAGTTCTCTTGTAGCACCATGAATGCTAGACATACTTTGTCTAAGCAAACATGGCTACCTCAGGCCCAAAGAGAATGCTCTTATCTCTTCTTCGCTTTTATAAAAGCCCAGACCTGTGAAGCCCCTGAAGTATTCACTCAGTTAATCAGTGCAAATTTGTGTTCCTATTACTGTCACTATTGTCTTCCTCCCCTGCTCCCCACCGCGTTCCAGATCCACTTGTCATGCCTTGCGTCTCTTTAGATTGTAAGCTCTTTGGGTCAGAGTCTGTCTTCCTTTTACAAAACAAAACAAAACAAAACAAAACAAACCCACAGTTGCACAGCACCAAGCACAAAGGGGGCTCAATCCTGAGTGGGATCTCTGGGTCCTACTATGATACAAATATTAACCTGTTCGTGATTCATTATTCATAATAATACAGAAGAGATTCCTCTGAAGATGAGGGGAAAATGCTGGATGGACAGTTCTTTTCTCACATGCATCTGTCAGCGCTTGGCTCCAGTATTCTGCTCTCCCTACATCATTCTTTGTTAACATAAATGGGGATTCGGTTTCCATAAGGAGAGCAGAATTTCTTAAGGGAGATCTTAGTGCAGGTGTGACAGCAACATTTAGTCCTAGGGTTGCAAACTATGTTCGGAATTCAGATGGACGTGGAGATACGTCTAAGTTGGATGGAGTCGCTGGCTGGAAAAAAAGAGAGGTGGAGGAGTGGAAGAGGACTTCCAACCACTTCTAAAACCCTTCCACATGCACCTTCCTACTACTACCCAGCTAAAACCCTCTACCCACAACCTTTCCTGTGCATAGCACATGCCCCAGGTCTTCATTTTAACAGTCTAGTCCCCATAATGCACTAGCCCTTCATACCTGCCTCTACATGAGAGCAGAAAACCCACACACCCTCTAAACTGGTACAGCAGAATGGGGAGGATGCGAAGGTCATACGCTAGTTCATTGAGATGTTAATTATCTCACACCTGTACCAAGCATTGCTACCCTTCACCAGATGTCTAGCTAAGGTACTTGTATGGCCCCCATTCCCCTAGTATCTGAGCATGGGGATAATTGTTTATCCCCACAACATCCCTGTGAGGCAGGGCAGTGCTATTAGCCCCATTGTACAGATGGGGAACAGAGGCTCTGTGACTTGGCCGAGTTCACACGGGAAATCTGTGGCAGAGCAGGGACTTTAACCCAGGGTAGACCAGACTTGACATCCCTGATATTTCTAAGCTTTGGGGGAAGAGGAGGAAAACAAAGCTTAAGAAGAAGGGCTTCCCAGCCCTTCTTTACACACCACAGAGCAACAAATGAAGGATGCAACCAAAAGCCATTGCAGGTCACCTTTAGCACTTTTGACAGCAAGGCAGAATACTTAGCTAGTCCGCTCTTTGGGACGGGGACCGTCTTTTGGTTCTGCGCTAGCACAATGGGTCCTGAATCCAGGACTGGGGCTCCGAGGTGGTCTCACAATACAAATTAATAATAATAATTTCTCCCTTAGCTCAAAACTCCCCTACAGATGCGTAGCCCTTATGCCAAAGGAGACCTTCATTCAGCTGTCAGCAGTAGTCAGGATTTTATCTCCTTGACCAGCCCATAGGTGGCCAGGCAGGCACTCACTCCATCCAGCAGAGGGGCAGCGGTAAACCCACATGTAAGGCAGATCCTCAAACACTCAATCTAGTCTTTTCTTTTAGCATCGTCTCAGTGGAGGAGATGGGAGGGACAAGATAAAGGAAGCTGTACGTTAGGTTCTCTTTCCTAGTGCAAATCTCTGTTTTCTCCTTCTCATCAGGGCCAGCTACAGAACAGACAAGAGAAGCCATCCCGTCTCAGAGAGCATAGCTGTGCTTCCTCTTTTATTTTCTCATTGCTTGGCTCTTACAACTCTTGTTTGGTTTTCAAATCTCCTCTCCTTACGCTGTGTGCAGCACTCCCAGAAAGATGCAGCCGGGGGTGGTTTTCTAAACCCTCCCACAATATGTACCTACATAGCAGCAAAAGGGAGGGAGGGAGAAAAAACAAACCTGTTTTCCACATGGATTTTAATAGAGATCAGCCATTTCGCTCATCATATGTTTCGCTTAAAAAAAGGGCAGAAAAAAGAAAAAGTTATCAAAGAAAGTAATGGATGTCATTGAAAAAAAGTGGCCCCGTTCTGTTTCTACAGCAACTGAAATACCAGGAATTCTGCTAGCAGTGCTGTCTAAAGAACGATCACATTGTTACAGAACAAAAGACTGGGAGATTTATGAACAATTAGAGCAGATTCTTTTCCCTTTTGAACTTTCAAGGGCTCTGCAAAGCCTGACTCTGAAACACGTTTGATTCCAAGAAGCTGATGGAACCACAGCTGAAATATCCCAGGCTGTCTTCATTATTTCCACTTGGGGAGAATGGGGAGCGCTTACTCCCGTGTCTAAGCAGTAGGCAGGTAACGCACGCTCTGGCTGTTTCATGATCTACTTCTGCAGCAGGCAAGATCTATATCCAACAGCGCTAGTGTTGGCTTTTGATTTAGATTTAGATTTGATATACCCTCCAGTCTCAAAACACAACCACCTCTGGAAAGAGCAGGGCAGGGCCAGCCATGAAAATGCCCATTTAGAGACTTTGGAAATGTTGCAGAGGGAAGAATAATCAGACAAAACCCTCTGGGAATTATTAAAAGGAAGCGGGAGGGGGGGAGATTGCAATCAATGGTAATCAAGGCCACAGACAGCTGACTCAGCACAGAAACCACAAACGGGTGTCCAAGGTAACAGACATAATGAGGCTTCTATGATTTGTGAGGGATACAGAATCTGTCTTTGAAAGACACAAGCATGGAGAACACCTTCATCTAGAAAACTTTATATGCCTCAGCGATGCTGTCCTAGCAGCGCTCAGTCTCAGGCTACGTCTTCACTACAGGGGGGGGTCGATTTAAGATACGCAAATTCAGCTATGCGAATAGCGTAGCTGAATTCGACGTATCGCAGCCGACTTACCCCGCTGTAGGGACGGTGGCAAAATCGACCTCTGCGGCTTCCCGTCAACGGCGCTTACTCCCACCTTAGCTGGTGGAGTAAGAGCGTCGATTCGGGGATCGATTGTCCCGTCCTAAATCGATCCCCGAGAGGTCGATTTCTACCCGCCGATTCAGGGGACTTCAGATAGTGTGGGTGTGGGTGTGGCTTGCTCATCTTGCTGCCTGCAGGATGTGACCTTCGCTGGGATCCAAGTGGTTAGAGACAGACAAGGGCTATCAGAGCATCCAATACTCACCCCTCCCCCACCTGCATATGAGGGGAGTGCAAGCACCTCCTCCCCAGAAGGAGGTGCCAGACATTGAACACATTTAAAAATTTTATGAAAGCTAATGTTTAAAATCAAATTTGCCCAGGTTAAGAGGGAAGGGGTCAGGCTTGAGTTATGAGAGATTACAAGCATTGGTTACAAGGTTCACAAGCTACATACCTAGTACATAACCAGCATAGACCCAGACTGGGGTGCGGGATTTTTAAAGAGTCAGTGAATAAGTGATCTCAGGTATGCCACCCATTGACTTGAGCTTTCATCCCCTTTTATTGTCCTGCCGGCCTGAATGCTCTCACCCGGCTGAGATCTCTCTACAACTGCTCTTAAAAGCAAACCTGGAATTCAGGAAGGAGACAGAGCAACTTCTGATGAACATGGTCTAGATCTAGAGCCTTTATCACCCCCTCCACCTCCCTCCTGCCTGTACCATCCCGTGCCACTCCTGCTCACACACTTGTGGCTTTCAAGTAGCACAATCATTTCTTTTAAGGCAGAAGAGTAAAAGGCTAGAGCTAGCAAGTGGGAGCCAGGAGACCTGTGTTCCACTCCCTACTCTACCACTCACTCACAGTGTGACAACCTCCCCGTGCCTCAGTTTCCCCTTCTGTAGCTCTGGGCTAACAGCATGCTTAGAGAGGCTCTGATGAGCGGTCGGATGGAAGTGCAAAGAGCCCTTATAATTGTCATTAAGGAACACAGTGAGTACCAGTATAGTAGTGAATATATGTGGGGGAGGGGGGTTGGAGAGGGGGAAGGGAGGAGGTTGGGAACCTGAGGGCCCTGGAATTAAGCACCATTCCCTGCATACCATGTGTTATGCAAACCAGTGTGTCAACACACAGCTCCCCCAAACCAAACAGGGAGTGGAAGGGCTCTTGAATAACTCTCCACATTCCCAGCATGCACTAACTCTATACATCTTTACTTATGGGCCCGGTCCTGGGTGGCGTCAAACCCCTTCAACTCCCATCAGATTCAGTGGCACTTGTGGGAAGCATCAGAAGCAAGTCTTGTGTGTGTTGCAGGGGGCTGGACACTTGGCCGCAGCACAAGGCATTTTGGGATTGTGCTTTGGCCCCTAATGGGCTTTCTAAAAAAAACCAGACGTCCCCCCCACAGAGGGGTTGACCTGCACCCACTCACTTAGCAGGGGCTGCGTCCTTTGTCTCAGCTAAACCCGGGGGAAAGGGGCCAACAGAAGTTGCTATGCTGACGTACCCATGGGCTGCAGCCCTAAGTCATGGCTGCCCCCCAAAGCCCCTGGTGCATGCCACACTGCCCCAGCCGGAGCTGGGGAGAAGGAGCGGGGAGCCCTGTTCAGCGTATCTCCAGCAGGTTTGCTTTATGCCAGGGGCACACATGACAGACACACCGGGGGATTCTTCGATAGTGACTCTAGGGATATGTAAGCAGGCAAATAGCATCTACGCGTACAGGCATTAAAAGGGGGAAGAGGTTGGGGAAGTGGAGCCTGTAAGGAGAAAAGGTAACGACAGCCTGGACTGTATCTGAAGCAAGGAATTAGAGTGGGAAGCATTTTAGGCTGCTGGTGTCTGATCCTGCTAGGTACTGAGCGCCCTCAACTCCCATTGACTTCAGGGCAAGTGGGGAGGTGCTCAGCCCCTCACTAGATCAGGCCCTTAGGTGAGATTTCATCTCCCCCTCTCCCTCCCCTCCCCCGTTGTTTCATTGAGAATGCTGTGAGCTATTGGTTCAGTAATGAGTCAAAATTACCAGGATCTGGGAGACAGGGGCAGGGACCAGACAAGACCATCTCCTATGGGAATGTGCTTGAAAACAGCCAATTGATGTCCTCATCGATTGAGAGAGATGAAGTTTCTAATCTGACTGTTTCCGTTTTCCCACCCCCCTCCAGCACGGGAACAATTCTGATCCTGTCGCTCGTGGGGAAAGTACTGGGTGGTTTACCATCCTTTTGCCCTAGGGTGCAAATCACTCAGCAGAGGAGCTGAATGGAATGATTCCAGCTGAAAGAGGACTTTGAAATATTAGGCTCCATTGTGCGACCTCCCCCCCCCCCCCCCTTCCAGTTTTAAAGCACAGTCGTGAACACAGGACTAATCCAGCCTTCAGAAACAAGCCCGCCCGCACCCCCCACAGAAAGGAGATGTCTCCTACCAGGGGATAACAAAGGGGGACTCACCCCAGATCAAAGTAAGCAGCTGGGCCTTGGGGATGAGGCAGAGGGAGTAGACAGCGCCGATGTGAAGCAGTGTCATTAGGACGACATTCCTCCAGACAATCTGCTGGCGATATCTGGCGCTCCCCTCGCTGCTCTCGGCTTTTGATCCTAACGGGCTTTCTTCTCTCCCATCACAGAAGGGGCTCCTTGTCTCTCCATCCACTGCACAGCTGGCTCCCGGGCCCGACATAGCTAAGAAAGCGAGGTCTGCGTGTGCGTATGCGCCCGAGCTTGTGCGGTACCCCACGGACCAGGGTCTGAGAGCAGCTACCAGCCAGCCAGCGAAGGGGAGTAGTTGCTTGCTTGGAGGGTTGATGATTTATTATAACGGATGACGAGTGTTCTTCTTTTTAGGTTTGGGGATTTCCCCCCCCTTCTTTCCCGTCCAGACCTGTTTTAAATGAACCCTACGAATGCAAGTCCTGGCGCACGGCATCTGTTGCTAGCATCTCATCCATGATGCTCCTGCTGTGCCAGGGCTGAACTCCGCACAGCAACAGAGGGAAGAAAAAAAAGGGGGGGAGGGAGAGGGAAAGAGAAAAAGAGAGTGAAAGACAGACCTGCATAGCTACAGCCAATCAGAATTACACGTGGGGCTCTTCAAGAGAGCGGCTCTGGCCGCTGTTGCCACATATTGGCTAGACTGAATATTCCCCCGCACACGCAAACAGAATGCAAACACTGAGAGGGCGGGATTGAAGCAGAAGCGGTGGCCAGATGCAACTAGTCCTCCCCAAAGGCAGCCAAGCTTTTGTGAGGTTGCTGGGCCCTCTTAATAGGCCCTCACTTGATGGGGGAAAACCCCTCTATGCACCAAATCAGCCTGCACTCCTTCAGCACAACAGTGCCTGCTTAATATCAATTGCTGTCAAAGGACATATAATTTAACATCAATTGAAAATCCCTGCTCTAAACAGGATTGAGGGCCCAATCCAGCACCCACTGGAAAACCAGGCCCCTTAATGATAATTACTCATAGAGTCCCAGAGTTAGAAGGGATCTCAGGAGATCATCTAGTCCAACCCCCTGCTCAAAGCAGGGCCAATTCCCAGACAGATTTTTGCCCCAGATTCCTAAATGTCCTCCTCAAAGATTGAACTCACAATTTTGGGTTTAGCAGGCCAATGCGCAAACCACTAAGCTATCCCTCAGATACCACAGGGAGAGGGCAGTTTTTCAATGGATTGAACTGTTGAGTGATCTATTTGCAGCCTTGTTACCTGCAATGAATGTGCAATAACCAGACTGTTAACAATGTTATGGGCAATCTGCTGATAAATGGGCCTCCCACCTTTACCCTCGTTGTGAGCTCACTGTAAAAACGGTGGGAAAGTGGCTATAGGTGCGTAAGGTGTCCCGATAAGCTATAACAACGCACGCTGATGGGGAAAGGAGCCACGGCTGGTGTTAAGATCATGCCTGGTAAACAAGAGACGTGTGGGACCAGAAATCAGTGAACCAAAATTGGTGGTGAAAATTAGGTCTAATTGGTGAACCAAATAATGAGGGAATCCACAGCTCCCCTTTGGGGCCCTCATCAAGAGACTTGGAGGGAAAGCTGGCTACCCCGATGCTGGCTGACTGAAAGATGACAGAATGGGAAGGAGTGAGCTTCACCGTCATAGCTGCCACCCCCACTGTCTCCTGGGTCCCCAGCCCCGCTTCATCCTAATCTTGAGAGATGTTCTGAGCCAGCTGGGCCAGATGACATCACCATCTCCACTAGCTCCAACTAAATCCCAAATACTACCTGGGATGTGAGACTGTGTTGTGTCCCCCGTCTACTCCACATGCCCTTTTCCTTCCCACCTTATTACTTTTCTTTCTTAGCCCTCTCCTTTTTCCTCCTGTCTAATAAGAGCCTGGCTTAGCCAGCCAAGACTGTATATTTAGCAACGCTGTTGTAAGTGGTGACCAGAGAGGCAGCTAAATGCAATGCCCTAAACAGCCCACTGCTGGTATGAGTTTGCCAGGTCTCAGAGGTGCTGATCAGACCATGTGCTGGGCCTGTGTTTTTTCAGCAATAGGAGTCAATACTGGAGACAAAAGCTGCATTTTCTGTCTTTGCTGTTCTCTTTTTTTCCCCTTTGGTGTGTGTTTGTCTGGATTTGTCTTCTAGGAAATGGACTGAAGCCTATCGCCACGAACGTCTTCTCTTTTCCCCAAAAGGACAGTTCGTACCCTCTCCAATACCCTCTCAGAGGGGTTTCCTGCTAAAAACTCCCTCCAGCTAAAGGGAAAGGGAACAAAGAATGTTGTTCAAAAGAAAAGCCTTATTTAATAGTGTGCATTTCAAATGCATTCAAACCGGCTTCTGTTTTCTTCGGGTATCTTTAATAAAAGGTGAAAGGGATTTTTAGTGGTGATGGTGATGGTACCAAGCAGGCTGAGGTCTCTGTATACCAAACCCTGAACCTTGTTTAATGTCACAGGGTCATGCTAACACCTTTGATGTTTTGGACCCATATATTCCATCAAAAGTAATATAACAGCAGCCAGTGATGACTGTTTCCTTTTTTTTTTAGTGGAGGGGGGAAGGTTTCTGTGAAAAATGTCTCCCCTTCGGTTTTATTGCCAGTGGGTGGCAAGTTGAATCCCTTGTTGGGAAATCCCAGCGTATGCCATCAAGTGCTGGGGCAAAGAGATGCCCCCATAGGTGGGTCTGACTGCAGCTAAAGGGAGTGAGCCGCAGTTGGTGGAAGTAAGTGTCGCTGCATTGGAGCTGCACCAGTCACACCGGCTGATGCCCATGGCCATCTTGTCTGAGTGGGTCCTGCTCCAAAGCGCAGTGACCTACAGCAGATTTAAGTTGCTGTCCTACTCCTTCCCAAAAATCCCCTTTTTTGCAAGGATTGGGCTCTACGCTTCAGAATTATTCACTGCTCTGCAGAGAGGCAAAACAAGACCTAGGTCTCTGCACAGGGGTGAATTCCACCCTAAGGGCCCAAATCCCGCAGTCCTTGCTCAGGGCCATGATGCCCCCTACTTCCATGGATAAGCCAGCAGGAGCAGACCAGAGGGGTAGGGAAACTCAGCGAGGTGGATGTCATGGGCAATCCTGTAAATCTTCCCCTTGAAAGGCTTGGGGAGGGTGGGGGGTGTCTCCAAACCTCCTAGATCACCTAATTCTGCTGCAGCAAGAGATTAGAACCATCCTGCATGCACAGCTGACCCGCCTTGTGGTCCCACTGGCTAGGTCCCCCAGCTCTAAGCTGTCATAACTCCAGCCATCTGGCTTTCACCAAATAAATCAGGCAGTTGAGTAGGGGAGGGTGCCATGAAGAGAGATCTCTTCCCTGCTCCTCCCCCAGTCACACCCCTAAGGCCCTACTCAGTCACTCCCAAGGAGTCAAGGGTGGGAAGGATGGGGACTGGCTCTACTAGGCTTTTCCATCTCGAGCTGCTAGGAGCCTGGCTCCTCCTGCCTTAGCCCTTCTGTAGAAAGAGTGTGTACTGCACCCACTGGTGTTGGTCTCCTCAAACTTCTTTTCCTTGGTTGCCCAGGTAATTATGATTCTTCAAGATGCTTTAGGGGGCCATGCATTGAAAAGGGGGGCAGCTAATTCAGAGATGTAATCTTCTAAATAGTTGTCTAGAGGGGGTGTGATTTGCTTCCAGAATTCACATTGTGCAGTAGGGATTTCTGTTTATAGGTTCCCGTTTAGCTACGTGAATACCTCTTTTTAAGCGCATCCCACTGATATCCCGAAATTAAGACTTGAATGAGAGTTGATTTTTTTTCTCCGTGTCTAGAGAAAATCCTCTTAAGTGATTGGCTGATTTGAGGATAAGCAACACCCCTATTAGACTGTGCTCCTAGGGCCTTGATTCAGCAAGGTACTTGAGTACCTGCCTAGCTTTAAGTATGTGATTAGTCCAATTGACTTCAGATCAGAATCAACTATCTAAGAGAGAATTTCCTCTAGATATGGACAGAAATCAAATCTTAATGTGGATTATATCTATAAAAGCTGTATCCCTTTCCCCTCACAACGGGGGGAGGAGGGGGGAAACTAGCAACTATTTTTGTAAGCAACAGCCCCTAACGGTACTAGAAAAGTGCCAAATATTATCTTCTCAGTTCTTCGTGTCTGAGCTAGGCTTTCACTAAGTGACCGTAAGCACTTCATTAAGGCTGCTGACTTCCAGATATCTTTGTTCTGTCAGCCAACTCCCACCACCCAAAAAGTGCCTCCTAAGCGTAGGCAGCAGCAGACATTCCGGACAGAATCAGCTAATAACATTTACTCTCCTGAAAATAACAAAGAGCAATAAAGGGTACATCAGTATTCTCTAGTTTGTCCCCTCCCCCAAAGCATTATTATTTTAGTTTTCACATGTGCATGCATCTAATCTTCCATCCATTTTTTTCCCAACTCGGCCTTGGCCTTTGTTTCTCGCTTTATCTGCAGCCTCATTTTTGTGTGCCGTGTCACTTAGTGTTTGAAAGGCAGAATCCTGTGGTGTTCTAGATCCTAGAGTAGGATTTGTGAATACAGAGTTCACCAATGTCCAGAGGATGACCCAGATTCACAGAGAACCGGAGGGGGGTGGGGGTGGGGGAGTAGTTTACTGTTAACTAGTGAATGGCTTCATATGCTGCTGATACAGCGCTAGGGAAGAGAGTCCTGAACAATTTATGGTATTGTGAAGTTATTTAAAAATCAGATGTCAGGATCAAGTAAAATATTTGCCTGCAACTCCTTCCTTAAATTCTTGAATGGTTCCCTCACTACAAATGACAAATGTTCTCTGCGTGTGTTTGCAACACACGTTGTCTTCAGTTAATTGTTTTGGGGTCACTGGCATTAGTAATTTAACTTGGACTGATGGGTTATTATTATATTTTATTCCTTCAGGGGCGCAAATATTTCGGATGTTCAAGGTCAGCCTTTAGGCTAAGTTCAAGTTTACATAGTGTCAGTTTAATAGCAGATACATGCTTTCTGGTTGGGTTGTACCACATTCTCAGAGGGGGA
Source organism: Emys orbicularis (assembly GCF_028017835.1). Lineage (NCBI taxonomy): Eukaryota > Metazoa > Chordata > Testudines > Emydidae > Emys > Emys orbicularis. Next base: position 18,384,484 of record NC_088687.1, read on the forward strand.
CAGACTCAGTGATTTAATGAGCCTCTTCCACCTCTAAGTCCTTTGATCTGAGGCTCCACGCTGGTGCACTTACACAGTAATCGTTGCATGGCCGCAACCTCTAATGTAGATACACTCCACACACAGTGGAGTTCACAGAAGTATAACTTCATCTGGTAAATTACCGAGTGAACTGCACTAGTGGAAGGTAATTTTGTGCTGATGCAGGGCCTCTGCATCAGGGGTTTGTGCCTGGTGACTGCACTGATGCAGTTACACGGCTACCAATGTCCTTAATGCAGACAGGATCTTCTAAAAATCAACTAGGTAAGCTTTTCAGCAATCAGTAACATATGGAGGCCAGGGGTGTATCTTAATGAAAAGATCTACAGCAAAACCATTCATCCAGACCTCAGTTTAGCAAGGTACTTAAGCACATGCCTAACTTTAAGCACATGACTTCAGATGGACGTCAAGAAGTCCTACTGACATCCATCTGCTTAAGCAGATTAAAGTATATTTCTGTAGCGCGACCTACAACACTAACTCTTTAAATGCCTTCTGGAACAAAATCACATAATACATGCAAAGGGGAAATTTTGAAAGATCACCGAGTAATTTTATTCATTAAAAACTGCAATCCAGCTATACGGTCCTCACCTCCTTGTTTGTTCTGTATTCTGTTCTTTGATCTGTTTCCCCTTATACCGCAAGCAATTTGGAGCAAGAATTTACACTAGTTTGTTACATTTTAGCCACTATATAAGCACTACATACATCAATTAAACATACAGGAGGACTCTGCTTGTAACAAATGCTGTATTGTGATTTGATGCATTCTTTAACCTTTAGCTGCTTTAAAACTCACTGGGCTGAAGGGGGGACGGATGGACGGGGGGACGACCTTCTGAGGATGACGACCATGAACTCAGAGTTTGCTTTTTTCCCAGTAAAACCTCCTAAATTGGTTAGTGCAGGAGTGAAATTGAAAGAGAATGATGTCATGGCTTAGTGGCCCACAAACAGCAAGAGGGATCAGTGCCTGCTTTCAGTTGTGGAGTTCTGTGTTAGCCCAAGTGGGGGAGGACTTGTGTCTTGGGAGCGCAAAGACCAGGGGTGAAATACTGGCTTCAGTGAAATCAAGGGGCCCAGGATTCCAATCCCAGCACTGTGTCTGATTTGTTGAGGGCCAGATTCCGATACTCTGATTTTGTTGAAGAGTACCGTATCTCCTTAAGTGATTGAAATCATGGAGTTAGGAGCTCCTCAACACCAATAAAGGTGTCAGAATCTTTTCCATGGCTGTTATCTACAGCAATACATTTTGGGGGAAAATACAAGGGAAAGTTTTATTCTCTTTAAAAAACAAAACAAAACAAAAAAACAAATAACCACCCTAAGTCATAACTGGATTTACACCAGGGGCACAGCTGGCTCCGGGCCACTGGACTATAGGTGCCTCATTTGTAGCATCACATGCAGAGGAAGGGGAGTTCAAGACTCTGCCTCCAACACCAAAGCAATATTTGAAGAACACCTCTCTGTGGCCAGTAGCATGCAAAGGATCATGACTAGCCTGGAGGGGAAATTCAAAGACCTGATCATGCAAACATACAAACAGAGACCTACCTTAACAAACACCCCAGAAATATTTTTAAAAGTGAAGAGAATGCAACAAATGCAAAAACCAACAACGAAATAGCAACCCGTTGAAGTCTGACATCATGATAGGCACGGCAATTAGAAACCGGGGACATGATGATCTACCTGGTGTGGTGGCTGGAAAAGAGATGCCAAATCTGATCGACTTAATGGTGACACTTTTAGTGACTGCATGGAATTGGGACATAGGAGGATTCAATTTTTGCAGAGGAAAGCTATAGCATTCTTCCTGCAAATGAAGATAAGGAGGGATGCCTGTCACATTGCAGTCTATGTGGTTTTATAAAAATATGCTAATGAGTGCATATAATGTAACTGGAATATGCTTCATGCAAAAGGTCTCTTGAAAGGTATCATTACAAAGCTTATAATATACTGAGTGTGGTCATCCTATTTGTATAAATGTACCACTCTTGTATCTGAAACTAGAAATATGAAATATAACTCTGAGGGCCTATTGTAATTATGCAAAATGTGGGCCATTAATGGTGGTTTGGAATCTTGATGACTCACATTAACTAGGACCATTGTCTGCAGATGGCTGTATTTTACCTGTAAGTCTTCCTGTATACTTGTGTGCTGGCAAGTGGGCAATGAAGTCTTGCAGTGACATGTGATCATGTCACCTGAACTGGAATCCATCTTTAACCTGGTGTCTTTCCATTGAGAAGGAAGGGGTGGGAACCCAGAGAGGGACAAAGGATTCGCGTAGGGTGACCAGACAGCAAGTGTGAAAAATCAGGACGGGGGTGTGGGGTAATAGGAGCCTATATATGAAAAAGACCCAAAAATCAGGACTGTCCCTATAAAATCGGGACATCTGGTCACCCTAGATTCCCGCCTTATGCAAAAGATATATAAAGGAGTGGAACAGAACAAAGGGGGAGAGGAGCCATCATGAAGAATCCCCTAGCTACCACCTGAGCTGGAACAAGAGCTGTACCAGGGGAAAGAATTGTGCCCAGGTCTGGAAGGTGTCCAGTCTGAGGAAAAAACTTACTGAAGCATCTCTGAGGGTGAGATTATCTGCATTCAGTTTGATTAGACATAGATTTGTCTGTTTTATTTTCTTTTGCTTGGTGACTTACTTTGTTCTGTCTGTTACTACTTGGAACCACTTAAATCCTACTTTCTGTATTTAATAAAATCACTTTTTACTTATTAATTGACCCAGAGTATGTATTAATACCTGGGGGAGCAAACAACTGTGCATATCTCTCTATCAGTGTTATAGAGGGCGAACAATTTATGAGTTTACTCCGCATAAGCTTTATACAGGGTAAAACGGATTTATTTGGGTTTAGACCCCATTGGGAGTTGGGCATCTGAGTGTTAAAGACAGGAACACTTCTGTGAGGTGCTTTCAGGTAAACCTGCAGCTTTGAGGCAAGTAATTCAGACCCTGGGTCTGTGTTGGAGCAGACGGGAGTGTCTGGCTCAGCAAGACAGGGTGCTGGGGTCCCGAGCTGGCAGGGAAAGCAGGGGTAGTAGTAGTCTTGGCACATCGGGTGGCAGCTCCCAAGGAGGTTTCTGTGATCCAACCCGTCACAATGCCAATGGGGGGAAAAAATAGTTGCAGCACTTCCTGGTCTCTAGAGACATGGAGAATCCTGAAAGAAAATCCAGAAGAGATTTGAAGTGCAAAGGTTTTCTCAGACAGTTACATGGTCAGATAGAACCAGGGTATAAGCCCATCGCCTCAGGAATGGTCTCATGACACCTTTGCTATCTTTAGCCTAGACCGTTTTAAGATTTTAGTTCTAAACAAAACCAAAAACATTCAAACCTTTTAAAATTACCTTTTGGTTCAGAGGGCAAGGACATTCCAATGGAAATGGGAAACAAACCATAACCAACTGGTGGGAGGGGGAGACAAGATTAATAAAAAAATCCCTTTGTGATCCCTGATCCGGCTTCAGAAACAGAGTCAGAAGATTGGTGCGGTTTAAAAAATGAGTAAGGGTTAAGCTGCTGTTAGACTGCCTCACTTCGCTGTTGTGACGATACTCTGTCACAGAGTATGGTTTCTAGTTTGTTTACTTTTTCAATATAGTTCAACATGTTCACGCAAGACTACAAATATGTATGGAGTATAAACCACTTCTGCTATGCTGTGGTCAACATTATTTTCTTGTTAGTTAGTATCTTTTATTAATGTATAGATCCACCTTTTATGCCCTGATTCAGCAAGGAATTTAAGCATGTGTCTAACATTTAGCATGCAAATAAAAGGCCTTGATCCAGCAAAGCATTTAAGCATTTGATGAACGGTAAGCACATAAGTAGATCCATCAGCTTCGATGGAACCACTCACATGCTTAAAGTTAGGTATGTGCTTATGTGCCTTGCTGAACTGGGGTTTATATTAGGCTGCATTGACTTGTTAACAACCCAGACAGGAGATGGATTTTGATGCAGGGCACAGAGCATCCACTTTGGGCCAAATTCTGCCATCAGCTATTCACGATCAACTCCCACTGGACTTGTTTGAGGATTGTGTGTATATCTGATGGCAGAGTGTGGTCCGTTGTGCTTCAGTAGGTCTTTTACATGCAGGTTGAACAGTTACAGAACATATATGTGTGGTGAGGGTGACCTGTAAGTTGCCATTGATATTATTTTTGCACTATGCTATTGTTTTTGAAGGTAGAAAGTTAAAACCCAGTAAGCAACCGAATTTAAAGTAAAACTTAGGGGGCTATTCCTCATGTTTATGTCCACAGCACTTATACATGGGCTCGAGTCCCACTGACATCAATGCTTAACTGTAAGGATGAGCTTAAGTTCTTTCCTACTCAGCAAGTCACTTAAGCAAGTGCCTTGCTGAATAGGAATGGACCTAAGCACATACAGGCAGTTAAGCACATGTTTTGTTTAATCAGGGTCTATAGGAGAACAGAGCCCACTTTACCAGCTGACCAACAAAAATTTACTTGTGAACTAACTGCATTGATAGAAGAAACAATATTCACAGAGTCTGGCCAGTCATCAAACATGTCACTAGATTATTTACGTGTTCTCCATCCAAGCAAATGGGAACATGAGAGGTCGTGTGCAACATGAGCACTTCCATCTTGCTGAAAGAAGGGATGTGACAACATGGAACACGAGTGTGCGAACGAGTACCCACGTTGTCACTTGCTCATGATCAGCCTGACTACATGCACTATAAACAAAGCCACAAGAGAGAGAAAATGAGACCAAAAGACACTGGGTTTTCCAGGTCTGCTTCCATTCAAGTCAGGGGGCGTTTTGCCAGAATCGGGCCCTCGGTTTGTAACTATACGCTCAATCAAAAGCAAATGAAAGTTGGTTTCTCTCTCCGAGCAGAGCAGTAGGGCATGATCTAATTAAAATGCACCTTGATTGCCCATTCCTACCTGCCCTGTACAATACAATGCCCCTTTGGAATAGTGATGCAGGCATCGTATACCCCACAATGAATAGCACTGTTCTCGTGCAGCAGAAGCGACATTGCTCTGGAAGATGCAAAGTCTCTTCCCAACTGAATGAATTGGGCAAAACAACTCAGTGTGAGGTGGGTAAACACTTTGTTTTTAATGTTCAAATGTTAGCTCAACAGAGCTTGAAACGAGCAATTTTATGAGTTGTACTGGGGCAAAGCATATTAGCTTAGTGTGCTAATTAATTACCAACTAGCGCTCCGGAGGCCACTGAATCAGCAGAGAGTATATAATTAAGCCCAAGACTTTTATAGATGTATTTTAAATGTTCTTCTAGAATTCTCTCTCTGGAAAAATGCAGAGGAGAAGCAAGTACCTGTTAAAGAGAATGCAGGAAGGTTGCAGTACCTAGCCATCATGAAATCTCAGCACAGAGCTGTAAAAAATTTTTCAAAGTGAATTATATTGATTTTTCTTTCTTTTTTAAAAAAATGTAGCAGTTGTGATCCTAGCAAGTGATCTTGAAATATTGTTCAAAGACCTAGGAGCTCATCGAGTGACAGAGAACGGAATGGAGACAAGCAAAGACCCTGATCCAGCAAAGTACTTAAGCATGTGATTAACTTAAAGCACGTGAATAGTCCCCTTTACTTCAAATGTGTCAATGGAACCGTTTGTGTGCTTTCAAGTTAAGCACACATTCAAGTGTTCTGCTGGATTGGGGCCTAAATTCCCCTTTGATGCACTGAATATTATGTATAAGCCGACTTTAAAATAAAATGTTTAAAAAGAATATTTTCCTTTGTTGGTAGGTTGAGTACAACTTCCATTCTGACTCCTCTGTTTCTGTTGCTCAGAACATTCTCAAGCAAAGAAGTTTGGAATTGAAATTTGCTCAGAAAAGTATTTTTTTGTTTGTTTGTGAAAAGTCTGAGAGGAATTGATTTAGAGATTTTTGAATTATGGTTGCATGGAAAAAAAAGTATCTGTTCTGATCACTAATTCTGTGAAGAGATAACAGAATTGGCTGAATAGAAAAACAAACAGCTTCCTTTGTAGCTTTCACTAAGAGCTAACAAAATTAGTAACTGGGAAATTTTGTGCATGAACATTGGAATTGTGCGCTCTGGTTTTCTTAATAACCTGAGCTTGGAGTATCTCAAAGATGAGAATGGCGGAGTTAAAAAGACACCCTGTCAAATACCGAATGCTCAGAGATATCACAAGCTCTAATGGCAATTTTTATTGGATCAGGTCAGTGGTCGAGCTGGCCAGTATCCTGTTTTTAACAGTGGCCAGAACCAATGCTTCAGAGACAGGTGCAAGAAACATTACAATAGGCAACTACGGGATAACCAGTCCTCAGTTTGTTCCTAACTCAAATAGTCAGAGAATGGCTTATGCCCTGAAGAGTCAGGGTTTATACCCCTATCAAAACTCTCTTGTTTTAAAATGTTTACTATTCCAAAACTGGATAGTCTTGTTATCTATATAAAGGTCCAATTTTTAAAAAAAATCATCAAAAATCTGATAATCTTTTGGCCTTAATGATATATTGTGGCAATGAGTTCCACAGGGTAAATAAAGAGAAATTAGAAAAAACTAAAAGAGCATAGAGCTACCTAAAAAAGAGCGTGGATGCACAAACCTGGATGAGCTGAGTTAAGGTTGGAAGCTCAACCTTAATGTCGTGCGCTCACATATAGAATGTTACATGTTAAAACTGTTCTTTGTCTCAATATATTATTTGTGAAAATAATACAAACATATAATGAAAACCGACTTCACTTTAGTCCAATTCTAGGGCTTAGTCCTGCCCCAAAAGCCTAGTCCAGCCTGAAAGCTTGTCTCTTTCACCAACACAAATGGTCCAATAAACAATATTACCTCACTCACCTTGTCTCTCAAATATCCTGGGACTGCATAGTCCTGCACCAGTAAAGTTTTGTCACTGACTTCAGTGGAAGCAGAATCTCACTGCTATGGAGAGAAAGCAAGAGAGATGCAGTAATCATCCTATTTTAGCATTTAGGCTTGAATACGGTCTGCCCTTGCCTAACCTCTCTCTCTAATCAATGCTTAATGTGGTTTTGAATTGCTAATCCACATTAGATTTCTTTTATGCAGAGTCATCCAGGACCAACATATGGTTGAGGAGCAGGGAGGGGGAAATAACTGATGGAGGAGGAACGATTTCCCTGCTAAGTTCTAGCACAGTGTCAACCAGACTAATCAAATGGAATCATCTTACCGCTTGGGTCATCTGAAGTGAGGCTCAAAGCCCCTCAAGGGAGTTGAGGCTTGCTAGACACATTTTTGTAGAAGACAAAGGCAGGCAAAAATCCAAGGACTTTAGCAATCATCCAACTACCAGGAGCCCCTGAGCTGAGGAGACAAGAACCTGACTGCTCCACGTTCTAGAACAGGATCAGGAGTACGCCACCACCAGGATTAAATGGTTCCTCTCTCCTTTTTTCTTCCAGGGGTCCAGTTTAGAATCTGTTCTTCTGACAGCAGGACCATTGTTACTAAGCAGCATGTAACAAAACCCACATTCCCAGTATGTATGTCAGGGAGCTCTGCTATCCCAAAAGCACTAAATTTAATATCTTATATAAATAGTCATGATTAAAAGATAACCCAAAACATTCCTTTGTAGGCTAGTCTTAGAAATTCCCCAAGTAAAACACAGTAAACCCATGACAAGGATTTACAAGCAATAAAGGTTTTTTGATTAAGTATCCATTATTTCTATAGTACTGAAAAAGACTCTGAAGTAGCCTCCACCTTGCATCCCCGTCTGTTGCAAGGTGGTACTAGAAAATTCTATTAAAACGGCACGTGCCAGTCAACATTTCCCTCCATATGTATATAAAGATTTTCCACTGGCTAGAGAACTCTCTCTTCTCCAGGACGGGCTCCTCTTCTTACAAGACACATCCAGCTACCATAGGACAAGACTCCTCTTGCCAAAGTTTAAATGTTTTATTATTTTTTCCCCACAGCCTCTGGGACTTATTCTAATCTGACCAAGCTGGTGTAAATCAGAAGTAACTCCAGTGATATTAATGAGGTTCCACTGAAATCTGGTTTCAGTAAGAAACAGGCAGCGCATTATTGACTTCCTTACACGAAAATGGTCCTGTGTGTTTATAATGTCAGAGAGTGGTTTACTTGCTTGACATTCTTTGAAGATGTAATCAGAAGGTAACTGATCTATCACCATTTTGTTCCCAACTGTTCTCATTGATAAAGTAGCAGATTTTCTCATTAAGTACATTTCTGTTCTATTTTTAGAACGCTTGGGTCTCAGCTTGGAGATCTTGAGGACAGCCTAAGTAGAGGTAGGCTATTGACAAAGCCAGGATAGCTGTGCTGCTGCTATGATGACAGGCTAGCAGTGTGATTTCACAATACCCACAACCACAACTACAGCCTAAGAAACAGAGCCTGTAAAATGGGTTAGCCAGACCAGATCTGTGAGACTGTTCCTCACAAGAGGAAATGCCACATGATGCTGACCTGGGACACAGCTAATCAGTCCATTTACAGAGCTGATGGGAAATACTTACTAGACCATATGGTCCAAGAATCTGTGGGTGGACTACTGACAAGCTTATTTTTCTCACTGAGACAAGAAAAAGGATTCCTCAACCTCATTACTCACTTCTGGCAGTGCTGCCGTATTTCACCTTTCTGCCACTATTCAGCCAATACAATAGCCAACTACAGAAGAATAGGAGGAGGATTATTTAGGTGCCAAATTATGGATTTAGGAACCTAACTTTTGATGTCTATATTTAAAAGTCTCAGCATCTGGTGGAGTGAAACTGTTCTCTATTGCAGCTCCTCAAGAACAGTTTTGATAGCTCCTATGGGTCTATATTCTCACAAACACAGGCTGTTGCGGGCAATACCTTTTAATGAGAGATTCCATTAATTATGGAATTGTCCTTACCACACTTATTTGCCACTCGTGACACGTTTTTCAAATTTTAAAAACTCAAGTACAAATTTAAACAAAGCAGAAAATGGCATCAGTAAATAACAAACACACAAGAAACTTACCTGACTTGGTCTGGGGCCAGTGGCATGGTAGTGGTCATGTCACAGCATAGTGCACGTTGGAGCATTGCAGATGTGAAAATGGCCACCTATAACTTCTAACTTCAGGGGAATGCAAGAAAAGGTTTGCCTTTGTTTATGTGCTGAATGCCCACCTCTCTCTATTGGTTGCCTTAGCAACTTGTAATGATTTCAGATCTTTCAGTGCTCTGCTAAACTCTTCCTTGACATGTGAACACCCTGATGTAATCTTGGAATAGAACAGAATCTTGCCTTAATCCCTATGTACCAGGACTTCCGCAGTGCGCTCAGCACTGAGAAAACAAGTCCACGTCTCCCCAAAGTGATGGATAGCTCTCCCCCTGGCTCCAGTTCAAATCTCAAAGCTTCATGTCATATTAACCTTTTATTGAAAAGATCACATCAGCCTTTATTTTTCTTATTTGCCCCACTGCAAAATTAAGTTATTTAACATCTAATTGGAATAAACTGAATTGCAGGTAGCTTTAAAAAATGAATGACAAAAGACACTTAAAAAGAGGATCAGACACTTTAATCTGGTGGATATGGAGGAATGGGAGGGGAGGTGGAAAGAATGTGTTATAAGGTCTGTCTGATACACAACCTACCATCAGCTTTTCCCACTCACTTCTGTATTAAAAACCACTGTTTAGTGTACAACATGCACTTAAAATTGATAACACGAGATGTAATCCATTAAATATACTGTCTGTAGACAGGAATCATTAGGGATGATAAAAGATTAAAATAAAAAAGCACCAGGGCTCAAAGGCCATTCTAAGATGACGTATATCTGTAGGGATAGTGTCATGCCATTGATCAGAGATCTACTGCAACATGCTATAAGGTCTGGTATTTGGTCCCCTTCTTGCACACGTTTTGCAGAAATGTACTTCTTTGGAAAAGTGACATCACAAGCTCTGCATAGGTGAGGGAGAGGGGCAACATCAGACCCCCAGCTTATTGGCTTGGGTGAGGACGACTTTCAGCACTGGCATGAAGGCAGACGTCTCGCTGAAGTTGCTGGTGCTGACTATGTGGGTGTGGATGTTCAGTCCCTCTGTGTAGTTGCGCGTTTCGATGCTCTTTGCAATGCTGTGCAAGCCGTTGATGATTGCTGGGGAGAGCTGAAATGAAGCCGAGACACAGAAGGAAGTTCAGCAGAAGGAAATACATCCAGTATGCCAAAGCCAGAAGACTGAATAGCCCAGGTCAAGCATCAAACCACAGTGCTGCTGTGGCACCTGGGTCATCCCTTGGAAAAGGTGTGGCAAAGAGCTAAAGCATTTTGGACCCAAAATGAAGCCTAATGAACTCAATGGCAGTCTTCTCATTGACCTCAACTGACTTTGGTCAGGCCCTTTTACACCAGTGTTTCCAGGCTGTTCAGAGGGGAAGAATATTAACTGACATCAAAATACAAGAAGAAAAAATGCCTGCAGAGTTCTTCTGGGATGGGGCAGAGGCTCATGGCAAACTTGTATTCTGGGACATACAGCCAATTCCACACATGGCTTTACACCACTATTACACCAGCATCTCCCTGAGTTCAGAGCACCTGTGTTAGTGATGACTACGAACAAGACACATTAATGGCTTTATTGTTATTTATTTACTTACTTTAAGGTCTGTCTCCTCTTCTGGAAGCATCCCACGAGCAAGTGTCAACAACAAAAAGATTTATCACTAAGGAAAGAGGGTCTTGTGGTTATGCCACTGGGGCTGGTCCTCAGCAGAGCTGAGTTCAGTAGTTGGCTATGCCACAAAACTTCCTGTGTGACCTTCGACCACTCACTTAGTCTCCATGTGCCCCATCTGTAAAATGGGGATGATACTTCCTCTGTCTGATTTGTCTATTTAGATGGTAAGCTCTTTGGACCAGGGACCCCTATTGTGTGCTTTTAGCACATTTTTTTTTTTTTTTTTTTAAATGGAGATTCCCATCTCCTAGAACTGGAAGGGACCTTGAAAGGTCATCAAGTCCAGCCCCCTGCCTTCACTAGCAGGACCAAGTACTGATTTTGCCCCAGATCCCTAAGTGGCCCCCTGAAGGATTGAACTCACAACCCTGCGTTTAGCAGACCAATACTCAAACCACTGAGCTATCCCTCCCCCAATGGGAGCCTGATGTCAGTCAGGGCCACGAGGCACTACCACAATACAAACGCCATAACTCCACACATGCATGAGAAGTCTGCACACACTCACAGTGCCAATCATTCTAGGTAATGATTAATATGTGATAATTAAACCTGGATCAATGCCATCTTTTCAAGAAAGTCTTAGCAATGCCTACAGCATAGGAACAGACCTGTGCAATAGTATTCTACTGAAATGTCATGCGTCTAACCAATGATATAATATATATAAATGCAACATCATATGGAAAAAAATATTTAAAGACAAAGTAATAAAAGAACAAAACTACTTACTGTCTGTTCCCTAAGTTTGTCATAGAGAAACTCCAGGCGTTTGTTGGCATCATCTAATTTCCTCTTCGTTTGCTGCAGGGGAAAAAAGGAAGTGGAGTGGTACTAAGAACACAGTTCTGATTTGATAGTGAGAATATGATTTAGTCACAAAGGGAACCATGTAACAAATGAACAGCAGCAACTGAGATTCCCTGATTAGCACTGTTTTCATTAGGACTTTAAGCTGTTTGCTCAGTACCTTTTGCCACTGATTCTACTACAAAAGACAAAGACTAGATGATAGTAGAGAGTAGCCAACCCCCACACCTAAGGTTCTGCCTACCTACTGCACTGCAGTAATACAGCACACGTGTCGTTTGTGAAACATCCTGCAATGTTTTGGGATTTAAAAATGTGTGACATAAATATATAGTATACATTTTGTTTTGCAGCTAACTGGAAAAACATGATTTCTGTTGAGTAAAAATAATGCTAAGATCAAAATAGCCAGCTGCCCAAGAAATAATTTTGTCCTGAGAGTTCAAGGACTGACAGTAATAAAAGACAAAAACAAGAAATGAAATTCACTAGTTTAAAACCTATTCTGATTGTATTTTCATGGCAAGGCTAGTAAGAGTAAAAACAGGAACATGTGTAAACAAATTCTTACTACAAGCAGGAAAAAACAAACAAACCCCAAGCTACAAAACATCTTTCATGTCCATTGAGAGTTCTGATTTTGCAGAGACAGAATTTTATGGGTGCAGTGTGATCTTTTCTGCAACAAAAATGATGACATTTCTCTTAGAATAGCAAGTTTTCACCTGTGATAGATTCATGATTCCTGCCCAGGGTGTGGGGTGGGATTTCACCATGTTCCACCAAAAGTGCCACATTCATTAGTGAGATGGTGAATTTTCATCCCATGTCATGTATGTGAACAGCTGTGAACATGAAGTTTTGCACATGACTAATCAAAGTAAAAAACAGAGTCCTCCAGCTGTAAATGAGACAGTGAAATGAGAGGCCAGCAGCACTGGAAACACCCTAGTTTGGTAAAGATTTTGGGATTCCTTCTCCCAACGCAGTCCAGGACCTTCTAGAATCAATAACTTCATTTACCAGAGAGCATTTCACCGAGTTATTGTACTCAGTAAAGCACTAACAAACAAAGAGAGAAAGAATGAAAAGTTATATGGCTGTATTTCAGTAGAGATTTGAAGTGTGATGGATGGTTGATATGGGAGAAATAAAGGAAGGTTATTACAGATGGCAAAAGCTTCCAGGAGAATGTCATTCCACAAGCACATTCTAGAGAGTTAGCGTGGCATAACCTTGCGGGGTATCCAGGGATTTAAAGAAGAAAATGATTTCCCAAAATGACAGGGTGAGAAAAGAGCCTCTTAGTGTGACCTCCCACATATAAGATTTTGTCTCAAATCACTTGACAGCCTGGGTACTATCCTCTTTTTACAGAGGGAGGAATTGACGCATAGAAGGATTAAGTGATGATAATAACGTCTGTGTTCAGCAAATGGCACAAAGTCACAACACAAGTCAGCTGCAGATCGTTCTACTGACTCCCGGTTCCCTGTTTTAACCACTAGACAACACTGTCTTTCATACCAAGTCCTGTATTTGTACCTAGCCTGGTAGAGACGGCCCACGTGCTAATGAGATCTATTCCTCAAATATACGGAAGGAATCATGAAAGCTTTTCCAGCTACTGTATCCAAGGAATGTTTGCTCTGCCCAAGAAAATCTGAGAGATTTTTAAAGAATTAAACAAATGACTGGGCTGATGCCCCAGAAAAAGTGACCTTTTCATATGGAGAAAACAAGAGAAAGTGAAGTGATGTTAGAACGTGAACTGAATTTTCTTCAGGCCATTCTTACGTTTGCTGCCCAGAAGGGAGAAGGTATAATTATGGGAGCAAAGGGCCAGACTTCTTCATTGTATTTGACTTTTGCTCCCATCCCACTACAGAGAAAAGCATTGGGCAATCAACTGCTACTGAATAGTCCCAGATAGTATTCTGGAGTCTATCAAAAGGAAAACGAAGGGATTCTTTCCCACCTCCCATGAAGACAATGCGTACAGATCTACCAGGAAATTGTTGGGATGAGAAACAAGGGGAGGAGGGAACAGCCTATGATACAAGTAGGTATCAAACCAAAACTACATCTCTAGTTTAAATGTTAGATAGCGGTTCAGTAAATATGACACACAGCCAATTTGTGAACAGTCCACTGAATGCTTACTACATTGACAAAGCCATTATTGTATTCCAGCACCAACATGTCAGCTTACATTAATAATGGAAACCTGTGTCTCTGTCACTGGTTAAACATATTCAGCATACAGGAGCCCAATAGCCAGTCAATCGTCCTTTCATAACCTACTTACTGTTGGCACAAGCTGAGGAGTTAAAATTATTCTTTACAGCTGCAGTGTTATTGACTCAATGCAAATCTCTCTCTCAGAGTCTCTCCGATATTTCCATTGTTTACTTAGAAATGTTTGTTTTCTCTGGAATTGGAGTGACAACTCAGAAAATGCACTGAAGCAGTTAAAAAGATAATGGACTGGCACTTACAGGAAATAAGACAGGTACAGCTGTTGTACTTTACCAGTGATAACCCACAATAAAATGCTTCTGCAATAGTAGTAGGACTCTAGTCTAGTCTCTGTACGTTGCCACTAGAGGGCAGCATGATTAAACACTTGAGCAGATCTGAAATCCCATCCTTTAGAACAGGGGTTCTCAAACTATTTTTGCTGGGCCTCCCTTTGAAAATATTTCAGGCTGTGATGACCCTCCCCATACCATGCCACCCTTACTTCTGTGCTGCTGCTGGCAGTGGCACTGCCTTCAGAGCTGGGCATCCAGACAGCAGCAGCCGCTATCCAGACAGCCAGCTCTGATGGTAGTGCAGAAGTAAAGGTGGCAATATCTCAACCACCCCCCCATAGGCTTGCAACCCCCTTTTGGGTCAGGACCCCCAGTTTGAGAAACACTGCTTTAGACGGCAGTGGTCACATGGTGTGGGAGGACATAGGCACAACCATGTATTACTACAGAGACAAGAGACACTGAATAAACCCAATTATTAAAAACTGGTTACCTAACCACTTAATACTTTCCCCCCTCTCCCCTTCTTGTGAAGCCTGTTTGCTATCATGAAGCACATGTCACCTTGTGACACAGAGCCCATTGGTGCCAATAGGTAAAGGGTTCTCTACACTGGGTCAGGAACTCCTAATAGGCATAAGAACATAAGAAAGGCCGTACTGGGTCAGACCAAAGGTCCATCTAGCCCAGTATCTGTCTACCGACAGTGGCCAATGCCAGGTGCCCCAGAGGGAGTGAACCTAACAGGCAATGATCAAGTGATCTCTCTCCTGCCATCCATCTCCATCCTCTGACGAACAGAGGCTAGGGACACCATTCTTACCCATCCTGGCTAATAGCCATTTATGGACTTAGCCACCATGAATTTATCCAGTCCCCTTTTAAACATTGTTATAGTCCTAGCCTTCACAACCTCCTCAGGTAAGGAGTTCCACAAGTTGACTGTGCGCTGCGTGAAGAAGAACTTCCTTTTATTTGTTTTAAACCTGCTGCCTATTAATTTCATTTGGTGACCCCTAGTTCTTGTATTATGGGAAAAAGTAAATAACTTTTCCTTATCCACTTTCTCAACATCACTCATGATTTTATATACCTCTATCATGTCCCCCCTTAGTCTTCTCTTTTCCAAACTGAAGAGTCCTAGCCTCTTTAATCTTTCCTCATATGGGACCCTCTCTAAACCCTTAATCATTTTAGTTGCTCTTTTCTGAACCTTTTCTAGTGCTAGAATATCTTTTTTGAGGTGAGGAGACCACATCTGTACACAGTATTCGAGATGTGGGCGTACCATGGATTTATATAAGGGCAATAATATATTCTCAGTCTTATTCTCTATCCCCTTTTTAATGATTCCTAACATCCTGTTTGCTTTTTTGACCGCCTCTGCACACTGCGTGGACATCTTTAGAGAACTATCCACGATGACGCCAAGATCTTTTTCCTGACTCGTTGTAGCTAAATTAGCCCCCATCATGTTGTATGTATAGTTGGGGTTATTTTTTCCAATGTGCATTATTTTACATTTATCCACATTAAATTTCATTTGCCATTTTGCTGCCCAATCACTTAGTTTTGTGAGATCTTTTTGAAGTTCTTCACAATCTGCTTTGGTCTTAACTATCTTGAGTAGTTTAGTATCATCTGCTAACTTTGCCACCTCACTGTTTACCCCTTTCTCCAGATCATTTATGAATAAATTGAATAGGATTGGTCCTAGGACTGACCCTTGGGGAACACCACTAGTTACCCCTCTCCATTCTGAGAATTTACCATTAATTCCTACCCTTTGTTCCCTGTCCTTTAACCAGTTCTCAATCCATGAAAGGACCTTCCCTTTTATCCCATGACAGCTTAATTTACGTAAGAGCCTTTGGTGAGGGACCTTGTTAAATGCTTTCTGGAAATCTAAGTACACTATGTCCACCGGATCCCCCTTGTCCACATGTTTGTTGACCCCTTCAAAGAACTCTAATAGATTAGTAAGACACGATTTCCCTTTACAGAAACCATGTTGACTATTGTTCAAGAGTTTATGTTTTTCTATGTGTCTGACAATTTTGTTCTTTACTATTGTTTCAACTAATTTGCCCGGTACCGACGTTAGACTTACCGGTCTGTAATTGCCGGGATCACCCCTAGAGCCCTTTTTAAATATTGGGGTTACATTAGCTAACTTCCAGTCATTGGGTACCGAAGCCGATTTAAAGGACAGGTTACAAACCTTAGTTAATAGTTCCGCAACTTCACATTTGAGTTCTTTCAGAACTCTTGGGTGAATGCCATCTGGTCCCGGTGACTTGTTAATGTTGAGTTTATCAATTAATTCCAAAACCTCCTCTAGTGATACTTCAATCTGTGACAGTTCCTCAGATTTGTCACCTACAAAAGCCAGCTCAGGTTTGGGAATCTCCCTAACATCCTCAGCCGTGAAGACTGAAGCAAAGAATCCATTTAGTTTCTCCGCAATGACTTTATCATCTTTAAGCACTCCTTTTGTATTTTCATCGTCAAGGGGCCCCACTGGTTGTTTAGCAGGCTTCCTGCTTCTGATGTACTTAAAAAACATTTTGTTATTACCTTTGGAGTTTTTGGCTAGCCGTTCTTCAAACTCCTCTTTGGCTTTTCTTATTACACTCTTGCACTTAAGTTGGCAGTGTTTGTGCTCCTTTCTATTTGCCTCACTAGGATTTGACTTCCACTTTTTAAAGGAAGTCTTTTTATCTCTCACTGCTTCTTTTACATGGTTGTTAAGCCACGGTGGCTCTTTTTTAGTTCTTTTACTGTTTTTCTTAATTTGGGGTATACATTGAAGTTGAGCCTCTATTATGGTGTCTTTAAAAAGGGCCCACGCAACTTGCAGGGATTTCACTTTAGTCACTGTACCTTTTAACTTTTGTCTAACTAACCCCCTCATTTTTGTATAGTTCCCCCTTTTGAAATTAAAGGCCACAGTGTTGGGCAGTTGAGGTGTTCTTCCCACCACAGGGATGTTGAATGCTATTGTATTATGGTCACTATTTCCAAGCGGTCCCGCTATAGTTACCTCTTGGACCAGCTCCTGCGCTCCACTCAGGATTAAATCTAGAGTCGCCTCTCCCCTTGTGGGTTCCCGTACCAGCTGCTCCATGAAGCAGTCATTTAAAGTATCGAGAAATTTTATCTCTGCATTTCGTCCTGAAGTGAAATGTTCCCAGTCAATATGGGGCCTGACAAACTCACTACACCTAACACATTGCTGCTATACAGAATACCATGTGAGATCTTAAATGAAAGCCAGGATCATGCTGGCCAAAAATATCATTGTGAAATGTGTGTACTCATTATATTTAAGAAGTTATGTCAATATACTGAAAATATGTCCTTACAAGTTTGTGTCCAGATGTTACTCCCCTGCAAAGGTGAAAAACTGTTTTAGCCAGACAAAGGGATGTATATTTGCATGACTGCTTAGGTTCATATATAGATTAAGCATGGTAAGCCAAACACAATGGGAGCCACACCTGCATTTCAAGTCAACGTATGGATGTGAAATAAACAGACGTCTGGGAAGACACCTTGGAGCCAGCTCCCCAGGAAGAGAATTCACAGGGGTCTCCCCATCTTTGGGGACAAAATCATGAGTTTTTGGAAATATAAGGAACAACAAAAAGACTTTCTGTCATCTATTGATTGAGGAAACCGCTTAAAGGGCAGGGGGTATCCATGAAAACCAGTATCCTAGCTATGACTAAAACAGCTCTGTTAAAGCCTGAATCCTTAGGAGAGAACATATTCTTTCAAACAGGAAAAGGTGACCATCCGTAAGTGTAGACCTGGGATTGCATTTTAGGTCTTGTTTTATTTAAAATCTACTCTTCTAATTATCCTTGCTCACTAGCTCTTAAAATCTTAACCTTCGTTTCTAAGTTTGGATTTGTTTTCACTATGAAGAGATTGCAGTGCGGCCTTGCTAGAAAGGATCCGATCCCGAGTTGTTCTAGTCAAGCTGTGCGTACTCTCTCCCTTCAGGGACAGCTTAGCTGGTAATGCCCGTGAGTGCCCAGTGACAAGGGCTAGCTATTCCAGAGGAAGACGCTGGCAGATGGGGCTCAGGGGTTGGGGTGTGACTGTCACTAGCCCGCGGGGGGGAGGGGGGCGGGGGTTGTGGACATCTGGACGTCAGGGCTTGTCTGGGGCCACAGGCTGTTGGTTTCAGGGAGCTGAGCTACAGCAGGCATCAGGCAAAGCTGCTTCAGGCTGTGGGCAGGTGGGGATGAGGCACCTCACACCTTGAATACCGCTGGGGAGTGACACACACCTATCAAAAATGGAGGCTTAAAATGATCCTTCTGCCCCGTCTCTCAGCTCGGGTGCACGAAAGCCTCAGCTAATACCCACCTCGGCATATGAGGTTTCTTGCTCCAGTTAAAGGAATGGGCTAAACAGACAAACAATGACATGCCAAATCAGCTTAGCATAGCTCCTAGCTTAAGGGGGCGGGTTTGGTGTGAAGAGAGGCAGAGGAATCCCTTTTTCTCCTGAACAGAAATAGAGCGGGGATCCCTTTGCTCTCCACCCCACAACCCAGCCCAGAGCTCCAGTTCTTCCTGCCGGAAGAGAGCCAGAAGGGAGCCCAACGACGCCACTAATACAGTGGAAGGAGTTTGCCCTTGTGGACAGAAGGAATTCCTCCTGCCTTTCTCCCAGTAGCAGTGCTCTACCTAGGCCTACTTATCCAGAGACAAAGTGACCCAGACCTGGAGCCATGTCTCCCGCGTGGTGGGGCAGATCGTTAGCACTAGGCCACAGCGCTAGTAAAGATTTGAGGTGGAATCCTGCTCCCACTGATGTCAATGGGAGTTTTGCCATTAACATCACTGCGGCCAGGATTTCACCACCCTTGATACTTTGTTCCCCGTTTGAAACGCCTGTGGTGCTTTGCGGTGCTGCTGCTGAACGGCTGCCACGTTCCGTCCCCAACGTGGCTGCCTCTCAGTGGTGCGTGTGGGTTTCTATCTACAATCTGTGTTTGTAAAGTGCTTAGGGATCCTTTGGGCCAGAAAGAGTTAAAACGAATGAGAGACTTATCGCTGGTTAGTGCACAGTCACCACGGTGTACGTCTAATTAAAATACTTCATTATAGAGTGCCGCTCCACTAACGGATCACCCAATGCAAAGACCTACTGGATCTGTGGCAGATGACAGGCATCTCTGGATGAGAGCTTCAAATGTGGTCTTCAGAATAAGGTGCTCATCAGGAATAGGCTTCTTTGTAATCTTCTCCGCTGGCAACGACTGCACATGCTAAAGAAGAGAAGATGGGGTATTAAAGTCACTTTGGAAACTCCTCGGGAATTGTAGGTAATCTATCATTGTTTCTTAAACTCGTCCCAAGTTACTAACAATCTGAGCATGCTCACTTGCTCCTCCCCTCCACGCCTGTGGAGCTGAGATGACTGAAGAGGCAACATTAGCCGTGTCTCAGCTGGGGAGTGCATCCACTGTCTCTTCTTCAGCAGCAGCTGTGAAAAGCAGGGTAGTCGCAGGGAGAAGCTACTCGATTAGCCTGACTGCCTGGCTCAGGGTAGTAGCAAGTGCAAAGCAGGTGACAACCCTGAATGAAGATGGTGGATACAAACCCCACTGATGCTCTTTCAGCTGTCTAAGATCCTGCTACTCATAGGAGATGAACACCTCCTGGCATGAGTCTTGTTCTGGTTTGGGGAAAGGGGATGAATGCTCTGAGATTGGGGTTGTTCGGTATAAACAAAGGATGGGTGGGAGACAGACACAGGAGATGCCTGTAATAACTGATATATAATCTATGTCCAACTGGTTGCCATTGCATTGTTTGTAATGATTACCAGGGGTTAATTCCAGCAGGAGTTCCTGGCATCTCTGCAGGAAAGGGGACGATGGCTTCAGGTTGCCCCATTCACAGATACCTAACGGGACAGGCATCGCTACCTATGACCAGGCTGCGATCAACCATCAGGAGGGGACCCAGTCTGGGAGGTACTAATCTGTAAGCCCATGGAGGGGCCGGCAGGCAGGAAGCTGGAAACAAAGAACCTTGGGACTGACAAACAGAGAGAGTCTAAAGTGGGGGGGGAGGGAGGACGGGGACACAGGGGCCATGGAAAGCAAACTGAACTCCAGCCCCCAGAAGTGGGGGTGCCTGGGAGAATCTAGGTCAGACAGATATGCCTGTAGATTGTTGTGTTAACCCTCCCGTTTCCTTATTATGCTTGGCTGTACTGTTAAAGTCACACAATACTTTGGTTTGTCAAAGCTGTACTGGGTCTCTACATTCACACTGGTCACAGCTGTGAAAGAAAGGCTGCTGGCAGCCAAATTTAGTCAGGCCTGCTCAGCCATCACTGTTGGTGCACAGGAGGCTGCAACCCACCCTCTTGTCTGAGAGTGGGAGAATCGTGAGATTCCACCCTGGAGACGTAAAGCCTTGAGGCCTGAAGTGGGTGCACTCAGAGAGACCACTGAAGGGGGCAGAGATGCAGATAGCCTTGAACCGTGAGACGGTTTACTTCATTTTGCCTGGTCTCTAAGCCTCTCTCTGGATTTGTCTACATGAGAAAGTTGTACTGGTTCAACTTAAATTGGTTTTTATACCCATTTAAACTGCGCAAGCCCCCATGTGGACATTCTTACTTCAGCTTAAGAGTAGTTTATTTCAGTTTAGCTGAAACCAATTCCCAATCAACTTACGCTAAACCAAAATAAGCGTGTGCACACAGCCTTTTGAATCAGTTTAGTTAAACCGGTGCCACTTTCTCGTGTAGTTGAGGCCTAAGATGAACAGAGAAAGTTCTCATTTTGTGTCTGTTCCGTGCCTAGCACAATCAGTCCCCAATCCTGGATGGGGCGGTTAGGTGCTACCAGAATACAAAACATCATCATCTTAATTACCGTTACCTGTATGGTATTGCCAATTGGAGCTCCTGGTGCCCCCTCTGTACTAGTTTTTGAGATAGCCGGAGGCATGACTGTCTGCCCCAGAGGCTGCTGAATAGGATTTTGTAAAATGGGCTGCCCTGATGGAAGATGCGAGGGCTGAAACGTAGCCTGGGCTGCAGGTGGCAGTGAAGTTGGCGGCTGCTGCATCTGGGATTGTGGATCCGGCAGAGGATTCATTATTGGGGATGTGATGGGAACAGGAGGCATGAAGTTATCAGGTATCTAAAGAAAATCAAACAAAAAGTTTACCATGCCTTCTCTGTTCATTATTTCCACAAAAAGGGCTGTATTGTACTAACCCTGTCTTTCAAACACGATGTACCTGCAATACAGAAATGTAGAAAACAATCCCTTTCTCCCAGCTCCTCGTGCATTTTTACTTATGACATATAAATTGACACTGTTGTACAAGTGATAGATAACAAGTACATAAAAGGTCTCTGTTCCAAAGATCTTACAATCTAAAAACCCGATCCAGCAAACACTTACACACATGCTTAACTTCAAGCCAAAGGGCTAGTCACCAACTTAAAAAGCATGTGATTAAGCATTTACAGGATTGGGATCTATAGGCAGTAGAGGGTACAACGTAGTAGAATACACTATAGAACTCACAGAGTGGCATACAGTCTTTAGAACATGGCATTTTACTTTCAAGAAAACCAAAGTGTAAGTGAGAATGAATCTCAGTTAATAACAGAAAATTAACTCCCAAATATACAGATTACTTAATGATAGCATTACTCAGATGGGAAATAGACTAGGAATACTTCATTTTTTATTGTTTTTTAATCTGTTTTGATATTTTAAGATTTTCTTTGCAAGAACAGTTCTTTATTCTCGTCTGTAAAGCGCCTAGCCCACAGCTGGCACTATACAAACAATACATCTTTCAAATGAGAGTCAAGCTTCTGGCAAACAGATTTCTATTAAGTCCAATTATTAGTGCATTTCAGAACTAGTGCCTAAATGTTTGTATGTACATACTGACAAAAGGCCACAAACGTGAGAGAGAGTGTTTGGGAGAGGAAAGAACAGATGACTAAATGGGATGCTGGCTTCAGTTACAACTACAATAACGTGAAAAACAAACCCCAGTTAGACTTTCCACACTTTTTAAGGGTATTAAAAAGGAAACAACAAGAAAGTCCAAGATGCTAAGTGTAGTTCTGGTTTAATGAAACTGTAATTATGGCTGGTTGCTTGTCATGGCAAAAGACATGTTTTGGTCACAGCAAAAAATAAATAAATAAATAAATAAATAAAAAAGGTCACAGTTTTAGCTATAAAAAAGAAAAATCATGGCCCTCAATCTTTTAAATAATAAATATTAAGTCATGGGAAATTATAAAAAAAGCCTTGTTTGGGGGGAAAATGCAAAATATCCTTTATTTTATAATAAAAATTGTTTTAAAACCATTTAATAATATTTAAGTAATAGTTTAAAAAACATTATGAAACGCATACTCTATTATACTGAAAACACACAGTAAATAAATCAGTGCATAAATATTCATGATGGAAGCTTGGCTGGTACCAATTAGGGCATGGTGACAAAGATCATGACTTTTTATTGAAATAACTCCCAAAACCTAAAGATCAGGTTGTGTTACAGAAGCCAGGGCTATGACCAAAATATTCCACGACAACTAATCCAATTAAAAAGACAGCATTTTCTAACCGATTTTTTAGTCATTTATCATTAGGGCGTTATCCATACTGGTATGCGTCCTCCTCCTCTTTGAGAGTATTAACCCTCTCTAAAAGGCACCCCAGACTGACAGCTTTGGAGATCAAAGCCCTGACTTTGTCATGTACAGGAACAGTGCAAGCTTCCCCAGCTCCATCCTGCCAATGATGTTTGGTAATCCTGACCTGGACAGACAAACTCCAGGGGTTACTAGTTACTATAGCTTTGTCTCCATGTACATTCACAACCTTATTCTGTGTGCGCAGACTGCCATGAAGAAATGGACAGATCACCACTCTCTCATTTCACGTGGGCCACTATGACGATGCAAGAATTTTGATCACTGCAAAATGTTCCACAATGAACCCAGAGACTAGAACTGAAAGGCTCATTCTACCCTAATAAAAGTGTCATGAGCTCCTCACTCCTGCTATCTACACTAGTCATGCTGCATTTTCCCACCCAGACTCTTTGATAAAGGTAAAGTTTTATATCATGGTCTCTCACCGTGACACCTCTCATACCATTAGTAAATACCAGGGGCCAGATCCTCAACTTGTGGACATTGTTGTAGCTCGAGAGAAGTCAATGGAGCTATGGCAACATATACCAGCTCAGGGTCTGGCCCTAGGCAAACACATTCACCTGCTTTTCTGCAAAGAACACTGGGTCCATAGTATTTTTGCCCCAAAAAGTGACCATACTGATTATTAACAACAATTTCCCCAAGAACTCAGTCTCCTTTGGATGCATATTTCAGGGTGTTTACAAATGTATTTCAGGAGATAATATATGCTGAAAATTTACATTTCTTCCTTCCCTTTAAATGCAACTATTATTCATGACACAATTAAATTGCTGTTTGATGATAACACTTCATTTTTCTTCTTCCAGCAATGGTTTTCATAACATTTAGTTAAGAGACTGCTTTTTTAAAATGCATCATACAGTACCTTCTTCTTCTTTGTCATTCTGTTCAATGCAGGAGGATCGTTCCAACCATTTTGAGGTCCTATAACAAAAAAAGGCAACGTTAATCGTGTGTTAGAATCCTAGAAGATGGGGAATAGACCTATTTGCCCCACTACACTTCCAAATTACTGCTCTAGTAACATCTAAAACTCTTAAGCAAGGCTGGCTCTGCCAAAGTTGTAAAACTGGTGGTTATGTGACCTGCTAACCAAAGTATGGGTTCTCAAATCTGCTACTGCACCGCTAATATTCATGATGGTAGAATAACACATAACTTGTGCTAAGCAGCAAGCCCTGCAGTTCATCACACCGAAAGCCCTTATGCTCTATCTGCCTTAGAGAGGTTACTTTTTTTTTACAGCTAAGCAGGAGTTTGACCTAGTCATCTTGAGCTTCCCCTGCTGTACATCATATAAATCACCTGAATGCACTAAATTAAACTCCTAGTAGTCAACATAAAAAACAAATTCCCAAGAGAGCAATGTTGCACTGCCATACCCTCTGAATGTTGGCAATGTTGCTGGCAGAAACACAGTTAGGACCGCACAGCCAAAGTATGTTAACATAGTCTCTCAGTCATCTATGAAGGTTTCGCTATATCTGTTTGTAACAAAACAAATCAGACCATTTGCTGGGCAATTTTGTTTGCACAAAGTTAATCAACAGTCGGTACCTCAGAGAAGTTTGGAAAAAAGCAGTTAATGGGCACCGAATTCTGCATAAGACATTTTCTGAATGTTGCTGCTCTGTGTTTTTGTGAAGGATGTTTACATAGCAACAAGATGTGTTCTCCAACAACAACAAAAGGAAAACAGAGAGAATACTCCAAGTGAAGAATAAACATCAGTAGGGCTCCTCAAATCCTAGGTCACATTCACCTGTGTGCTCTAGAGAGACGAGGCAGTCATAAACCAGGTTTACCCAGCCAGTTAAATCAGGTTTATGGTTGTGTTGGGTCACAAAAGCAGAGTAAAGCTGCCTGAGCAGACTGTCTGGTGATTCTGGCCCCTTGCGTTCAGGCCAATGTGAGTAGTAATGAGGAAAGAGAAATACAGAATATAGGCTAACTGTTTCTAAATCATTTTTTCAGTGGTTTTCATGAGAAATCAGCTCATTAAAAGAAAGCGTTTTTTGTGTACTTGCAAAATTTGCAGTACAAAGCTTAGATTAGTGAATTAAAAATTGTTCCAGTATTTCATTATGCACGTTTAATAGGGACCACTGTATTAAAACTCAACATTAATGCTGCTTAAACTGGGGTAATGAGGATTTATTGTACAAAGCCACAAAAAGCCAAAAGAAAAAAAAAAATCAATGGACTTTTTCACCACAGTGTTTTTCTTTTAGTAAACTATGAATTCATGTTCACACAGTGGAGTGTGTTACTTCAGTATAGACTTAACTGGACTCTAAATTTAACAAGCACTTGAGAGCTTTGTTAAACAAGTTCCATAGCCATCATGCCCATCAGACCTTAAAGAGGCCTATTAAACAATTAATTAAAAACCTTTTATCTGACTTCTTGTTAACCAAAACTCAGTCACATCCCCTGACCAACAAGATCATCAGGTATTATTTCCTCTACCTATCTGGCACATCAGTTTTCATAAGATTTCAGATATGGAGAGCCTGGCTTTTGTAGCACAGACTAGGACATTAAATTTTTTTTAGCATTACTAATACTGCTAATAATTGTATAGAATTCAGTTAAAATGCATCAA
The DNA here is from genome assembly GCF_028017835.1 of Emys orbicularis. Classification (NCBI taxonomy): domain Eukaryota; kingdom Metazoa; phylum Chordata; order Testudines; family Emydidae; genus Emys; species Emys orbicularis. The sequence continues at coordinate 18,409,997 of NC_088687.1, forward strand.
CTCATTTCTGTGGTTAAAAATTCCAGTTCTGGTATTATTTATGTTCATTAGGGTATTATAAAATTTGATTCAATTAAAAATGTATTGACAAAGAGCATTGAATTTAGTGTACTATGAGGGTCACATGCATTCCATTAATTTCGTATTGTGGCTTAATGATTTCCATGTTATACTGTAGCTAGTTCACCTTCCAGGGTAGAGGCCTGGTCTTGAGAAGACTGATTTTCTGTAGATAAAATGCAAAAATAACTAAGGCGTTTAAAAAGAAGTAAACATAATCTAACCTGTCATTATTTTTCTCATTAGCTATTTCATTTCAGCAAGTGTGCAAAGCTTGAATTTTTAATCACCTGACAAAAATATCTAATTTAATTAAATAGTCAGTTTAATGATAACATCAATTAGTGCTATATGCTGCCCCATCAACCCTGCAGAATGACTTTCCTCTGCCCTCCCAAAACATGAGTCTGACTCCTTTCCCATTTAGAATGTCATCATTTCAAGTGGCTCCTAATAATTGTTGCAGAATCCTGACTCGCTTTGTTATCAGGTCAATTGAACCAAGAGACTACTCATCAGAGACAAAATTCCCTCATCACAATGCCTTCCGCTCAGGAAAGCATTTAAATATGTGCTCAAAGTGCTAGACTTCAGTAGGACTTAAGCACATGCTTAAGTGCTTTCCTGAATCAAGACCTATATGATTATTTTGTATTTATACTGTGTGTCAATATCATGTTTGTTATGATATGAGGTTGGCACAGAAATATAAAACAAGTTCCCTGCCCTAACTGAGCTGACAATCCAAATAACATGACACAGCAATGATATTTTGCATCATCTAGAAGGGAAAAGGGGAGCACTAGACAGCTATTCTATTTGTTAGGCACATCTGTCATTAACCCTGGTTTTTAGAGCTTTATAATCCTTGCACAAACTTCTCACTGGACTGAGACGTGCACTGTCATAACCCCAAAAAAGAAGGAATACTGTGCAACAATAAACATTACTTATGCTTAAGATGAATGCCACAGATAGGTTCCTTAAACATCTGCTGTTGTAAAAGTCCAGATGGTTTAAAATGAAATTTGAAAGCACTTAGTTTCTAATATGATCTTATTGATATTGCTTAGCCTACCAATTTTTACATTTTTCTGTAAAAAAAAAACAAATGGAAAAAACTGCCCACAGAGTTCTAGCTTTTATACCTGCATCTTTGAAGGATGCTGGTTTACTGCATATATCCTTTAATCTTAAAGCATTAGATTTTTATTTTTGAATGAATAAAGTTTAAAAAGAAAAACAAGCCACATCAAAATTATATTAAGATCCTGGATTACAACATATGAACGCACAGAAATTCAAAGTCAAGGATCAGACCTCCATTACTAGGCATAACCATCCTGTTTGCTTAAATTCATAAACTTTGGTAGACACTAAACATCATGGATTGAATACACACACTGGATTAATGGTTTATTACAACAATCTATAATCCACTAACAACCCTCCACCCCGCCTCCCTCCTCCTTTCTTCCCTATGACTGGAAGGGTGTTAACAGGCCACTTCACCTTGAATGGTCCCTTGAAATGTGTGTTAATTAGTTATGCTAAACGATCTGTTCCACCTTGTATTTAGCTGTGACACTGATAAAGGGCAGGTCTCCATACACGTAAAATGCTCCTAGGCCAACTGGAGAGCTTTTCACACAGGGCTATATACGGGGAGTGGGGCAGGGGGTTAGGTCGGTATAACTACGTTGCTCAGGACTGAAGAAGAGCTCTGGGTAAATTTGTCTCTCTCAACAACAGAATTTGGCCCCATAAAAGATATTACCCCATCCACCTCATCTCTCTGTTTGCACCTAGACATTTGGAGGTACAGCTATGAGCTTAACGTTGGCTTTATGTTTTTATGTATTTAATATAATGGTCCCTTACTGAGTGGCCTTTTTCACTATGCGGCACAGCTTCTGTGAATAACGTTGGTGGCTAAGGCAGCCTATTTATCAAGATTACTCTGAGGGGATGGAGTTTGAACAGAATATATATTGTACTTTCAGCATTAAAAACATTTTAAAAAGCAAGTTTTCCCTCTCGGGTTGGTACAGTTTTCTGAACAACCTGAACAGAACAGTCTGTTGAAGGTTCCCTGAAACATCTTTTTACAAAGTTCCCTCAATTGCAGCCATATGGTTCCAACTCAGCGGCCCAACCCTGTGCAATAGAGCAATTCAGCACTTAAGATGCAATGGGACTAAGCACGTGACTAAAGTTAAGTATGTGCTCAAATGCTCTGGTGAATAGGGATGGACTTAAACACATACTTAAAGGCTTGCGGCATTGCGGTCTCAGTGCTGAAATCTGCTAATAATCAATTAAAAGAATTTTCAATACCCAAGTTTAAAAGTTTTAAACTTTACACCAGATCTCCCCCCCCGGACAAATTCAGCTCATATTGCTAATGTTGACAGAACTTGATAAAAAGAAGTGTAGGTCACCTTTGAGCAAAACGTGGAAACTGAAAGTGGCCTATATTACAGTGTTTGTTACTAAGGTTGGAAGCTTCTACAGTGCGTAAGTGAGAGCTGTACCCTACTTTGAAAGAGTCATATGGACTATATTGCTTAAACTTTTAACACAAGAAACTTAACAGATGACAGATCTCTCAACTGCATTCTAGTGACCCATATCTAATAGTAAAATGGATTAGAGAGAAAACTGTTAAAGCGGTTTCCTGCTACCTGCATTTTTTGGAAGGTACAGGAGCAATGCTGTCTGCATTACAGTGTGCAGCTTTGCTTCTGCAAGGCCAGGAAACTTGGAAGCAACTCCCACTCCACCCATTTTACTAATACCTCCTCCTCGTGTACACCATCCTCACACAAAGATGGGGAAGGGTATCCAACTGCCTCATCATGAAGAGGAAAGGAGAAGGTATTCTGTCCGTTTGTAGAACAGATAGGATATTAACAGTCTCAGCAAGCTGCACCCTTTGGGAAGACACATCCCTACAATGTTAAACAATGCTGCCCAGGCTGACAGGCCCCCAAAACTGACCCCACTCTTCCCTGGACAAAGTGGACATTTTCCTCCTACCGTGTGTGTATAAATGTAATACTCATGAAAGGAACTGGAGCCACAGCCTGGGAGACAGCAGTCCTGTTTATCCAGAGAACAGGCACAGTGTGGGTAGGGGCAGAACCAGCTTCAGATAAATGCAAGTAACATCAGTGTGCCCCCAGCCACCCTTTGGAGCTCCTCCTGGTGAAGGGTGCCTCATTCCTGACCCAGCTTGATTGCTCAGGTTGGTCAGAGAACAGATCAGCTTCCACTCCCATTCAAGCCATGACATCTCTGATGAGATGGACAATAATGTTGCCAATTAGTACCAAGTGGGTCTGGGCTTTTTGTGTTGGGGAGACTTGTTCATTGGGAAGGGACCGAGACCGAATACATTTCACATCGATCAACAATCAGCATCAGCCTTTCAGTCACTAACAACCTGGGCTGGATTCCAGCTGGCAACCTAGAGGCTCTATATCCCATTAGCAGCGCCTTGAGCAAACCATTTCCCCACCAGAAAGGACATTTAAAAGAAAGTTTAATGGTTTGGTCTCAGAGCCCATTAACAGGACGCTGTCCCTTTAAACAATGGAATCCTTGCCCAAACACAGCCCTGTTTTCAATCTGCTGCATTACTCCCTTATCCCCTTTGAGTTAACAGAGCAGAGCGAAAACAATGTTTAAATCAGAATTGCTCACGCTCATGTATACATCAGGACTGGAAATGCTGTTTAAAAGTTAGCTGAGAAATAAGTGACATTAATAAAGAGATAGGTCGGTCATCATGCAAAAGGTCACTAAAGCTGCTCAAACTGAAAACAACAGTAAAGGATGCTTGGGTCACTCTGTTATCATGCACACTCAAACATGCTCTTGTGTTCTAGCAACAGACACATGCTATTTTTGTTTTATTTGTTTATCTTACAGAAAAAACATGCTGTTGAAGTGTTTCTAAATGATCTGTGATGATCTTTCAGGGCATTCATAAGCACAGTAATCCCATCACAGCTGATGATTAGGAAAACAGAGCTAATGACTGCATCTCCGTGAGGCTATTCAGTAGAAAGGGCTTCTTAAATTAAATTTGATCCTACACTGGGCTTGACCCTCCTTTCATTTATAGATGTGTGTGACTTGGGGATGACACTACTGAGAAATTATGCTAGTAAAAATGGTGCGAGTAAGAAGAGAACCAGGCTCACTGCATCCACGATGGTTTGATATTTGCTCATTTTTAGGTATTGGTTCACCAACCACATAGCAATTTTGGCTCTGTCCACACGATGGTTAAAATTGTGCCAGCATCAATTGCGTATGAACACTGTTCTAGCATGGTTCCTCTGACCAGGGCAGACAGAGGTTCTTTTTCTATAGCGCAGCGTGACTCTCAGAAGATCTCTGTACACATTGATCAGGGAATCAGAGCTATTATGCTAGCACGGTTTCAGCTATAGTGGACAAGGCCTTACAGCTGTACTAGGTCCAGAAAGGATAATGCCATTTTTAGAAACACTGTGCATTAACCCTACAACGCAGCCAAATTTTATATTAATAATTCACCAGAGCACACAAACTACAACAACAAAAATCCACATAAGCAAAATAACTCCTTTCAAGCGCAGACCTGTTCTTTGGGATGCAGGAAGCTCATTGGTTGCAGGCAGAGTACCTGTTGGTCCAGTAGACAGTGCATAAGCCACAGAAGTTGCTGGAGCTCCTTGTCTGCCATGCTGGAAGGATGCACCAGAAGGAGGGGCGGGGAAAGAAGAGCCAGGATTCAAGCTTGTTGAAGAGGGTTGAGGTTGTCCTGGGTATAACTGAGAGGGCGCGGAATGGGGAGAAGCAGGAGGCATATAGGGAGGGTTAGCGTAGGAGTTTGAAGCAGGAGGAGCAATAGGTTGTTGAGGCTGATAGAGTGCTGGTCCCCCCGTTCCAAAAGAATACTGCTGTGTTGGCTGATAAGCTACATAGGGGGAGAAGAGGGAGAGGTTTTGTTAGTAACATTATTAGACTAGGAGAAAGCTACTATCCTCTCCAGTTTTGATGCCCCATTCCCTCTTCCTAGCTACCAAGGATCACAACTTTCCTCCTGATTTCAGTTGAGCAGAACACTTACATTTTAGACTAGTTTGATGGCTTAATAAGTAGAAAAATGCCCCGTCATGTAGGACACCTAACTTGAATAGCAAGCTCAGGCCTCAGATGTTGTGGGCCTTTCTCCAAAAGCCAGCTATGGCAGAGAGTCTTGCTACTGGTAGGTAATGAGCTAATACCCTGCTAGCGCAGGTTAAAGGTGCCAGCTTGTCCCTCTCTGCAGTGGAGGATCAGATTTCACATCAGCTTCCCTTAGTGGCAATGCCCACCTCCTCCCTTCCCAACCCACTTGAAATGGCTTCCTGGCTAGCCAGGTCCTACTCCCACAATGCGGTGCTTGGACTCAGAGGGCCATGTCACCTCACCCTGTTGCTGGAGCCTGGGAGGCAATGGGAATTATGTCCTTTTTCACAAAGACCTTGATTATCAGCAGCTCTCTGCTTCTCTCCCAAAACTCATAAGTGTCAGGCCATTACAGAACCCATACACTCAAAATTAGCAGGTGAGGAAAATTAACAGGTTTTAGAAAGACTGGTGGCTACTTCTGTGGGAGCCTTCTAAATGTGGAAGGTTAGGAGCAACATCATCCACACGATACCTCTGTCATGTAGAAAAGTAAGGTCCCCACTTGACAGATGGGGAAGCCCATACAGAGGAGATAAATTACATCCTCGCAGTCATAGTTAGTAGCAGAACCAAGGCCAGGACTCAGGTCTCCTCACTGCAAGGCCCCGATCTCATCACTAGATGACACAACTCAAACACTGTGCCTGGTCTAATCTTGGTGTTTGTCATTTCTCCTCTGCTCCCATAGGATCCTTTCTCCATATTCTCTCTCTCTCTCCCCCTCGCACCCCGGTTACTCTTCCACATCCCGTGTTTCTTTTGTTATTATTTGTTTTAAACAGGCTACTGCAGCTTCCCCTTCCTCGTTAATCTCCATCTTTGCCCTTATCTATGGTCTCTTCCCTGTCCCCTTTTTCTCTGTCTCTCTCTCTCACTTTGAGCCGACTCTGCAATAGCTGAATTAGGTTAAGTTCCTTCTCAACAAGTAGGCATGCTGCTTGAGAAGTACCTGGCTCTGGAGTACTCGTAGGGATCTTTGGCCCTCTGAGCTTTTAGGAAGGGCCAGTCTAGGCCTCAAAGTAAGATTTGTTGGTAGCCACCTGCTTAATTATAATTTAGCTGTTTAATAGGCAGTGCCACATCATCCCTGACAAAATAGCCCCCGGTACGGCGAGTGAGCGGGAACAGCAGCAGGAGCTTTTTGTGGATTCTTCCCTCACCCAAAGAGTGGCACTGGTTTCCCCATTGGTCTGAACCTCCCAAACAAACTCACTCATGTGAACGCTGTGTAAATAAGCCATTGCTACTTACTCTGCGGGTACGGCTGTCGTGCCCCCGCCTGCGAGTACACGTTGTAGCCGGGAGAGGCGGCCTGATGTGGCGACACATTCGGATGAGCAGCCCCGGGTGGCATAATAAAACCTGGGGGTGGAGGATTGTCTCCCTGGGAAACAAGAATGCAGTAAAGAGAAAAGAGATTAGATGTAGTCGGTGCTGCTAACAAGTCGCCAGAGGAGGAGTTGAATGGGATTTCACAATTTCATATTTAAAGGCCTTGACTTGACATGAACAGAAAATAGCCATCGCCATTGACATAACTGTGCTGATCATTCCACCACCTCCGTGAGCCAGGCTTGTTGAACAATATAAAGGTGAACCACAGCCAAAGTGATGCACTATCATTTAAACAGGAAATGAAGCAGCAGACATCCTTAGAACACAAACCCCTTCGATATAATGAAGAGATGATGTGTAGCACGTCACAAAAAATTGTCATCTAGATATGATAAGACACTTTTTAAAGGTTAAACCTGATATTTCCAACATTAGGGGGAAAGAGAGAGCGAGAGAAAAAAAAGACTACTCTTGCAACACTTGCATGATTCCACAGCCAAAAGGAAGCTATGGAAGTTCTCACTTGAACTTAAATTTTGATTAAAGACCAACTAATGCTTTTTCAAGGCTAGCTGTCCGGGTAATATCTGGAAATGTAACAAGAGCTGAATGGAAACAAAAAAATCAGATTGACCTGAACACCTGTTGCTGTCTCCCAAATGCACCGGAATGCATCAAGCATACAAATTGTATACGGGGGTATTTATTTAAAGGGAGCAGGATCTGCTCAAAGAGGAATAATGAATGTTATACCTGTGTGTCAGAGGGAGAGGCTGCAGGAGGATGGCTGGGAAGGGCAGTAGGAGTTTTGTTACTCCAGGTAGTGACAGTAGGGGCAATTCTAACCTGAATTGAACAAAGAAATACCAATCACGGAAAATAAAATTAAAACAAAACAAAACAAAAAACACCCTAAAGGGTATCACATTACCAGATGCAATGCAGGTTATAGGAACTCTGTGAACACACAAAATCAGGCATCCCAGTGCTTCAAAGCAGCCATGAAATCAAGATAATAAAATAAAAATAAAGACAGAGCCTAAATCATTGCACATTCAAAAGCAAAAAGAGAAGACAAGAGGTCAAGAGTGTTGGTATCTAAAGGGAACCACAGCAGGAAGATGGAGCATAGAGAAAGTACTAACAGCTAGAAAGCGGACTGGTGTTTGAACGGCATTATACATGCCCCTAAAGCCAGCTCTGTCAGAGTGTCATTATTACAAAGCCCCCCTTTGTCACATTTTCGTAACTGCTGCAAAAATTCACCCCATGCTGAGGCCTCACACCAAGCAGCACTTACACAATAGCCTATAAGTTACAAGGCTTCAATGAAATGGAAGTTGACTGCCTTCATGTAAGTGGGGTTTGTTTAACTTGGGTTCAGATGACCCTCTCAGATGTTTTATTTTAAAAAGTAAAATTTGAAATCCAGCTGTAGCACATGCACAATAAGCTTCTTCCTCAGTGTTAGTCTCTTCCCACAACTGGGTCCTCAGAGTTCCCACGGGATACCAGATATCTCCTATGCCCATGTTTTCCGTACTTTCCCAAGCCCTTAGCCCTACATTGTAATCACTATCTTCCTGACCAAGGATGAATGAGCAGGACTCTGTTGGCTCATCTAGATCACATCTTTAACTGCCGAGAGAGGGCACTGTTGAGGAACGGGAGATACTGCCGTACACTGAATTCATAGTGCCAACGTTGCATGTCAGAGGAAGGAGACAGGAGGTGAGCCTTAAATCCAGGTCTTTGCATAGTTAGAGTAAAAGCAACAACATTAAGTTACCACCTGGCTCAGGAATGACTTTAATACACCTACTTCTAATAATAGCGACGGTTTGTTTAGTCTGGAGAAGAGAAGACTGAGAGGGGACATGATAACAGTTTTCAAGTACATAAAAGGTTGTTACAAGGAGGAGGGAGAAAAATTGTTCTTCTTAACCTCTGAGGACAGGACAAGAAGCAATGGGCTTAAATTGCAGCAAGGGCGGTTTAGGTTGGACATTAGGAAAAACTTCCTAACTGTCAGGGTGGTTAAGCACTGGAATGAATTGCCTAGGGAGGTTGTGGAATCTCCATCATTGGGGATTTTTAAGAGCAGGTTGGACAAACACCTGTCAGGGATGATCTAAATAATACTCAGTCCTGCCACGAGTGCAGGGGACTGGACTAGATGACTTCTCGAGGTTCCTTCCAGTTCTATGATTCTATGTATTTTTTTGATAGAATGAGCCATTACAACAACAAATATGAACATTTTAATAACTTCCCAAATATGTATGTGCATGATTTGATCAATAATCAGTTTGCAATTTTAAAAAGTTAATTAGATGCTTTTCGCCTACTGAAAAAAAAAAAAAATAGAGTATTATAATGCAACACAGACGGAGACCCATAATTAAGCACATGTTTAAGTGCTGGCCTGAACAGGAATGATGGACTTACACATGTGTTTAAGTGCTCTCCTAAGTTGGGGCCAATGGCAATGAAACGAAAAGTGAAGGCTCAAATACTACGTTTTACTTTGCTCTGTCCAATCTACATACTGTTGCATGTCCGTCTATAACACCCCGTTAATATCAAATCCCTGCAGTACCTAAATGTGGAATTGTGTTTTTAACACAAGGAACCTGCAAGTCAAAAATTTCTTTGCACAGTTCACTTGGAATGTACTTGTTGGTTTGAGTTTAAACCATAATTTTACCAGTATGTAAGTTTTGTTGTTTTTTATTAAATAAGCAGAGGCAGTTCTCCCATCCCCTTCCTAGCATTTAACTCTAACGGGTAGAAAATGTGAAACTTCAGTTTGTAGCATTACCAAGACCATCTCGTATCTAGGAAAGCTAACATTTTCCATAACAGAACATGAAGGTTATTGCAACTGCAATATCACCTTTAAATACAATTCATTGGTTACAGGAAGGAAGGTGAGAGAGAAACAGAAAGGAAAAGCTGGTTTAATTATTTGTAATAATGTATCTGAAATCAAGCACAGTGATGTTTGCATAAATCTAATGAAGTCTTATGCCCACTCTGAAAGTTACTTTTCGTAAGTCCTACATCCAGGATATCATTTGGGGTTAACTCTGCAGTAAGGCATTCAAAGCCACCGATATACAAAGGAGGACAACAATGCCAAACACCCTGACCCTTCAGCCTTTCCTCTTCCTTCTGCCCTCAAAAAGACAAATAATTTTGTTTCCCTGATGCGATGCGATGCAGCATAACCCCCTCCGCAGCCAGAATCCAAAAAAGCTGGGAAGATGCAACTACTTGATTTACTTGAAGCATCAGATGCCTCAAGGCCAGAAAGTGTGAGCATTCCAGTAAATCCACACCGTCAGCACCCAGGATGTGAAGGGAAACCCAAAGCACAGACCTAGTTTCTCATTTCCATTTTCTCCATTTAAAAACTGTTCCTATACCACTAATACACGCCTTCTGTTCTCAAGGAATTAACTGAAAGCAGCTAGTGGCAAAAGGGCCAGCCAATCAACAATGGCTTGCAAAGGGATTGGCAATCACACTTAAACTAGGGGAACAGCTGAGATGGCGTGTCTCACACCATCCCACGGCAGTAATGGCAAACCTGTTTCCCCCCATTCTACCATGTAGTCTGATTTGGTACAGCCTTGAGACCAATCTAGCACAAAGGTCCCCAACCTCCTTTATATCTCATTTGCCTTCCCACCCAACAACTTCCTCCTCTACCCCAGACTCACTCACTCATTCTTCCAGCACATCTCACGCTCTGGTCTTCCAGGCCTCCCTCACCAGCACCTCTACCCTGTCCAGGGTGCAGATGTTCTCCATACACAGCTCCTACTCCACCTGCCTCTTCCCCACACCCCGGGGAAGAGATTTTAAGTATGAGGATGTACTGGCCACCCAATCTGTCCATCACTGGACTCACAGCATGGGCCAGCAGAATCGGCATCACCGGTCATGAGTTTGCTATTGCAGCTGTGCAGCAATTTCTCTGGCCGATTACAGAGCAACGGGCTGCAGAGTGACTAGCCAGCCCGACCTTAGCTGAAGAGATGGTTACTGCATGACATGACTGCATCTCAAAGGCTGCACGTTGGAGGGGAAAATAAAAATAAAAAAATCCCCGAAGCTGTAGTGCTTTGCACTGAAATACATTTGAAATTAAGGAGAAAAAATATCTCCAGCCCCAGGCTGCTTGATAAGATATGTGAGAGGGGTTTCCAAAAGCAGAGTAAAGGAGGCATCTACGCAGATGGCAAGAAAGCACAAAGGAATTGCTGTCCAAAGGGCTTGTAGGCACATCACACACACTTCGGATTCATGAAAGGAAACAAAGGGCACAAGCCATCATCTTCAAACCCCACGCAGTGGAAGCACTGCTTCAGCTTGACTGCTGTAAATCATTTACCTGCTGATAATACTGCTGGGCTGGGCCTTGGGGCATCTGCATTTGTCCAGCCACAGGTCCAGCTCTTCCCTTGGGCATGGGTTCTCTCTCATACGGGGACTTTGGTGTCTCCTGTCCCACTGGAAGTTCTCCCTGGGCTCTGCAAAGTCTGTCCCGCAACAGCATGATCTTTGGCTACAAATAGTAAACCAAAGCAAACACATAATTACACCAAGTGGAATCTGTGGCCTCAAATCAGCAGATGGATGGCCACTTACTGATCAGTTAAACTTCAAATGACTGTTCAGAAGAGGACAGGAAACTCCACTGAACAGTGTTCTGGTTGGCTGAAGCAAATCTGTTCGTCGGCCAAAAAACAGGCATTCCAGCTGGATCCGGTGCAGGTGATTCTACTGGAAGTGTGGGTTGAATCCCAAGTTTGGTATTCTCATTCCCAGGCCGGCAGTGGTGGGAATGCCACAGAAATGTGGAGAGAGGGGGAAAATGGGGCATGGGGGGTGATTGCAGCTACAACCACTGGTGACTGGCTCTAGAGGACTCTTCTCAAATCCGCACTAGCCAGGAGAATGGCATGCCAAGAAGGGAGAAGAATGAAATGCAATTCTCACAGCTCAGAGTGACAAGAAGAACTTCAGTATATATACAGGAATTAACTGATAGTCCAATAGCCACCCTGCAAAACCTATGGAATTCACAGTAAGTGGTTAGCAGGAGAGGAATTAAACCATTCATTGTAAGAGAGCACTGTCACTTGGGGACCACAAAGCAAAGTCTTGGCTTCACCTTGATTTATTTTCCAAACCCCCCTTTTAACTTCTGAGGCACCAGGAGACGATTATACTGAGACCATGTTCCATTCCAGTGACTTTTCCCACCTACGCACAATAATAATCCCTGTCAATGCAGTTCTGAGCGGGAAGAACCACCCCAAACCACATTGGAACATGTCTTCAAGTGACAGTTTTCTACACTATATGTGCCACGCAAAGGTCTTCAATTAAAGCTTGTTCATCTAGAAGGGGGCAGAAGGAAAGTTAAGGCCACTTACCTGGTTGGTGTCTGCCGGAAGGAAAGCCAATGCAGTAGCAATGCTGCCCTGTGCAGCCAACAGATTGGCATACTGACTCATCTTCTCAGCCAGAAGAGCCCCGACAGCATCAGCGTCCATAGATCGTGTAAACTGCACAGCCTTACGCAGGATTACTACTTTCTCAATGAGGTCCTGGGGGATTATGACAGAGGGGAAAACAGCAACTTAATGGGATCAAGTGAGAGAAAATGGCCACTAACTACAGCATGTCAGTAACAGACTCGAGGTCAACCTTGCATACTACACAGTTCTCATTACATTATTTTGAACAGAGTGAAAATAAAGATTTTCCCAACCATTATTAGCTGGTTTTCTGTGTAACATTCAGAGACAGCAAGATAATAGAACAGTAATCAGTGACCATTAATTTCAGTGCATTTTAAAATGTACTGACATTAAATAAACCAGTAGTAATCTGGTTACTCCATAAAGAAAAGCTTTTTAAAATTCTTATTTTATGAGATCTAAGGTACCTGTAGATTATCAGCAGCCATTTTTTCTAGTATTAGTTAACAAAAGAATGTTATTTACTGCTGTTACAAAATTTTTCTAGAAACAAAGCAGAAATGGGAAAGACCAGTTAGGTCATCTAATCCATCTTCTCGCAAATGCAGGATTGTTCCCTAACGTACCATTAATAGTGTTTTGGCAACTCTAGTTTTAATCGTCTTAAGCAAAGAGGATTCAACCACTCCCTCTGGGAGACTATTCCACAGTCTAATCGTTCTTACTGACAAGAAATTGTTCTTGATATTCATCATAAATTTTCCATTTCTTGATTCCATTCCATGACTCCTAGTTAAACCCATGTACCATTCAAAATAATTCTCCTCATTGCTTGCACCACCCTTTAACAACTGTGCCTCTGTATATGCAGCCCAAAACTGCATTGGCCCTTTTTTTCAAAAATTTTAACTATCAAACAGCACTGCAAACTCCATGTTCAATGAAATGTCTACTATCAACCCTTGCTCTCTTTCTGAAACCTATTCCCCAGTTTCCTCCTTCCCATTGACCAGCTGTGTTCTGGATTATTTTTCTCCCAGATGTCATTAATATTTTTTTCCCCAGTTGCATCTCACCTAGGATGACCAGATGTCTCGATTTTATAGGGACAGTCCCAATATTCGGGGCTTTGTGTTATACAGTATAGGTGCCTATTATCCCCCACTCCCCGGCCCCTGTCCTGATTTTTCATACTTGCTATCTGGTCATCCTAATCTCATTGTGTTATTTTCTGTTCACATTTCTTATCTTTCTCTTATTCCTCCATCCTCACTGGTGTTTGCAATAGCTCCCAGTTTAGTATAATTTGTTAATTTCATTCATGTACAGTTTACTCCCTCTTCTAGACCATTAATGAAGGTACAGTGTTTAAAAAATCCAGACCCACACATGAATCGCAATAGTACACCACTAGTATTGTGTGTTTATTGGACTGTTCTCTAGTTCAGTCATGTTTTTTCCCAGTAAGTGAATATCTTAATAAATAGGCAAGCTCCCCCCGCCCCCCCCAGGATTAAAATAATAGTTTCTGGGATGTCCAGCTCTCCCATATCACCGTTCGCTGAGGCCTAATATTAGCTCATTTGTGGTTTTTATAGTCTGAACTGGTGAAGCAAAACAATCAAAATGCAAATTCAAATCTGAGATATTTTTGTAACAAGGAAATCTTGTTCAGAAGACTGAAAAGTAATTCTAGTTATTTGAAATTCAACTACAAATACATAACAACATAAAATACAGTTCTAAAATATTTCTGTTTTCTTCAGCCTACTGCAAATATTGACCTGCCTGGCAGTATTACAATAAGCTACTTCTAAAATTGAAGTCCAAAGCAATTTCACAGGACAACATCATAAAAAGAAAAAATGCAAGAATTCCCTTATAGTGGGGAAACAGATATTGACTTTGCCTTAAGCACAACACATATATATAAGTCCAAAAAATAAATATATCCATGTCCACCTTCAAAAACACCTGTGACTAACTATTCTGGGTTTTACTTTTAGGTACTTCGTCCCCAAAGTTTCTAAACCATCTATTCCAAAAGCAAGAATTACAAAACAAATCAAGGTCTCTAATGAATTTAAATGATATATCAACCCTTGCAAAGACAGTATATAAATTCAAAAATGCAACAGCCTTATTTTTACAAGCTGAGATAAACATTGAACATGTTTTGCAATATAGTGTCACCACAGGCCATTTATAAATAATCTTATTTTACTCACTAAAGTAACACATCACTTTCATGCTGAAGGATATGCAAGTCTGTCAAAATCCCGTATAAAAATAAACTTATTTAAAAGCCAAACTCACATACTTACCAAAAGTACCACACCAAATTATTACAGCATGTCACTCAACACTTTTCTTCACAAAGACACTAACCTGAAGGGACAAGGGGCTGTTTCCATCCTGAGCTTTAGTCCAACACGCAACTAGTTTCTCTACATTCCCAGCACAAATATAACACAGACAAGCCTGTGTCTGCAGGAGATTGTCCCCTTCGTTTTCAAGTCTAGTGCCCAACAGATCTAAGAATTATGAACAAAAAGCATTTGAGTCATCTCAAAAAATACTTGATAATTAAAACAAAGTACCACTCAGGATGCTTGGACTAGCTCTAGGTAAGACAATGAAAATCCCTGTGATACTCAAATATATGCCAAAACTCTAAATTTAGCAAAATGTAGAAGAGAAACATTAAAATTGTCATTGTTTTGTGCGTACCCACTCGGTCATTTAGGGTGCTGTAGAAAATGTTACCCATCTTGCACAGAGGGAATGCAGGCATTGTGACACATTCCTGATACTGCTTGGCCAATGTGGCTCAGTGTTTATCTGCAGTCATAGGAACCCAAAGTGTGGGAACCCTCTTCCCTGACACTCGTGCTGAAAACAGACTAATTGTGCAACATGTTCATGTGTCCAAAGGGGACAAATGATGGGGGCTAGTCTGAACTTGTCTTACATTTTGCTGTTTATTTGCATGTGTCTGGCAATCTGATTTGCTAGCACAATATATTTTGTCTTGTAGCTGTGGCAGTATCCATCATGTGAGTAATGTTAATAAGGTTTAGAACATAAGGCTGGTGTAACCTTGGCTAGCCATTGGTTTATTATGCTAATAAGGCGAGGTGAGACAGCGTGGTATGCAGGAGTGAACACATGGTGTGGGTGGCTGGATTTCCTCTACATTCACCCTGGATTTCCTACTGACTTGCTGTGTGGTCTTTGGTGAGTCTCAAGGACCTGTTCCTTCATCCACTGACTTCAACAGAAGCAAGAGCAAGCCTTTAACTCCTCTCTGCCTCGGTGTGGGCATCTGTGGAAAGGAGACAGCACTTCCCTCCTCCTAGCCATGGTGGGAGAATTAATTTTTCCAAGGTGCTTTAACAACTTAAAGTGCTAACACGGTTGTATACAAAAACAGCTACACTCAGACCAATGGGCCATCAAGCCAGTATCCGGTCTTCTGACACTGACCAATGCCACATATTTCAAAGGGAATGAACAGAATGGGGCAATTATCAAGTGATCAACCCCGTCATCCAGGCCCAGCCTCTGGCAGTCAGAGGTTTAGGGACACCCAGAGCACGGGCTTGCATCCCTGACCATCTTGGCTAATAGCCATTGATGGACCTATCCTCCAGGAATTTATCTAATTCTTTTTTGAACCCCGTTATAGTTTTGGCCTTCACCACATCCCCTGGCACCGAGTTCCACAGGCTGACTGTGCATTGTGTGAAGAAGAACTTCCTTTTGTTTGCTTTAAACCGGTTGCCTATTAATTTCATTGGATGACCCTGGTTCTTCTGTTATGTGAAGGGGTAAATAACACTTCCATAAACTCCTTTAGTCATCTCTTTTCCAAGATGAACAGTCCCATACTTTTTAATCTCTCCTCAAATGGAAGCTGTTCCATACCCCTATTCATATGTGTTGCCCTTCCCTGTACCTTTTCCAATTCTAATGTATCTTTTTTGAGATGGGGCAACCTGAACTGCATGCAGTATTCAAGATGTGGGGGCATTCCATGGATTTATATAGTGGCATTATATTAGTTTCTGTCTTATTATCTAACCCTTTCCTAATGGTTCCTAACGGTGTTAGATGTTTGACTGCTGCTGCACACTGAGCAGATGTTTTCAGAGAACTGTTTTCATGATGACGCCAAGAACACTTTCTTGAGTAGTAACAGCTAATATAGACCTTAACATTCTGTATGTACAGTTGGGATTACATTTTCCAAAGTGCATTACTTTGCATTTTTCAACATTGAAATTCATCTGCCATTTTGTTGCCCAGTCACTCAGTTTTGAGGTCCCTTTGTAATTCTTGGCAGGCAGCTTTGGACTTAACTATCTTGAGTAATGTTCTATCATCTGCAAACTTTGCCACCTCACTTTTTATCCCCTTTTCCAGATCATTTATGAATATGTTGAACTGCACTGGTCCCAGTACAGATCCTTGGGGGACCCTTTTATTTACCTCTCCACTGTGAAAACTGACCATTTATTCCTACCCTTTGTTTCCTCTTTTAACCAGTTACTGATCCACATGAGGACCTTCCCTCTTATCCCATGACTGCTTACTATGCTTAAGAGCCTTTGGTGAGGGACCCTGTCAAAGACCTTCTGAAAGGCCAACTACACTATGTACACTGGAACACCCTTGTCTGCATGTTTGTTGATGCCCTCAAAGAATTCTAATAGATGTGCAAAGCATGATTTCCCTTTACAAAAGCCATGTTGGCTCTTCCCCAACAAATCATGTTAATCTGTCTGATAATTCTGCCTCATCTAGTCATGTTTCTGAAACATTTTAATTGGCATCCCATAAGAAAAGAATATTATGTACTGTTTTCTTAGCAGAGGCAGCTCTCATATTAATGGTCATCACTGCTGGCTTATAGGAAAAGATAACAGTGGTTGTGCTTTGCTTTGGCCGTGAAGAAGCATACCTGTTCTTTCCACGTACAAACACCTTTGAATTGTACAATGATTTAGGAATGGATCACCTTGAGGGGTATGTTTCTTTTATTGCAAAAAATTAAAACAATGAATTTAATGCTTTATGAAAAAAAGAGTTGGACTGACATCCCTGGAGACTGAAGAGCTGTCTGTTCACAGAACAGATACAATAGGGGAAGCTGCATGCTGAACCAGGAACACAGACAGATTTGGTTGGGTAGGAGATGAAAGATAATAGAGTATTGATTTCAAGTTGATTGTATTCCTTTAAAATTCCAATGAGTTCCCATAATCCAAAATAAAGGAATTATCCAATGAACGAACTCATTATGAATAAATTAATTCATTTGAAGGAAAATAACTTTGGAGTATTTAAAAGCATAGTTTCACTAAAGTTGAGTAAAATAAATTACATCCATTCTTAAGTTTTCTTACCACAGAGAGCTGCAAATTCATCTGGCCTAGCATAAGTCAACACAGCAGCCAGCGCCTCTCTCCAGTTTTGCAAATCACATGACTGAACTATCTCCTTCCAGTTCTTTGTCACAACGGCAGTGATGAGCTGGGAAGGAAAGAGAAAGACCGAATGATGTCTTTGTAGAATTCCCATTCCTGACACCATATCATTTATATCTATGCTGTGTGTCCAACCCCAAGGTATTTGGGACAGACACTTCACCATGACTCAACTAATCTGAAAGATTATGTAAATTCATGTTTAGATAGATCCAGTGAAACTTAGAAACCAGGGCAAAGGCAACACAGGACAGCAAGTACCCTTATTATAAAATTCACACCACGTGATGTGACGATCAGGTGCAGATGTCCCAGGGGGAAAAAAGAGGGTCTGAACCACAAAAAATAAACAATTGAATCAACTTATTGTATATAATATTATTATACTATAAACGTGTATTGAATAAGAGGTTTTCTGAAAGTTGGTAACACAGTGGTGATTAGCAGTGATTGTCACCGGGGGGGAGGGATAGCTCAGTGGCTTGAGCATTGGCCTGCTAAACCCAGGATTGTGAGTTCAATCCTTGAGAGGGTCATTTAGGGAACTGGGGTAAAAATCTGTCTGGGGATTGGTCTTCCTGAGGTCCCTTCCAACCCTAATATTCTATGATAGCATTACTGAGTGAGGTACGCATGGGTAGCGTGTAAAGTGTTACATGTGTGTGCTGGAAATATGTTCCTAAAATGAGTTCAGACAAAGCAATCTGAGTAGAGCAGATAAACAGGTTTGTCCTAGACAAAGGAATGTGGATTCACCAGTCTGCCAGGGTCAAGCTTTGCAAGCAAAGTACAACAGAAGTACATTTGCATCTAAGGTAAATAAAGTGATCAAACTAATTAAAAAAGCAAATTGACCAGAGGGTGAAAAAAGGGGCTTGGCGCCTTCAGCCTGAAGAACAAGCAGCAGGGGAGAGGAACTTCTTCTGTGCTTACTTTTCAAAGAATACATTTCAGGGGGTTATGGTCTATAACAAGAAAGGGAGAGAACCCCTTAGGTGCCCATCACTGAGAAGACATAGGTACAGCACGCTTTGAGCCTGTAAAAGTTGGATCCCCTAGTCTGAAACGCTATGAATGCTGGTAACCTGATGTACATACAAAAACTGCTTAGGCAAAGAAAGATTAAGTTTTAGTCACTTTTATTTTATAGCATGTTTTTCTTTTGTTTTATTTGTAACCATACCTGTCTCTTTCTCTTGCTTAGTATCACTTCAATTTCTGTTCTTTGTTCATAAACTTATTCTTGTTTTATTACAAAACCATCTCAGTGCTGTTGTATGGAAGTGTGAGTCTTAGCTAACCTAACATGTTGGTGTGTGTATTGTCTCTCTGGAGGCAGGGAACTTAATTTCTGTGAGTGTCCAGTGAGAGGGACTGGACACTGCAGGGAGACATCTCTGGGGAACTCGAGAACTGGGGTTCACTGATTGTCACCTACAAGGCAAGGTTTAGGCTGGCGGAGTCCTGAAGAGTTTGCTGGCAAGGCAGACAGGCTGATGTGTCAGAGAGCTGACACATACCTTATCAGCAGCAACACGCTCACTCTTGCTAAGGCAGAGTGGGAACATGGTGGCTCACAGCTCTGGGTGTCCTGAGTGCAACGTCACACGGGTACAGTAATCAGAAAATTTGGGACAATGCAGATACTTAAAAAAATTATTTTACAATACAAGGTTAGCTTTGTTTGGTTAAGAATTTAGATATAAAACTTCTGCACAACACAGGGCAAAGTGAGGGGTGTCACTGATTTTGTTCCTAAACTGCATGCCAATCAAACCTTTTAATTCCATTTTATTAAACTCTACGCCCCTGGCAGCCTACTTCACTGCAGTTAAAAGAGATTGCCCTAAGCAGAGGCAACCCAGACTTGCATCAACAATACTCTGTCCACTAACTGAACAACCCCACCCTTTGTCCTCTGAGCCAAACTGTCAGGATCTTGATAGTATTCAGTTTTTTCTTCCCTGCCTCCAGCTCTGCCCTCCAGTTACTCATCCACTTCAGATGGAATACTGATTTACTCTGCAGCTGTGTTGATATTTAGTGAACAAGGGCCTTGTAAGAAACACAACTGGGCATAACAAACAGTTTGTATGACTTTAGAAGAAAAACAAAGGCAAGTAACTAATCCAAAAAAAATGTGCAATGACAAATGTATCACTTATTTGCTAACACAACACATAGGTAAGGGATTGGTGTTCCACAGAATTGTCTTTCCCAAAAGGATGGATTGCCAAAAGGAGTATTTGAAATACCACTACTTCTGTTCTTTAAGCCTACTAAAAATATCTAGGAAAGGTCTCAGAGAAGGGGACAGATTTTCCCACTTTACCCTTGCCCCAGACAAAAGAAATTGGAACTGCCCTTGCCCCAATCGGATCATAGGGAATGGCCACTTAGAGCCTTCAGATGGTGTGTTAGTGCTGGTCATGCTTTGCAGCCTTACACCCTGAGCCAGAAAAGCACTTGAGTAACCTGCTCAACTTTAAGCACAGGAGCAGTCCCATTTGAAGTCACTGCTCCCTGTTAAGCATGTGATTAAGGGCTTTGCTAATTCAGGACCTTAGCATGAGGATAAAAACCTGCTCTTTTCAATTTTGCCTCCTCCTACTGCACCGTTAAATGCCTTTCCCTGTCAAAGGAACAGTGAGAAGCAAGAACTGAAATACGCGGTCAGTTTCAAAATGCCAACTTTGGTAACAGTATGTCTTGATGGCTGCTCCTCTTGCTTTCACCTTCTGCTGACCCTCTGATGCAAGTGAGCAGCAGGAGGCAAAGAACTGAAGGAGCATTGCCAGCAAGGCAGAAGCTGAAAAGTACAAATAACCAGATGTCCATATCACACTGTCTCATAGATGTCATGTGATTAGATTAGTCCTGCTATTCTTAGATAACCTTTGTACACAGTAAAGCAAAACATCAGCAAAAATCTCTACTCCAACTGACTGGACAGAAATTAACATAATAAGTGCTGCAGCTGGAGTAAGTACAGTACTTGCTAAAGATGACCAGATAAGAGACCGCACATACACTAAACACTGTTTAAACTAGATATTTATCCTTGTTCATCAGCGAGGATTCTTTTTACTCAATGGGATCAACACATTTTAAAAGGATGAGGAGAGAGAGTAGAAATAAGAGTAAAAGCTGCTCTTCGTCCTAGCTAATAAGCCTGTTCTCTGCTTAACAATACACAAAACAGAAAAACACCCTTTCACTCACAGATCCAATGAATGAATTTACCCTACATTCAATTCTCCTAGAAACAAATGTATACAGATAGCAAGGAAAGTCGTATGTCACCAGAACATTAACAGTTTCAGGAATCTGCTGAAAGCCTATACACACAGATTTTGTTTTAGTTTTCAGTTGAAAAGCTACATACCCTGGTAATTTTGCTTTGCATCTTAGCAAAGTACTTTTTCTGCGTCCTTGACAGCAGCTCTTGTCCTCCTGCTATGGCCAATATGATGGCATCAGCCATGCGATTATCATGTAAGCAGAGATCAACCGCACTTTCGAAGTTACCAGTCAGCAAAGCCTGGGTAATCAAACCATCAACGTCTGCAACAGGAGGAATAATTTAGTTTTAAAAATTTCACTGCTTCAAAATAAAATAAGCATTAAACATACAGTTATATAGGTGAGTCAAGTAGCAGCTTCTCTCTCACTGTGTGATGCTGGGCTGTTTTCTTCTTAAAGATTTCCTTGATTCAGGAAAAAAATTAAGCACATGTTTAAGCTCATTGCTATTCAAGACAACACTTTCGTATATGCTTAAGTGCTGTCCTCAATAGGGTGGATTTCCTGAACCAAGGCCAAAGAGCCTGCAGCATTATCACCTTGTGCTATGATCCCAAGAGATCTCAAACCCATTTGGTCAGGCCAGACCAGTACTTGGATACGAGATCTCCAAGAATCACGTACTTTAGTGTCTTAGGCTAGGTCTACACTGGGGGGGGGAATTGATTTAAGATTCGCAAATTCAGCTACGCGAATAGCGTAGCTGAATTCGACGTACCCCGCTGTGAGGACGGCGGCAAATTGACTGCCGCAGCTCCCCCGTCGACGGCGCTTACTCCTCCTGACGAGGTGGGAGTATGCGTGTCGATTTGGGGATCAATTTATCCGTCTAGATGAGACGCGATAAATCGATCCCCGAGAGATTGATTTCTACCCGCTGATCCAGGCGGGTAGTGTAGACTAGCCCATAGGAAGTACTGCTGGTATTTCACTAGGCAGCACTCTTTTTTCTGAGTCAGTACTGAAACTATGACCCAGTGTATTTTGTCAGGGCTTCTTGAAGTGCTATCTTGTGGATGAGATGTACAAGAAAGGCCTTGAACTTCGGTGGTCACTAAAGATCCCCTGGGAGTGTTGGTAAGAATGAGGTGTTAACACCCATCTCCTGACCAAATCTGAACTCTGCTAACAACAGTCTGTCTACTAAACCCTTCTTCTAGTTTCAGTGTCAACTGGTACAGGATCCTTCCTAACAATCTGTCTAAAAGTAGTGTTGCTATATGCAGTTAAAAAGGTGTCAAACTACCCAGAGGTGGATGCATTTCAGTGATGGGGGATGCAATCCCTGTGTAATTCCTTACTTTTCCTAACACAGATGTTGTAGTACTTTGAGATTGTTGGGTGAAAGCTAATATAGAAGTGCAAATAATTGAAATGCGGGTAAATAACAGACTCTCTGACATTCCCTAGGCAGAAGGCTCCATATAAAGAGAATTTAGGTAATGCTACAGTTGCTGTATCTCAATAATTAAAAATATTTGCAAGTTCCATGAAATCAATATAAACAGGTTTTTACCTCCACTGACAGAGATGTTAAACGTTTCTTTTCCAGATGTCAGCTCTTCAGTCTCCTCTTTTGTTCTCTAACAGAGAGGAAAAGTGCAGTTTTTCAGTCTATGCAAAGATTAGGCTAAATAAATCCATGTTTGAAGACATACACCGTATATTGGAGGGCATGGTATGCTTTCTTACAGCCGTTCCCCAAGGGGCCACTAACTTAGAATGAAAGAGCATTGTTATGCTCAGTCTTTCTACTCAATGTCATTAACTTCCCCCAGCACCCGTACAAAGCAAATCTCTGAGCACTGTGGAAAAGCCGGGAACGTACCCAGTGATCTACCTAGCTATGCAAATGTACAAACATAAAAACACACTGCTGACAGATCACTGATGAGCATTATTAAAACTAGATGCAATTGGGGGAAAACACTTCAAAAACATCAGGGTTCACTTCACTGGGAAGAGGTTCATTTAAGTACCTGGGAAAGTATTTAGACATTGCGAGCAATTACTTGGACAACAAGGTACAGCCTTGGGATTTCCATGCATGAATGCACAGAATAGTAATAATTAAAAAACCCTCCAGAAACTTTAGCTAATTAATCCTCCCAGCCCTCTGTGAGGAGTGCAGATGATAACATCCTCATTTTACAGAGAGGGAAACCAAAAAGTTACGTCACCTGCTCAAGGTGTCAGGGTGAGTCCATGTCCAAGCGTCTAATTGCTCCAGCATGATGTATCAGGTTGGTATGTACTGCTTTTTAAATAAGCATATATTTTTCCCCACAAAAAGGCTGATCTGTATGTTAATCCTACCTACCTAACACTTAACTTTACTGCACGGAGATCTGGTGCTTGATCCTACAAGGTCCTGGGCACCCTGGCTCAATCCAGCAAAGCATTTAAGCACTTGCTTAGCTTTGGACATTGAAATGAGACCACTCACATGCTGAAAATTAAGCAGATGCTTAAAAATGCTTTACTGGATAAGGACCAGAGCATTCAGCAGCCTCTACAATAGAACCGTTTATGATCTTTCAGTGAAAAAAAACAACAACGATCTCAAATCCGATGTGAAAATCTATGCACCACATGTTAATTTTGGTATTTAAAATAAAATTCATATAGAAATGCGTACTACCCAGTGGAAGTCTCCTTCAAACATGAGTTCTCAACCTTTTCATAGTGTGGACCAAACCTGAACAGAGAAACTGTCGATTGACCACGTCCCCTCTCATTTGCCATTGTGCAAATATGCGCAGGTACAATACACACACACACAGAACATTAGAAAGACACACTAGAAAGGAAATGAGCTGTTAAGGCAGTGGGTAAGTGCGTGATAACCCAACATAGTTAATACAGAAGCCAACACTTACCTCTCCCAAGAACGGCTCTTCAGTAGCTTGGCTATCTTCATCATCACTTTGTACTGATTGGTCCGATTCTTCAAGAGCCTTTTGCAGAGAATGGAAGATGGCATTTGGAAAAAGGTAGCAGGGGAGAGAGAGAGAGAGAAAGACACTCAGCACTGAAGAACACAGATTAAAAGGAACACGAGCCAACAATATACAGAGCGAGTCTGCCAAGAGCAGAACTCCATTTGCAGAAATGTAAATGTCTTCACTTCCTCGGTTTTCCCCACTAAGAGCCACACTTAGGCCACATCTACACTACAACAGCACAGCTACAGCGCTGCAGGTTCGCCACTGTAGCCGCTGCACCGTAGCTGCTTCCTACGTCGACGGAAAGGGTTTTTCCACCGATGTAGCCAATCCACCTCTCTGAGAGATGGTAGCTATGTTGATGGAAGAATTCTGTCGACCTAACTATTCTGCACAGGGCACGGAGTTTTTCACAGCCCTGAGCAATGTAGCTAGGTCAAATATAATTTTTAGGTGTAGACCAGGCCATAGTTTTCCAATTAGCCATCTGAACACATGTAGCCACTTTTTTAAAATTTGACACTTATTGATGGTAGCCAAAAGAGCATGTGCACTATAATGATATGAAGAGTGTTTGTAACAGACTCTGACAAAGGAGAGAGTGTGAAGCAGGTAGGGCGAGGGCATATTTCATTACCACTTTAGACCACTAAGAAAAAAAAAGATGCGTATTCAATGCAAGCCCTTCTTACAAGAAAGCTTACAAGTGGAAATCTCAGATTCAGTCCCGCATGCTGAAAATTAAACCATTGGACCAAACCCTTCTCTGTAACGCAGACAGGTATGCTAGGGGAGAAGTGTGGCCAGGCGCTGCAGGGGAAACCCTAATTAGCTCCTGCCACCCCAACCCCAATCAGGGGAAATGGGTTCGGGCTAGGTCACTAGCTAGGACTGTCCTGGAAAATGGCCACACCGGCCTGCCTCATTAACAGGGGCTAAAAGCTTGGGAAGAAGGGGGGGGTGGCAGAGAGGAGTACGCTCAGAAGGAGCCTGTTGCCACTGAGGCCTGTGCTAGGCCAAACCTGTCAATAATCTATTTACAGATAGTTGGAGCTGGTTGGGGGGGGACTGGACACAGGAATAAAGAGTGCGGGTGTTGCACCAGCTTGAAGTGGTCCTGACTTATTGGGGAGCGGGGCCAGGAGGCTGAACCCAGCGGGGCACGGTGAGCACCCCGTTACAAGAAGGGCCTAGCTTCCAGGCCTGCTGCTGCATCAGATTCACTCTGGGAAGAGTGGGCAGCCCCCTCAATCAGTATCCTGCAATGTACAGCACACACTAGCCAGGGCCACCAACTGCTCCTCTTGACAGGAGCAAAGCACGCTGCCTGGCAGTGCATTCCCTGCCTTCTTCCACCCCTACAATCCTGGACCTGGACAGTCCCTAGATCATTGTTGTGGCGAGAGCTCCCTTCCCCAGCTCCCTCATTCCATATGATAAGGGCAGGATTCCCCGTACTGTCTGTCTCCAGAGTGATGAGCACTTAGACGCCACAGATTATATTTCTCTCTGCAACTCCCATTAGAGTGAATTACTATCTTGAATTAGGTTTAGCCAGAGTTCACAACACTTTGTTTTACCAGATGTTTAAGGGACGGTAGAAATTGCAATATAAGTAGAGATTGCCTACAACAAACGTGACTTGCTGAGAATGTGGGACTGCAGAGAGAAAGAGAGAAGAGGAACTGTTTATTTCTGGGCTAGCTACGAAGGTTGTTATTTATTCTGTGCTTTCCAGGGTGGGTCTTCCCCCAACACGTTGCAATTCTTTTTGTTAATGATCCGGAGGCTGCAGAGATTGCCTGACAACAGGAAGGATGACACCTTTCTACACCCACAGACAACATAAACATTGTAATGGACACTACAAAAGGATTAAAAAAGCAACCAATATGGAGGAGCAAAGAAACCCCACAAGACTCATGTCAAGATTAATTTCGCTCCCTGTAGACAGAGATCCTAAAACAAACACACCATTAACTGCTAACTGGGTGATAAGAAATAAACTAACTAATGATATTCACACAATTCTAGTGCCAGAGATTTCAGGGATTTTTTTAAATATGAACTTTTGGATTTTATGTGGAAATTGTAAATTTACAACATGCTCATAATCTGAGTCATTCATATGTTCTGGTATAACTACTGAGTTAAAAGAGAAAGTATTCTTACCTGGCACATTTTTGTTATATTAATATGGCAAAAAATATTTTTGTTGTTTTTGTTTGCTTACCTCCTCTGGTTTGCCATCTACAAGACTCTCTTTATTCAGAGCTGAAGTAATCTACAAAATAAATAAGATTTATTAGTTAAGTGGTTTTCTCTCTTACTTTAGGGTATGTAGCAAGTGTTAACATTTCGCAGGTCACCATAAGTTGGAGATGAAGATAAGGCCCTGATTGCATGAGAGTTGAAACCATGCCAGAACATTTCCCTGATCATTGTGCAGAGGAATTTACGTTGAGACCCATGCTAACCAAACCATGATGGAACTGACTGCTTCTAAAGGTTAAAATCTTCTTGGATTTTAGCTTTCTGGGGGTAGAGACTGTGTCTTCCATTGTGTTGCACAATGGGGCCCCAGTCCTGATTGGGACTTCTGAGTTCTACTGTAGTAATAAAATAATAAAAATAATGTTATAACAACTCTCAGGGGGGGAAATCCCTATCTATAGTGATTAGGGGAACTGGATTTTGTTAGGATTATTTCAACCACAGCACGATAATGTGTCAGGGTAGGATTTTCAAACAGGCGGAAGAGTGCAGACACCTACCTCTCATTGACTTTCAATGTGAAGTGGGTGTCTAACTCCTTTAGATCCCTTTGAAAATCCCAACCTAATGTATAGATAAAGAGTTAAAATACAGACTGGAAAAGCATTAGTCCAGCAGCTGGACAGAATGGCTTTTCTAATACCACTAATCACATCTGATTACTTCTAGTTCTACAGCTTGAATAGTATCCCTAGAGGCTGTTCTAGTCTGTAAATTTAGCTTAATGCACAGGTTTTTTCCTAGACTCTCATTTTTATTTACATTACTGTAAATACAGCAATGAAAAGTCATATTCCAGAAGTTCCCTTGGTTTGGCCAGAGTGCCAGACCAAAAAATAATAAAATAAAGCCACATGCTACTAGAAGCTCATTCTGGCAAACTGACACCAATTCCTCTTTTTATATTAGTGATAAAGTAAGGAACCTAAAAATGTTAAAGAATAAATTGTTTTTTGTTGTCAAGATGTCATTAACTCTAAGACTAGTCAGTCACTCTGTATTGTTTCAACTCAATAGATAACATGGATTCAATTTAAAGTGCAATTCTTTGCTGAAAACTGGCTATTTTTCAGACACACTTAAGTTTGGAGGTGCTACAGATTACAAAAATGAGTAAAGTGTTTGCACCAACTTAGTCAAAATTAAAGGAAGACAAACTGGAGATTTCATAGAGGCAACACTGTTCTACTGAAAAAGGTGAAGAATGCAGCATTGAGAAATAAAGGTGATGGCTTGAAAAGCAAGCTCAGAAAAGCACGTCAGATAGGGTGACCAGGTATCCGGTTCTCAACCAGAACACCCAGTTGAAAAGTGATCCCGGTGGTTCCGGTCAGGACCCCTGCCTGAGCTGTTGACTGTCTGGTTGGTGGCACCAGGACTGGCAGGCTCCCTGCTAGCCTCCGCCCCGTGTGGTTCCCAGGAAGCAGCTGGCATGTCCCCCCTCCGGTTCCTACACGTAGGGGCAGCCGGGGGCTCCACACGCTAACGCCGTACCCCAACCCCTTGCCCCAGCCCAGGGCACCCTCCCACAACCCCCTGTCCCATCCCAGAGCCCTGTCCTGCACCATGAACCCCTCATCCCTGGCCCCATCCCAGAGCCCGCACCCCCAGCCAGAGCCCGTACCCCCTCCCACACCCCAACCCACTGCCTCAGCCCAGAGCCCCCTCCCATACTCCGAACCCCTCAGCTCCACCCCCAGCCCGGAGCCACCTCCTGCACCACAAACCCCTCATCCCTGGCCCCACCCCAGCCAGAGCCCTCACCCCCCTCCCATACCCCGGCCCCCTGAGCCAGCCCGGTGAAAATGAGCAAGTGAGTGAGGGTGGGGAGAGCGAGCGACATGGAGGGGAGGATGGAGTTTGCAGGGGGCAGGGCCTCAGAGAAGGGGCTGGGCAAGGGTGTTCGGTTGGTGTGAGTAGAAAGTTGGCAACCCTAACGTCAGATTTCAAGGATTTGTGTACGCAGAGACACAGAAGATACTATGAAGATGCAGAGCATGGACATAGAAAACTCATTTTCTATTTCAAAGCACATTAATTCACCTAAAAGGTCAATCAGGTCCCATACCACCATACTTACATACTCTACATATACCACTAAATTCCTTACCATTAACACTTACAGACATTTTTGAACTGGCACCTAATCAAAGTATGGGTTTGAGGGTCTGAAGTGTCTTGCTGTCTTCGTGATAACAGGCACCAGAGACCAATTTTAAACACAAGAATGAAAAACTGTGGGTCTGAAGTAGGGCCGGCTCTAGGCACCAGCAAAACAAGCTGGTGCTTGGGGCAGCACATTTTTAGGGGCGGCATGGCTGGCGCCAGAATGCCGCCCCTGCCGCCCCTAAAAATGTGCCCCGGCCGCCCTAGCTCACCTCCGCTGCTGCTGCCGCTCGCGCGCCGCTACTCGTCCTCCCTCCCAGGCTCTCAAACCTGGGAGGGAGGGGGAGACTCCGAGTGGCCGCGGCGCGCACGTCACTTCTCCCCCTCCCTCCCTCCTTCCTAGGCTTGAGAGCCTGGGGGGAGGAGGCAGGGCTGGGGATTTGGGGAAGGGGCGGAGTTGAGGCGGGGCCGGGGGTGGGGAAATTGTTTTTGCTTGGGGCGGCAAAAATCCTAGAGCCGGCCCTAGTCTGAAGACTTATCCCTGTATCCTACTTAGGCAACAGTTGTTTCTGGAGACCAGATTTAACTCTGTCACTCCAAGATAAGGATGTTTTTCTGGGTTAGAAAGAGGTGAACTGTACCCAAACAGTGCAAATTGCTATTTCAAGAGGTGGAGAAAACATCTATCTTTCTGAATGTAAATGGATTTGATTGTTTTGGGGTTCTTCTTGGGAGGGAAGGGTTTCCTGTTTCCTAAAAATTATTACCACCCAAATAAAAAAAAAAGAGTATTACTCTCTTAGTATTTTATCCTAATTCGACACTGAAAAGAGGGTTTAATTTTTTTAACTACGTACTATACATGTGTAATTGCACTGAATTGCATCTCCACATACATGAGTAATTCCTATCAACAGGAAAAAAAAGAGGTTCAGATTTTCAAAGCAGTCTAGAGGATTAGACACACATTTATTAAAATTAATAGATGTATCTAAATCCTCTTGACCGCTTTGAAATTTTCAGCCTGAGTGTTTACAACAAGAGGAGAATATATACCTTAAAAAAATATTGCTACTGCCATAAAAAGCTCTAGACAGAAATTTCTCCAGGGTCTCATAAGGTATTTTGTGTTGTGTATCTAGATAAAAATTTCAGAGCAGATACGGTGTTTTTCTGGATCTTCTTGAACAATAAGCACACTGCTGGTGCTTAAATAATAAGTCTTCAAGTTAGTGGTATTTAAATAACCTGAGGGTACTGTTTATAGCAGTGGTCACCAACTGGTCGATCGATTGCGATCTCTGGCGGTGCAGTGTGGCTGCCACTAAGGCAGACTCCCTGCCTACCCCAGCCCCACGCCACTCCCGGAAGTGGTCAGCATGGCCACAGGGGTGGGAGGGGAGGGGGGCTAGGGGTCTCTCTCCGCGCACTGCTCCTGCCTGCAAGCACTGCTCCTGCAGCTCCCATTGGCCAGAAGAGCTGCAGGGGCAGTGCTTGCAGAGAGGGGCAGTGTGCGGAGCCACGTGCCACCCCCACCCCCCCGCACAGGGGTGCGTTGGCCCCTTCCGGGAGCGGTGTGGGGCCAGAGTAGGCAGGGAGCCTGCCTTAGCCTCGCTGCACCGGCTGCCAACCGGGAGCCGCCGGAGGTAAGTGCTGCCTGGCAGGAGGCCACACCCCAACCCTCAGCCCGCTCCTGGAGCCAGTGCCCCATACCCCCTCCTGCACCCAAAACCCCCTCCTGAACCCCAACCCCTTGCCCAACCCCTGACCCTCTTCCCAGAGCCAGCACCCTGTACTCCCTCCTGCCCCAGCCCGGAGCCCCCTCCTGCAGCCAAACTCCCTCCTAGAGCTTGCACCCCAACCCCCTGCCCCAGGCTCAGCCCAGAGCCCCCTCCCACACTGCAAACCCCTCGGCCCCAGCCCAGACCCCGCACCCCCTCCCCAACCCGGTGAAAGTGAGTGAGGGTGGGGGAGAGTGAGTGACCGGGGGGGGAGGGGAGGAGAGTTGGAGAGAGGGGGGCGGGGCCTCAGGGAACGGGCGGGGTAGATCCTGGATTGCCCTTAGATTAAAAAAAGTGATCTTGGGCGTAAAAAGATTGGAGACCACTAGTTTATAGGATAGTCATTGTAATATAGTAGTTATCACAGGGTCATAACTGCATCCTGGGATAATACAGCTTTAACTGAGTTATCAGGAAGCACCCTCAAGATACTACTACACAGAAAAATGTTATGTCCTCTCACATGCTCTGTTTTGTTACTGCCATTCCAACTCTCCATCCATATGCCAAATAATATAAGCACCTCAACTTCTGACCCTGTCTCTAATATTTTATATTTCAATATATTCCTCAGTATAAATACTTAATACATACACAACTTTCAAGCAGATTTACCTTTTGCCCTAGGTCATCCTTCCTGTACCCCAAAAGTTCAAGGTATTTGCCACGAGAATCTTCTTCAAAATTCACCTTTAAAAAAACAAAAAACTAATAGTCAAAAGAACCATGTTTTGAATCCTAATTTCATTTTCCCCATTGTAATTTCAACTGACCATGTATTGGAAATCAATGATTAAGCAAAATGTGTTAAAAAGGGAGAACTTAATTGTGGACTCTGAGGATCTGGGCCTCTGAGTATAGCTATGTCTAGTAACTGGACCTCTTCAATTTCCATTTAGTTCTTATTCTGAAAACACAAAACGTCATAACTAATAACAGAAAGCATATTTTACCTTACCAAATGAAATCTCTCATTACCTGACCTAGTATAAAGATGTACCAATACTAGGCTAATGGTTAAATTATGTCAAACCTTCCCCAGAATCTGTAGCTCTTTGCTTCTGCTAGAACATCTTTTAAGAGCAGACACTAAAGCATACCTTATTTCAAAGATTTCTTGTCCTGCCACCAGTAATCTCTTTTGATCAAGTATATGGATTATTTGATACCATTTTCAGAATCTAATCTCATTCTACTGTACAAACTAGAAATTGCCTCATTAGTTTTACACAGTGTTTTCTGTTTAAAATGTTTTACCATGTACTGAGAACCACTTTTAGTATTGGTTTTAAGAGGCTGGGGAATCCGTTAATTCAGAAATATCTGAAAAACATTACCTTTAAGAAAGACCACACATTTTTCTCAAAATCAGTCTGGGCAGCTTCTATTTTTTTCTGACAGTAGCTGATGAAGCCTTCGGATTGCACAGCTTCTTGCAGCTGATCCGAGCGGTTCAGAAACTCTTTCTCTGTGACAACTTGACTCACATACACGTGGTGGTGCTGCTGCTGCTGCTGCTCAGCTCCTTGTTGATGAGACTTTATATTCTCAAATGTAACGAGCTTCCCTCCAAACTGTAATTTAATAAATAAATGTACCAAATATTACAACATATTTATACCATGCACACCCATTTATATATTACACACACACACACACACTTTCTCTCTTGATTCATTGCCCCAATCCTGCAAACACTTACACACGTGAGTAGCCCCATTGAACTCATTGAGACTACGAAGAGTAGTAAAATTACTCATTTGCATAAATGTTTGTAGGATCACAGCCTCAGACTGAAAGCTCTTAGGAACAGGGACAGTGTATTTGCACATCTAACGCAATGGGGCTCTAATCTTGATTGGGGCTTCTGGTGCTGCTACGACAGAATTGTTAAATAATAAAATTATGCATACACATATGGCATGATAAGTGCTACCTGAAAACATACCTAAAAATGTGCAACACTATCTTAGCACACAACTGGCAGATTAGATAGACAGAAATAAAAGTGGCAGAGAAAGAACCAAGATTGGGATAATAGGGAAAGAAGAAGAAGAAGAAAAAAAAAGGTAACTGATTTGGCTTTAAATGAGTAAATAGTATAAAGCAAAAAACCCACACACATCCAAATTTCTCAGTTAGCTAATGGAGAACTAGGATGAGCTAATAGGAATCAACATCCCAAAGTACAGTTAGAAGGATATATGAATTGTTTCCAAAACAACATTAATTATACCCTAATGGAGATGTCAAATTTCACGTTAACCTATGAATCAGATAACACTATGCTGAGACTAGATCAGTATTTTGGCACAGATATCTATTCTGAGTCAGGATTCAACACTGAGAGAACAAAACCCTAGTATATTCTAGTTCTCAGTTAAAAAACCTGTAACTTAGAAGTAAGTGAACAATGAAGTTATAGAACAGATGGCTCTGCTCTCAAAGTACAGTGGAACTTTGCTAAATCTCACTTGGCTAATCTGTGACTTTGATAATCCTATATATATATATATATATATATACACACACGCACACACCAACAAAACTTGGCATTCTCACCCTGCTTCTCAGCAAAGACTTAACAGCAGAGAGGTCTCACACACTTCAAAGCTGTTACTAAACATAAGAGTGTATTTACTATGCAGTGTAGTTCGTAATTGAAAACTAAAGTACACATAGCAAAGTAAATTAACAAAGTGTATGGTGATGCAGCACCTATAAAAATTATTTTGTAACATATTTATTCGCTTGGCTGCCAAATGCAAAACGTGGTACTCCACAGTGGACTTTCCAGTCATTATTGCAAATGAGTGAAGCTCTGTTGTAATGCAATATAGCACCCTTTCTACACTGCTTGCAGAGAATATATCAGAAATGTTACCACAAAGTCAATTTTGCCCACTCAGTAGCCTACAAAGGGGCTCTCACTTACTGAAAATGATGCACCCACAGGCCGTCGGACCCATTTGGGTGGCTTCTTTAATGGTAGAACAGTGCTCTGAGGAGTTGTCTGCTGTGGAAGCTGCAACGGAGGGAGGGGCTGCCCCGTGCCAAATGGATCAAGATTCCCAAAGGAGGATGAAAGCTTTAAAGAGAAAGAAAGTGATTGCACATTTCCTGCAGTATTCAACATAAGATACATATTTGTACATGATATTTATTCAACAGTCTAGTGCACTACTTTGGCAGTCAATGCTTCTGCCATTTTCAAATATTGTCACACGGAACAAACTATTTTCTTCTCCAACTTCACATTCTCCTGTTCACGTTTTTCAATACCTTGTCTACCTGTTTCTGCCTCAAACCATCTGTGCTCCCTCCCATGATGGAGTAAATGCTGATCCGTCCATCAAAAGAAGCAGCTGAAAGGATAGCAGGGTTTCTGGGACACCACTGAACGTCAAAGCACCATTGGGTATTTGTGGGAAGCTCATACAACACCTGTGCCAAAACAGAGTTTGATGAAACAGTATTAACATAATAAACGACACTGTAGACACTAATGTGTCACTAAAGATCCTGTGTCAGTAGGATGGGCAACCACACTCTGAAACAGGATTATGGTCTCCTGCTTTAAAATCATCTCCATGGGACGAGAGAAAGGAGGGGCTAAAAACTGTGGCTAAAGGCTTTCAAGAGAAGAATGATGGCTTTGTGGTTAAGGTGCTGGAATGCGACTCGGGAGATCTGGCTTCTGTGCCCACCTCTGCCACAGACATCCTGCACCACCCTAGGCTAGTCACTTAGGGTAAATTTTTCAAAAACTAAGGGATTTAGGAGCCTAAATCCCATTGAAAATTATGCTATTTTTCTCAGCTGAGAACCATTGGCTTCCCACTTTGATTCAACAGAGCCATCGTCTGCTGCTGATCAGGGCACAGCATAAGGCTGATTGCTTTGGAACGAGGGCATGATTGGAAGAATGAGGTATAGCTTGTTTCTCTTGTATTATATAGTAACTACGGGAGCCCTCTGTTGGGCGAAAAACTACCTGTTTACTTCCCATAGATTTTAATCAAAGACTCAAGTCTACTGAATAAAGAATCCACACCGTTTTAAAAAGTTGTTCAGTTAAAAACCTGCAAGGAATGTAATTATTAAAGCTTCTATTAATTTTCCATCAACACAATCAGACATTAATTCTTACCACTTCTACAGCAAATACAAAATAGTGTCTGGTTGAAAATGCCTTATAGCTTTAAAAAAAAAAAAGGGGGGGGGGCATATAAATTCCCATCCAACAAAGCTGAAACATGATTAACTTCAGTGGGACTACGCACCTGCTTAACATTAAGCATGTGCTTAAGTGCTTTGCCAAATCAGAGCCATAAAGATGTAGGTACAAAAACATCTGTATTAGAGTAGGGTACTGCTATTTAAATGGTGGAGTAAGAAATGACACAATCAATACTAATTTGATTTCTCCCCCAAATCAGAGTTCTCATGCGTAGCTTTGAATGGATGCAATCATGTCAAAAACCCATGGCCAAGAAGCCCCAACACCTTCAAAAACTCCTTCCTCAGAGTAGGAGCAAAGAAAGCAGATCCTTTCAAATACCCCACTCCATGGGGGCCAAAGGAGGTAGGGAGCAGGTGTGTGGTCTACAAAGGCTTTCACATGTGCAAGGAAAAGGGTTCAGGGATCTCATATGGAGGGCTGAAAGTTTGCTGGTATGGCGTACCATATGACGTAAGACGCGGCTGCCGGTACCGGCTCGTACAAGGCTGATGTTACCATCGCTGCCTCATTTGTGCCCCCCCAGGGCCGCCGATGGTGGGGGGCAAAAGGGGCAGCTGCCCCGTGGCCCGGCAATTTAAGAGGCCCAGGACTCCTGGCCACCGCCGCTGCTACCGCAGCAGCGGCCAGAGCCCCGGGCCCTTTAAATCGCTGCCGGAGCCCCGGGTGGCACTGGGCAGCATGCAAGGGCTGACTGGGGGAGGCTGACCCCCAGCCCCACCCCTTCCGCCCGAGGCCCTGCCCCTTGTTGGGGGGCCTGGAGCCGGGCCCCTGTACCGGTAAGTATTTTATCTTACTTTCACCCCGCCCATATGTATCACCAGACCCCAGATTTTTGGCTCATGGTTTCTTTGGATTGCAAAGAACAGCAGGTGTGTCAAAAAACACACCTCAAGGAAACCATGGACAAAAAAACAAGAGTCCATAGACAGGTGCACTTCACAAAGCTACTTTTAGCAGAGGCAGATGAAATGGATAAAACTGAAATGACAGTGTCCCTTCAGTGAACCATAAGAGTGAGCGGGGGACAAGTCTTGTCCTGTTCTGGTTTATAATAATATATATGGCTGACAGTAGCAGCTAACACTTCCAGGTCTTAAAGAGGTCACCTTTGTATAAGACTTTTCCATTTTTTCCTCAGTTGGGTTGTGTGTACAAAATGTTTGGGGTCAGAGAACACAGTTTTGGTATGAAGGGCACAGTCTAAAACAAATATTAACTACTTTAAAAAAATGTTTTCTCACAACACTGTGTCATCTATGTACAAAGTCAGTATGTTCTCCACAACAAATGTAATGCAAAGAATCTTTCTCTGTTTATGACCTTTAAAAATGGTTTGCATACAATACCTCCCCTGTATTAGGGTTAGAGCAGAGAATCTTAGCATCCTTTCCACAGCTGAGTAACAGCTCAGAATCTGCCATACTCCAAGCAATGGTCAAAATACCCCTGTGTGAAAAGCCATAGTAAGAAAATATTAATATAAATGCATGATGATTAATGAGGCACCCTCATTAGCACACATCTAGATTACCTGGCCACTTCATCTTTAA
This sequence comes from Emys orbicularis, assembly GCF_028017835.1. Taxonomy (NCBI): domain Eukaryota; kingdom Metazoa; phylum Chordata; order Testudines; family Emydidae; genus Emys; species Emys orbicularis. The sequence continues at coordinate 18,445,804 of NC_088687.1, forward strand.
ATGCCAAGTCCCCCGCCACCCCCATTATGTTGAGAGAGTAGAGAAGGTGCTGCCAACATTTGTTTTATTGAAATAGATTTTTTCCACTTTCTGCACAGGAGGCATGACAGTGTAGCCACAGGCTAAGGGCACAATCCAGAAAGGTACCTGAAAGCCAAAGACTATAACCATTGATAAAAAACATGGATATCAAAGGTAGATTGTGTAATAAAATGTCACACTAATACCGGACTCGGAAAATTGCAGGATAAGAACTGTGACTAATACTTGCGGCAATCTTCTTTTTATTACTAAAGGGTTAACATTAGCTCAGTCAACATCAGCATTTTCAGGGAGTGCTTGCAACACAGTTTTTTGCTGCCCTCCATCCTTGAATGCAGTAAACTCCTGTCCACCATTTTCACACCGCTGTACACCAGGTCAGCCAAAGGTTTAGGGAAGTTAGTGAAAGGATTCATTAGAATACACCCCAAATTTAAGCAACTCATTTTGGATTAGAAAGCGTGTATGAGTGTTTGTATGGGTGTGGGATCTTTAGATTCCCCAACCCCTCCTGCAGAAGTGGAGCCCAGCTGCTGCTTCTTTTGCACCCTTGCAATCGTTTTACATAGTCTCAAAAACGTAAATGTTTCTTCTCAAAGGAAACAGCTAGAAATGTACTTTTTAAAATTAAAGCTGGGATCCTTCTTCACAGTTCTAGCTCCTCAAAACCAGTGTGGCCCATTGGCACAGGTTTGCTGGGCACAAAGGCTAGCTGTATCACTAAAAATCTAGATTAAGGATAACAGTAGCTGCTAAAGCATCTGCCTTGGAGCTTAAAATTGGGATGGCATTAATACCAACTGATAGAGAGTTGTGTACAAACCAAGATTAGAATGGGGAAAATGGCTAAACAACAAACAACACTCAAGATTTACAGACTAGCCAACATAAATACCTTGTATGGTTTTCCAAAACACGAAGCGGAGAAGAAGCAAACCTAAGATCCCACATCTGAATTACAGGCAACCTGTCATCTTCGGAAGCCAGGACCATCTGTGTAGCCACATCAGGGTGCCAAGCCAAGTCTGAACAGTGCATCTGATAGATAAAGTAGTGTTAGACCACAAGATAATTAAAGTAGTGTTAGACCAGAGCTATAAAAAAAGGAACCCTCCAAAACAGAAGCATGGAGAATGCTGGCTGGAGCGTGGCCCTGTTTATTCCCACTTCAGCCTATTTTAATAAAATCTTCCCACTGCAGCCATGAATGGGTCAATACTGAATTTATCAGCATAGTCCGCATCATTTAACCAGTCTGACTTCTCACTGCTGAGTAATACATAATGTCCCCTTCTCTTGCCTGAACCCTAAACTCCCTACCAAATTCCTTCCCGGCCAAATATTAATTTAATCATTTGCAAAAATTAATTATTTAAAATAATAATCCACCTTTGGCATATAATTATAGCCCTTTAAAAAATTAACAGATCTTACAGCAGGTAGTATAAAATGGGGACATGTTCCTGTGTCACTTAAGAGTCTAATGAGAATCCGTGCAGTCACTTGTCTAGAATAAGTCTAATAGTTAATCATTCATGATTATTAATACAGGCTCTTGATAGTTTAACATAATAAATTACCCGGTTGCTGTGGTCGCTGACTTTGATAATAGGCTCATTCTTCCTCAGATCCCACACAGTAGCACGACCACTAGGACTGGCAGACGCCAAGATGTGCTGGACTTGCCTGTTCCATGCAATGCAGCTGATGTCTTCTGGAGGCTATTGCAAACAAAACACGTCCCAACTGTCTCTTTTTTCCAACAGAGAGCTCAATATTTTTGATTAGATAAATTGGCTAAAACAACAAGTTTTCAAAGCTAATCCTCATAGCCCATGTGTTCATTTTACCTTCCTGAACAAATATTGACACTAGGAAATTTTAAAACCCATGCATTTAAATATACGCTGGCTATCTGCACCCCTCCTTCCTTTCTGCCTGTGATAAATTTGCCAGCTATGGAGGAAGACGGAGCAAGTTTGTTGTCTCCCAGAGCTTAATAGTGACCCGCAAAAAAGTATTTAAAAATTGGACTTGTGCCCTTCATTGGTCTTTTGTGATGTATAGAAAAATGAAAGGCAGTGTGTTTTGTTTGGAGGGACAAGTGTTAAAGTTTTTTTCTGCTTACTTTTTTTTACCTTATTGGGGGAGGGATAGCTCAGTGGTTTGAGCATTGGCCTGCTAAACCCAGGGTTGTGAGTTCAATCCTTGAGAGGGCCATTTAGGGATCTGGGGCAAAAATCTGTCTGGGGATTGGTCCTGCTTTGAGGGATGATTTAGTTGGGGATTGGTCCTGCTTTGAGCAGGGGGCTGGACTAGATGACCTCCTGAGGTCCCTTCCAACCCTGATATTCTATGATTAAGTCTGGCCTTCCCTGATTATGTTAGAAATTTCTTGGGTGTCTCAGAGCATGTGCATTACAAGCTCTCACACCTTAACTCAAAGGGCATGGATCTTTAACATGTCTCCAAAATGTTCATTAGTCATTGGACTAATTTGATAACAAAAAACAAGTTAAAATCAAAGCGTTTTAAAACAGCCTGACTACAGATTGCTACTCAACGGCTCAACTTTCATTCTCTCAATAACTATTGTGCAATAACTTCACTAGTTCTCCAGGCACCATAAAGTTTTTCATGGTAAATACAACCTGCTTTTCTACTAACAACTATGTAAACTCACACAGAGAAAAATAAACTTTAAAATACACAATACCACAAACATCTTTCAGGCCTTCTTTACACAGCGCGAAGAAGGGAAAAAAGGACAGAAGACTAACATTTTCTTCTATTCTCCAGGTCTTCTTTAAACAAAACACAGGCTAACCAGTGGTGTTTAGATATTAAGACGATACATTCCATATGAATATCTACAACTGTCACACCTATCGCCTAACAATCTACCACCTATTAATAGCCAGGTTTAACAGCTTATTTTTTAATCTGCATCTTTCACGGCAGCATAAAGATCCTTCAGACTTAAACACACAGCAGAACATGCCAAAATAGGCTACAAAAAACACAGCCTCCATAGAGTTGTGAAGGATGTTTAAAGCACGCGGAAACTAGAGAGACTTGGCTTTCTAACAACCATTGGTGAACTGACATGCAACTCCGTCCATGAAAGTTAGGGACAGGTCAAAAATGACCCATCAGATTTAACTTGCTGCAAAATCTTACCCCATGAAAAGATGAGTCATTACTGGGTGATTCAACAGCTAACTCAAACTTTCATGCCTTTTCTTGTTAAAACTGCCTCTAACTTCAACCCTTTGATCTGTTTGGGAGAGGTCTCTGGTACTATTATGGTAGAAAATCTCACATAGGAACCAAACAAAATACAGTACAAGGAATGCACAACAATGGGATTTTGCTCACTCTGACTTGAAAGTGTAACAACTGATAAGTCATTTTGCTGACACACGACACAAGAGTTAAGTGTTCTAACTTTACTGGGAAGTTTGGGTGTGCAAAAGAATTCAGAACTGGACACAAACTGCACTACAGTCACAATTAACATCATTATAAATAGAGTCATTGTTGGTTACTTGGAATGCAATTTAAGTCTCCAGTAAATTCAGAGTCAATTTTCACAAAGGTGGTGTTCATTACAACCTGTCTGTATTGTTTTATAAAGGTCGAAGCTATTAATGGATCACATTCAAAACAAAAACAGAGAAATCTCCACTTTTAGCCGTAACAGTCAATAAATTTACAATCAGAAAAACAAACATCCACTGGGGGTTATTTTATTGTTTGGGAGCAAAATATATACAATATACGTAATGTAACAACATACTTGTATGATTCTTATCCTGAATAGAAATCTACATAATTATTTTAAGGAATGTATCTCACAACAACAGATGTTTATCTAGGGCTTAACTACATTCAAGGTAATATTTGCAATATTTAAATTAAGTTTTTGAAAACAGAGATTGGTACTTAGAACTGCTTCAATACTGTATGTCTGTATGAGATTTCAAGTAAATTAAATAATCTGCATATTTTTCAGAGTTCTTCAAATCATTTGACAAACATAACTCCAGTACCTGGGTCTTAGCTCCTGGTGTCATTGGTGTGGCAAAGTTGTTCAAGTCCCAGATATAGATTTCAGACTCATTAGCACCTGATGCTACAAGGTTTGTCTGTAATAGAAAGATGCCAATAGACATTGAGAGTATTTCTGGCATCAGCCTTCACCTTCCCAAACGCTGTGGGCCCAATCCATGCAGCTGTGCCAATTGACATTAGCTCAGAATGTAGCCCTTGTCACAACAAGAGCACTTCAGAGGAGGTACAAGATTCCTTAATATTTCTAATACTATTTATTAACCAAGACCCCATATACTCTGCAGCAAGTTGGACCTAAATTCCCAAGGCAGTGTTCTTGGTTTCTGCAGTATTCATATGCAGAAAATGGACACAAAGAATGGGGATGCACAAAATGACTCCATTGTACTAATGCCCCAAACCTGTAAACAATTAAGCTTGTGCTTACCTCTATTTGTGTTACTAATCCCACTGACTTCAATGGGATCTCAAATGTGAGTAAAGTTAAACACATGAGTAAGCATTCACAAGATCAAGGCCTATAAGAACATTTCCTAGATTAAGAGAAGCATTTGAAGCAGTTTTACAGGTGACAGAGGAATGCCAAGATAATAGCAATGGGATCTGAGGAGAATGAACTAGAGGGAAAATAACTATTATATCAATGCATTTTGCTCATACCCTAATGCTGGTTGCAAAACAGATTCCAACTTCATAATAAACAAGGACAGAAACCATGCAATTTAAACACAGTTCACTGAACTAATTACTGCCTTAGTAAAAACATGTGCCAAAAGAAAAAATGCTACTTAGTAAATCAAAACAAACTGAGATCTCACAGAACAGTCATGAATGAGAAAAGATGCTATATCTTGAGAGGTAAATCCTCATTAGTGATGGAATTAAATTAGCTCTGTGATTAAGTCCTTACTACTTTTAAGAATTGTGTCAAGCCAATGAGTTTTAGGCCCCAACATTTCATCTTTATTTTGGAACAACATACAAAAATGGAAGAGTTACAAAACCTAAAAACTAATATTTAGTTGTTATTTTTTAAATTTCAGTGAAAACAGTTTTTGGGAGGCATTTCAACATCTGTCTGCAACCATGATAACACTGAGTAGTGCATGAGAACTGAAAAGTGAAACTGACTAGAAACAAAATGAAAAACAATTTTATTTCCATGTCTAAACAGAAAAATACACAAAGTAAATAGCCTAAATGGTGAAAAGCAGATCAGATTTTTAAAATTATTTCAGGTCAAATAATGATTAGTATCAAAGATTGTTTTCTTTTTTAAAATATGCAAAAATATTTATACAACTTTCCCCCAAAAATCACAAGAGAAGAACATTTCCTATAGCATTTTACTAATCCATGACAGTGTATACTGAAGAAAAAAAATCTAACCTGGAAAATATTCACGTCCAAAGCTCTTACTGGCCCAGTGTGCTTGTCTTTCTGTGCAATTATAACTTCACTCTCTCCAGCCATAATTTTAGATGGATCATACAGAATAATATTTCCATTTTCACCGCCTGCAATTAGAACTCCAGAAAGACTACCATCTGAAGCCATTGTATGAGGTCCCCATATCAATTTATGGTACCTACAAGATAAAAAATAAACAATTTAAGAAGATCCATTACCATATCATTATAAGTGCCAGAACATCATAATGTTTTCCCTGATAAAAAACACTAACACTTTATGGGAGGAAGTGCAGGCTGGTGGTAAGATCAAAGGCATGATGAGACTGAGAACTGCTAGGTTCTATTCCTAGCTCTCCCATTCTGTCAAAAGTGTGACAGTGGACAGGTCACAACCTATATTTGCCTCAATTCAAGGCTCTAAAGTCAGAATACTTACTTACCTCATAGGGTTTTTTGAGATAATGTTTGCAAAGGTGATCCCTGAATGAGAATTATAAGCATAGCCAACTACAAGCAATCACATAAATCTCTGATATTGGTGTACACTGCTTGGTGAATCTGTAAGTATCCAGATTTCCTTTTTTTAAATGAAGTTGTTTTATAACAAAACAATATTCCTGTATGTTCAGCCATGCAAAGAGTACATTTCTTCCACATAATGACACACCCTCTTGTGGCATTGCTCTTACAAAGTGGCCTTAATGCATTTGGAAAGCAAACTAACAAGTTTCTACAAAAAACAAAACAAACCCAAGAGATAGGGCTTTTAAAAAAAATTACATCAGCAGTAACAATGCCGCCATTAATCAGTATTATATGCTGAATGCTCCAAGTAGCAAGAGGAGTATATGCAGCACAACTAACTTACATTTTAGATCTCTAACCTGGTGTTGAGCAGTTCTCAGTTATTATCTATATTAAGATAGCAGCCAAGGGCCCTAATCAGATTCAGGACCCTATCTTGTTAGATACTGTACAAGGAAGACATAGTTTCTGTTTTGTACAGATTACAATTTAATCAATTTATAATTTCTAAAAGTTCAGGCAATTGTGTTTGGTGTAAATCTTTGGAAAACAGTCTTAGGGTACGTCTATACTTACCTCCGGGTCCGGCGGTAAGCAATCGATCTTCTGGGATCGATCCCGGAAGTGCTCGCCGTCGACGCCGGTACTCCTGCTCCGCGAGAGGAGTACGTGGAGTCGACGGGGGAGCCTGCCTGCCGCGTCTGGACCTGCGGTAAGTTTGAACTAAGGTACTTCGACTTCAGCTACGTTATTGCGTATCTTAGTTCGAAGTGGGGGGTTAGTGTGGACCAGGCCTTAGACTTGTGCATCATTATTTAAAAATGGACTGTAGAGAATGAAATGGAATTAACTTCCATCTACATAATAAGGTGGTGTAAAACATGATCATCATCCCTCAAGGGATTTAGATATTTATATATCTCAGTGTAGCTGGGCTACAATACACTATATTTCGGTCATACATATCTTTGATAAAAATACATTAATGCTGACACTACAGCTTATTCACTGATGAACAGCTGACAATCTGTAAGTGTTGCACACACCTCCACAGAGTACTATGGGTCAATGGAAGGACTAATGTTTGTGCTGACATTGTATCTGGTATGAAAGATTAATGGACCTAATCCAGTGTCAATGGAAAGTTTTCAGATCCTTCTCTATCTCCAAAAAGAGCATCTCACGCTTTCATTGACATTGTTATGGCCAATTTACAATGAATGGAAGCCACTACAATGCTACTGCAAGTGCCACTAAGATGTCAATAGGATGGCTTTTTGGATTTTTAATGCTAATTATATAAGTTATAGCTAAATACACAGCATGAAGTTAGAAGTAATATGGGTCTAAATGAAGCAAAACAATCAGGAACGTTTCTTCCCAATAGCTAGGTGTAAGTATTGAACTACATATGGAATGCAAAAACAAAACACGCAGGTACATCAAATGAGTCCCCCGCAATACCTAACCGCAATAGGATGACACAACATGTGGAAGCTATAACTGCCTTTTCCTATTTTTAAGAGCACACTTAACACTTTCCCTCTGCTCTCTGGAAATTCTTCAGGGCTCTAACTGTTATCTTCCTTTACATCAAAAACAAAACAAATCATGTCAAACCAACCTAATATCCTTCTTTGACAGGGTAACAAGCCTTGCGGATTGGGGGAAGAAGTAGATGTGATATAGCTCAACTTTAGTGAGGCTTTTGATACTGTCTCACATGCCTCAAACAAACTAGAAAAATACAGACAAACCTGTTACAAAGTGGGTGCACAACTGGCTGGAAAACTACAGAGAGTAGTTATCTGTGGTTCACAATCAGCCTGGAAGAGTATATTGTGTGGGGTCCTGCAAGAATTCAATATCTTTATAAATGATTTAGATAACGGCATAGAGAGTACACTAAAGATCATGCAAATCTTGGATTGGACTATTTAATCACATGAGACATTGCAAACCATCTGCATCGTAGGCTGCAATTCCCACTGTCTCTCGCAGACGAAAGGATGCCTACAAAAGAGAGCACACTTATAAATTTTGTGGACGATACCAAGCTAGGAGGGGTTGCAAGCACTCTAGAGGACAGGATTAGAATTCACAATGATCTTGACAAACTGGAAAAATGGTCTGAATTACATAGGATGAAATTCAATAAGGACAAATGCAAAGTATCACACTTAGGAAGTGTGATAGACCCAGACCAGTTGGGAACAGCAGAGTAGCAGAAGGGAGATATACTGGCCACTGGATAAGTAGTTTTCTGTTCCCTGAGTGACCAGAGCTGAGGCTGCTCCAGGCTAATAGACCACCTGACTCCAATTAACCTGCTAAGAGTCAGGTGAGGCAGTTAAGCACCTGACTCTAATTAAGGCCCCTCTGATGCTATAAAAGGGCTCACTCCAGTCAAGCCAGGGGGAGCCAGAGGAGAGAAAGTGTGTGTGAGGAACTGGGAGCAAGAGGTGTGCAAGAAGCTGAGAGTGAGTAGGCGTACTGCTGGAGGACTGAGAAGTACAAGCATTATCAGACATCAGGAGGAAGGTCTGGTGGTGAGGACAAAGAAGGTGTTGGGAGGAGGCCATGGGGAAGTAGCCCAGGGAGTTGTAGGTGTCGTGCAACTGTACCAGAAGGCACTCTAAACAGCTGCAGTCCACAGGGCCCTGGGCTGGAACCCGGAGTAGAGGGCGGGCCCGGGTTCCCCCCATACCTCCCAACTCCTGATCCAACACAGGAGGAATTGACCTGGACTATAGCTTCTACCAGAGGGGAAGGTCTCTGGACTGTTTCCTGACCCACAGGGTGAATCTGTGAAGCGAGCAAATCTGCCAATAAGCGCAGGACCCACCAAGGTAGAGGAGGAACTTTGTCACAGAAGGAATGATCAACTGCACAAATGAAAAATGGGAAATGACTGCCTAGGAAGGAGAACTGCAGAAAAGGATTGCGGGTAGTAGTGGATCACAGCCTAAGTATGAGTCAACCATGTAATACTGTTGCAAAAGAAGTAAATATAATTCTGGGATGTATTATCAGGAACACTGTAAGCAAGGCACGAGAAGTAATTATTCCACTCTACTCAGAACTGATAAGGCCTCAACTGGAGTACTGTGTCCAGTTCTGGGTGCCACGCTTTGGGAAACGTGAACAAATTGGAGACAGTCCAGACGAGATCAACAAAAAAAGGTCTAGGAAACATGACCTACGAGGAAAGATGGGGAAAAAATGGGTTTGTTTAGTCTGGAGAAGTGAAAGCTGTGGGGGGGAACGTGATAATCCTCAAATATGTAAAAGGTTGTTATAAAGAGGAGGGTGATAAATTCTTCCCCTTAACCACTGAGGACAGGACAAGTAGTAATGGACTAAAATTGCAGCAAAGAAAATTAAAGCTAGACATTAGAAAAAAACTTCCCAACTATAAGGGTAGTGAAGCACCGGAACAAATTACTGAAAGAGACTGTGGAATGTCTGTCATTGGGGGTTTTTAAGAACAGGCTAGACAAACACCTATCAGGGCATGAGTGCAGGACACTGGACTAGATGACCTATCGAGTTCCTTTCCAGTCCCACATTTCTATGATTCTATCACCCAACGGATACCAGCCCAAGATATTTGTGACAGAACAGGAACTGAAACCAGGTCTCCAGAGTCCAAATCTACAACTTTAACCACAAGCCCATCCTTCTTACCTTTCCTAATAACACTGACACAGGGCTAAAGCTTCATACACTATCCTTGCAGCCCATATCATGCCACAAAAAATGCATTTTTATAAAGCAGACCATAAATTTGGAACCTCAATTCATACCTGTGCGAGGAGGAGAAAGTTGCACAGGATTTCATATCCAACGAAGGATCAGACAAGTCCAGTTCAAATATTTCCAGAGAAGCATTGGTACTGAAAGTTGCATCCAACTGTTGAGCAGATGTACCTACGCAGAAACATACTATTGTATCGGAATGACATAATACAAAATACGGAACTGCAAATTACTAAAGTATCAAATCATACAAAGGAAATAAAATCTTCAGTGTCTCAGAGGTACACTGAACACAAAACAGTCAATTTTTTAAAAAGGGAGTTGAAAGTAGTTTCAGGTATTTCACCTGCCCCTAAATCCCCTTCCTGATTTTACAACCAAATTTTCCCATTAAAATAAAATTTAAAAAAAACAGAAAAGAAAGGGAGGTGTGTGATGTTTTCCTCTCCGCTGCTGCTGTATAAGAATCCCACACAAATATCAGAAGAAACTCAGAAATTGACTGAAAGGCAATAGTTTTGGCAGCCAAAACTACTGAGAAACTGCAAGCCATTGGTAAAGACTGGGTCATGTAATCCTATGATATAGGAGAGAGAAGCCTTGAAATTAAGTTACCAACGCTGCCGTACATTTAGGGCAAACATGCACGTTTACAAGGTATATGGTAGGCTGGGGTTTTGATTTCTAGGGAAAGCTGATACTCCAGAGGTTGAAAAGTGATTTCAAGTGGGTACTGCATTACATTCTCAATCACTATTTCAGCCTTCAGGACATTAATTTTCTATTATAAACTACAAGTACAGTGAGTATATTATAATCTACACCATATGCATAGAAAGCCCCATGGGTAGGGACCATACTCTTCAACAAGTTACCTGTAGCCAGGTAAATGGGATGTTGTTGGGCAGGGCTCCATGCCTGCATAGCAGTACGATCAATCTCCTTTAACTTCATCCTGCTAAAAGAAGATAACTTTTGTAATACAGAAAATCTGGAGGAAATGGCACCAGTACAAGAGGGGAAATGGGCTGTACATGGAACTGTGGGTATGATGTGGCATTTGTATGGAGGAGGGCAATGGTGAAATATTATTGAAGTTTACAGGAAATTAATATTTGCTAAACATGTTGAATGAAACTAAATAAACCTGGGGAACACAGCAACTGCTGTGAGAGTCTGTTCTTAGACCAAATGCCTTTGCTAATAAGAGTTTACATGATATAACTTGATATCTTGTAGCAGCTGTTACATTGAAATTAAAATACTGTCCATGTTTCTAAATGCCCATGTTTCTAAATGCCCAAACTGACATTTATAAACTGTCATCAGAGCTGAAACTACTGAAACTTACCACAAAGTCACTACTGAAAACCACCACATTGGTTTCTAAAACCATGTCAAAGAATTTCCTAATCCTGTTCCTTGGTAAGATTTTAGGGACATAGTTAACTTGCATTCTAACAATCTCAAGAAATTAATGTAAAGGAGTTTCAGGTGCAATACCTGTCCTTGAATCTGTCTGCCAATTTCTGTGGTTTAACAACAACATTTCCCTATTTTTAAATGTTGTGCAAGACCCACACAAACAACAATCCCTGACTGATTATACAGAGAAAACAATGAAATTGACTCCATGTAAAGGCTTGTCAAATGTACAAAGCAAGCAAGCAAAAAAGATAAAAACATGCTTTTTCTAATCTCTTTAAATTCTAGTAACTTTAGGTGTTAATTCTAACAATAGTAAGTACAAAAAATTTTTAAAGTATCCCTTTAGGTATGTCCCTCTTCCCATACAGGCTGAGGTAGCATGTGTATATAAAAAGATGAGTAACATGAAATACTCATTTCAGACATCAACAGTTTTTCAGTTACCATCTTCTACCCTATCACCCAGGAAAAGGTTATATGGTCCCCATAATAATGACATTCTGAAGTGCCAAGAATTTTCTCCTAATTGTGGTTTCCAGTTAATGGTTTAAAAGGAAATGAAAGTTTAAGTGAAAGCCTGAAATGCTCAACGACTTTGAGTCACACAGTCCTCACAAGAGGATTTATGCAGCTTTTGTGCATGAACAAAAAGTTGTGTGAAGAAGTGCAAAGGTTAATTATCATGTGATGCAAGATAATTCAGAAAAAAAAAAGCAACTGATAAACTGGTCTTCCAGCTCAAAGTTTGCTGGAAAATGCTCACATTTTTCATCAAATGCCTCCTAAACAGAGCCCAGCACATAGTAATCTAAAAGACTTTGCAACACAGAGACATTTTAAACGAAATATAATAATTCAGGCTTGCAAAAATTTACTTACTCAACGCAGGGATGGCATGGTAATTACCAGAGCTGGTTGTTACCAAGTAAAATCAAGGTTTTTACCATAGGGATAAAACTAGTTAGTCCCAGTTTAAGGCAAATTTGCTATTTTAAAAATTGTTTCATTCATGCACATCACATTATACTAGTTTAAATTACATATTCAAACTGTGGTTACTTAAGGCAGTAGCTACACAGATTAATTTAGGGTTGTACAAATAAAGAGCAAAACTGCATTCGGGTATAATAATATAGTCATTATGATGCTGAACATGGGAATGTCTATATATTTGGGTTTGTATTTTCTCAAGGAAGTTATACATGTCATGACTCATATTTCGATATTATATAAACAAAAGTCAAAAACATTTGATTATATAAAAACAATAATGCACAGTTGCATTAAGCAATCAGAAGCATGAAGAGTTGCAGACTAGCAGTTGTACTATTACTATAACTACAACAGCTAAAACAACGACCTTAACCCATTTGGCCTACAACATTCTGCAGCAGAAGACCAACTTCGATGTAGTGGATAGATTGAACCTATTCCTTAGTTTTTAATGGACGTATCCAAAGTTCGAAAAGATTTGTCCTATGCTTGCTGAAGTTGCTGGACACTGAAGCAATTATTTTTCCCACTTTCCTGGTTTAAACCGTATTTAGCAGCACTCCGTCCTAAACTAGTTTTTCCTGGAAACCTGCCAACCCTGGCCAAAGATGTATAAAATATAACTTTTTGCACTAGCTGGACTGGTGAGTTTTGCAAGGTTGCAATGGTAATTTGAAAATTACTTCCAACAGAAAAAAAGCGTTTGTTCAACCTTTGTAAAATGCTTATAATAATTAATCTAATGTCACACTGACCCAAAAATAGACTTTAAAATTGTAGGGCAAATTAATAGTAAGGCACAACATATCTTGTCCTCTGATTTTTATTTAATGAGGAACATTTTCTTAGAGAAGGGAGTAGTGGGAACACTCAAAATTTAAATGTCTTTATTGGCCACACTTACTCTATGATAATGGGAAGGTTTCAATTAATTCTTTCCTGTACTTGATTTCAATCTTGACACTACAGAAGTTCATTCTGACAACACATACCCAGATAATTATACTATGAATAGGGCCCACCAAATCATGGTCCATTTCAGTCAATTTCACGGTCATAGGATTTTAAAAATCGTAAATTTCATGTTTTCAGCTATTTAAATCTGAAATTTCACAGTTTTGTAATTGTAGGGGTCCTGACCCAAAAAGGAGTTGTGTGGGGGGGGGGGGGGGGGTTGCGATACTGCTACCCTTACTTCTGCGCTGCTGCTGGCTGTGGCGCTACCTTCAGACCTGGGCAGCTGGAGAACAGCGGCTGCTGGCTGGGAACCCAGCTCTGAAGGCAGCGCCGCTGCCAGCAGCAGCAAGGATAGCATGGTATAGTATTGCCACCCTTACTTTTGCTCTGCTGCCGGCAGAGTTGGGCCCTCAGTCAACAGCCGCCACCCTCCAGCCGCCCAGCTCTGAAGGCAGCAACGCAGAAGTAAGGGTGGTATGGTATGGTGTTGCCACCCTTACTTCTGCACTGCTGCGGGCAGGGTGCTGACTTCAGAGCTGGGCGCCTGGCCAAGGGCCACCCCACTCTGAAGGCAGCACAGAAGCAAGGGTAGCAATACTGCAACCCCCTAAAATAACCTTGTGACCCCCCTACAACTCCCTTTTGGGTCAGGACCCCCAATTTGAGAAAGGCTGGTCTCCCGCCATGAAATCTGGTCTTTTGTGTGCACACAAAAGACCAGATTTCATGGTCCATGACGCGTTTTTCATGGCCGTGAATTTGGTAGGGCCCTAACTGTGAACTCTGCATCTTACATCAAATATGCACATCATAATCAATATCAGGAGTTCTTAGACTGTTGCTAGACAAAGGTCTTTTCAACAGAGCTCTTGATAATTTAATAGGCAACACACAGTTTGTCTCACTCATCTGAATTTTGTATCCTTTAGGGGGATATTTTACAAAGTTAGTTTGTAGCAGACCTCAAAAATAATTAAAAAAATTAGATCTCTTTATATAACTGAATTAAAAACCATTCGAGTAGGGCACCTCACGCTGAAAGTACCATGTGTATCCTCATTCTACTTTTAAAACTAAGAAATAGTTTCAAATACCCGTCCCAGAAATGCTTTTCCCAAACTTGAGTGAGGTTTAGTTGGGAGTCTGACTCTAAGCCAAGCAGGTGTGTGCTCCACTGGGCTGAAGAACGCTGTTGTGTGACTGAACTTCAAACCCTTAAGTAAAAAGGGCAAGGTTGCACAATCCTTCTCTGAAACTGCTCAAGGAAAAGATGATTACTGGGTGTCCTCATCCAGTGTGCAGACACCCATGAAGCACCTGGGGAATCACAAAGATGCATATTACTGTGTCTAGTTCAATTTTAGATAAGGAATCTCTTGCATTTGTTCATAACAAGGCTTGCTTTTCCAGAGTTTTTTCTGGATATTAAAAGTGATTTCTAGAGTGGATGTACACATAAATCCTACTCTGATTTTCACATAGCCTATACTTTTACTGTTAAAAACAGCTATACATGCAGGGTACTCTGCTGCCCACTCTCTGCCAGGACCAACTGGGATCCCTCCCTCATAGGAGAGATCACTGCCAGGTGGACACCGAGTGACATTATTTAATGACTTCGATGAACCAAACACCATTTTAAAAGAGAACATAACAAAACAGATGGGCTCCCCTCCTCTTTATAACATAACAGTAAATTTCATAAATTCTTTAGCACCACAAGACTGGTTGGACGTCAGTCTAAGGAATACATCTGTTTGACAGTGTCTATTTTATACCATGGTAATGACATAGCTTCAGTTTGAGTCACAAGGGTACTGGCGAAGGAAAATTTGTATGTTGAAAGTCTTGCTGTTGCCATGTTGGCACTACAGCCCCATCTATACTGTCCAGGAAAAACACGTTACTGCACTTTTCTAGTGAACCACTCATAAATAAAGTTCGTTAGAGAAGTTCTAGCATGTGGCCTGATATCCTGAGTGATTCAGCACCTTTGAGGCTCATGTTTTTTTTCTTATACTTTTTACTTATAGCATGGTATGGTCAATATATTACAGTACAGAAAGGCTATAAAAGATGCATATATTTTACAAATGAAAATAAAAATTCTCACTCACAATACTAAATTCACTGACTAAAAGAGTGGAGAAATATACTTTCTTACGTGCACATTTATAATTACAAGTATTTTTACAGTATCCATTAATAACATCTGGGAGCTGCAAATCAAAGATTCAGGATTGTATTTGGGCTAGTCACTAGAAATATTCCCAAAACTATTTTTCCCATTCAGATAAGTTTTGCTACAAAATACCTGTATCTCCATGTAACTGTGGTAGGGTAATATTTACAAATCTACTAGCTTGGATAATACAAGCAAGACGAAAATCTCAAAATGGTTATTAATATGTGATCCTCAGCGCAATCGTGCAATCTTTCTTTGTCTTTCTAGAATCCCTTTTCCTAAAGAGCTTTAAGGCTCCATCTACATTCTGGTTTCCCTTGCGGTTGGATACTGTGTTTAAAGATGGCTTATACAGAAGGTTTTTGGAAACATGGTGTAGATGGGGCATAACATTTTTTAAATTAAGGTTAGGTTATAAACCCTAGAAGTACCAAATCCATATTACGTGCGTTTTGAAGTAAGTTATGAGATAGAGATTAGTAAAATATATTAAACAACCTCAGAGGCTATTATGACAAAGCTCCGTCTAATCACTCTTCCCACAACACTGATATCCACAGGACCCTCCACTGCTCCGGGTAGAGGGGCTGGGGGCAGAGTTTGTCACTTTTCAGCTGACAGCAAGGCGGCTTTCAGCGGTGCTTAATTTGTAATGAAAGAGGAGCCAGGACACAAGTAATGTTGCTACTTTAATAGCTGACAAGGCAAGCCGAGCGGTGCCGGGGCTATTAAGTGCCAAGCCTAGGGGTGGCGGGGCTTAGCCCTGGCACAAATTAAGCCCTGTCTTTTAGGGACTGGCCCTGCAGCAGGCGGCAGAGAAAACGCCCGATCCCAGTCCCAGAGCGGCAGAGCTAGAAGCAGAGGCCGGCCCAGGCCACGCCAGCGAGCTGGAAGCCCCGGGGAAGCGAGGCTGCTCTGCCCAGCGCCCGGGGGGGACCCTGCGAGATAGGGCCGCTCTGCCCACACGGAGCCCAGGCCCCAGCTGGCAACCCCCCGCCCTAGGAACGGAGAGACCCGGCAGCGCCCGGCCCGCTCCCCCGGCGGCGAGGCGAGGCCCCGCTTCCCCTCACCTGGCAGGGCCGGGCTCTCCGCGGCGCCCCACGTCCCGCTGCGGTGGCTCAGCTCCCTGCCCCCGGCCGGAGGCTCCTCCGCGTTCCGCTTCAACGTGGCAGCCGGAGCGCCGCCCTCGTCAGCCCCGGCTTCCGGCACCGAGACCCCGCCCGGCCGGCCGGCGCCTTCCGGGCCGCGCAGCTCCCAGCGCGAGGGGGCAGGCGGGGCCGGGTTGCAGAGGGGCCTAGCCCGTGCCCGTCCAGGCGGCCTGCCAGCGTTGGGCCTGCCGAGCTGTCACTACAACCCCGGCCAGGGCAGCCCGGCTCAGCCCCCTGCTGCGGCGGCTATGCGGGGGAGTTTTAATAGAGCTCTAATGGTGGAGCAGCTGGAGGCCTCCCCCCCCCCCGCCGCTTGAAGTGGTTTCCATCATACAGAGGGTTTAGTTTGGTTCAGGGGCTCTCCGTACCACTCTATAAATGGTTCTAGCAGCCCTGCCCAGCCTCAGAGGCCTGAAGGAATGAGACATTTGTCCCTTCTCCTTTCTTTGGTAAGAGCCCCAAAACCTTATAGAAGATGAGGCTCCAACGTACTTGCCAAGTACAGTTCTGCAGCCTCACATTTGTTTCTGATCTGTGACCAAATTCCACTGCCAAAATGTTCTGCTATTCAGTACAAGTCCCTAGCATTGAAGGCACAAAGTAAGTTGTGGGCAGCTGGCCCCCTTCACCATAGTTTGCCTCTCCAAAGCAGGGTGGCCCAAGGGCTGGACAAGCCCCAGCAAGTGCAAAGCGTTTTGAACACCTTTAGTGGGGTAAATGACTGGGATTTGCCATTTTCATGGAAAGGTCACATTTCTCCCTCCATGCTGAATATTATGTGAGACTGCTACTAGTATAATTCCCCAGGTGAAAACAAGGGATGGTTTCCTAACTAACAGCAGTGTTATGAGGCTTAGAGCTCATTCATGTTTGAGGCACTTATTCTACAGCAGTGAGAACAGAATTAATAGAAATAAAGCCAAGACGCCACATATGATGCCCTTGATTTAAATATGTTTATTACCAATACAAATGAACAGGATTTTACAACAGCCTCCAAAAGCAATCTCCCAAGATTTACAGGTTGCAGCTGAAACAAATGCTTTGAGACTGATTTCTTGCCTTCACTGCTACTTTTTCCACTATAAAAAGCATTACATCAGCAACTAGATTACTTTAACCCCCTCAATGAAAAAGAGGAAACAAATTAAACAATTTTCGAGTATCTTCGTTAAAGGTGAAAGAAGAAATTCAGATGGAACATAGAAACTCTTCACAATTACCTGAAAAGTAAAAAAGCATATTAGATCTTTGACAATATAGATACAGGTCTAATTTAGTGCAGATTAACATCTACTTCAACATTCTTAGGAGTCTTCGCTCAATAAGCCCACAACTTCAGTAAATGTTCTTCAGGTCTGGGGAATTTAGGAACAGCTCTGTGTAAGCTTGTCTCTTTCCCCAACAGTAATTGGTTGAATAAAAATTACCTCACCCATCTTGTCTCTGCATGTTAACAAGCTCAGTAACAGTTCAGTAAAGCCCACAGTCTATTACAACCACAACTAGGATGTCCTCCCAGTAGTGTGTAAACAATTTTTTGTATTTCTAGAAACAGACCCGTGCAATTTTTACAGGTTTATTTTAGAAAGCATGCTCATTACTGTCTGGTTCAGTTTATTTTAAATTATCCCCTTGTCATCTCCGAGACCTGGGGTCTGAATATTCAAAATAAACTCCTAACAAACATGATGGGTCTAACAAAAATAAAAAAGAATTCAGAATCAGAAACAAGGTCAGACCCAAATTAGTTGCACTGAGGTACTATAGTACACACTAATATGCTGTAATACACTGTTGAGATACACAATACCAGGCACAAACTGAATCAGCAAACAAAGAAATTAACAAAAGAGCATTAATGCTTACCCACGTGTCAACAAGTGCAGTCAGAAAAGTCTTAGTTCACCTTTCACAAGTCAAGAGCAATAATTTAATGCTGGGGAGGGAAAGGAGAAGTTATTTTGTTATATATGCAAACCGAATGAATTCCAGAAGTGTATTTTATGTTTTTCTTAATCTGCAAACTGAACTGACTACCAATGTTTTTAAATGTAGTTTGAATGTTTTACCCCATGTCCTCATCCAGTCAAACACTAATCACAGTGAGTCATGATGTGAACAGCAGTGAAAGGTTTTAATCATTGGACACTAGGCAAAACAAATTAACACAATACATTAAAAAACGTACAATGTTCATCTTGCAAATCTTTATGCGTAGTTTTTATACATGGTTTGCCAATTCCCAATCAAGTTCTAAACTTGATAAAAATACACTTTTTTGAAGAGAAAACCAAGTTAATTATTCTCTAACCACATTTAAAATGTGGGAGGCTCTCTAAACCTAAGATTATTTGACGCTTTTATTTCAATAGTTTTAAATATTCTATTTTCACCTTTTATTCACTTTTCTTCTCTCCCCCCCCCCCCGAACTTGCTGAACCATGATGTAAGCAACTTTATCTGCTCAGGACAGGAAACAGGCCAGCAAGGAACACAGGCCTTGGAGGAAGATACTTTTGGGGTAGGACACAAGGGATTCTACCACTGCAGCTACTGTTACAGGGCAAAAGAAATAAAAAAAACAGAGGCCCCCCTTTCTTTGATGCTTGGTACTTGATCTACACTTAAGTTATTTTGTCAGTTAAGTCAGTCACAGTGTGTGTGGGGGGGGGGGGAGGAGGAAGGAAGCCCACATCAGAGAAAAGGACTACTTACACCTAACATTGGCAAGTTACAGCTTCTTGCAATTCACTGCTAAGTTGCCAATCTCTCTTCTACAATCAGTTTAGACTTTGATGGGAAGTGATGCCCCTTCCTAAAGAATGTAGGTAAAATTAAGTATCTAGTTCTCATTTTTAAACAGCCTTAAATTATTGTTGGATTCAACAATAGTCTTTCAAATGTGAAGTTTAATTAGGAAAATCAGCTATACTTCAAAATCACTTAATGAAACCCTCACCTGAACAATAGCTAAGTAATGTGAACTTCCAGATTCCAAGCTTGCCTGGCAGATCTTGTCAGTAGAACAATCCCTAAAGGAGTAAGAACGTACATTTTAAAAGTGATTTTTCTTCCCAAAATTACATCTGTGCAAAAAGTATCAACATTAGCAGCAACAGTTATTTGCATTAGTAATAGTTATTGGCTTAACCCAGCCTTCCACTTAAGTTATGTCAGCACATTATGTCGGTTTTTAAATCACATATCCTCATCCAAACAAATACTAATCACAGCACATCATGATGTGAACAGCAGTGAAAAGGTTTTAATCATTGGACATGTGTCAAGTAAATATTAAGTGAACAGTAGCACTTAACCACCCCTTGAACCAACACTTCACTTGGCTCTAAGAAGAAAGTAGTAGATGTCTGTCACATGTGACAAAGGTTTCACTATCTGATAGCTAGTTGATAGCTTAGGTCCATTTTCTAGTGGGCTGGTTATCTACATTACAAAAGACAGCACAGTAAAACATTGGGTATTCTTCTAGTGTCAAGTGTGGACAACAAGTTAATGCTCATGGCAACTCAGTTACACTTGCACCCAGAAAGGTTCCTCCAGTCAAGGCTAAGGCATGCCAATGATGGAGTGAATCTTGCACCACTATTGCCTGCAACGTATCTGTTCTGTGGAACTTCAAGTTGGATTAGTTCATACACAATTCAGTATTGAGAGCCATCAATACAGCAAGTTCTTGCTGATGTTCCATCTCTCTCCTCCTTTCACCCCCTCATGCTTCAGGTAGATCAACTGCTACTTTAGCTTTAGAATAGCTGTCAAGGTTCCCTCTTTATCACAAGAGTCTTAAATTCCAGAACGTTTTAAATTCTTATACCAGAGTATGTCAGTAATTCTGCACATGCCCTCACACCAACATTAACCTTTACCTGAGATCTGTAAAACAGTAGTGCTCACTGGCTACTGGAGCTACACTGAACAGATCTGGTCCAGCACAGGAGAAGTTAGCCATCCACGGGTTTGTTCCAGTAAAGCACTTAAGGGTTAGTTTAATTTCTGCTGGTGCACTAATCAAGTTACGTTGGGCCTCTTTCCTGTAAAGTAGGCAACATAAAGAGCCTCACGCTGAAGTGCTCGAGCCTGCTGTGCAAGGCCTGAGCGGGAAGACGTGTCTCTAGACACAACGTGAGCCACCAGGCTCCCTGCCGAACCCCGTCAAGGCACAAGGACAGGCTAGCGCTAACCACGACTCACTTACCCCGGATCTGGGGGATGCTCCATGCGGGAGAGCGTTGGGGGGAGGCAGAGCGCTCGCAGGCCCCGGCTGTTCCCTGCTGCTACGTACCCGACTACACAGCACGTGAACTGGGACTCAGGTTCAAGCCCCAGGCCCCTTCCGTCCACACAGGAATGAGCCTATGACCCCAACAGCTCGGCCCCCCTCAGGCAGAGCCCGGCCCCGGCTGGGCCCCAGGCGGCGGGCGCGGAGGCGCCACGTGGCGCCCCGACTGCCTCAGCGCCTCCCCGCCTGGGGCCCATGGTGCTGGCTGGGGGCTGGGCAGCGTCCCCTCGGGCAGCTCCTTCCGCATCGAGAAGCCTGGTGCCCCGCTCCGCGCCAGCGCTACACGCCCCACAGCAGCTAGAGACAAAAAGGAAGGGGTGCGCGACCAGTAACCCGGATACAGCCTCCCCCAGACAGAGAGCGCCCCTTCCATTGGCTCCAAGTACGCTGGGTTTGATTGGTTGCCTCCTCCTGCGCCGTTTCTGATTGGTTCAACTCTCCTTTCTCTTCCCTCCCTATTTCCTACTTCCGCTTAGCCATGTGGGGTGGGGTCGCAAACAGTCCGGCGCTGAGGAGGTGTAGTTACAGGAACGCGAGGAGGACAGCGACCAATGAAAGCCTCTCTTCCATAGCGCAGGGGCTAGCGAACGGGGGAAAAAAAGAAGAAGCGAGAACCAATCAGAAAGGGCAGAGAAGAGGCGCTCACCAATCTGAAGGCGCGTTCCATCAGCGCTGGCAGTGACGGGAGCGCTCCCTAGTGCCGGGAGTGGGGGCTCTGGACTGGGCCGCCTGTGACAGCGGGACGTGGCCGAGGGTGCGCGGGGCGGCCGGGTGCTGTGCGGCGCGAGGGCCGTGCCCTGCCTGCGCGCGGACCATGACCCGCAGCTGCTCCGCTCTGGGCTGCACCACGCGGGACACCGGGCTGAGCCGGAAGCGGGGCATCTCCTTCCACCAGTGAGTGGGGCGGGGGCCCCCTCAAGCGCGATGGCTAGCGCTGAGAGGGGACACCGGGAGGCTCCCCTCAGCCCCGCGCGGACAAGTCAAACCGCCACGCGTGGGCTTCAGCAGGGCCGCACCCACGCGATCAGAATCACGAGTCACCTCCGCCCCCCCAGCTTAAACATCGAGAGATGGGGGGCGGGTGGAGAGAGTCACCTGAGCAGGTGGGGGGGGGGCGCCTTCCCCCGCAGCCGCCTTCAGTGGATACCTGGAAGGTATTTTTATAATGGAAAAAGGCGAGATTTTCTCCTCATCCCTGGACTCCAGGAGCTGGGACTTGAAGAGAAAACACCAACCACCTCCAGCGTTGGCGTGAAGCGACCTGCCCGGGGGCAATATTTTGAGAACCCTGGAGTGGGGAGGGAAGGCTAGAGCTTTAGGACGTGGTCTAAAGAGCCGGAGCCCTACTGGCATAGACTGGAGGGATGTGGCCACTCGGCCACACCTGAGTTTTAAAGAGTTAAACAGCCTTGGGATCTACACCTTCCCCACTGAAATCCCCGTAAATCATTGTGGCTTCATAATCCTCTTTCCCTCTGTTTCCCTCTCCTCTGCTGCAAAGTGAAAGATGCCACCCGCAACATCACAGAAAATGACAATAAGCGTAAATGCTGCAATGACTCTTAGAGCTGCCAAAAGAATTATAAAACATTCCTTTGTCTTTGGTACATTTAAAAAAAAATATTTGTACCAGCTCAATCCGTGGTTGAAAAACAGGGTGATGGTGGTGAGGATATATGTTCATAAACATTTTGCCCTGTTTTTCAAATTTTGCCATTTTAACCATTTCAGCAAGCTCTACTGACAGTGTTCTCAAATGCACAAAATAAAATTGAAAAAAAAATTATTCTCTTTCTTTTATAGTAATCTTAGAGGGTACCTGTAATTATAGGAGATTAAGTATTTTCAGACAGATTTTGTTTTTTAAAATTGTGAGTAGCCTTTTCAATTTTCAACTGAGATTTTATAATTTGACCCAGACTGTTGAGTAATATTTCAGGCTCCCAGAGCGGTCTGTAAAACCTCAGAACTTTCAACTGCAGATACCACAGGCACAGGACTTACCTATGAAAATTATTATGCTGAAGAGAATTAAAGGGAAACAGAGAGTCCTAGCAGGGCCTGATCCTGAAAATATTGTAGCTTTACTCAAGTGAGTAGTCCCATTTGAGTGGGACTGTCAAATTTACACATGTTTAAGTGTTTGCAGGATTGGAGCCATAGGTCCTGAACTACTGATCCCTACAATTATCTGCCCTTACTTAAAATGAAGGATGAATCCATTATTTGAGTTTAAATAAAATTGAAATTATTTTTTATTTCAGATGTGTGTGGGGGGGTGGGGAACAGGAGAGCACATGGGTCTGCTAAGAAAAAGATCTCAGGCTTTTCAATTCTCCATCATAGGCAGGTATGATTTTGAGGCCTTGATCTCACACATTAACATTGCATTATTGTTTTCCTTATCTCCAATGCAAAAAAATTAAAGTCCCAGTTTACTAACTGTTTAGTGTCACTTACTAATCAACATAAGAACAGCCATACTGGGTCAGACCAAAGGTCCATCAAGCCCAATATCCTGTTCTCTGACAGTGGCCAATGGCAGGTGCCCCAAAAGGAATGAACAGACAGGTTATCATTAAGTGATCCGTGCCCTGTCACCCAATCCCAGCTTCTGGCAAACAGAGGCTAGGGACACCATTCCTGCCCATCCTGGCTAATAGCCATTGATGGACCTATCTTCCATGAATCTATCTAGCTCCCTTTTGAACCCTGTTGGCCTTCACAACACCCTCTGGTAAGGAGTTCCAGAGATTGTCAGTGTGTTGCATGAAAAAATACTTTCTTGTGTTTGTTTTAAACCTGCTACCTATTAATTTCATTTGGTGGCCCCTTGTTCTTGTATTATGAGAAGGAGTAAATAACACTTCTTTATTTACTTTCTCTATACCACTCATGATTTTATAGACCTCTATCATATTCCCCCTTAGTCACCTCTTTTCTAAGCTGAAAAGTCCCAGTTTTATTCCTCTCTCCTCATACGGAAGCCGTTCTATACCTCTAATCATTTTGTTGCCCTTTTCTGAACCTTTTCCAATTCCAATATATCTTTTTTGAGATGGGGCGATCACATCTGCACGCAGTATTCAAGGTGTGGGCATACCATGGATTTATATAGAGGCAATATGATATTTTCTGTCTTATTATCTGTCCCTTTCTTGATGATTCCCAACATTCTGTTCGCTTTTTCGACTGCTGCTGCACATTGAGTGGATGATCTCAGAGAACTAGCCACAGTGACTCCAAGATCTCTTTCTTGAGTGGTAACAGCTAATTTAGACTCCATCATTGTATATGTATAGTTAGGATTATGTTTTCCAATGTGCATTACTTTGCATTTATCAACATTAAATTTCATCTGCCATTTTGTTGCCCAGTCACCAAAATGGCAGATGAAATTTAATCATGGGTAACAGTACACATACATCCTGATTCTTCCCCACTCACTTGTGTTGAGTTGTATCTTATGAGATGAATAAATTGCCCCTTACTTACGTACACATATATGTCCATTCTGATCCTTTAGTTCCCATTGACTGCAGTGGTGCAAGATCAAACCCTGTTAGCATGCACTTTTACACCAAAGCTTGATCCTGCAGCTACTCTATGGATGAAACCCTCATTAACTTCAGTGAGCAAGGACTCAGATATATATATATTTTTTTACATTCCCAACTTCATTTGCAAATGGTCATAGTTTTGCGAGCTTAAAAATAAAGTAATTCATCTGTAATTTGATTCCTCTGTAGATATTGACTATGTCGATTCACATCCCAAAAATAAGGAATGTAATATATTTCAAATCTAGCAAATGTACTTAATTCAGGACTCTTTCCGTGCTCAGTCCTTAACCCTGCAATTAGATGTGTGCAGGTGGACCATTCCCAAGTCTGCTTGCACCTGGCAGTTTAGAGTCCTAAATTTGAACTTTCAGAATTCAACTTTTATGATTTATCTCCATGGGAAAAAGCACTGTTGTATAACCCCAGAACAAAGTTTTCCCAAATTTCATCACTCTCTTCTTCCTCCACCCTCCCACACCCCCAAAAATTACATTTGGGCAGTACCAAGTATATGTGATTTCAGCCTGAATGCTGAATTTTTCTGAAAGTGAAAGTGTGCAGGTGAAAAATAGCATCTTTTATAACTGCTATATTTTGAAAAGGTTAGCGTGTATGTTTGAAAGAGACCCAGTCAAAACAGACAGAGGTCCAGGTGGATAGACCGGAGAAGGGAAGACGTCTTGCAGGCCTCCTCCATGCATGGATCTCCATCTGAATCCCTAATATTTCAGGGTAGATTAATATTGCATTTGCAGAGTACATGCTGGGGCATCTCACAGAGTGGGGTTCAGCAATTAAGCAATCCTAACGGCACAGATAAGACCTGCCTGATCTCAGAAGTGTTCTGAAGTGCTCCTTAATCAGTTTAACTGGGGAATTTGTAACTGTAAAATTGTAACTTTTCAAAACCAAAGTATTTGAATATTAAGGACACTTTTTCTGCTTTTTTACGCCTTTTATCAATTTGGAATGATACCATTGCCTTCAATGGAATTACTCAGGATTTACAGCAGTTTAACAGAGTAGAATTTCGCTCTGACTGTATTATGAGAGAGCTCTGCTCATGTTTCAGGTTTCCCATTGATGACATACAGCGTACAAAATGGATCCATGCTGTTAATCGAGCAGACCCCAAAAGCAAAAAGGTTTGGATTCCAGGACCTGGTGCCATATTGTGTTCCAGACATTTTGCAGAAGCAGACTTTGAATCATATGGTATGAGAAGAAAACTAAGGAAAGGAGCTGTACCTTCTGTTTTTCTATACAAGGTAGTTTAAAAGAACTTTTAATGCAATTACCATTTTTAATAGGTTGAAAACGCATTAGAAACCTTAAAGACAAATACTAAAATTTCTTGAAAAATTGAGGTTGCAAC
Source organism: Emys orbicularis (assembly GCF_028017835.1). NCBI lineage: Eukaryota > Metazoa > Chordata > Testudines > Emydidae > Emys > Emys orbicularis. The sequence goes on from NC_088687.1 coordinate 18,471,568, forward strand.
TCATGTTGTAAGGCTACAGCAACACAAGTTGAAACTTCTTAGTTTATTTTATGCTGTGTCACAAATACACTTGAAAGAGGAATGGGGGAAGGAAAACATTCTTTATAAAAGCCATTTTGAATAATTTTAAATACATTGCTGGCATTAGTGCTCTTTCAGTTTAAACTTAAGTAACCCTCATCCCGCTAACAGCTCTTCTGAAACTACTATTGCTTAGAAAGAACCTTGTCTTTTTCTAGTAAAGCAACTAAATCTAAGACAGTTTTGTTCTGATCTATCAATTCTAGGTAACTTGATTCCTGCCATGCCCATGAAAAGTACAGTAAAAATACAACCCTCTTGTTACTGTACATGTGTATTTTTTTCTCATATTTAAATATTTATTCTAGTAGGCTTTCATGCCTACTGGGGGTGGTCATTGTTTGAAGGATGAGGCTATAACCATGCTCAGAGGAAGGGTGATCTTTTGGCTAAAGCACAGATACAGGGGTGTTGTGAGATTTCATTCATGAGTATTTGGAAAGCGCTTTGAAATCCCCAGATTGAAGGCATTTTTATATATATGCAAAGTGTGGTATAACATTCTAATATCTATTTAATCGATTGTGGAAATAATATAGCTCTCTGCACTTACTTGAAGCTTTTTATAACAAGCGTTTCTGATAATTAATGATAGGAAGAATCTGACAGTTGAATTTTTGAATTGCATTACACCAGACCTGTCTCCTTTTCCATCACACCAGCAGTCTCTATATTTTATAGGCTTGTTACACCTTTGTTTTTCCTACATTCCAGATATCATCCCAAATTTTAGATCACATCCCCTATTTTCTGAATTCTTCCCTGGTGTAGCTCTGCTAATTTTATTCATCCCTTTCAGAATTTGAAAAGCCTCTCTTTTATAGTATTAACAAGTCTGGCTCTCTTACTCTTTCCTTGTAATTTAGTTCAATGTTTTTCAAACAAACAGTGAGTCCCAACTCACCAGTGGGTCATGGGACTTTCTAGATGGGTTGCAGGTCCCTAGGCAAACATACACTTCTTCCAGGCTGGAGCAGAAGGAAGGCCATGGGGGAAAAGGGATTTGGAGAGCAAACCTGCCCCGCACAAACCCCACATCAGCAGCTCCTGTTCTGCAGGGCTGGTCCCAGTTCTGCAGGGCTGGTCCCAGTTCCCAGTCTTATCTGGGCATTGCAACCTGGCACATGGGATCACAGTGCTATTTATGGTTGGTCTGGGTGCTCCTCCATCATAAGGGAGGGGTGGCTGGGCCAAATTTCTGGGAGTGGCATTGTGGCCTGCCACATGGGATAGCAACGCTGGGCCAAACCTGAGGAGCATTGTGATCCCATGTGCCAGGTTGCAACGCCTGGATTGGGGAGCCAGGTCCAGCCCTGTGGCACAGGAGCTGCCACTACAGGGTAAATGTGGGGCAGGCTCGCTCTCTAACCACCACCACCCCTGCCCCTTGGGGCCTCCCCTTTGTATCCGGCCAGGGTCAGGGTTGAGGTTCAAGGTGGAGGGTGCATGTATCTAACGATGTCTCTTATTAAGAGTCTGGGAACCACTGATTTGATTGTTGAGATCTGATGGCATCTTTTTTGTCCGGTGTAGTATCTTGAGACAATAATATCCTTATGCCAAAAAAACTTGTACAGTACCCAGCATTCAGATATGAGGGGAGTAAGTCCAAAAAAGACCTTTCTTAGAAATATCAGCACTTCCTATTTTTCTATTAATACAACCAAGAATCTGGCTTGCATTGTTTCACTATAGGTGTGCACTTGTTTCAAGTATTTTCCCAGATAATAAGCCCCTTTTTCTTTTCTGTATTGTAGGATCCTCTGAGTACATATCTTAGAAATAGAAGATCCCAGAAAGCATTAAAGCAGCCACTCTCACATAATTCTCCCGATGAGGAGGTCATTACTGCAGATCACAACTATAGCTTAAAGAATCCTGCAACGGCTGCTGAGCAACAGACAGAAATGAAAGAAATAATACAGTTGCCTCAAAAGAAACTTGTTGCAGCACGAAGGTGTCTCTCATACCGACAACGAAATGTCTTTAGTGTAATCAATGAGCTTGCAAAGAAGAAGCTGCTCTCTGAAGAAGCTATGAGCCTGCTGCAGGCCCAGTTTTCAGGTATTAAGGGCATTGGTTAGACAGTAAACTCTTCAGTGCAGAAACTGTACATTTTTTTCCAGTGCCTACCACACTGGGACCCTGATTTCAGTTGGAGGCCTCTAGGCACTAATGAAATATAAAAATAAGAACCACAATCAAAAGGCTTTTTCTTGAAGATGCTGTATCTCTAATTGGTTACTAAAAGTTACACAATATCGGCCTGTCCTCCAAGGTTTTTAGCTCCCTCAGCTTGTACTGAAATGAAGGTGAGTTGAGGGGTGGCCACGCCTCATATTTGGGCCCTAGAACAGTGTGTGATGTGAGATACTAGGCTTTATTGAATAAACATATTCAGCTTTAAGAGATTCAAGCTTGAATCTAAATTCTGTTTAAGTAAGGGAACCTTATATTCCTCTCTCACGTAGAAAGTGGTTAGAAAATTGGCTCTGTTCATTTTGATAATATGAGAGAAAAACCACTTAAATTGCTTTAATCCTGAGTCATGAATAATAATACCTAGCACTTATATAGCACTTTTCATCTGTAGATCTCAAAGCAACTTTAAATGCGACTTGAAGTCTTTAAATCATGATTTGGGGACTTCAACAGCTGAATCAAGGGAGAGAATTATTCCAGGAGTGGGTGGGTCAGCTTTTGTGGCCTGCATCATGCGGGAGATCAGACTAGATGATCATAATGGTCCCTTCTGACCTTAAAGTCTATGAGTAACTTTTTCCAGCTAATTCAGGAACAGCATTGATCCTCTCTGAATGGAGCCACATTTCATCCTTCTCCTTTAGAAGGATGTTGGCTGTGACATGGGTCCTTAAAGGCAGTGAAGTGTTAGGGTCCGAGGAAAATGGGGATATCTGGGTTGTGAGTAATGTTAAATATTAAGTGCCACCCCTGTCTAGAAAGCAAACAAGTCGGGATAAGACAGAATCCACTGCAACACCCAGAGAAAGAGGCTAGCATAAGCGAGAGAGTTCTGGCAGGGGCATGGAGGATTTAATTCCCTTTCCCCCTTCTGTAGGAGAGGGAACTCAGCAATCGTCTGAATTTTGCTTTATTACAACAAAAGTACTTGAGTGATAGCACTTGGGCATTAGGCTTGTGCCTTGTCAAACACAACATTCTTTTTTCTTGCCGTGTATCTCATGCCCTGCAATGTAGAGGCATTTTTCATCTGAATTAAATGATCAAACTGTTTACGCTTCTTACCAAAGCTGATCTATATTTTTAAAAACAGATTTGCAGTGGGAGCCATACAGCTGGAGACAGATGACTGAGTACTCCACAGAAATGAGGCAGTTTGCCTGTACTCTCCACCTCTATAGTAGTAAAGCCTATGATTATGTAAGAAAGAATTGTCCCCTGCCTCATCCTTCCAGCCTGACAAAGTGAGTATTTATTCTCGTTATCTCAAGTTCTATTTCCAGGTTGTCCTATAATAAGTAAGAGATGGAGTGTTCAGAGTAGAGATTTCATAAAAACCAATTCAACGTGACACCTACACTATTGTCTTACATTTTAATTATTTGTAACAAAGAAGCTAAACAGAAGAGACTGCGATTGTTACAGGAATATTAACTCATGTCAGAGTATGTTGTTGGGGGGAGAGGGAGGGAGGCTGTGCAGAACAGTTGCACCATCAGAAAGTAACACATCCAAAGATTAAATTTACAGTAGCAGAGGTAGTCAGAAGCATGCTGCATTCTTCCAAGTGAGTGACCACTGAGGAAAGATAGACATCAAGTGCTTGACTTTGATATCTGTATTCATTTCAGCATATAATAGAAAGGGAACAAATACTAAAATGCGATGACTACTTTCATTACTATTATTTACATAGTGCCATGAGTATGCATGGTATATTGCAAACACAAAGCATGACCGTGTCCCTGACATGAGGAGTTTACTGTCTAAGATCCAGATCCATTGACTTCAGTGAGAGGATGACTGGGCCAAATACTAGATAGAGAACAAACTGTAAAGATCAGTCCTGGAGAGGGAGCAGACTGCACTAGAAGAGATCAGTGCCCACATTTACAGAAGTGTGTGCAGCACTGGTCAGCAGAAGCTATTGAAGAGTTAGATGGGGTTCAGAGAAGGGAGATGAGAATGATTACAGGCATGGGAAAACACAACAACAACAAAACCACTTTCCTGAAAGGAGAGATTGAAAAGATTGGGATTGTTCTCCTTAGAAGGGAGAAGATAAGAGGGGACATGCTTAAAAGCATATAAAATAATGAATGTTAGAGAGGAAGTAGATTAGATGTCTCATGTAACACAAGAGCAAGGGGACACACACAATGAAGTTACACATTCAAAACTTATTGAAGGAAATACATTTTGTGTAAAAATAATAAGATTGTAAAACTCATTGCCACAGGAAGTCGTTGAGAATTTACTAAGATTCAAAGAGCTATTGACCATTATATGGAGAACAAGAATATCCAGAATAACAGTTAATGCAAAAAAGTTTTGGATGGGATAAAAATCTCACGCTTTAGGATTTAACCAGTCTCCACTTATTAGAGGTCAGAATAAGACCTTCATATGGGACAGAATCTCACATCTGCCTACTGTGGGTTTCTTTCTGGTCATCGTCAGACAGGTTACTGAACTAGATGGACCACAGGTCTGATTCAGTATAGCAATTCCTATGTTATGACGGGAGGCCAAGCAAACGTACTAAGTGTGAAGGGGAAATAGGGTAGGAGCTGTTCCAAGCATACAGGACAGCATGAAACAAATATATGAAAGTAGTATGAGGCAATAAAGGAACCATTGGAGAGAATGCCAGAGCATCAGACAGGTGGAGGAGAGGATGAAAGTTGAACTGTAGGAAAATACTGTTATGTTTCAGGCTGCAAAATGTATCATCCAGGTAAGCCTTATTACTTTATAAATGGATGCTATGTATATTAATTTGCATTAAAAGTCAGTCAGCATTTTACTAAAGCCTGTTAGCGGTTTCTTTCCCCCCCCGCCCCTTAGATTATAGCTCCTAATTATTTATATCCTCTGTCTTCCAGCTGGTTGTCTAATGATGAAGGTAGTCCAGGCTTCAGCAACAGTATTTTCTTTCACCTTCAGCAGAGAGTAGAGCAAGGAGAACAGGCATACCAGTATTGCTCACTGATGATCGAGGGTATGGCTCTCAAGAAACAGCTGGAGTGGGACCCTGGGACTCGACGTCTGGTTGGGTTTGTAGACCTAGGTGCAGGAGCACTTGATGCTGATGAAGCACCACTGGCCTCAGAAGCTATAGTCCTAATGGCAGTAGGTGTTCTTGGTCACTGGAGAGCTCCCCTGGGTTATTTCTTTGTAAATGGAACCACTGGCCATTTACTAGCTCAACTGCTTTATCAGACCATCAGCAAGCTGACTAACATAGGTATCAGAGTTCTCTCTGTGACATCTGCAGCCACTGCTCACGGTGTTGAGTTGGCAAAGGCGTTGGGCATCTGTATTGATGCCAACAACATGCAGTGCACTTTTCAGCATCCTCACAGTGCCACTCATCAGATCACATATTTCTTTGATGCTTGCCAAATGCTCCAGTTAATAAGGAACGTGTTTCAGTGCTTTCACAGGATACAGTCCATTAATGAAACAGCACACTGGCAGCACATAGTGGACCTAGTGACTCTGCAGGAGAAGGAATTACTGCATATTAGTGACAGATTGTCAGGAAGACCCAGAAATAGTGAAAGCTGTCACTTGAGGGTGAACTACGCAGCACAGCTGTTCAGTGAGAGTGTTGCTGGCACGCTGGAATGTCTCCAGTTGTTGGGCCTGTCTTCTTTTCAGAACTGCAGTGGGACCATCAAATTTGTGCGCTTGATGAGCTATCTGTTTGACATTTTTCACGGAAGAAGCTGTTACGGAACGGGATTGAAAGGGCCTGTGTCCTCTGAAAATTATGCCAAGATACATCGCCTCTTAACGGAGGCTAAAAGTGTCTTTGTTGCATTAACTGACACTTCGGGGAGACACTTCCTGAAAGGTAAACATAAATTAGGATTTTTAGGTTTTTTGCTTAATGCTGAGAGCTTAAAATGGCTTTACACAAACTATGTATTTCCAAAGAGCATGCCCTTCCGCTACCTCCTGACTTACACATTCAGCCTAGATCATCTGGAATTATTTCTCAGCACCCTCAGACAAGCATGTGCTAGCTGCGATAACCCTACCTGCATGATGTTCCAGACTGCTTATTCTAAACTGCTGACCAAGTATAATTTGACACCAGGATTACATCAGAATCTTCTTTTAGGTGACATGAACACCTTAGATGTATCTATTGTTCGTAGGACAGATTTGGCCCTTGATACTATTCATTCTCAGTACAATCGGGGTTGTGTGGCGATTCCAACAAAGGACTACATTTACTGTACAGGCCATATTTCATTTAACTCTACACTGAGTTATGCATTGACAGATCTGTCACTATATGCAGAAAGCATCACCTATACTGCTGCCTGTGTTGCTGAGAAATTAGCAGCTGCCATAAGATGTGAAGCCTGTGTCACTTCTCTCTTCGTGTCAGATGACAAAATCCTAAAATGTGGTTCACTGTTGTGCATTAAAAAGATCGGGAGCTGGAGTTTGCCATCAGAGAGCGTGCATCAGATTGTGAGTATTTCTGAGCAAGTCCTAAAAACGCATGCAAGAGTGAAAGGCTATAACCTAAACCTCAAGCAACAGGATATGTATTTAGAACAGAAAATTTTATATGAGTTATCTGAACAGAGTCACCTTTTCTCGGAGTTAAATAATCACCTATTTGATGGGGAGTTGTGTGTCACCAATCACTACACAATGCTGTTGAGGAACATAGTGCAATGTTATTTAAATGTCAGAGCTGAACATGCAAAAAAATGGGGTTTGGAATACTGTTCTGGAAGGCATGGAGCGAAGAAGTTGACTAGGAAACATCCATTTTCATCATCATTAAAGACTTATAAATCTATCCAAATCTTACCTGTGCCATAATTTCTTACTAATTTGTTAAATGATGGATGTTCCCTTGAGTAATATTTAGATAAGGTCTGATCTAGGCAACACAGGTGTCGGAGAACTGAGATGGTTGTTTCACTTGACCTCTTGGCAATACTGTGTCCAGCAGTGGCTAGTAAAGGAGAGTCTTAGGAGGATTAACTGTACTAGGTTCCAGTCATGCCTGGGGTTAGAAGTGGAAAATGAGTTTCTCACCCTAAATTCTCATTTATGCAGATTGCACAACCACAACCTATTTTAGAACAACAATGTCTATGGAAGGACTAGATTATGGAAGCTAATGGAAATCCACATTGAGGTTCATTAGCAGTTATGTGGGGAAGCTTGCTGAATACCTACCTATGCTATGCCTGGCTCTGGGTAGGGCAGTTGGCTCCTGACTATGATGAATACCAAGTTTACTCATACATGTTTAGAAAAGGGGCTGGTGGGAAAGAACTGATGGAGTACTATAGCAGCAGATAACTCCTTAGAGCTGCAGAAAAAATACTAAGAAGCAAAACAGCTTACACAAAGCTATTAAAAAAAATAAAATAAAGATTTGTACTAGAAACATGTTTTACTTGTACTTACTGATTACGTAATCACTCTGCCTTTCGCCCTTTAATTCCACTAAGAGCTTATTAGAAAAATAAAGGATTCCAAACTGCTTCCTTTAAATGCTTAAATCTGAACACAAATTAGGATAACATGAAGCGAAGAAAAGACCTTGATTTTGGCTACCCCAATGGGAAAAAAGTCAGTCAGGTAAGAAATAAAACTGATGGAATAGGGTCAGATGCAGGGGATCTGTCACAGAATGGAATGGATAGAAAAAAAAAGACTTGTTTCTCGATACATGATTCTACAAAATACTATATACAGGGTGGAGCCAGATAATTAATCCTTGAAAATATTTAGGAAGTAATATCTGCAGATGTGCTTGCCAGTGTAGGAGGTATCCTGCCTTGGGGAGCTTGAAATCTAAAGACAGAATAACTCAGGACCCAGTAGGAGACCTAGTGCAAAGTGTTGGCGAGAAACTTTTGGTTTGCTTGTTTCCTCCTCTTAATAAAATGTGGGGAAGATAGTACAGGTATTTGACTGACAAGGATTAGTGTGTGCAGAGCTCATCGGAGAAGTGAAGGATTTGGGTGAAGGCCCAACCTATTGTAGTTGACCATGCAGAAGAGAGGGAGAAAGAAATGAAAGTGGGGGCAAGGCTAATATTGGTGGGTAAAGCGTGTGAGGAAGAGCATAATGAGATCCAAGCTGTACCATCAGCTGATTATACAAGGCCTCAAGGGCAAGGAAGAGATGTTAACATTTGATTAGGTGGAAAAGTCCATTTGAAAGAAGTTGTACACGGCAACCCTGGGACTTGGGGGAAACAGAAGACTCGGGATTTGACATAACTTCAACGTGTGGTGTAATAGCCTCCTGCTGCGAATCAGACAGATGTTCTTCAGTTTTTGTGTATATTATATTAATACCGTTTTCAAATACACAAACTAATAAAAGTGCAGGTTACTGTTTCTCTTTTTTTACTTTGTTATTAATTCCTTACTCCCTCTTTCCAGTACCTTTCTGTAGATAGCTGGTTGATTTCCTCCATTCTGCACTGTTTTGTACTAAACAATTAACAGTTTAAAATTCATCTGCTTATTTCCATCTACTGGGTTCTCATTTCTTCAGTATAATTTTGTTTTTTCCCTTTAAGATTACTTGATTTCCTCCTTGTGGGGAATTGTAATTTGCACTTACTGGGCCCAATCCTGTGAGATATCGAGTACTTTGTAGTCCAGTTGACTTCAATAGTTTAGGGTGCTCAAGACCTTCCAGGAACAACCACCCCCCTCCCCCTTAATAGCATCATAGTCCTAATCACTATCTGGGGACAAATAGCCATGCCTAGCTTAGTTCCTGCAGGGCTCTTATTTCTTTGTGAAGATAATAAAGAAGGTGTAGAAGTAACACAAACACCCATTTGGTGAAGAGTCGTTACTGAGCAAGCCCTTCCCCCAACTTGGGTGGTGGTGGTGGTGAATCCACAAGGCCTGCCTACAGCTTCCTGCTCTAGGCCTTGGCTACACTGGCGCTGTACAGCGCTGCAACTTGCTGCGCTCAGGGGTGTGAAAACGCCCCCCCCGAGCGCAGCGAGTGCAGCGCTGTAAAGCGCCAGTGTAATCAGCGCCTGCAGCGCTGCATGCTCGCTCACAGCGCTGCAAGCTACTCCCCTCGGAGAGGTGGAGTACATACAGCGCTGCGAGAGAGCTCTCGCAGCGCTGGTGGCGCGACTACACTCGCGCTTCACGCGCTGTGAATTCCCACGTGTAGCCAAGGCCCTAGGTATAAGAGAGTGTGCTCCCTAATTTCCCCCACCCTCCCACGGAGCTGGGTCCTCCTTTATATTGTTCAGCTGAGAGCATGGGCCATTCATGAAGTACTGCTCAGCTCCATCCGCTGATTCCCAGCACCTGCCTGCTGGGCTTCTCTCTGGAGCAGGGTCAGCTGCTCCTTGTCCTGCTTCCTCCAGTCACTTAAAGGGCAGATAGCCCTGTTACAAGCATCACGAGAGAAAACAACGGCATTCCTGTTGACTGGATGATGGAAACAGAACATCCAAGAACTTTGTATGTTCACTAAGGAATGAGTAAGGCCTTCAGACGTCACGGTGATGGGTGATGTCTGAAACAGAAAGATTTCAGCTGGGGACCTCAAATTACACTTTTGCTTTACAAACTTTAATTATCCCTCCCAATAGCTTTGTGAAGTGAGAAAGAAATAGTGATTATTTCACTCACCTCTGCCATGAAAAGCTAGGGATGAACATAACTGTTTAGCAGCACATGGTAATGTGACATACACAATGGTTTAGGGCTGGACGTGAATAATTCACTTCCCCTTTTAGTACTCATGAGTACCCAAACAATCCTAAAAAGTGTTGGAGAAGTCTAGATATGTAAAATACACTTACCCCAGCTAGAAGTTAGTCAGACACCAGTAAAGTGTCTCCTCTCTCTTGCCTAAAGATGCCCCTAGGTGTCTTTAATGATTGCAAGCAGGTACAACCTCAGTTTTACATGTCATCCAAAATAGAGCACGGCCACTCACACAGTCTCCTTACACTGTCCTGGGGCACTGATTTCAAGACAGAGTCTAAGAAAGAGATACATCTACTGAATCACCACCATCATTTCCTGTTATAACTAAGTGTTTTTTGGAGGTTTACCCAGCCAAACCAATGTAGTTTGTGAGATATGATAGGGTCACACTACAAGGCAGTGTGATTGCAGACCAAATATTATTAAGTAAGGCCTGAATTAAAGTTTTGTTTTCCAGAACACTAAAGGAAGGTGTCCAAAGTTATGTAGCTGTGACTTTATGCATGTTATTGAAAACAATAAGTTGACCTTGAGGTATAGCAATGCATTTTCCAATTCAATTACTCCTTGCTTTATTTTAGCTGATTGTAAAATATCAGAACCATTAGGAAAGGGATAGATAATAGGACAGAAAATATCATAATGCCACTATATAAATCCATGGTATGCCCACACCTTAAACACTTGTTCTGGTCACCCCATCTCAAAAAAAGACATTAGAATTAGGAAAAGTACAGAGAAGGGCAACAAAAATGATTAGGAGTATGGAACAGCTTCCATATGAAAAAAGATTAAAAAGACTGGGACTTGTCAGCTTGGAAAAGAGATGACTGAAGGGGGATATGATAGAGGCCTATACAATCATGAATGTTGTGGTGAACGTGAATAAGGAAGTGTTATTTATCCCTTTACATAATACATGAACCAGGGGATGACTAATTAAATGAATAGGCAGCAGGTTTAAAAAAACCAAAAGGAATACTTCTTCACACAATGCACAGTCAATCTGTGAACCTCATTGCCAGAGGAGGTTCAAAGGCCAAAAGCATAACTGGGTTCAAAGAAGAATTGGGTAAATTCATGAAGGATAGGTCCATCAATGGCTATTAGCCAAGATGATCAGGGATGCAACCCCATGCTCTGGGTGCCCCTAAACCTCTGACTGCTAGGCACTAGGACTGGGAAGTCAGGGTGTGGAGCACTCCATAAACTGCCCTGTTCTGTTCATTCCCTCTGAAACATCTGGCACCGACCACTGTCAGAAGACAGGATACTGGGCTAGATGGACTATGGCCATTCTTGTGTTCTTACCAACTGTTATGTATAAATGGGAGAGTTGTAGCCTAAAAATTATTGTGTATAAAGCAGTTATAATGGTGCATTCTTCTACCTTAGAACAAAGAAATATCCTGTGCAGTTTAAAAGCTAAGTTGAGGACAGTCTCCCTTGGATGATGTAAACAGTGCTATGGAAATTTACAAATATTTACACTGCTGACGATACACAACTTTTGAGACAGTCAGTGAATTTTCTTGCCTTTCCATGACTCAATACTAGATGGCAGTGCTGATGCACTTAAAATGCTGCAGGTACCTTGAAGTCAGGGCCGGCTCCAGGCACCAGCTTAACAAGCAGGTGCTTGGGGCGGCCAAGGGAGAGGGGCGGCACCTGCGGCAATTTGGGGGTGGCAGGTCCCTCACTCCCTCTAGGAGCGAAGGACCTGCCGCTGAACTGCTGCAGGTGTTTTTTTTGTTGCTTGGGGCGGCAGAAATGCTGGAGCCGGCCCTGCTTGAAGTACATCAGATGATGCTCCAAAAGGCCCTTTTAGCTTTCTTTGCTGGAAGGGCATGTGGTTCTGTTGCTGTTTCTGCTGAGTGGCATAGACAGAGCACCATTGTGCTGAACTACTTGTTGAACTCTGGTGGTCATATGGCCCTATTAAATGAGCCATGCAACAGGACACTGTCTCCCCACTACTATCGCATCAGACTGATTTATCCAAAAGTACAGGTCACAAAGCAGCCTATTTATTCTACAGCCGTTTTTACAAAGTGAAGAACACCAGTCATTGGCTAATTTCATGCCAAGAGGCAGAGTGGTTGCATGGACTTCTGTGACTCTTCATTCAGTTAGTTTGTTGCAGTGAAGCTGCCCTTGCATATGATGCTTTATATGAAACAGTAATGCTCCATTTAACAGCTGTTTAGTCACTTAGTTTGCTAAGCAGGGCGATGGTGTGTACCATGTTAACAGGATTAATCTGTTTGCCAAAGCACCTCATCTACTATCAGGTTACTTCCATGCTACATTCAGGAGCACATAGAATCATTCAGCCCATTTTTCAAGGCAGGGTGCAACTCTGCTAGACAATGATTATTCCTATGTATGACAAGGACATTGTTAAGTCTTTTGTGACAAAGTTTTGCCCTTCTAATGAAGTGTTTGAGTGGAGCACTGTATTTAATACCTAGAGAGCTATCTTTATTAAGCAGTGGCAGAACAGAATTGAAATGGCTCAGTGCTTTTTTTCTAGACTTGAAGTAACAAAACCACCCAAATTTCAACTCTTCCATGCAGACATATTTCAATAATCTTCTCTCATACTTTCATAGCATGCGACATCAGTTTGAGTGATAATTAGCACACAGTGTAATATCTCCTTTATGTTTAAAACTGGGCATCACAAAGCTTTCACACCATTCATCAGGCATTGTCTGTTTCTTAAGAATATCACTGAACAGAATTGTAAAATATCTGATGCCTTCCCTTCCCAGTGCATCCACTCGTACCTTTTCTGGCTCAGGTGCTCTCTCCTTTTTCATTTTCCTAAATAACTCTACAACCTCATACTCCTATCATGCCTCAGTTCGTCTTACATGGTCCTCCGCTGGGTTCTTCTCATTCATCACTCATTCAGAATAGTCTCGTTTACAGATTTTTTTCATTCCCATCTCTAAGTTTCCACCACTGAGGCCTTTCCGGTGCCGGGGGTTCAGACGTTTCTGAGGTCTGTGCATTCTGAAGTCCATAAGAAGTCTGTGCTGGTTCACCATGCACTTGCCAGGTGTTACCTTACAATTGATTATTTGTGATCTATTACTTCTTCTCATTAAGCAGAAATCAATTTGGGATTTGTGTCCTCCACTGGCATAAGTTATGAGGTGGCAAGCCCTCTTCTGAAAGTGTGTGTTTGCAATCACCACATCCAATGCCAGACAAGGTGGAGGGCTATTTCTCCCTTGGAATTTCTGGTTCCAATGTCATGGATGGTTTCATATCTAGTCTTCACAGTTCCAACACGTGCATTTAGATCTGCTCTGATTATCATTTCTCATGTTTCCAATAAGGCACAGCAACTCCTCAAAAAAATCCTTTTACCTTTTGAGCCTCTCCTAATTGGTGCATACCCACTTACTGTATGGATAGTTTCCTCTTCCCAACACAGTTGAACACTCATCAGTTGTTCCGACCTTCTGGTAACCTCTGTCAGATACCTTTGCATGGTTTCCTCCAGAATAACTCCAACACCATTTCAGGAGGTTGAACTCCCTGAATGGTAGATTTTGTAACCTTCCACTAGCATCTTAGCTTTAACTTTCCAATTAACTTTTTGTACATATGCCACATTTACTCTTCTCTGGGTATTCACATTCCAGCTTGGATATCTCAGCTTACTCCACTTACTCACTTGCTTCTTTAACTTTAGCGGCTCTTGCCCCATTACAACAGTCAGGCCAGGATGTTGTACATCACTTGTGGGGAATGCCCTACCCCTCTGAGGTACATTTGACAGGCACATCAGTTTACACAAGCATATCTACTGGACGAGCTTTTCATGTTGGCTGTCGAAGCCTGACACCCTTGGTTTAGCCTTGAGCCTTTTAAATAAATAAATAAATAAATATATGGAGATATACCTATCTCATAGAGCTGGAGGGGACCCTGAAAAGTCATTGAGTCCAGCCCCCTGCCTTCACTAGCAGGACCAAGTACTGATTTTTGCCCCAGACCCATAAGTGGCCCCCTCAGGGATTGAACTCACAACCCTGGGTTTAGCAGGCCAATGCTCAAACCACTGAGCTATCCCTCCCCCCATTTGTGGTTGTCTTGGGTGTGACAAGTGAGACTATATGAAGGGATCCACCTTGGAATATGCTGTATGCTGATGTTTAATGCTGTGTGTGGAAGATCGTGAGACCCTGCAAACCAACTTTGAACAGTGCAACAGAGATTTGAGCAGGTGGGACTTCGAGAGTAAGACTGAGGCTATGACAACTAAGAGAGGTGGACCCACTATAAAGGATACTATAGGCAGAGAGCTTAGACATGTGCAAGAATTTAAATACCTAGGATTAATGGTTGCTGACAATGGTGCCCTCCTGAATGATGCCCAGCATCATACCAAAGCTGTTTGGCACAAATGGCAGGAGCTGAGGCCAATTCTCTGTGATAAAAAGATGCCAATAAAGTTAAAAGGTGTACAAAACTAATTCGACCCATCCTAATGTGCAGGACAGAGACTTGGCCAACCACAAGAAAATAAATCAGTATGCTCTCTCCTATGGAAATGAAAATGTTGAGATGGCCAAATGGTTGGACACTCCATGATAGGAAATGAAATGAGGTTGTGAGGGGCCTAATGCAGGTTGCCTCAATTGAAGACAAGTTGCGGGAGGCTAGGCTAAGTTGATATGGATGTCCAATGGAGACGTGAGAGTTATACTGGTAGAATGGCCCTTGCAATCCTCATGGATAGAAGATGACCAAGTGGGAGGCCAAAGACTTGTATATAGACCATATATCAGCAGACATGAGAGAGAACAGCCAGACATATAATCATGACTTTTGGAAGAAGGCTATAAAAGTCAGAGCCTTAAATGGGAAATAGCAAGAAAGAGGGAGCAAAAGCAGCTAGTTATTTAATAAATATTCTGAAAGGGCAATTTATTTATATGCTGCATCTTTTCCCTGCCCTTTGTCGTAGACTGTAATCTTCTTTTGTTTGTAAAGCATCTAGCACACTGCAGTCTCTCCCAGACCACCATCACGGCACTTGAGCTGGTTCTGGAATCAGGTTTAGTGGCCTCATTCTAATCCGGAATGATCAACTGTCCGTAACACATTCATTGCACAATTTAGTATGTTTGACTGTCTGCTCAGGACTGGAATAGCAGACATGTACTACTTATTGCAGGCCATGACTGAGATGCATCAGTAGGGCTGAGTGGGGGGGAAGAGAGGGGCAGCAGCTTTGGAGCACTGTACCTCATTAGCTCTAGCCAGGAGGATTAATTCTTCACTTCCATGAGCACTGATTTCACACTAAATAAATAATAATAATAAAAAAATAGCTCAAGAGGAAAGAGCCAGGGGAACTTAAAGAATCCAAAAATAAAAATAGTTTTATTTTGTAGAAGAAAGCAGTTTTGTCTTTAAAACTCACCGTTTTTATGCAGTTAAGTACCCTAACCCTTACAGGATATAGTTAGAAACCTGCTCCTCAATAACGTTTTTTTTTTTAATTAAACCAATAAAATGCCTAGGGCCAAATTTTCAAAGGCTGTGGCCAAAGTTGCCTCTGAACATTTTACCCTTGATTCTGCATGGAGAGACTCTTGTACTTGTATGGAGTCCCGCTAACTTCAATGGGATCCTGACAGGGCATGAGGGTCCATCCATATGGATATGTTTGTTGGATCAAGAGCTATGTTTGTTCACTCTCCACAGGGGTAGAACCTGAATTTGCTCATGAAGGAGAGGTAACTAAATACAAAAATACCCCTTTGGGCCCAATTACCTGGTTGTGCATGTATATATTTTGGCCCCATTTCAAAGTACTTAAGCACATACTTAAGTGCATCCCTATTCAGAAAAGCATATAAGCACATACATGCTTTGAGAATGTGCTCCAGTCCTACTGAAGTCAATGGTATTTAATCACATGCTTAATGACAAGGAAGTGCTTTGCTGATTTGGGGCCTTAGTGAATGCAACTTTGGTGACAACCTGGCCCCTAATTAATACATCAGCTACTTTAATAAAACCGTTAATGTTCTTGCCAGCTCTAAAGGAACAGAGTGCAAAAATCATGTTTACAGAATAGTATAAATGTTTATTTTTCTTTGTGATTTAGCCGACTTTTTACAATATAGAAAAGTGTATTTTTTGAATTGGTCTAGTAAATATAAATTTAATCTTTCGACTTTCAGGTGTAAACAGAACTAGAAAATGAACCTTTGACCCCACCCCAGATCTGTTTAAAATAACTGGATGAACTTGACTGTAAATCTTGTTCAGCAGTTTGTTGCAAATGGCTAAGGAAGTACAAAAATGATTTAGTACATACTAAGCGGGGGCGGAGAGGGGGGTGTTTGGAAACAAGCTCAATGTTTCAGGAAGCTTGTTCAAAACAAGTAGAACTAAGAATATTTGATTGCACCTTCAAAATCTTTACAAGCAATGCCATCATACATCATCTACAACTGTAATCCAAAGTTTCACAAACATTTTCTCCACACTGTATATAAATACACATCACAAAAGGTGCAATTTAGAATAGGACACAGAATATATACAAAATTAACATGGATTTAGTTCTAGACAAAAGAAGGTGTATTGCAATCTGTTTGAAAAATAACTTGATTAGGTCTTACTTTATCCACTTACACTAATTTACATTTATACAAATCTTACTGGACATACTATATTGAGTCACTAAAAAGTAAGATGAATGGCTGAACTATCTACATTTAAAGTTATCGCACTGACATTTTAGAAATCTAGATCCTAATTATTAAAAAAAAAACCTTTTTAATGAATGGTGGATTCCCTTTTCGCAGGTGTGTGTATGTGTATTTGCTACATATACACAAACATATGTTAAAGAATATATACACACAGTTACACATGGCGAGAATATAAAATCCCTTTTGGAAAATAAAAGTATCAGTCTTGTTCTGATAATTACAGAGAGGATTAAGATATCTAACTAAATAAATGCCTGTGAATTTAAACATGGTTATTTCCTTTCATTAAATTTAGAGCTACACTACCAAAAATGTGATTTGGGACTGTTTGTAGTAAATACTAGAAAAAGTTCCCATCCTTAAGTGTCTTCTATGCACAACTGTATTTGACCTGATTTGATTCCTTCCCTGTTCCCCACACAAAAAAAGGTCAGGTGTATCTGTTTTTGATGGTGACCTTTAATCCGTACCAGTGTACTTGCATGTCATGGCTCAAACTGCAATCCTAAATAACACTTTTAAAAAAATAAGCCAAATGAGTCCCAAAGATTAAAAAAGTGATATCAAAAAGGTCCACAGCTGTACAGGGAGTCTGATCTTCACACATCTTCTCTGATTAACTTGGATGCAGCTAGTTTGGAATCCATCTCACATGAAAACTGTGCTAACAGGAAAACACAAGGGTTGGTTCCCTCACACCCAGTAATCTCAGTTTCTGTGTAAATGTACACAACAATAATCTCATTTTCTGCCAGTTTAAGGGCTCTATCCTATGAGGTGCTAAGGACTGCAAACGCTCTCTGGCTTCAATGAGACGTGAGAATGCTCAGGACCTTGCAGGATTGAGCCCTAGATGCACAACAGCATCTCCCTGCTTGATGTTTATCTAATGATAAAAGTTGGATGGAAACTTGCTTTTACAGCATTGCTTTTAATTCTTTCTGAATTTTTGGCCCATCATCTGTCCTTCAACTTCCATTTTAGACTATTCAGCAAGCCGGTAATGAAATTTCTGTCATCATTTAAAGAAAAATGTAAATACTTTCCATTTTAAAAGTTGTGCCCTGGGGCCCAGATTCAGCAAGGTTTTTAAGAACATATGCGATGCTAAACGTGTAAGCTGTCCCAAGAAGTCAACGGCCCACGTGCTTAACATTATTTGTGCTTAAGGACCTTGCTGAATCGGTTCTTTAACACTGATCCATTGCCTTCCAGGGTTGTAGAGTGATGTTTTTTTATCTAATTTGGTATTGTCAGTATTGTGAAGATGCTCATTTCTATACATGTCCTTTCAGAATTAATTCCTCCACAGATATACTGTTTTCTTGGTCTACTGCCAAAAATATTTTCTGCCAGTGTCTGATTCTTCCATATGAACAAAGTGATGCAACTCTATACACTGTAAATAATATATATTATAATAATAATTTATAAAGACTCTCTGGACAATTTTCTTAGAGAAAGGGGGAGGAAGAAAACATCTAATTCTTACCAAACCCAAGGAAGTTAAAAGCTGTACAACAGGAAGAAAAATTCACCTTTAGGCATCGTCATAAGTAGAAGAGAATTTAGCTAAAATTTAAAAGAATCTACTCCTAATTATAAAAGATTTTCTTGTTTCAACATTATGCAGGTCAATTTAAAACAAGCACCAAATTAACAATAAAATAGTATTAAATCCTCTGCTGTGAACCAAAGTGTCCCTGTGCCTTAAGTGTCATGTTCAGTCCAATTTACCATGGCTCCTATGCAAGAGTCAGCAGTTCATGGCACAGGAGTCACTTTTGGACTTTCCTGCTGAGTTAATGACTCTCATCAAACAACGTCCAAATTCCTCCAGGATCATGCGCTCCGCTGCTGCTTTTGACTTGCCCATCTTTTCAGCCTGCTCGGCCTGCGCAAGCAGGCAGTCACAAGTCGCATCAGCCACCTCCTTGGTTACAAAGGTAAATGGCAATCTGAAATGGAAATAAAAACTTAACTGTTGTCATCAGTAAGCTACACCACATGCACTATCTACAAAACTCTCTCTGAAGCACTAAAAAGTCAGAAGCTGAAGGAAGCCCTCTAGACAGTCCCTATAGCAATATAATATATACTTGGACATGTTGTCAAACAAGGAAAATTTTGCTTACCTCTCCATTTTCCCTGTACTACGGTCCAAGAATCCAATTAATTAACTTTAGGATTATGCCCTTTCAAACAGAGTTAGAGCACATTCGAAGTTTTCAATCAGGGCTGATCTGACCAGGATGAATCTGCTCCACAGTTTCTGGGGTACATCTGAGGCTGCCCCAAACTGAAAATACTGAACAAGCCTTACAGCTAAGCAGCTAAGCTTAGAGGCAACGCTGAAAGTTTTGTGGCTGCTTCCATCTCTGTACATTTTGAGACAGACTGCAGAATGCCATGAAGACAGATAGAGAATGCATAATTTTCCATATAATTTTTTGCTGTAGGAAAACTGAGAATTAACGTATTTAACATTAGGATTCCACCTGTATTAATGCTAAAAACTGCATTAAGAGAATGTTAAGGTTACATGGTTAGACACACGGAAGTATGGCAAATTCAAGCTTACACATGTAAATTTAACTGTCTCCTCTGTATACATTTTGGTACAGGTTTTTCATTAGTATTTCTCAAATGCTACAACGTAACACAAAACTGTCATAATGATCCAGTATATCTTGACTGACAAACTTGTTATATAAATTCTCTTCTCTGTAAGGGATGTATTTTAATAGTTTAGGCAGCAGCCATGCACTATACATCTTTTCAACCAACAGCACTTAGATGCATTCAGGGGCTGAGACAATTAACTATGAAATTAGCTCAAGTGCAAATTTAGGCGGCTGATATATTCCAGAAAGGTTTCACTATTCCTCGGGACAGAGAGTAATATGCATTTGTATAGCACGTTGCTCAAAAGGGCCCCGAGTCTGATTGAAGGCTCTTGAGTGCTATGGTAATACAAATATTAAATAACATTAGCCACCAGAACCTAAAGCATGAATACAAATGTCAAAGACTGAAGTAATCTTAACTTGCTAAAATCCACCCCAGCAGAGCAGCAAGACACCTGAGTCATTAAAACAGTGTTAAAGCCAAGTCAAGAGGATGGAATGTGTTAACTTACTTGCCCCCTCCACTAGTCAGTGCTGGGGTTGGCCTCGTTAACAGGTCTGAGATTTGTGAGGATAACTTTGTCTTTGCAGCTGTCTGTTGCTGGACTCTTACTTCTGCTGCATCTGCTAAGTGCATCAGAGTCTTTCGTTCTGGGCTTTCTTCAAAGTTTTTACAGCCAATACATTTACATATTGAGGAACACATGATTTTTGCCTAAAAAGAACAAAAGAAAGGGTGAGTGGCCTAAAATATTATTTTATTCTCCATTGCTGGCTCATAAACTTAGTATGCACTGGAGAAATTATACATAGTTACAAGTTTTAATTACGGACAGTGCAATGGGCAAGAGTGACATTTAGAAAGGAGAAAAAGCCAATGTATTTCTTCAAGACAAGAAACCCATCTTACCTCATAGCATTCACAATAGTTTTTGAGACATCCCGATCGTTTGCAGTTGCAGCCTTTGCTGTGCCGTCGGTCTGATTCCCCTTCCTTTCCTTTCCCTATTTTGGGCTTGAAGGCTTCAGGGTTTCTATCAAGGCAGGCCTATCAATGCAGATCCAAAAGGTGTGTCACAGTTCATGCAGGGAGCAAGATCTAGAGGACCAGTGCAGTAAGGACAAACCCAAGATTGTGCTGGAGTAAGTAAATCACATTCTCCTCCCAACCCAACAGGAAAAGGTGGCTACTTTCATCCCAGCTACAGAGATGTAAAACAAGAAGCAAATTGTCCAGTTTCAATAGCAGCCTTGAGTATGCTGAAATAGATACATTGTGACATGCTTTTGTTTTGCAAACTTTAAAGGAGAGAAACAAAAAAAAAACCCCTTACCTTTATTGCTTTTTGCCTATCATTTTCATGGTCCAGGTTGTTATAACAATTGGTACAGTTGCAGTTATTGCAGAATTCACCATTTGCAAAACAATCACAATACCTGAAATAGGAGACCCAGACGGGATTTACAAACATGGTATGCAGGCATCACACTAGCTGTGGTAGTAGCCACAGGAAACATTTCTATGATAGTAACTCCTAAAAGCCCCACTTGGGATTGGGACCCCATTGGACCAAGTACTGTATAGACATGAATGAGACAATTTCTGGCCCGGAGGGCATACAGCATAAGACCCCAAAGTAAGGTAAGTGACAGGGGTATAATCTACAAGTAACGTGGCCCAGGATCGGCACCGCTTTGGTAGTGGCAAGTTTCGTTGGTTTTGTGCTTGTTAATTCTTTTATTGGGGTAGGGTGAGGAATGGCAGGAATGGAGGCGGGGGTAAGAGTCAGGGAGTAGGAAAAGGAAGGAAGAGGGGCAGGCACAGCTCATCATCTGACTAGTCACGAGCAATAGCCAGGGTATTGCAGGCTTTGCAGCAGAGGCGAGTCTAAAGAAGGGATTTGAAGGAATATGGCTGTATGGATTAGATCAGGGATTTTTCCTACGCACTGTGGTGGGAGGAAGAAATCACAAAGGTGCTTAAGGGAGGAGCTGATTGGATAGCTGTGTATCTTAGGTACTTCTGTGAACTCCCTTACCATAATGTCTCAGCACCTCACAAACTTTACAGCACCCCTGTGAGGTAGGGAAGGTGCTATATTTCCCCCCACAAATCCCGGTCTTTAAAATGGGGATCTGAGGCAGAGAGAGAGTAAGGGTCAGATTTTCAAAGGTATTTGAAATTCACTGATAAATTGAAACCTGTGGGAATTAGGTGCCTAACCTGCCTCACAGGTGTATTGTGAGGACTACCCCATATGCAAACAGGGGAAAGTTCCCCTGGAGCAAATGGCAGTTTACATTAGTGGATTACACCCCTGGTCACAGATGGCTGTACCTGGAGCAAATCACGCAGTGGACAAGGCCTGAGTTAATTTCTGTACAGTGTTATATAAATGCAAAGTATATCAGCATCAGCATCTTTTCTCCCCTTTAGATTTCACAGAACATTTGGGAATCAGAAAGCTGATATCCAGGAGGAAACCTCATGTCTGGCACACATTTGGCTCTCTATAAATAACAATCATGCAGGCTGTGAGATGTCTGAAGGAAAACTAAACATACATGATTAGTTCTGTTCTAGTGTGATGAAAAATTTCTAAGCTCAAAAGTATGTGCACGCCCACATTATGAACATGACATGCATTACATTAAAAAGAACCTAAAATTGGCAGGTGCCAGACAGATTGCCTAACTTGAACTCAGATGGCTGTTATATCAGCTTCTCTAACAGTAGCACAACCACTCGGAATGCCTTCTTCGTCATCCAAGAATTAGGGAGCCACAAAATAATTTCATTACCTCCTCCTGATGTTGTACTATGTGGAAAGGTGTGGCATCATCCCAACTGAACAACCTCACATAATCACACCAGATACTGATGCAGGCATTGGAGTGGAATGGCAGGAGATGGGACACTAGACGGGGAGGGCTCTGAGTTACCACAGAGAATTCTCTGAGTTACCACAGAGAATTCTTTCCCAGGTGTCTGGCTGGTGGGCCTTACCCACATGCTCAGGGTCTAACTGATCGCCATATTTGGGGTCAGAAAGGAATTTCCCCCCAGGTCCAATTGGCAGAGGCCCTGGGGGTTTTCACCTTTCTTTGCGGCATGAAGCATGGATCACTTGCAGGTTTAAGCTAGTGTAAATGGTGAATTCTCTGCAACTTGAAGTCTTTGAACCATGGTTTGAGGACTTCAGTAAATCAGCCAGAGGTTAGGAGTCTATTACAGGAGTGGGTGGGTGAGATTCTGTGGCCTGCAATATACAGGAGATCAGACTAGATGATAACAATGGTCCCTTCTGACCCTGAGACATCTCACAGGATGTAAGTAACCTCACAGTTCCATTGGTAAGACATTTTAAGGCTTTGTCTACCAGACTATTGTACTTAATCTCCCACGGATGGAAACACGGATGCAACTCCAGTGGTGGTAGCAACAGTAGGAGCCATCATGCAGACAGGGTTCAGGTGACCACTGGTACCTCTGTCTTCCAGTTGAAATGCCAATGGGCAATCTACCCCTGCATTCCCATGATACTATCACCAGTGAAACCACAAGGTTCAGAAACTTAGACCATTGCTAGGGTAGACACAGCCTAAAGTGTCTCATTAAGTATCATATGCACTTATAGCAGGATGATTTGTGGATGGATTGAGAGCCTTACATTGGAATCCTTTTTATATACAGAACTCACTTTAGAGTTACTTTAATATTTCTATTTAATTTTGGCAATATACTAAAATATTTGTTAAAGAGAAAATACTTAAAACCAAATACACTTACAATTTCAAACACAGCGATTTTGTACAATTGCATGGCTTCCTGGGACGGTTTGCAGGTTCGGATGGCATAATTCTGGAAAAGAACCATTTTATTATTGGCTTCTCTCTTTTTTAAGTTCAGAATGTTGATCCACTGAAATCCCATAAGCCAAACTAGATTTTTCTCCTACAATGTGAGCTTTAAAAGGTCTATGTCACGGATTACAAAATACAATTAGTAGGTAAAAAAATCAAAGAAGAGGTAGGCGATTGCCATGACCCTGGCTGCACGCTATGCTTAAAGAAGAGAAAGAAAGGAGACAAGGCTAGGAGTGGACCACATGAGAGGAAAGTGCAACTGAGCGTGCTGCAGCCATTCCCCTGAGTGAAGACCACGCTCCATGGTGACTGTATCTACACCTGGAGCAGGTTTTTGTGATGTTGTTATGAATCTAACCGAATCCAGTACCATAGAGAAGAAATAAATTCAGACTATGCCTCTCCCTTCATCCGAGTTATGTGTGAATTAAAAATGATAATGAAATGACAAAGTGACTGTCCTAGGCAAGCAGACAGAGACCCGAGCAAGGGGCAAGCAACATATGAACCCTGCCATTTAGTTTAACATAAAGAGCATTCTGTGTCAGAGATCAGCCTTAACAACCACTGAAAGCTAGGATTTTTCAATGGTCATATCTGGCCAGCTATATTCTGACCATATGTGGTGACCCTTTGTGTGACGGGCTGGATCACAGAAACCCCCTGGGAGCTGCCATCTGATGTGCCAAGACTACCTCTGCTCCTGTTTTCCCTGCCAGCTCAGGACTCCAGCACCCTGTCTTGCTGAGCCAGACACTCCCGTCTGCTCCAACAAAGACCCAGGGTCTGAATTACTTGCCCCAAAGCTGCAGGTTTACCTGAAAACAGCTCACAGAAGTGTGCTTGTCTTTAGCACTCAGATGCCCGACTCCCAATGGGGTCTAAACCCAAATAAACCCGTTTTACCTTGTATAAAGCTTATGCAGGGTAAACTCATAAATTGTTCGCCCTCTATAACACTGATAGAGAGATATGCACAGTTGTTTGCTCCCCCAGGTATTAATACATACTCTGAGTTAATTAATAAGTAAAAAGTGATTTTATTAAATACAGAAAGTAGGATTTAAGTGGTTCCAAGTAGTAACAGACAGCAAGCAAAATAAAGTAAAATGTGCAAATCTATGTCTAATCAAACTGAATGCTGATAATCTCACCCTCAGAGATGCTTCAGTAAGTTTTTTCCTCAGACTGGACACCTTCCAGACCTGGGCACAATCCTTTCCCCTGGTACAGCTCTTGTTCCAGCTCAGGTGGTAGCTAGGGGATTCTTCATGATGGCTCTCGGCCTTTGTTCTGGTCCACCCCTTTATATATCTTTTGCATAAGGCGGGAATCCTTTGTCTCTCTCTGGGTTCCCACCCCCCCTCACTGGAAAAGCACCAGGTTAAAGATGGATTCCAGTTCATGTGACATGATCACATGTCACTGTAAGACCCCAAGCCTTCATTCCTCCTAGCCTGACTCACAGGAAGGCCTCCCTGCAAACAGAGCCCCAGTCAATTGTCCTGGTTGATGGGAGCCATTAAGATTCCAAACCACCATTAATGGCCCACACTTTGCCTAATTACAATAGGCCCTCAGAGTTATATTTCATATTTCTAGTCCCAGATACAAGAGTGGTACATTTATACAAATAGGATGATCACATTCAGTAGATTATAAGCTTTGTAATGATACCTTACAAGAGACCTTTTGCATGAAGCATATTCCAGTTACATTATATTCACTCATTAGCATATTTTTATAAAACCGTATAGACTGCACAACGTCACACTTTGATCCTGACATACCCCCAGAAGCTGAAAACAAAGCATTTATTGAAGGGGGGGGGAGGGTGGTCAGGCAGGGGTTCAGGATTAGTTCAGACAATTTTGTTTGTTTGTTTTGTATTATTTAAATCACAGCAAACACTTTTAAATGTAAGACTTCCAGAAAAAGGCAGGCTCAGCAGAACGGGGTAGAATTTCTAAGCCTGCGTGGGAGGAGGGGGAGGCATATCAATTTGAAAAGTTTCCACTTTCAATGTGTTACCTTGGAACTAAGCCAAGATTAAAAAAAAAAAGGGGGGGCGGGGAGCTGAAGTTCGGTTCCCAAATCATATTCAGGCATCTACATAAATGGCTGGGTTTTCACAAGTGCTAAGCACCCAGCTGCTCCAACCAACTTCAAGTCCATGACCAGGGCTCCTATGTGCTACTGCCAATACATATAATAAATAACCATGGGCCAAGCTCTCTGTTCAAACTCCTACTATGGGATTGGGAAAAAAACCTAAGATTTGACTTTGACCGAGTTTAGTGATGGTAAAAGGCACTGGATTGACAGCCAGAGAAACAGATATTCTTTATTTAGCCACAGAACAAGAACAGCACAGGCCGCAGCCTCCCCACCCCACCGTGCTAAATTTTCCTAAAAAACTCTTCAAACAAGGATAGTCTGTCCCAATTAAATACATCACCTCACCATCTTTGGGGGAGATGTTGTGGCAAGCTTTTAAAAGTATTTTCAAAATACTCACCCATTGAACGGAAGCCTTGCTTGGGTCTGGATATTAGATGTCCCAGTAAAACCAGTGTTGCTTGCTATAGATACGTATGATGACTGCTGTAGCTAACAAAACACAAAGTATAAATGTATGTTCTGTAGCTTTTACAATTTTATACAACAGGCTTTGTAGTACACAGTTTTTAGTAAGCATTTCTGAAACTGCTGTATGCATCATGTAATCTCCTAATCCATGTTTATGAATGGTTTGAAAGTTTCACAAACTCACAAGACCTAAGCAGTCTAAGGGTTACTCTGTATTCAGCAGAAATGTCCTGGTCTATTTTACATTATGTTTTTGTCCATTTTATCTTAGAACCTTTGGACTGCATTATTTTTAAGCTACTTACATTACGTAATAACTTTCAGTCAGACGGATGCTAAAATGCTTTACCAATAGCTTGTATATCAGCTATCTACAGGAATGCCTGCACCCACCAGGTGAAAACTTGGAGTTACAAACGGTTCTCACCCCTTTAATCAGATTCCTTTTCTTTCTTTACAGATTTCAGAGTAGCAGCCGTGTTAGTCTGTATCCGCAAAAAGAACAGGAGTACTTGTGGCACCTTAGAGACTAACAAATTTATTAGAGCATAAAGAGCATAAAGCTTATGCTCTAATAAATTTGTTAGTCTCTAAGGTGCCACAAGTACTCCTGTTCTTTACAGAGTGGATCTTGGTGCCTGATCACTGCACCTGTGCTACAAGGGATGAATCAGAGCAAAGTCACACGAGTCACTGAAGTAACCTGCAAGGTCATAATCCATTCAGAATCAACTTTAACAAAAATAAGAAACCAGGGCTGATTTGCACTCCCTTTGACTGTGGTACTGTTAAGTGTTTACCTGCATACCTTCTTGTTTCATGCCACGATGAGTTAGGTGCAAGAAATATGAGTAGCAAGACCTCGGCACCCAGGACCTTCTCCTAGGAAGCACACACTCCAGGAGCATTCCTCACGCATCGCTCATCAGAATCCCCTGCAGGTGGCTCGGCTTTGTATTTTTTTACTCATTGCTTTCTCAGTGTACATTTATTTTTCTACACTGAGCCAGATTTTCAAGAGAGCTCAGCCTTTAACAGCTCCCTTTTAGGCATCTAGATGAAGTGGCCACATTTTCCCCAAGTGCTCAGTTGCCAGCAGTTCCCTCTGAGAACAATATGAGCTATTTGGGTGCTGAGCACTTCTGAAAATCTGGCCACTTCATTCAGATGCCAAAAAATAGGACGAGCTCTTTTAAAAAATCTGGCCCCAACTGTGAGTGCTGGCCACTTCAGAAAATCTGGCCTATTGTCTTTCTTCCACTGCTTCTTTGTACCAAGGACAAAGATCTTGTTGTGTCATTTCCCTCCAGCCATTCATCTAATACTGTGTTGTTCCAGATCTTTTTTACCTACATAAGGCAGGCCACTACAGGAAGAACTGTACAACAAGGTCTCTACCAAGTATACACAGCATGCCCACAAAAATCCCTGTACATCCCTTTTCAATCTTAAATCGTGGATTTAATTCCCATTTCTTTTCATTCGGATTCTTGACCACATTTTGGCAAAGGACAAGCCAAAGCCCTAAACTGAAGGAAGGGATCAAAAACATTAACACGAATGTAGGATGCCTTCTACAATTATTTCTGTAAGTTCATCATTTTGCCCTGTGCTAACACCATACCTGAGTGACGTATTGAGCTGGAAGAACTGCATAGCCTACGTTTCCTGTGCCAGGTGCTGGCGCCAGCACAGTGCCCGGCGGGAGGTTAGTGAGGTTTGGCTGTATCTGTGGCAGTGGAGTAGCTGGCATAATAAGTCTCTGTTGTGGCTGACTAGTAGTAACTATCTGTGAAGTTGGGTTGATTGGTTTGGGCACCACCTGGAAAGAGAAGAAATCTTTATGACATTGTCAACATATCGTTTTTTATCCGCTGCAGAAAACTACACTGTACATTTTTCTAAAAAGTCATTCTGAAGACAAGAATCTGTGCAGAACAATGTAAATCATCATATTTTACCTCCAAAGTCAGAATTTTGACATCTGTTTGCCAGATGAAATGAGACAATATGGATTTCATGTTGAACTCACCTGTTTGACAGTCTGAGCTGGTACTATTGGGACAGACATCCGCACTGGAGTTGCATTCACCACCACTGGCTTACCTGGTTAAAAAAAACAATATCCCGTGTCACACTATATGTGCACATTTATAAAGAGTCTCTAGAATTTAATCCTGAAGCAATTTATCACTTTCACATACATAGAATAAACAGTTACTTATGTGTGTAAGATGGTGGGGTTTATTGCCTTTTTAAAATGTATTTTGATTATGCTTGTAACATTTTATTTGGGTTCTATCCTGTTTATTTTAGTTTATTTACTGTTGTTCTATTTGTTTTTACATTTTAACTTGTGCACTGAGAGTGGACTTAATTTATAAAGTGATTATTTTATTACAGTTTTTTTCCCAGTAGCTCTTTGAAAACAGAGCTAAACCTGTTATTTGCAGGAAACATAGTACTGCAAGCAATTCCCAGCTGATTCTCTAGATCTCTCTCACTTAGGCCCCAGTCAAGCACTGACACACGTGAGAAGCACCAATGAATGATGGTTACTCAGCGCATAAAGACAAGTGTGTGTTTGCAGGATCAGGCCCTGGGAGAATACTGGTAGATCAAAAAAACTTAACTTTTTTTTAAAACCAGTGTTACTGTAAGGAACAAAAGATTTTTAAAACAGGATTAACTCTTCACTATTTATGCTGGTTGTCCAAGTGGAAAGAAAGAAATGCAAAACCTAACAGTTTCACTCTAATCTATTTCACTTTCAGTTTACCATAGTATTAGCACTATGCGGCAATGTCTGCACTAAAACATTACAGGATTTTATTTTCTATTGGAATTTATACAATACATGGGAACAGTTCCAAAGGACCAATTCAAAATAAATGTATGGCAACTGTTCAAAACAATTGTCTTAAAGTTTGGTCGAAGTTTGTTTTCACAAAACCTAAATTTAGGGTCAAATTGGATCTTACGTTTCCCCCTTAAACAAGATTCTCTAGGCAGCCTTTTCTCCCCTAATTTTGCTCACCAACTCATTCCCCTTGCCCTTTAATTTATGCCAACATAACATATTTACTAAATATTCAGTACTGCCACCTAGCAAACTGCATACATTTAAGACCAACACTTCTCATCAGTCTATGTGCAGAGCTCCTCTTGACATTAATGGGAGTCATATGTAAATATGCAAAGGGGAGAACAGGCATGAAATCTTCTGGTTGCTACTGTCCATACCAGAAAATGCATGGTAAAAACAAGGGGTACTTTGCAGTTCTAAATCACTGTCTATCAAAGGATCTCAACAGGCTGGGCAAACATTAATTAATCCTCACAACATCCCAGTGAGGCATGTATGGCACTGCCCAGATTTCACTTTTGGGCATACTGAGGCAGGGACAGGGTATCAGACTTGCAACAATCACCTAACAATCACCTAACAAACATTCTTCCCTGGGAACAACAGCGTATCAGGCACCCCAGGAGCCAGTCTCTAGGGAATGAGGAGTTCAACATCAGAGCATTTCCAAACGCATCCTGGAGTTGGTAATGGGATACAGAGCCTTTCAAAGCCAGGGGCCTGGTACAAAACTAGCACAGCTGGCCAGGGCCACAGATTTATATCATTTGACAGTTTATTTACCCTTTGGGTGTGTGTGTGTGTGGGGGGGGGGGATATTTGTTAGTGCTTAATAAACCTAAATTAGACAAATAAAATAGGGTATGAATGGACACCACTGACCTTGCTGAAGAGGCTGTGTGTTGGTACTAGGATTCTGACTGGCTGACTGGGTTGAACTGTTGGCTGTTGTGGCCGTAACAAGTCTGACATAATGGAATTTGCTTCCAGGTACCTGAATCTGCTGAACATTGGGGGCCGTTGCCAAGGGAATTATGGTCTTAAATTGAGATGTACTCACTCCTCCCACAGTGATGGTCTGTACTGCTGACTTCACAGCCTGTTAAACAACACAGGCAGCACAAAGTTACCTGACAGTGGTACGGAGGTGTCACCATTTCTATCCCTAAATTTGCTAGTGAACAATTCATTAACCCGCCCAGTACCCCTGTGAAGCATGTCACTATTATCAACTGAAAACCTGAGGCACAGCAAGGTTAAGTCCCCAGGCCACAGAGGGAGTTGGTAGCAGGGCCAAGGGAGCTCAGTCCCATTCTCAATCCATTATACCAGACTCCCAAATAACCAGAATCATCTATAAAAGCAAAACCAACTGTCCCTCAATCAAGAGCCAATGTCAAATAAACACAAACTATATAGCAGACAGTTTGAGAAAGAGCTTTCCCCCAAATTATTGTGAATAAAAACAAAATCAATGTTATGATTTTTCAGTCTGTGTGGAAGTGGATGTCCCACTCTTGCATTGTCGCTCCACTACTCAGCTCTGCGTATGTAGAGCATCCCCTTCCACAGCTCAGTATAGGAAGCCTACATGTCACCATGCAGCCTCCAACTGGAAATGGAACTGAGGCTGTGAACCTTGAGGCTTTGAAGCAGTGGGCAACAGTGTGTGGGCTGGCTAAGGACAAAAAGGAAGTAATGGGAAGTACTGAGAACATGGTAAACAAGTTTAAATCCATGAAATCACAAGCAGAAGCCAGAGCAAAAAGCATTTAAAAAAGGGGAGAGGAAGCAGGAAAGGAATTTGGTAGGCAGCATGCATGTGAAATCGCAGTGGAGGATAGCAGAACATTTACAACATGTCAGACTTCATTATTTCAGGCTTTTCCCAACCTACACACTGAGTAGAGAGCATGTATTTATTTTAAATATACACATTTGCTGCTCACCTGACTTTCTCCATCACTGCTAACAACTTTTCCATCCTCCCCATCTCTCAAGCTCCAAACCTTGATTCCCTTGTTTTCCTTCTCTCCTCACATCCAGGCTTTTACAAAACTTGTTCCTTCTTCCTCTGTAACATTTCTAAAATCTGCTCTTTTCTCTTCAGTCCCACTGCCAAAATTTTGATTCATGCCATGAAACTGTCTTGTCTAGATAGACTATTTCAATTTCTTTTCCAGCCTAGCTGCCTACTCCCTCTTCATCTTCCAAATTTCACCAGCTACAGTTCTGAGCAGAAGCGAAGTCCAGATCTACTTATATTCCACTGAAAGCATAAACCCACTCAATAGATTTTATGAGAAAGTTGTTTCTTGGGGTATTTTTAAAATCTTTTTGTGCTGTAACCTTAATTATCAAGAGCAATTCAGAGTAAACATCATCTGTAATCATAGCTATAGCTAACGTGCTGTTTCCATAGACAGACCAATGTGGGCAGAGAATTTCCTCTCCTCCTTTAAAGGCTGACCAGTGTCAGAGAACGACTTCGCTACTATATGAAATGTAACGTGTGTTCTTTAAAGGGCCTGATTCAAATCTCATGGAAGACAGTGGAAAGCCTTTCATTGTTTCCATGAACTTTGGATCAGACCCTGAAAGTTATAACATTCAGGTGACTTAATTATGGTCCATTGATTGCTTGTATCCAAGCAATAACCAACAGTTCATTAAACAAAGGTTTAAAAAGGGAGCAGGATTTGATCTGAGAATGAGATCTAGGGTGTATTTAAGCCCTTAAACCACAGTTCATATTATCAAATATACACATAATGGAGAGACAAAACAGTCAAGACCAGGCTGCTTCACTGGTATTGTACAGTTTCTCAGGGAGCCCAGAACTATGGGTGATCTTGTTACCCCACTGCCTGAGCAAAAGAGACTTGTTGGAACTAAACTAGGTGACACCTCCCTGCCTGTTAGCCGACCAAACAATCTCCTCCAGAGCTCTGCCAACTTTTACTCTGTCTAGCAGGTAACACTTTATGCACCCTAGTCCCCAAACCTCCTGAAAGAGCATTTCTCTGTAATATCCAGCCCGTCACTGGATGCTCACAGAAATTACCAAGTAGCTCACCTGAGAATTCACCCTTTAGTATTACAACACTGAGAAGAACTTACAAGTAAAACCAAGAATAAGTTTATTGACAAAGAACAGAGAATTAAGTGATATTAAGCAAAGCTAATAGAAACAGATGTGGTTACAAATAAAACAAAAAATATAACATGCTTCTACAAGAAGAGAACTTAATTTTAGCAAGTTAATCTTATCTAAAACAGTCTCTCACCTAAAACTTTTCCTGGAGAGCTTGCTAGTATTCAGTTATACCAGGAGCCAGATTTTCAAGTCACCTACACCCTACAAGAGGTTTCCTCAGTAAATGGATAAACATCATGTCTTTTTCCACTCTTCTTATAGGCCAGTTCACCTTTGAAATGTATCCTTCGAAGCATACCTCCTGAAAAAGTCTCTCTCCCCCGCTGTTTGTTCTTTGGGGGTGCAGACCCCATGCTGTCATGCTGTCTATGTTGATCTTCAGTTAATTTGCTTTTCCTATTGACTCAGTATGCAAATATAATCCCCATTGTCTTGGGCTAAACCTGCTTAATTTACATCAGAGACGGGGGAGATAACTATCTTCCCCTCCTGTCTGGAAGAAAACACGTTTTTTTCTTTGGTTACAGACTTAGCTTCAAGCATAATATCAGGAAGTATCCATAATTTCTCCTATAGTGTTAATACATACATTTCACTTTTAATACATTGGTCATTAATATCATTGTTTTCATATGATACCTTACACACCATTCTTTATAGATAAATACCATGACAGTAATGCTTTAGGTGTAGTGAGTTTTCAGGTCTGATAGGAGTTGCTGTTACATTACAATGAACCCTTTGCCAATTGACCGTAGGAGCCCCTCAGCGTCTCAAGTGTATTCAACACATAAGCTTACATACAAGGCGGAAAGCTCGTCTCTCTGACTAACAGAAGTTGGTCCATTAAAAGATATTACGTGATCCACCTTGTCTCTCTAATATCCTGGGACCCACACAGCTACAACAACACTGCATACAACATGTTTCTGGACAGTTACAAGACACCTTGGAAAGGGATGATAAGTAGATGGCTGAATAAAGTGTGATTTCATGTCATGTTAATTGCAACAAAATTAACAGACTATTAACAAATAAAATTAACAAACCTATTACTGTTGTGAAAGGAATCTATACGAGCAAGGATGAGAGACTTGTGAATTTACTAGCCATTACAAAATGTACTAGTACCTGAAAGCCCATGATATCGCATGGGTGTCAATGACAAAGCCACATGTCTAAAAAAGCCAGCAATGGCTGGGAACTTAAAAACTGGAGAGTACCAGACAGCAAATCCCAGTGATGACTGAACCTAGTGATATTTTTAACAAAAAAAGCTCTAAGCCATGCTTATACCTGTTTCCATCACCTCACACTGACTCAGACTTTCCAAGCTTCAAAGTGACACACAGACAGAGCGACAATCCTGGAATTGTATTATACAAATACCTCATTCACAGAAAGTCATTAGCGTTCAACTGCCACTCCAGAATAACGTTCAATGTAGTTAATGATATGATCTTTAATAAAGTCAAGCCATTTTGTTTCCATAAGCAAAACATTTGCTGGTCAGCTACTAATGACACAACTGCAGAAGATCAATACTCTGAGGTCAGGCATAGAATCATAGAATATCAGAGTTGGAAGAGACCTCAGGAGGTCATCTAGTCCAGCCCCCTGCTCAAAGCAGGACCAATCCCTAACTAAATCATCCCAGCCAGGGCTTTGTCAAGCCTGACCTTAAAAACCTCTAAGGAAGGAGATTCCACCATCTCCCTAGGTAACCCATTCCAGTGCTTCACCACCCTCCTAGTGAAAAAGTTTTTCCTAATATCCAACCTCCCGCACTGCAACTTGAGACCATTACTCCTTGTTCTGTCATCTGCTACCACTGAGAACAGTCTAGATCCATCTTCTTTGGAACCCCCTTTCAGGTAGTTGAAGGCAGCTATCAAATCCCCCCTCATTCTTCTCTTCTGCAGACTAAACAATCCCAGTTCTCTCAGCCTCTCCTCATAAGTCATGTGTTCCAGCCCCCTAATCATTTTTGTTGCCCTCCGCTGGACTCTTTCCAATTTTACCACATCCTTCTTGTAGTGTGGGGCCCAAAACTGGACACAGTACTCCAGATGAGACCTCACCAATGCCGAATAGAGGGGAATGATCACGTCCCTTGATCTGCTGGCAATGCCCCTACTTATACAGGCAATTAGAACATATGGCCATACACTAGTCCTTTTTAATAAGCAGCCCATAAAGTTTGCTAAGCTGAAATACAGTGAGGGCCTCATGTGGGATGCTCCTAAGCAGACAATTTTCTGCAAGTCAGCAACCAAGTTTACCATTAAATGAATAATGTAACTGAGCAGAGGTGGAAGTCATCAGCTTCAGCATATATTGCCATTTCGTATTTTAGCAACACAGACTTACTGGCAAACTTAAACACCAACAAGAAAAGGCTATTTTCAGAGCAAAGAGAAGCAAAAATGAAGACTTAGTTCTTACATACAAACAGGAGACCCCTTTGGAAATCTAACTGTGCTGCTTCGCTTAATGTGAAACCCATTTCTTCTGCTTTAGAGCTAACTAAAAATGTTCCCTTAAGTGCCTAGAAGTCACATTTTCTACATTGCACAGCTGCATGGCTATTTTCAGAAGAGGCTGGTTTTCCTGCAGTAAGAAGGTTTTTCCCGGCGATAAAAGACTAAGTTAATATTTTGGCTCTTGATGAGATCTGAAGGAAGTTCCCTCCCCAGAAAGAACCAGCATGACATCCAATATACCTAATATCACACTACATAAGTTTTGCTGGGAATTGTGAACCACAAGACAATGCCAGAACATGCATCCTGTTGTGGCCAGACCACAACAATCCCTCCAACATAAAAAAGCCCCCGCCTACACTATTCAATCAACATATGGTGTGAAATGAAGTCTTTGGAAGACAGTCTATAAACAGATGTCTTAGTCTGACACGAAAACCACAGTCCTTCCTGAACAGAATACAGAAAAAGCATCAACGAGTCCTTGAAGAGAAAGATTTGAGCTCTTAGTTCATGCTTATGTAAAAGCTTTATTAGGCATGGTATTTGGAAGAAGTACGTAACCATAGCTATTTGTGGATACTTTGGTTCATCTTGGGCAAAGCAATCATTGCCACACTAGGTTTTCCTCTGATGTACTATGCGATTGGAATAGATAGCCACTAGGCTGTGCTGAAGAGACTATCTTTCTTAACCTGCTTGCAGTGCTGTTGTAGCCATGTTGGTCCCAGGATATTAGCGAGACTAGATGGTTGAGGTAATACCTTTTACTGGACCAATTTCTGTTGATGAGAGAGAGAAGCTTTCAAGCTACACAGAGCTCTTATTGGAAAAGGTACTCAGCGTGTCACAACTAAATACAAGGTGGAACAGTTTGTTTAGCATAAGTAATTAACAGGGGAGCATGGATCAGCATTCATGTTGTGCTCCAAGTCAGTACCTGGCCTGGGTCTGGGCAGCTAATGATCCAACCAGCAGACCAAATTCGGTGATGAATCCTGGTCATGTGCCAGAGGAGGCGCGTTGCACATACTCTAAAAAGAAGTAGTTAACATATTTTAAGGGAGTATTCAAGGTGAAATGGCCAGTTAACACCTCTGCAGTCATAGGATGGAAAAGCGGGGGTCAGTGGGTTACAGATTTACAATGATTTGTAACCCTTTGAGCCCCCTTTTTTTGTCCTATGACTGCAGAGATGTTTACGGGCCACTTCACCTTGAATGATCTCTTAGAATGTGTGTTAACTACTTAAACAATCTGTTTCATCTTGTATTTAGCTGTGACACTCTAAGTACCTTGCCCAGACCTGAAGAAGAGTTTGTGTAGCTCAAAAGCTTGTCTCTTTCACTAACAGAACCTAGTCCAATAAAAGACATTCTCACCCACCTTGTCTTTTTTAACCTTGTCAGATACACTGGTCACTCGTGGCATGCATCTGATGAAGTGGGTTTTAGCCCACGAAAGCTTATGGCTAAATAAATTTGTTAGTCTCTAAGGTGCCCCGTTCTTTTTGCTGATACAGACTAACACGGCTACCACTCTGAAATTATGGTAGAGACAACCTTGAGAGACAGCTGTTTCACCAAAAGAAACAATTTTTTTTAAGCTGAGCTAGAATGTTTATTGGGGTTGTGTTGTCCCATCTTCCTGTCAATCTTCAGCACTGCATGGTGCTTCTTACTATAAGGATAATTACGGCGTGTCTGAGATGAAATTGAAAAAGGGAAAAAATGAAAGGAAGAGGAAACCACCTAACCGAGGTGTTAGTGACGTCTTGTTATACCACACAACAAGCCAACAGCCAGCTCTCAAGATAGACAAGCTGAGCCATACAGTGTTAGTTCCAGATGTCCAGAAGTATAAAGTCTCTATTATGCACCAGAAGCTTGTATTATCTCTA
This sequence comes from Emys orbicularis, assembly GCF_028017835.1. Classification (NCBI taxonomy): domain Eukaryota; kingdom Metazoa; phylum Chordata; order Testudines; family Emydidae; genus Emys; species Emys orbicularis. Next base: position 18,507,822 of record NC_088687.1, read on the forward strand.
GCTTTTGGAGCTACCAAACAAATAGATGTTGTTTGGAAATCCCTTATTTTACCATATATAATACAACAGAGTATCATCTGGCAAATGTATGGCAGTTTGGGGAGATACTCGATTCTTTTCTACAGCATACTCTGCAAGCACAAACTGTGGACAACTTTCTCTATTTTCAGCTCTGATTCCTTTTGTGAGTGAGATATTTGTTCATCCTAAAAAGGGCATGGGACCAGATGCTGGATGAAGCAAAAAAGGTTAAGAGTTTGATTTCACTAGATGTTAGACTCCAGATCTAGTTTTAAATCAGCTTTTGCACTAGTTTCATGAGTGCCTTCGAGATCAAGGCTCCATGTCCATTGTTCCCAGGTACTTGGGGATTAGAATATGCCAAAATGAGAGACCTGCACTATTTGGACCAAGTGTTCTCAGTGAAAACAGAGTAGCAGCCTTAGCTCTTTCCTGACTTGTGTGTGCTTGTCCCTTATTACTTACACAAATTGATCAAGGTATTCTGCTGCTAAAATTCAATTTACTCAACCACAATCCGGGCTTCTTTCCAGTCCTTAATAAAATAAGAAGATGCAAACCAGATAATATCATCTGCCTAATAAAGCTCAAGTAGCACAATGATGAGAGTAACAAATATCTACACAGATAAATGACTGATCTTTGGCAGAAGTGCTGCGTACTGAAGCTATGGGCTCCTGCAGTACACAGCCTAAAACTTGGTATGAGTTAATCCTCACTATGGACCCAATTCTGCAGGCTCTTTGGGCACAGAACTCCCATTGATTTCTACAGGAGTTCACGTGCGAAGCAGCTGTACAATCAGGACCTGTAGTGGGACAACTTGATAGTGTGTTAGTACCAAGTAAAAGAAAAGAAAAATTAAACAGAGAAGATATGAAATAGGCACTGAATCAGTTTGCAAAGTTATGAGGGAAAACCTCCATTCCCCAAAAGGATCAAACGGGCTCACTCTGCACCTTCTTCAGCTGATTTTGAACACATTACTCCTTTTCCACTCACAACAAATTGTGGAAGAAGTGGTGGGTTTTCAAAAACAGCCTTTGCTATCACATTGTATTCAACAGCCTGAAAACCCTGAGTTCACTGCCACTGGATTGGCCTGCTCCAAGACGTCTGTATTTGTGGAAGACACCACAGTTTGAAAGAAGAAACAATTCTGTATGAAGAAATGGTACAGCCTTACAGATTAGGGCTTGATTTGTGGAGAGCAGAGTGTCCCCAATCTCCCAGGAGGTATGCAAAACCTCTGAGATTCAAGCCCTACATTCTGAACTCTCCCTTAAACCCAAGCAGCTAGTGAAGGTGCCACGTAAGTGCCTCCGAGCAGAAAATGATTTGCAGCACCTCCTAGTAACTACCATTCTTACTTTTATTTATCCATATTTCAGTTTCTATCATTTTGATGAGACAAAATAATGCCACATATGTGCAGTTCTAAGAGGCAAGAAAAAAGCCTAAAGCAAATTTAATGCAGTCAAACCAAAAAGAGAGAGAGGCTTTCTACAGCTAACCAGTAAAACAAGTTTAAAGTCCTTTTTACATACTTATGGATTTAGCTTCTGTTCTTCTCCTATTTAAAAAGCAGCTGATGGACTATTCAATTCCCCAGCTTTGATAAGTCATTGTCTAACTGCTTGGCTTCCCTCTGCATGCCTAGTGATCTCAGATTTAATAGCATTCATTTTGGCTCTTGGGTAGTAAGACTGCCTGCTCCACAGGGTGATGCTTCTGGTGTCTGGCAGTTCCCATGAACAAGAACACCCTGTGACAGCCGAGTGCTCTCAGACAGAGAGTGGAAACTGAAGCTGACTCATGGAAGATAAAACCGTATAGTACAAGGAAAGCCAGTATATACCTGAGCAGTTGTATGGTTGACTATGGCCTTGCCAGGGGAAGAGGGTGCTGACTGCTGCACTGTGAGGATCTGCTGTCCTAAGGCTACATTCAGAGGAACACCAACCGTCTTCTGAGGGGAGTTAGGAGGCTGCGAGGCCACTGACACCACTGTCAGCTGCTGAGCAAAATGAAGAAGCTGGTTAAATTCATTCTGCAGCAAACAATTCCACACTACTAGAGCTTCTTCAGTGCACTGCACACATATACACCACGCTTACGCAAAAGGCAAGGTGTTTTACCTTATTAGGGGACTTCAGCGGGGAGATAGCTATTTTATTCGGTGTCTGTTGCGTTGTAGAACCTAAAGAAGGCCCAATAACTCCACTCTCAGAGATGGTTATGGTCTTTGGTGGCGTTCCCGGAGCAGTCTGTGAAAGAACCCTACCTGTAAACAAGAGGCACAAGGTCACCCTAATTACTTGTAAGTTTGTTTATGACAGCCTTACAAGTAAAAGGTTTATTTCCATATCATGGATGCTAACAGAATGCCGATGCACCTCGGCACCACCTCAAAAGGGAAAGTTACCTTGATATCAATGGAGCGACACCATATTATTTAAATCATGTTTAATAGGGAGCGACACCAATGTTATTTAGATCATGTTTAATGGGCAAGGAAACAGTCAGAGGAAAACCGCCTTAGAAGCAAACACATTGCTTTCAGGAGTTTTCCAAATAAACCTCATGTCTAAAAATACCTTGAAAAGTTAAATTTACATTGACATTTTCAATGTTTCACTGATTATTCCTTACTCCCAGAGCTGAGTTTTAGCTCAATCTTCTCTGCACTACTCTGACATCATGGTGCCCTACACAAATAGTTAGTTCTGGCAAGAGACTTACTATCACCCTGCCCCAGCCTTCTTGATAAATGCCTGCTGCGCAAACACCCAGACTTTCCCATTTTTCAGGAAGACCAGCACACTCAGAAGATGATTCTGAGTATTCGAGACAACCCACTGAAAGATTAAAAAGCCAATCAGCAGAAATGAGCTATTTTAGGATGGTGAGGGGAGTTTTTGTTAGTTTATCTGTAAACATTAGTTGTAAGTTTGTTCCTTCGGGATTTGCTTCTTGTATTTTATGTGTCACTGAGCAATGTAAATGTGCTATCCCCAGATCAAGTGCAACCTGAATAAACATCTGCTCCAAGATGACAGGCAAAGGTAACAAGCTTAAACAAGTGGCACCACTATCTCATCTCTATTTCTGTTAGAAAACATGGAGGGTCACATACCGCTTGCTGCTGGCAAGTGCGCTGCTGATTTAGCCCTGCTGCCATATCAACAGGACACAAAGGAGGGCAGCAGAGCAGATGCGGTGGGAAGCAGGAGCTGACGCTCATATGGGACTGACTTTATATTGGTAAGAAATATTTCGTAAAATAGGGATACAAATATCCAACCTAATTGTTAATTCTAGAGTGGTTTTTGTTTTCATTTGCATTCACCGTAAGAGAGATATAATTAAGGAGTTTAGGCCCCAAAAACTGGCAGCCTGCATTAGGTCATAATCCATTTTTCTTAGATTGCTTTTAGAAAAAAAAATCCAAAGTTAATAGGCCCGTTTTGACAGCTCCACAAAAAAAGTATGAGCTCCTCTGCAGGCTCTATAGGAGGACTGTGATTAATGTCTCCCAAAGGGAGGCACCAGACTAGCTCAGGGGGTGCATAAGAACTGCACCACTCTAGATCTACACATGCCTCTGTGCTTATGATAGCTGGCTCCTTAAAAGCCTTCTCACCCTGTTCCTGCAGCAGCCCCTAGGAACAGGACATGTGTACAAGGAGCAGCTCACTAGCCCAACCTTCTCTTCTTCCCAGCAGTTAGCCCAGGCTGACACAGCAACCCCTGGATGCCCCCACTGAGTAGCTTTGGGCTGCTGTGGCCCCAATCTACCTTCCAATGCAGTCAATGGAAACACACCCATTAATTCATTTCAATAGGAGTTAAATACGGCCCTGGGGCAGTGGGGGGAAATTGGTGAGAGACAGAACAAAAAATGAAATAAAACAAAATAATTAAAATAGAAATAAATGGTGAAACGGTGGCAATTGGAGTCAGAATGCAGAGCAAGAAACGATGATACTGGGAAAATTGGTGTGACGCCAGTCCACCAGCCTATTGCAAATGGGTGCTCCAACGGGAATGGGAACTACTGAGATCAACTGCTCCACTGTGCTCACATCTTCCATGTACAAGAGGAGCAAATATTTAAAAAGCCATGTTACTTTCCCCTCATTTTTGATTAAGATGGAAGTATTTGCTCTACAGGCAAGGGACAAAGACAAGAGAAAGAATTAAGCAATAAGATGACAGACACATGTCAACAGAGTTCCACAAGCCCCCTGAAACAGCATTATTTTAGTGAAAAATCCCCTCCCGCAGGGAGTCTATACACAAGATTAAAAAATGATCCTATCTATAAGTTTAGTAAAAATGTACAATGAAAAAAATACAATTCCATTGTTACTAATAGCCCTTAAATGAAGAAGCATGATGTTCTTACAAACATGATATAAAAACCTCATCTTCAATACTTTTCAATGTTTCCAGTTTGTTTTTCTGAAGATAACAGCTTTCCCCTTCTCTGTCTATCCCCTGAGCACCACTCTTGTTTTTTCTTCCTTCCTAATTGGAAGGCTCACTGTTTACATTTACTTTAAACTTTAGGAAGCTAAAAGCTAGAAGTTGTAAGATCCTCCCAGTCAGCTTAAAAATATCAGCAAGCACATGTGCCACACCCTCCCTGGGAGTGAAGGCCAGAGACTCTCTCAGCTGGCAAGCTTGGTGAACACATCTTTAAAAGGTTTCAGAGTAGCAGCCGTGTTGGTCTGTATCCGCAAAAAGAACAGGAGTACTTGTGGCACCTTAGAGACTAACAAATTTATTTGAGCATAAGCTTTCGATGCCCGATGCCAACTCTGTCCACATATCTATTCAAGTGACACCAACATAGGACCTAATCACATCAGCCACGCCATCAGGGGCTCGTTCACCTGCACATCTACCAACGTGATATATGCCATCATGTGCCAGCAATGCCCCTCTGCCATATACATTGGCCAAACCGGACAATCTCTATGCAAAAGAATAAATGGACACAAATCTGACATCAGGAATCATAACATTCAAAAACCAGTGGTAGAACACTTCAACCTCTCTAACCACTCAATGACAGACTTGAAGGTGGCAATTTTGCAACAAAAAAACTCCAAAAACAGACTCCAAAGAGAGACTGCTGAACTTGAATTAATATGCAAATTAGATACAATTAACTTAGGTTTAAACAGAGACTAGGAATGGTTGGGTCATTACACTAATTGAATCTATTTCCCCATGTTAAGTTATCCTCACACCTTCTATGGGTCATCTTGATTATCACTTCAAAAGTTTTTTTTCTCCTGCTGATTATAGCTCATCTCAATTGATTGGCCTCTTACAGTTGGTATGGCTACTTCAACCTTTTCATGTTCTCTGTATGTATAAATATCTTCTTTCTGTGTGTTCCATTCTATGCATCCGATGAAGTGGGCTGTAGCCCACGAAAGCTTATGCTCAAATAAATTTGTTAGTCTCTAAGGTGCCACAAGTACTCCTGTTCTTTTTACATCTTTAAAAACACCTTTCCCCTTTTCAGAGAAGGAGTTCCACCTATCAGTGATGCTTTTCTTGCATGGACTGAGAGAAAAAAGTCCTGATTCTCTAGCACATTGGTTTAAAAGAAAAATGAAGTTGAAATACAAATCTATTCAAAAAACTGAATTAATTGTCGATTTTGTGTTTCTGTTCCAATACGCGAGCTTCCAAGAACTGCAGTGGAAACAGACTTAACAGAAATTATAAAATGGCATGTTCTTACATGTACATTTCTTGCTATGGTCCTGGTCCTAACTAATTTCCACTCTTTCATATATTATTAGTGAAAATTTAATATGATTTTGTGCGAAGTTTTCTTTTTTTTTTTTTAAAGAAAGTTGTATAAATACAATTAATAAACTTCCCATCTAGAAGTTTAAGACCAAATTTTAGGAGAGTGGAGAAAGGAAAGCACTTTCTTTCAGAAAAGCATGGAAACCTGGAAAAGACCAAGAAATACTACTTAAACTGAAAACCAAGTGCAGGGATAAGGAACAGGAAGCAAAGCCAGATAAGAAAAGGGTTGTAATTCATATTACATGCAGCTTATATGGATAAAAAGTTAAAAGGAACCTTGCAGAGATAGTCGTGTCTTTTCATGGGCCATTCAAGGCCTCAATCCTGCAAAGATTTATGCATTAAGTTCAGTATGTCATTAGACTTCACAGGACTGGGGCCTAAGAGGCTCTGTCAGACTGGTAGAAGTTGAAGAACCACCTATTTCCAAGCTCTGCAGACTCCTTATCTTTCATATTTGTTTTAAGAGATAATTTACAGCATCTCCTAGATCTTATTTTTATATTTATGTAGGCAATGGAACTAAACACTGAATGTACATTGTCTCAGTGGTTCTCAACCTTTTTTTATTTGCAGGACCCTAACAAATTTCGAATGGCATTGCGGACCCCTTTGGAAATCTACTGTCTGTATTATATATAGTTGAATTCTGTTCAATCCGTTTTCAGTCTGAGTCTTTCACAGACCCCTTAGACGTGGTCTGCAGACCACAGCCTGAGAACCACTGGTCTAGAAGAGCTGAAAGTACAAAATGGAGAGGGCAAAACCAAGCTGATTATTTCCCAAAGTAGAAAATCATTTCTCGTCATGTTTGTTTATATTTATAGACATTTCTATGAAAGTAAGCACCTATAAATGGACACACCATGCAATTTCATTAAAGGGGCACTGTAAGCTTTAAAGTCACATTTCTGTCTGAGAATACTGTCTGCAACAAGTAACATTTACAATTACAATACATGGAAAAGATTAGAGGAAAAAATAATTTGCTTTCTTTTTTCAGTTCATTCACTTTACATATTTGCTAGCACTTTCTGCATAGTGAATCAGTCAGTCCATTTTCTCTGTGAGGACTTTTTCCACATAGCATCAGGGAAAAGAAAAGCATCTTAAGAATAAACAGAAGATGAACTTGTACAACCATAAAAACTGGCAGGGGTACTCCAGGACAAGTGCAAGACTTTAAGCTACTTTTTAAACTCTAAGACTTCAAGTTGATTGTGTCCCTGCAACTGCTAGACAGCATAGGATTTTAAAATAAGGAAGTGTGACCCAACACACCTGCTGTTGACCTACATCAGTATACACTTATTGACCTAATTCATTCCCACTGTCTCAGAGACCTCATTCCAGGCTTTAGCCAAAGAAAGCCAATGTTATTAATAAGGTGCAATTTCCTTCTTATACACGATTGTGTGTTTAACATAATTTCAAAGTACTTTGAGTCTTGGATAGCTTTTGTGAATTGCATAAAAATAAATACTGTATTATCCATATCTGATCTGTTTAGTTTTTATTAGCAATTTTAAAGCTTATTAGTATGCAGATACTTTCGCAGCTAGCCATCTGAATGACTGAGGTCTGATATAAAAACAAAAATGTGCAGATGTGGTGCACCATCTTAAGCAGCTACATATTAGCTATAAGTTCTTTTAAACTTCTAAAATTCTGAAATGTGATGCACTTCACGTAGCATCAAAAGCTACTGTAAGTGAACTGCAAGACTTTTATTCAGTATCGCTATTTCATTCCACAGCCCTTGAAAAACAGTACAGCAAATCAAGTCATAAAGAAGGACAACCTGCAATGACTGGCGACACTTGAGTAGTCTGTCCTGTAACCGCTTTGCTATTAATTGGTTTTGCAAAGATCAGCTTGGTGATTACTGGGCCAGAAGTTGGTGTTCGGGTCTTCTTAGCAATCTGAAAGAGGGACATAGAGAGAGAGAAGAGAATTTTAAAATAACCTCATAGAGTTGGGATTTGAAATACAATTTTGCTAGGTTCATACTAAAGGGGAGAGGACAACACTCATATAATTGAGCAGAAGTGATTCATCCATAATATTCTGCTGTTGTTTCCCTCCCACTCACACCCCAATTTTTCCCTAGGGAGAGAATTAGGTTGTCATTAGTGCCATTTGGTCAGCCAGCGAAGTAAACAAAGGTGCAGCATAGCCACACTATTTCTTTTCCAGATAGAGTAAATCTCTTCCAAAATATGTCTGGTCACAAAAGACCCTCGGGCAGAAGTCCTAAAATTGTTTCCACACTCACCCAGAGTTTTATTTAAGAAGTTGAAGCATATTTGCGGATACAGAAGTGCTTGATTTTTAAAAAGTTACAAAATTTCAAACAAGGTATTTATTCCTAGTCTGAGCCATTGAAGGAAACTGTGTTTTGGAAGTGTTAGTCCATCTATCCCAACCTGGAAGCACACTTCTACCGCACAGCTGGTGATGGGGAAACCATGTTCAGCATCTATTGTAAGAAAACGCTATCAATCCCTGGGAACTTTTGACACTTACGTTTAAATAGCTGCAAATGTTCTGTACACAGAAACGAAGGGTACTTTTTTTCCTGCAGTGAACCTTCCATACCTGTGAAGACTGATCCAAGTCTTCGAAAATATGGCTTGATAAGAGACAGGTAATTTTAGCTGGTTGAGGGAGTTCAGGTCCAATTGAAGATTTATAAACAAGCCTTTCATCTCCCCATCCAATTTATGGAAATCAAAACCTGACCTCCTCAACAGAGCACTAGGTTGTGTTAGTCATAGTGATCAAATCTGATACTGGTATTCAGCTGGCAAAGAGTTGTGGGTTACTGATTTAGAATTAAGATACCTTATTCCAGTCACTAGGATATATTTTAATTTGCTGGCCACGAAAGCTCCCTGCAGCTGTCTGTTACCAGTCAGCAGGTATAAATTGAGGCCCACGGCCTCAGTAGTCTAGATATGGCAAGTAGGGATGGCTCTACCTTTAGCTTCTGGGCATTGTGTGGGAGCAAGGGTCAGGAGGGCATATACTCTAAATGAATAGAAGGGGAACTGTGGGGGGATAAGAGGACCTTTTGGAGGAAAAATGGGCTGGTTGCTGGTCCCCAAATACCGACAGGCAGATTGGGTGACAGTGGGAGAGTAGACCGCATCTCTGTCCAGTTGTCCCTTAAGTTACAAGGTCATGGTCTAGTTCCTCTTTAGCCTCCCCGCCCACCTCCCCTCCATTTCTGCCAATGGGGTAAAAGAATCCTACAATCTCCCCCATCCCTCACATCTCACCTTGGGATGAGAAAACATACAAACAGGATGTTCAAAACCCCTGGGATCTTTCAGCCCACCCCCAAATAGTCATGTGGTGGAAAGAGGTAATGAAACTGGAGTGTGTCAGTGGTGAAACACCGTGCGGTAAGAATGCCATTTCCAGCTTTCAGACCATCCCCTCCTAATTATGTGGTTTTGGAAGTGAGCCAAGTTGATTGGAGAAAAATTTTGGCTCCCCTATTAGGGCACTCTGACCAAAAGTCAGCCCTGACAATTACCAGTGTGGTAAATTAGAAGTTTATTTTTCCCACTCAACACCACCAGATTTACACCAGTGTAATTCCAGTGACTTGAATGGAGTTGCCACACCATAAAACCGACAGCAGAGTAGAGAATCAGGCCCTAAAACTTGGGATCAGAACCACAATTACATTTCATTCTAGAGTAACCTATAGAGAATAAAATCTGTGAACACTGCAAGAATTTGGACATGTAAATTATGATTTTATATGGCCACAGTAAAGAGGCCGTTAAGAGGAAGTTATTGCCAAGTGGGCTAGTTTCTAGTTATATTAATCACTGACTAAAAGCACCCGTGGTGTTTTGTTTTTAAGAAATGCTGCAGTTTTAAAATTTATCTGCATCAGTCCACCATCAGCTCCGAGACCTTCAAACAAGAACTAGCAGTTTTGGGTCATTTCAGATCACAGCAGTGTACTCTGTGATACGAGTTATATAGACAGCACCACTGGAGGAGTCAGTGCTCACATCTAGTGATGGCTGTGGGAGGCGTTAGGCCTGTAACTGTCTGGAGAATCATCCTAGTACATTGGCTGCCGTCCTTTTCAAGGAATTTAGTGTTACTGTCTTGACAATGAAACCTCCCTAGTAAAACAAACTGTGCCTCTGTCCTCCCTCAGCTGTACTCAGCCAACAGCAGCAAAGGGAAGATGGTTTTAAAACCAGACACAGCTAGAAAACAGATCTCATTTAACGAAAACCATGCACTCCTCTGCACTGCAATGCAAAATTATTCCAGAGAGAAAAGTTCTACCTTATACAGTCCGTGAATCAAGTCCAGCTGTGGCCTGGAGATTTATTCTCCTTACATATACTGTACATACTATTCTCTGCCTTGGCACTGATTTTCTCTTCAGTTTCAGAAAGTACAGAACCAAAAGATCAAAATATCTTTAAAAAACGTAGAAAGAAAATATAGAATATAATACAGTATGCAGCTCATATAGTTTTAGAGCCTTAAAATGAGGCAAAATTTACTATTAGCCCAAATGAAAGTTTGTTAGAACATACGGGAGACAGAAATTAGTAAACAGAAATTTGAGAGTAAAAAAATATTAGTAGTACATTATATTTAATTGTTTGGAAAGAGCAGATCTCATCTACATTGCAGCGTATAATTGTGTAGCATGTATGTTTAATGAAAGTTAAGAGTTAGCTCTAATAATAGACACTACCATGATGGGCAGCTGTTTAAAATCCTAAAATACATTTGTTTTAAAGAGATATTTATCAGGAAAATTGCTTGTACAATTTAAAAAAGTATCATAAATGCGCACACACCTCTAACAGTAAATATCTGTCTACTAATAAACCCCCTGAAATTGTCTCTGCCCTGTCAGAAATCAGTCTCACCTGCTCTGGACTATTACTATAATTCAGTCACTTTTACTCTCTGAAGTGACAAGTGATGTCAAATAGTCAAGCTATTCCAGCATACAATCCGTGTCTAGCAGGAACACCTTTGTTTGAGATGACATTAGGTATTACTAATGAATAGTGATTCATCTCGTTTTAAAGCACTGCCATATATCGGGCTGCTGCTCATGTGAAATATTTTAGGAACACTCAAACTAGAGTTTTGGTGGTGGTGGTTTTTCTTTGCGAAGCAGGGGGTTGCAAGCCTGGGTGGTGGGGAGAATAGGTACAGAGTGGGAAGCAGGAGGGGATAATTGCAGCAGAAACAGATTGCAACTAATTCTATTTACTTGTGTCTGACAAGAATGTCAATTTTACTCAGCAGCTACCGAGAGCTCCCAGGTTCTGCAGCTCTAGAGCAGCCCTGCCATGCGGACTGCCCCGGACCAGGAACCAAAGAGCTTCCAGACTCCTGGGACAGTGGGCATCCCAAATACCCAGCTGGCCCGGCAGTCTGGAAGTCCTGGGGTCCCCAGTCTGGGGCAGCCAGCATGGGGGGTTGCCCTGGAGCCGCAAACCCTGGAACTCGGGAGCCCATCCCAGGACTTCCATACTTCTTGAGGCGGAGCTGGGAATTGAACCCTGGTCAGAGCTAAGGCTTCCAGGGCCTCCAGCTCCACAGCGGGCAGGGAACCAGGCAGGTTTCTGACAGAACCCTGCCTCTGATTCAGCTAAAGTTCATCAAACCCAACTTGCTTTAGCAAGAAATGTCAAGTTTGATGAACTAGTATTTTCCAGTGAAGTTTCTGACCAGTCCTACTAGTTTCTTTGAATTGGAGTATGAAGAATCTTCCCTGCAAGCAGCTCTCCCCTAAGGAAATGTGATGTGGCAATATCACAAGAGAAATGCATTCAGCTCTCTGCTCCGGAGAGAATACAAACAGGCTGCTTTGCAAGTGTCTTTATTTATAGTAAGGGTCAAATTCTGCCCGGGATGTGCACTCACAGCTCAGTGGGAACAGCATGCATGGATCTAAAGGCAGATTTTGCCCTTATCTGTTAGATTAGAATATGCTTATACAAGAATATGCTAGATGATTCTGACCTATACATGCAAATACAACTAACCTATACACAGTATTCTGTCATATCAAATCTGGAGATGTGATAGAGCAAAGGTGAAGAGAAGTACCACACCCATTTTTCAGGAAAGATGATTGAGCTTGAAGAAACAGGTTCAGGGAGCAGGCTTTGGAGCAGGGAGGGGGAGGAGAGAAGGGTGGTTTTTAATTTGAAGAGAAGATACCATTGAGGTGGCTTAAAATACTTTCTCTATTGCAACCTATTGGCTCTGCCAGTTATCACAGCAAGACAAATTCATTTAGCAATTGGAGTGGAGATGGGGCTGGGCATGAGATTAGAAAGAGGCATGAGTAAGGCCAGATCTACACTCAGAACTTTTGCTGGTAGTAATGGGGGTTGGAGTGTGATTTTTTTATTATATTTTTATGCTGGCAAAAGCCCTGGTATAGATGCATTTATAACATCATAAGAGTCCTTTTGCTCGTATAGTTTATTTCAGCGGGAGAACTGGTATAAGTTATATCATCAAAAGATCTCTTTTGCCCGTATAAATTGCTTCTACACTAGGAAGATTTGCTGGTATAGCAAACCTTTCCTAGCATAGACGAGGCCCAAGTTTATAATGCATTTTACTCTCAGTAGCATTGAGGATTCAACATAGCACTAAGAGAGGGACTTGGATTCTATAGAATGTTTTACTAAATTCTAATTAGTTTTGCCTTTTCCAAAGTAATGGGATTGTATCAGTTACTTAAGGTCCAAACTGGAAGACAATGCGGCTGTACTGGTGTAACTGAAGGTCTAACATGACCTGAACAACTTTTAACACCGGTAATGATATATGTTAAGAACACAGCTAGAGTCTCAGATCCCAGGCTGATTTTAATCAATTCACTTTCCAGAGTCAAACAGCATTTTAAATAAATAAATAAGATAAATTATTATCACTTTACATAGCCTTCCATTGGAGGATCTCAAATGGTTTTACAAATCAATTAATTAAGCCTCACAAAATCCTTGAGGTAGGGGAGTAGCATCACCATTTCACACACTGGGGAACTGAAAAGTTAATCAGAGCCAGAAAGAGAATCTGGATCTCCTGACTCCCTCTGTCACAATTAATCGCCAAGATCAGGATTCTCAAACTTTGTAAGTGTGGACAAGATCTTAATAGTGAGATTATCTTTCCCTCACGGAACACCTTCTCTCACATTCATGATCTTGTGGATCATGGATTTCTCTCCCATTTGCAATGACATAATATCCCTGTATTATGAATTTCTTACAAGGAAAAAGCAGTATGAGGGAAGTGTTTATATATTTCTGTTTTTGTTGCAGTAAGTGCTTTGTTGTTTTTAAAACAGTTAGTCACACTGTTGAATCTTGGTCTGCATTTTTTTCTCCCCAATCCCGTCCATTCCCCTCCTCTATATCCCTTGCTTCTCTGCACTTGCTTCTTTGCCACTTGGTCCTCTTCTTCTCCAGAATGATTCCCCTACCACTGGTCCACCTTTGACACTACTACATAAACTTCTCAGTAGAAGCAGCTGAAAAAGAGACCCGGCATCACGTGATCAGCCTGTTTCATCAAGAAACTGCTGCAGTAGACCACAGTGCCCACACTAAGCCATAATCTACCCTTATGGATCTCTTACATATTAAACATGCATGCAGATGACGTAGCTTTATAGGGGTGTGTTTTTTAATCAAAAACATTAATAGTAGCTTTTGAAAAGCCAAATGCAAACAGTTACAACTATTTTACAAAAGGAACCAAAGGGGAAGAGCAAGTTCATTCTGTAGAACAGTGATTCTTAAGGCCTTGCAGTTGGACGTAAATCAGTTAATCAGGAAAACCTTCCGGATTCCTAAAGGCAAGAAAATAGCGGAGGACAATCAGGAAGAATCACAGCCTTTCAAGTCTCAGATGCCACAGGCAAGAGGAAAATCATAAATGCTACAACCCGAGAGTGCCACACAGCTTATGCATTTTTTCCTTTAGCTTTCTTTTAACTGCCAGCATCAGCCCTACAACTCAAGCCAAAGGGCAGGAACTGATCCATTCTTAAATGTTCCTGTGCTGAGTCAGGAGCCACAGCCTCTTTTAAAGATATTCTGCCAACCTTAACATTAACAATGGAAGTAAAAAAGAAATCAGTAGGGAACAGTCAAACACTAAAAATCAACATTAGTCAGGGATTTGATCTTCAGCTTTGATGTGGCTACCGGCACTGAGCAATATGAGAAAAGACTGCACTGGAAAATAACACTGAGATTGTATGGTGCTTTAAAATACATGGTCTCAAATGTTATGCATGCTATAGTTTGTGTTTGCTTGCTGTGAAATATCCATTTGGAGGTTTAGCGCTCTAATTTGTTTGCTTATGGCTCCATCATTTTACATGCACAGCAAGTATTCTGTTTTTTATATAGACTGTTTGAGTTTTATTCTCCCATCCCCAGCTAATGTTTGTGGGAAGATCTTTTTTCCAGATTCAGCTGGGTGTGCTTTAGAAATGTAAACAGCAATCGGGAAGAAAGAAATAAGGATTTAGAAGAAATAAACTTAATATCCACGCAGAGTTCAATCTTCCTAAAGGTATATGGGATTAACTGAAACGCTCAGTGAAGAATTCTCTCCACTGCAATAAATTCTGATGGCACAGACACGATAAACCTTAATCTCCCAAAAGGTAGTTGGATGTAAAGAACTTACAATTTAAATACATTCACATATGACTGGATACACTAGAAGCAATATTCTATATATACGCACAGTGAATTCTGAGGGTTGCGTGTGCACACACATGCAAACACATTTCTATCAACAAAAACGAACCTTCAATATGGGAACAGTTTTAGTTTTAAAACAAAAAGGGTTTATTTTTAAAAAAGTTTCATTAGTACAACCCCTTTTACCTGTACTGTTTTTAACTGCTGGGTCTGTAATACAGAAGACTGGGCTGCAGTATTTATCAGCTGACTTCCCGGCGTCAAAGAGGAGACACCAACGACAGGCTTCATCTCTGGCCTCCCTCCAATAGTAACCACTTTGATCTGCTGGGCTGGTACCTTGGGGTCTCCTGCCTGAGCCTGAATTGTGGCCTTCTGCGTCTGGGGTAGTTGGTTGTGGGGTAGTGCTAAGACAATTGGCTGGCCAGCCTTTCCCAAAGTTGTCACAATTAGCTTTTGCCCTTCTTGTTTAATAGTTTGGTTGCCAAGTTTAAGATCAGTGGCCTTGTTCAGAATAATCTGATTGGCTGAGATAGTGACAGGAGTCTGAGCACCAAGTTTATGGAGGCCACTTTGCAAGGTAGGTTTTACTGTTGCATTAGTGTCAGTTTTTGTAATTGTGGTATTCACTGTAACTTGGCTTGAGTGATTGCTGGGCACGGTAGCTGGTTCTGTGGCGGCTGTGATTGTAGTTGCAGAGTCACTGGCTGAGCTTATGTTCACTATTTCTTCCAGTTCTGTTTCCATAGGAATAGCATCTCCCATAGGTGACGCCACAATAACAGCCTCAATGCTATCGTCTTCCATCAGAGTTATACCAGTGTCCATTATCTCCTCAGGGAGTAAGCTGTTCACCTCTGCTGATACCACCTCCATCGTAGATGTTCTGGCAGTAAGGCAACGACCAGGCACTGCAACTGTATTAAAAAAAATAATAATAAAGGTCAATTAGTAGGTCATAAATTATTAAACTCCATGACAACATACATTTCTGCAAAGCTTCATGAATAGTATTACCATAGAGGAACATAAGTGCACAAATACTGGAGGTGGAGGAATTTTAGCAGAACTATATTTTCATGTGAAATTTATCCTTGATGCTTTAATACATTTACTTGAATTTCCTTTTAATCCTAATTTAGATCAGACCTCCTCCAGCAGCATTGCAATACACCCACATCTCCTTAGGCCAGAGAAAGCCAGGAATTAAAATGTAAGAGTTCATGAATGGTTTTAGTGGTCACACATGCCAACTTTCATTACCAAGCTGTCATTCCATGGAGTTGTTTGAAGTAGTGAATGTGCTAATAGTTCACTTGTTTACGAGTATTAATTTCAGTGATCTCAGCAACAGCACATGGGAAAGCAGAGCTATTTTAGTGACAAACTTAGTTACCTATTGAACTTGATCACCAACCCATTTGAGAACCAAGCCAATAGTGCTGCTTTTCAAAGCCATGGATGATTTCATGCTTCGGTTGTCCCACGGGGTGGGGGGGAAAGCACAGCTCACTTGTTCTATACTTATTAGAAAAGAAAGAGCCTCAAATTGTGACTGTAATATAAAACATCCAGTGAATAAATGAACTAATCTGCAGGACACAGCAGGGTGTGCTGAATTGATTAGAAAGAAAAGCAAGCTTAAAAAACAGAATTAGCAGTGGGTTCTACACATGTGAGTCTCTTAACTTGAAAAACCTTGAAGAGGGGAAAATGAAAATGGCAGAATCTCCTGTAAATATGATACAGAAGCACGAATATTGGACTTCCCATTAAAAAGGTAACATATTGTCAGTCAACAATGATCAGCATTTTAAAATACCTCCTTCACCATTTGCCTCCTTCCATCAGCTTATTTCTTTCACCTTGTAGTGGGTGGGCACACTATGTACCCTCTTATCATTTACAACATTCACGCTGAACCTCAGGGTGTAGCAACCGTAACACCTTGCCCTCGCAAACCTGGGTTTGCATGTTGCACAGCAAAGTACAGTGGTGCCATTTTTACAGCACTCCCATTCATAATTAATGGATTATTGTTGTGGATGGTTTAAAATGCATGGATTAAATGCCGAGGTTGCATTTATTGATTACAGTGCCATTGTGTGTGTGAATTTGCACCATTTTATGATAATAGCCAAACTGACCATAGAATAACTGTAGATTATTCACCCATGAAGTACAGAAGCTAGGGAAAAACTGCAGTATGTTATCTAGTTTATATGCTGACAGGCTGATGATGAAAGCAATTAACAGAGGCAGGGATTCCCACTAGTTTCAGTTTATTTTTGTTCATTAGAATGTTGTAAGAAAACTATACAAGAAAAAGACGATCAACAAAACATTTTTATGGTGCAGCTCGGAACGTACAGGTCATTAACAAAGAGTTTTGCACCAAATACACTTGAAGAACTGAGAATCTTGGGGCAGGTCTACACTACAGATTTACAGCAGCACAGGTACAGGTGTGCCGCTGTAGCGCTTCTGGTGAAGACACTCTAAACCAACAGGAGAGAGCTCTCCTGTCGGCTTAATAATTCCACCTCTGTGAGAGGTGGTAGCTATGGTGGTGGGAGAAGCTCTCCCGCCGACATAGCACTGTCTACACCGGTGCTTAGGTCTGTATAACTACGTCACTCAGGAGTGTGAATAATCCACACCCTTGAGCGATGTAGTTATAGCGCAGTAATTTTGTAGTGTAGACCAGAGCTTGGTATTAATGACTTGAGCCAAGTTTGTTTTCTATAATAAACTTGATGGGAAATTTGGGATATTTTCATAACAATACTTAGCATTAGAACTTTATTCTTTGCCTGTTTTGGGAAAAGGCTAATTTTTTAAACATACTAGTATTTAAACCAAACTCCCTTATTTATTATTTTTAGCAATAGTGTAGGAAATTTTTTGTATGTCATCACAAACACAGCTTGTTATGAACAAGAGTAGGCTTTGTACAAATTCTATGGCCCTTTAAAAAAAAATCAACGTTTTTGTTGCCATCAGGGATCGGAAACTTTTCTATAGCTAATTTAAGACCTACCAATTCCCTAGGCTAGTAACAAAAGACTGTAGAATCTAGTGGATAAGATGCTCGTTTCACATTTCAAAGGTTGCAAGTTCAAAATTTGTTCCTTCAAATATTTTTTCTACTCTTTTAAAGCAAGGAAGTAATGTATGTGATGACAAATATTTCAATGTTAAAAAAAGCCAAGCTAAAAAGTGACTGGCTGTTTAAATGGTTAAAGTGAACAAGTCTCTAGGACTAAAAGCCATTTAAAATGATAAACCCTTTTGCAACATGGTTGATTTAGTAGCTACCATATAGTTATATGGCTGCACTGTTCCTTTTCTAAATAGGCTTTATTTGTAATATGTGAAATGTTATGCATTATGCCTCATGTAGGCAAAACTCTCACTCGTCCAAGAGAAGCTCTGTCCACATGAGCTCTTTTGCTTCCATAACCAGCATAGGATCAGGCGCCAATTATTTTTCCAAACAAACATGAATGAGACAAGATGGGTGAGGTAAAAAACGGTTACTCACCTTTGGAACTGTTGTTCTTCGAGATGTGTTGCTCATATCCATTCCAATTAGGTGTGCGCGCGCCGCGTGCACGATCGTCGGAGAATTTTCTACCCTAGCAACACCCGGTGGGTCGGCTGTGGAGCCCCCTGGAGTGGCGCCTTCATGGCGCTGGATATATACCCCAGCCGACCCAGCGCCCCCTCAGTTCCTTCTTGCCGGCTACTCCGACAGTGGGGAAGGGGGGCGGGTTTGGAATGGATATGAGCAACACATCTCGAAGAACAACAGTTACAAAGGTGAGTAACCGTTTTTTCTTCTTCGAGTGCTTGCTCATATCGATTCCAATTAGGTGACTCCCAAGCCTTACCTAGGTGGTGGGGTCAGAGTGAGACATCGCTGTGTGCAAAACCGCTGATCCGAATGCAGCATCATCTCTGGATTGCTGTACCAGCGCATAGTGAGCGGCGAATGTGTGGACCGATGACCAAACCGCCGCTTTACAGATGTCCTGGATCGGGACCTGAGCCAGGAAGGCGGTCGAGGAGGCTTGGGCCCTCGTGGAGTGGGCGGTGAGGCGCGGCGTCGGGACACCGGCCAGGTCGTAGCAAGCACGAATACAGGACGTGATCCAAGTGGACAGGCACTGTGAGGAGACCGGTGAGCCTTTCATCCGGTTGGCCACTGCAACAAAGAGTTGTGTCGTCTTCCTAAATGGCTTTGTACGGTTAATATAGAAAGCCAGGGCCCTGCGTACGTCCAAGGAATGCATACGCTGGTCTTGACGGGTAGCGTGTGGCTTAGGATGGAAGACCGGGAGAAATATATCCTGATTCACATGAAAAGGTGAAACTACCTTGGGAAGAAAGGCAGGGTTGGGGCGAAGCTGCACCTTGTCCTTATGGAAAACAGTGTATGGAGGCTCAGACGTAAGCGCCCTGAGTTCAGAAACTCGCCTTGCTGAAGTGATGGCTACAAGGAAGGCTGTCTTCCAAGATAGGTAGAGGAGTGAACAGGTAGCCAATGGCTCGAACGGAGGCCCTGTGAGCTTTGAGAGAACCAGGTTGAGATCCCACGTCGGAACGGGCTGGCGTTGCTGTGGGTACAGTCGGTCTAAGCCCTTGAGGAATCTAACGACCATCGGGTTAGAGAAGACCGAGGAAGCGAGTTCTCCTGGGTGGAACGCCGAAATAGCGGCCAGGTGAACCCTGACCGAAGATATCGCCAAGCCCTGCTGTTTTAGGGATAGGAGATATTCAAATATAAGAGGAATTGACGCCTGCAAGGGGGGCGTGGCTCGCTTCTCGCACCAACAGGAGAACCGTTTCCACTTGGCTAAGTAAGTGGTCCGTGTAGAGGGCTTTCTACTTCCCAGCAGAATCTGTTGGACGGAATGCGAGCATTGCCGCTCTGTCCAATTCAGCCATGAAGCATCCACGCTGTGAGGTGGAGCGATAGCAGGTCGGGGTGACATAGTCGGCCGTGGTCCTGAGAGATCAGATCTGGGCACAAGGGAAGCGTGATCGGTGTTTGAACCGATAGCTCCAAAAGCGTGGTGTACCAGTGCTGCCTTGGCCAAGCTGGAGCGACTAGAATCACCCGTGCCTGGTCTCTGCGTAGCTTGAGCAGTACCCTGTGGACCAGTGGAAATGGGGGGAAAGCGTAGAACAGGTGGTCCTTCCACGTTAGAAGGAACGCGTCCGACAGGGAGCCCAGAGATCGCCCTTGTAGGTAGCAGAACGCGTGGCACTTCCTGTTGGCTCGAGATGCGAACAGGTCAACCTGGGGAAATCCCCACCTCTGGAAGACGGAATAGATGATGTCTGGGCGAATCGACCACTCGTGCATCTGGAAGGACCTGCTGAGACGGTCCGCTAGCGTGTTCTGGACTCCAGGAAGGAACGATGCCGTGAGCTGTATCGAGTGGGCGATGCAGAATTCCCACAGGTGAATGGCCTCTTGGCATAGAAGCGACGACCGGGCTCCTCCTTGTTTGTTGATGTAAAACATGGCCGTGGTGTTGTCGGTGAGGACTAACACGCAACGGCCCTGTAGGAGACCGAGAAATGCCTGACAGGCCAGGCGCACTGCCATCAGCTCTCGAACATTGATGTGCAGGGCTAGTTGGGATGCGGTCCACATTCCCTGGGTATGGTGCTCCCCAAGGTGAGCGCCCCAACCTAGAGATGAGGCGTCCGGGACCAGGTGCAGGGAGGGTTGAGGGGCGTGGAACGGCACTCCTGCGCAAACCGCCTTGCGGTCCAGCCACCAGGTGAGAGAGGCCAGGACCGAGGTCGGGATTGTAACCACCATGTTTAGGCTGTGTTGATGAGGGCGGTACAGTGACGATACCCAGGCCTGCAGTGGGCGAAGTCGAAGTCTGGTGTGCCTGGTTACATAAGTGCAAGAGGCCATGTGACCCAATAGGGCAAGGCACGTCCTTATTGTGGTAATCAGAAAGGCCCTGAGCCCTCGAATGATGCTTGTGACGGTATGGAAATGATTGTGTGGTAGAATAGCTCGCGCAAGTCTGTAGTCTAGGACTGCCCCAATAAATTCTATCCTCTGGGTTGGCTCTAGAGTGGACTTCTCTTTGTTGAGTAGAATGCCCAACTCGTGGAATGTTTGTACTATTATGTGGACGTGAGCTTGAACTTGCTCTCTGGTGCGGCCGCGCACCAGCCAGTCATCTAAATACGGGAACACCTGTATCCCTTGTCGACGAAGGTATGCTGCCACGACAGCCATACATTTTGTGAACACTCTCGGAGCCGCGGACAAGCCGAAGGGAAGGACTGCAAATTGGTAGTGCACCTTGTTTACCACAAATCGAAGGAAGCGCCTGTGAGGGGGGTAGATCGCTATATGAAAATATGCGTCCTTCATGTCGAGGGCGGCGAACCAGTCTCCAGGATCCAGGGAAGGGATAATGGTCCCCAAGGAGACCATGTGGAACTTCAACTTTACTATGAATTTGTTGAGTCCGCGTAAGTCTAAAATGGGTCGCAGACCCCCTTTTGACTTGGGGATCAGGAAGTAGCGGGAATAAAACCCCCTGCCCCTTAACTCTGGTGGCACCTCCTCTATGGCTCCCATAGATAGGAGGCCAACAACCTCCTGTATAAGGAGATGCTCGTGAGAAGGGTCCCTGAAGAGGGACGGGGTGGGAGGGGGGGAACGAAGAAAATTGGATAGCGTAACCCCTCTCCACCGTGCGAAGGACCCAACAGTCTGATGTTATGAGGGACCAAGCATGGTGGAAACGGGAGAGGCGATCCCGAAAGGAGGGAGATGGATCCTGGGTAGTGGCTGGGGCGCCGTCCTCGACCGCACCTTCAAAAGTTTTGCCTAGGACCTGAAGGTGGTCTAGGCGGGCCCTGGTTCTGACCGGGTTGAGGGCCGGTCGACCTTTGCCTACCACCTCGTCCCCGCCTTCTGGCGAAGTCCTGTCTCGGACGAGGCGGGGGAGGGTAGAACCTTTGAGGCTGGGGCCTAAAGGGTCTGCGCTGGGGCCCTGGGACATGCATCCCCAGGGAGCGCATGATAGTTCTCGAGTTCTTGAGGCTCTGCAGCCAAGAGTCCGTCTTCTCCGAGAACAACCCCTGGCCCTCGAAAGGTAAATCCTGCAGGGTCTGCTGCAGTTCCGGCGGCAAGCCCGAGACCTGGAGCCAGGAGACTCGCCGCATGGCGATACCTGACGCCAGCGTCCTGGCGGCCGAGTCTGCTATCCAATGAGGCTTGTAAGGAGGTCCTCGCCACCTTCTTACCCTCCTCCACTAAGGCCCCGAACTCTTCCCTTGAGTCCTGGGGAACCAACTCTTTGAATTTCCCCATGGAGTTCCATGAGTTGAAGTTGTAGCGGCTCAAGAGCGCCTGTTGGTTTGCCGCTCTGAGCTGCAGCCCTCCCGCCGAGTACACCTTACGCCCGAACAAATCGAAGCGCTTAGCGTCCTTCGATTTGGACGCTGCAGCCTGCTGGCCGTGACGCTCTCTTGCGTTTACCGATGACACCACTAGTGAACACGGTGGGGGATGAGTATATAAGTACTCATAGTCCTTGGAAGGGACGAAGTACTTCCTTTCTACCCCTCTGGCTGTGGGTGGAATAGAGGCAGGAGTTTGCCATATTGTAGTGGCATTAGCCTGAATCGTCCGAATCAGAGGTAATGCCACCCTGGATGGGGCATCAGCCGAGAGGATGCTCACCACCGGGTCCTGCAC
This sequence comes from Emys orbicularis, assembly GCF_028017835.1. Taxonomy (NCBI): domain Eukaryota; kingdom Metazoa; phylum Chordata; order Testudines; family Emydidae; genus Emys; species Emys orbicularis. Next base: position 18,530,157 of record NC_088687.1, read on the forward strand.
CTCTACTATCTCCTCCGCCTGGAGGTCCATATTACGCGCCACCCTACGTAATAGGTCCTGGTGGGCACGAAGATCTATCGGGGGCGGGCCCGAGGCTGTTGTGCCCGCCACCGCCTCATCCGGGGAAGATGAGGATGCCTCAGGGGGCAAGGGGTCTAACGGAGGGTCCTGTTCTAAGGGTCCCTGAAGCGGAGCATCGCCTGCCCCTGGAACCAGGGCCTGAGGTGGTGTAAGCACGGGAGCCTCCATGCCCCCTGGGGGAGGACGGGAGATGGTGGCCTCCGGGACTCTGGGCTCAGAGCGTGCCGAGCGAGAGGCTGATGGTGGAGCCCCTTGCGCCTGGTGATACGCCCACGGGGTCCAGAAAGACCAATGCGTAGGGTCCTGCGCAGGGTCCTCCGCCGCCTCCTGCCAGTGGCCCAAGTCAGCCGCAGCAGCCTGACCCTGAGGAGTGTATGCTGATCTCGAAGCCCCGTCGGAGGAGCGAGACGCTGATCTCGAGGGCCAAGGTGGTGCCGAACACGTGGGAATCGGCTCGGTACGATACGGTGCCGATCCGTAGGCGATCAGTCCCTACGCGGTGCCGGTGAGCGGTACCGGGATCGGGATCGGTGCCGCTGGCCACGTCGGTGCCGAGATCCGGATCTGGACCTAGAAGACGACGACCGCGAGTAGACGTGGTACCGGGAGCGGCCCCTCGAACTGGAGCGGCGCTCGTACCGGTGCAGAGAACTACGTCTTGAGTCCGATCGGTACCGATGATCCTGACGGTGCCGAGACGTAGACCGGTGCCGTGAAGAGGATCTGGGCCGCGAGTACGACCGGTGCCGAGGTGATAGTCGGCGCCGGGACTGCGAGCGGCGTCGGGACCTGCTCCGAGACCTGGAGCAGTGCCGTGAGTCCACGTCCGGAGACGGCGGGCGTACCAGGGCAGGCTTGCCCCTGGATTGCACCGTGCGAGGAGCCGACGGTGCCGGTGGTTGAGACGGCGCCGGCTCCGTGAGAGCGATAAGGTCTTTCGCCGTCGCGAAGGTCTCCGGAGTGGACGGGAGACAAGGCTCCACCACCGACCGAGGTGGTGAGCCAGTCCGCACCGGACTCAACGGCCGTGGCGCCGGAGTCAACGGTGTAGCAGGTACTTGCTGCTTCTGGCGCTCTAAAGGCAGACGCGGCTCTACCCCCGGCACCGGGGGAGCCGGCGTCTGCAGGACAGCGGTCTCCTGTGCCTTGCGGGATTTCTTGTGTCCCGGAGACAGGGAACGGCGCCGAGGCCCCTGTGGCGGTCGCGGTGCCGAAGGAGGCCGGTGCCGTGAGGCCTTATCCAATTCTGCCCGCGGTGCAGTACCAGTCGGTGCCGCAGGGGCGCTGCGCACCGAGGCGCTCGGTGCCGGGGCTTGGCGCGCCGAGGGAGGATCCGGGCTAAGTGCCGCCTCCATGAGGAGCTGCCTGAGCCTAAAGTCCCGCTCCTTTTTGGTTCTCGGTCTGAAGGCCTTACAGATCTTGCACTTATCTGTCTGATGGGACTCTTCTAGACACTTCAGACACGAGTCATGCGGATCACCCGTAGGCATAGGCTTAGCACAGGACGCGCACGGCTTAAAGCCAGGAGCCTTGGGCATGAGCCCGGCTATGCGCCGGGGGGAAAAGGGGGGAGAACAACCCCCTTAACCCCCGCTAACTATTTACAACTATTTAACAACGAAGATGAATATCTATCTAACACTATACAACAACTATAACTACAACTATCTACAGAATTAACAGGATAAGCTAGGGAGAGTGGAGAACAGCTATGCCGCGCTCCACAGTTCCAACGACCGTCAGGGCGGTAAGAAGGAACTGAGGGGGCGCTGGGTCGGCTGGGGTATATATCCAGCGCCATGAAGGCGCCACTCCAGGGGGCTCCACAGCCGACCCACTGGGTGTTGCTAGGATAGAAAATTCTCCGATGATCGTGCACGCGGCGCGCGCACACCTAATTGGAATCGATATGAGCAAGCACTCGAAGAAGAATATCTTTTTTAGACCAACTTCTTTTGGTCAAAGAGACAAGCTTTCGAGTTGACACAGAGCTCTTCTTTAGGTCTGGGAACGGTACTCAGAGCATCACAATATGAATGCACAAACATGCCTACACTTAATGGCACATAAGTAACCCCTCAACTGCAGCCACGAAAACCCGTTTTATTTTAAGGGGATTGTTTTTTTAAATGGATCTCAGAACATGATAAAATACTGCACTGACATTAACATCATTAATAAATTATGCTGCCTTTATTTCTCACATTATACCAAGCTTCAGCTACTAGTGTGAGATAACTTACTCATATGACCCACAGGCATGCCCACAAATACACAACTCACTTATTGGCCAGCATGTAAAACTGTTTATTTCTCTGATGTCACTGCCAGAAATAGCTCCTTTGGAAAACTTTACTTCTCAGATGATGGCAGCACAGTCTGTAGTGATGCCAGGCCTTGTAACTACTGGTACAGAAAACAGTACTTCTTGTAAGGACATATTAGATAATAGTGCCACACTGCTGCTTAGAAGATAACCCAAATGATCAGACAAGATTTACCACAGAATAGGAAAATACAAAATCACTTGGCAACGATTCAGCACAGGTGTGCCAAGACCACTACCTATCATGCTGACCAACATGGTCTCATCATTTCCTTCTGCTCTCTCATCTGTCTGTATCCACCTGCAGTCTCTTGTCTTATACTTTGATTGTAAACTCCTTGGGGCAGGGACTAGCTTTCTGTTCCGTGTTTGTACAGCACCTAGCACAAGGGGGGCCTGGTCCAGGACTAGGGCTCCTCGGTGCTACCCCAATACAATAAAATATACTTCCATATTTGGAAGTACCCAAAGTTGCCATCTTTGGCTGCAATGACTTTTTAAGAGAAAGAGAGAGAGAGGAATAGGAGAAAAAGGATAAATGCAGTGAGCCTTGTGGATGTGGAAAAATTGGAAAGAGTCCAGCAGAGGGCAACAAAAATAATTAGGGGGCTGTGGCACATGATTTATGAGGAGAGGCTAAGGGAACTGGGATTATTTAGTCTGCAGAAGAGAAGAATGAGGGGGGATTTGATAGCTGCTTTCAACTACCTGAAAGGGGGTTCCAAAGAGGATGGATCTAGACTGTTCTCAGTGGTAGCAGATGACAGAACAAGGAGTAATGGTCTCAAGTTGCAGTGGGGGAGGTTTAGGTTGGATATTATGAAAAACTTTTTCACTAGGAGGTTGGTGAAGCACTGGAATGGGTTACCTAGGGAGGTGGTGGAATCTCCTTCCTTAGAGGTTTTTAAGGTCAGGCTTGACAAAGCCCTGGCTAGGATAATTTAGTTGGGGATTGGTCCTGCTTTGAGCAGGGGGTTGGACTAGATGACCTCCTGAGGTCCCTTCCAACCCTGATATTCTATGATATGCAAAAAACAAGAAGATGGCCTGGCTTCTTGTATTTACATGTGGCTATAAGAACCTCTCAGTAAATTTAAATCCTGATCCCCATTCACTACTTTATATATGATGAATTTCTAACAAAACTGTTATAGCATTACAATAATTTGGTATATATTAACATTTTCACTGGTAAAAATGCAAACTAATAAAGGTAGATAGGATTCTTTTGATGAAAATTACAGAATCAATAGTATAAGCTAATGACCTGTGTAGCACAAGTTAAATGTTAAAAACAATCAGAATTTTTAAAATACCAAAGTTAATTACATCTATGATCTTTCCCCATTTCCTTTGACCTTGCCAAAGTAATTTCAAACTAATTTACTGAATGCAATTTTCACCAGTAAATAATTTTCCTCACATCAATCCAAAGGCAGTTGGTTAATTTCAGGCATGCAGCTAGTTTTTATAAACCTAAAAGTAGCTACATAAACATATACATCAATCTTTCAACATAATCCCCAAAATGAGTGACGTTCTCTTGTGACCAGCAGAGCCATTCCCTTGTGCCAAATAAAATGAAACAGCTTTGCCAGATACAACAGCTGGTAGATCCTTAATGCTGAAAAAACCTCTACTTCAACGCAGTGTGCAAATCCTATAGAAACACTATTTAGAACAGTGTGGGCTCTGGGAATAATGTCAGCATATTGAGCAAAGTACCAAGAAAGCCCTTACAGAAATAAGGGTTTCAGAATCCAAGCCCAAAACCGAGAGAATCTCAGCAACATCTTTCCCTAACTAGGATATAACACTACCACAACCCCTCAAGAGTAAAAAATCAACCCAGCTGCATTGGGCCACATCTGCTACTCACGTTCAGAGCAATACGATTCTCCTAGGTTTTACACTAGCCATAAGCAGTGGGACAATACAATAGGAGGTTAATTAGAAAAATAATCTTCTTGCAGGATGAGAAGAAAAGATCATTAAAATCTTTCAGCTCCCAAGAGACAGAAATAGAAAATGAACTGCTCAGAAGTGCTACAACAACTCAAACGTGCAGAGATCTCTGCAGGTTGTTTGTGCCCCGTAAATCCAAGTCTTCCACAGCTCAATCAAGTTAATGGGAGACTTTCTGTTAACTTCAGTGGACTTAAGATGGTCTCTACTGAACTGGAAAGGAGGACTATTCATGATTTCCTCCTTAGTGTTTTGTTTTTTGGACTGATAGTGGACAACCTCACAGATATAGTTGTTCCCTGAAAACCTAATAGCCTCTAAATATGTCTCTGGAAAATATTTGTGTCCATTATCAAGGAAAGAAATAGAGCAGTATGTAGAACTCCCCTTACAGACAGATAATGGTAGCATGTCATCCTTTTTTGTAAATGAAAAAACAGAAGAAAAATTAAAAACACTAAAATTTCAGCTGTCTTAAAAGCCCTACCAATTATATATGCTGTGGTCAGGTTTGGGGATTGTTTGATTTTTGTAAAATTGTGCACAATCATTTAGAGCAAACAAAAGAAGTACAGTATGTAGAATTTTAATATGGTTAGAAGCATAAAACATGATTCCTAGTAAATAATTAGCTGAGATAACAAAACTGCACTGCAGTTAATGAATTTCTGAGAACTGAAGAGATGCTGTAGCTCCAAAATCAATGTTGGTGAGGTAAGATGGGAGGGAGAGGATGAGAGAGAAAAAATAAAGGCTCCTCCATGAGTTATGGTCTGCAGGACTATTTTTTAAAGCTACTAATTTGGGCAGTATGTGGTACTTAACTATTGAACCGATTGTTGCTGAAGAAAATCTACTGCAGAAGCATAGACAGGTTATTTTCTTTACCAAAATAGTAAACCCATACACAAATATAAAAATAATAAGATCCATGCAGGAAACAATAATAGCATTTATAAACTTATGTCCTGCTTTTGTTTTGAACAATATACCAACAAAAAATATAAACAAACAAAAAACACAAAACAAAAATGGGATTACTTAGAATACAATTCAAATTCTAGTCAACAGCCATGAAGGTTATAGTGGTACGTCTAGAAAGGGTACAAAAAGATAAGCAACCTAAATTCCTAACTCTGACCCGCAAAGGAAAAAAAAATGGAATATTATTTTTTGTTTCCTTGTTATGTATAACAGAGGTCCTAATGGAAATGATTTTCATGTGTTTAAGCTTTTTATTCAGATCTTGTATACCCAGGAAGAGTTAACAGGGGAATTGAGAACTATTTAATTATGACATTAGAGATACTAAGGAAGTAGATTGTTTAAAACTCTATTTCTCTTAACACCTTTCTAACAAACGATAGAAAGAAAAATCTCTCTTTGTTAAGGATACAACATATCAATCCCTTCAATTAAGGGCTGTGGAAGCTCTAACTCCACTTGAGTCACTCAAGGAATTTGTCATCAAAAACAGGAAAGACAATTTACTTGGCATTCCTGATATTTTTAAGGCAAACAAGGAGAATATATAGCAAGGTAAGGTAAGAACAAGCCTTGTTTTCAAGCCAAAAAAAAACTTGTAAAGATGAGTAAGGATGTTCAGACTCTTCTTTTACAAACCATAAAGGAACAAGTAAAAACACAAATCCTTTTGCCCCTAAGAGGGGATTAAGGGACAATAGACCAGTGGAATAAATATGTAACAAACACGAATTAAAAACAGACCTGCAAGGCAGCTGGATTTAATGACCGGTTCTGTTGAATGTATAATGCAAGAAGAACAGAAAGGAACCCATTCAGATGTCACACTTTACCAAAGTTATTAAGATGTTATCACTGCTACAAGATCAAAGTATCAAAGTTTTATATTCCAAAATAATAATTAGGATTACATTACACTTCACTAAGAAAACAATGTCTCAACACAAACTATATAAAAATTGCATTTATACAAAGTACTGGGAAGCACCAATAACATGAACCCAAGATACCATACGATTACACTGTTCTTGCACTGTCTTAAGGATCAAAAATTCCATCTCCATTTTTTTAAAATTCTTGAAACTATATTAATAGTAAACAATTAGGCCGAAGACAAAAGTAATAGTCAAACTAAAGCAGTGTCTGGCCTATGATTACACAGTTGAAACTACGGCCTAGTGTCTTCCTCGCGGCATGGCTTGAAACCAGAGATTTCGAATATTACAATAAGCTGCATGCAAACTGAAAAATACTTCCCCCAAATCTACTCATCAGTAGCAAGTGGGAACCATTGCCTGGCAAGTGCGGCTAAGGCATCAATTTCTCCCTTAATGTAAAGTTTAATTAAAAACTGAAGTTTTTAGCCCTTCCATACATGAAGTGAATGTAACCTTATGAGATGTGAGTCTGTAGACAGCCAGCTACCAGGCATCTATTGCAGCTTTGTCCTTTGCAAGGCAGTAACTGAGTGAGATGAAGAAAAGCTGGGTAGTTTCACTGCTGTGATTCAGAACCCTATGGGGTAGGGTGACCAGACGTCCCGATTTTATCGGGACTGTCCCGATATTTGCTTGTTTGTCCCGCGTCCCGACCGATCTGCGGTCGGGACACTGGACAAACAAGCAATTTTGCCCTCCCTGGAGGGCTCTCGCCCCCCCCCCCCCCGACTCCACCCCCTCCTTCCCCCATTGGCTCCCTCCCCAAATCCCCGCCCTGGCCCCGCCTCTTACCTAAGCATGTGGCATTCCTCCTCCCTCCCAGGCTTGTTGCTGTAATGGCGGCAAGCCTGGAGGGAGGCGGTGGTGGCTGGCTTCCAGTTCCTGGAGCTGGTGAGTAGGGGCACCGGGCGGGCAGGGGGGCTGGCAAGGGGGCTGCTCTCCCAGGAGGGCGACGGGGGGCTCTGGACCCCAGCAGGGTTTATCGGCTCGGGGTGGACCCCGGCCGGCTGCTCGCCCCTGTAGGGGGGTAGCGTCCACCCCTCCCCCCTCGTCCTGGCTCCTCAGCTGAGCCCCCCCGTCGCCCTCCTGGGGGAGCAGCCCCCTTGCCAGCCCCCCTTGCCTGCCCGGTGCCCCTACTCACCAGCTCCAGGAACTGGAAGCCGGCCACCACCCCCTCCCTCCAGGCTTGCGCCGGCATTCCAGCTGCAAGCCTGGAGGGAGGAGGAATGCCACTCAGCTGAGGAGCCAGGACGAGGGGGGAGGGGGGACCTGGCCTGCGGCGGCTGGCAAGACATGCTGGCGCGGGGCGGGGACACTACACCCCTACAGGGCAGGGCGAGGAGCCGGCCGGGGTCCCCCTCAAGCCGATAAACTTTATGTGGCCACTCGCGCGGCCTTCAGCCGCTCTCCCCCACCGCTGCCGGGGTCCAGAGCCCCGCACCTCTAGCTCCAGCGGCTCCTTCCCCGCGGGGCGGTGGGACGTGCCGCATGTGCCCGGGGCCCTGAGGGGGGCGGGGCCGCGGCGCGGCCAGGGCCTGCGAATGCCCCCGGCACCTGCAAAACGGCTTTTTTTTTTTTTGCTCCCCCCCCCGCGTCCCGATATTTCCTGTCAGTGATCTGGTCACCCTACTATGGGGCAGCAGTGACACTGTCAAGAATAATACCAATTCCGTAGTGCTGCTACTGCAGACTGGGAGAGCTGTGAGCAGCAGCAGAAACAGGCACTGGATTGATTCCTGGGGACAGAGGATAAAAACCAAATAGAGGCTGGGGAAGAGGTAGAATAATGAAGACCTGTCCCCATGAGTCTCAGAGACGAGGCCCTCCAACTCTACCCCCATAGCACCACATAGGAGGCTCTGTGGAAGCACTGGCCCCCTCTAAACACAGGGGGTACTGGAGGCATAGCCCTACCCCTTAGAGTAGCTACTGGGAGGGGGAAAAGGGAGTTTCTTCTCCCTTCCTGCATCTAGAATGGGTGGAGCTACCTACTAGTCAGAGATTAAAGACGGAGGACCCAAGAAGATATACCTATCTCATAGAACTGGAAGGGACCCTGAAAGGTCATCAAGTCCAGCCCCCTGCCTTCCCTAGCAGGAACAAGTACTGATTTTACCCCAGATCCCTAAGTGGCCCCTTCAAGGATTGAACTCACAACCCTGGGTTTAGCAGGCCAATGCTCAAACCACTGAGCTATCCCTCCCCCCACAACCGCGCTCCAGAAAGGAGGAGCGGGGGCCCCACCACGAGGACTGGAGGCACCCCCGCCCAGCAGGCCCCACCGGCCTTCAGGGACAACACCCTTGTAGAAATCTGACCACACTCTCCCCCTGCAGCAGTTGGGAATGGCAAAAAGGCCAAGCACTTTGACAGGACTCAGCCAATCGATGTTTTGTAAATTTTTCGTGTCCTGCTCATGACATACAACAGTACAGGAAGGGGGAACAGCACATCTAGAACCTTGATAAAATAAAAAAGATCGACAGGAGTGATACAAGCATATTTTCATCAGCCTTCCTTCCATAGCATCTATCTGATTAAAGTAGGTCTATATGGAATATTCCATCGCTGATTTTCAGTTCATCAAGTTCTAGATGTGCTGTGTCCCCTTACTGTCACATTCTAAGGGCATGGCTACACTTGCAGCTGTAGATCGCTTTGAGTTAAACCAGCCTTCGGAGAGCGCAGTAGGGAAAGCGCTGCAGTGTGTTCACACCGACAGCTGCAAGCGCACTGGCGTGGCCACATTTGCGGCGCTTGCAGTGGCATTGGGAGCGGTGCATTATGGGAAGCTATCCCAGCATCCCAGTGACTGCAACGTACTTTTCAAATGGGGGGGGGTTGGGGGGGCTAAGAGCATGTCCGCATGCTGTCTTGTAAGTTCAGACAGCAGCAGACCTCCCCTCACCCCACCCCACCCCGCCTCTCTCTCTCACACACAGCATTCCACACTAATGGTTGCTTTGTCTCGGAGCAGATAAGCAGCCGGCTATCAAATGGAGCTTTCAAAGGGCATATCCAAAACAATGACAAAAGTGGCCACTTGACTTAAGGGGATTATGGGACGTTTCTGGAGGCTGATCAGAGCGCAGTAATGCAACACCTCATCCACACTGATGCCCGGGCATTGTAGCCAAGGCGCAGCAAACGTTATTCCTCTCGCCGAGGTGGAGTACCCGGAGCGCTCTAGCTGTGGAGTCAGAGCGCTCTACGTGCCTTGCCAGTGTGGACAGGGAGTGAGCTAGTGCGCCCAGGGCTACTTTAATGCGCACTAACTCACAAGTGTAGCCAAGCCCTAAAACACAGACACAAGTTGTTCCTGCTTTGTTCTTTTCTTCCCACTCAACTCTTTATTTTGGGGATAGGACAGCAATAATACATTGTACAACTGTCAGCAGTCCTATGAAATGCCCTACACTTCCAGGCCACTGAACAGTTTTCTACAAAGCAGCATCCTAAAATGCATGGTTATTTAAAAGATTATAAAACATGGATTACAGAGTTATACACTGTAGCCCACATAAAAGAAAAATCTCATAATTCCCCAAGTGTGACCTCAAATAGTAAAGAACATTTGGAGGGGGCGTAACCTATGCGTGGCATGGATGCAAAATATAGAGATGTATTTAATAACATTTTAAAAGAAAAACCTTGAGTTATGGGGATCTAGTGAACTAAGTTGATTTATAAGATCACCTGACCTTTTCAACAGAAAACAAAGCCCCACGGTTGTTACCTAATTCTTCTGTACTAGCTGAATGTGCATAATGAGGAGAGATGTGATCAATACATCACATAACAGCTGTGATTCTTCTGAAATTCAAGTCATAGCTACATTTCATCATCCTGACTTTCAAGAATGTATATGTATTTTTGTTGTCGCACCTGCCAAACTTCTCAGAGCTGACTAAATTGTTATTTATGCCTCATTGCAAATTCAGGAAAGTCAAATTCCATCTGGTTCTGCTAATTCCAGACATGGAATGAGAGAATCAATGGGAAACTCCTCTTGCTGAGTACCAGTGACTGCCCTTTAATAATACTTAACACTAAGGCTATGTCTACACTACAGACCTTACAGCAGCACAGCTGTGCTGCTGTAAGGTCTCCTAGCTGCACTATGCCGGCAGGAGACAGCGCTCGTACTGGCATAATTAAACCACCCCCAACGAGCAGCAGTAGCTATGTCTCCCGCCTACATAGCGCTGTCCAAACCGGCACTTTTGTCGGTGAAACTTGTCAGTCAGGGGTGTGTTTTTTTCACACTCCTGACCGACAAATGTTTTACCAACAAAAGTGCTAGTTTAGACATAGCCATAGTTAAGGCTAAGAGTTTGTCATGGATATTTTTAGTAAAAGTCACGGACAGGTCACGGGCAATAAAGAAAAATTCACGTGACCTATCCGTGACTTTTACTAAAAATATGCACGACAAAATGGGGAGCTGCAGGCTCCCCACACCACCTTGGGGGGGCCTGGCTCGGAGCTCCAGGGCACCCCAGCAGCCCGCGGCGGCTCCGTGCTCCGGGGCACCCCAGCCGCCTGCCAGGGGTGGCGGGGAACCCTACAGCTCCCAGGCATTGGGGGCTCAAGTCACGGAGGTCTCTGGAAGTCATGGATTCAGTGACTTCCGTGACCTTAGTGACAAAAGTGATACCCTAGCCATAGTTACTGTTTGTAGATAGCTTTACAGATATAAAGTACTGTTTACCAAGCTGGTTAATTAACACTTCACAGATCTGAAGAAGAAACATGCCCCTGACATACATGGCTTTTGGCTAATGAATGGCATGTCCTGATTAGGAAGGCAGCAACAAGTTGTCAGTGGGCATCTTGATAAATAAGGTAAAGCTGGGGTTACCAAGAAAACAAAGTTACAAATTAGCTTAAATACCCATGTTTCTTTTGTTCTCTCCCTTCCCTCCCCCCCCCCCCTTTTAATTAAAAGAAATGGTTTTAGGCTGCACAATTAAGTTAACATGAAAACCTTATAAACATTTGCCATTTATTACACAAATATTAAATATTACATTCATCAGAAAGGAATTGGATGCATGCACCATTCACTCCAATAGAACATTGTAAGAATAGTTAGAAGGTTTAATTTTAAATTGGAAACCATATTCTAATTTCACAACAGGCTCCTGTGTAAAAGTAAAATAAAAGTCAAAGACTAATAGCTTTTCCTTTACCCCTCTTTTGGTTTCATGCCAGCTTTTGTCAATTTCATGCCATGCAGTTTCAAGAAACTGAAAAGAAGAACCAGCAATGATGGGCAATATCAATAAACACATGTTGAAAATGTCCATACAGTCAGCCTTATGCTTCTCTACACTCAAATAATCCAATCAAATACATATTGGACTTCATAAAGGGATTCTCACCTTAAATTTGACCCAACATTCACATGTAAATTGTGAGAACCAACAGAAATAGTCCCACAACTAAAATAACTGTGAAAACAGCTTTTAAATACATTCCCCTGCAGCGTTTGAAACCCAAACATTACACCACTAAGAACCTGAAAGTGAAAAACTATAATTGTGAATCCATCTTCATTGATTTTCATTATCCAAAATGAGAGAACCGCAAAAAGTAAATGAAGAACATAAATGGGGTAAAGTAAATCTAAAAATTATTTCATTTTTCATTACCTCAAGGGTAACCAAGGCAAAGAAGTTTATTTAGAATATGATGCTTAAGTTTACGGTGTCCCTTTAGTGCCAAGCAGTGGAAGATTTCAGAACGGATGACAATATCACATTAAACACAAATTTTGGAACAAGAAGAACGAGGAAGAAAACACCATCCTGGCCACTATGGATGTAGAAGCCCTCTACACCAACATGCCACACAAAGATGGACTACAAGCCGTCAGGAACAGTATCCCCGATAATGTCACGGCAAACTTGGTGGCTGAACTTTGTGACTTTGTCCTCACCCACAACTATTTCACATTTGGGGGCAATGTATACCTTCAAGTCAGCGGCACTGCTATGGGTACCCACATGGCCCCACAGTATGCCAACATTTTTTATGGCTGACTTAGAACAACGCTTCCTCAGATCTCGTCCCCTAACGCCCCTACTCTACTTGCACTACATTGATGACATCTTCATCATCATGGAAAAGAAATGGGTTTTGAGGAATTCCACCAGGATTTCAACAATTTCCATCCCACCATCAACCTCAGCCTGAACCAGTCCACACAAGAGATACACTTCCTGGACACTACAGTGCTAATAAGCGATGGTCACATAAACACCACCCTATACCGGAAACCTACCGACCGCTATACTTACCTACATGCCTCCAGCTTTCATCCAGACCACAACACACAATCCATTGTCTACAGCCAAGCTCTAAGATATAACCGCATTTGCTCCAATCCCTCAGACAGAGACAAACACCTATAAGATCTCTATCAAGTGTTCTTAAAACTACAATACCCACCTGCTGAAGTGAAGAAACAGATTGACAGAGCCAGAAGAATACCCAGAAGTCACCTACTCCAGGACAGGCCCAACAAAGAAAGTAATAGAATGCCACTAGCCGTCACCTTCAGCCCCCAACTAAAACCTCTCCAGCGCATCATCAAGGATCTACAACCTATCCTGAAGGATGATCCATCACTCTCACAGATCTTGGGAGACAGGCCAGTCCTTGCTTACTGACAGCCCCCCACCTGAATCAAATACTCACCAGCAACCACACACCACACAACAAAAACACTAACCCAGAACTTATCTTTGCAACAAAGCCCGTTGCCAACTCTGTCCACATATCTATTCAAGGGACACCATCATAGGACCGAATCACATCAGCCACACCATCAGAGACTCGTTCACCTGCACATCTACCAATGTGATATATGCCATCATGTACCAGGAATGCTCCTCTGCCATGTACATTGGCCAAACTGGACAGTCTCTACGCAAAAGAATAAATGGACACAAATCAGACGTCAAGAATTATAACATTCAAAAACCAGTCGGAGAACACTTCAACCTCTCTGGTCACTCAATTACAGACCTAAAAGTCGCAATTCTCCAACAAAAAAACTTCAAAAACACACTCCAATGAGAAACTGCAGAACTGGAATTAATTTGCAAATTGGACACCATTAAATTAGGCTTGAATAAAGACTGGGCGTGGATGGGTCATTACACAAAGTAAAAACTATTTCCCCATGCTAATTTTTCCCTTACTGTTACTCACACCTTCTTGTCAATTATTTGAAATGGGCCATCCTGATTATCACTACAAAAGTTTTTTTTCTCCTGCTGATAATAGCCCACCTTAATTGATTAGTCTAGTTAGAGTTGGTATGGCAACACCCATTTTTTCATGTTCTCTGTGTATATATATCTTCCTACTGTATTTTCCACTGCATGCATCCGATGAAGTGGGTTTTAGCCCACGAAAGCTTATGCCCAAATACATTTGTTAGTCTGTAAGGTGCCACAAGTACTCCTCGTTCTTTTTGCTGATACAGACTAACATGGCTACCACTCTGAAACTTTGGAACAAGAAATGTTTCAGCTGTCATTCTGGGCCTGATACTGAGTGGCAGGGAGCACACACAATTCACACTGATTTCAGATGGGTTGCAACACTCAGCACCTCTCAAGATCAAGCCCTCTGCCAGTAATTTCAGCAGGAATAGTATCTAAGCACTATTGTTACTGTACAAAGGTCCACTGCAATAAACAAAGTACTTAAACTACAAATTGTAGCGGGACTTTATATAGCATGTTGTGTAATAATTACATAGTATGTTACTGGTGTATCTTAAGAGCACTGCTCCATAAGCAGTTAAACCACATTTTATAGTTTACTTTGCAGAATCTCACTGCAGGGAATAGAATACTTACAACACAGATTTCAATGGGGCACTGTGTTGCCAAAAACAGATAATAATACTGTATGGAAAAGTACCTCCTAGTAAAACGATAATTCCCGATGTGTCTTATGCAACATATTATTATTCCATCATTAGCTGAATCCTGGTCTTAAAAACAGAGGAAACTAAACAAAAATAATTGCAACACATTCACATTTGGGGGGGAAATTTCCAAAAGGCATAAATGGCAATTAGGTACTGTTAAGGCTGTCACTTGAATTTAACTCATCTATTATATCTAGGAAACTCAGGTCCTATCCTACTATTCCCAGATCCTCAACAGAGCTCAGGACAAGCAGAAGAATCTCAGTACAACACAGGTGAGATGAAGATAAGAACTTAATTGCAGTAATTTGCAAATAAAAAGGCTCTTTTAGCTGAGGATCACACCAAATATGAAACATCCTCAGGAGTAAGGTAAATATTATACCCATTTTACACATGGATTAAACTGAGGCATTAAAAAGATAGATAAGATGCCTACAATCACATTGTGAATAATGTGCAAAGCCAGAAAGGCCTGACTCCCAATCCCCTGCTCTAGTCACTAGGAAGAGTTGTCTCCCCTTTATCCTTCATGATGAAATTAAAACAATATAATATTACCCACAAAGACATTAAACAGTTGGTGCCTAAATAACCTGGTGACAGTAATATTACAAACACCTAAAGGATTATATTTAAGTTCCCTAACTGGTGCTTGACAAGAGTAGCAGAATCTTCCCTTAACCACAGGAGTATTTTTAATACACAGTAAAAGGTGCCCCAACAATTCAGTGCACTAAATAACAGCAGGTATAGGTTTAAAAACAAAATACAAGTAAGATGCCTGCCCATCTCCACATTATGTATGGAATTCATATCAGATCACATGTGAAGGCAAACAGATCATAAGAAAATAAACGACTAATTACACTTCACTAGCAACTCACTGGCCTCATTGATTTATATAATGTAATTTTTAAATTAACCTGATTTTAATTAGGAGTTTTGTGGTCTTTTATTTTTGTCTGTGATATGTATGTGTGTAAACACACACACGCACGCACTTCAAGCACAACAATATTCTAAATCTAAGAATTTTATTTCTGTGATTTTTGAATAGTGTGGAGGTCACATTTAAGCATTTATTTAAAAAAAGTGAAGGAGCCTTCATATGTCAGAAATGGAACACCAAATATTAATTTTTTTAACAAGAATTCTCTAACAACTATCATACATCAGTTATCTTTCTATCATTAGCAACAAACTGCTAAGCATTTTGAAAATTCACTTTTATCACCAAAAACTCTGCTACTTCCATAAAGAGATAGATAATGATTGCTGGATTCATAACTATTTATTGCACTGCACATCTCTCTTCTAGTTAGTATGCAACTGCAAGTGGTAACACTGAAAATATGTGAAATAAGGGACGATAATGTGCTATGTCTTCCCTTTCTAATGCTGTAAGACAAATGTATCAGGAGGATCACAAGAAATTTTAATTGCTTTATTGCTTCTGGTGAAATATTTACAGCTTATGATTTTCAGCATCAGACAAGTGTTAGATGTAATTTCTTATTTACAGGAAATTTGAACCTGACTTTCAATTTCACAAAGTCCACTACTCCTCCTTCTCCCTAGTCCTCTTGTGAAATGGACCAATACAGGAACAAAGGGGCCTAATACTCATGGCTAGAAAGTTTTGAAGCTGTTGTAAAAATGACTTTTGTTCCCTTTTCTTTTTGGGAATCAAATAGTGAATGCAACATTTTCTAATGGTTAGACCAGGAAGCTGGGAATCAGGAGACTTGAGCTTTGTTTCCACCCAGCACTGATTCACTGTGTAACCTTGGACAAGTCACTTAGGACATTGTGGGGTCCAATTTACTCTCAAATACAGGTTTTATAAAAGTGAAGACCAACAGCAAATTTTTATTCTGATGGAACTGTTTAAACAACAACAACAAAAAACCCTTTGCAGAGCTTGTAACCCAAGCCTTTGCTTTTGAATTAAAACCTAAAAGTGATGCTGACTGGAAACAAGACCAATACTGGTATGAGAGACCAGTTTATTTCCAGTGGCCATACTCAGAACCAAATTAGCTATGCTGTTAGATTTTTTTTGTAATTCTCACTTCATTCTGTAAGAAGTCGTATGTCCATACTCCAGACTGTCCCTTTAGTAATCACTCTGTGATTCTGTTTCCCTATCTAAAAAATTAGGGAAAAGCGACCCACCTATGTAAAATGCTTTGAGATTCTCAGGACACTATCCTTTGCTTTTTCATCTCATGTCTATACATTCATTTTCTAGGTTTATGAGATTTGTAATAGGCACTACCACAATGTGCTGCTGGCATGTGAAGTGTTGGATTAATAGAGTGAATGATGGCTACTGGCATGCTATTTAATATCTATTAATGTGGTCTTAAAGATAGTCTGAATTTGCAGAACTGCATAACCAAAAAAAAAGTATTCTAGTGTTGATGGACACTGATCACTGAAACTTTCTTATGGAAGGACACGGTTGTCTCTGATTGTTTTTAAATGTTATGCTTAGACCATAACACATGGACGGATAAGCTTGCTTTGTTAGATGGTTTGCTTGTAACTGTGTTGAATGGGACAAATAAATATTGTGCTTAGTATATCTTATTGTTGATTGGTTGTTGTGTGTGTGATAGCTTATTGGCAGAACTCCTAGGTTTTAATGTCAACTATTACTAGCCCAAACGTGAGCAACTGTGACTGTTACACAACATAGCATTTTTGTGTCAGAATAAATTTTGGATGACAATGCAGGACAAAGTTGTCCCTGTGGAATACAATAGAGAGAATTAAAACCTGCCACCCACTCTGCTCAGAGATAAAACTCTGATTATAACTGCTGTCTTTTCTAGCAGGTGGAATAAAAAGCACACTTCCAATGGCTCAAATGGTGAGTCCACCAAACATGTCAGCACAGAGTTAAGATCTCTGACTAGAGGGGAACTGTTCACTACACCTTTCAGGAATGTTTTGATAGTGAGAGGGCTGAATGCAATAGAACTGTCCATTGCAGATGACACGCTGAGATGGCAGACACGTACCTTTATAAAAGACAAGGATAGGCTGAGAGATTTTAGGTAGAATAGATAGCCCAAAATAGATTACATACACCCAGAATGTGGAAATGGATTATCTACTATCCCAAGTAAAAACATTTTCCACTAAAAAGTCCCCTTGCACAGAGCATATGATGACAGAATTATTCCATGTCTTGTTATCCAAGCTGTGGCATGGTGCAATTTCAGACTGAAATGCAAGCCAAGACTGAGTTCCTGAGACAGCAGGGCCACTGATATCGCTAGAAGAAACAAAGACCCCCAATGACAAATCTAGGAGATCTGTGTTCTAATACTGTCTGGCCCATGCTGGAACAAACTCTCTGCGCCATGGTCTAGTTTGGTTCATTTATTTATTTTTAAATCGCTAACAGAATCAAATAAAGCACTTTTTTCCCTCCAGTTTAACAGAAATGCATTTGTGATCCAAGTTTGTCTTCACTTGTTCTGGAACAGAACTGAGGACAATTAAAATTGCTGTCTGTCATGAAGAGATCTAGGAAAGGACAGCTCCACTACGTGAAGAGCAAGTTCCCCGCATTCCTGCAGCCTGTGACTTAAGCCACTTGCTAACACCAATAAAGTTTCAACAGGGGAAGGCTCACTTCTCAGAGTGAAAATTCTTAAACTGATGAGGCCTTAGGCACTACAGACAGGGCCCTCAATCTGTCTGACACCAATTTTTTCAGAGGGGGTCATCCCTGTCTTCGAAGACAAAGCCAGCCCTGCTTTCTTCCTTCACAAGGGAAGCCAAGAGTTCCTTCCTTGTTTGTGATCTATGCCCTCCTTCATCAGGTGTCCTTGGTGAGGAAGGCATAGACCCTCTGTTGCCTATTGGTGGCAGGTGGCCAAGTGTAAAGGCACCACACAACAAGTACAGGAGTACTTGTGGCACCTTAGAGACTAACAAATTTATTTGAGCATAAGCTTTCGTGGGCTACAGCCCACTTCATCGGATGCATGTAGTGAAAAATATAGTAGGAAGATATATATATACACAGAGAACATGAACTGATCACTCTCCTTATAGTGTGTATGGTAACACCCATTGTTTCATGTTCTCTGTATATATATATATATCTTCCTACTATATTTTCCACTACATGCATCCGATGAAGTGGGCTGTAGCCCACGAAAGCTTATGCTCAAATAAATTTGTTAGTCTCTAAGGTGCCACATGTACTCCTGTTCTTTTTGCGGAAACAGACTAACACAGCTGCTACTCTGAAACCACACAACAAGTGTTGATTGTAGGAATGGACTTCCGCTAGGTAGCACAAACAATGTGAGTGCATGTTTGCCTCTGGAAATGTGGAGGGGCAGGAGCACACTGCTTAAATCCATGCTTATTATCCATTCTTCTTGGATCTTTGGAGGTCCGATCACCCATGACCAAAAAGGATGAAGGAACTTTGTCCAGACAAAGCCTATCTGCAATGGCACAAACTACCTAACAGTTTCTTACTACCTATAATACAATTTGAAAGTTGGAGTTTTTAGCCCAAAGTCCCCTAAAATAGCTTCAGGCACATAACTAGCTGAACAGAGCTAGGAACTGGGGCCACACAGCACTTTTATAACCCCTGCACTGAACATTCAATGCAGCTGTCCCAATAGGCACTGCTTTCCAGAAAGTTTCCAAAGCTCAGCAGTACAACCCTTCAGAGGGAATATGCAGAGGTGTTCCTTAAAGCCGTAGTCCTTTTAATGAATATTCTGTGTGTAGTATAGACACAAACCTTTTTTCAGTAAAAATCTAGTAAAACAAAAGACGAACCTGTAACCTAGTCCTGGCCAATAGAAATAAGTGGAAAATGTAATGCCACAAAAAGTCTGCGGATTTTATATATGTATTATCCCCACTGTTACACTTTCACTTTCAAAGAAATAGATTAAAAGAAAAACATGACAGTAAAAAAAAAAAAAGTGATCATGTGAAAAAAATGAGAAAGGATCATTTTATTTCCACAAACCACCACCCAAATAAAAATATGAGACACTTTGTTACAAGTAGAAAAATGTTTGTATTGTCCTAGAGCAGGGGTTCTCAACCTTTTTCTTTCTGAGGCCCCACCCAACATGCTATAAAAATTCCACGGCCCACCTGTGCTACAACAACTGTTTTTCTGTATATGAAAGGTAGGGCCAGCGCAACTGCCCAGGGCCCTATGCCACAGGGGGCCCAGTGAAACTAAGTTGCTCAGGCTTCAGCTTCAGCCCCAGGTACCAGGGTTTGGGCTTTCTGCCCTGGACCCCAGTGAGTCTAATGCTGGCCCTGCTGGGCAAACCCCTTGAAACCTGCTCACAGCCCCCCAGGGGGCCTGGGACCCCTGGCTGAGAACTGCTGTCCTGGAGGACTTTGTTCTTCACAGTGACATGAGAGAAATTATTAAGATTTATCAAATATCAATGCCAAAGCAAACAATTTCAGGACCAAAAAAAAAATCCCTGCTCCCTATCCTATCCAGTTGCAATACATAGTGAGCAAGGAACCAGTTTTTTTCCTTTAATTATTCCCAAGAACTACTAAACAAAAATTAAACAGATGTTTTGCCAAAAGACACCCCTTACATTCTCAGACATTATGTTAAACAAATGCGACCAGACAAGAATCAGAAAATTCAAAGTTATTGTTCTCTCAAGGCAATTACAACTCATCTCCCTCACACTTATCTATCATTCTGTACTTCTCAATGTTATTAAATATATGCCTTTATGTGTAACAGAACTTATATTCAAGTAAGGTACTGCATCTATACAAGATGGGTAAGGTATGCTAACTGTGGGAGTCATGACAATTTCATTAGTTTTGTGCATTTAAGTTATCAACTATAAAATGTCATCAATATAGGATATATTAGGCAATATAGGTCTCATATATTTAATTTCTAAAGCTGAGAAAACTAGTAAGTCATGTTAGGTTCATTACAGGGAGATCAGGTGGTTCTTGTCTTCAAAAGCATGGCTTGAAAAATCAATTTGCCCACACACCAGTAGGAATCTTTCCCTAATCAGCTATTTCTGCACAATTAAAGATTTCATTTTTAAAAAAATTAAAGAGACACCAACTTAAAATCTTATGTCTGGCTGAAAATATTTTTTACCTACTATTGTTACAAGTAACACCTCTAATTAGTGTAAGTGAAAGATTACAGACAAAAGCTTTTTTCTATTTTTTCAACTTGCTTACCTTGTGCATTTGACCACTTTGGCATGCTTTTGTGTGTGATCAGTTTCATTACCTCCTTTGTATAATCAGTTACCCTCTTTGTGTTAGTCTTTCACACAAATGGGAGAGAAAATGTTTCATAGTAAAATTTGATATTAAAACCATAAAGACTGGCAATAGGAATTTAGGAAGTAGGTGTAATACTGAAACTTCTATAAACTCTTTTTTAAAACTGACTAGATATCAAGCAGACTGTGATTGGGTGAATCCCCATCACCTGCTAGAGGAGGAAGAGGTGGTTGTGGTGGGGGAACCCAATTAGCAACAGGCTCCATGCCTATTGGGTGAATGCTTTATTGCCTCCTGGCCAAAACTAGATATGAGCTGTTAGTCAGCTGGACCTTATAAGCAGACTTTGGGAATGGCTGCAGAAAAGGCAGGACACTCTTCCAGGAAAAACCTACTGGACCAAGATAGTTTCTTGGGGGTGTGAACCCTAAGGCAAGACCTAGAAAGAGCATGGGAGAGGCCATGGGGAAGCTGATGGAGTTCCCAGGAAGATGAGGCAGTAGGGGAAAACCCTGCTAAACAAGAAACACCAGAGGAAGAACTCTGCATGAATAGGTTAGGTGCCTGTGGGAGGGAAGCCCAAAAGTAGGGCCAGTATGAGCACTTCAGTGGAGTCTCAGTGGGTGGAAGACTCATTAGTTTAGAGGTTTACTTGGGTTTTCAGTAGACTTTTTTGTTATCCCAGAAGAAGTTTAGAACTTTTATGTGACTTGCCCAGAAGGCCAGGTCACAGAAGACCTTGGAAGTCAGGGATGTGCAAAGACAGGTGGCCTGCAGAGGGTGCTGGAGAAAAAGCTATGATAACAGCCTGACTCCAGGAGGTGCATATGTGGTGAGTATGCCATATAGTGCAGATGTATCCCTTTTAAGTTACTAACAAAGCTGGTCTTAAAACTACATTACCTTTGCATTAGGAAGTTAACCCATATTTGGGTCAGGAAGGAGTTTACCCCGGGGTTAGATTGTTGGAGACCCTGTGAATTTTTTGCCTTCCTCTGCAGCCTGGGGTATGGGTCACTTGCAGGTTTAAAGTAGTGCAAATGGTGGAGTCTCTGTAACTTGAAGTCTTTAAACCATCATTTGAGGACTTCAATAACTCAGCAAGAGGCTAGGAGTCTATTACACAGTGGGTGAGGCTCTGTGGCCTGCAATGGGCAGGAGGTCAGATTAGATCAGGGGTTCTTAAACTATGGGTCACGACCCCATTTTAATGGGCTTGTCAGGGCTGGTTTAGACTTGCTGGGGCTTGGAGCCAAAGCCCAAGGGATTGAGCCCTGGCCGTCGGGGCTCCAGCCCCCTGGCTGGGGCGGAAGCACTTGGGCTTCAGCTTTGACCCCCTTCCCCACCTGGGGCAGTGGAACTCTGGCTTTGGCTCCCCCACCCTGTGTGATGGGCCTCATGTGGGCTCCGGCTTTGGTTCCCCCTGCTGGGGTGGTATAGTAATTTTTGCTGTCAGAAGGGGGTTGCGGTGCAATCAAGTTTGAGAACCCTTGAACTAGAGATCATGATGGTCCCTTCTGATCTTAAAGGGTATGAGTCTATGCAGACAGACTTAATCTGCTGCTGTCCATAGCTTTAATAAACAGCACTGTCAGATTAACAAGATTCTAGTCATTTTCACTGCTGCTAGTCAAAATGCTGTGGACAGCAGTGCAAGCAAGAATCTCATCAGTTTTACCCTGCTGATCTGGAAAACTATGAACAGCGGCAGATAGAAGTTATTCACAAAGGAGGACCACCCAAAAAACTGTTAGTGGAAGAAATAATTTTTTTCTCACTTCCCTCAGGAGCTTTTGAGCAGAGAAAGCAGCAACAAGATGTTCCTCTATGTAGGTGCTCATATGGTGCCCAGCCCTGTAGAATCTGAGCTCCTCAAATATCACTAAATGTATCCTCCCTGGGAAGTAGGAGAGTAATATTCCATTTATTGCAGAAGGGGGAATAGAGACACCGAGATTAAGTGACTAGCCTGGGTTCACACATCCTATCTCAAGGCAGAGCAAAGAATTGAACACTATCCTCCTGAGTCCCTTAGCCATAAGCTCATCTTTCCAACAGCTAGAGGAAAGAAGGAGCATCAGTGGCAGAAGTCATCTACCATTCAGCAGTTGAAACAAAAGATGGCGCATCTAATCAGGATCTAGGCCCATCTCTGTGGAAGAATTCCCAGAACCTTCTCTATTCCCAACTTTATCTACCCCTGGCTATCAAAAGGTGGTGAAATATTCAAGCTCTGCTCTGAAGCATCAGGTGGTGACCCCTGTCAGTTGTTTGATCTGGTATGGCAAACCTGTACTATGCATTAATAGGGTATTTTAAGTGTTTGTTATAATGCAAGAAACCAATACAAAACAACGTAAAGTACCATGTGCTCCCATCCCTTAATAAGCAATGTATACATACCCAGAAAAATGTTACTTACTTAGAAATAGTGTTTGTGAATGTGCTAGTATATTAAATTTAGCAGAAAAAAGGACTTAGCAGTTCAGTGCACTCCAAACACTGCCTATAAGCATCACAAAGGCCATCAGACTCCTAGGGCTCCTCTTGGTCTGATTATTAATCTGGACAAAACTAAATGCAGGGCCATTACCATAGGCCAGCTCTAATGCTATCTTAAATCCAGGGGAGGAAAACACAAACATGAAGAGAGTTAGGCCGTGTCTATGCTACCACTTATGTCAGCAAAACTTATGTCGCTAAGAGGTGGGGGGGAGAAAACCACCCCTCTGAATAACTTAAGTTTCACTGGCATAGCGGTGTGCACACTACAACTTATGTCAGCAACAGAGCCACTTTATGCCAACAGGAGAGGGCTCTCCCATTGACATAATAAAACCACCTCCACAAGCGATCTTACAGCAGTATAGCTGCGCCGCTGTAAGCTCGTTAGTGTAGACATGGCCTTAAAGTGATAGGGGAAGAAGCACCAAACCTCTAACAGCTTTTCTCCTCCTCTTACGGCATTCCACTAATCATCATGTATGGAGCAATAGCTTCTGAAACCTAAAGCTCAGAATACATGAAGTGCAATCAGTTTAAACTCATTCATAGAGTTACTAAGGACAAACCCTTCTAAATAATACTATGCTGTTGCACCAGGAGTGGGGAGGAGGGATGATAGTTAAGACTGAAGAAGGCTCAGAGAATTCAAAACAAGTCTAATTGGTCCCTTTTAACCAGCTGACACTGCATTTCAATGTACTGCATTCCAGATATATCTGCACACGTGCAGGTGTATCTGGAGTTGCATATTTCAGTGGGTTTTAAAAAAAAAAAGGTGAATCCATGTACTGAATGTATCATGGGATTTTAGAATAAAGTACTTAACATTTCTAAACCAATGTCTTCCAACATGTGAAAGGCACTTGGCCTCAGTGAGGACAAAGTTCACAGCAAGTACAGTAGAACCACGGAGTTCTGAACTGACTGGTCAACCGCACACCTCATTTGGAACAGGAAGTATACAATCAGGGACAAAAAGCAAATACTGTACAGTACTGTGTTAAATGTAAACAACTAAAAATAAAAAGGAAGTTTTAAAAAATTGATAAAGTAAGGAACCTTCTCTGGTGTTTTTCATTTTTAAATTAAGATGGTTAAAAGCAGCACTTTTCTTCTGTATAAGTTTCAAAGCTGTATTAAGTCAATGTTCAGTTGTAAACTTTCAAAAGCACAACCATAGTATTTTGTTCAGAGTTGCGAACATTTCAGAGCAACAAACAACCTTCATTCCTGAGGTATTTGTAACTCTGAGGTTCTACTGTATGCGATTTTAGAAAAATATCTCTACCTCGATATAACGTGACCCGCTATAACATGAATTCTGATTTAATGCGGTAAAGCAGTGCTCCGGGGGGTGGGGGGGGCTGCGCACTCCGGCGGATCAAAGCAAGTTTGATATAACGCGGTTTCACCTATAACACGGTAAGATTTTTTTTTTGGCTCCCGAGGACAGCGTTATATCGGGGGAGAGATGTAGGATGAATTCTATTTAAATAATAATGCACAAGAAATTTTAAGCCAAAAGATTTTTTTCAGAAAGTTATAGAAACAAGTAATTTAAAGAGGTCTAAGGGCCTAGCTGAACTATCTAGTGTACTCTTGTAACACCCCAAGCATTTTATACTACCCAGTTAGGACTGTAGTCTGGGCATGCCCCTCATAAATTCTGAGCAATGGGAATTATAGGTGTTCTGCACCTCTCAGGATCTCTACCATAGCTTGGAAGAGTGGCTCTAACCCAGCTAGGTACCACCTACACAAGCAAAACCAAACAATGCTACAGCATGATGCCTAACTCTGTAAATTTGGTAATGTGACCAGATCTTGAACAAAAATGCCTTTACAGAAAAATGCCATATATGCTATCTGCATGCAGGGTTGGTAGCTGTGCTGGTCTCACAATACTAGAGACAAAAACTATTATCTCACCCACCTTCTCTCTCTCTCTATGCTATCAGGGATGATATATTTTGATGTTGACCAGGAATTTCTGTTGAACCTAAGCATAAACCTGTAGTGACTAAACACCAGTTTATAACCCTGAAGGTTACTTTGTATCATTAACATCTACTAAAGTGATGACTGAGGTTATTCTTTCAGAACAGTGGCACATTAATAAAACCATTGGGTTTAAAAAACAAACAAACCCTGAGAAATTTTGATACCAAGAAGATGGTGCAATGCTACTATCTCACTGGCCTTTTACACCTGTCAAAGGGTAAGGAGGATGCATGTTGCTAGCTAGTGCTTGACTAGGGCACTATATGAATATTATTTGATGATCATAGCAACCCAGGAGTAGCCATGCTTTATAAAAGGATTTTAGTCTCTATCACAGCCCACCCATGATGAATATAAGTACCACCCTCTTCCTGAGAAAGCAATTGCTTTTTTTATTTTTAAAGCCATAATATCCCCACAAGTACTTTAATATACACCTCCATCCTTTATATAGATATATACTGTGTGTATATATATAAATTAAAAACAAAAAGTTGGCAGAAGGAGTCATTTCTTTCCCTACGGATTTCTGCCTGATGTTGTGTCAACGCAGGCGCTACAGGATAATACACTGAGTCATTTTGTTAGAACCACCTTAGATACCACTGCACAAGTCAAGCAGAAGCTAAGTCCTTGGAAGGTGGGTTAGGCCTTAGCAGCAGCTCCCAATTCTCTCTCCTCTGCACAGCCCGAGCCCCTGCTCTTCTTACCTTTCCGGCCCGGCCAGCCCCGTCCCCAGGGCACAAGCCCCAGCCGCTGCGTGGGGGGGGGGTCTCACCGCTCAGGCGAAGCAGCAGCAGCCGGGTTGGTGGCAGGAACCCAAGCTCCGGCTGGGCAGGGGCAGGGAGGGGTTGAGTGGCTGCAGGGCGGCTGGTCCCGGAGCAATAGGGCCGGGGGCGGCCGGTCTCTGGCAGCGGTAGGCGGAGGAGGGGGGAGCCGCTGGGGCTCTTTTGCTACCGATGCTGGTATGTCAGGGGCCGGGATTGGATTTCGAAAGATCCGCCATTTTCACCTCGTCATCACCATCGCATCCCAGCTCGGCAACAAGCGCAGCCTCCGCCCCCGGGCCCGGCCAGACCCACCCACCCCGGGGAGCCCCGCCCGCTCGCCCTCCCTCCAAGCCCCACACCGGGCCGGGCTGCGCGGAGGGTCACGACATCCCAGAGGCAGGGGCAAGGACAGGGCGCTCTCATGCCTGCACGTGTGTGAGGATGTGGGGGGGTCGCAGTACACCCATCCCTCTACCCCCCCCCCCAATACCCCGCCTGCCCTCCCTCCTCCCAGGGAGAAAGGGGAGGAGAGTTGCTCATGAGTGACAAGGAAGTGAGTGACAGACACCAAATGGAGGGAAGGGGAAGAAGTAGGAGTTTTAGAAATACAAGTTATTACACGGATGCTACGCCTGGAACTAGCACAAAAGCAAGAACACAAGCCGCTGTACACGCTGACCGTGAGACAGCTGCATGAGTTCCTAAACAACAAACTTCAACCTGAACTTTTTCTAGCACCTGTGAATCAGAGAACCAAGCTGCTGTCACCTTGGCCAACATATACACTCATACCTTATGACAAAAATACAAAGATGGCAGAAAAATAGCCGAGCTCAGGCAAAGATTTTGACACTTAGGGAAAGGGGAAATATTTTACTGCAGGTTATATTTGTTTGAGTTTGTTTTCATTTTGAAAACTTCACAGCAGATTAAATTAAGATCCCTCCCCCAAAGTTACATTCTAGATGATTGTATGGAAGTACAAAGTAACAGAAAGTGACCATTCTGACACTACGCTACTGTACCATGGCAGCCAACTACCTGTTTTGTTTTTTCCATTCAACACTTCTAAAACATCAGTGCCAGGGCCATTTTATAAAATGTATCAGGAAATATTAGTCTCATGAAAAAAACATGCCTACAAAATATTATTGTAATAGAGCAAATGTTTTTATTTAGAGCACAACAAGAAGCATGAAAATAAAAACAAAAAATAAATTACTCTCAGGCCAAGAATTCTAGGACTGCCCTAAAGG
Source organism: Emys orbicularis (assembly GCF_028017835.1). Lineage (NCBI taxonomy): Eukaryota > Metazoa > Chordata > Testudines > Emydidae > Emys > Emys orbicularis. Next base: position 18,557,213 of record NC_088687.1, read on the forward strand.
TATTTCAGACAAGTAGTCACCAACATACAAGATCCTTCAAAGTCATAGAATTTAAGCCCATAAGGAGCCATCAGATCACCTAGTCTGACCTCCTGTATATCATAGGCTGCCTACACACTAAACCAAACAACCCAAATTAGACCAAAATATTACAGCGTACAGGAAATTAAGGGTTGGTCAGCAGTAAAGTTAGGTAAACATAAGGCAATTTACATCAACCTAACTTGTGTCTACACTAGAACGTTGCTACTGCCAATGTATGTCACCCATTACACCGAACTATTAACTTCACCTCCGTGAGAGGCGTAGAGCTTAGATCGATGCAGTTAGAGCAACACAGTGTCTGTGTAGACATTACATTACTTACATTGCCTGTTAGCTCTCAGCCCGGGGTTGGGGGCTCTAGCAATGCCCCACAAAGTTGTCAGTGGAAGCGCTCCTGGTGAGGATGCACACCACTGACAGAGGGGGCATACTGTGGACATGAACTACCACTGTAATTACTGTTGTTGCTGTATTTTGACCTAACTTAGGTTGACAATTTTGTAGTGTCGACAAAGCCTAAACGTATGTAACACAGGCACAGAATAAGAGGGATTGTGGTGCACCAATGCTCAAGGCACCTACAATGGCAGGGAATTGATTAAGTGAGATATAGCCAGATAATTTGGATCAAGTGACCTGTACCCCATACTGCAGCAGAAGGTGAAAAACCTACAAAGTCACTGGCAATCTGAGTCAGGAAAATTTCCTTCCCAACACACGGTAGACATGGAGCATGAGAAGTGACACAAGTACTGTTGCATCTGATTCTAACTGGTTTACATTTTGTTCTTTTTGGGGTGTGGGGAGGCGAGTGCCAGCAGCTATAAAACTGGCACAGAACTCCTAGACAAAGTTACAACTCAAAGGAAAACTAAACAGCCAAAATTATCAATACCTTAGAAATTAAGGCAAATATAATGGTACTATGGGGAAGAATACTCAACCCCAAGGAAGGAATGCTCTGCATTACTTCGAAGCTATTCCCCCTCTGCAAAGGGTCCCCAGACCATACAAAGGTGAAGGAATATTATCAGGGCTTCAACACGGAGTGAGCAGAGAACCTCCTCCCCTCTTTGGTAGGAGGGGGTTGTCGGATACACCAGTTTCAGGCAAGCCACTGAATTTACCTATTTAATTTCCAGTTATAAACTTGACCTAATTTCAGCCATTATCTAGAAAATGTCTATAGATTCATCTTCCCATATAGTGTTACCATTGGTTTTAATATACCTGAGTTAGAAAAACACTACCATCATAAAGAAGGAGCTGACAATTTTGAGATGTAGCATACCATTTTGCCCTTCAGAGATGCATATCTAAAATGAACTTTTGCAATGATTCATTATTCATTTCTATTCTACACTGCCCCATGTATAAACATCCTTATTTGAGGTACGCAGAGGAAGTGAAAATCCCATGCACATTTATGGATTTGATTTTTTTTTTTTAAGAAGAGAGAGATTGATGTAATAAAGCCCCAAACTGTTAGTCCTGCTTTTCTCTCCTTTTGATCTTTGCTCCAAAAAAACCATGCCAGAGTGAATCCCAGTTCTTTTGAACTCCTGAATTCCTTAAAATGTTTTATGGTTAACAGAGTCACATTAAGAACGCTATTAGTTATTATACAAGTTACTATAAAATGCCAACATATTTGTCATAACAAACAGTCACACATCAAATGATTTTATTTTTCACTTTCAGAATCTGCTGTGTCTCTGGACACTGTTTATTTACACAGACAAAAGGACAAAGAGTAAATAAACCCACACCACGGCACATGCCACAAAAACCCCAGTGGCCACCAACCCGCGGAAGGGGCCCAGCTCCGGCCCAGCAGCCTCCCCTGCCAACGCAGCCGGGTCAGAGGCCGGCAGCGGGGCAGAGGTGACCCCGCCAGCCTCTCGGTGTCGCTTCGCCCCGATCCCAGCAATGAAGCAGACCATCGAGCCCACGCAGGGGCCGGGGGGCTGCACCAGCCCCTGCCCGCCGGCGGGTGCCGGGCCCGATGCGCGGAGGTGCGCAAGCCGGCCCGGAGAGGCGGCGCAGGGCTGTGCCGTGGCGCTGGCCAGGCCTGTGCCGCCCGCCCGCCTGCTCTGGCGGGCCGCTGCCCCACTGACAGGGGGCTGCCCGCACCGCGCTGCCGTCCGGGGAGAGGCGCCCAGCGGGGATCGCGCCCCGGCGCTGCGGGGGGCGGGGCGGGGAGCCCCCCGGCCTGACCCCGCTGGCGCGGGCGAGCCCCCGCCCGGCAGCCCGCGGGGTGGGTGGCCCCCAGGGATGGGGCCGGGGGGCCTGGGCGGCGCTACGAAGGGCGACACGCTGGGCTCCCCCTGGCACCTCCTCCCCCTCCGGCTGGTGCTCCCTCCCTTCCCCCCCACCCCGCAGGGCCCCCCCGCGCTCACACTCACCGGGCTCGCGCTCCCCCCTCCCCCGGGCTCGCGCCGCGGCTGCCCCCTCCTCCCCCCTGGGCTCGCGCTCCGCTCTCAGCAGCGGCAGCACCAGGGACAGGTTCCGTGTTTGTTCAAAATCACGCGCCCAGCGCCATTCCACCGCCACATCCCATAATAATGCGCAGCGACACCCTGGCAACCGACTTCGCGTCACCAAGCGAGCGCGCGAGCGCAACTCCTCCTCCTCTCCCCCTGTATGCCCGGCGCTTCCTTCCTGCCGCGGCACAAGGCGCTTCCGGATGCGTGACCGCATCGCGTCGGCTCGTGACCACATCACGTCCCACTGCACCCCAAGGCGGGGCTGGCGACCGCGCTGCGTGGGAGGGGAGCAAGGGGCAGAGCAGGGCCGGGCTGAGAGACTGAGGGAGTAGCTTGGCTGTGCGTGTGGATGGCGCCGCCGCCGCTACTTGTGCAGCCAGCGTCTCCCTGGGTTGAAGAACAGCGGGGAGAGCCCTGGCAGTAGTGATGCATTGTAGTGCAATCCCTCCGGTGACCTCCGCTTCTAGCACGCTGCTGGGCACTGCTGAACCGCACCCCATCCAGCCTGCTAGACTGCTGTCATCGCTGATACGATAGCTGAAAAGAAACCTGTTTAAGTCAAGTATCAGGGGATAGTCGTGTTAGTCTGTATCCACAAAAACAACAAGGATCTGAAGAAGTGGTTTTTTACCCACAAAAGCTTATGCCCAAATAAATCTGTTAGTCTTTAAGGTGCCACCAGACTCCTTGTTGTTTAAGTCAAGTCATTGTAAAAAAAAAATAGGGTAGTTCTGCATCTATAAAATGGGGTAACAGCTTTGTAAGCACGTTGTAAGGTGATCCTCCTTGGTTAAAAGGTGTTATGCAAGTGTGAGGTACTGAGTTGCTATGCCAGTTTTTCATGGGCCTACACCCTCTTGCAAGGGAAATGTACTTATTCTGTCCAGCTTCTGTATCATAGGTACTCTCCATAGGGTGTGGGCAAACAAGGGAATTTTCCTCTGCCCTCGAAACATTCAATAACTTATAACGCAGTGGTTGCATTTTTCTCACCTCCTCTGTTTACTTCTCTGTCGTTTGCATTGTGATTTGCTAAATATGCTATAGCACAATTTACCTTGCTTCACAGCTTTGAGACTAATGGCTTTCCACCTCCACACCCTAGAAATTTCCACAGTAAAGCACAAGAGTGAGAAAACTGGAGAGTTAATTCAGAAGACTGGAACAGGAGCAATACTTTCTCTTGCCCATTTCCTAAGTTTTAAGTGTTTAACTGTACAAATTTAAAATGTAGTGAAATCCTAACTGAAATGATTTAACCCAATTGATATATTGTTGTTGTCTCCATTAAAACACTTCTCTGCAGTGTTTGCATCCCTAGTGTTAGTGCATGAATAAAAAATAAACTTCCTTGTCTATTTTCATGATCCCAGCTGAAGCCCAATCCTGAAAAAAACTGCCGGTGGGCAGCCCCTGGCATATGTGTTGTCACCCATTTAAGTAAATGGAGTACCCAGCACTTTACTTCTATTAAAATAAGTGGAGAAGTGGGTGCTCAGCTCTTCTGACGTACACATCGTTGGACCTCAATTATACATTGGTAAAATAGGTAGGGTGACCAGATGTCCCGTTTTTAAAGGGACAGTCCCGTTTTTAGGGACTTTTTCTTATATAGGCGCCTGTTACCCCCCACCCCTTGCCCTGTTTTTTTCCACAAATGCTATCTGGTAACCCTAAAAATAGGGAAAGTATGATTATTAATCTGCTTTTCTAACTATCATAAACTCTGTACAAAAAAATTAGAAAAGGAAAATAAATACTGCAAAGTCTGAAATCTTCTGATAACATTTGTATGATAGACAAGCTATTAACACCACCGAAATAGAGCTGAGCAGCAAACCAGAGCTATACACGTTCCACTAATCAGGCCCTGGCCCTGCATCCTTCCTTTTCTGACAGCGCGACCCCATGGGAAGGAGACAACTCCCTCCCTCTCCCCTTCCCCCTCTGGTCCATATGAGTGCATTAGACAGAAGACCCTGCTTTTCCAGGCCCAGCGTCTGAACCAGGGGGTGCAACTCTTGGACTGGCCCCCTCGCCAAGTGGGGTGGGAAGAAACAGCTCAGAACCAGTAGTCGTGGACCCGGAGGGAGAAGGGGGCTGAGGGTCCCCTCCCAGGTAGAGGCTCTGTTGCCTCCTCTCGTGCAGTCCCCCCGGGTCAGCGTGCGAACCCACTCCCGCCTCAGCGGCAGGCACCGCGATTGGCGTCCCGCATCCCGCTGCACCTGGCTGGCAGCAGGCAGCGTTCGGGAGAGGGGAAGGGGTCATGTGACCCTTCTCGCAAGGACAGGGGCCAGTCTAGCCGTTGCTCCTCTATGATACAAAGGGACGAGGCGGGTTCCCTCTCGCCGGTAGCTGGAGGACCGCGCCCCCTCCTTGTCTGTCGGGGCGAAGGAAGATGGCGGCCGCGGTGAGGCAGGAGCTGGCCCAGCTCATGAATTCCAGCGGCTCCCACAAGGACCTGGCGGGGAAGTGAGTGACGGCCGGCCCGGGGCTCAGGCCAAATCGCCGGGGGGCGGGGCTGGGGCTGAGCGGGGCAGGAGAGGGAGTGGGGCTGTGGGGAGAGGGACTGTGGGGAAAGGAAATCGGGACTGGGGCGGGTGGCTGTGGGGAGAGGAGGTGGGGAAAGGGGATCAGAAGGGGCTGTGAGGAGAGGGACAGAGCGAGAGGGGATGGGGAAAGGGGATCAGGAAGGGTAGAGGAGATGGGGAAAGAGGGGCGGAGGGTAGAGGAGAAGGGGAAAGGGGGGCAGAGGGTAGAGGAGATGGGGAAAGGGGATCAGGAAGGGTAGAGGAGATGGGGAAAGAGGGGCGGAGGGTAGAGGAGAAGGGGAAAGGGGGGCAGAGGGTAGAGGAGTTGGGGAAAGGGGATCAGGAAGGGCAGAGGGTAGAGGAGATGGGGAAAGGGGGGCGGAAGGTAGAGGAGATGGGGAAAGGGGATTAGGAAGGGCGGAGGGTAGAGGAGATGGGGAAAGGGGGGCGGAGGGTAGAGGAGATGGGGAAAGGGGATCAGGAAGGGCAGAGGGTAGAGGAGATGGGGAAAGGGGGGCGGAAGGTAGAGGAGAAGGGGAAAGGGGATTAGGAAGGGCAGAGGGTAGAGGAGATGGGGAAAGGGGATTAGGAGGGGCGGAGGGTAGAGGAGATGGGGAAAGGGGATTAGGAGGGGCGGAGGGTAGAGGAGATGGGGAAAGGGGATTAGGAGGGGCGGAGGGTAGAGGAGATGGGGAAAGGGGATCAGGAAGGGCAGAGGGTAGAGGAGATGGGGAAAGGGGGGCGGAGGGTAGAGGAGAAGGGGAAAGGGGATTAGGAAGGGCAGAGGGTAGAGGAGATGGGGAAAGGGGGGCGGAGGGTAGAGGAGATGGGGAAAGGGGGGCGGAGGGTAGAGGAGATGGGGAAAGGGGATCAGGAAGGGCAGAGGGTAGAGGAGATGGGGAAAGGGGGGCGGAGGGTAGAGGAGAAGGGGAAAGGGGATTAGGAAGGGCAGAGGGTAGAGGAGATGGGGAAAGGGGGGCGGAAGGTAGAGGAGAAGGGGAAAGGGGATTAGGAAGGGCAGAGGGTAGAGGAGATGGGGAAAGGGGGGCGGAAGGTAGAGGAGATGGGGAAAGGGGATTAGGAAGGGCGGAGGGTAGAGGAGATGGGGAAAGGGGGGCGGAGGGTAGAGGAGAAGGGGAAAGGGGATTAGGAGGGGTGGAGGGTAGAGGAGATGGGGAAAGGGGATCAGGAGGGGCTGTGGGGAGAGGGACAGAGCGAGAGGGGATGGGGAAAGAGGATCAGGAGAGGGACACAGAGTAGAGGGGGCTGCACTGACAGCTGAGGTGGGAGGGGAAGGGGGTTTAACAGGTGCTGAAGGACAAGAATGAGTGTCTTGTTTCGGCCTTTACCCGCAATCCCCGTAACTGACAGACTGGAGGAGCCCCTGGTCTATCTTGTGCATTTTTGGCTGCAATTTGTGCACAGTCAGTTAAACCGTTTCCCCTGCTCAGTCAGACACTTTGCATGTTGTTCAGCTGGGTCTAAAGTTATGGAAACGTGAATATTAAACCACAATAATTTGTAAGAAGGATTAAGGGGCAGGTGAGAACCTGGGACTACTTTTAACTCCCTTTGTAAAATGGACAAAAAAGGTGCTGCCAAGACTTCCGGGGTCAGTGCAGACAAGACCTCAGCTCTGTGTTAAAGATCTTATTAATGTTACAGCTTTGGGCTCATATTAAAATTTCAGGCACTGTATGTCAGACTGGTTTGGTGTTTCAGGCAACTAAATTCCTGATTTGTCATTGATTCTTGAATTTGACTTGGAAAACACTTGATTTGACTGTGCAGAAACTTTATTTAGTAAAAATATGTGATTTTAAGCTGCTGTTACTTGAGTGACAGTGCAAAGTGAAAACTCTGATAGTGAGACTACAAAAATATACTAGTGCTAAAACACAGTACAGCTTATCTTTTTGTTGCTGACATGTCAAATCACATAAGTTTAAATAGATCTCTCCCATAATTTATTTCCCATAAGATCTGTTCTTCGCCACTGTATATAAACTGTATGGGTTTGTGTTGATTTACATTGTCAAATTAGCTAATTTCAGAAAATTCAGTGTTTAAAAAATAGCTTTCTGATAGTCTTAGACTTTAAAGTCTTCTTCACACAGCACACAGTCAACTTGTGGAACTCCTTGCCTGAGGAGGTTGTGAAGGCTAGGACTATAACAGCGTTTAAAAGAGAACTGGATAAATTAATGGAGGTTAGGTCCATTAATGGCTATTAGCCAGGATGGGTAAGGAATGGTGTCCCTAGCCTCTGTTTGTCAGAGGGTGGTGATGGACCGCAGGAGAGAGATCACTTGATTATTACCTGTTAGGTTCACTCCCTCTGGGGCATCTGGCATTAGCCGCTGTCGGTAGACAGGATACTGGGCTGGATAGACCTTTGGTCTGACCCAGTATGGCCATTCTTAAAGACAGAAGGAACCATATGATGATCTAGTCTGACCTGAATAACATGGGCCATCAAATTTCACTAAGTAATTCCTGTATGACGCTCATAGCTTTCTGTTGAACTAGAGCATATGTATCAAAAAGGCATCCAATCTTGATTTAAGAATATCCTTTAAATAATATATCATCCTTTAAATAATGTCCAGACTCTTCTTTTAAATTCCTTTAAAAAAAAAATCATGTATTTTCTGCACCGCTGCTTCTGTGCAGCAGGGTCTCTTGGGAAAGCTGCAAAACACCACCAACAAATATTCTACACATGCCTGCCAGATACCTCTTAAATTTCAAGCTTCAGCATTGTTGCTGCTAAATATCCACTTGCAGAGCCAGGGAAGCATGTAGAGAAGAGTTTCCTCTGAAGCAGTGCATGAGAGAGGAAACCTAACTAACTGATCATCAACAAAACAGTAAATCTGACTATGCATGGATTGCTATCAAATGCACAAAACTGAAAAATGTGGGTTTTTCTGATCTCTTTAAATTACAATAATCTTTATTATTATATGGGTTTGAGTTTTTTGTATCACTGTAGAGCCCACCAGTCCAAACCAGAATTGGAGACCCGTTGTGCTACCACAATGGTTTTCATCCTGTGGTTCGTGGACCCCTGGGTGTCTGCAGACTGTCTAAGATTTCCAAAGGAGTCTGTGCCTTCATTCAAAATTTGTAGGAGTCCACAAATGTAAAAAAGGTTGAAACCACTGTGCTAGAACGCTGCACAAATCCATTGTAAGATACTGGCCCTATCCCAAAGAGCTTACAATATAAATAGACAAAACAAACAGGAGGAGGAGAAACAGAGGCGCAGAAAGATGAAGTGACTCACCCAATGTTAGAGGATAGGTAAGGTAACAGAACACAGGGCACTGGACCAAGAAGCAGGAGATCTATCTACTAGACAACATTGCCTCAATCTTAGGAGTTGCTCGTAACAATAGTAGGCTTAAAAAAATTCAGATGGAAAAGGAACTTTAAAGTGATGGTATCCCTTTATATATTACTGTACCGCTAAGGCTATAGTTCCGCTTATGGGTATAATGACCACTTAAGCCATGAGATCAAAGCTGCAGTAGTTATTGTTTGTTGTTAAAACCTACAATATTTTGAGGCTTACTTTGTAATACATGTTTGAAACAAATAAAATTTTCTCTCCTGGTCTGTGGTGGTGTCATTTCAATCTCCATTCTGTAATGACACATGCTTCCTCCTCCCGCCAGTATCTCTTGTCCTCCCTGAATCCAGCATTTTTGATCCTCTGTCCCCAGAGCATGACAGTCTTATAACATATGTAATCTCATTTTGTGTACTCTTCTGGTACCCCATCCCTATGACAATACTAAGGCATTATGCCTGTTTATCAGACTTAAGGAGAGGTGCTCTAACCTGCACACAACTACATATGTTATAGTTCACAGTATGTAAATACAAATCTTGGAGGACTTGGGCTGGGGTTTTCAAAGGAACCAGGCACTGAACTCCCACTGAATTTCACTGGGCTTTAGGCACCTAGCCTTTAGGCTCTCTTGAAAACCCCAACCTAAAGAAATATAGCAACTTTAATAGAGAGTATAAGAGAAATGATCTAAACTACAGGGTAAGCATCAAAATAGACTGAACAAATGAAATGATATTAATTGTGATCTTTTTGGTTTTAAATCTATGGACAGGTATCGTCAGATACTGGAAAAAGCAATTCAGCTATCAGGGGTGGAACAACTAGAAGCCTTGAAAGCTTTTGTAGAAGCAAGTAAGTGTGTCTGTCTGGAATAGTACTTGTTTTGTTTATGCATTGACGACTGAAGACTTGATGCATGTTGGATTACACATTCAGATAAATATAGCTTAGGCTATGTGAATGTTTGATGCTCTGTGCATATTCAGTCTTGCACCTGAGTCTGCTTGGAGCACCAATCATCAATATGTTAACGTTAATAGAAAACAGACTTTAAAATGACTGTAACCTTGTTTTGTAAACTAGATTTTTTTTCCTCCCCCAAACCTGTCAGTGGTATAGCTCTTGAATACACTCATGGACACTACATAAAAACCTAAAATATCTGGTCTTTGCAGAGGACTAAAGTGATTATTAGTTAAAAAAAAATTTAAGCTTTTGAGGTAACGTAAAAAGTATCAGGGAAAAAATGCTCAAGACTTTTATTTCCTCATATTTGGATATCTTAGAACTGTCAAATAATTTTACTAAAATTTCCCCTCATCAATTGTCCAGACTGAGAGCAGGCATGATAAAACTTAGCATGAAGTCTTAATTTGTCCAAGATGTTATAACTAAGGCTACGTTTTAGTCACGGGTATTTTTTAGTAAAAGTCACAGACAGGTCAGGGGTAGTAAACAAAAATTCACGGCCCGTGACCTGTCCATGGCTTTTACTAAAAATACCCGTGACTAAAACTTGGGGGGAGAGGGGACTGCCTGGGGGCCCCTGGGGGGCTGGAAGAGGGTGGCCCAGGTGCTGGGTGGGAGAGGGGACGCGGGCGGCAGCACACAGCCCAGGACCCCCTCTGCTGCTTGGGGCGGGGATCTGTCTTGGTGGGGCTGGTAGGCTCCCTACCTGGCTCCGCACCTCCCCACCCCCCGGCAGCAGCAGAGTTTTGGGTGTGGGAGGGGGCAAGAGGTTGGGGCACCGGACAGGGTGAGGCGAGCTTTGGGCAGCGCTTACCTGGGGGGCTCCCCGGAAGCGGCGACACCCCCCTCACTCAGCTGCTAGGCAGAGCTATGTAGCCTAGGAGCTGAGTGAGGGGGATATCGCTGCTTCCGGGAGCCGCGCCCCCCCCCCCCCCCCCCCCCCCCCGCGAGGTAAGCGCTGCCCAGAGCCCACCTCAGCCCGTCTGGTGCTCCAACCCCCTGCCCCCTCCCATACCCAAACTCTGCTGCTGGGGGGAGGGGGGCGGTGGCAGTGGCCTGAGCCTGCCCCAGCAGCAGACGGTGGGACTGGCGCAGGGGCTACCTGAACTGCCCCTGAGCCAGGCGTACCGGCCACTGCATAAATCACAGAGGTCACTGAATCTGTGACTTCCGTGACCAACTCGCAGCCTTAGTTATAACATACACACCTGAAAATAGCAGTTTAGAATGAAAGTTCTTTCTAAACCATAGGAAGACCTCATACCTTAGCCTTTGTCTTACCTGAGAACTGTTGTGAGCTATGTAGCAAACAGACAGTGTAGGTTTCTTAGAGAGTAGAATCTAGTTTTCTTAAAATTAAGATTGTTATTAATGACTTAAAAAACAGGAATATTCAAAATTACCATTAAAGCTGCTGATTAACTATGGATTGGTGATATCGAAAGCATTGACCTATATTTCTTCTCTTATTTCCTTCTATTGTGTCTTTGAACTAGTGGTAAATGAGAATGTCAGTCTAGTGATCTCACGTCAATTGCTGACAGATTTCTGTACGCATCTCCCAAATCTTCCTGATAGCACGGCCAAAGAAATCTATCACTTTACCTTGGAAAAGATACAGCCTAGAGTCATTTCATTCGAAGAACAGGTAAGAGAGAATTGAGTGGGTGAGATTCTGTGTCCTGCAACATGCAGGAGGTCAGATTAAATTATCATAATGATCCCTTCTGGTCTTAAAGTCAGTAAAAGTTAATGATGAGCATATTTGTCTTAAAGTTCAAAACAGAGTTTTTAATCCTAAATATTGTATTTTAATGTTTTTCAATAAAAAATTGACACTCATACTCATGGTCCAATTTTACATTCTTGTGTACCCAAAACTCCTGTTGAATTCGATGAAGATTTTGGGTGTGCAAAGAATTCCGTATTTGTCCCTTAATCAGGATGTTAAGTATTTAGTTTCTGCACTACTAAAAATGGCTTCTAGAGCAAGATAATAATCTGGCAATTAGAGAAACCACTGAGATGCAACCTGGAACTCATTGTGCTGCATTTTATAACAGTAACACACTGAGCAGGGTATGTGAAGAGACCGTATTTGTTTTTAAAAAATATATTTATTAAAAAGTGTTCTCTAAATAAGTTAAGAACTCAAAATTTGTTTATCAGGGAAAATGTTTCCTTGAAATACCAGCTCATCAGTCAGCTAAAGAGTTTAGTTCAATGTATGTTGTCAAGCCTGCTCATTTCTTTCTTTCTAGATACTACCAGCTAATGCTGCAGGGTATTTGTGTGTGGGGGAAAAGAAGTTTTTATTTAAATATTATAAAATCTAATATTTGAATTGGAAAAACCAGGCAATCACGTGCCTTGCTTTACATTTCCATCTGTTTCCTTTTTATTATTTTAATCAGCTTTCATCTCAATGCTTATCTAAACGTGCCTACCCATGTTACAATGATTGTACATGGATTAAGCCTATCACACCAAGCAAATGGATCAATTAATTGTCACAATTCCTCTGTGAAGCCTTGATCCCACATTGTAAATCTCAAGATTGGGAACGAAGTTATATGAGTGCATTCCTACCTCATGGGGGTGATGTGAAGGTTAATTTTTTAGGCCCAGACCTTCAGAAATGGCTAGTGATTTTGGGTGCCTCAATTTTGGAGAGCATTACTGATATGAAATGTAATAGTGCAAAATGCAAGGTCATGCACCTGTAAAAGGGTCTGATTATTTAGAGGGTGGATGCTGAGCCCTTTCCAAAAATCAGGTCCCGTTTTAGTGTCTCAACTTGGGAATGCCAAAATTGAAGCACTCAATTTTTTAAAACTTTGGCCTATGTTTGAAAAAGATTTTTAGATGAAAGGAGTGTGGTTATGAAGCTACTGTATCAGGTAGCTGGAAAAGTACTATTGATAAATGAGAAGAAGCAGATGGTATGATTGTTAATGGAATATGGATCAGTTTTATAGTATGCTTTTGTTTTTTCCAGGTTGCTTCTATAAGGCAGCATCTTGCATCAATTTACGAGAAAGAAGAAGACTGGAGAAATGCAGCACAAGTGTTGGTGGGGATTCCCTTGGAAACAGGACAAAAGTAAATACTCTGGTTAGACACAATTTTGTCCTGCTGAGTATCCTGTGTTTTTTAAATGCTTCCCTAGAGTTAAGTGTGTCTGGTTTTTCTCTGCTTATTTCCCTGGATCTTCAGTAGTGTGGCATGGTGACAATTGTGTAGGTAAATTCAAAATCATCTCTGCAGTATCAAAATACTCCTTGGCTCTCAAAGCACTTGTTATACCAATAGAATAAAAACCAGCAGGATCTTATTAAGAGGGATAAGGCAAAGATGCCACATTTATTGTAAATATAATAATACTATAAAAGATAACAGTAAACAACGTTGTTTGGCTACTTATTCCTATTACTACTTATTTCTTATACACACACATTATACCTAATACAATTATACACACACACACACACACACACACACACACACACACATCCATCAGCTGATCTGCAGCTGCTGCATAGTTACCAGTCCTGCTTGAGTTTGCAGCTTGAGTTTGCAGCTTGGGTTCGTAGCTTGTGGCGGCTAACTGACCAGGAAAGCCGGGCACAAGGACGAGCTGGGTCTCTGTTGGGAATGCACCGATGCCCTTCCATGTTGGCAGCAGAATGTTACCCTGCTCCCAAAGTTTTCCATCTCACCCATCCTTTTTGTAGGCTTTAGTTTGAATCCAGAGTCTATAGGTCTTGCTGTGTCACGCTGCCTCTGGGTTTGGTGATTGATCACCCGTCAATTGCAGACATGACTTTCAGCCTCGGACCGGGCTTTGATCTTCCTTCTATTGTACCTTTTCTTTTTAGGGTGGATTCTTCTTACTTCGTTAGGGCTCTTGTCTGCATCTTCAGCCCTTGGTGTTTGAACTCTATTTAATCAGGACAGGCTGGGGCTGGAGGTTGATTCCATCATTCATACATACCTCATTCACACATTTAAACTAAACTAATAAGATTACACCAGGGTTTGCAAAAATGAAGGTTGCAGCAAGCCCTTACAAAATGGAGTAAGCATTTTAAAATGGGGTTTGAATTACAATATGGCAAATAGTGAACAGAAATTACAATATAGACAAGTATAGTAAATGGTGAACAGAAGTTACACTACTGAAACAGTGCAAGTCTCAGTGATTTAAGTAGGAATTGGATTGATAGTGAAACTTACAGAGGCAGCTGACTGAACAGCTATGGCTCTTAACAGGCATCTTAATTGTTATTTAGCCAGTTATTGGGGTAACCGGTTTTATGAATGAATATTATTTCATTCATAAAACTTTACTTATGAAGTTGCATTAATAAAGTGAACAATTAAAAACAATTTCATTCATCAGTCCTACATTGTAACATATATGGAATACCTACTCATTAGCATCCTTCCAGCGAATGTGATTAATTAATAAAGCTTCACTTCAAAACACTCTCTACCCCTTTTCCCTGTTCATCCCTTTTCCCCTCCATGTACACATAAGGAGTTGCTATAGGCTTTGCCCAGATTAATGTCCTCTTGTGATTGCAAGATTGAAATACTCACACAACTGGATTTCTACATTCTATATTTTTCTGCTCCTTCACAGACAATACAATGTGGATTATAAATTGGAGACTTACCTGAAAATTGCCAGACTGTACCTGGAAGATGATGACCCAGTTCAGGCAGAGGCTTATATTAACCGAGCTTCGCTACTTCAGAATGAATCAACCAATGAACAGCTACAGATCCATTATAAGGTGGTGTAACTTATTTTAGTTTTTCCTTCTACGAGGGAAAGAATACCACATTGAATTATAGTAGGGCGTGTGGAGTTTTTTTGTTGTTGTGGGGTTTTTTTTTGTTTTTTTGGTAGCTTTAGATAAATAGATTTACGATAGATTGATAAAAAGATTTTTTCAAAATGTACTTGTCTCATTGAAAGTCAATGTGAGCCTAAGCTCCTAAGTGTCTAAGTCACTTTAGATTTCTAGGCTACATAAGCAGTTTTGAAAATGTTATTCCTAGCTTACATCTGAATAATCAATATAAGAGAAAGGACAAAGAATAACTCACTTGAATAAGCATCAGGAAAAAATAAATTCACCATAATCACTGACGCCAAACAACAAGGAATAAAATGAATTATTTTAAGAAATCATATACTCCTAGAGCAATTTGTCCTCTAGCAAATGTTAGTCTCCTAAATATTACTCTGCTATGGGGTAAAAGCATTAGGGTCAGACTGACTACCAAATAGGTGCAGAAAAGCATATAGATCTAGAGCATTACAAGTACAATTTTTTTTAATATACTAGGCTTGAACTACACAGTCAGCTATGAAATTACAGAGTGAGTATAAGCATTATAAGAGAAATTGGAGGAGAGGGAAGACTGAAAAAGCAAAGAAATGCTAAACTCTGAAGAAGACACACCAAGGAAAAATTAGTTTCTGTGCAGCTCTTTGAATATATAGTGCATCCTGTAAGTGCAAAGTGTCATGGTTAGTAGTAAAAAGGAGACTTGGGTTATGAAACATTTGTACTACATTTTATGTACTACTCGTTTTATATTCAGTTTCATTTTTAATAGTTAGGCACTAGCACAATGCTGCAATGTTTGAGATCCAAACACTGAAGGGAAATGTTTCTTTCTTTGTAAACTTATCCCAGCCCACAAAGAAATTTTTATATAAAAATATTTAATAGGTTTTGCAAAACCTAATGCTTGATCTTATACTTTCTGACCGTTTAAATTAATGAACTGACAGTATTTACATATTCGCTGCTGGTACTCCCTATTTTTTGGATGAAATATAAAACCAGGGTCCTGACCACTTGTGGCCCATTAAAGGTACATGATACTTAAGAGCTAGTGTTGTTACTCTGATGTCCGGGCCAAATTACAAGCTGGATAATTACTTGGATCTGTCTAAATCCCTGCTGCATCTTTTATTGGATCTATATTAATCTTCACTTCCTGTCTGTACTGTTGTGTGATATTGCATTGCCCTGTAACAACTGAAATTTTGTTTTAGAATTAGGTGCACCTCTACTGTGAGGCAGGTATTAGTATATATAATTCCATATTTGTTTAAATTGCTAAAGCACTGTGGATCCTATGAGATGAAAATTTATGTAAATAATTATGCTCAGTAATAACTCATGAATTTCACATTCAGATTAAGATTCTGCAGTTTCTGTAGAGATCTCACAACAGTCTTTGGAGGACAGATTGCCAGAATCTCAAGTCTCTAACTGCAGAAGAATAGTTATCTGAGCTCTTGCAGAACTTTCCCGAGATGATGGTATTCTTCTCAACAGACTTAAGTGATGCTTATGGAGCCACGCTCTCACTTTGTAATACAGCAGCTAATGCGTGTCTCCACTGTACGGTCACTTTCCTATTTAGCTTTTTTCTTACTGAAACATTCTCTCTTTAGGTGTGCTACGCTCGTGTTCTTGATTACAGAAGGAAGTTCATTGAAGCTGCCCAAAGGTACAATGAGCTCTCTTACAAGAGCATAGTCCATGAAAGTGAGAGACTAGAGGCATTGAAGCATGCTCTGCATTGTACTATCCTAGCATCAGCAGGTAAAATGAATGTCACAGCTTTCTGTGTATTTCTGGCCTTTTATATTCCATATAAAAAAGGATTGTTAATCTTTAGTTGATCTCGGCATAACCTTTTGTGTAGCTCTCATCCTTGTAAAATGTAGTAGCAAGGAATCTAGAAATATGAAAACGGGTAAGAAATTGAGGGTTTGATAGCAGGCCAATAACTATGAGTTTGGAGTATCTTTCTCTCTGCATGCCTATGTTACAGTCATCTTACCTGGATGCACAAAAGAGTGAGTAAGTGGGAAAAGTTTAGGGAGTTTAAAAAAACACTTTGGAAAAGGTTGCAGTAGGTATTATTATCTAAGGAAATTTTTTCAGTCACTGATCATATAGTATACCTGGAGACAAACTAAGGGAGAAATGCAGGAAGGATTTTTTTAGAAAAAGGAACCATTGGCTCATTTCTTAAGGCCTTTATTTAAACTAGGCATGTATTCGCCATGAGAAGACCTACCCATCCTTTATTTGCAATGAAATACTAGGTGTCTAGACACTATGAGGATGGGCACATTAGAGGCCTTGATAGTTTTCTATTATAGATATTTTCTATATGATACACTCCTACCCTTGCTATAGGAGTTAACATGACAGCTTCAAAGCATTGTTCCCTCGTGAGCACTGTTTTAGTAAAGTGATATTTACAGAATTTATTAAGGAGGTCATTTTGTGGGATTCTTGTTATTTCTCCTAGGACAGCAGCGCTCTCGCATGTTAGCCACTCTTTTCAAGGATGAAAGGTGTCAGCAGCTTGCAGCCTACGGGATCTTGGAGAAAATGTATCTGGACAGGATTATCCGAGGGAATCAGCTGCAAGAGTTTGCTGCCATGCTCATGCCACACCAGAAGGCAACTACAGCTGATGGTACAGACTTCGTTAAAGCACAGTAATACTGTATTTCAATATCCACACAACTTATCCAGTATAGATTTGCCTAGTACAGGAGAAGGCAACCTTTCAGAAGTGGTGTGCCGAGTCTTCATTTATTCACTTTAATTTAAGGTTTCGCATGCCGGTAATACATGTTAACGTTTTTTAGAAGGTCTCTCTCTAGAAGTCTGGGGGGTGCATGGAGGTGCAGGGCAGAAGGCTGGGTGTTGGGGGGACTCGAAGTCAGGGCAGAGGGCTGGGGTTTGTGTGTGGAGGTGCAGGGCAGAAGGCTGGGTGTTGGGGGCGACTCGAGGTCAGGGCAGAAGGGTGAGGGAGTGTGGGGGGTGCAGGGCAGAAGGCTGGGGTGCTCGGCTCGTGGGGGTGCTCCCAGCCCCCTGCCCTGAGCTGCTCAGGGCAGGGAGCTGGGAGGGATATGCCCTGTTCCACCCCCTTCCCCAAGGCCCGTCCCTACCTCTCTCTGCCTGCTCTATGGAGCAGCGAGCACGCTGCCACTCGGCTCTGCTCCCCTCCCCCTTCCCCTCGCAAGGGTCGTCGCTGGCAGGGGGAGGAGGAGGGGCCGGAATGCACCACGCTGAGGGAAGAAGCGGGGGAGGGGGGAAGCTTGGCTGCCGCAAGACCAAGCTTCTGCCTCCTGCCCCAGCAGGGGAGAGCGGTGGGCGGGGGGGGGCTGAGTGGGGCAGGGGGCCGGGACCCCTCCACACCGCTCTCCCCTGTGGGGGCAGGAGGCAGAAGCTTGGTCCTGCGGCAGCCAAGCTTTCCCCCTCCCCCGCTTCTTCCCCCAGCGTGGCACTTTCCGGCCCCTCCGCCCCCTCCTCTCACAGGGCAGGCAGCGTGCCACTCAGAATCGGCACGCGTGCTGTAGGTTGCCGACCCCTGGCCTAGTATATGTATAGAAATGTGTATATACTCCCAAGTGGCTG
Organism: Emys orbicularis; assembly: GCF_028017835.1. NCBI lineage: Eukaryota > Metazoa > Chordata > Testudines > Emydidae > Emys > Emys orbicularis. The sequence continues at coordinate 18,575,070 of NC_088687.1, forward strand.
TCTTTAGAACTCTACCCTCCTTAATGTATTTTAGTGCTCAATCTTAGCTCTTTTAAGAGATAGGAACTGAATCTATCTAGAATCCAGCTTCTCCATACATCATTAGATTATACACCTCAGTAAATTTATACTTTAATCTCTTCTAATGAATATAAAACTCATTTTTCTAATCTTGTTTCATTTTCTAAGACCTTCTCCTCTCAGCTTTTCCAGTTCTTCAGTATATTTGTAAAATGGTGCCCATCCGTTTTTTACAGTATGATCTATTTTCTACAGATTTATACAAATCTCTTGTTTTGTAAGTTTGATAGATCTCAGTTTGTTTTCCTAGCTGCTGCCAGATAACATGGATCTAAAAACCATCAGCTTCCTACCTCCCAAATCCATTCTCTGATCAGTGCAGTGCAGCTTTTGGTAACACAGTTCAGGCTAGAATTTACTAAATGATATCAGTGGAGCCTTAAATTCAAATGAGTGTACTCTCTAGATTAGAGTGGTTAAGTGCAAAGTCCGTGAAGAGTATGAAATACTTCATGTGCTAAGCAAGCCTTACCTTTATGGACACTTCTTGCCCTACAGCAAGGAAGAAATACTTTGAAAAAAATCAAACTGAGAAAAGTTAGAAAACATTCCTCTTACCAGATAAGCTGTTTGCATCTTTTGACCCCCAAACTCCTATTTGGCTACATTCTATGCTTATGCTGTGTGGTCCTAAAGTGAAAAAAATCCTTGTTAATTAATATGTTCATTTAACTGTTGCAGTGTCTCTCCCTCTCTGGATCATAGCTGATTCTATCACCTATTTGTACTGTGGTAGAGCAAGATCAGTTGCTAGGTACTGCACAAACAGGAAAAGGCAGTCTCTACCCTAAAGAATTAAAATATTGAGACAAAAGGCAGAAGAAAGGAGAGCAGCAGTATCCCCGTTTCTCAGATGGTGAGAACTGAGACACAGATTAAGTCACTTTAAGGTCATACATGAAACCTGTATCAGAGTCAGAAAACGAATTCAGCGCTCCAGAGTCCTAGTCCAGTACCTTAACCACAAGACTACCTCCACTTGGATGTCCTAGAACTGAGCTAGAGAGACTAAAGCCGTTCTTCTAAGTTGCTTACTTTGAACAGTTATGTAAATTGTTAGGGTCTTACTGCTCATTTACTTTTGTGTGGAGTAATAGTTCTGGAAGGAAACCAGATATGGTTAAATGCTCTGTACATATACATTTTTTACCAAAGTATTTCTCTTATTCACAGTGCAAGAAAAAGTCCATTGAAAACTCTTAACAATGAAGTGTCATTTTATTCCATCTCTAAGGGTCCAGTATCTTAGACAGAGCTGTTATTGAACACAACTTGTTATCTGCAAGCAAACTATACAACAATATTACTTTTGAAGAACTTGGAGCACTATTAGAGATCCCTGCAGCCAAGGTATCTTCTTTGTTTCCTGTGTGATAATTTTTGAATACAAGACATGAATTCCATTGGCAAACAGTGATATTAACAAGTATTCTTGGTTATAGCTTTAAACAGTTCAGCTTTTCAAGTTTCAGTGCTTAAGTACTCTGCACTGCCTCTAGTCTTTCAATCACATAACCAACATGTTCAGAATGCAAAACATTTAACTCATTTTGAGGGATGGGGAGAGAGGGAGAGTACTTAACTTCGCTCAGCAACAAGAAGTGGATTAAGCAGTAGCATTGACTGGTGCCAAAGGGAGTCCATCTGGTTCTCTTTGGGCCAGAGGTTGGGCGGCAGTAATGCATAGTCTTAATAAATTAGCGGGGATGATGTGTAAAGGTTGGGCATTCTTTTGCAGCGTCAAATATGTTGGAAACAAAATTAATATTCTCAGATCTGTCTCTCTAATTCCTATTTTGCAGGCAGAAAAGATAGCTTCTCAGATGATAACTGAGGGTCGGATGAATGGATTTATCGATCAAATTGATGGAATAGTTCATTTTGAAAGTAAGGTTTTTTCCCTTCTTGGTGCAATTCAAAATACATTGGTTGAGCTGTTCTCTACAACACTAGCAAGTTATGTTTTTTAAATGAGGATCTACTACTGTACAAGCAAGTGTGCTCAGACTTGCTACTGCCAGCAGATGGCAGAATCTGTATTGTAAGTAGCAGTTCAGCTTGTCTGCTTGTTACTTACAAAGTCATATTTTACTCTTTTCTAATGTTTAAGAGAATGTGTGATTGACTCTATACAAAAGCTATATCAGACTGCAAAATAATTTCATCCTCTTAGTCTTGCAAATACATGATGAATAGGAAGTTCTCCACTTTCACTTTGTGGTGCAATATCTAATTATGTAACAAACAGCCACCAATCATTTAATCTTTTAAATTTAGAAATAACTATACGGTAGACCTGGTAAATAGACAATAGTTTTTTGTCACATAATTAAGTGAAACAACAATAAAAATGCTTTTCTGCTGTATTTCAACTAATTGCAAAGAATCAGTCTGCTTTTGCAAATTTTTTTTTTTCCCCTCCCCCCCAGCACGTGAAGCTCTGCCAACATGGGACAAACAGATTCAGTCACTATGTTTCCAAGTTAACAACCTTCTGGAGAAGATTAGTCAGACAGTACCAGAATGGACAGCACAAGCAATGGAAGCTCAGATGGCTCAATAAACCTATACTTAGTCTTTTGACTATAATTAATCTCCTTCTGTGCTGTACAGATGAAATCTACTAGGACTATGAAACGACCACCTGAAAATTATAGTAATATACAGTCTTATATAAAACTCCTGAAGTTTTGTCAGAATACTCAATATGGTATCACTGCATGAGAAATATGCTTTGCTGTTTTGAAAGTTGTGGTTTAAAAGTACAGGAAGAAGTAAAATCTTAAGATAGATTTGTGCTGCACATCCTGTTTACTAAATTGTGGACTCGTCACTTTCCATTGGCTGTTGTGAAAATGTAAGTGCCATGTTCCTGTGAGTTGTGGTTATTCCAATAAAGGGAGGAATGAGCCAATTAGATTCATCCTATCCTATGATGCCTTTGTTTTAACAATCACTTGTATTTCACTCACTAGCAGTTTGAGTATGAAAATGCAATATAATTCTAACCTTCCAAGTTTTCTGTATTAAATTTGCAATTTAGATATCTACTACATCCAGGAAAAGAAATACCCTCTTACAATTCAGGGAGCAGGAAAATAAATTAACAATCAGAGTTTATTCTCTCCTATGTTCTGGCAGGATGGCAGCAGAACCAGTGAAATGAGCATACCATGGACAAACTAGCATTAGCTAGTTATTAATACAGGAGAATACTCTTTCCAAGACAGCTTAGTACATACAATAAAACTTAACTTTCATTACTGCTTCTCAACACACATACATGCACAATAAGTGAGACAAAGACAAATTTGATGTTGTTGCTTTACTTTATTGATTTATTTCAGATAAGTCGTGCTTTGCAACAATCAAATTAAAATGCATACAGCACTTTCTTGAACAGTAAGTACAGCAGGAGAGGAGAAGACTTGCTTATGGAGATTCTAGGCCTCAGAACCAAAGAGTACAGGAACATCTAAAATAGGGGAGAAAAGAGTTACATTCATGGCTGAGATTAATAATATTGACTACTAGTGGTAAATATGCCCAAGGGCTTGTGATGGGATGTTAGATGGGGTGGGATCTGAGTTACTACAGAGAATTCTTTCCTGGCTGTCTGGCTGGTGAGTCTTGCCCACATGCTCAGGGTTTAGCTGATCGCCATATTTGGGGTCAGGAAGGAATTTTCCTCCAGGGCAGATTGGCAGAAGCCCTGGGGGTGGGGTTCGCCTTCCTCTGCAGCGTGGGGCATGGGTCACTTGCTGGAAGATTCTCTGCACCTTGAAGTCTTTAAACCATGATTTGAGGACTTCAATGGCTCAGACACAGGTCTGATGCAGGAGTGGGTGGGTGAGATTCTGTGGCCTGCATTGTGCAGGAGGTCGGACTGGATGATCATGATGGTCCCTTCTGGCCTTGGGGTCTGTGATTCATTAGTTTTGTTAATACACTACCTTGAAATTTACTTAAGCAATACAAGACTCATTATTGCTTATATACTGTGCATAGCTGTGTATTTTAATGAATCTGCCTCAAATCAAGGAGGCTGGAGAGGTATGAGGACAAGATTTGACTGAGTATTAATGGAAAAAAGATTTAGAAAATGCCACCTACGAATCACACTCTCTATAATTGACACTATTTAACTTTGTGCAAACACAAGAATCACAATCACATAAAGTTCTGCTACATGGTAATATCCCACAAAGCTACATCAAAAGCCTAATCCTGAACAAGTGAGTAAAGTCCTAGCAAACAAATCCCTTTTACAGGTGTGAGACTACATGGTGGAGATGAAGGAATGGCTATTCACCCCACCTCTTGCAATGCCAGGGCACTGCTAGAGCAGGTCTAGCTGCCTAATTCTTGGAAGGGAGACTAGCTTCCTGCCACAGTCCGCTCAACTGTTGAGCCATGTTGGTCCCCTGTAGCACACACCCACCTATTCCTATTTGTGCTTGACATGCTCAGTTTGTTTTGCATTCCTGTGTGAAATTCCACTGCAGAATTGCAAGTGCCACCTAGTGTGGCATGCCCACCACCTGTGGTGTACTAACAGGGCTCTCCCCCAGTAATAGATGGTCCTTGCTGCCTGTGGTCTTACATTCCCAGCCAGGCACTTTGCCCATAGTAAATGATTATATATTTCCTTTTAAATTGGCTTGGTAACTTGCACTTCACTTATTACTGGCTCCTCTTAACACAGAGTCAGGTAAAAGGCTTATCTGCTGCTTACGTAAAGCCATATTATAGATGGCCAGACTTCAGTTAGATACAGAAAGGACGGGTAGAGCAGGACTCCTCTCTATATTGGATAGAAATCTGTTCATTGATTGCATATCATTTTGGTTCTACACTAACTTTTCCATCACCACTACCACTTGTCCTAGAACTAATTGAAACATTGCATCAGAGAAGCCTCTTGATTTATCAAACACTTACAAATATGTATTAAACAAGTGACAAACCTTACTAGAATATCCCCATTTCCTTCCTTATGTTAATATCTCTCTTTAGTTGACAAAGAGAGCATATACCACACCAGAGGGTAGTACAGAAATCAGAGCAGATGGATCCCTGTTGAAACAGAAAAAATATTAAAGGCTGTAACTTTAAGAAGTACATCTAACTTTTTGTTGACTTTATCACATTGGACTTAAAGTCAGACTAGCATATGGGCTTTCTGTGCTGCCTTTGAGTGGGATGACAGGGCCATTATGGGGAAAATACATTTTAAACATCCTATTCTAAAGTACTATTTGGCCTAAATTAATAGAAACTAAGAGATACCAAACTCTACTCGGTTATCCATAGCCCTGCTTTTTACTGCAACGAGCCAAAAAAGAAAAAAAAAATCAAGTGTGCCCAGTTGCCTCCTGTAGGAGGCAGAGAGACTGGGGCTGGTAGCAAGTTACCTCTTAAGAGGGCTGGTTTAGGCACCAAAGAAGTTATTTACAAAATTTAGGGAGCAGAATTATCTAATGAGTGGGGTTTACCCAATAACAACCAGGCTTTAGCAGACTGAGAATAGACTGGAAGCTCCGCTAGATCAAGTCAGCCCACCTCCCTACCTGTGCAGGATTGTTCCTTATAGAGTAACCTCTGGGGTTCTGTCCAGTTTCCATTTTAAAATGTTTCCAGTGGTGGGATTTTTCAACTGGTAAACTGGGTGTCTAGTGTCCAGTTGATTTGCATTTAGGGCTAGGATGTATTCTCTGATATTCAGCCAAACTATTCCTTTTCTTAACTTCATCCTTTCGCTAGTCCTCCCACCACTCCTTAACACACTGCTCTATACCTTTCAGATCTTTGCAGTTATAGCCCCCACTATTATTAACTGTCAAAAAGTATACACATTTAGCTCTGAATTTTCCGTAACGGTCAATGCCTCCATGCTCCAAATTAGTTTCACTGCTCTTCTCGAATTTCCTTCCAATTCACCTGCATCCTTCAGGTATTGAAGATCCAGCAGGGAAAAAATATGTTCTAGATACAGAAACTTTTGCCTTCCTGCTGTGACATAGCTCCAACTTTTTAAAAGATCTTAGCTCCTATATTTAGGCTCCTAAGTGAAGCAGCCAGGTTTTGAAGCTACTGTTGAGCCCTTTAGAAAATCTGGACAATTCATTTTAGGTGCCTAAATAGAAGCTGAGGTTTGGGTTTTTTTTAAATTAGCCTATAATATTTCTTCATAGATCTCCCAAACCTCCTTAGCTTTGTGTTATTATTGCTCTATTGAATTTCATGGCCATATTTCTAACCTTCCTCAGTCACTTCATATTATTCCTCTCTTGTGTTCATAACACATCCCAATTCAGTGTGATCTAATCCATTTAATTTTCATATATTATCTAATCTTATTTTTTCATTTCTTAGGCTTTTCTGTTATTTGTACTATGGTACACAAGGAGTTAACTCCAGAAACTACAATATTGTAGCTTGAAAAAAACACATACACAACCACCTTGTTGACTGAACCACATTTTTAGAATTCTGTCTACATTCTGCAACACCTTTTCAGCTAATCGGGAGAACATTTGGCTCAGAGATTCATGCTGAGGGAGTAAGAGTCAAGATTTAGATAATCAACCACCATTTAGCCCAAACTACTTATCAGGTTAGTATTATGTACAATGTCTGCATTAGAAATTATCCAATATACATTTAATGTAGATGGATATTTAAACAAACCAGTGCCTCATCAGAGGGGGTTCTCTCTATCTCAGATATGTAGCAAAACTCCACTTTAAAGGGACATCAATTAATAATGGATAATTGCACTTATACTTTTCATGAAATTATCTCAGAGCCCTTTACAACAGTGCCAAGGAATGAGCTATTTTACACATGGGGAGAACAAAGGAAAGAAGAGCTAAGGGACTTGTGCAAGGCTACACGGTGAGTCGGTGGCAGTTGCAAGTAGAACCTAAGTCTTCAGATGCCCAATCTTCTGCTAACTTCTAGACCACATTGCCCTCAAATCATAAGGGAAGACTCCTAGCAGCCGTGTTCAGATGGGGAGGAATCACACTGGGTGGAAGCTGGCTAATGAAAATGTAGCCAACTGATCTGCTTAGAACAATGACATGTTGCTTTAAGGGCTGTTCTTTGAACATGAGCAAAACAAAATATTAAATAGTAACTAACAGGGATTCCGTATCTTGTCCGGTAGAGAGTCCTCATGGCAACGCTTGAGCCACACAAGCAGCATTCATTCATGTCACTTGCTACTTGACATCCAAGACAATAGAAACAGAATACTCCACATAGACCTGGATAAAGACAAACAAATGAGGCTCACTCAATGTTCTCCCCTTCATTCACGCAGACAGTTAACTTTCACCACCACTTTCAGGAGAGATGTAGAAATGCCTAGAAAATCGGAAGGAGAAAGTTAGGGATGTGCCAATGGGCCAGAGCTAGTGCAAAGGAGGGCAAGATCTTTGAAAGACTTTTGAACGAATAGTGATGTCATATGAGGGTGTAACCTCAATGGCAGCTCGCCCCCCATAATGACTTCAGGCCATTTCTTCACTGCCAAAAATAGTGTGTGTTTACAGTAGGATAACACATGTTTTAGCTGTCTCAGCGGAGGCGAGGCATTGTAGTTTTTACCATGATGTAACTAAGCGAGGTGAACCACAGGTGGGGGAAATAGCAATGTAGCTACACAAGTACAACTCTAAAAGCTACACGAGCACTTTGCCTCCACTCGGATTTTACAGCAAGATAGCTAACCCATGTTAGTTATCCTGCTGTAAACACACTCCTTTTTTGGTCTGTGACCTTCAGCAAATCTGCATGAACTTAGCCTTAGGGGGCCTTGCTGTAGTAGAGAGGGGGCCTGGTGCAAGATCTGAGGCCTGAATCAGAGGCTGTGAACCAAAGTCAGGCCATGTATTAGGGCAGATGCTTACAAGTTCACTGTCCGGTACATGAACTTGGCAAAGTTGTTGCGAGTGCACTAGGCACTAGATATTTACATAAATATATTCCAGCTACTCCAGATACATCCCAATCTAGTACAAGATAATTAATAGGGATGTTTTGCCCAAGATATCAGGAACAAGGGGAAGTAACAAAGGTCATGAAACACGCAAGGTGGTATGTAAGTTGTTTATCCCAGTCTATAAATGGCAGGGTACCTCGCCTTAACCTTTTGTGTGGCCAAGGGGATGGCAGAAATTCCCACTGCTGACTGAGCCGCTCCTTACCACTGGGCACTCGTGTTAGTATATCTGTAGCTCCTATGGGATGCTAGTATTGTGCCTTGAAGGCAATAAACGTGGCCGAGTGCCTTTGTCACCAAACCAAGCCTGTGGTCTTTCTTTATGAGTAACATCGAGGCCTGCTGAATTAGCAGGCTGCACTGCTAGTATTGTTAACACTGGAGCTCCCAGGACAAGCACTGAGCAATCTGAACAACGTTACCAAGGCAATGACATTCCAGTCTTCTACACTTAGCAACACCTTGCTTTGTGTGTGAGTGGGTGATGTAGCCATCTAGTGACTGGCTCTCAGAGTGCCTATGGGAAATACAACTACAAGCCACTTCTTTAAATAAATATAAAAACAGACAAATGGGTTTCTCCCAATTTAAAATCATTCCCACTAAAAGACTGGAGATATAATATTAATCTAAACATCAAGACATCTCAAACCAAAACCAAAATACAATATTTGACTATCCACTTACAGACTCCACAGTCACTGCAGCAGTCCATCAAATCGGTCTGCCAGACATTACTTTGTGTAGTAGCCACAGAAAATTGGGGCTGTACAAAGACGACAGGCTGAGCGTTCATGTTTAGTTTCACAAGATGAGTTCAGAAGTTTAATTGCTGAAAGGAAAACAATAAAAGAAATGGTTTGAAAAAGTCTGTTAGGGACTAGCTGTGTCACAAATAGTCAGGGCATCTAATGTCATTGTGATGATGTAATTAGAGGAATGTTCCCCACATCTCTTTGTGAAATGCCATGTTTCTCACTTCATTGGAAGCAATGCTATCCACTGGATAACTGGATAATTTTGGTGGACACATTAGGCCAAATTGTTGTCTACAGAGATAGACCACAAATTAATTTGGCCCAGTTTCTTCTGTGCAGATTATGAACGGGTGTAAAATTTTCATCCAAAAAGCCCATCTCTCCCTAACATCACATTGGGGGCATAGTTCATTCCTAATTCAAAGGAAAGGGTGCCACTAACTAATGGCCAACATATCTTCCAGCAACACCTAACGGTTCCCTGGTCATGACCAGGTGAGTCCTGGCCTATTCTGATCATCCATTCCCTGTGTGATCCAAGACCATCACAACACAAATACTATGGAGGTTATTGCAGAAATGGAATTCTCACTCTTCCTGCTGTTCACAAAGAGACAGATTAGCCCTAATTTTCCTGCTGCAGCTAACAAAATTCTGAGATGTCTGTCCTTTACTCAGGCAAACTTCCTTTGAGTTCAGTGGTGGTCTGACTAAAATCAGGAATTACTCTGGCACCAACAAACAGTTTTCAGACATTTTCAAACAGTGTACATTAGTACATATTGAAAATATAGCCATCAAAGGCACCCATGAACTTAAAAAAAAATCATTAAAGTTTGAAAATGTTTCAGCTATTATTGTTACACATAACATCTAAGATTATCATCAGTGAAAGATTAAACAAAACATTTCTGATTTTTCAATTTGTTTACTTTGTACATTTAACTACAGTCAGTTTTACTGTTTCCCCTGTACAGTCACTCACTTTCCCTTGTTATTTTCTGAATTTTTCACTCCGCAACAGGGGAGAGAAGCACATAACATAAGAATGGCCATACTGGGTCAGATCAAAGGCCCATCTAGCCCAGTATCCTGTCCTCCAACAGTGGCCAATGCCAGGTGCCCCAGAGGGAATGAACAGAACAGGTAATCATCAAGTGATCTTTCCCCCATTGCCCATTCCCAGCTTCTGCCAAACAGAGGCTAGGGCCACCATCCCTGCCCATCCTGGCTAATAGCCATTGATGGAGCTATTCTCCATGAATTTATCTAGTTCTTTTTTTAACTCTGTTAAAGTCTTGGCCTTCACAACATCCTCTGGCAAAGAGTTCTACAGGTTGACTGTGTTTTGTGTGAAGAAATACTTCCTTTTGTTTGTTTTAAACCTGCTGCCTATTAATTTCATTTTGGTGACTCCCTAGTTCTTGTGCTATGAGAAGGCATAAGTAACACTTCCTTATTTACTTTCTCCACACCAGTCATGATTTTATAGGCCTCTATCATATCCCCCCCCTTAGTCATCTCTTTTCCAAGCTGAAAAGTCCCAGTGTTATTAATCTCTCTTCGTATGGAAACTGTTCCATACCCCTAATATTTTTTGTTGCCCTTTTCTGAACCTTTTCCAATTCCAATTTATCTTTTTGGAGATGGGGTGACCACATCTGCACGCAGTATTCCAGTGTAGATGTAGCCTGAGGATTCTGGTACTGATGTGATACAAATATATTAAATAATAATAATAGGATTGGGATGAAGGTACATTTATATTACTCTGCTTTTATTGTTTCCTTGTTCCATATGTGGCAGCACTCTTAGTTCTCCAAAGGCAGGACTTTGCCATTACTTGCGCAACTGTAATTTGCTTGGCAACACCCTTAGCCTCTTGGTAACATGATTCCTGGTGTTTGAACCCACATCAACATCTGTTGTCCTACGCACTACCCATGATAGATGGAATTTCCTTCAGATAAAGGAATACCTTATTTCCATAAAGTTTTATAAGAGAAGCATCTTAATTATACCATAATGAAAGATGTGTTATGAGAACAGGGCGATAAATTGTGATTGTGTTCAAGGTCCATATTTGGTAAGCAGCAGATATAGGACTGTGAAACCCTTATTTAGTCAGTCATCTTTTTATGTTATGATTCACAGGTATTGGGGACATTGAAATGTCAATAGAAACTCATTATTGTTTGCCTCGCTAATCTGCAGGTGCTAAAGGTTAAAAGCAAGCCTGTGTGTCTCTTGTTTCTAAAGTAAATAGTTATCAAGCTATAAAAAGAAAAGCTTTAATATTCCCTCACATTCTTGCTGATAATTGAACAATAGGTCTTTGAAGAACAAAGGGCCTCCAGTCTGACTACGATTTTAATAATATTGCTTCCTTCTTGCAAATCAGAAACATGACAGACCACTTCTAGGGAAAACACTGTGGGCAAAATTTGGACCTATTGTTACACATATTAACTGATGTTAATGTGACTGCCTGGGTAGAAAATAATAAAAGTAACAAACACACACCATAAACATAAAAATCAGGCCTTCATTATGCTGACGCTTACAAGATGCGTATAGTGCTCCATTTACAGTTTCCATGTCACTTAAGCAATAGCTCCATTCACATGGCTTCTCCTCTCTTCACTAAGAGATGTTGCAAAGTTGGCACTCTGCCATCATTAATACTATACACATCTCGGTCACCGAACAAGATTGCTGGCAAAGAGATCATTGCATCTTTCAAGAGGGCAGAAAATAGGTGAAAGGAGGATAAAGCATGCTGAAGACAGCAAGCGACATATGCCTTCTCTTAAAACATGGATAATATCAAAGCACATAGGATAGAAAGTACCTTGAATCTTTCTGAAAAATGTTTCACAACCCCAGTGCCATTAGTAAGATGTATTTTGTCTCCATTGGTCATTTTGAAATATAGGCAGTCGAATTTAAACTGTAGCAACGTTATTTTTCAGTAAAATCAGCCTCCAACTGCCTGAGAAATATCGACTTTGATACATTCATACAGTCTGAACAGTGGCAGGCAACAAAAAACAACCCAAACAACAATGACTTTCTGCTACCCACTTTGGGTGCATAATTTTGTCAAATACCCATTAGTAGGATTTAGAGCATATTTTGTTTTGTCTTAATCAGTTTGTTGAGCGGAAAACAAAACACTTTTTACTAACCCCCCTTCCCAGAAATAGCCAACTAAGTAGCTCTTGAAAGTTTTAATATACTAAGCGTTGCCAAACTCAAAGAAATATGCACATACCACTTGCAGAGCAGTCTTGAAGAGAGAGAGTTTCCTTTTCCTGGTTGAACTTCAGCCTAGTCACTTATATATATTCCATGCGCTATACAAATTGCCAATGTAAACTGATCATGTGGCTTTCCAAGATTGCCATCATTGGCTACTTGTAATCAAGCAGTTTGATTACAGGATATCTTTTAAGATATTTTCTTTTAAGATATTTATAAATCTGTTATGCAACACCAAGGATCACATTTTAATCTTGCAAAATTAAAAGTCATAGTTGAAGTGGAAGAGGGGCTGATTTAAGAGAAGATTTTAAGAAAATGGGGGAGGTCTGTGGCTCAGGGGTACTTTAGGTATATGGGTGGTGGGCCACTGTTTTTAGCAGTTTCTCAGGTCTGTCATCTACTACCTTGTATTATTTACCACCGTAAAGTATCTATGGTTACAATCTGTGTAAAAGTGCTATACAAGAACAGAAAAATTAATTCTTCAAGGCCCCTTCCATGTTATGATAAAAGAAACAAAGTAATTGTTGCTTTGCAGGTACTGCTATAGAACATCACCAAGTAGGTAATCCTCCTAATGCTTTTGTTAATGTTAGTTATTTACTATTTCTGAGGCCATCCTGAAAAGTTATTAGAAAGTTAGGCAAAACAATGGGAGGGGGGGAATAATGCCTTATAAAACTGAGGAGAGTTTGACAAACTGTTGGCCATGCTAAAGCATGAGAGATCAAAAAGAATGGACACAAAGCTGTTTCACTAAATTAAGATTTATCAGTTGTCAAAGTTTGCACTAAAATTCAGGCCAGCTCTCTTATTTCTATGCCATGTTTTTTCATGTTAAAAAGTTTATGACAGTTTATATTTTAAAACTTTATTTGATGTCCTTTCTTATTTCATTGGATCTTTGACTAAAAGCTGTCTGTTCATCAGGAGGATATGGAGAAGATGGCAGTTTTAGAAAAACAAGTCAGGAAAAGAGGGGAGGGGTATATGGAGTGGATGTAGGAGGACATCCTTCTTCAGATAACAGTGCTGGCCACAACAGCCCTCTCTCTCTCCCTACATGAAGTTGCAAAGCTATGGCTTCTCTGTTAAATGTTTTTTATTGTAAAATCCCTCTGTAAATGAGGGGTTTTATTGCACCCTGGTATCTGAAATGTTCTTTAAAATCTGCAGATGATGAGCCTACTATACAGTTTTGGCCTATCTTTGTAAATTGCATTTAGAGAAGTTTTCCTTGATTCGTGTTTTTTGCATGCTGGGCAATTTATTTAGGCAAAGCTTTAAAAATAAGCTAACTTTTTTTTTTTTTTTTTTTAAAGTTGGGATAATAGCTTTTTGAAACATTGTCCGGTATTTTTTATTTACAAGACCACGTCCTCTTTGGTTAAGACAAAATGAAAATTATTGTGGGGGGACGAGGGGTGAGGCCTTAGATGTTAAAGTTTTAAAGGCACTATACAATGCAAAGTTTGATATAAACTGCAGAAAAATTAATTCTCTGGGACCTCTTCAGTTGGATGATAAATAAAATGGAAAAAATAAATAATTATTTTGCAGACCGCTCTATAAACTATTGTTACAAATGTAAGGATGTTGATGCCATTGAAAAAAAATGTCTGGGCTTGCAGTTTTGGAGGGGGATAGCTGTACATTGCGGATATTGGCCTGCACCTCACCATTTTTGTAGGTTTCATGTTTAGTTACTGCTGTACTTTTAGGGGCCAATTTATGTGTTAGGTTACCACGAAACAAGAGTTGTTGCTTTTCAGGTACTTCTCTAAAATACCACTAAGCATATAAAGAGAAGCATTTTTGTTGTATTACAATGTTTTTCATCTTAGTCAGAAATGATCCATCTCACCATTTGGCCCTGGTATGTATGCCAAATCCTCCTGACGCCTTTGGAGGTGTTATTTACTTACGATTTCTGACATCTCACCCCCCTGAGAAACTAATTAGACAGTTGGAAAAACAAAGGGGCATCAGAGGAATATGTTGTCTGAGGTTTGGGAGAGTTGTCTCCATGCTAAACTGACAGCTACCAAAGCTCCCTCTCAAATCCAGATCAAATCTCTAATCTGCGTGGTCTTGTTTTTTCATGTGTCCTTTACAATTTACTCTGGGTTACTCTGTGTGGATTTATATGTGTAACTGTTTTTGTTTATGTGTTTGATTATTTTTAATTTCTTTTTCTATACACTCAATGGGCCAAAATAATTGTTAATGCAAAATATTCACCGCTAAAGCACATTAGATATATTGAGTCTTAAGAACATTTTGTTTGTATCTACTGCCTCCCAAATATTAAAAATACAGGTTTCCTTACTACTCCATTGCTGTTTTAATTTTATTTGTTAAATCCAAGTTTAATCATTTTAATAAATCTACATTCCATCTATACCTTAAATTCCGAAATCTTATAGTTTTACCTTAACAAAAAGGACATTGTTTGTTGAAACAGATGTAAAGTGTTAAAGGATTCTTTTATATAGAATGTTTTAAACTAGGCTTGCATTTTGTTTCCTGCTTGCGTGTATTATCCATTACCCCATTAGATTTCCTTTAGGTTAGGCTGCATGTGCGCATTTGTGTTTTACATAACTTAATACTGAAAAACAGATATGAATGTGTTTGTGTGGGTGACATCTACAAAATAATATAAAAACTAGTTTGAATGTATGTTTTGGGTGGTTTTTCTTTAAAACAGTATACAATTTGGTTTGAATGTATGCTTATTTGTTCTGGGAAGGAGGAGAAGGAAGGGGATGGATACATATATACATAATGTGTGTGTGTGTGTGTGTGTGTGTGTGTGTGTGTGTGTGTGTGTGTGTGTGTGTGTGTGTGTGTGTGTGTGTGTGTGTGTGAGAGAGAGAGAGAGAGAGAGAGAGAGAGAGAGAGCTCTTGAAAGTCTTGCATGCACAGCCTTGCTAGGTGTCCTTTAGAACAAAATTAATACCTTTTTCTGTATTTTATACAAATTATATATCTGTGTTACCTAGTGTCAGAGCTACTCTGAAGAGTTCAGAAAACAAACCAACAAAAACAACAGTTACTTACCTCTCCAGTAACTGCTGTTCTTCAAGATGTATTGTGGACATATATATATATATATATTCCACTGCAGGTGTCTGTGTGCCCAGTGCACTCGAGTAGGAGAATTTTGACAGGGTGGGGCATGCACCTTCCAAGTCTTTGTCCTTGTAGCTGAGGGCATAAAGAGCAGGGCTGCTCCGACTCCCTCTCATTTCCTTCGCACCAGAAAGATGACGACACTTCCAAAGTAGAGAGGAAAGAGAGAGGGTCATGGGAATGTTTATGAACACAACACCTCAAAATACAACAGTTACTATAAAGGCAATTAACCATTTTTTCCTCCTACTAGTATATTTGTACAACCACATTTTACTGTAGGTGGTTCACTAGTGGATTTCTTGCAGGAAGTGGGAACAGGGAATGAAGTACAGATTTGCTGAAGTCGGCACTGGCTGGTTGTAGTGGTCCCTCACTCTCGAGTAGGGAGGGAAGCCACTCTGCCTCACTACTGGCAGACTGCAAGGAACAGTCTATCAGGGAGCTCTGTCCCTCTGGGCAGGGCAGAGCACAAACAGTCTTTAGCCGACAGCCACCTGGCTGGTGCAGACCATAATTAACAGCCTTTAACTAGCAGTCTTTCAGGGAGCTCTGTCCCTCTGGGCTGGGCAGAGCCACAAACAGTCTTTTGCCGACAGCCACCTGGCTGGGGCAGACAACTACAAACAGTCTGTAGTTGGGCTCTGGTTCCCTCTGGGCGGGGAAGAGCTGCAAACAGTTAGGGCTCTGGCCTGTATTTAAGGCAGAGCTGTAGCACTCTGCCACCCCACCCTGCTTGAGGGCCTGGGCTTAAACAGTTACGGCTCTTGCAGGGGTGAGCACCAAAGCAGTCTAGGGGCTCAGGCAGTGGGTGAGCACCAAAGCAGTCTAGGGGCTCAGGCAGTGGGTGAGCATCAATACTGACCTCCTGGCCTATGGTGGGGAGGCTACTACCCCAGGGGTGAGGTGGCAGAGGGTAGGGGGACTCGGGCCCACCCAACTCCGCCATGTCCCAGCCCAGGGCCCTAACAGTGGCAGAGTGATCTGCCACTGAGTCAGCTGGGAATCTATCCGCAACACGCTGACTCACACTCTGGCAGCAGAACCAGACTAGAGTCTGGTTCCCCTGGGCTATTTCCTACCACAGTTTGGGTGTAGAGTCCCATAGTCCAAAGATCCCCGGTCTCCTCAGGGTATATGGCCACTGGTAGCTCCGGCAGCTCCTCAGGTCCTCGTCTGCCTCCCCTGATGTCAAGGCATCAGTCCACTCAGGTCTGGGCCGAGCTCTTGCAGAGGTGTCTGCTCCCTAGAAGAGATGTCCGCTCTCTCCTGTGGCTCAGCAGCAACTGAGCTCCAGGGTTCTCCTTTTCTGCTTCCTGTCCTGGTACTTCTGATGAGGGGGGAAGGGCAGGTTTGGCTCCTCCAACTCAGGGGCGTGTAGTGGTCCCTCGCACTCCAGTTCGGAGGGAGGCCATTCTGCCTCACCACACTCGTGAAGCTGGAGTGATGGCATAGAGTCTGGCGAAGGTGTGAACACATGACCATATAGCTGTCTTTCAGATGTCCACAGTCAGAATGTTGCTTAGAAGGGCTCTCAAGATAGCCTGAATCCTTATCTTATTTGGAGGAGTTACATCACTCTCCTGACTGATGTAATAGCCACTAAAAATGCAGTCTTCATAGAATGGTGTGACATAGAGCAAGTTGGCATAGGTTCAAAAAGAAAACTCAATAGGTGTCATCAAACTAAGTTTAGATTCCAAGATGGGACCAGACCACTAACAGAAGCATACACACAATCCTTTAAGAAAATTCAGTATCAATGGGTGTGAAAAAACTGAAAAGCCATCAACGGGAAGGAGAACAGCTGAGATAGCAGCTAACTGAACTCACAGAGCTAATAGAAAGTCCTATTTTAAAGCATAATTCATAATCCGAGATGTCTTGAATTCTGGCTTGAGTGGGAGAAAGGTGATGAGAAGCCACCCAGATTGAAAAGTCTCTTCCACTCAGCTAAATATGTTGATTCTCTGGACTCCTTTCTGCTACTAACCAGGATGGATTGGACCCTTGTGAATATGTTGTCTCCAAGGAGTTCAACCAGTGAGCATCCAGGCTATGAAATGCTCATCTACCTGGATACTAATGATATGGCTGGGTATGACCCTGAGCAGAGCAGTGTAGACCTGGCTTAAGATGAGTAACTAGACATGGGTTAAACCTCATTTCTTGGGAGACAGGATTAGGGATGTAAATGAATCAGCAGCCTGAAAAACAGAATGCCTGTGTCCCAGCTAAGATAAGGGGGAACACCCAGGAAACCATTTACAATGGACAATATAATGATACGATAAGCCTGCAATGTAACATGAGGTATGGAGTGAGTCATGCATGGACAGTATGTGCTGTAAAGGGATTGGGTCCTACGAAGTGACCAAGCTGACCTGAAACATGCAATGCAATGTATAGTAAATGCAGCGTAATCACTAAATGTATATAAAGGAAGAGGTTTGGTGTGTAACTTTGGATGTGTGGTACACCCTATACCCACCCCCTACAGATTAGTCTGATCAACTCAGTGTAGCTTTGTTCTATGCCAAATAAAGGAACCTAACTGACAAGACTGCAGTTGAACTGAGTTCTTGGGGAACTGAGGGGAAGTAGTCTTGGGGAAACCCCAACAAATCAGCAGTGACCAAAAAGCTCTGGGAGCGAGGATAAAAGAGTCAGGGGGCACAGGTTGTGTGCTCATTCATCCTCCCAGTTGAAGGTAAGGGCCCAGGCAGGGACACGTGCATCCTGAAGATGAATGCATGGCTGTGCAGATGGCGTTGATGGGAGGGCTTCAGCTTCCTTGACCATGGGATGCTGTGCCAGGAAAGAGAACTGCTAGGAAAAGATGGAGTCCACCCAGGGCCAGCCCACAACATTTTGGCACCTGAGGCGGGGAGCTCAAATGATGCCCCCATGCCCCCTTGCTTGGGCCAAAACTTTGAAAGGTCTCAATTCTGCCTTCTTCTTGTTCTACTCCTCTCATGGTACTGCTCTGCTACCTACCCCAATAAAGGAGAACTAACAACTTAAAATGCCTTGTTCAAAAATTTTAAGTAAAACTTAACTTTCAAATGCCTGAACAGCAAATGTAACTTTTCTTGTCTGTATAGTAAACACTGGCATTTTTATCTGTTTGAATAATCAAAGTGGTGCTTTCCGGGCCTTCTTGGTTGCAAAGATTTGAACTGCTTCCTAAAGGTCCTCAGTCTGGGCCAGCTCATGCTCTATTGAGATGGTAGCAAGGCCAACCGGCCTCTCCTGTGTGGAGCGTAGATGTGTTTTTATTAACTTCAGCTGTAGAACCCAATGTGGCTGGAACATTAGACTGGAAGAGTTTGCAACAAAACCACTATGCAGCATTCTGGGTTTCTGAGTACATAAGCCATGGCCTCTCCACTTTGTCACCATTGGGGATTTCACGCCAGTAATGTGTTGGATGGAAACTTCTATTTTCATTTCAGAGTAGCAGCCGTGTTAGTCTGTATCCGCAAAAATAACAGAAGTACTTGTGGCACCTTAGAGACTAACAAATTTATTTCATGAAGTTGAT
The DNA here is from genome assembly GCF_028017835.1 of Emys orbicularis. Taxonomy (NCBI): domain Eukaryota; kingdom Metazoa; phylum Chordata; order Testudines; family Emydidae; genus Emys; species Emys orbicularis. Next base: position 18,593,860 of record NC_088687.1, read on the forward strand.
GGATTTCCACTCCATACGGCTAAATGCAGTGCCTTGCATAATGACAGTTTCAGAGTAGCAGCCGTGTTAGTCTGTATCCGCAAAAATAACAGGAGTACTTGTGGCACCTTAGAGACTAACAAATTTGTTAGTCTCTAAGGTGCCACAAGTACTCCTGTTATTCTATTTTCATTGTCTTTGGGGAACATGAAATTTTTCATTTGCTGTGGCCCATGCAGTACAAGGAAGTCCCTCAGGCTACTGCTCAAGTGGGTCCACAGTCCTGGATCATCTAGACTTAACGAACTAAACTCAGAAGCAGCTGTTTCTTACGCCTCCACACTCTTCTCTGATCAACACTTTTCTTCAGGAATGTGCACAGTTACATCCATTTGAGATGGAGATATGGATGCTGCAGTAGCTGCCAGGTCACCTGCACTCTGACTAACTGGAAGAACAGGCATCTCCTCAAAGCTCACATCCTCACACGGGCCGGAAGGCTAACCGTGAACATTTGTGTCTATGGATCTCAGGAAAGGCCCTTCCTGCTTAGACAGACAAGCTTCCTTTGCTTGCTTTCTTTTTCTGAATGCTGCCCCAGAGGGGCGTTTTCTTCTTTCACTCATGACTGCTGTTCTGTTCAGACCAGAACTGTTTTAAGCATTTTGCCCAATTGTACATAAGGTGGTTACATCTTCCCAAAAGGAAATTTATCTTATGTATAAATGCAATGTTACAACAAATATATACATGTGGGACTCAGTTATGGCTCTAAGAGTGGGAGAAGGAGCTGCACTGCCTGAGTGGTGGACGTACAGAAGGTCACACATTTTTAAGAAACCGGCCATCGGCGGGGCGCCCCCCCTCTGGCCTGGCGGCCATCGGCGGGGCGCCCCCCCTCTGGCCTGGCGGCCATCGGCGGGGCGCCCCCCCTCTGGCCTGGCGGCCATCGGCGGGGCGCCCCCCCTCTGGCCTGGCGGCCATCGGCGGGGCGCCCCCCCTCTGGCCTGGCGGCCATCGGCGGGGCGCCCCCCCTCTGGCCTGGCGGCCATCGGCGGGGCGCCCCCCCTCTGGCCTGGCGGCCATCGGCGGGGCGCCCCCCCTCTGGCCTGGCGGCCATCGGCGGGGCGCCCCCCCTCTGGCCTGGCGGCCATCGGCGGGGCGCCCCCCCTCTGGCCTGGCGGCCATCGGCGGGGCGCCCCCCCTCTGGCCTGGCGGCCATCGGCGGGGCGCCCCCCCTCTGGCCTGGCGGCCATCGGCGGGGCGCCCCCCCTCTGGCCTGGCGGCCATCGGCGGGGCGCCCCCCCTCTGGCCTGGCGGCCATCGGCGGGGCGCCCCCCCTCTGGCCTGGCGGCCATCGGCGGGGCGCCCCCCCTCTGGCCTGGCGGCCATCGGCGGGGCGCCCCCCCTCTGGCCTGGCGGCCATCGGCGGGGCGCCCCCCCTCTGGCCTGGCGGCCATCGGCGGGGCGCCCCCCCTCTGGCCTGGCGGCCATCGGCGGGGCGCCCCCCCTCTGGCCTGGCGGCCATCGGCGGGGCGCCCCCCCTCTGGCCTGGCGGCCATCGGCGGGGCGCCCCCCCTCTGGCCTGGCGGCCATCGGCGGGGCGCCCCCCCTCTGGCCTGGCGGCCATCGGCGGGGCGCCCCCCCTCTGGCCTGGCGGCCATCGGCGGGGCGCCCCCCCTCTGGCCTGGCGGCCATCGGCGGGGCGCCCCCCCTCTGGCCTGGCGGCCATCGGCGGGGCGCCCCCCCTCTGGCCTGGCGGCCATCGGCGGGGCGCCCCCCCTCTGGCCTGGCGGCCATCGGCGGGGCGCCCCCCCTCTGGCCTGGCGGCCATCGGCGGGGCGCCCCCCCTCTGGCCTGGCGGCCATCGGCGGGGCGCCCCCCCTCTGGCCTGGCGGCCATCGGCGGGGCGCCCCCCCTCTGGCCTGGCGGCCATCGGCGGGGCGCCCCCCCTCTGGCCTGGCGGCCATCGGCGGGGCGCCCCCCCTCTGGCCTGGCGGCCATCGGCGGGGCGCCCCCCCTCTGGCCTGGCGGCCATCGGCGGGGCGCCCCCCCTCTGGCCTGGCGGCCATCGGCGGGGCGCCCCCCCTCTGGCCTGGCGGCCATCGGCGGGGCGCCCCCCCTCTGGCCTGGCGGCCATCGGCGGGGCGCCCCCCCTCTGGCCTGGCGGCCATCGGCGGGGCGCCCCCCCTCTGGCCTGGCGGCCATCGGCGGGGCGCCCCCCCTCTGGCCTGGCGGCCATCGGCGGGGCGCCCCCCCTCTGGCCTGGCGGCCATCGGCGGGGCGCCCCCCCTCTGGCCTGGCGGCCATCGGCGGGGCGCCCCCCCTCTGGCCTGGCGGCCATCGGCGGGGCGCCCCCCCTCTGGCCTGGCGGCCATCGGCGGGGCGCCCCCCCTCTGGCCTGGCGGCCATCGGCGGGGCGCCCCCCCTCTGGCCTGGCGGCCATCGGCGGGGCGCCCCCCCTCTGGCCTGGCGGCCATCGGCGGGGCGCCCCCCCTCTGGCCTGGCGGCCATCGGCGGGGCGCCCCCCCTCTGGCCTGGCGGCCATCGGCGGGGCGCCCCCCCTCTGGCCTGGCGGCCATCGGCGGGGCGCCCCCCCTCTGGCCTGGCGGCCATCGGCGGGGCGCCCCCCCTCTGGCCTGGCGGCCATCGGCGGGGCGCCCCCCCTCTGGCCTGGCGGCCATCGGCGGGGCGCCCCCCCTCTGGCCTGGCGGCCATCGGCGGGGCGCCCCCCCTCTGGCCTGGCGGCCATCGGCGGGGCGCCCCCCCTCTGGCCTGGCGGCCATCGGCGGGGCGCCCCCCCTCTGGCCTGGCGGCCATCGGCGGGGCGCCCCCCCTCTGGCCTGGCGGCCATCGGCGGGGCGCCCCCCCTCTGGCCTGGCGGCCATCGGCGGGGCGCCCCCCCTCTGGCCTGGCGGCCATCGGCGGGGCGCCCCCCCTCTGGCCTGGCGGCCATCGGCGGGGCGCCCCCCCTCTGGCCTGGCGGCCATCGGCGGGGCGCCCCCCCTCTGGCCTGGCGGCCATCGGCGGGGCGCCCCCCCTCTGGCCTGGCGGCCATCGGCGGGGCGCCCCCCCTCTGGCCTGGCGGCCATCGGCGGGGCGCCCCCCCTCTGGCCTGGCGGCCATCGGCGGGGCGCCCCCCCTCTGGCCTGGCGGCCATCGGCGGGGCGCCCCCCCTCTGGCCTGGCGGCCATCGGCGGGGCGCCCCCCCTCTGGCCTGGCGGCCATCGGCGGGGCGCCCCCCCTCTGGCCTGGCGGCCATCGGCGGGGCGCCCCCCCTCTGGCCTGGCGGCCATCGGCGGGGCGCCCCCCCTCTGGCCTGGCGGCCATCGGCGGGGCGCCCCCCCTCTGGCCTGGCGGCCATCGGCGGGGCGCCCCCCCTCTGGCCTGGCGGCCATCGGCGGGGCGCCCCCCCTCTGGCCTGGCGGCCATCGGCGGGGCGCCCCCCCTCTGGCCTGGCGGCCATCGGCGGGGCGCCCCCCCTCTGGCCTGGCGGCCATCGGCGGGGCGCCCCCCCTCTGGCCTGGCGGCCATCGGCGGGGCGCCCCCCCTCTGGCCTGGCGGCCATCGGCGGGGCGCCCCCCCTCTGGCCTGGCGGCCATCGGCGGGGCGCCCCCCCTCTGGCCTGGCGGCCATCGGCGGGGCGCCCCCCCTCTGGCCTGGCGGCCATCGGCGGGGCGCCCCCCCTCTGGCCTGGCGGCCATCGGCGGGGCGCCCCCCCTCTGGCCTGGCGGCCATCGGCGGGGCGCCCCCCCTCTGGCCTGGCGGCCATCGGCGGGGCGCCCCCCCTCTGGCCTGGCGGCCATCGGCGGGGCGCCCCCCCTCTGGCCTGGCGGCCATCGGCGGGGCGCCCCCCCTCTGGCCTGGCGGCCATCGGCGGGGCGCCCCCCCTCTGGCCTGGCGGCCATCGGCGGGGCGCCCCCCCTCTGGCCTGGCGGCCATCGGCGGGGCGCCCCCCCTCTGGCCTGGCGGCCATCGGCGGGGCGCCCCCCCTCTGGCCTGGCGGCCATCGGCGGGGCGCCCCCCCTCTGGCCTGGCGGCCATCGGCGGGGCGCCCCCCCTCTGGCCTGGCGGCCATCGGCGGGGCGCCCCCCCTCTGGCCTGGCGGCCATCGGCGGGGCGCCCCCCCTCTGGCCTGGCGGCCATCGGCGGGGCGCCCCCCCTCTGGCCTGGCGGCCATCGGCGGGGCGCCCCCCCTCTGGCCTGGCGGCCATCGGCGGGGCGCCCCCCCTCTGGCCTGGCGGCCATCGGCGGGGCGCCCCCCCTCTGGCCTGGCGGCCATCGGCGGGGCGCCCCCCCTCTGGCCTGGCGGCCATCGGCGGGGCGCCCCCCCTCTGGCCTGGCGGCCATCGGCGGGGCGCCCCCCCTCTGGCCTGGCGGCCATCGGCGGGGCGCCCCCCCTCTGGCCTGGCGGCCATCGGCGGGGCGCCCCCCCTCTGGCCTGGCGCGAGTACACTCTCTAGTAGTATAGGACAGGAAGACTCGCATGCAACTTAACAACATGAATCAAACTCCACTTCCTCACATCTCTCCCCCCTCCAAAACTGGCGGCCATCTGGGGAACGGGCCCATCTCTGATCACCTCCACCTGAGCCGGCTCTGGCTTTAGGCAGCCGCACCCCGTTTTGTGGCCCAGGTATGACACCTCTCACATCCCCCCCCCCCCCCTTGCACTTCCCAGCTTTTATGGTCAGACCTGTGTCCTGGAGCCAGTCCAGCGCTTGTTTAACCTGGGCCACATGGTCCTCCCAGGTCTGGCTAAAAATGCAGATATCACTATATGCCAAGGCAAAATTCTCCATCTGAATGAGTATCTGGTCCACCAGGCGCTGGAAGGTGGCAGGTGCCTCATTTAGGCCCAAAGGTAGGTCCAGGAACTGTTATAACCCCAGAGGGGTGATAAAAGCAGATTTCTGCCGAGCATCCGGATCCAAAGGTACTTGCCCGTAGTCCTTGGTGAGATCCATAGTAGTGAGATAACGACCCCCCCCCCGCCCCGTCTAGAAGATCATCAGGCCTAGGCATGGGGTAGGCATCGAACTTGGTGATGGCATTAAGCCTCCGGTAATCCACACAAAACCAGATTGACCCGTCCTTCTTGCGGATCAACACTGCGGGAGAGGCCCAAGGGCTGGAAGACAGCTGGATCACCCCTAAAACCAGCATGTCCTTGACCTCTCTCTCTCTCGCTCCAGGTTGGGCTTTTTTCCCAGTGACCTGGAACGGGGAGCATCTTACTGGGGGGGTGGGCTCCTCTCTCCACCTGGCGGACAGCCAGGTTGACAGAACAAGGAGCAATGGTCTCAAGTTGCAGTGGGGGAGGTCTAGGTTGGATATTAGGAAACACTATTTCACTAGGAGGGTGGTGAAGCACTGGAATGCGTTACCTAGGGAGGTGGTGGAGTCTCCTTCCTTGGAGGTTTCTAAGGCCCGGCTTGACAAAGCCCTGGCTGGGATGATTTAGTTGGGAATTGGTCCTGCTTTGAGCAGGGGGTTGGACTAGATGACCTCCTGAGGTCCCTTCCAACCCTGATTTTCTAGGATTCTACTGAGCCCAGGCTGGTTGGAGAGCAGCGCCTCTCGGATCTCCGCCTACTGGGCAGGGGTTAGCGGGTCTGAGAGGGGAATTGATTCCGGCAAAGGGCCGGCCCCGTCTCAGGGAATAGATCCACGAGTGGGTCATCTTCCTGCTCCTCCCACTGGCCACAGATGGCCAGTACCAAATTCTCCCTGTCAAAGTATGGCTTCATCATGTTGACATGGTACACCCAGTGGCTGTGAGCCCGGTTAGACAGTTTCACTACATAGTTTACCTCATTCAGCTGCTTGATGACCTTGAAGGGCCCATCCCAGGCAGGCTGTAGTTTGTTCTGTGGATGTGACGAAGTGGGGTTTTATTTATCTTGTTATGTTGCATGTGAGTCTTACTGTCCTGTACTAATACTGTGTGTACCTTAGTTTCCCAGTGTAATGCACCAATACTTAGCTGGTGGGAATTGGGTGTGTGATTTTGCGGAGGCCCTCAGGGCAGGTGAGACTGCCCAGCTGTTTGCATCTATGTAACCTGAGACCCAGGAGGGGGGTGCGGCCAGGTGACACCTTTGGCCTGGGAAGTGAGACAAAGAAGGAGAAGAGGCATCAAGGGGGGTGTCCGAGGTCAGGTGGCTGGAGGCTGGCAGTCTGCCTTGAGGGACTGGAAAAGGGGAATCCAGGGCGTCTGGCCCAGGATTCCCAAGATGGACTTGGCTGAAAGGCACAGATGTTTGTAATAGTTACGTCTGTTCTACGCTGTGTTCCTGTCAATGAATAAACCTTCTGTTTTACGCTGGCTAAGAGTCACCTCTGACTGCAGAGTTGGGGTGCAGGGCCCTCTGGCTTCCTCAGCAGCCCCGCCTGGGCAGACTTGCTGCGGGAAGCGCACGGTGAGGAAGGGGCTGCTGAATGCTCCAAGGTCAGACCCAGGAAGGTCAAAGCTCTGTAAGCTTCTTGCCCTGGAGACAGTATGCTCAAAGAGAGGAGGCATGCTAGACCGGAGTCCTGCCTGGCTTCGTATGGAGTAGTTCCAGAGCATCGCCCGGTGACTCCGTGACAGCTGGTGCAGAGGTGGGATCAAACTGCACCCCATGGAGAGAGCATCCTGCAGTAAGTGACTGGGAGCAATAAAACAAAGGGGGATTAGCGAGAGACGGGCATGCTGGAGGCCCTGAGAGGTGCAATTCCAGGAGGCGGAGGAGCCTCTGGCTTAACCCCCAAGAAAGACTGGACCCCTGAGAATGGCTGTCGCACTGAACGGGTTCCTCCCAGGGATTGTGGGGAGCTGAGAAAGTACAGGCCTGTGAGTCCGTGACCCCTTGGGAACAGCATGGAGATGGCCTATAACCATGTCCTTAAGAAGGACATTGTAGAGCTGTGCAGAGAGAGAGGGCCGCGCATTGGAAAATTCACCAAGGCACAGCTGATTGCCCAGTTGGAAGAGAACGATCACTCTAAGGACCCAGTTCCTGAGCCAGCTTGGGCTGCGAGAGAGGCTGGGAGCAGCCAGGCAGCCCATCTACCCGACCAGCAGGGGATCTTCCCGACCGAGTTCCCCGTTGGTGGAGCTGAGACAGTTGGAGTTGGAAAAGGGACAGAAACTGAAAGAGCTGGAGGACCATGAGAAGGAATGGGAGGACCGTCAGAGACAGAGGCAGCATGAACTGGCGATGGCAGAGCTGAGAAGCAGAGAGACCCCTACCGTGGTGAGTGCAGACGGGCCCAGGCTAGCTAAGCCCGTAGGGAACTCAGATATAAAAGTACTGCCTCAGTTTAAGGAAGGGGATGATATAGATGCCATCTGCACTGCCCTTGAGAAGGTCTGCAATGTGCACCAGGTTGACCCTGCAGACATCTTTGGCATCTCACCCCCTTACTGGGTCCCAAACCATTAGAGATGTTCAGCCAGATGGATGAGGTGGAAGCAGGGGACTATGAACTGTTCAAACAAGTCCTGCTGCGCAAGTTTGAGCTGACCCCCGAGGTGTACAGGAAAAGGTTCCTGAGTGTGCAGAAGACCCAGGGGATGACCTGTCTGGAACTGGTCAAGCTGATGGGGGAAATACACCCGCAAGTGGGTGAATGGGGCGGGGCCCAGACCAAGGAGGACGTGATTGAACGAATGGAGCTGGAGCAATTGTATGAACTCTGTCCCCCTGACCTGAGGATGTAGTTTGCGGACAAGAGGCCGAAGGACCTGTGCCACGCAGGGCTACTGGCAGACGAGTTTGTGGATAGCAGGTCGGGATATGGAATGGAATCCCAGGGGGACAGGCCCACGTCAGTGCAGAAGGGGGGGGGTCACCCAGGGGCTTCCCTGAAGGGGGTCTTGGATAAATCCCTCCTGAGAGGCACAGCCAATACCAGAGCTGACCCACCGGCCCCTGGAGACCAACGGGACCTGAGGTGTAATTACTGTGGGCAGGGGGGCCACAGATGGGCCCGGTGCCAAAAGCTCAGGGACAGAATGAGCAAACCGAGCCCTCAAAGGGGCTGGATCCCCAGGCAGGTGGGGCTGGCGGTTTAGCAATGGCCCAAGAGGGAGAAGTCCCCCAGGCCAGCTCCTCGGGGAGGCTTGATGCTCAGTCTACAGGGTGGGGGTGGGGCGGCCCCTGAGGAGCGAGTGCCTCATTCCCCTGGAGGTGGATGGGAAGCAGGTCACTGGGACGTGAGGTGACACTGGCCCGGCCCGAGGTGGTGGCCCCAAATCGGGTGGTGTCCAACACCTACCTAACCCTGACGGGTGTCTGCGAGCCCCCATGTAAGGTACCCAAGGCCAGGGTACATCTGAAATAGGAGGCCAAGGAGGGGCCTAAAGATGTGGGGGTGCATTATCAGTTGCCAACCGAGGTGCTGATGGGGGGGGTGACCTTGCAGATTGGCCGGGCAGCCCCCAGAGTGCCCTAGTCATCACCTGTAGCCAGAGCCAGCAAAGGGCATTCTGCCCTGACACGGGGGCGGTGGCCTGCCGGGGGTGCAGGTTCCTACCCCAGCGGGAAAAGAGTGACTGGGGACAGGACTTGGCGGGGCTGCGGCCTGGGACCCAGCCGCTGAGAGGGAGCAGGTCCTCATCCCTTCCCCAGCCGCTGAAAAATCCCTCTTTAGAGAAGCTAAGGGAACTTGCTGGCCACAGCACGGCAAAACCCCTGGGGGTAGGCTGCCGGGAAAGATTCCTGTGGCAGAAGGGATTCCTGTATCGGGAATGGGCTCCCCAAGAGGAAGTGGAACTGTGGGGGGGGGGGGAGGGTGGGAGATCAGGAGACAGCCAGTGGTCCCCCCCAGAAGTACTGCCGCAGGCTACTGTACCTGGCCCATGATGTCCCCCTCTCGGGATACCAGGAAATCCAGCGCACCAGGCAGAGGCTGCTACAGCACTTTTACTGGGCCGGGATCTTTGATGCCATCCAGCAGTACTGCAGGTCCTGCAATCCCTGCAGAGGGTGGGGAAGGCCCAGCACAAGGAGAAAGCAGCTTTGAGGCCCCTGCCCATCAGAGAGGAGCCTTTCCAGAAGGTGGCCGTGGACATAGTGGGACCCCTCAGCAAGGCAACTCGGACAGGGGACAAAAATACATTCTGGGGGTGGTAGATTTCGCTACTCCCTATCCTGAGGAGGCGGCCTTGTCCTTTATCGAGGCAGACACACTGCTGACTGTTTTCAGCAGAGTAGGGTTCCCCAAGGAGCTCCTTACAGGCCAGGGCTCCAATTTCATGTCAACTCTGCTCCGGTGCTTGTGGGAGAAGTGTGGGGTTCGACGCACCTGGGCCTCAGCGTATCACCTTCAGTCCAACGGGCTGGTGAACAGGTTCAATGGGACCCTGAAGATGCTGCTGAAAACCTTTATGAACCAGCACTCACAGGACTGGGACAAGTTGTGATGTTATTGATATAATCTGGGACCATATAGATCATTGTTGCAACCAAGGTCCTGTAGTGACACCAAACCTGGTATAAAGGAGGTCAAATAAGGTCTCTAAGACAAGGTTATGGTTTGCTGGTTCTGTTTATGCTATCTGGATGCATATATCATTGTTGTATTTAAAGTTGTAAGTATTGGCTCTATACTGTCTGTATTTCATAATTATGCTGTGCTTCTGGGTGACACCCCAGACAGGTTAGTGTCAGCTCTGCCTAGCCTGCTTGATGGCCCATTAAGGACCATCGGCTATACAATTGACCCATTGAGAGAAGGCAAATACGCCTTGTAACTCAGCAAAGTAGGCAGGGACTTGCCCCTGTGACTCCAGACTCCATTTTGCTGTAATTTTCCACAGTAAGGACAAAGAGGTGTTCTTACACCTGGAAAAGACTATAAAAGGCTGATGCCTCATCTCCATCTTGTTGTCACTTCTGCTTCTTACCTCTGGAGGGACTTTGTGTAGAGCTTCCGTTTGTAGCAAAGGACTGATGACCCATCCCAGCTGGGGATGTACTCCAGAGACTTGATTTGAACCTGCAGTTTACTCTATCACGGCTACAAGCCTGCACCAAGAACTTTGCCATTACTGTATGTCATGGATTCCATTTAACCAATTCTCTCTCATCTATATCTTTTTCCTTTTATGAATAAACCTTTAGATTTTGGCAACAGCGTGATTTGTGGGTAAGATCTGATTTGTATATTGACATGGGTCTGGGGCTTGGTCCTTTGGGATCAAGAGAACCTTTTTTTCTTTTACTGAGGTATTGGTTTTCATAACCATTTGTCCCCATAACAAGTGGCACTGTTGGGGATACCGGGAAACTGGAGTGTCTAAGGGAACTGCTTGTGTGACTTGTGGTTAGCCAGTGGGGTGAGACCAAAGTCCTCTTTGTCTGGCTTGCCTTAGAGGTGGAAAAACCCCAGCCTTGGGCTGTAACTGCCCTGTTTTAAGCAATTTGTCCTGAATTGGCACTCTCAGTTGGGTCCTGCCAGAACCAGCATCGTTACAGTGGCGTAGTCATGCTAGGATCCACAGAACCAAGTCAATTAAGCTTTGGGTCAGAACCCCACGCTATCCAAATTTGAATTTTGGGATTGAGAGGTTGGTTGGTTAAAGAGCAGTTGCAATGGGTGAGCAAAGAGCATATGAGGGCCTTGGCAAAAAAGCCCTGGAAGATTTGTGTTCAGAAAAGGGGATAAGCTTTAGAAAGAAAGCTACAAATCAAGAACTGAGAGAGCTGTTAATGGCCAGTGATCAGGGGGCAAGAGCGCAGCCCTTACCGGAGGCTACAGAAGATGCAGAAAAAATTAGAGTACGGAAGGTAACAAATAAAGTGCAACTTGAGCATGAAAGGAATCTAGCAGATCTTCGATTGCTGGAAAAAACAAAAAACAGCTGAATTAGAAAGAGAAGCCGATGAGAGAGAAGAAAGAGCTCGTAAGGGGCGTCTGGAGCTGCTGGCTGCGGAGGAGAAAGCTCCACAGATGGAACAGGAGACGGCCAAACTTCAGCTCCAAGTAATGGAAGAATGGAGAAAGTCATCACCACCTAGTGCTCCACTTCCCCACCGCCACAAGAAAAACTGGGAAAGGAGGAGTCCCATTTACAATGATACTGAGGATAGAAAGAAGTTTTTGTCTACCTTTGAATGCCTCTGCAATCTGTACCAGATCCCTGATGATCAGCGAATGCCTGTCCTGCTGACCAGACTGACTGGAAAAGCCAGGGAGGTATTTAATGAACTGGGGGAACAAGAAGCCTTGGATTATGAGCGGTTTAAAGATTCTGTGTTAAGGCAGTTCAAGGTTACTCCTGAATCTTACAGAGTTAAGTTTAGAAAGTTTCAAGTGTCTAATGATTGCACTTCTGTAGAACGTGCTCATAAGCCGATGGGTTTTGTTAAAAAGTGGGTTGTGGGAGCAAAGGTGCATGGGAGTTTTGAAAAACTGCTGGATTTAATGATTTTGGAACAGTAGTTCTTGGACATTGTGCCTGACCATGTGATAGCAGCTGTGTGCGATAGGAACCCTGAGTCAGTCCTATGGGCTGCAGAGATTGCGGATGCCCCTACCCAAAACAGAGCTCGAGAAGGGTGTAAACCCCCGGAGAAAACTAATCACCATTCTCCCCAGTTCAAGAGGGGGGGGGGGGGGGAAGGATTTAAAAGTAAACCTGGCCCTGACTATTCTAAAGGAGCTCATGGGGGCCCAGAGGATAGGAACTCTCACCACAAGAATAAACAGGTTAAATGCTATCACTGTGGTGTGCCACATGAGACCAGATTGCCCCACCCTGAAGGGCAGCCCAAAACCAGCAACCCCAAATGCCACGGTAAATGCTAATCCTGTTATAAACTCACAGGCAAGCCACACACAGCCCACCGTTGGTGCCCTGTGTGCAAATGCTGTTTCTGTGGTCTCTGAAGAATTTGACCTTAAAACTCATATTCAAGCTAAATATGGGAAAAATAATGCAGAGTTTATTACCAGTGCAGAAGTGAATGGAGTAAGGCGTATGGCATGGAGGGACACCGCAGCCGATATTACTTTGGTTAAAGCAAGTCTTGTCACGGAGGAAGATTATTGGCCAGATGAAAGTGTAACTGTTGTAGCCTTATCTGAGTATTTTGTCAGGGCGTCTTTGGCTAAAATCCACCTGAAATGGAAGGGATTTGAGGGCACCATGGTTGTAGGAGTAAAAAACACCATCCCTAAGGATCTTAGGATTGGAAATGATATTAAAGCTATGTTCAGTCAAGTTAAGACAAACCAGGCACAGGAGAGGTTGTGTCTAAACTTGTGTCTTTGGAAAGTAGTAGTTTGGCTGTGAATGACGTTTCTGAATGTCTGCCTAATGTTTCAGAAGTGAATCTGGAATTAGATCAAGCACAGAAAGATCTCATTGGCCAGGAAAATGTTTCTCAGGAGCAGATTAAAGTGGATGGACAGATGGAAGCCCTAGCTGAGGGAGGAAAGGGTAGATTTTTAAGGGGTAATGAACTGGTGGCTAGTACAGCTTACAAAAGTGAACCTGAAAAGGGTAACTCTGATTTGCTGAAAGTAGCTCAGGGTAGTGAAAAGAGCAGTAGTTTATCTGTTGGGAGTGGAAATGTGTCTGTTAAAGAAAGTTTAGATGAGCCTAGGCAGCCTTGTGAGCTGATGGCTTTATCTAGTCAGCAGTTTGGGAAGGCCAGGATAGCGGAAAATGAGTGTCCCTATACCTTAGGTGTTTCCTGTGGGGAGAATTGTGACAGTGAAGGAAACGTGCCTGTGTCCGTCAGGGGTATTTTGACTTGCCTTTGGAGGAAGCTACTTCGGTCTCCAAGCAGTTGTCTGTGAACAGCCCTGCGTGCTGGGACAAGGGAAATGAGATCCCAAGCTGTGTGTTTGGTAAAGGAGAATGCGTCTCTGGCTCTTCTTTGTGAAGCAGACAGAAGGTGCCTTTCAGCCTGTGATGGTTGAGGATAGTGCAGTGGTCTCAGAGTTGGTTCTGGATTCAACTAAAGCCCAGGAAGGGAATGGTCCTAAGTTTGTGTCGGCTAGGGAGAATGGCACTGTAACTAGGTTGCATCCAGTTAGTGTCTTAGCAGAATCCCTGAGACCAGACAATTCTGGTGCTTGTATTTTACCTGTTGCTAATGTGTGGTTGGAAAAGGATGTAGCAATTCTGTCTGATCAGGGTGATATCCTAGCCAGGACACAAGGAGAGCAGAAAGGTGATTTGGTTGTGTTACCTACTGATGGTGTGGAAACTTGTGGCAAGAAGGAAAAAAATTCCTGAACTTGTGTGTGGCCAGCTTGTTGGAAAGACAATGGTGTTGGGACAGGAATGTCTCCATGCTAATTCTTTAAGTGAGCAGTCTGTGCTTCAGGGTGCGAGGACAGATTTGGTTACTGGTGTTTCAGAGCAGAACGGTTTTAGGGCTGAATGCTTGAGGCCGCAGGGGAGAGCAAGCAAACTCTCCCCCTCAGACTCTTTGGATTTGTGTGGTCTCTCTTTAGGACAGAATCCAGCCTTAAAATTGGTAGCAACTAAGAATTTAAAAGCTAGTGTTTGTGTTGATGCAAATGACCTGACTGACTGGGAGAAGACAGACTTGCTAATAGCTGTTAGCACAGACAGCACACCCAATCAGCCAGTGAATTCTGTTAAGAGAAATCAGGATTTAAACCTTCAGGACATGGAGGAAAGAGAGAACTTACTTTTGCAAAGGGAAGCCACACGTTAATCCTAAAATGCCCAAACTCCAATGGTATTGAGCCAAAGGTGTGGCATAACAAACATGATTGTAAATGGACACTTGCAATGAATTTGTTCTTATTGCTAATGGTAATTTTTGTAACTAAGGTGTTGCTATTACCAAGAACTGTAAAAATGTGCAATGTGCCTAATCTTCTAGGGGGGGAACACACACACCTTGAACATGTTAAAAGAATTATATGAGAACATACTTTATGTTAAGGGCCTTGTTAAACTGATAATTCACAGTTGATGCCTGTAAACAGTATTGGAATTTTTCACATGGGAAAAGACATTCCAAACCTAATGTGCTGTATGAAAAGGGAAACCGAGGCATACTACCACATGGCTGTCATGGCTAAATGCCAGGATTCCTATACTATAGACAACATTAATATCTACATTGACTTGATGTTAACTGGGTTCCAAACATTTGCCAGAGCTTGTATGGATAAAGTAGCTACGTTCTTTAGCATTTGGCAAAAGAAAATGAGACATACAGAAACCATGTTGCAAGAGCAGATCCAATCCATTATTGTTCTAACCAAGTTTTACCTTGAGTTTGTAAAGAAATTAAATCAGGTTATTGAACGTGACTTTGATAAACCATTTCTGTTTTACACTAATACGGCTTCTAACCCAATACTAGCTGTAGTGAGACGGAACCAAGGATGGGGGGCTCATGGGCTGTAGTCAGTGATGTTGGGGTCATCCCTTCCTGCATCAATTTTGCATTGGGGTGTGACATTGATATAATCTGGGACCATATAGATCATTGTTGCAACCAAGGTCCTGTAGTGGCACCAAATCTGGTATAAAGGAGGTCAAATAAGGTCTCTAAGACAAGGTTAGGGTTTGCTGGTTATGATTATGCTATCTGGATGCATATATCATTGTTGTATTTAAAGTTATAAGTATTGGCTCTATACTGTCTGTATTTCAAAATCATGCTGTGCTTCTAGGCGACACCCCAGACAAGTCAGTGTCAGCTCTGCCTAGCCTGCTTGATGGCCCATTAAGGACCATCGGCTATACAATTGACCCATTGAGAGAAGGCAAATATGCCTTGTAACTCAGCAAAGTAGGCAGGGACTTGCCCATGTGACTCCAGACTCCATTTAGCTGTAGTTTTCCACAGTAAGGACAAAGAGGTGTTCTTACACCTGGAAAAGACTATAAAAGGCTGATGCCTCATCTCCATCTTGTTGTCACTTCTGCTTCTTACCTCTGGAGGGACTTTGTGTAGAGCTGCCGTTTGTAGCAAAGGACTGATGACCCATCCCAGCTGGGGATGTACTCCAGAGACTTGATTTGAACCTGCAGTTTAGTCTAGAACATCTACAAGCCTGAACCAATAACCTTGCCATTACTGTATGTCATGGATTCCATTTAACCAATTCTCTCTCATCTATATCTTTTTCCTTTTATGAATAAACCTTTAGATTCTAAAGGATTGGCAACAGTGTGATTTGTGAGTAAGATCTGATTTGTATATTGACCTGGGGCTTGGTCCTTTGGGATCAAGAGAACCTTTTTTCTTTTACTGAGGTATTGGTTTTCATAACCATTTGTCCCCATACCGAGTGGCACGGTTGGTGATATTGGGAAACTGGAGTGTCTAAGGGAACTGCTTGTGTGACTTGTGGTTAGCCAGTGGGGTAAGACCAAAGTCTTCTTTGTCTGGCTGGTTTGGTTTGCGCAGAAGTAGAAAAACCCAGCCTTGGTCTACCTGCCCTGTTTTAAGCAATTTGTCCTGAACTGGCACTCTCAGTTGGGTCCCACCAGAACCAGCATCGTTCCACAAGTATTTACCCCACCTGTTGTTCCCGTACTGGGAAGTGCCCCAGAAATCAACCGTGTTCTCTCCCATACAGCAACTCGAAAGGAGGAGAGTGAGGGGACCTATGGACTTGTTGAGGGACGAATGGGAGGGGAAGGCCTCCCCTGATGGAAAATCAGAAGTGGAGTATGTACTGACTTTCTGGGAAACGCTTGCTGAGCTCATGGACTTGGCCGGGGGGAATTTAGCCAGGGCCCACGGTAAGCAAAAGGTCTGGTACAACCGCTCAGCACGTTCCCGCTCCTATGTTACCGGGGACCGGGTGACAGCTCTCATTCCCATAAGAAAGAACAAACTACAGGCTGCCCAGGACAGGCCCTTTAAGGTCATCAAGCAGCTGAATGAGATAAACTATGTAGGGAAACCCTTGCGGCCAGAGTCAGGCGCCAGCACAACGAGAGTCCATGAAAATGTTACATTTCTTCTGGGATGATTAGATCCTCAACAGCTGAACACATCTTCATGAAACTTATTCAACAGAAGAATGGCCATACTGGGTCAGACCAAAGGTCCAGCTAGTCCAGTACCCAGTCTTCCAACAGTGGCCAATGCCAGGTGCTTCACAGGAAATGAAAACAACAAGTAATCATCATGCGATCCACCCCATCGCCCATGGCCAGTTTTGGGCAAACAGAGGCTAGGGACACCATCCGTCTTTCCAATAGATTTTGCAATCTAAAGCAGATTCACCCAGTCCCTTAACTGGGATCATAAACACACATGTACATATGCTGGACATGGACGTTAGAGAAGCAAACTTTTACATTTCTACCTTTCTTGTATGACTCTCCGGGCCAAATATTTAGCAGACCTCCTTAAAGGCTTCAACATTCGTAGGCAGATTTATTTGCCTGGCAAATTGGTCAGTTACATGTAGTTTCTGGATTTGCCTAAGACTTTGTGCAAATGCCAAGGTTTGGCCCTAAAAGGCCTGTTAGCTAGCAGTCAACAGGAAACTAAAACCTACTTCTAAGGCAGATAGGTAATTTATTTACTGGCTTTGAAATATTGGCTTCACCTCCTCAGTATCTACTGCCTGTCCATTAGTCCTTCCCAGAAGGTCAGTAACAATAATATCCACTTTTATAAACAAAATATTGGCATGCCAAGAAAAGACACCATCAAGGTGAGTTGTCCTAACCCCCTACAACAAGTTATCATGTGTATGTTAAATTGAGGGGAAAACAGTCCGTAAAGTAACCGATTTTTGTTTTAGACTTCCAGGTATGCACAACAGAAGCAGGAAACAACCCCCCTGCCCATCCCAGATGAAGCCCTGGCTGCAGCAATACATGCCTTTACCTTCCACTCTACTGCCTCAATCAGCCCAATCTAGATGAAGCTTCAATTGGTCCAGCATGCTGGCCAAGCTCCTGACAGCATCACCTTGGCAACAGCTTATTAGGCCATGGTCAACGCTCTGCAGTGTCTCCCCAGTGCAGGATTTGCTTTGCGGTCCTAGCCCTGAGCTAGAAAGCCCCAATAATGTGAGCTAGATCAGGTGCTCTGTGCAACCCTTCAAGAATACACCAATCCACACAAGCAATATGACTGACAGAGCTTGGGGGGGTGTGGTGTGGTGTGGTGTGTGTGCGCGCGCGCTAACAGCTATTAGCAAGTCTGTCTTCTCCCAGTCAGTCAGGTCATTTGCATCAACAAACACTAGCTTTTAAATTCTTAGTTGCTACCAATTTTAAGGCTGGATTCTGTCCTAAAGAGAGACCACACAAATCCAAAGAGTCTGAGGGTGAGAGTTTGCTTGCTCTCCCCTGCGGCCTCAAGCATTCAGCCATAAAACTGTTCTGCTCTGAAACACCAGTAACCAAATCTGTCCTCACACCCTGAAGCACAGACAGCTCACTTAAAGAATTAGCATGGAGACATTCCTGTCCCAACACTTCCCTCTGGAGCCAAGAGCCCTCACCTGTGGAGCATCCCTCTGCTGGAGATCAGGAAGAGCCCATATATTTTACGAAATACAATGCTGGAACATCCTTGAAGGCCTGCCCCCAATAGAGGACAATGGGGCAACCGTCTATTGATGGAATGGGACACATTTTGAAAATACATCCCATAGGGCTCATTTCTATACAGCAATGAACAATTCTTTCCTTAAATAATGGTGTTAGCCACCTATATAAAGTACTAGAGTGATGGTTGTTTTACTGTTGGCTAGGGTAGATACATACCCTGCAGCAGCTGGACATGGCACCAGCTGCACAATTACCTAGTGCTTCTATTTTGTGAATTACACTGGGGAGGCGGGGGGGGGGGGGGGGAGATGTGATCCTTTATTTGGGTTTATTTTCTTGTTTGGGGAATCACGGCTCGCTATGCCAGTGAACAAATGAGTCAGGTGATCTCAGGTTTCTGTGCACGTATGGAATAGGCACATGTATGTATACAAATGAACTGATGTCTGCATGGATATGTTCTGCTTCACCCCAACCCCCCTACTTTTTGCAGTCCAGCATCTTGAGAGTGACAAACACACAAGCAATCCAGAACCATGCAGGTTATGACCTCAGACAGGTAGTGAGGTGGTGAAAAAGGAGTATTTAAGAAAGCATATAATTACAGGAAAATTTAAATTACAGTTTTTGGAAAGAGGAGCTAAATCGGGGCTAATGAAACGGAGTCATTTAGACATACATGCGTACCTGGTTGGATGGTCTCTACACTATGCTGTTTAAGACCCTTGATCAAGACTTTCCAGGGCTTGGCATTTATACCTGGGAAGAGGAAGAGTTCTGATCTTAGGTTGAAATAATCCTGAGAAATGTAGTTCAGCAAGGGACTACAATCATTTGAATTAGCTGAATTGCAGCATCAAGTCTGTTCTATTATTCTGAGCTACAATGTCTCAGAACTACTCTACCATAAAAGATCCCACATTCCTTCTGCCTTGGAAGAACATAATTAGGGCCCTGACAAACATTTAGCACCAGATTTTCAAAAGGTAGAATGGTGGGAGCTGGCAGGTATGGAGCACTTTTGAAAGCCTGGCCGCTTCACTAAAGCGCCCAAATGGGAACCGAGCTCTTGAAAATGTGGCAACAAGGGATCAATTCTGCTGCAGCACACACTTCCGGTGTCTTATTAGTAAAGTTTCCCACTGAAATCAGGGGATGACTCATGGAATGAAAGTACTGCTCAGTGAAAGTAAAGGAGAGAGGAAGCCAGCCCTTAATGCACAGAATGGGCCTTTTCTAGTGTGGAGTTTATTTATTGTTCCAAGGCAGCACAATTTATGTAGAATTAAAAGAAACAACAAACAAAGACAACCGACAACCAAATTTGGGCTAGGCCAGGAGCTAAGTAAATTCAAAGGTTAGCAGCACAATTATTTATAGGACTTACCAGCAATACTTATCCCATCCAAAAAAGAAGTTCCAAGTAGGCAAGCTTTGATTTCATTTTGTATGACGACATTTCTTCCAAAGGACCTATGGAATATGGAAGTAAACATTTCAAAAGCAAGTGCAACCTGGAGTGATTCCCCCACCCCCTGAACAGTGTATCCAATATGGACAAAGTAAATCACTTCATGTTAACTTGCTGTTGAAAGAATCCCTTCTGCAGAGAGGGGTCTGGCAGCACATGTACTCACGCAATATAAAAGTGGCCAAGGTCAGTCAGTCATTTACTGTTCACCAAAAGTGCGGTCATCAGCTGGATGTAGACTAGGGCTGAGATACAATGCTTGCCGTGAGGTGTAGGAAAAGAGAGAGTGGACAAGGAAAACTACAAACGTGTAGTTATTTCAGACATGCTGCAATTAAAGTAATTTAAGAAAAAGCATTGTAACAGGGTTTACTCACCACCCTGCACTTCCTCATGGCCAGGCATAGCATCACAGTATCCTTGTGGGGTAGCAGCCCTTGTCAACAGTCACTCTGGGGCTGTGGTGGTTTCTTTCACAGAACTCACCCCTCCAGCCAGGGCACAGTCTTTAGTGTGGATGGCTGACCCTGGAAGGAACAGGCTAAAGTTCTAAACTATCTTAACAGAAATAAAAAGCTTCCAGCCTCTCCACAGCTCTTCTTCAGTGAGGTCACATTCAGACTGCAGCCCCCTTACTGAACTCAACTCCCCTTGTACACCACTTGCTTAGGGCTGGGAGGGGAATCCAGTCCCCACCTCAGTTCTGGGTTACAGCCCAGAGCCCTGTATTGCACAGCTAAATCAAATCCTCTACCCATAGTGCAGTTTTCCCTGCACTATTTCCTTCCTCACCTCTTTCCTTCCCTTCTAGGTCTCCCAATCTGTCCCCTGGGTGCTCACTCAAGCCCCTGCAGGCACCTTTTGACTCTCTGCATTCTCTTGCCTCCAGCCCTTCCTCAGCTGGGCCCACTCAGTGGTTAAACCTGGAATCACCTAATTTCTCTCAGGTGGGGCCCATTCTGTAATCAGGGCTGGCTTAGTCAGAGGCTCTCTATTATTATCTCAGAGCTCTGGATGATCTCTGAGAGTTGATCTCTCTCTCTCTCTCTTTCCATATATATATATAAAAAAAGTATTGTCAGGCTTTGGCTCTGACCCTCTTACACCAATCACTGTAACTGACTTCTACTCTGGGTTATCGGTTTTCTTTTAAGGATATTGGGCCAGCCAATGGTACCATGCTGCATTCCATGAGCTGAGGATCTGCCCATTGTTCTCATGTTGGGTCAGATTCTGCCACCCTTATGTTGACTAGTACAATACTCCACAAGCAAGCCCCATTGAAATCAGTGTTAGTAGAGTGAGGTATTACTCAGTGTGAGTAGGGGTGACAGAATCTTGCCTATTATGTCTAACTAGTCTTTCTACATGTAGCAATGTAAATTAAAGGCTGTTTTCTAGATACTACACTTTTAAAAGTAGATTTCCCCCCCTGCCTAATGCAGCTGCCATCTTGTCCTTAAGATGCAGCATATTACAGTCGCTGTGTTTTCTCGGTCATGGAAAATTTCTCTTTGTTCAGTCTTTGGGCCCAATTCTGAGAAGTGCTCAGCACCCACTAGTTCAATGGGAGTTCAGGGTGATCAGTACCTTGCAGGAAGTGCTTAGTGTCTCTTCGGGTTAAGCCCTTTCTTTGATGTTTTTCCTTGACCTGAAATGAAAACAAATCTAGACCGAAGAGTATGTTTTACTCTGTGAGTATGAGCATGAAAAACATCATTCCTGAGACGTGGAATCACCTTTGCCATAGCTTGGAGGTTCTTCAGCTTGTGTAAGATTTTGTGTTTAGGTAACAACTATAGCACCTCTGTCTTGTCTCTTTATGTCCTTCTGCTTGTACATCAGTCTGTGTTGTGATCCTGTGTGTCATATCAGCGCACTTACATTTCCTCACACATTATACAAAGAAGTATCTGACAGATGTTCAAGGAGCAGATTTATACCACACAGATTTATACATGGGGAGAATTGGTGCATTCTGACTTACATATTTAGTATATGTTTTTGAAAGTCATAACATTTCAACATGGAAGATAGTTTAACATTTTATTATTTTGCAAATGTCAGTTGCATGCATGCTGCAATTATCTGTGCATCACCAGCATGAACACACAGTCAAGTAACTGAAAACAATCACCCCACTAGATACGAAATTGGTCTTTTGTGAAAGGAGTTGTGCCTAATTTTGGCAATTAATTGATCTTTGATTATTAGCAGGTAAATATGCCCGATGGGATGTTAGATGGGGTGGGATCTGAGTTACTACAGAGAATTCTTTCCTGGGTGCTGGCTGGTGAGTCTTGCCCACATGCTCAGGGTTTAGCTGATTGCTATATTTGGGGTCGGGAAGGAATTTTCCTCCAGGGCAGATTGGCAGAGGCCCTAGAGGTTTTTCGCCTTCCTCTGCAGCATGGGGTACGGGTCACTTGCTGGAGGATTCTCTGCACCTTGAGGTCTTTAAACCACAATTCGAGGACTTCAATAACTCAGGCATAGGTTAGGGGTTTGTTACAGGAGTGGGTGGGTGAGCTTCTGTGGCCTGCGTTGTGCAGGAGGTCAGACTAGATGATCATAATGGTCCCTTCTGACCTTAAAGTTTATGAGTCTATGAAGGGTTGCCATGTCAGAAGTTCAGATGAATATAGGCCAAGATGAGCTTTTCTTTTAGCCAAAAAGTTCCCCAAGGTTGGAAAGCCCCTCAAGGGAAATTAGGATTAAAGGGATTTAGTTGATGGCCCTTCCTGGTTATCTAGCACAGTTTTGGTCTAACAGGGAGATGAAGCTGTCCATAAAAGGAAAAGTACAGGCAAGCTTGACACAGACCAAGAGAGAGAGGAAAAGGAGGAGAAATGATGTGGGAAATAGGCCATGAAATTTGTTATGGTGCCATAATTGTTAGATGAACAGTAGGAGTAAGGGAAATCTAGAAGATAATGATTTAGCCCTAGTGGGAAGATCTGTTATTTTCTAAACGGTATTTATAGACTGGACAGCCCAACAGCGTTTGGCATTTTATTAAACCTCTAGCTTTGTGAAATAAACATAACAGTGTCTAGTAGAATGGAGAAAACATCCTCCCCAAAACAGAAATGGTGGAACAGTAAACTGGGTGCCTTGTATAAATATACAGGGATGAACATGAAGAAAAAAGACACTAAAAATTGTGAAAAGAAACCACCACAGGAAAAATATGTATCTCGCTTAGCAAGCAAATGAGGCAAGAAACACAGAACACATGGGGCCAAATGGGGCCACCTCTCATCAAAGCTCAAAAATCTGGCTTTGGGTGGACTGTTTTGCCCCTCAGCCTGCTGGGTTGCCAAGGAATAGCTGCAGTGGTGCTCTAGTGGTAGAGACAAATGGGGTTCCTATACACCTCATCCATTGGTTGTCACCTACTACAGCACAGAGCTGTCTAGTGGCTACACCCACAGCCCTCCATTCTGTTGGAAAGAAAGGCACGACAGAGTTCAAGGGCATAGAGACTTCCCAGCACACACCCTGCTCTCAGCGCAGTACTGCTATTCTGCTTGTATTCTGGTCTGGTATATAAACAGAGGATAGGGCAGCATGTGTGACTTAATAGAGTGGTTGATCAGTTTCTAAAATGTTTGGGAGGTTTTCTACTCTAGGAGGTGCCAGCTTTCATTCTTTTCCACAGCAAAACTGAGCAAAATTGAAGGATGTGTAATCTGATTTTATGAGGCCTTGCCCAAGAAAAGCAAGTATGTCTTAGACCACTTCACCTTTTTACATCGTAGAGACAGTCTCCCTTTGTACAGTTTATAGCCGGTCTAGAGTATCTTGTATCCTGAGATGCAGGACTGAAGGAGATAGGCCTGGGAAATACTTCAGTAACCGCAACACTTTTTCAGTGTGTATATTTTCCTCACATAATGCGCTTGAACTGTTTTAAGCATTTTGCTCAATTTTACATAAGGTGGTTACATCTTTACAAAAGGAAATATGATCGTATGTATAATGTACACGTACAATGTAGCATGTGCAATATAAAGTGATGCTTCCTGGCCAATGCAATGTTATAACAAATATATACATGTGGGACTCAGTTATGGCTCTAAGAGTGGGACGGGGGAGCTGCACTGCCTGAGTGGTGGAGGTACAGAGCATCACACCATGAAAATGTTACATTTCTTCTGGGAGGATTAGACCCTCAATAGGTGAACACATCTTTAGGAAACTGTCGGCCAGAGTTGGCAGTGGCCCTGGCCCGGTGGCCAGAGTTGGTGCCGGCACAATGAGAGTCCATGAAAATGTTACATTTCTTCTGGGAGTATTAGATCCTCAATAGCTGAACACATCTTTATGAAACTTGCGGCCACCGTCGACACCGCCTCTGGCCTTGCAGCCAAGCAAGTCAGTATGTACAGCTTTCCTCTGGGTGTCGTCTTAGGGAAAGGACCCAGACTATCTACACCTACATGCTGAAATGGAACCTCAATTATGGGGAGTGGCTGGAAAGGGGCATTGACCTGGTCCTATTGCAGCTGGGAGCCATACAAACTCTTCCTCAAAGTCTAACTTCTTCATTACTCCTATAGTGCAGAGGAGAACCTCCTGACAATCATTCCATCACATTGTTTTTAAGCTGTGCTATGTGGAAGAATCTTTTAATCTACTTAAGAGCCATTTGATATTATCCATCATCTATGACTTTAGGTCTTCCGGTGGGAAAGCCTGCCACAGGTAGATAAAAAGGGAGGAAAACACCACCAATACATCCCCACTGAAGCTCACCTTTATCATCCCACTAGCAGGCTTTCATCATAAAAATACATGACCCGATGACTTCTGCACAGAACACAAAATCTTTCCACACAAAGCGCCTGAGTGTCTGCATCACTTCTAGGGCTTTGTCAGACCTGCCTTCCGGTCCTTATCAGCGTGGTTCCATTAGAGCAGGGGGTCTCAAAATGGGGGTCAGGACCCCTCAGGGGTTTGTGAGGTTACTACATGGGGGGTTGCGAGCTGTCAGCCTCCACCAAACCCCACTTTGCCTCCAGCATTTACAATGGTGTTAAATAGATACAAAAGTGTTTTTAATGTATAAGGGGGTCCCACTCATAGGCTTTCTATGTGAAAGGGGTCACCAGTACAAAAGTCTGAGAACCCCTGCATTACAGCCACCCTGACAGGGCTACCCCAGGCTGGAACAATGGGTGCTGGGGGTGCAAAGCTTCAAGTAATAAGAGCGACCAAAAGAATGGTCGCATTCATATACTGGATTTGCAGTTTTGTTCATTTGCTTTCAGTACCCCGCAACTTCTTCCCCTGGGATTTCACCCTGGTGTGGAATACAGATGCCCCACACCCCTGGAACATCATGGGAGAATGGGGAGCGTAGCCCATGACAATCTGAGGGCTCTGGTAAGACTGCTTTCTCTGCTTTGCAATTGTCTTTCAAAAATTTGAAGCTAAAAATCTCAAATTTCTTATAAAAGTGTAGGAAGACTTGGGAGACTCTAACCAAATTAATCATTCCACTGGGAGGCAGGAGGAAATAGTGGCAGGTTTGTCCCCAGCTTTCATCGTAGAAACGGATGAGGCTCTGGCTTCCACAGAGAACACAAGGTCTTCCCACACAGACTTCATGAGTGTCATCATCAGTTCTAGGGCCATGTGAGACCCCCACTTCAGGTCCCCAACAGCGTGGTTCCATTACAGCCACCCTACCAGGACGGCCACAGGCTGAAACTATGGGAGCTGGGGTTGTGCAGAGCAACCGACTGCATTGTTTCAATCATATATAGGGTTTGAAGTTTTGTTCATTGGATTTCAGAGCCCTCCGCTATAACAATTGTTCCAGCCCCTCTGGATAGCTATTAACATACAGATTTACTGAAAGAGGTGATCTGGATTTCCTCCCATTACCCAGTATTTACTCTTTTAACCTAGCCTCTCCTTCTAGTATTAATATTACTTATTTCCCTCCCTCCTCAATATCTTTTCCTGGGACTTCACCCCGGTGTGGAAGATTCATCCCAACACCCATGGAAAGTAATGGGAGAAAGTCTGCTTTCTCTGATTTTCAGTCTCTTCCATAAATTTGAAGCAAAAAATCTCAAAATTTCTTAGAAAAAGTGTTTCCCAACTCTTCTTCCACTAACCAAATTAACATGCACAGAAATATTTTCATGGTTTCTTCATGTGATTTTTCCTTTTTAATTTCAGCAAAAATAGTTTTCCTGTTGAATTAAAAACGCATTTCCCTGCCGTGATAGAAATTCCATCACAACACTCTGTGATAGGGCTTGAAATCCAGAAAATGAAATGTGACCACAGGAAGTGAAGAGAATTAAACAAACCAGAGGAGTATCCCTACCCAAGCCGAGGGGAAAGCAAAAAGAGACAGGGGACCAGCAAAAATGATGAACACTGAATTTGATTTTTAGAAGATTCTTTGAATTATTCCATCCCAGACACACACTTGTTAAAAATACATAGTATGACTTCTATTCATAATCTCCTTCTGACCACACTGTGAATCACAATCATCCATGTGGGTACCTCTCTAGCATGTTACTGATGCTCATCCTGTTTTATGAATTACTCTCAATTTTTCACTATTTTTCCAGCTACTTGGAGTGATCAACTGGACATGATATCCACACCTTTCAATTGCATCTATTCCTCAGCCACAGGATGTATATTAAGATCTGGAAATAAACAATGAGATAAGGTTTCATTTTCTCAGAGCACTCTATTTCCTATGGTTTACTAGAAGGAAGATACTGATGCTTTCTGCTGTCTACATTTTAAATGTGCTTTCTAAATTGGAGGAAATGGGTAAAGTTGAGATTTACCAACATGTTTGGGAGGCCTAACTCTTTACTCCCACATTTACTTCTCCCATGCCTAGCAAACTTTAAATATTCCTAAACAATTTCTGTCTCTCAAATGAAGGAGGTTATGAATCAGAAGTGCACTGTCTCACGAATTGAGGTTCTTCTCCATACCACTTTGGAACTGTAGATGATCTTATTAAATTATGTGTTTAAATTAATTCACCATAAAAAGCTTGAGGTAACATGGTTGTGTATTATCATGGGTAGTCAATTTCACACACAAAAAAAGGAAATGTGGTAAAAGAACTAGAAAAGAGCAAGAAAAACAGAATGAAAAACTCTGAAATCTTCAAGAAGGAAAATCTTGTAAATAGAAAATGCTAGAAACATTCTCCAACCAAACACTTAAATTCAGAGACATAAAGGAAAGACACAGCAGTCTACGTAGGCCCCTCAACAAACTCCAGGCTCAAAGTTCCACACAAAGAAAAGGACTGTATAGACATCATCAGGACCACCAGGTGTTTGCTGCATGCTTGCCTCGTACTGCTCTTCTCCACTGAAATCTCATCTCGGCTCTGTACCATGCTTCACTTCCAGCAGAACAAAATGAACAAAGAGAGCTTGGAGCTTCTGAAGAAAAGGAACAGAAATTTCCCCTCACAATGCATAAATGAAAGGGCAGCTTTCAAGCCCACCCAGGATGTTGTCTAACTTCCAGTGTCACAAAAGGAGAATGCCAAGGTGGCAATCCAAGAGATCCTC
This sequence comes from Emys orbicularis, assembly GCF_028017835.1. Classification (NCBI taxonomy): domain Eukaryota; kingdom Metazoa; phylum Chordata; order Testudines; family Emydidae; genus Emys; species Emys orbicularis. Next base: position 18,620,387 of record NC_088687.1, read on the forward strand.
CAAGATATCTTCAACATCTTTTCAAAAACCTCACCCAAAGTGCCTGGGATGGGACTTCCAGAGTCAGGTTCCAAAGTGGACTTTACCAGCAAATTCAGGGGCTGGAGGCATGTTTGAGAGCACAGATGAAGACGGACTTAACCAACCCAGAAAGTAAGGACCTCCAGCTCACCAGTCAAAGAGTGAAACAATACTTTCATGGGATAGATGCTTTCCTGAAAGAAAAGCAATACAGCCTGTGTGCCTGGGAGATCATTCGCATGGAAATACCCAGCTGTTTTGTACTGATTGACAAACTCACAAGAAGACTTAGTAACTAAGGTACAGTAGAAAACTTTTCCCTGCAATAAATGAATTAACATTAGTGTCAATTAAACAGCTGAACAGTGATAAGGGATATCTTAGAACTCTGTATAAGGCCCGATCCTTCTTCTACAGGGTCAATGGCCAAATAGCAACTGATTTTCACGGCAGCAGCTTCAGGCTCTTCCTGTCCTCTGCTGGAAATGGATTTTCAGTGACGTGGATTTATTGTTCTGTGTTTCTACCATTATTTATTTTTGCACATCTTCACCATCTCCTACCTATCAGGTGCTGTTATGCATTAGATAATTGGCAGACCATGCAACGAAAGTACACATATCTGGAATCCTTGGTCACCTCACCAGCTCTTTGGAGGTAGGTGCGGGGTGCGGGAGGAAGTATAATTCTTTGATGACCAAAGTACTCCGACTTCTATGTATGTAGTGTTCTATTATGACCATGGTTGCTATTTATTAATCTGTCCTCATGAGAGCTCTTTCTTGTATTCTAAGCCTTGAAATGTTTCCTAGAGACATTTATAAAAAATATGAACATACCATAAGACTTGAGATTATTAGGGGTAGAAAAGACATTTTCATTTAATTTATTAACATTAATACAATGGAAAATTTATTTTTTAACCTTTGTGAGTCAACCAATTCCTATTTCATTCCAGCTCAAGATACTGCCACTACTGAGGTTAAAACAGCTGGAGGATACATTCCACCATGCAGTGGAATCCCTCCAATCTGCTGATTCCTCCCAGAGTGACTTCTAGCACTCCAGAACACTTGACCTTGAGTCATGCAATTGACTCTCTATTACACAATTTCAACTGCACAAATTACATTTTATGGGATTATATTCTGTTCATTTACTTGGTGTTTAAAATGCAAAATGAAGAACATTGATGCAAAAAAAAAAAAAATCACCAGACAATTGTAATTTTAAAAGAAAGGGCTGGGATGTTAAACGTTGTTGACATTATGTGTTTGCTATATATTTCTGTGGTTCAACACTTCTCTGATCAAATTTAATCTTGGAACCCTAACATGCAGCATAACCACAGTATAACAGCATAACACATGTGAACTGGAACAGCTTCCAAACAAAGAGGCGTGGATAATTTTTCTGTAATGTCAGAACAAAGAGAGATTTCAGGTGGCCTCAATACGTTCTCAAGCCATGAATGTCCCTGAAGGAAAATGCCCAGATGAGAATCCAGGAAATCTTCCAACTTATTTCCTGCTGCTTTTGCAAAAATCTCTCCCAAGCTAGCTGAGGCAGGAGTTCCATTCAGAGAGTCCAGTGGGGCATCTGGAGACATGTCTGGTTGCAGTGATGTGAAACGGGACTCTCTGACCACAAAATGGCAGCCTATAGTGGTAGTGATTTGTATTAAATACCTATTTAACCAAAACAAAAACAAGAAAGAGAATAAAAAAACCCTGTAATTGTTCAGCCTTAAAGCCCCAACTCCAGAGAGTACTCATGCACGTGACTAACGAAGTATGTGACCCATCCCAGTGATAGTGTTCAGAGCGGTAGCCGTGCTAGACTCCAACATGAAACTGCAGAACTGGAATTAATTTGCAAACTGGACACCATCATATTAGGCCTAAATAAAGACTGGGAGTGGTTGGGTCATTACAAAACCTAAACTTAATTTCCCCAATACTAATTTCCCCCTACTGTTACTCTTGCCTTCTTGTCAACTGTCTGAAATGGGCCACTCTCATTACCACTTCAAAAGTTATTTTTCCTCCCTTGGTATCCTGCTGTCAATTGAATTGTCTTGTTAGACTGACCTCACACTTGGTAAAGCAAATCACATCTTTTCCTGTATTAATACCTGCTCCTGTATTTTCCACTCCATGCATCTGATGAAGTGGGTTCTAGCCCACAAAAGCTTATGCCCAAATAAATTTGTGTTAGTCTCTAAGGTGCCACAGGGACTCCTCATTGTTTTTGCATGCCAGTGATGTTAGTGCTTCAATTTGGGAACATACTTAAATATATTTATGAATCAGTGTTCCATATTAAAATAAATAGTTACTGAATGATAATTAGTCTTTCCATTCTACCAGACCACACACCACACCTGAACTCTGACTCCTTTTCCTCTTCTACCAGGTTACGTGTCCCCCCCAAAACTTGTCAATTTGGATGTTTGGTGTAATAGACAGTTGTATTGGAAGACGCTAGATTGGTGCCCTGCTCCCCACTAATCAAGATTGCATGCACCCCTTAACACACACCAATTAAGAGCGTTTGTGCTCCCAGACCAAATTCATTCTTGGGCATACACCACAAACAAAAATTACATGTGAATAATGAGAGCAGGAAGAGGCCATTCTGTATTAGGATTATCAAAGTTTCACTATGCCACCTCTAAATTGCAGCTTTCAGTTTGAGGGAATACATCAGTCAGTTACTGCCTACAAAAAATACTGAATTCTTCTGAAAAAGTCTAACAACCCCAAACCTATTCAGTGGGGGAAGAAGGGGAGGAAGAGAGAACTATTTCAATTCATTCTATCAGATCTTTAATAATAAAAAAAAAGGGGGGGGGCAATGCTGAGCAGAGAATTCATTTGAGCTCTTTTACAATATCACCCGTATCATAAAGAATCCCAGCTCACATTTCTTAAAAGAGGGGGAAAAATTGTGAGTATCTCCCTCTGAGATTCTCTCACATCCTTCCACTCATGGGCAGGAGGAAGGAGGGGAGGGTTAATCCGTCGACTTCCTCATGGAAGTGGCTGTCATTCCATCTCCAGACTCAGCAGATTCTATGGTTTCTGCACTGATCAAAAAGGTCTCTCCAGACACAGAGATCTGCAGCATCTGTCTCAGTTCTGGTCCCATTAGATTCCCTGCCCCCATCCTTTCAGTGCCAAGTAGTATTTTCAGAACTACTATCCACTTACACAAAACTAGGTAGAGAGGTGGATCCTCGCTAGATCTGATGCCACCAGCAGGTTCATTACTATAATTTTAAATGTTGGATTTAGGTAATTTTTAGGCATTGTTCATGTTAATTCTGAAACTTTAATACATTCTGTACACCAAACTGGTTGTTGGTGGCAAGGAGCACACAAGCCTGATTTGGAGGGTGTGGAGGGGTGGCACCAGTTGGTCAGAAAACTGAGGGATAGAATTGCTGACTTGAGTGTACACAAGCCTGATTCATATGGCTTGTTTTGTTTGTGTGCATGTCAAGCGGGGGAGGAGGGGGTCGGTCTGTAAGACTTGTGAATTCTAGTTGATATTATGAAGTTGTTGTCATGACATTTTCTAATCATAGGAAACTTCTTTCTATGTGTATCCATCCTGTTGGACAGGACTACAGCAGGAACGCACTAGGCTGAGGACAATGGGAAACGCTTAACTTTAAAACTATGTTCTAATGACAACATACTTATGCTAAGTAGGGAAGCAGTTTGGCCAAGTTGGTGTTCAGGAGAATGGGGGTTAGGAGTGGAAAGTTACTGAAGGTCAACAAAGAGGCAGCTGACTAAAACAAAAGGTTCTAAAAGAAATCACTGGGGGAAGACCCACAGGACATTTGGGCAAGAGGAAGGAAGGGGATGTTCTGGCTAAGGTCAGGTTATCTGAGCTGGGGGAGAAGGCTGTGTTTTTGTGCATATAAGTGATGCATTGCAACAGAAGGATGTTGGATCACCCCAAGTGACCCTGATCCAGGCCCATAGAATGGCCTGGTGTGTTGAGGAAACTGAGGCAGAGAATTGCGTATAGGGTTTACAATTTTTGTTCCCATCTGTGTATTTTCTGTGTGATTACGTAAATGGCAATAGTGTGTTAGAATCCTGTGCAAAGTGTCTGGGTGTTATAATCTACACTTACTACGTGGCCGCTGGAAGAGGTAAACACATGTACATACATACAAATAGGATGACCACACTCAGTAGATTCTAAGCTTTGTAATGATACCTTACAAGAGACCTTTTGCATGAAGCATATTCCAGTTATACTACTGAGTGAGAATATAATGTATTTTCATAAAAGTCATATAGAGTGCAATGTCACAGTACCTTTCTATTTCCTCAGAAACACCCTCTAAGACCCGCTCCATTTGGATTAGGAGAGACAGATCTTCCAGAGATTTAACATTTTTGACACGAGAAGTCATTCTTCCGCTCTACTCTGCGCTGGTTAGGCCTCAACTGGAGTATTGTGTCCAGTTCTGGGCACCGCATTTCAAGAAAGATGTGGAGAAATTGGAGAGGGTCCAGAGAAGAGCAACAAGAATGATTAAAGGTCTTGAGAACATGACCTATGAAGGAAGGCTGAAAGAATTGGGTTTGTTTAATTTGGAAAAGAGAAGACTGAGAGGGGACATGATAGCAGTTTTCAGGTATCTAAAAGGGTGTCATAAGGTGGAGGGAGAAAACTTGTTCACCTTAGCCTCTAAGGATAGAGCAAGCAGCAATGGGCTTAAACTGCAATAAGGGAGGTTTAGGTTGGACATTAGGAAAAAGTTCCTAACTGTCAGGGTGGTTAAACACTGGAATAAATTGCCTAGGGAGGTTGTGGAATCTCCATCTCTGGAGATATTTAAGAGTAGGTTAGATAAATGTCTATCAGGGATGGTCTAGACAGTATTTGGTCCTGCCATGAGGGCAGGGGACTGGACTCAATGACCTCTCGAGGTCCCTTCCAGTCCTAGAATCTATGAATTTGCTCCTGATATCCAGGTATCCCAATTTTTTACAATGTGGTAGGCGTGTTGGGAAAATGCCACGTCTGGTTTCCACCTTAGGGCTCTGAACCACCGACGGGCATGCTCGGGTGGTAGCCACATCCTACTTCTGGCCTTTTGTTTAAAAAGTTGGTACTCGTTCATGTGTTCTTTAGGCATTTCAGCTGCCATGTCTGCTAGGGGTCCACTGAGTTGTGGCCTCGGCTCCACCATATACTGGTCTGTAGGGATGTTGTACCCAAGGCAGGCCCTTTCAAAATGTTCTAATAAGGCCTCTGTATCATCGCCTACCTTGTAGGCGGGGAATTTCTTGGAATAGGGAACGGTACCTGGAGGAGGACTGTTAGGGCTACCTGGTTGACCCAGTTTAGCCCTTTCTAGCTCCAAGTGCTCCGCCTCCAAGCACTCCATCCATAAGAAGAAATTCCTGTCTTCCACAGTTAGAACTCGTTATGGGTCCATCTTGGCACCTGGATCTTGGGTTGGGGAAGGTTGACCATTCCCTCTGGGGAAATCTCCGGTCCCCCATCCCCTTCCTGCATTTCTGTCATAGAGCTGCATGTCTGGGTCTGTCTTCTCCGTGGCGTGTCGCTTTGGGAAGACCGGTTGCTCTAGGGTTTCGGTGCCCGACCGTAACCTCGTGCACAGGGCTGCCCTACTCTAGCCTAGCTATTTTGTTGTCACGAAGCAAGAAAAACAAAACAAAACTGCTTGTTGGACTCCCTAGCTTTGCCGGCAGAACCCTTTGCGTGCTTGTTCCCCCTCAGGTGAAAAGAAAAGAAAACAAAAGAGCCTTCCTGGCTATGCAGACTGCCAAAAGGAAAAATGTGTCCTTTTAATATTCTGAGGTCTGTGCCTCTGGTTCAAAATGATCCCACCGCTCTGCCACCATGTCAAGGCTGATTCCCCACTCTGACAGTTTGAGTGCAGAAGGTGGGGGGGCCCGCAAAGATTCTAAAAATTAATACTGGCCACCCCAGGCTTGTATTAAACTCACAAGGTTACAGCTTTTCTCTGACCTTGGATTGGTAGATGCTGCCACCACCCAAGTGCAGAACCCCTTTGAGAGCCCAGGAAGGAGCACTTGGGAATGCCTTCCTGTGGGATACCCTCAAGCCCTTTCACTCCCCCTCCAGGGAAGAGCTGAGAAACCAAAAAGAACTCACCTGTTGCCACCAGCGCTCTAAAAAACATGTGCACAAATCTCTTAAGACACAAAAATACAATCCTGTTCTTAAAAAAGGTACATTTTATTTAAAAAAAGAAAAAAGAAAAAATACATCTGAAAACTTAGGCTATTGCTAAATTTTAAAAGAGCGACTAAAAGGATTAAGCATCAAGAATAACTTCCTTGAGGTCCATCTTTAAGGTTACAAGCAAAACAAAAGCACCTGGGGTTAGCACAGAGGAGTCCACAAGCCATAAAGAAATAAAAAGAGAAAAACCTAATCGTGCCTTCCTAGGCATTTCCTGATCTACTTACATATCTGGGGTTTCAAATGAATAGTTTCTAGGTATGATACTGATGATTTTTCATACCTAGCCCCAAGATTCTTACAGCATAGCTCAGGGATGGGCAAACTTTTTGGCCTGAGGGCCACATCGGGGTTCCGAAAGTGTATGGAGGGCAGGTGTTGTGTATTAAATTGCTCCCCGTTGGAATGTGCTACTTATGGTGTACTACTTACAGATGCCAGTCTGGTGCTCCATAAGTAGCACATTCCTACGGGGCATCTGTAAGTAGTACACCATAAGTAGCACATTCCTATGGGTAGCAAATACAATACACTACACCAGCTCTACCGTTTTTGCCGCCTCAAGCGGCGAAGCAAAGGGGAAAAAAATAATAAGCTGCCGCAGCAGTGCCATCGAAGAAGAAAAAAAAAAAAAAAAGCTGCTGCCGAGGGGGGGGGGGGGGGGGGAAGAGAGTCGGCGTGCCGCCCCAAGAACAGACGGAGTGCCACCCCTTCAGATGTGCCGCCCCAGGCACCTACTTCCTTAGCTGGTGCCTAGAGCCGGCCCTGTTGATGAGAGGTTACATCAAGTTGCTTCTATGCTTTGGCTGGGCCAATATTTTTCTTGCCCATTCTCTCAAAGTAAAGTGTCTACATTTTATATGCTAACCTCTAGTGCAGGGGTCTCAAAGTCCCGGCCCGCGGGCCATCTGCAGCACGAGAAGCTCCCCACTGCGGCCTGTGGAGGAGCGACACAGGCAGACACGCTACCGGTAATGTTTCCTGGGGGCGCTGCCCCTCCGCACCCTGCAGAGTCAGCCAGGGAGGCAGCATCATTAGTTGCTGGGCAGTGTCAGCCAGGGAGGCAGCATCACTTTACCACAATGAATATAAACAAGTGAATATACCGAACAACTATCTGGTGCATACCTTGCTGCAATCCTGTATGTTTAAACTGCTCAATCACGGAGGCCAAACATCAACAAACTTACAGAACTGAAGCATTGCCAGGTGTCTGGCAAACACTAAAAACTCTCTGGCAGGTGAAGAATTATATAAAGTTGTATGACGTTTTATTATTACTAAGAAATTCAAAATAAAAAATACAATGTAAACATTTTCTTTCTGAACACCATCTTCAGTGATATTATTGGCCTGCTGGGAGGATTTGAGGACTGTCACTGGCCCTAAGGTAAACTGAGTTTGAGACCCCTGCTCTAGTGTTTTCATTAGAGCAATTTTCTCCCTCAGCAGGTCATCCAAGTTTGGGAAATATAGACAAATCATGATTCTACTCGTTTGTATTATAGTGTAATATACCACCATTTTCAATTCTGTGTGGCATGTTATCGAATGCAATGAAGTATGGGATCATATCTGGGTTAGCCTCACTCCATATCGGTTTTGCAATGTTGACATCAAACTGATTTACCTTGGTGCTTCAGAACAGCTAGCGTGCACTCTGATTAATCTTGGCTTTAGAATTTGGCAAGGAAAAGCGGTCAGACAAAAGGATAAAATAAGAGGGCATGGATATGGAATTGACAATTTTGCCATTAGTCAAACAAGCATCATTTTGTTCATGGCCATGCACATACATTGTGCTTCTGTGCAGAAGATGACAACTATGTATTAGCAACGTGGAATGCACCAGCAGGTGCATAGCTTTGCCCCCTTGTTGGTGAACCACATTTTCTTGGGCAATGTAGTAGTGTGGGATACCTGGACTGCACCTTTTCACATTATCTTGAGCACTAGATAGACAGATACCCTGTACCTGGGGAAAGGATCACTACACCTTATTCTGGCCCTGTATCTGCCTAGTCCTGAGAATTCCCAAATTATTGCTTTTTGTTAGGTGGAGCACTTAGTTTCCATTGCTATTAGTCATTAAACTACCCTAATTATCTAAGATTCCAGGATTGTTCATTCTAATCCAATGTGTTCAAATACTTGGGCTTTTTTTCCCTTAAGCTTCAGGGCATGCTATACATTGTACATCTTTAGTTCATCTACTGCTGCTTATCTACCACATATCACCACTGCTTATGACATTAGAAACAACTTGCTGTGGAAGTTATGAGGTCACAGAAAAGGGAATGCAAATATCCTTAGCAAGAAAATGAGGCAAGAAACACGGAACAAATGGGGCCAAACGGTGCCACCTCTCATCAAAGCTCAAAAATCTGGCTTTGGGTGGACTATTTTGCCCCTTAGCCTGCTGGGTTGGCATGGAATAGCTGCACCGGTGCTCTAGTGGTAGAGACAAATGGGGTTCCTATACACCTCATACATTGGTTGTCACCTACTGCAGCACAGACATCTCTATTGGCTACACCCACAGCCCTCCATTCTGTTGCCTCAGCGTATCACCTTCAGTCCAACGGGCTGGTGAAGAGGTTCAATGGGACCCTAAAGATGATGCACAGGACTGGGACAAATATTTACCCCACCTGCTGTTCAAGTACTGGGAAGTGCCCCAGGAATCCACCGTGTTCTCTCCTTTCGTGTTGCTGTATGGGAGGAGAGTAAGGGGACCTATGGACTTGTTGAAGGATGAATGGGAGGGGAAGGCCTCCCCCCCTGGAAAAAATCAGAAGTGGAGTATGTACTGACTTTCCGGGAAAAGCTCGCTGAGCTCATGGACTTGGCCGGGGAGAATTTAGCCAGGGCCCAAGGGAAGCAAAAGGTCTGGTACAACTGCTCAGTGCATGCCCGCTCCTATGCTACTGGGGACCAGGTGACGGCTCTCATTCCCGTAAGAAAAAACAAACTACAGGCTGCCCAGGAGGGCCCTTTAAGGTCATTAAGCAGCTGAATGAGGTAAACTATGTAGCGAAACCCTTGCGGCCAGAGTCGGGTGCCGGCACAATGAGAGTTCATGAAAATGTTACATTTCTTCTGGGACAATTAGATCCTCAATAGCTGAACACATCTTTATGAAACTTATTCAACATAAGAATGGCCATACTGGGTCAGACCAAAGGTCCATCTAGCCCAGTACCCTGTCTTCCAACAGTGGCCAATGCCAGGTGCTTCAGAGGGAATGAAGAGAACAGGTAATCATCATGCGATCCACCCCATCAAACATTCCCAGCTTCGGGCAAACAGAGGCTAGGGACACCATCCCTCTTTCCAAAAGATTTTGCAATTTAAAGCAGATTCACCCAATTCCTTAATGGTCATCACAAAGACACACGTGCATATGCTGGACATGGACGTTAGAGAAGCAATCTGTTACAAATAAGTGGAACATCTTTTACATTTCTACCTTTCTTGTAGGACTCTCCGGGCCAAATGTTTAACAGACCTCCTTAAAGGCTTCCTCAACATTTGTAGGCAGATTTATTTGTATGGAAAATTGGTCAGTTTCATGTAGTTTATGGATTTGCATAAGACTTTGTACAAATGCAGAGGTTTGGCCCCAAAAGATCTGTTAGCTAGCAGTCAAACAGGAAACTAAAACCTACTTCTAAAGCAGATTGGTAATTTATTTACTGGCTTTGAAATATTGGCTCCACCTCTTCAGTATCCACTGCCTGTCCATTAGTCCTTCCCAGAAGGTCAGTAACAATAATATCCACTTTTATAAATAGGATATTTGCATGCCAAGAAGGGACACCATCAAGGTGAGTTGTCCTAACTTCCTACAAGAAGTTATCATGTTGTAGCAGACCACGGACTCACCGGCGCAGCGCCTCCTGGTGGTCGTCCAGGAATTTGCTCAATTTCAGCTCTCAGAGCATCCTCTGCTGGCCATATCTCACCTGCCTCAGGCTCCCTGTATCCCTCCCGGCCCCCACATCCCTCACTGACATTCACCGAGATCTGGTTCAGGTGCCTGGGCAGAGAGCCCAGGCCTGAGCTGTTCCTGTTCACTGCAAGGTTTGACCCAGAGAAAGGTCGGAGCATAGTGTAGTGGACATCCGCCTGGGTAAGCTGCAAAAGGAAGGGTGCACATCAAGAGAGCTATCTCCTTGTGAAAGGGGTAGTGGAGACAAGGCATATGTAGTTTTTACTTCAGTATAGCTAATGGAGATCAATATATACCCTCCTCCCCCCCCACCCACCCAGGATTTACCTGGACTAGCTACATTGAGGTAAAAACTACCTGTGCCATGTCTCTGCTAGGATTTTACATCAGGATAGCTGGTTGAGTTGGTTCTCAAAATGGAGATCATGTGATTCCTTTCTTCAACTTGAACTATCTCTTCCTTCCATATATTTAAACATGGTGGACCCGATTCATATCTCACACAAGTTTTACACTCTTGTAACAGTACTGACTTAAACGGTGTTACTCCTGATTTGTTTCTGTGTGAGAGGAAAATCAGGCCCAGGCACTTTTCCCCAATGTCCTATACGCTCCCCTAAAAGAATACTTGTATATGGTGTTTTTGAATTCTGTTGGAGATGCGGCCAATCATCTTCTTCAGCAAGGGACTACAATCATTTTAATTAGATGAATTGCAGCATCAAGTCTGTTCTATTACCCTGAGCTACAATGTCTCAGAACTACTCTACCATAAAAGATCCCACATTCCTTCTGCCTTGGAAGAACATAATTAGGGCCCTGACAAACATTTAGCACCAGATTTTCAAAAGGCTGGAATGGTGGGAGCTGGCAGGTATGGAGCACTTTTGAAAGTCTGGCCGCTTCACTAAAGCGCCCAAATGGGAACCGAGCTCTTGAAAATGTGGCAACAAGGGATCAATTCTGCTACAGCACACACTTTTAGTAGCTTATTAGTAAAGTTTCCCACTGAAATCAGGGGGACAACTCATGGAATGAAAGTACTGCTCAGTGAATGTAAATGAGAGAGGAAGCCAGCCCTTAATGCACGGAATGTGCCTTTTCTAGTGTGGAGTTTATTTATTGTTCCAAGGCAGCACAATCTACATAGAATAAAAAAATAAATAAAAATAAAAAAACACAACCAAATTTGGGCTAGGTCAGGAGCTAAGTAAATTCAAATCTTAGCAGCACAATTATTTATAGGACTTACCAGCAATACTTATCCCATCCAAAAAAGAAGTTCCAAGTAGGCAATATTTGATTTCATTTTGTATGAAATTTTCTCCAAAGGACCTATGGAATATGGAAGTAAAGATTTCAAAAGCAAGTGCAACCTGTAGTGATACCCCGCCCCGCTCAACCTTGTATCCAATATGGACAAAGTAAATCACTTCATGTTAATTTGCTGCTGAAAGAATCCCTTCTGCAGATGTGGGTCTGGCAGCACAAGTACTCAAGCAATATAAAAGTGGCCAAGGACAGTCAGTCATTTACTGTTTGCCAAAGGTGCGGTCATCAGTGAGACTTTGAAGGAAGTAGGAGCTGGATGTAGACTCGGACTGAGATACAGTGCTTGCCATGAGCTGTAGGACAAGAGAGAGTGGATCAGGAAAACTACAAAACCTCAGCTCTCGTCCCCTAGTGCCCCTCCTCTACTTGTGCTACACTGATGACATCTTCATCATATGGACCCACGGAAAGGAGGCCCTTGAAGAATTCCACCTGGACTTCAACAATTTCCACCCCACCATCAACCTCAGCCTGGACCAGTCCACACAAGAGATCCACTTCCTGGACACTACAGTGCAAATAAGTGATGGTCACATAAACACCACCCTATACCGGAAACCTACTGACCGCTATACGTACCTACATGCCTCCAGCTTCCATCCAAGACACATCACAGGATCCATTGTCTACAGCCAAGCCCTAAGATACAACCGAATTTGCTCCAACCCCTCAGACAGAGACACACACCTACAAGATCTTTATCAAGCATTCGTAAAACTACAATACCCACCTGGGGAAGTGAGGAAACAGATTGACAGAGCAAGACGGGTACCCAGAAATCACCTACTACAGGACAGGCCCAACAAGGACAATAACAGAACATCACTGGCCATCACATACAGCCCCCAGCTAAAACCTCTCCAGCGCATTATCCACGATCTACAACCTATCCTGGAAAATGATCCCTCACTCTCACAGACCTTGGGAGGCAGGCCAGTCCTCGCTTACAGACAACCCCCCAACCTGAAGCAAATACTCACCAGCAACTACACACCACACCACAGAAACACCAACCCAGGAACCAATCCCTGTAGTAAACCTCGTTGCCTACTCTGTCCCCATATCTACTCTGGCGACACCATCAGAGGACCCAACCAAATCAGCCACACCATCAAGGGCTCATTCACCTGCACATCCACTAATGTTATATATGTCATCATGTGCCAGCAATGCCCCTCTGCCACGTACATTGGCCAAACCGGACAGTCCCTCCGCAAAAGAATAAATGGACCCAAATCGGACATCAGGAATGGTAACATACATAAGCCAGTAAGTGAACACTTCAATCTCCCTGGTCATTCTATTACAGATTTAAAAGTCACTATCATTGAACAAAAAAAACGTCAGAAACAGACTTCAAAGAGAAACAGCAGAACTAAAATTCATTTGCAAATTTAACACCATTAATCTGGGCTTGAATAGGGACTGGGAGTGGCTGGCTCATTACAGAAGCAGCTTTTCCTCTCCTGGAATTGACACCTCCTCATCTATTATTGGGAGTGGACTACATCCACCCTGATTGAATTGGCCCTGTCAACACTGGTTCTCCACTTGCGAAGTAACTCCCTGCTCTCCATGTGTCAGTATATAATGCCTGCATCTGTAACTTTCACTCTATGCATCTGAAGAAGTGAGGTTTTTACCCACGAAAGCTTATGCCCAATAAATCTGTTAGTCTTTAACGTGCCACTAGACTCCTTGTTGTTTTTACAAAAATATAGTTGTTTCAGACATGCTGTAGTTAAAGTAATTTAAGAAAAAGCATTGTAACAGGGTTTACTCACCACTTCCTCATGGCCAGGCATGGCATCACAGTGTCCTTGGGGGGTAGCAGCCCTTGTCAACAGTCACTCTGGGGCTGTGGTGGTTTCTTTCAGATAACTCATCCCTCCAGCCAGGGCACAGTCTTTAGCGCGTTCCTTCCAGGGTCAGCCATCCAAACTAAAGTTCAAAACTATCTTAAACGAAATAAAAAGCTTCCAGCCTCTCCACAGCTCTTCTTCAGCAAGGTCACATTCAGACTGCAGCCCCCTCACTGGGCTCAGCTACCATTGTACACCACTTCCTTGGGGCTGGTGGTTAGGTTGGCATAACTATGTTGACTCTAGGGTTACCAGATGTCCCGATTTTATAGGGACAGTCCCGATTTTTGGGTCTTTTTCTTATACAGGCTTCTATTACCCCCCCCCCCCACCATCTCTCCCAATTTTTCACATTTGCTGTCTGGTCACCCTATTCGACTCTCAGGGGTGTGGATTTTTCACACCTCTGAGAGACGTAGCTATGCCAATGTAAGTTTTCAGTGTAAACCAGCTCCCTCCCTCCTCCCATGAGTCTGGCTGCTGGTTCAGTAGCAGTATATGGTCCAGCAAAGATGAGCTCATGTTCTGGTGAAGTCTCAGGGCTCAATTATCCTACTGTGATTGACACATAGTTCTAGCCCAACAATGGGGAGGAAAGCCACCTCAGCATCATCATCCCCCTTTCTCAGAATTTCAGTAGTGTGCTGCAGTTTGTGGATTTGGAATTCAGCAAAATAGAACTGCACAATTCTGTAATACTGCTATTTTAATATAAAAAAACAAGGACATTTAAATGTATTTATGAAGGGGTCTTGCATTTACATCTTAAAATTAAAAATCAAAGAGACAGGAAATAAAAGGTTTAGGTTCTGATATTAATATTAATTTGGTCAAATTACCAGTATGTGGTGTTCTGGATTATTAGCTATGTTACCGAATATAGCCCATGATAACACACACTATGTATTACACATAGTATGTGCAATGTAAGCATATTAAACTCTATAGCAATGTGTTAGAACCCTTTACTAATCAAAGCATGTGCAATGTCCTGGAGTAATTTGATCTCTCACAGCTAGCTGGGGAGTGGGTTCTGTGTTTGCAATTCTATTGGAGGAGGTGGGTTCTATTGCTAAGTTCTACTGGGAAAGAAGAGGTTCTATTAGGTGCAGGTTCTATCGATTGGATTGTATGGGGCAGGTTCTTTTGGGAAAGGGAGGTTTCTATTGGGTACAAGTTCTATGAAGAGAGGGGGTTGTTCAGTGGGGTGACTTCTGTGGGAGGAGATGGGATTTCTATGAGTGGGTTCTATCAGGTGAGAGAGGAGTCCCTTGGGACAGGTTCCATAGGGTATGTTCTATGGGTGAAAAGGAACCACCCCCAGGACTCCCCTCCCCTCCCCCATAGAACCTGATCCTTCCCCATGGAGCCCCACCTGTAGCACTCCCCTCTCTCCCATGGAACCCACCCCCAGGACTCCCCCTGGGAAGTGCTATGGGGTGGGTTCCATGGGGGAGGATCAGGTTCTATTGGAGAGAGGGGAGGCCTATGGGGCAGGCTCCAGGGGGCAAAGGCAAGCTCTGTGGTGGGAGAGAGGAGCGCTGCGGCGCAAGGGGCAGGTTCTGTGGGGGAAGAGGGGAGTGCTGTGGGGTGGGTGGCAGGGGCAGATTCTGTCATGGGAGAGAGGAGCGCTGCGGGGCAAGGAGTAGGAATAGGCTTTGTGGAGGGGAGAAGGGAGCACTGTGGGGCAAAGGGCAGGTTCTGTGGGAAAGAGGGGAGTGCTGTGGCATGGGTGGCAGGGGCAGGCAATGTGGTGGGAGCGCTGTGGAGCAAGGGGTAGGGATAGGTTCTGTGTGGGGAAGCGGGGAGTGCTGCGGGGTGGGTGGCAGGGGCAGGCTCTGTGAGGCGAGAGGGGAGCACTAGGGGACAGGCTCTGTGGGGGGAGAGGGCAGCGCTGCGGGGCGGGTTCCCGAGATCAGGCTCTGGGTGAGAGGGGAGCGCTAGGGGACAGGTTCTGTTGGGGGAAGAGGGGAGCGCTGCCTACGGGGCAGGTGCCCGAGGGCAGGGACAGGCTCTGTGGGGAGAGGGGAGCATTGGGGGACAGGCTCTGGGGGAAAGGGGAGCGCTGCGGGGCGGGTTCCCGAGAGCAGGCTCTGGTGGAGAGGGGAGCGCTAGGGTGGGGACACGTTCTATTGGGGCAGCGCTCTTCTCTCCACCCCTACAGCCTCCCCTTCCCCCTGCAACCTGCCCCGCAGCGCTCCCGAGCGCTGCGGGGCGGGTACCTGAAGGCAGGAAGAGGGGAGCGCTGCGGGGCAGGTTGCAGGGGGAAGGGGAGGCTGTAGGGGTGGAGAGAAGAGCGCTGCGGGGCGGGTACCTGAGGGCAGGAAGAGGGGAGCGCTGCGGGGCAGGTTGCAGGGGGAAGGGGAGGCTGTAGGGGTGGAGAGAAGAGCGCTGCGGGGCGGGTACCTGAGGGCAGGAAGAGGGGAGCGCTGCGGGGCGGATTGCAGGGGGAAGGGGAGGCTCTAGGGGTGGAGAGAGGAGCCCTGCGGGGCGGGTGCCCGAGGGCAGGGGCGGGGCCGGTTCCTCGGGCCGGCTTGGCGTGTTGGGCCCCGCGGTGTCCATGGTGACTGCAGCCGCCGGCCAGCGCTGGGTCTCGAGGTACGGGGCCAGCCGGCATGTACGACCGGGCTCCGCGGGCGCTCACTCGGCCCGCGGGCGGCACCGAGGCGCATGTGGGGCCCGGCTCCTACCAGCTGCAGCCCGGGAAACAGCAGAAAGCAGGTAACGGGGGGAGCGCCCAGATTCACCCCCGGGCTCCTCCTGCGCCCCTGGCCGCCCCGCGTCCTCCGAGCCACTCAAGGCAAACCCTGCCCTGGGCCGGCCGCAGCCCGCCCCCTGTGCAGGGACCCGCCGTCGCACCCATTACCCGGTGCCTGCTGCTGCTGCTGCTAGGGCTCGCGGGGCAATCAAACAGCGCCTGAAACCACGTCGGGGCTGCTTCGAAGTGATTAACACCTCAGGCAGGGTTATGTAGGACGGTGCCAGTCACAAGGCTGGGTTGCGCCCCCGGGAACTAGGCAGCGAGCAATTAATGGGTAGCCCGACTAGTGCAGCTGAAACTGACATTCACCGAGTTCTGGTTCAGGTGCCTGGGCAGAGAGCCCAGGCCTGAGCTGTTCCTGTTCACTGCAAGGTTTGACCCAGAGAAAGGTCGGAGCATAGTGTAGTGGACATCCGCCTGGGTAAGCTGCAAAAGGAAGGGTGCACATCAAGAGAGCTATCTCCTTGTGAAAGGGGTAGTGGAGACAAGGCATATGTAGTTTTTACTTCAGTATAGCTAATGGAGATCAATATATACCCTCCTCCCCCCCCCACCCACCCAGGATTTACCTGGACTAGCTACATTGAGGTAAAAACTACCTGTGCCATGTCTCTGCTAGGATTTTACATCAGGATAGCTGGTTGAGTTGGTTCTCAAAATGGAGATCATGTGATTCCTTTCTTCAACTTGAACTATCTCTTCCTTCCATATATTTAAACATGGTGGACCCGATTCATATCTCACACAAGTTTTACACTCTTGTAACAGTACTGACTTAAACGGTGTTACTCCTGATTTGTTTCTGTGTGAGAGGAAAATCAGGCCCAGGCACTTTTCCCCAATGTCCTATACGCTCCCCTAAAAGAATACTTGTATATGGTGTTTTTGAATTCTGTTGGAGATGCGGCCAATCATCTTCTTCAGAGCCCATGTGAGAGGAAAAATCTTGGAAATCCTGCAATGCAAGATCCTAGGTACAAAGTCCAGCAGTCTGCCACACTGTTAAAATGATGGCTTTGTATTCAGAAATACCTTTCTAATTCTCTTGTTGAAAAACCTTATTTAATTCTCTATCCACTTTGACATAAATGTGAGTTCTCAGTAGGGTTCAGTGTGTAGCTAGGCTTTAATATATTTTACTATAAGTATTTTTACTTCCTTTGTACTGAATAAAAGAAATAGGGTCTCCTTGGGTGGCTTTGAATTTCCATTTATGTTCTTTTCAACAAGAGCAAGGCTCTGCAACTGAAGATATAAACATTTGGGATATCTGACAAGTTATTTTTTTCTCTATTTAAAGTAGGAATGACTTGAGAATAACTTTGGAATCCCTCTTCTTTCAGCCTAATTAGTGATATCTTAGAAGCAGGTATATAGAACTCAGTTTCCCAATCAGCAGTCAAAAGTCAAGATGGATATAGGGTTAAGTTAATGTGTTCTTTTGTAGCAGTTAAACATGGATTAATTTATAAGGCCATGCCAGAAATACAGACTTCATTAGGTTGTCCCCTAGTGGTACTCATCAGAGGTACAGCCTCTGAAAACACCAAAAAACCCTAAATTGAGATGCAATAAGATTTTACCTAATTTTAATTATCTTAATTGTATCTGTAAAATGGTAAATTAAATGCAGTGTTTATTCCTTTTAAGCCATATAACTGGTCTTAGCCCTTGAAAGCCATTTTGTGGATCTTACTAAGGAAAGTATTAGGACAGGGGTAGGCAACCTATGGCATGCGTGCCAAAGGTGGCACGTGAGCTGATTTTCAGTGGCACTCACTGCCCGGGTCCTGGCCACCGGTCCGGGGGGGCTCTGCATTTTAATTTAATTTTAAATGAAGCTTCTTAAACATTTTTAAAACCTTACTTACTTTACATACAACAATAGTTTAGTTATATATTATAGACTTACAGAAAGAGACCTTCTAAAAACATTAAAATGTATTACTGGCACACGAAACCTTAAATTCGAGTGAATAAATGAAGACTCGGCACACCGCTTCTGAAAGGTTGCTGATCCCTGTATTAGGAATAGAAGTGAGGAACATTAAAAATAAACAAATGTAACATTTCTTCTTTTATTTGCTCCTCTTTCTTTACCTTCCCTCTTGCTGTCAACATTACCTTATCCCAGAAATAAAACGAAAAATCCACTGGAAACTTCCCTAATGAACCTGAAGTAGGAGACTACATTGCATTTAAATACAACTAAAGTAAATCCCAGTTGGAAATAAATACAATTGTAATTAAGCATTACTTCATTTACAGGGAAATTAACTCAATTTTAAACACTTTTCTATAATTTTATGTACATCTATCCAACCTTACTACATAATACTTGCGGCATGCAGGATGTCAGACTAGGTGATCATAATGGTCATTTGTGTGTTTAAAATACTGGAAATCTATGAATAACTTTTTATAACCTCTTTTATACAAACTATCTCAACTACTTTATAAAGTTAACTAACATGGCTTAGAATTAAATAACAGCAGAGGGGGAGACAGAAATTAGGAGAGGTTGGTAAAGGAGAAAAGGCATGTTTTTACTCAAGATTTTAAATGAAAGGGAGGATCAATGAGATAGAGAGATGTAGAAGGCTGTGAGAATTGGCTGCAGCTGCAAAGGAGGCAGCCCCCTCGCCAACAGTGATCAGATTATGTGAAGGGATTGAGAGGAGCCTAGTGTAATCTATATAGAGAGGGAATGGAGCAAGTTCATGGAGCATTTTAAAATCAGAAAAGGGAATTTTGAACTGGATCCTGAAATGAATGGGCAGCCAGTGTAGTTGTTTGAATAAGGGGGTAGTGAATTTGCACTTCTCTGTACATGTGAGAAGGAGGTCAGTAGCCTTCCATGGATCGATTCTCCATTGCTTAATAGTCTTTCAGTCAAAATTGGATGTCTTTCTAGGTCAACTAAATCAATGGAATTGGTGCAGGAAGCATTTGGTGAAATTCTATGGCTTATGTTATGCAAGAGTTCAGACTAGAGGATCACAATGGGCCTTCTTGGGCTTAAAATCTGTTAATTTCTTCTGTGCAAGCAGGAACCTGAAGAAGTACGGTTTGGAAAAGCTATAGAGAATGGGCTTTGGTACTCTGTTAGCTGCTTCAGATCTAAAATATAATTACAGTGATGGCTTTCTGCCTTATAAAATAGCTTTATTGTTTTTCAACCACACACTCTTTATTCTTTATATATGTCCCATCTTTTCAATGGAGCAGAAAAATGAGATGAACCAAATATTTTCATTACTGAAAAATAATTTTGATGCATATATGGGCTGTTTGCTTTCTCAAACTTTTGTAAGTGCATATGTTTTACTGTTTTTTTCTTTTCATGCCCCCTCACTTGCAGATGGCTATGCTCCATTTCTTTCTTTGACAACTCGAGACTCTGCATTTACTATTCCAAATGCTGAGATTGATGTTCCAGGACCAGGACACTATGATATTTCCAAAGTACAGGTAAAATGATAGAAGTTGTATTAAACAAGAGAGAGGAAATTTGCAACCTGACTTTCAAAACAGTAATAACAAGTGATGTTCATAACAAATTTCAGTTGAACAAGTCAAGAAACACCCTCCTCCTAAAATTAAATTGGCCAGGAGTGAAAGAGACAGCATGGTGGGAAGTGATTATTTGGACAAGAACTTT
This sequence comes from Emys orbicularis, assembly GCF_028017835.1. Classification (NCBI taxonomy): domain Eukaryota; kingdom Metazoa; phylum Chordata; order Testudines; family Emydidae; genus Emys; species Emys orbicularis. Next base: position 18,640,237 of record NC_088687.1, read on the forward strand.
TATTTATATACAATCCTTTCCTCCTCCTTGTTCTGCCTCCTCATGCATCCCCCCCTTCTCCTCACCTGCTCTACTTCTTTCCCCAATGGAAAACTGTCAAAAGAGTCCTTGATGCCCCCAAACAATGATGTTGCTGGATGCTTGGTGACAGTTAAAATTCAGTTTTTTTCTGAGTGCTTTTAAGTAGCTGTCCAACTCACTAGACGTTCTGTTGTTTTCATGCAGTTCACTTCCAGTAGTAGTGGGTACTTTGTGTATGGTGTAGGTCAAGATTTCTTGATGCCTCAATGTATTAACAGATAATATCATTTTAAAAGAGCGAAGACCCATGAAGTTTGAGTAATGAATGCTATATTGATTTTGATAAATGAAATTATGTAGTAATGGTTCCAGTAAGAATAAAGGAAATTCAGGTTAATGCTGGATGAATTATTTGAGAGCAAAGGAACCTTCTCAAGCTTGCTTGATAGGTTTCTGTATACTTTATTACAGTGGTGCGCAAACTTTTCCAGTCATGCCCCACTTACCCTTCATGGAATTTGTTGCCCCCTCCCTCTATTACTTGTAATCTGAAACTGTTTTGGATTTTTTGCCAGGGCTCTATCCTGTAGCGGGACTGGGATCCCTCTGCCATAATAGCGGGAGCGGGATAAAAATTCAACAACGTGGGAGTGGATATTGCAGGGTGGGATGGGAGCAGAATTAAAAAAATAGTCCTCCTGCACTGCAAACAACATGAATGCCCCGGATAGCAGCCACCGCTTTCTGGCTGCCCAGCTCTGAAGTTAGCGCTGCCACCAGCAGCAGTCCAGAAGTAAGGCCACCCTTACTTCTGTGCCGCTGCTGGTGGCAGTGCCACCTTCCACAGGTGCTGGCTTCCTCCGGACCCCGGGATGTGCAAATCCCCGCTCCATCCCAGGCCCTGCCCCCAACCGACTCCTTCCCCCAAGCCCTCACCCCTGCCCCACCTCTTCCTGCCCCTGCTCGGCTGCAGGCCCCGCTGATCGTAGCGGGCGGGAGGCACTGGGAGGGAGGGGGAGGAGTTGATTGGTGGGGCCACTGGCAGACGGGAGGTGCTGCGGGAGGTGGGAGGGAGCTGGCTGCCAGTGGGTGCTGAGCACCCAGTAATTTTTTTCCATGGGTGCTCCAGCCCTGGAGCGCACACAGAGTCGGCACCTATGCCACCTTTAGAGCTGGGCACCTGGAGAGCAGCAGCTGCTGGCCGGGGCATTCATGTTGTTTGTGGTGTGGGAGGACTGTTTTTTTTTTAATCCCATTCCCGTCCCACCCTGCAATACCCACTCTATTTTTATCCCCCTTCCGCTATTATGGCAGTGGGTCTTGCAGGACCTATGGGATCCTGCAGGATCCCAGTTTCTTGGTGCCCCCTCAGAGAACCTCTTGCACCCCCGCCCTAAGGGGGAACCCCCATCTGCGCACCACTGCTTTATTGTATGTGTGCTTTTAGGATTTCAATAATAACATTAGCATTAAAGAGAAGCTGGAATTTTATTTAATTCCTTCATTTTCCATTTATCTGAAAACATTGTTTACTTGTTAGATATATTTATTAGATTTAAATTTAACTATCTGAAATCACATGCAAGGTTATAGAAATTAAATGTTTTAATGATTATATAGATTGTATCTGGCTGCTTTGAGGATGTTGTAAGGGTGGAAAGGGTACCAGAAGCCTCCCTTCACCCCCATATCCATGCACAGTGATTGGCCACAATTGCAGTCCCTGAGCTCTTTTGAGTACAGAGATTTGATTCCTCCTAGCATTCTCCTGCATGTTCAAGACACTCAGAAGTGGATGGAGTGATGGTGGGGCTCCTGGTCGCCCTTCCTGTATCTGCAGCCAAAGCTGGCCAGATGTGTGGGGAGAGTATCCTGCTCCTCTGTATGCCAGAAGCTGAGGAAGGGTTCTGCTTTTCTGGGGCAGTACTGCCCATTACTACCTGCAAAGTGGGCCAGTGCCTATAACACACAGCTGAAGTTGTTATAACTGTGTATTAGAATTAAGTCTGCAAGTCAACAATCTCAATGTAAATGCATATTTTAAATTTAATTAATATGAGGTATTAAACACTTGGGTTTTACAGTTCACTTTTGGAATTAAAAGAAAACATGACTTTCATGCTATCTGTTAACAATTATGAAATAAGTAAAAACAATGCAGTTAGTGTCAGCATTAAACAATTTCTAAAGTGAGCGGCTATTTTACAGTGGAAAAATTCATTATTATGGATATGTCATTGTAATGTAATATACTTGTTTTTTGATCTTCTCCATTGCAGACTCCTTTAAGACTTTCTGACTACAGTTTGCACCCTCCAGTGGGAAAAGGCAGTAATACAATCCATTTCATACTAGCACACTATAACAGCAATCATAGTTAAAAGTATCAGAAGGTTTCTTCAGTGCTCTTCCTCACGTTTTGTCTTCCTGCTGAATCTTGCTTCTGTTTTAATTTGTAGTGTGAAAAATTAAATAATCCCTCAAAGTAGCATTTTTTATATACTAATCTTTACTTTGTTTGCAGACGAAGTAATTGTAAATTAGCTGTGTAGAGAAAAGGTACTTAGGGCTTTGGCAGCACTTAGGCCTTGTCTACACTACTGGGGGAGATGGATCTAAGTTACACAACTTCAGCTATGTGAATAACATAGCTGAAGTCGATGTACTTAGATCTACTTACCCACGGGGTCCACACTATGCCATGTTGACTGGAGACGCCCTCCCATCGACTCCCCTTGCGCTTCTCGTTCAGGTGGAGTACAGGAGTTGACTGGAGAGCGATTGGCGGTCGATTTAGCGGGTCTAGACCGCCGATGTATCTATCGCTGTGCGTCGAACCCCCGGTAAGTGTAGACAAGCCCTTAGAGTTGATTATCAGTCATCCAATGTGGAAGTTGTAGACAGTCATTTTCTTTTATGGCAGGTTAGCGGTGGGGGGAAATACTATAAACAGTGCACAAGTAAACCCGTTTTAGAAAGACATTTTATTTCTTTCTTCCCGGATACGTCATAATATATTATGTTACTTTGTTTAGTTCATGTCACACTAATACTGCATTCTATGAAATCTGACATAATGCAGCATACATGATGGAATGTGATATGACGTAAAACAACACAAGTGAAATGAAGTAAACCAAGCAATTTCTGACATTTTATATTTCTGTAAAATTTGCATTTGTAGAGTAATTATAAAAATGCATTTCTGTAACTTCTGGTTTACTAATTGGCTATGGATAAGTTGTGCTGTTATTGTCAATGATTGTCAGATACAGTAGCAGCACTAATGCTGAAATAACGTATTTGGTGCTCTTTTGAGGTTCTATTCCCACAATATGTCTTAGTTCCCTTTAAATTGAGACATCAGGAATACCTCATTTCTGTTTCTTCTACTGTGTTCTGAAGAAAAAGGCAAAACATATTCATATTATGAGCCAGTCCTAACCCCTACAATAGCTGCATGAGTTGTAATTCTGTAAGTACTGTCTCAAGGTGTTGGGCATCAGTAGCTCCTCCCTCCCCTTTGGACTTCCTCCTCACACCCCTTCACTTTCTTGAAGGCCTATCAAAGGCCCCAGCCCCCATCAACGGACAGTGACAGCCACTCATTAGAAACCAAAGGTCACATAGTTGGTGGTTATAAAGCTGTCATCGTCTGGATTCTTATAATGGAACTTATTTACCACTGGTGTTGCTGCTACTTAATCATTGATAAAAAGAACACAACCTATTGATTCTGGACCCAGTGTATTGAAAATGCAGAAGCTTTTGTATGTACAAGTCAACTCAAATTTGTTTAAACCTATTGATATTTATATAGAAGGAGCCAGTGCTCTAACTTTTGGTGGCACATCATTAGATTGTAAGTTCTCTGGGGCAGAGACCATCTTTTTGTTCTGTTTATACAGTACCTACCATGTTGGGCTCCTGGTCCATGTTTGGGGCTCTCTTAGGTGCTACTGCCATATGAACAAATAAATGATTATAAAATTGATATAGTGTTTTTCCTTTACTAGAAAAAGAAGAAACAAGAACTAATATCTTACTGCAATAGAAATGACAGGGATACTTGTAATTCACTGAGGAGTATTGCTGTAAGAAATTTTAAAATAGCATTTCATTAGAGAATGCAGAGTGAAACAAACATTTTCAGCCTCTTTATCTAAATAGTTGCATTTCCTATTTTAAGTCAAGTAAAACAATACTGAGAAAATAAAATTTATCTGCATCTAGAGTATTTTAATATAAATTAGTGCAGACATTGTCAGCTCTTTGGTTTAAAGGACTGGCTATCAACTGTTTTTTATTTTGTGAAGTTCTTGTCAAGTTTATAATTAATTTTACTTTACAATTTCATAGAATATTCATTTTTTCATATTTTTAGAATGATATAAAAGGTGGTAAGAGTCCGCAGAACAAAGAAAAACGTTTCAAAGAGATCAGTACAGACACTCCAGGACCTGGAAGCTATAACCAACCTCCTGCTGTGGGGTTAGAGATTAATAACAGGAAGCAGAAAGAGCCTAAAGAACATAGTCAACTGGTATGTTAATAAAAAAGGATGATGCAATATTAATTCTTTTTCTCAAAATTTGATATTGATCACAAATGTTAACATAAAATGTATAAAAACACTAGTAAACATATTACTGAACTTAATCTTTTCAAAACCAGCCTGAAGTGGTACAGTTGCATACCTACAGTGGTGCTCACAATTATCACAAGACAGATCGGGTGATGGGAGGAAGCTGAATTAATGTGGGGAAAATAAATGAAAGCAAGCAATAACCTATAGAACTACTATGAAACCATTTCAAATAAGAATAAATCTTTTAAAAGACTAATCTTCCAGTATACACTAAAAGTACGATCTTCTCTTCGCCTGATTCAGAGGAGGGATGTGCATCAACTTCTCCTACCTCCCAGAGGAGTGCCTCAATCACCACACTATAGAGTAATTCTCACTTGTTCTCTTTGGTCCAAGAGATATTTACATATTTACAGGGCTGCCCAGAGGATTCAGGGGGCCTGGGGCAAAGCAATTTTGGGGGCCCCTTCCATAAGAAAAAGTTGCAATACTATAGAATACTATATTCTCGTGGGGGCCCCTGTGGGGCCTGGGGCAAATTGCCCCACTTACCCCCCCCCCTCACCCTCCCCGGGCGGCCCTGCATATTTATGCAAAGTGGAATGGTGTCAACAGGTGAGGTTGAGGAAAATAGCATGTAGCCTGGTGGTTAGGGCGCTCACCTGGCAGGGGAGAGAACCAAGTTCAAGGCCCTTCTCTGAGGAATACTTAAGTGTCTATACGAAGTAGAAAGCTTCAACAGGAGAGATCAAGAGCAACACAACCCAGAAAAATCTATAGCCTGGTGGTCCTGATGCTAACCTGGGAGTGGGGAGGTAAGACTTCAAAGCTAGCTCAGGTATGCCTACCTGTGGTGCAGTTACACCTCCCGACTGTTGTTAGACATACCCTTAGGGAGCAGTCAGAAGGTTACTTGGTGCTTCCCCATTGGCTGCCGTGCATGTGATTACCTGTACTGGCCCTTTCCCTGGCAGAGCAGTAGAATTTCATTGGTTTGTGTTTGAGTAGTGTGCAGACTCAAAAATCCATGTTCAGCACAGATTTGGAGGTCTGACATTAACTGAAATAGGGGATAGCAACATTTTAATTTATATAAGTTAAATTTATGGTTACCAGAAAGTTTTTTAAGAGCGTCTGTAGTTAACTTCAAATAGAGTAGAACTCCTTAGATGTGTTTTGCATCATTGCTTTATTGTATCATTCTTTATGTCCCAGCTTTCCTCATGTGACTTTTATTTGTAATTTATCAGCATGGCAGTTGAATTACCTTTAGGTCATAAATGACAAAAGTTTATTGCTCATTTGGCAGCAATAGATCACTGAAAGAAATGAGATTACAGTCAATTATATAGGAAGGTACTAATGTAATCATAAAGATTACAGTGTAAATTTTATTTTACCAAACTATTAGTAGAATTTATACCTACACAAATAAACAGATCAGAAATTTGAAGTTAGCTGAAAAGGGATAATATCAAATTGGGGAAGTCTACACAGAAAAATAAAGTAAAATTTTCACTCTGCCAATAAGACTATATGAACGCAAAGTGCTGTATTGTTGTTATCCTTCTACATATGTGACATTATAAGGTTCAGTGGTTACTTAATGATTCACTAGTACACTGACATCTATTAAAAGTACATGTGCTTCAAAACATAAAAATGAAAAGTTAATATTCTAGACCACCTTTTTAATAAAGTGTAGGGCTGTATCTTTTTCTTTGGGTGCATTCACCCTCAGTTTATGCAACATGGATGGAATGTGTTTGTGATCTAATTTAAAGCACAATCTAATTGTTTTTACAGAGGACTGCTGGCAGTATAAAAGTCTACCGAAAAGTGGATGGTCCCTCTATCCCTTCTCCAGGCCAAGCATTTGGGTATGAAGAAGCTGAGGATGGCACTCTTATTAAACAATACCCACCTCAAAGAGATGTGACATTGGGCCCAGCATACTATCAACCAGTAATTGTAAGTAATTTTAGAACAATTTCATAAGACTGGCTACAGGATTACAAAATAGTTTAAGGTTTATCTTTAACTATAAAATGTTGTCATGACATGTTTTCTCTTAAGAGTGAAAGTTAATGGTATTGGTACCATTATATATTTTGGGCTGGCTACAGAGCCAATTTCATTTTTGATTTATATGGGTGCAACTCCATTGAAAGAAGTCGAGTGGGACCTACTTGACTATTGCTGAATTTGGCACAAAGAATAGAGAACAGTATAGATTTTAAAGGTCGTTGCTACTACCTCTTCTAGTTTCACCTGTCTGGAAAGGGAACACGAAAGTAGCCACTAGTTTAGCAAGCAATGCTGTAAAGAGTACAAGGGCTGAATTAAGAAGAAATGTGCTTGTGGGCTGGACAAACCGTCCTCTTCTGGTCCCACCAGTTTCTGCAGAATTCAAGATTTCTTTTTTAAATAAATTCAGTTTCTAGCTCTTTTGGTGGCAAAGATATCTTTCTGAATACCAAGTTGAGGCAGTTGTCTTAAGGAGTCTACAGACAGACTGAAAATAGCTTTAAGGGATACAAACTGCCTCAGATAAAAGGCCCTACCAATTTCATGGTCCATTTTGGTCAATTTCATGGTCATGGGATTTTAAAAATTATAAATTTAATGATTTCAGCTATTTAAATCTGAAATTTCACGGTGTTGTAATTGTAGGGGTCTTGACCCAAAAAGGAGTTGGTGGGTGGGGTTGCAAGTTAAATGTAGGCAGGGTTGTGGTACTGCTACCCTTACTTCTGCACTGCTGGTGGTGGTGGTGCTGCCTTCAGAGCTGGACAGCTGGAGAGTGGTGGCTACTGGCTGAGAGCCCAGCTCTGAAGGCAGAGCCACCACCAGCACAGAAGTAAGCATGGTGCAGAAGTAAGGATGGCATGGTATGGTATTGCCACCCTTACTTCTGTGCTGCTGCTGGTGGGGCGCTGCCTTCAACTGCCCAGCCAAGAGCACAGAAGTAAGGGTGGCAATACTACAACCCTCCTAAAATAACCTTGCACCCCCCCCCCCGCCCTCCATGCAACTCCCTTTTGGGTCAGGACCCCCAATTTGAGAAACGCTGGTCTCCCCCCATGAAATCTGTATAGTATAGGGTAAAAGCAAACAAAAGACCAGATTTCACGGGGGGAGATCAGATTTCACGGTCTGTGATGCGTTTTTCATGGTTGTGAATTTGGTAGGACACTACTTATATATCTAAATAGGCTGTTTATGCTGAAGCAAGTTAGATGTTTTGACAAACTATTTTGATGTTGATAATTTTAGCAAAAATATTCATCTCCTCTGGGATTGCAGCCAGAGCTAGAGTAGAATACTACCATTCTTCTCCTTCACTCCAGTCTCTTCCCTGAACGAGTGGTAGATGAAATAAAACTAATAGCAAGTAAACAATAGTCAAACTCTTATCCATAGTTTGTTTTGTAGTCTTCTGTATTTTTGTCACGTTGCTTTGCATGGTGCATAGAGTAATTAATAATCTCATTATTTGCCAGTTATCACAAAGAATGATGTGGGCTGCTGGGGCAACTGAGAGCAGTTTTGTACTCTCAATGCATCTCCTGCTACTGCCAGGGCAGTGTGGAGGAAAAGGAGGAGGTGGCCACACTTGAATGTAGATAGATGAGGAAGAGGGGAGAGTGGGAGAGAGAGAGAGCAAGCTGGGGTGGGGAAGACAGGAACAGGAGAAGAGGGAGATAGGGACATAAGGGCACAGGCTGGAGTAGGACATTCTAAAGCAGGGGTGGCAAACCTGAGCCTGGGAAGGATCCAGAATTTACCAATGTTCATTGCCAAAGAGCCACAGTAATATGTCAGTAGCCCCCCATTAGCTTCCCCCCCCCGCTCCCAGTGCCTCCCACCCACCGGTGGCCCCACTAATCAGCGCCTCCCCCCCTCCCCGTGCCTCCCGATCAGCTGTTTTGTGGCATGCAGGAGGATCTGGGGGGGAACGGGGTAGGAACGAAGGTACGGCAGGCTCAGGGGAAGGGGCGGGAAGGGGTGGAGTGGGGGCAGGGCCTGTGGCAGAGCCAGGGGTTGAGCAGTGAGCACCTCCCGGCACATTTGAAAGTTGGCTCCTGTAGCTCCAGCCCTGGAGTCGGTGCCTATAGAAGGAGCCGCATATTAACTTCTGAAGAGCCATATGGGTTGGCTACCCCTGTTCTAAAGTATGGAGGCAGGATGGGGCAGGATGGGAAGATGATGCAGAAGGGTCTATAACCATTAGAGCACAGTCCCATTCAGAACCTGGAATACTCGTGTAACATTTTCATCATCTTATTTTAAAGCAATATGATTTTGACTTATGTTTTGTAGTTTCTCTGCAAGGGCTTGATCTTGCAATGTGCTGAGCATTTGGCCCAAATCCAGCAAAGCACTTAAGTGAATGTGTTACTAGAAGTATATGAGTAGTCCCATTGACTTTAATGAAACTTCTTACGTACTTAAAGTTATGAATGTGCTTAACTCGGATGCTTTATCTGGGGCAGACTGCTTAGACCCTTGTATGATTGTATCTCAAAGTGTAAAGTTTATCCTGAAGTTTAGAGATAGCAGTGCACATGCCTCTAATTTGAGGTTAATTCTTTTGTAAAGTGGTTTAATAATGAATAACTCTGTCTGGAGAGACATCTGAGAGAAGTCTTGTTCACTTGTAATTGAACCCTGGTTGATTACAATTACTTATGTGCTGGAGATTGGGAAATGGCTGTAGAGAAACACAGCCACGGCTGTCTTCATAGAATCATAGAATATCAGGGTTGGAAGGGACCTCAGGAGGTCATTTAGTCCAACACCCTGCTCAAAGCAGGACCACTCCCCAACTAAATCATCACAGCCAGGGCTTTGTCAAGCCTGACCTTAAAAACCTGTAAGGAAGGAGATTCCACCACCTCCCTAGGTAACCCATCCCAGTGCTTCACCACACGCCTAGTGAAAAAGTGTTTCCTAATATCCAACCTAAACCTCCCCCACTGCAACTTGAGACCATTACTCCTTGTTCTGTCATCTGGTACCACTGAGAACAGTCTAGATCCATCCTCTTTGGAACCCCCTTTCTGGTAGTTGAAAGCAGCTATCAAATCCCCCCTCATTCTTCTCTTCTGCAGACTAAACAATCCCACTTCCCTCAGCCTCTCCTCATAAGTCATGTGCTCCAGCCCCCTAATCATTTTTGTTGCCCTCCGCTGGACTCTATCCAATTTTTCCACACCTTTCTTGTAGTGTGGGGCCCAAAACAGGACACACTACTCCAGATGAGGCCTCACCAATGTCGAATAGAGGGGAATGATCATGTCCCTCGATCTGCTGGCAATGCCCCTACTTATACAGCCCAAAATGCCGTTAGCCTTCGTGGCAACAAGAGCACACTGTTGACTCATATCTAGCTTCTCATCCACTATAACCCCTAGGTCCTTTTCTGCAGAACTGCCGCCTAGCCATTCGGTCCCTAGTCTGTAGCAGTGCATGGGATTCTTCTGTCCTAAGTGCAGGACTCTGCACTTGTCCTTGTTGAACCTCATCAGATTTCTTTTGGCCCAATCCTCTAATTTATCTATGTCCCTCTGTATCCTATCCCTACCCTCCAGCATATCTACCACTCCTCCCAGTTTAGTGTCATCTGCAAACGTGCTGAGGGTGCAGTCCACGCCATCCTCCAGATCATTAATGAAGATACTGAACAAAACCGGCCCCTGGACCGACCCTTGGTTGATACCGGCTGCCAACTAGACATGGAGCCATTGATCACTACCCATTGAGCCTGATGATCTAGCCAGCTTTCTATCCACCTTATAGTCCATTCATCCAGCCCATACTTCTTTAACTTGCCGACAAGAATACTGTGATGTTCCCCTAGAATCCTCTGTCAGGACTCCAATTCTACTCCAGTCCCCGTGATAGACTGAGACTGATTTTTTACTTTTTTAAAAAGCTTTGTTAAAGTCAAGGAATAACACGTCCACTGCTTTCCCCACAGAGCCAGTTATCTCATCATAGAAGGCAATTAGGTTAGTCAGGCATGACTTGCCCTTGGTGAATCCATGCTGACTGTTTCTGATCACTTTCCTCTCCTCTAAGTGCTTCAGAATTAATTCCTTGAGAACCTGCTCCATGATTTCTCCAGGCACTGAGGTGAGACTGACTGGCCTGTATTTCCCCGGATCCTCCATCTTCCCTTTTTTAAAGATGGGCACTACATTAGCCTTTTTCCAGTCATCTGGGACCTCCCCTGATCCCTATGAGTTTTCAAAGATAATGGCCAATGGCTCTGCAATCACATCAGCCAACTCCTTTAGCACCCTCGGATGCAGCGCATCCAGCCCCATGGACTTGGGCTCGTCCAGCTTTTCTAAATAGTCCCGAACCACTTCTTTCTCCACAGAGGGCTGGTCACCTCCTCCCCATGCTGTGCTGCCCAGTGCAGTAGTCTGGGAGCTGACCTTGTTCGTGAAGACAGAGGCAAAAAAAGCATTGAGTACTTTACCTTTTTCCACATCCTCTGTCACTAGGTTGCCTCCCTCATTCATTCAGTAAAGGGCCCACACTTTCCTTGACTTTCTTTTTGTTGCTAACATACCTGAAGAAACCCTTCTTGTTACTCTTAACATCTCTTGCTAGCTGCAACTCCAAGTGTGATTTGGCCTTCCTGATTTCACTCCTGCATGCCTGAGCAATATTTTTATACTCCTCCCTAGTCCAATCTTCCACTTCTTGTAAGCTTCTTTTTTTGTGTTTAAGATCAGCAAGGATTTCACTGTTAAGCCAAGCTGGTCCCCTGCCATATTTACTATTCTTTCTACACATCGGGATGGTTTGTTCCTGCAACCTCAATAAGGATTCTTTAAAATACAGCCAGCTCTCCTGGACTCCTTTCCCCCTCATGTTATTCTCCCAGGGGATCCTGCTCATCAGTTCCCCGAAGGAGTCAAAGTCTGCTTTTCTGAAGTCCAGGGTCTGTATTCTGCTGCTCTCCTTTCTTCCTTGTGTCAGGATCCTGAACTCGACCATCTCATGGTCACTGCCTCCCAGGTTCCCGGCCACTTTTTCTTCCCCTACTAATTCTTCCATGTTTGTGAGCAGCAGGTCAAGAAGAGCTCTGCCCCTAGTTGGTTCCTCCAGTACTTGCACCAGGAAATTGCCCCCTACACTTTTCAAAAATGTCCTGGATTGTCTGTGCACTGCTGTATTGCTCTCCCAGCAGATATCAGGGTGATTAAAGTCTCCCATGAGAACCAGGGCCTGAGATCTAGTAACTTCTGTTAGTTGCCTGAAGAAAGCCTTGTTCACCTCATCCCCCTGGTCTGGTGGTCTATAGCAGACTCCCACCACGACATCATCCTTGTTGCTCACACTTCTAAATTTAATCCAGAGACTCTCAGGTTTTTCTGTAGTTTCACACCGGAGCTCTGAGCAGTCATACTGCTCTTACATACAGTGCAACTCCCCCACCTTTTCTGCCCTGCCTGTCCTTCCTGAACAGTTTATATCCATCCATGACAGTACTCCAGTGATGTGAGTTATCACATCATAGTTCCTTGACTGTGCCAGGACTTCCAGTTCTCCCTGCTTGTTTCCTAGGCTTCTTGCATTTGGGTATAGGTCCTTAAGATAACTCGCTGATCGTCCTGCTTTCTCAGTATGAGGCAGGAGTCCTCCCATCTTGCACTCTCCTGCTCGTGCTTCCTCCCAGCATCCCACTTCCCCACTTACCTCAGGGCTTTGGTCTCCTACCCCTGGTGAACCTAGTTTAAAGCCCTCCTGCTTGCGAAGATGCAACGAAGAGAGGGAAGAGCAGTCCTACTCTGTGAAACACAAGAGCGTTTATGGCTGTTTTGTGTTTTCAGGGTCTTAATTTGCTTTGGCACCATCGTTTATTTTTTAAAGAGTAAACCATCACTGTAAAAAACAAACAAACACACAACCCCCCTAGTATGTTCTTTAGTAAAATCTGGAAACTTTAATGAAAAAAAAGACATAAGTCCAAAATAAAAAAGGATCCAGCAAAGAAGTCTGTACAACTCATTAGTACAGAAATGGCATCTCTGTTAGACTTTTGGGCACCACCTTACTTGTTTTAATCATAATGCCCATCAGAGACTCCACTTTTTTCCCCCCAGTAGAATGTTAACATAAATCAGGATATTGAAATAGTATGGGTTAAAATTTTCACAGATTTCTTGGGAATTTGGTTGTTTGACTTCCATTAACATTTATGAGAATTAAACATCCAAATCACAGTTGACTTGCAAAGAATGTTTATTCCAAAGGGCATTGGGACCAAGTCTTTATTTTTTAAGTGTTCTATGAAGACTTGTAGTCCAATCTTTGATTGTTTTAGTTTGATCCCAAATGACTGAGTACCCAAAACATTAGTTACTGTCTTCAAGGGTTTTCAGACAGATAAGTCCCCTCTATAGCTGAAAGCCCCTAAAGCAGATGCTATGTCTTTGCTGCCAACAAAGTATTCTCTTTACTATGGAATAACTAACATGCATTAGCTGTCCTGCTGTAAAATACTAGTGAAGACATGGCACTGTAGTTTCTACCACAAGGTTAATAAGAGAAGTGGACCGTGGATGGGGAGTATAGGATTGACCTTGCCTAGCTCACCTTGCGATTAAAAACGGCAGTGCCATGTCTTCACTAGGATTTTGCAGTGGGATAGCTAATCTGTGTTAGTTATTGCACAGTAAAAACACAACTTTTTTGGCAGTGAAGACAAAGCTTTAGACTACTATAAAGCCAACATGGGAAAGTAGACCACTGAAATGTTGACCACTGGGTAAGTGAGAGAAAGGAAAAGAAAGTTACCATTATGCTGTTGGTAGCAACAGCTGCTCTCTCATCTTAAAGGGCTAGACTGTTGATTAAATTCCCTTATACTTTTATTAGACCATAACTAGGCCAATTAGAAGGCCCAGTTTTTGGAAAAGTCCATTGGGTCAGGTACTTTTTTGGGTATTAGAAGGACAAAAAAGCATGGAGCCATGGATGTGGAGGGAAGGTTTGAAGCTGAGATCTGGAATAAAAATGCCTGGAGATAGCTCCTTCCTCCAAAGTCAGAACAGAGTCAGTACTCACCTATTATTGCTGAACTGGATGTCCTGCACCCCCAAGAAGGAAATTTCTTGATCAAAACCAAAAGGCAGTCACACCTTAGATACTGATATTTCCCTGATCCTTCAGGGAACTAATGACCATTCTGGTCCTTCAGGGAGGGAAAGGATCTGCTGTTATTTAGCAATGTAATGCTAACTTTCTTTTTTATTTTCTATGGGTGGTGTGTCATTTGTTGGTTCTCTCACATCAGGCTTATATAGTGATTTCTGCTTTAAAAGATTTGTAAGTTAACAAGGATTTTCTCTTTATGGATTTCTGGTGGGATGACTTTGTTTTTGGTGATCAGCTGGAATGGATTTGACCAAATGTCTGGATCTCTCAGAGTTAAGGAATCACATGTTTGTAGCTTATGAATATTAAACTGAACTAAAAACAACCAAGGCAATATGTTACACTGACAAATTTTTCTGCAAAAACAGTACAAATGTATATGTCACTAGTTATTTAATGTAGCTCATCTGCAAAATGCATGTGATGCAAAAGTTGTTTAGATTCTGTGTTTTGTAAGAGGTCTCTTGAAGCTTTCCCTCTTTGTTTTGTCTTGTGTAAATTTTTGCCCATTTCTGTTTGTTGTCTGTGATAGGGTGCTATCAGCAGCATCCTAATCACTGACATTTCTACAGACTGGAGAAGGCTGCAGGCCCAGCTGAGGGCAATTATACACTTTCTGTTGAGGGACTGTGAGCACCTGGGTGACAATCACTGGGCTAACAAGGTAATTGGGGAGAATATAAGGGGAGGAAATAGGAAGCAAGGGGTAGCTCAGAAGGAGGCTCAGAGGGTGAGCTTGTGCAGAGGAGTGAGGGCTGCATGGAAGCCTACTGTTGTTGTAAGCCTGCATTGCACAATATTATTATGTAAGAGAGGAATAAATACATATCTTGATGAAAGATAAGCAGCCTGGTGTGTGTTTGTGACTGTGAAACTACCTAAACTAGCCAGGCAGTGCAATTCACTGGGTAGTGATGAAGGTGCCCTGTGAGTGTCCCAGTCAGTGGCATTTGTCTTGAACAAGATGTAATACAAAGTTCTGTATTTTAGCTGAATGGCATATAATCATTGTTCTTTGTTACAATTGCATTGTGGTTTTGAGTCCTTTACATATCGCCCTTTTTAACTCAAAACTTCACCTTATTCATAGTAATGGGAGACAGTAATTTTTAGTTTGTAATTAACAAAAATAAATATGGGAATAATTCAGCACTTCTTTGTAGTTAGTGTTTATTCCCTGAAATTATTTTTCCAGCAAGTGCATTAGGGGGCAGCAGAGTCATTAAGTTGACTCCATTCCTAATGATTTCCAAGTGTTATATTTTAACATTGAACAGGAGTTGAAGTTGTTAGCTTTTCCATTTGAAATCCCATTTTCTATGGGTGTATTATGCTGCTACTACAGCAGAGTCTTCATGTAATACTTCACATTTTCAAAGCACTATACAAAGATAAATAACCTTACAAAATACCTGTGTGAGAAAGGTAAATTTTATTTCAGTTTACAGATAGGTTAAATGACATTCAAAGCTGCACAGTAAAATTAGTGTTTGAGCTTGGATCAGACTTAAGAATTCCTGGCTCTCAGACCTCAGATGTTTCACTGGAGCATTCTACCTTACTGTATGTTGGTTGTTTAAAAGTGGGTGGGGGAACACTCTGGCAAAAGCTTGCTATCAGGGGCGGCTCCAGGCACCAGCGCAGCCAGGGCCGGCGCTTCCATTTAGGCGACCTAGGCGGTCGCCTAGGGCGCCAGGATTTGGGGGGGCGGCATTTTGCCGCCCTTGGCGGCAATTCGGCGGCGGGGGGGTCCTTCCGCGCTCCGGGTCTTCAGCAGCAATTCTGCGGCGGGTCCTTCGCTCGTTCCGGGATCCGCCGCCGAACTGCCCCGAAGACCAGGAGTGCGGAAGGACCCTCCCGCCGCAGAATTGCCGACAACGACCGGGAGCGTGGAAGGACCCCCGCCTAGGGTGCCAAAAACCCTGGTGCCGCTCCTGAGCACAGCAAGCGCGTGCCTGGGGCGGCAAGCTGCGGGGGGCGGTGTGCCGGTCGCCATGAGGGCGGCAGTCAGGTGGGCCTTCGGCGGCATGCCTGCAGGAGGTCCACCAGTCCCACGGCTTCGGCGGCAATTTGGCAGCGGGTACGCTGAAGGTGCGGGACCGGCAGATCACCTGCAGGCGTGCCGCCGAAGGCCGCCTGACTGCCGTGCTTCAGGTGGCAAAAAGCATAGAGCCGTCCCTGCTTGCTATACAAGGTTTTATTCAAAGTTCACATTTCTGTATAACTTTAAAAAATCATATTTATTTAGACATTTTACATTCTAAATGTAAAAGAATAAATTATTCTGGTTTCCAAAAACTTAAAATGGTTTTGATTTTTAAAAAACTGTCAATCATTTAGTAACTGATAAATCTGAATATTTTTTTAACATTTTGATCCATACTGAGATTAATGGACACAATAGGGTTTCTGAAATTTTCAATAGAGAATTCTGTACAATTTGCTTTCTAAATGCCAAGTGGTGCTGTAAAGAATTTTTAAAATAATACTGTGCTTATGATGGAGTTGAAGAAAGTTTTCTTCACCGCCAACATAGTTTCGTCAAAGTCCCGACTACTGGATCTCTATACTGTATATATATTTGGGGTGTCTTCACCATGACACTATCTAGTGTTTTGCACTGTGAGACATTTCTATCTATTTTATGGACAAGTCTGATTGTATTCATAGAGAGTTGACTGCTTCTGAGGTAACTGGTCTGTGATGAGAGGTAGACAACAAATGTTGAGAGGTTCTGTCAGAACTTTAGATTTCAGTCTACAAACCAGGTCTGTATCCTTCATTGGTTGAAGAAGGGAAAAAAACCAACAACTTACCTTGCAAGGGAATACAGAAGAATATCCGTTCTCTTATTGGTGGGGATTATCAACATCTCGCTACACAAGGTGCTTAAGTGCTTTTCTAAATAAGAACCTGAGTGTAGATAATCTTGCCAATTATTCCTGTCTCTAACTTGCTTTCTTTAGGAATAGGTTATAAGTTAACAGTGAGGCAGCTCTGCATTTTTTTTTTTTTTTTGTGCTTGTGGGTGTGGGTTTTTTATTTATTTATTTATTTTTTTAGTCCTCCGATTTCCTCGATTATTTTAGCCTGATTTTAAGATCTGGATACTGTTTTTGGGAATGGGCAAAGACCAGGGGTGAGAGCCTGGCTGTGCTGAAGGCAATGATAAAACTTCCACTGACTTGGCTTACAGCCTTGTTCGGGATAGAAGTAATCATGTTTAAGTATTTTCATTCTTCTGTGTCTGACTGGGCTCAAAGGGTCGAACTGGGCAACTGCTCATTTGTCTTGAGGGCTCTCTTACGTAGAGGTACTATGAGGCTGTGATTTGTAACTTTTATTTCAATATAGATACAGTTTGTTATATATTACAGATAATCTTTCTAACCACAATAAGTAGTTTCTGTAGGATTTGTTAATATCTTGATTTTGAAAATATTGCTTGTGGGACTACATAAGTAATAACAATCCCAGTCTATGTTTTCATCAGTGAATATACATGGCAGGCATACACCAGCATTTCAGAACTGGAGAGTTTTACTGTAGTAATAAATGAGTTCCTTTTTTTATAATAACTTTTCTGAAAATTGGATTTTTTAAGAACACCTATATATTTACAAAAGTTGTATCTGTTTAAATTATATTTTTTACTTATTGTTTCCCTTCATCCAATAAGAGGCTTAGTTAACAAAACAATATAAAACAATATTCGAAAAGAAATAAAATGATAAAAAGCCCAAACAAAGTTGACAATATATTTAAAATATTTTTCAGGTATTCTTTTCTTTCAGTATGTATATGGAGTGCCTGTGGTAGTCTATTTTTCCTAGATTACTGAGTTTCTTTGCTTATAGAGAGATGGTGTGGGAGAGCTGTATAGCTTTTTCATTATATTAATGTGTGCACTACTTTAGTCTAGACCTTCCCTTCTGATCCTTCTTTCCTTCATCTGCTACTGTTCTCATGTCACTCCCCTGGGTTGGCCTAGTCTTTCCCCATGGGTACTATTTTGGATAAGCTAGGGTGACCAGACAGCAAATGTGAAAAATTGGGATGGGGGTGGGGGGTAATAAGAGCCTATATAAGAAAAAGACCCAAAAATTGGGACTGTCCCTATAAAATCAGGACATCTGGTTACCCTAGGATAAGCAATTGAATTCCCAAAGCACTCTGAGTTTCAACCTGATCTAAGGCCTCAGTCCAGCAAAGCACTTAAGCAAGTGTATAACTATAAGCATGTGAGTAGCCCTGATGACTACTACTCACGTGCTTTAAGATAAACATATTTAGGTACTTTGGTGGATTGGGGTGGCTTATATGCAGTACTAATAAAAATCTGTCACTCCTCCTTGTGATACTGGGCCAGACCCTTTGATACTGATGGAGCTCTGCAGAGACTTTAATGAAAGTAACCATTTGCTATTTTTATAATACAAATACTTAAGTTGTTTAAACTGGTGTGTCAGTGCTTTAAGAGTTAGTTTAAAAAAAGTACAGGTTTGTTTTCTGTGTTTCTTCCAGGGAGCCATGTGAAGGGTTGACATGTTGGTAGCTGCTGTAGAGATGTACTGGTGGGGTCTCAGGCTTGGACTTAGGGAACTCTTTGGAAATTGGGCTGTTTGCCCGTAAAATACAGGGTGGAGGGAAATGTGCTAGTACAATGTGATGAGGACAGACTGGATGAATAGAGCAGCGGAATGGAGAGGTCTGACCTGAGAGCTGTACTCTATGCTAAAGAAACAGGATCTGCAAAAGGCTTATTCCCATTATGAAGATGGTGGGATTAGTAGCTCAAGTTAGGAAAAGGGTAGAAAAATAGCTAAATCGGATGCATGATTTTTTTTTTTTTTTTTTTTTAGATTTCTTTAAATATAATTTAAAATACATTTACACAAAATTATAGTTTATTTCACAAATTACATATTTCATGAAGTAGTGTAGTGAGCTGGTTATAAAGGCTCCATACGTCCAATGCGTGTGTATGTGTATGCAGTTAGTTTGTCCACATCTTCAGGCAATTAGGTCACAGTTTTAATCCAACCCATTTTATGACTACACATACATAAAGTTTTAGGTAATATTTCAGAATATGAAACACACATTTTGCTTCCATTTAAAACAGCATGTGGAATCATCCCAAATCTGCTTTTCAAAGTTGGGTATTCAAGCTAAGAATATGGCTGGAGTCTGACACTGACATATTAGCTAATGTTGGAATCATGCTGGGAACTACCTGCATGCTTCAACACTGGAAGGCAGTCCATTAGTGCCTGAAATTAATGCACTCTGGGACTTTTAATTCTTCACGGAATCTATTTCCATATTTAATTACGGGAAAGTCAGAGAAAAAAGTTACAAAGCACCTTCTTCATCTATTTCATTGTCAACGGGAGTGGCGATTAGCAATTCTTCTTCAAGTTATACTGCAATGTTCACTTAAAATAATGCAGCTCCTTGCTGAGTTTGCTTCAATTAAGCCATATTTTATTTGCTAATGACTTACCAAATTGACAATGACCTTGAAGTTGGTATTGTCAACACTTCTTGGCATAAAGAGCTTGGTGATTTAGAGTTATTAAGAGTGCATCAATTTATTCTTCAGTCTATGACAGTATTTCTAAAAGGCTTTTTAATTCCATTACAGATGGGATATTTTACCTGAGTAATGCACAGGGTTGTGAGTTAAGTAGTAGTCAATTTATATTATTTTTAATGCAGAGTTTTAATCTGTGCATGTAAGACAATGATTTTTTAAAAGTGTTTTGAGTTTCAAAAGGAATAGGTAGTTATTGGATCACCTTTAAAATTGCTTTCATTGTGGAACTGCTTGAATCACTAAAAATGCTCTTTCTTGATGTCAAATGTTTGTGGGCTCCAAGATTCTTGCATATTTCTAAACATTTAAGTATTGGATTTCAGTGTGGAATGAAAAAAGCATACTGTATGACACTCCATCAGGAAAAAAATTTCAACAATTAAAAAAAAATGTGTAAATGATTTAATCTTTGTCAAAGCCATTGGTGACAGTAAAATTGAGCTTAGTAATAAATGAAAAGTTAATTCTTTATGAAGTTTGTTCAATAACCTTAAATACAAGAGATTCAGTAATTCATTTACATTTATATTGGTTTATAACTTTGTACACTTTGTCAGATAATCATGCCATAAAAGTAAAACTAAAGGTCTGCATAATTATGAAGTAAGCTGTAGTGGCTGAGTAGAAAGTTTTAGGTCATTAAAATAACATAGGACAAATCACTGTGATAATGAACTTTAGAGTGTCTGTCATTAAAACTACTTCTGTATTTCTCAATACATGGTTTTTCCACACTCCCCCTTTCGGAAGGTGATGTTGCATGTCTTTTTAATCCAAATACACAATGCATACATAATTAAACTGCCAACTCATGCAGGTTTGCCTTTGGGGATTTTATCATTAGTTAGGCCTGGTCTACACTATGACTTTAATTCGGATTTAGCAGCGTTAAATCGAATTAACCCTGCACCCGTCCACACAGCGGAGCTATTTATTTCGAAATAAAGGGCTCTTAAAATCGATTTCTGTTCTCCACCCCGACGAGCGGAGTAGCGCCAAAATCGATTTTGTCAATTCGAATTAGGGTTAGTGTGGCCGCAATTCGATGGTATTGGCCTCCGGGAGCTGTCCCAGAGTGCACCATTGTGACCGCTCTGGACAGCAATCTGAACTCGCATGCACTGGCCAGGTAGACAGGAAAAGCCCCAGGAAAATTTGAATTTCATTTCCTGTTTGCCCAGCGTGGAGAGCACAGGTGACCACAGATACCTCAGCTCATCAGCACAGGTAACCATGCAGGCTGATAATCGAAAAAGAGCACCAGCATGGACCGCACGGGAGGTACTGGAGCTGATCGCTATATGGGGAGAGGATTCAGTGCTAGCAGAACTTAGTTCGAAAAGACGAAATGCCAAAACTTTTGAAAAAATCTCCAAGGGCATGATGGAGAGAGGCCACAATAGGGACTCGGATCAGTGCCGTGTGAAAGTCAAGGAGCTCAGACAAGCCTATCAAAAAACAAAGGAGGCAAACGGTCGCTCCGGGTCAGAGCCACGGACATGCCGCTTCTACGCCGAGCTGCATGCAATTCTAGGGGGGGCCGCCACCACTACCCCACCTGTGACCGTGGATTCCGGGTCGGGGATAGTCTCATCAGCTACAGGAGGAGGAGGACGAGCTTGCAGAGAGCACCCAGCACTCCGTTCTCCCCAACAGCCAGGATCTTTGTCTCAGCCTGACTGAAGTACCCTCCCAAGCCTCCCAAGCCAGTAGCCAAGACCATGACCCCATGGAAGGGACCTCAGGTGAGTTTACCTTTTAAAATATAAAACATGGTTTAAAAGCAAGCGTTTTTTAATTATTAATTTGCCCTGAGGACTTGGGATGCATTCGCGGCCAGTACAGCTACTGGAAAAGTCTGTTAACGTGTCTGGGGATGGAGCGGAAATCCTCCAGGGACATCTCCATGAAGCTCTCCTGGAGGTACTCCAAAAGCCTTGCCACAAGATTTCTGGGCAGTGCAGCCTTATTCCGTCCTCCATGGTAGGACACTTGACCACGCCATGCTTGCAGCAAGTAATCTGGTATCATTGCCTGACAAAGCCTGGCAGCGTATGGTCATGTTTGCTGGCATTCAAGCAACATCCGTTCTTTATCTTGCTGTGTAATCCTCAGGAGAGTGATATCGCTCATGGTAACCTGGTTGAAATACGGGAACTTAATTAAGGGGACAGAGGTGGCCGTTCCTACTGGGCTGTTTGCCTGTGGCTGAAAAGAAATCCTTCCCTGCAGTTAGCCAAGCACGGGGGGGGGGGGAATTGGCCCTGAGCTTTTCGCGTTTGGCTAGCAGGGATCTTCCCTGTTACCAGCCACGCGGTCAGGGGAGGGGTACATTGATCATCCCAGGGAATTCATGGCGGGACGGGGGGACGGGGGGGGGTTAGTTTGGTTTCTGCAGGGATCTTCCCTGTTACCAGCCACGCGATGGGGGGAGGGATAAAGCGATCATCCCAGAGAATTGGATGGTGGGGGGGTTAGTTTGTTTTCTGCTGCTGAAGGTTAACAGGAAAACCGCAGCAGTCAACAGGCTTTGCTTGGTATGTGGGAAAGGAGGGCGCAGAAGCTGAAAGACAATGGCTTACCATGGCTGCCTGCAAGCTGAATTCTGTTGCCTGGACCTGCGTCTGTGATCTCTAACACCAAAGCCACAGGCACTCAATATTAAGATGGAAAATGCGACCTTGTACTGAAATCACATGTGCTATGTAATGTGAATAGTGTTTTTCACCATGAAAGAGTATAAGCATTGTTCTGTAAAATGTATCAGTTTAAAAACTTCTCTCCTTTCTTTCAACCCTCCCTCCAGCAGCTGCAAATTTTTCAAGCCTCCCTCCTCCGTCCCGAAGGCTATCTCAGATAAGGCGGCGTAGAAAGAGGACGCGAGACGACATGTTCACAGAAATAATGGAATCCACCCGCAATGAAAGAGCTCATTTGAATGAGTGGAAGGACACTGTATCTAAATTTAGGAAAGATGCCAGTGAACGTGAGGTCTTGAGGGACGCTCGAGATGAGAGGTGGCAGGCTGCAATGCTGGGGCTGCTGCGTGAGCAAACGGACATGCTCCGGCGTCTGGTGGAGCTTCAGGAACGGCAGCAGGATGACAGAGTGCCGCTGCAGCCGCTGTATAACCTCCCTCCCCCCTCACCATGTTCCATATCCCCCTCACCCAGACGTGTAAGAACGCGGGGGGGGGGGAGGGGAGGCGGCTCCGTGCACCCTCCCACTCCACCCCAGTGGACAGCCCAACCAAAAGGCTGTCATTATATTGAATTTGTTCAGTGGCCTTTTACTTCCCTCCTATCCTCCTCCCAAACCTCACCCAGATTACCTTCTTGGTTCTCTCCCTATGTTTATAATCACTTAATAAAGAATACATGATTTTTAAACGATAGTGACTTTATTTCCTTTGAAAGAAAGCTGGGGGAAGGGGGAGGGTGGGTTGCTTACAGAGAATGAATGAGTCAATAAAGGGGGCTGGTTTTCATGAAGGGGGAAACAAACAGAAATTTCACACTGTAGCCTGGCCAGTCATGAAACTGGTTTTCAAAGCTTCTCTGATGCACAGCGCTTCCTGGTGTGTTCTTCTAATCGCCCTGGTGTCTGGCTGCGCGTAATCAGCAGCCAGGCGATTTGCCTCAGCCTCCCACCCTGCCATAAAGGTCTCCCCCTTACTTTCACAGAGATTGTGGAGCACACAGCAAGCAGAAATAACAATGGGGAGATTTCTTTGGCTGAGGTCAGAGCGAGTTAGTAGCGATCGCCAGCGACCTTTTAAACGGCCAAATGCACATTCTACCACCATTCTGCACTTGCTCAGCCTGTAGTTAAACAGCTCCTGACTCCTGTCCAGGCTGCCTGTGTATGGCTTCATGAGCCATGGCATTAAGGGGTAGGCTGGGTCTCCAAGAATAACTATTGGCATTTCAACATCCCCAACGGTCATTTTCTGGTCCGGGAAGTAAGTCCCTTGCTGCAGCCCTTCAAACAGAGTAGTGTTCCTGAAGACGCAAGCATCATGAACCCTTCCCGGCCAGCCCGCGTTGATGTTGGTGAAACGTCCCTTGTGATCCACAAGTGCTTGCAGCACCATTGAAAAGTACCCCTTGCGGTTTATGTACTGGGTACCCTGGTGCTCCGGTGCCAAGATAGGGATGTGGGTTCCATCTATCGCCCCACCACAGTTAGGGAATCCCATTGCAGCAAAGCCATCCACTATGACCTGCACATCTCCCAGAGTCACTAGCTTGTGTAGCAGCACCTCAGTGATTGCTTTGGCTACTTGCATCACAGCAGCCCCCACAGTAGATTTGCCCACTCCAAATTGATTCCCGACTGACCGGTAGCTGTCTGGCGTTGCAAGCTTCCACAGGGCTATTGCCACTCGCTTCTCAACTGTGAGGGCTGCTCTCATCCTGGTATTCTGGCGCTTCAGGGCAGGGGAAAGCAAGTCACAAAGTTCCATGAAAGTGCCCTTACGCATGCGAAAGTTCCGCAGCCACTGGGAATCATCCCACACCTGCAACACTATGCGGTCCCACCAGTCTGTGCTTGTTTCCCGGGCCCAGAATCGGCGTTCCATGCCTATAACCTGCCCCATTAACAGCATGATCTCCAAAGCACCGGGTCCCGCGGTTCGATAGAATTCCATGTCTATATCCTCATCACTCTCGTCGCCGCGCTGCTGTAGCCTGCTCCTCGCCGCCTGGTTTTCCAGGTTCTTGTTCAGCATAAACTGCACGATAAGGCGCGAGGTATTTACAATGTTCATGACTGCTGTCTTGAGCTGAGCGGGCTCCATGCTTGCCGTGGTATGGCGTCTGCACTGTTCACCCAGGAAAAAGGCGCGAAACGGTTGTCTGCCGTTGCTTCCTGGAGAGGGGGGAGGATATACCCAGAACCACCCGCAACAATGTTTTTGGCCCCATCATGCATTGGGATCTCAACCCAGAATTCCAATGGGCGGAGGAGACTGCGGGAACTATGGGATAGCTACCCACAGTGCAACGCTCCAGAAATCGACGCTAGCCCCGGTACATGGACGCACACCGCCGAATTAATGTGCTTAGTGTGGCCGCATACAATCGAATTTATACAATCTGTTTCCCAAATTCGAATTATATAAATTCGGTTTAATCCCGTAGTGTAGACATACCCCTAGTTTCTATTTCCTGAAATGTATATTAGATAGTGTCTGTCTTCAAGTGAAGAATGGCCTGGCCTTGCATAGTGCGCTCAGAAAACAAGCAGCTGGTAATGCTACATATTTTTTTAAAGGTAAAAACATAATTTCATTAAAATGTAATTTTCCTGATTGATGCATTTTAATTACTTTATTTTTGGGTTTCCTTATTTGATTTGATTTTGGCTCTGTATGCTGAATATACATTATTTTTAATTGTTTTTCATTAAGCCACCATTTTCTTCATCCATATCTTTAAAAATTGACTTTTTCTATATTGTCTTAAAAAATGAGTAATTTACTGTAAAAATTAACTTCTATGGAACCATACCATAACTGAAAAAATCGGATTACAGTAACTCTTTCCCTTCCTCATGCTATCCCTTTACTCTCACAGGGTCACATCCAAAATTATAGTATAAGGTCTTGGGAATAGGGACTGTACCATTGTATCTGTTCTATAAAGTGCCTAACACACTTTTGAGTACTGAATAAATGATATATAATACATGAAAATACATCTATTCCTTACATACTCGATTTCCAAACTAAGGTCCAATTCAAGATGACACTTAACTTAAGCATGTGTGTAAAGCACAAATATGAATATTATTTTGAACTTTCGTAAACTAAATAAAGCAATTCTAAAATTGCTCATTGATCAAATCATATGTCTTAAACATTTTACTGTATAAAGCATTACTAAAGGCATTTATAGCAATATTTTGAAGTTGGGATAACATAGTTATCAAGTACTGAGCACAGGCTGCTTAAGACATTTTTTTATTAGTACATATCTGATTAGTTTTCTTTCCTACCACTATTAGTTCTTTACATAATATGTGCTAAAAATAAATTAGTAAGGGAACAAGACAAATAATTTTCCCATTAATCATGCAATGTGTTTGAATTTAAAAAATGCATAGAAAATTTTTAATTTAGTGTCCTTTTCAATTTTTCATGGAAGATAATTTTTAAATATAGGGTGAAATCCTGTCTTATTTAAATCAATGGCAAAACTCCCATTGACTACAGTGGAATAAGCCAGAATTTTTAAAGCAAGCTTTGTATGAAGTAGGAGAATCCCTGCAGATGTCTCTTAATTAAAAAAAAAAATTATATGATTTCCAATACCACTATCATTAAACACACCGTCCATTTTATTTATAGGATAACTAAAGGACTTTGTATATACTTCAGGGACATTCAGGATATAACAGTGGTTCCCAAACTGGGGTTCGCAAAATGTTACAGGGGGTTCTCGGGGGGGGAAATATCCCTAATGGCAGACAGAGCTGTCCCTTGGGACCCCGGGCAGCACAGGGCCAGCAGCCTGGAGCCCCTGGACTTCCAAGAGCTAAGCAGATCAAAGCAAGCATATCTACCACCGTGAGGAGATTTAAAATTCAAGACTCCTTATAAGAAATGGAAAGGGAGGTGGATATTTTTTGCTATTTTTAAAATTAAATAGGCAGCTAGTATTGTTTTTAAAATTATTATGAAGAACAAGTTTAGGCTTTGTTGTAATGTGCGTTGTTTGCCTGGACTGCTCAATACCTGAATGCTTGTGTAGGAGGAACTCTTTGAGTTGGCTTCTTAAATACCTTCATGCTGTTTCACATCTGATACTCCTTGATGAAACATAGGAGCCTTGTCTTATAACAGGCTTATTCAAAGTGATACAAGCTACAAAAGTGAGATCTTGGAAGTGTTGCCGTTTTCATAATGTAATAAAAATACTGCAATGATAAATACACCACTACCTCAATATAATGCCACCCGATATAACACGAATTCGGATATAACGCGGTAAAGCAGTGCTCCGGAGGGGCGGGGCTGTGCACGCCGGTGGATCAAAGCACGTTCAATATAACGCGGTTTCACCTATAATGCGGTAAGATTTTCTGGCTCCCGAGGACAGCGTTCTATCGAGGTAGAGGTGTAATAAATAATGTGTAATAATCATGTCATAAAACAAATTTTATATTTCCAAGATCAATGTTTTTATAAATTTATACTCAAGTAAAGGAGAAAATCCCTGGAAATATTCATTTTTAGGAGGGGGTTCACAACACTTGAAATTTTAGTGAAAGGGGTTCACAGGTTGTTAAAGTTTGGGAACCACTGGGATATAAAAAGTTCAATACATATGTGTCCTTAATATATACTTCTGAATAGAATTTAAATATAGGCCAGATACTCTTGCACTGTATGAAGTTATTTGCTTGCCAGGTATTGCTTCCCTTGAGAGAAAAGCAAAAACATATGAATGAAATGATGTCCTAGTAACATGACAGTCTACCTGTGTCAATTTTCCTTCTTAATGGGCCTTGATATCCTTGCTATAGCTCTGAGTATTCTTAAAAATGTCCCTTGTTCATACCTCACAACTTTGCTATTTTCACAGCAGCTGTTCTTCTGGACAGGATTCCATTTGAAGGACATTTATATTTCACCCATTAAGTGGTCAAAAAAATTAAGACTGACTGATGTGAGGCCATTCTCACCCAGCGTCTCCACAGAGCACGGACGATATGTTGGAGTTTAGGGCTATCAAACTTTGGGGGTCCTCTGACTCCTAGCCAGAGTGGTTCAAATGGACTGGACTTTTCCTGCTGTGGGAAGGTTCTGCTCCATGCACAGATCCCCATAGGATGATCTGGCCCTAATCTTTTCCAATTAAATGAAGTCAGCTCTAGCCAGATCTGAACAATGGCATTATTTACAGTTGTGGCAGTATATTAGAACAATAGTAAATGGTGCCTGACAGAAGCCACCTGATGGTGCTAAAGCCCTGTTAACTGTGAAAATTAGATGTAGTGCTCAGCAAGAACCTTTTATATAATTTTTCTATATCTATAATAGTGGTATCTTATACCAGTCATAGGAAGTGAAAGTGAGATAGAGGTGTACAAGAAAGGAATATATTTTGGTTTCTTAGTTTTGTAACAGTTGACAAAATTTGATGTAAAAATTTTCTATTTGAATTTTAATCTATAGCGGGCACCCCTGAAAATGGGTAAAATGGGTCCAGGAATTATACATTTTTGACAAAGGGGTCAGAACTGTGTCAGACATTGTATCCCTATGTTTTCAGATCTGTGAAGTCATGTGCATATTGGGAAAAGGTGACAGGGAAGACTATCATCCTTCTGAACAAGGACTTTTGCTAATCAAACTTCGTTCGTACTAAACAGTATATGTGCTTGGACTAACATTTCACCAAGGACAGCATCCTGGACGCAGAGTCCATTAATGGTGGCAAAGAGAATAATTTTTAAGATATTGGAAAGACAGGGCTCACACAACAGAGGCTGAATGGATGGTTAGCCTTACTCAGATTGCATCTCTTGGGATAATGATTTTTTTCATATGCAAGGAAGGGAGATCTATTTGAAAACATGTGGAAACCATTTATGGATTATACTGATGGGTCTGGATTAACATGTGAAAATATATGCTGCACTATATTTGTTAGGTGAATTGCTATATAGGGAAGATGAAACCTTTAAATATGCATTCCACCATCAAGTATTCTGGTACTTGTTTTGATTATTTAGCAAGGTTTTGCTTTATTTTCTGGGCAAGTAGTAGTAGGAGTGCGCATGTTTTCAGGTAGATGAGAGTAACCGTATTCTCTGATGTGTTGTAAGCATATGCATTATGAGTCTTGCCCAGCATCTCATGGGATGTCTATGACAGATTGAGTAATAGAACCCAGCTGTTCTAGGTCATAGTCCAGTGCCTGAAACACAATACTTCTTGCAACCCTCTGCCTCGTTCACTCTCCACCCTTTGAACTGAATAAGGCAGAGGTCATGTAGAAAAGTATGTGGTCCTGTAACTAAAGACTGTACCATAATGCATACACTCAGAAGGTTGCAATTCCGCTAACTTTTTTGAAGATGTGACTTTACAACTTTAATGTTCTTTTTCATGTAGTTTTTAAATGTCATTTACTATATTTTTTTGAAAAGCAAACTGAAAAAAAAATCCCACACATTGCATCATGGAATAATAATAACTTACTCATGGGTCATCAGCAAGGTTTGAATTCAGGACCTCAAGATTCACAGGACAGATCTCTACCACTTATATTATGAGAGTAACTGATAGCAGTAATAGGCTGTTATCCTCTATGTGGACCAGTCATTAGAGGGAGGCTTAGCACATTTTGCCTGTGACTTACACAACTATTTTCTAGACATCAGAAGAACATTGGGAATCAAGATTCCTTGGTTAGATTCCTGGTTCTGGAAGGGAGTGTGATCTAGTAGTTTCAGATAGCCAAGCATACAGATTTGTAATAGTCATTCTCAAATGCAGTGTCACTTAAACGGATGGGATTTGGAGCCATATTGGAGTCAGGGTTCTAGTCCCAGGGATGCTAGACGTGTTCTTGTACAAGCTGTTATGTCCCCTTTCTGTAAAATGAGGAGAACATTTGCCTACCTTTTAAGTCTTGCTCAATAGTAAGTTTACATAATTATGAACACCAGTCACTGGAAGGTGCTTGGCTGAAGTATAGAAAAGACTCCTTCCCCTACGCCAGGGGGAAAGGGATGCTGTTGTGCATGTGTCCCATCTGACGTTCCAGCTCTGTGCCTACTACAAAGAAACCCAAGTGGGGCATTGGAGCATACGCGGGGTATAAGCATGTAGGTGTTCTGTGGGGCTGGGGCATGCTTAGTGCAGATAGAATGCCTGAAAATTCTAGCTGCAAACCTCTAAAAAACACTTACTCATAAGTGAAGATGATGATTTTCAGAGGTTTATAAGTCAAGAAGTTCTGGGTGGATTTTCTTGGGGAGAGCAAAAGGCACCTCTCTGACTCCAGGACTGACTTCCTCTTGATGTTCAAGTCCCTGTTCCAAACCGTGGAAGAATTAGAGTTCTTCAAAGAAACAAAGATTTTTTTCAATATTGGGAAAGCTACCTATTGTTTTCTAACTTCGTTCTTAAAAATTGCTGAACTGTTTTTGCCAAAAGTTTTAAAAAACTCAAAGACCAGGCATGGGAAATTTCAGCCTGAATGATTGTTTAGCACTATTTTAAGCAGCTGAAAATGGGCTTATGTCATCCTTGACTAGAGGCACTGCTACCATATCTGCCTAATATACCACCTTTTCCACTGTAACCTAATTTTTCTGTCTTGTATACCAGTAATATGTATCCAAGGATCACGTTTCTGAGAAAGAAGTTAGGTTCATTCTGGTTCCGGTTTTAAGTTTCTGGAATTGTTGTAAAAAGCTTTATATTTTTTGTTTGGGATTTTCAAAAGTACTTTAGGGTCAGGTGTCCAACTCCTATTGAATTTCATACCAGACTTTCTCAAACCCTTTTATAAATTGCAGCCTCTGTTCCTAACAGTTATTCCTTAATGTTTGTCCTTTTAAATGTTTGACATGAAATTGGGTGAAATTCAGGGGTCTTGACTGAGCTTTACTTCAAATATTTGGGTACACCTGAATGCAAAACTCAGGTATTAACAACCCAAACCAAGGTTTGCACAAACACCCTGTGAACCAAAGTTGGTGAGTTTTACACAGCTTTACATATTTTCTCCAGCCATTTAAGACTCATGACCTGTGCGTAAATTATTTATGTAACCAGTGACCTAGGCACAAATGTGAAATAGGAGCATGACATGAATGGATAGTGGGGCAGAACAATGTGACATGAAGATGAAATTTAAATTGTTTGACATGCCCTTCATTAAGGGACCTGTCTCTTCTGGTCTACCTTATCTGAAGTCCATTGAATGTTATATGAGCGGATATTCATTTGACTGCTAGAGTGATGAGTGTGTGGCTGCATATACGTGGTATAATTGGACAGAAAATGGATGAGTGGCATGGAGGGCTAAAGCTTATTACTTGATGCAGAATGCTGCATCTAAGTTTTGGTATATTTGTCCTTTTCGTATTTTGTGTTACATGGGGTTATTAGTCCATATATTTTTAGAGAGGAACTGCTAATGGGCACCTGCTTTTTCACATCAATTATGGATGTGTCTTTGAGAAAGCTACAGACCATTGACCTGATGTGTCAAGGTCTGACTAGGGAGCTATTCTGTATGTGAAAGTGAAAATGAGGGCACTAACTAGAGTAAATACAGAAATAAATATGGTCATTTTAGGAGAGATGCGAATTTAGAAATACTACTTGCAGATTTATCTATGTACACTAGAGCTGGTGGGGAAACTGAATTTTGGTTCCTCAGAAATATTTTTCTCCCAATTTGGGATGAAAAGCCAAAATCTCAAACATGATCATGGTACTGAGAGTCACAATATTCCACCAAAACATGGTGTTTCCAAAATGAACTGTGCTCCCTGGGATTTCCGGCTGCCCCCCGAATGAGAGTCTGGTCAGTTTCACACCAGCTACTAAGGAGTGAAACTGATAGGAATTATGTCAAATTCAGTCCTCACTTCCATAGTCTCCAGCTCCATGGCAGTCAGCCTGGTAGGCTGCTGGGGAGCCTGGGAAGCCTTGGGTCCTTAGTAGCCCACCTGATGAGCTGAAGGGGAGCTGGTGCTCCCAAGCTCTGAGGCTTCTGGCTTAGCAGGGTGCCGAGGAACCAGGTGGGCAAGCAGGCAGGAAACATCCCTTGGGGCCATCAGAAGTTTTGTTGTAATGGAACTCTTTCCACAAAATGTTTGTTTTCGATTAGTTGGCAGATTTAGACAAAAACAAGTTTTTCTGGAATTTTTATGATCAGCTCAGATGTACACAAACCAAGATGGAGTGTAATAACATTTGAATCACACTTGGGGAAACAGATCTGTCTATGTTTTTAAGTTTTATATGTGTTAGAGATCAGGGGTAGAAAATTTGGCCCACAAACTGTAAAATGTCTTTATCTTTATTTTTCAGAATGGTACGTATTCTGCCATGAAGTATAAAGGAGTACATTTTGGTAATTTAACAGGAAAACGTAGTGAATTTAAGGCTCAAGCAGGGCCTGGACCTGGGGAGTATGACATAACTCAGTAAGTAAAAATATGCCATTTTTTACTTTACCTCTTTTTGGAATTAATAGACAGTCTTCAAATTAATTTCAATGACATAATTATTTAATTTGACTTGTATTATACAAAAGAATTGATTATCCATCCCAAGCCAGTAATTATTAAAAATCGAGGGGCACAGCTTAAAGTATGGAAATACACAGTTAAGATTGCCAAACAAAGCCACCTACCCAGACAATTCCACTTATTTACTTGGGAAATTCCCATTAAGAATTGTCTTTGTTGCTTATTGTCCAGGAGTAATGAAAATAAAATTAAAAAGGTTTGTTTTAGTGACAAGCAGGATAGTCAATGATTGCAAAAGTATAAACTTCCTTCAGAAGCTGTTGTGTGCTATGACTAAAACTTGAATTCTAAACGATAGGAAACCTGCACACCATAGGAAAGGATGTGGAAAAATTGGAAAGAGTCCAGCGGAGGGCAACAAAAATGATTAGGGGTCTGGAGTGCATGACTTATGAGGAGAGGCTGAGGGAACTGGGATTGTTTAGTCTCCAGAAGAGAAGAATGAGGGGGGATTTGATAGCAGCCTACAACTACCTGAAGGGGGATTCCAAAGAGGATGGAACTCGGCTGTTCTCAATGGTGGCAGATGACAGAACAAGGAGCAATGGTCTCAAGTTGCAGTGGGGGAGGTCTAGGTTGGATATTAGGAAACACTATTTCACTAGGAGGGTGGTGAAGCACTGGAATGCGTTACCTAGGGAGGTGGTGGAGTCTCCTTCCTTGGAGGTTTTTAAGGCCTGGCTTGACAAATCCCTGGCTGGGATGATTTAGTTGGGAATTGGTCCTGCTTTGAGCAGGGGGTTGGACTAGATGACCTCCTGAGGTCCCTTCCAACCCTGATATTCTATTCTCTGATTCTAGGACAATGGATGAGAAATATATTCTAGTGATACTCATGCCTGGCTAGTGTAATATGTCAGTAGCCATGTTCAGAGCAGGGTAAAGATTTTTCAGTCTTACTCCACTTATTAGGCTGTCACTAACTGTCTATTCTGCTATATAAAAAATGAATTTGTGCCTGCTCCTTTACTGTGTTGTGACTGAGCAAATGCTTAAGTCCTTTATCTCCTGGCATATGAAAAAGAAGGGTTTGTACATTAGCCCTTAATTTAAAAATGACTTTCAATGGTATTTAGGTGCTAACCAGCATAGGCACTTCTGTAAATCCCGTTTGGTGCCTATATGAATCTTTAGATATCAAAATACATTTGTAAATCTGGCCCTAAGTGCCTAAATCAATTTTGAAAAAGGGACTAAGTATATGTCTATATTACAGTGGCACAGCTATGGTGTTGCAGCTCTACTACAGTACCACTCTAGAGTAGACACTTCGTAGATGAATGGAAGGAACTTTCCATCAGTGTAGTTAATCTTCTTCTCTGAGGGGCAGTAACTAGGTCACTGGAAGAATTCATCGGCTGATGTAGATATGTCTACACCAGAAATTAAGTCGACCAAAGAACTTTGCACATAGTGTGAAATTTTTCACAGCCCTGAGCAAGGTAGCTAGGTTGATCTAATTTTTAAGTGTAGACCACGCTGTAGGCTCCTAAGTCTCTTAGACACTTGAATTTTTTTTTTTTTAACCCTCTATCTGGTACTTATAGGGCCAGAAACTAACCCGAGATATGCATATTCAGTTCACATTGAAGGCAATCAGTATTTGTGGATGGGCTTTGAGGGCAGAATTTGTCTGAGTGGTCTAATGTTTAGCATTCTCTGCAGGTAGGCGTAAGTTTTAATTCTATGAAGAGTGAACTTTAATGCTTGATGGACTTAAGCATGTACTTCATTGTTTTCTTGAATCGTGGCCTGTGTTTATAGAATTTTAGAATGTACTTAAAATTAAACCTGTGCTTAAATGATCTGCTGAATAAGGGCCAGGTAATGATATCTGCCATAGAATTTTAAATGTTAAAACTGATGCTTGAAGAAATGGTGAATTGATTAGGAAGTGGTAGAGATAATTTTAACATTCCTTAGCTACAGTTGATTGGTGTTAATCTGTTAGTCAAGTATCTGTCATGATTTAATCATTTTCCAGCCTTCTGTAGGTCTCTTGGAATGCCAGGCAAGAGGATGACATTTTAAGTAACCAATAGAAATTATTTTATCTTTTTTAAGGGCCTTTCCTTGAAATCTGTGCCTCTCTGTATTTAAATTATAAAGGGGTTCTCTTCTGAGCATTGCCACTATAAAATTCAAAAGCCTCTCAGTATTTTAAATGAGTTTGTGCTATAAATAGGCAGATCTTGTCAGTATTACATTACAGTATTAGTTACAGTATTAAATCTACAGTTAAAGTAAGAACTTTATAAGTCACTTGAGGCTTTGCTTTTCAATGCACCTATATCTAATAGAACAGAAACCCTAACTTGTCTGGCCTTTGATTTTTAGCTTTTTCTCCTTTGCATTGTTGCTAGACTCAACCTGTGATAATGACTACATAGTTTTGAATATGAAAAAGTAACAAACCAAAATTAGTGAAACATGATTTGTGTGGCTTCTGCAGGTTTACAGTGTAATTGTACAATATGTTTATACTCTCCCATTAGTGAGTAATCCTGGCTTTCATTAAATATTACAAACAGCAGCTGTTTGTTATATAGTCAAAGGACAAAAGGCTTTCACTAGGCGTATTTACATGTTCAGGCATTTAAAACTGAAGACTCATAAATCTCTCTTTAAACTTTCTAAAGGGAAAGTGCACTGCATTATTGGAATGTCAACATCAAAAAGGAAGACAAGAAAAAATATGAACCCTATGTCCCACGGTATCATGAAGTAATAGTATTACAGGAAGAAAAGAAGGTAATGCCAATTCAGCTATTTACTAGTACATAAAAAAAAATTTATTGTGGGATTGAAACACTGGGATTTGAAGATTGTATAGACAGAATGAACAAACAGATTGCAATTTATATTGAAATATGAAAGAAGACTTTCTTGATTAAAAAAAAAAATTGTAGCCTGTTTATTGAGCTTTTAGTTCTCACATTTGATTTCTTCCTTTTGCCTTTTCTTAAAAGTTGCTTTACAGCAGGCAAAATATTTTATTTGAAGGGGCACAAGCTTTTTTTTCTTATTGCTAGAAATAATGAAAGGGAAAATATGTTTAAACTGATCTTTTTGGAATGGCATGACAAACCTTACATTAGATTATTAGTAATCATTACTCATCTTAGAAGTCAGCAAGATCCACTAAATATACTTGTACTTTAAAATCTATTTAGAAGGCTAATTAGAAAAATACCTTTTGGTATTCTTTTGGCTTTCTTTGAAATGTTTTTGAAATGAATACATAGAATTTTGTAAATCTTTTGTTTTGCATTGCAGAATATTTGAGCCCCTAGAGATGCATGTGGAAAGAAAAAAAGGAAAGTTAAACCAAAAACAGTTATAAATTTTTAACTGTTTATTCTTAGAATCATAGAACTGGAAGGGGCCTCGAGAGGTCAACTAGTCCAGTCCCCTGCACTCAAGGCAGGACTAAATATTATCTAGACCATCCCTGACAGGTATTTGGAGATTTTTAAGAGCAGGTTGGACAATGATGGAGATTCCACAACCTCCCTAGGCAATTTATTCAGTCAGCATGGATTCACTGAGGGCAAGTCAATTTATTCCAGAAATAATGTTTCTTTTATTCAGTATTAAACCATAGAGTCCATAGTGATACTGTAAGTTGAATGAATTAAGGGGGATGCAGTATAATTATCACTCTATCTGAATCACATGTTAAAAAAAAAGTTTGATGGTGTGTTCCAGGGAGGCAAGTAGAGGATGGGAAACTTAAACTATGAAGTCAGCAAATCCTAAATTTTCTGAATTTGAGCTCCAAGATACAAGTGTAGAGGGGGGAGCTAACAGGAATCAAGCAATCAGTTTTGGATGAAAATGTTGGAGTCTGCAAATTCAGTATTCTGCAAGGCTCCAGATACTCCCTTCAGTGGAAAATCTATATTTTTTGGAATGGCCATTTGCTAGCTACTCATTTTCTACACAAAATCAAGAAAAGGGAAATGAAAATAAACCAGGAGTCAGAAGCTGCTGGGGAATTAAGTGGAACATAACTAGAAAATAACTCAATCATAAATGTACCAAAACAGAAGGGAATGCTTGGTGATAAGCACCAATGGCTCTGTCCTGTGACCTTTTTATCACGGAGGTGCCAGTTGTGGCTCCATTCTAGAGATTGAATTGAGTTTTGCACGCAAAGTAGGGATGCAGTTACTTTGATATGTGTGAAAAATAGAGCATAGCCTCCCCAAAGTTATAGCATTTACTCTTTGAGTACAGAATTAATTTTCTGAGAATTTATAAGTAAATCTGTTAGGAATTAAAATTAATTTAAAAAGAGGGTGCTTAAAAATAACACCTCGTATCAAACCTTTTTGTGGTATGTAATCTTAATAACAGAATGACACAGACTCTTCAAACTTTGTAAATATTAAAATTCACTGTAATCTTGTGTACAGATTACATTAATGAATTTTTTAGGGTTAATGGTCAGTTTCTCCCAGAAGAGGCAGAAGAAAAATGTTCTACTACAGAGAATTGCATGAAGAACTGCCCACTTTCAAAATAGCTGAGTATTCCTCTTTATCCTGACATCATAGGGAAACACCATCTTCCTGAAGGGCCCCTGGGCTTCCATATCCTTGGGAACAATAAGAAATGGTGTGGCCATCTTGAAAGAGACCAATCTTGTGAATTTCTTTGGAAGGAGATTTTAATCAACAGCCTCTACTGACAGATAAACCTTCAGTCATGAAAAATAATGGCAACCAATGACTATTTTAAATATTTATTTTCATAAGCTACCTGTTGCATCGTATATTCTCAACATAGAGATCAGGAGGGAGGGGGGTACTAAGAGGCGAGCATGTATGTACAGGGGAATGTATGAGGTGGGAAAGGGAAGATGGGGTGCATATGTGCAAGAGAATGCAGGAAGGAGGGGAAGTTGGAGTGTTTGTATGCAGGGGAATGTGGGGAAAAATCTAGGAAGCTGCAAAAGGCAGGAGAAATTTGGAGGACAGGAGGTAGAGGGAAACTGGAGTATGCACTCCAGCTGCCTGTTCTAAAACTAAGCAGCTGTAAACCCAGCTTAACTGTCAACTATGCTCTGAGTGCTTGGTGGCACTTGAGTTTGGCAACAGACCTACTGTTCAAACTTGTAATCAAAGTAAAAATAAAAAGAAGATTTAAGGCTGATACTTCATATCTTCATATAATTAGTAATATCACATGGTATCATTCTCTTTGGGTTTCTTGTTTACACTATTCACGAATGAAGTTTTCAATTTAAAAAACAAAATAAGAAAATTCCCAGACAAAAACTATGTTAAGATGAAAGTGCATATCAGTAATTTAGGGCAAAATTCATTACAGGGATGCTGTAATTATCCCCAAACCTAGCATTGTAAACTCAGGAAATTCAGAGTTAAGGTTAAATTAAAAAGAAATCCGAACATTTTATGATATGGAAATGCACAGTTAAGCACCCAATCAACTTTAATTCTGAACTACAGTGAAGAGGGAAAGGAAATTTCTAAACTCTTCAAAAATCTGTGTCTTCTAATCTAGGGCTCCAAATACTAAATGCTTTGTTCACAGTCATAGGGTTATTTCATGCTGTCCCTATAGGGAAGTTTGTTTGTGTGTTCTAAGTGCTTGTTTACACTACAAAGTAGGGCTGTTGATTAATCGCAGTTAACTCACGTGACTAACTCAAAAAAATTAACTGCGATTTAAAAAAAAGTAATCACAATTAATGGCACTGTTAAACAATAGAATACTAATTGAAATGAATTAAATATTTTTGGATGTTTTTCTACATTTTCAAATATATTGATTTCTATTAGAACACAGAATACAAAGTGTATAGTGCTCACTTTACATTATTTTTTATTACAAATATTTGCACTGTAAAAATTATAAAAGAAATTGTATTTTTCAATTCACCTCATACAAGTACAGTAGTGCAATCTCTTTATCATGAAACGTAACTTACAAATGTAGATTTTGTTGTTGTTACATAACTGCACTCAAAAACAAAACAGTGTAAAACAATAGAGCTTACAAAGTTCCCTTTGTACCTTTTCCAATTCTAATGTATCTTTTTTGAGATGGGGTGATCAGAACTGCATGGATCATTCAAGGTGTGAGAGCACCATGGATTTATATAGTAGTAATAGTATGATATTTTCTATCTCTTTCCTAGTGGTTGCTAACATTTTTGACTGTCGCTGCACATTGAGTAGATGTTTTCAGAGAACTATTCACGATGACTTCAAGCTCTCTTTCTCGAGTGGTAACTGCTAATTTAGAGCCCATTATTTTTTATGTGTAGTTGAGATTATGTTTTCCAATGTGCATTACTTTGCATTTATCAACACTGAATTTCATCTACCATTTTGTTGTCCAGTCATCCAGTTTTGGAAGACCCCTTTGTAACTCTTCATAGTCTGTTTTGGACTTAACTATCTTGAGTAATTTTGTATCATCTGGAAATTTTACCACCTCACCATTTACCCAATTTTTCTAGATCCTTTGTGAATATGTTGAACAGCACTAGTCCCAGTACAAATTCCTGGAGGACACCACTGTTTACCTCTCTCCAGTCTGAAAATTCACCATTTATTCCTACAATTTGTTTCCTGT
Organism: Emys orbicularis; assembly: GCF_028017835.1. NCBI lineage: Eukaryota > Metazoa > Chordata > Testudines > Emydidae > Emys > Emys orbicularis. The sequence continues at coordinate 18,678,510 of NC_088687.1, forward strand.
CTTTTAACCAGTTATTGAGAGGACCTTCCCTCTTATCCCATGGCTGTTTACTTTGCTTAAGAGCCTTTGGTGAGGGGCCTTGTCAAGGCTTTCTGAAAGTCCAAGTACACTATATCCACTGAATCACCCTTGTCCACATGTTTGTTGATCCCCCCCTGCCAATGAATTCTAGTAGATTGGTGAGGCATGATTTCCCTTTACAAAAGTCATGTTGACTCTCTTCCCTAACAAATAATAGAATCATAGAATATCAGGGTTGGAAGGGGCCTTAGGAGGTCATCTAGTCCAACACCCTGCTCAAAGCAGGACCAATCCCCAACTAAATCATCCCAGCCAGGGCTTCGTCAAGCCTGACCTTAAAAACGTGTAAGGAAGGAAATTCCACCACCTCCCTAGGTAACCCATTCTAGTGCTTCACCACCCTCCTAGTGAAAATGTTTTTCCTAATATCCAGCCTAAACCTTCCCCACTGCAACTTGAGACAATTACTCCTTGTTCTGTCATCTGGTACCACTGAGAACAGTCTAGATCCATCCTCTTTGGAACCCCCTTTCAGGTAGTTGAAAGCAGCTATCAAATCCCCCCTCATTCTTCTCTTCTGCAGACTAAACAATGCCACTTCCCTCAGCCTCTCCTCATAAGTCATGTGCTCCAGCCCCCTAATCACTTTTGTTGCCCTTCGCTAGACTCTTTCCAATTTTTCCACATCCTTCTTGTTGTGTGGGGCCCAAAACTGGACACACTACTCCAGATGAGGCCTCACCAGTGTCAAATAGAGGGGAATGATCATGTCTCTCGATCTGCTGACAATGCCCCTACTTATACAGCCCCAAATGCCGTTAACCTTCTTGGCAACTAGAGCACACTGTTGACTCATATCTAGGTTCTCATCCACTGTAACCCCTAGGTCCTTTTCTGCGGAACTGCTGCCTAGCCATTCAGTCCCTAATCTGTAGCAGTGCATGGGATTCTTCCGTCCTAAGTGCAGGACTCTGCACTTGTCCTTGTTGAACCTCATCAGATTTCTTTTGGCCCAATCCTCTAATTTGTCTAGGTCCCTCTGTAGCCCATCCCTACCCTCCAGCGTATCTACCACTCCTCCCAGTTTAGTGTCCTCTGCAAACTTGCTGATGGTGCAGTCCAAGCCATCCTCCAGATCATTAATGAAGATATTGAACAAAACTGGCCCCAGGACTGACCCTTGGGGCACTCCACTTGTTACCGGCTGCCAACTAGACATGGAGCCATTGATCACTACCCATTGAGCCTGATGATCTAGCGAGCTTTCCAATCAACTTATAGTCCATTCATCCAGCCCATACTTCTTTAACTTGCCGGCAAGAATACTGTGGGAGACCATATCAAAAGCTTTGCTAAAGTCAAGGAATAACACGTCCACTGCTTTTCCCTCATCCACAGAGCCAGTTATCTCATCATAGAAGGCAATTAGGTTAGTCAGGCATGACTTGCCCTTGGTGAATCCATGCTGACTGTTTCTGATCACTTTCCTCTCCTCTAAGTGCATCAGAATTGATTCCTTGAGGACCTGCTCCATGATTTATCCATGAGTCTGACTGGCCTGTAGTTCCCTGGATCCTTCTTCTTCCGTTTTTTAAAGATGGGCACTACATTAGCCTTTTCCCAGTCATCCGGGACCTCCCCCAATCGCTGTGAGTTTTCAAAGATAATGATAATAATCATCTTCATCTATGTGTCTGATAACTCTTTTCTTTACTATAGTTTCAATCAATTTGCCTGATACTGATTGCCAGGAATGTCTCTGGATCCTTTTTAAATAATTGGTGTCATATTACCTATCCTCCAGTCATTGATACAGAAGCTGATTTAAGCGATAGGGTACATACCATCGTTAATAGTTCTGCAATTTCATATTTGAGTTTCTTCAGAACTCTTGGGTGAATACCCTCTTGTCCCGGTGACTTATTACTGTTTAATTTATTAACTATTAATTTATCCAAAACCTCTTCTATTGACACCTCAATCTGGGATAGTTCCTCAGATTTATCACCTAAAAAGAATGGCTGAGGTGTGGGAATCTCCCTCACATCCTCTGCAGTGAGGAAATGTGCATTGGATTGAGCTGGGTTCTATCCCTGGCTCTGCCACAGATTTCCAGTAATGTTGGGGAAGAATAACATAATGCACAAGGGGACCACTTTAAGGTTGAATTCCGGCATTTCCTATTAATTGAGTACTTTAATTTGCAACCTATTTTTTAACATAGTTTTTTTGTACATAATAAAGAATATGCTTAAGCTTTTACTAAAATAGTGCAGTGTACTTTGTCATATGTCCTTAAATTACTGCCTAAATAAACTTAGTTTGCTTGTACTAACATTCATAGCCATTCAAGCTTATTGTATCAGTAAAAATAGAAATGGCAAAAATAGTTTAAAAAAAGATTAAATATTTGTTAACCAGGAATTTTACATCCAAAGGCACCTACAGATATTTAGTTTGTTTTATGAACACTTCCTCATTTTGCTATGAAAGGTATGTTATGATACTTTTCTTCAGTGTACAGCATGAGATTTTAACTTCCTTATGGTAACTTGCTTTTGAACCAGAGCTGCGTAAAATTTCTTTGAAATCACTATAGATATTGGTAAGATTTCACTAGATGGCGCCAATAGTTAGGAATTACTTGAAGATCATCAGTAATGAAAGAGAGCTTCTTTTTTGCGTTATTGTTTGTTTCTTAGGTATTTGTGCATGGAGCTAATCTGAAATTAAACTGTGCACATTCCGTGGTTTGATTAATGTAAAATAAAATACCTTTTCTACCTAGAACTTATTAAAACTTTGCTATATATATAGTAAGGGAAGTAAAAAGAGAGCAATACTTTAGTCTAAAACAGGGGTCTCAAACTCAAATGACCACGAGGGCCACATGAGGGCTAGTTCATTGGCCCGAGGGCCGCATCACTGACACCCCCCCCCTCGTTGCCCCCAGCCCTGCCCCCACTCCACTCCTTCCATGAGGGTATCATTATGGATAATTCTAGCACATTTATTAGTGCCTGAAGACCAGATATGATTTGAGTCATTAATATTTCTCATTAATCAATTAAATAAGGGGGGGTGTTATCTAAATGAAGAACAGTATAGTCCTCATTAGAATGGTTTATGTATATATTATTGTAATAGTATGAACACTCATCTTAGTTTCTTTTGAAAGAGAGTATATTCTCAGCTTATTGTATGGGCGTTTAGCTACATATCATGTTGAGGACATTCTCATAAATACACAAAATAAATTCATTTAATCCTTTTCTTTTCTCAACTTTGCCACACTGTTAGGTGTCCCTGTAGTATCAGTCAATGAATGCTTTTGTTATAAATCAATCAACCTTGTACAATACGTTTCATTGTTGGTGTAATGTCAGTGGTTTTCTGCAGAAGTGAATACTCAAACTCATATAGATTGAATTCATTGGATCTTGAAGAGCTTTTGTTGCCTCAGGCTAAAAAATTGAGGCTTCTTAAGCATTGCAGTGCTGGGAACAACAGTAAATCATCTGTGAATTTAAATCTGTTTGAAAAGGTAATTTAAATTGCAGTCCTCCTGAATATATATTAGGGAAAAACAGCAGTATTTATCCTCAAAGAGTAGACATAAATTTCCTTCCATTTACAAAAAACTCCAAAAAAACCCACTGTGTACGTCAAGATAGGTCTGAAAGGGTCACTGACTGTTTAGTTTTATATGGATTCTTAAATATGTGAACAAAAAGTTAGTATAAAATACACAAGAGTAATGAGTACTGTTGATGGAATAGTATTATGATACTGTGGAAAATAATATTCAGACTTTAAAGGTAATATAGTGCTCTCTTTCATCTTATCAAAAGGCTTGGGGTGAGTGTTAGTTCTATTGGAATTCTGATAAGACCACCAGCTAGCTTGAATCAAGCCAAAAATTCTCTTATCCATGTGTGCAAAGTGAGAAGCGTGTAACTTGCAGGTAATACTTTGCACTTCTCTAGTAACTTTCATCCTAGTTTGTCCAAGTGCCCTACGGATATAAATGAATTAAGCCTCACAAAACTACTATGCTGTAGGTAATTATCTCCATTTTACAGATAAGAAAAATTGAGGCATAAAGAGGTTAAATGACTTCCCCAAGGTCACACAGCAACCCAGTGGCAGAACCAGGAATAAAACCCATTTCCAATCTCCTAATAATAATTTTTTGCTATTAGCTTTTTAAGAATAAATATTAAATCAACTGATTGTTAGCTTAATATATTACAAATACAATGCTTAATATTATGAAATAACTGGGATTCAGTATTTTCCAGTGAGTGATTTACAATATTTTGTGTCCAAACTATCACTGGACTGAATTCATACCTCCAGTCACTGAAAATGCACCAGAAATCAGATTGGCTAGTTATGTTATAATGTTTTGAAAATGAATAAACTCATTCAGAATAAAAACTTGTAACATAAAATATATGATATTGTGTAGATTTACTAACATCAGATACTATTTTTCTTACTTTTTCCCTTCACTTTCGGGTACAACCATGACTTTTCTTTGTTGCCACATATTAATAAGATTTTGGTGAATAGATAATAGCAGAAGAATAAAATTGTCTTCAGGTTTCACCGCAGAGTAAACTCAGAAAGGTTTGCAATATTTCCTTTATCCCTAGGGAGAAATTTCCATCTGCAGAATTTCCTCATCCCAACATACACCTCATATATAGGTTTTTAAAAATCAACATTTTTTGTCTTAGTTTATTACTGAAATAAATAAATGATCAATGATTTTGAAGCATGTCACGTAACCAAGAAGCACACCTGATAATGTTCTTTGTTTATTGTACCAGTAGGATGAAAATATCCCATGTACATGGCTTGTTTTTGTGGTTTAATAGCTTGCTTTTTTCATTTCACATCTGCCTCTAACTGGAGACAAGTTGTCATTCTGCCATTCTTCCCTCTTCAAGAAATTTTTAAGGCACTTTTGTGTGTAAAAATCAAGCCAGGAAGCTTAGGCTAAGACTGAAACATTTCTAAAGCACACAAGAGTGGGAAATGAGCACACAATAGGAAGCCTAAAAATAGTCTAGGCATGATATATCATGGTTCTCGATAAGCTTTGTACATGGGGTTAGATAAGGACACAGTGGGAGAGTTCCATTCTAAGAAAAAATTGCTGTTTAAATTGCAGAAGGGAACTTAAGTTTTTACAAATAATTTTAAACAGACTATCATTTATAAAAATATTTATTGGATTTGCATCACATACAGTGTTCATAAGCCACAGATTGCGTTGTGATGCCATTGGCTTCATGTGGGGTTGGGAGAGTGAATTCCAGCTCCACTAACTCCCACAATGATCGTTGCACAAAACCCAGTTACTGTACTTGGTCTTGGTGGTTGAAGTTAACTTTAAAAAATAAGTTGTCATACGGTAGGTATGCTATCAAAATAGACTTGTATAAAACTATTAATAAACATACTTGAAGAGTTTTAGAACTGACTGGCAAATATGTATTTTAAAATTGTTAGGTTCGGTTTTACTGGTCAGATGTGAGGAAAGATTTAATAAAATATAGTATGAAAGTATGTTTTTAAGTTTACTATAGCTAGTTGGAACATTTATTTCATTGGGCAATGAACTTCAAGCAGAAATAATTTTTCACAAGGACTTGCAGGGTTATTTCAGATACTTGGAGAAAAATAATAGAAGCATTTTTCAGAAATGGAAAAAGACAATAGTAAAGAATGAGTGTCTTAGACTGATAGAGATATCTTGGTAAGACTAATGATTACCTGAAATACTCATCTTTGCTTTTCAAGCTTAACCTTTTGAGTCATCAATCAGTCAAAAGTGGCAGGTAGTGACCATTAGGTGGATTCATTAACACCCTGCAGCCTGCTTGTACAGGTGACCCACATCTGTCTTCATTAGAAGTTTGCTAGTTGCCAGTGGTGAACAGATGGGTCATTATTGCCTACATTGCCCTCTGGGCGCACCTGGAGGACTGGCAAAGTCATTCTATACAGGACACACATACACAGTTACCTCACAGAGAGTGAAGAAAATATTTTGAATAACACTGATACTAGGCTTTTTTTTCTTGAACTAGCCAGCTTGTCCTTGTGGGTTTCCTTTTTCTTTCCAGTTTTTCTGAAACTAGCTTTATGAAAATGAATCTACAGCTAATACAAATATTTGAATTTGTTTAAATTTAGCAAAATTTTTGCCATATAACACACAGTGGTTTTGAACTTTTACACACATTTTCAAATTCTAGGTATTGATTTCACCTTCTCTTTTTCTTTGATACAACCAAAGTATTTTATGTATATCACAAACAAGGATTTTGAAAGAACTCCACATTGTTTAAGAACTGCATTGGCATTCATAGTTCTGTTTACCAACTTAAAAAGTTTAAAATAGATACACATAGGTGAAAGCAAAAACTGTGTTTCCTTATAACAGTAGAATTGCTGTTAAATTTAATGAGGATAAATCCTCTTCTACCACCATGGTTGATTTTTAAAAAATCAAATATTTATATTAATTTTCCCACTACTGATCACTTGTTAACATTATTTTAAAATCTGTGGACAGTTAGTGTATTTTGTAGATTCAGCAACACAGAATTCCACTTTGGTGTTTTCAGAATATTTACCAGTAGCAAGGAGTTTAATATAGTGCCCTCGTAAAAGTTACACACATCTTATGGTGGATCTAGCACAGGGGTAGGCAACCTATGGCACGCGTGCCAAAGGCGGCACGCGAGCTGATTTTTAGTGGCACTCATACTGCCCGGGTCCTGGCCACCGGTCTGGGGGGCTCTGCATTTTAATTTAATTTTAAATGAAACTTCTTAAACATTTTAAAAACCCTATTTACTTTACATACAACAATAGTTTAGTTATGCACCTCTACTTCGATATAACGCTGTCCTCGGGAGCCAAAAAATCTTACCGCGTTATTGGTGAATCCGCGTTATATTGAGCTTGCTTTGATACACTGGAGTGCGCAGCCCCCCCCCCCCCCCGAGCACTGCTTTACCGCATTATATCCAAATTTGTGTTATATCGGGTAGCATTATATCGAGGTAGAGGTGTATATTATAGACCTATAGAAAGAGACCTTCTAAAAATGTTAAAATGTATTACTGGCATGCGAAATCTTAAATCAGAGTGAATAAATGAAGACTCGGCACACCACTTCTGAAAGGTTGCCGACCCCTGATCTAGCAGTTCCACAACAAACGAGACACCAGTTGGAAGGCCTGTTTTTGTAACTCAAATTTTTATCCCTTGCTCCTGAAAGCAAGGAGAGGAGCACCTTGTGTCACTGAACAGAGCCTCTTTCCCAATTTAAGGTGTTGTTGAGCTTCAGAAGGACATCCCGCTTTTCTTTGCTACAACAGTGGCCATGTCAGTGGAAACCCTTGAGTATATTGAAGTAAAATAAGAGAGAAATATTTGCCACTATCTGAGTGTTCTATTTTACAGGTTTTCTTGAGCAGCTAAGCAGTGTTGCATAAGAGACTGAAGTTTGTTTCGTATAAATGCACTTATTTTTAATATTAATGTTTTAAAAGAATATAAAATAGCCAAAGAGGAATTTATTTCAGTACTCAATGAAGTTATGTAGTTGAATGTAACAATAGTTTTTCTAAATGTACCTATTAAAGTTATGGTGACATTTAGTGCTGTTGCTGGCATTTGCAACTTTTATACCAAATGCCGTCCAATGTTATTCTGTCAGCTGAGAACATGAGGATTGAATAGTTTGAAATGGCACTATAGGAGAAAACATATAAACTATGAAATACTCTCAACTGCCTATAATGTCAAAAGCAGACATGACCAATCTGGATTTATCTTAGTAGCTGCTTCTGAAGCCTTGCTTAGCTAAATTCCAACCATGTTCTTTGTTTTAATAATTCTTGCTACTTTACATTTATATTAATTTTAGGATAATTTGATCTTCAATGAGGTAGCATTTCTGGGTGAAATTTTAAAGTTTTTATCAAGACAATAATTTTCCAATATTGATCTGAATGGAACATCAGATGTACTGAGGAAGTAATGTTAGCACACCTTACTAACAGAATAATTATTTCTGTTTTCTCCAGTTCTGCTTTAACCTGTGTGTGTTTGTTTGGTGCCTGTGAGGTAACAGTGGCTGATACAGCTTCTCTCCTTTGTTGCCTGTTGGTCTTTTTTTTCTTTCTTTAAGCTTTTTCTTCTGAGAGACTAGATTGCCAGTAGGCTCCAGAGTTTTAAACCTTCATTGTTAGCTCTCTAAAAAATTTAAGTTCTTTGAGCGTCAGTGTGGATCCAACTGTAGTTGCGCTTACATCCCATGAATCTGAAATAATTGTTGTCGTTTTTTTTGAATAGCAATGTCCAGGGCTGCATGTGCTCCCTGCGCCTCTTTGTGGTCCTCTACTAAGGCATAAAGGGTGGAGCAGCTGCAACCCTCCCTGAGTTCCCTTTTATTGCCTGGTAGTGAGACAGAACCCTGGTGAGTGTCTGACCCACTATTTTTCTCTGAGCTTCAAACTTATCTTCTTGACTAGTTTTGACTTATCTTTACCATCATTATCTTCATTAATTCTATAATTTGGACACTTCTGAATCTTCATATCAATCTTTTTTATTTCAGAAGGTGGAGACAGCTACCAGGGGAGAGGCTGTTCTAGATTTGATTTTGACAAATAGGGAGGAACTGGTTGAGAATTTGAAAGTGGAAGGCAGCTTAGTTGAAAGTGATCATGAAATGATAGAGTTCATGATTCTAAGGAATGGTAGGAGGGAGAATAGCAAAATAAAGACAATGGATAAAGGCAGACTTTAGCAAACTCACAGAGTTGGTAGGTAAGATCCCATAGGAAGCAAGTCTAAGGGGAAAAACAATAGAAGACTGTTCGCAGTTTTTCAAAGAGACATTATTAAGGGCACAAGAGGAAACTATCCCACTGCATAGGAAAGATAGGAAGTATGGCAAGAGACCGCCCTGGCTTAACCAGGAGATCTTCAATGATCTAAAAATAAAAAAGAGAGTCCTTCAAAGGAAAGTGGAAACTAGGTCAAATTACAAAGGATAAATATAAACAAAGAACACAAGTATGTAGGGACAAAATTAGAAAGGCCAAGACACAAAACGAGATCAAATTAGCCAGAGACATAAAGGGTAACAAGGAAACATTCTACAAATACATTAGAAGCAAGAGGAAGACCAAGGACAGGGTAGGCCCATTACTCAATGATAGGAGAAAGACAATAACAGAAAATGTGGAAATGGCAGAGGTGCTTAATGACTTCTTTGTTTTGCTTTTCACCAAGAAGGTTGGTGGTGATTGGACATCTAATGTAGTGAATGCCAGTGAAAATGAGGTAGGATCAGAAGAGGCTAAAATAGTGAAAGAACAAGTTAAAAATTACTTGTACAAATTAGATGTCTTCAAGTCACCAGGGCCTGATTAATTGCATGCTAATACTCAAGGAACTGACTGAGGAGATATCTGAACCATTAGCGATTATCTTTGAGAAGTCATGGAAGATGGGAGAGATTCCAGAAGACTGGGAAAGGGAAAATATTGTGCACATCTATAAAAAGGGAAATAAGGACAGGACAGGAAATTACAGACCAGTCAGCTTAACTTCTGTACCTGGAAAGATAATGGAGCAAATCAATTTGAAAACATCTAGAAAATAATAAGGCGATAAGTAAAAGTCAACATGGATTTGTCAAGAACAAATCGTGTCAAACCAACCTGATAGCTTTTTTTGACAGGGGGTAACAAACCTTGTGGATGGGGGGAAGTGGTAGATGTGGTATATCTTGACTTTAGTAAAGCTTTTGATACTGTCTCGCATGACCTTCTCATAAACAAACTAGGAAAATGCAACCTAGATGGAGCTACTATAAGGTGGGTGCAAAACTGGTTGGAAAAAAGTTTCCAGAGAGTAGTTATCAGTGGTTCACAGTCATGCTGGAAGGACATAATGAGTGGGGTCCCTCAGAGATCAGTTCTGGAATCGGTTCTGTTCAATATCTTCATCAATGATTTAGATAATGGCATACAGAGTACACGTATAAAGTTTGCAGATGATACCAAGCTGGGAGGGGTTGCAAGTGCTTTGGAGAACAAAGCCTCAGAGTATCCTAGTGAGAGAACGCCCATACACAGACGGACTGTGATTTTGATTCTTTGTTTTTATACCCCTGTAACTAGCTAAGTGATAAAAATACACCTAAGTTCTTAAAGTATAGGCCTTTACAGGCAGGCCTGAATATCTATATTCTAACAACAGAAACTGTTGATTACATTGTTGACCACTACCCATTCATATGTAAATACACAAAAACACAAACCTTATCTCCCAATATGTCTTTTTAAGGGTTGAATTTGAGTAATTTATTTTGCAAGATGTTTAACTCTTTCTGGCCATGCGTCACATCCCTAGTGCGTGATTGGTGTGGAAGGGAGAAATTAAAGCTCCTGGATGCACCTTAAGGACCTTCCAACATTGATATGAGCTGTGTTTACATTGAATTCTTAGTAAGGCCAAATTATTGATGCATGCTTTGACCCAAGTTAAAAACTTAGTCCATACTTTATGAAACATTTTAGTGATTCCAGGGTTTGGTCTATGTGTTGACTTAACATAGCCATTAATGTTGTTTAGAGAGCACTCTCTATGGCATTCAGCTATGAAGGCTGTGAGGTGTTGTATCTCAGTTTCCCCATTTGCACAACAGTTCAAGCTTGTAATGGTTTTTCTGCTGTGGAAAGTTTTAGGAATGTGCATAGGCATTGGCTGTGAAACCTTAACACTATAAGGCCTTTTAATACAAAGCGTGTTCTTGTTGAACCAAACAGCATAAGTGTTTCTATTATGTACCACTCTTAACATGTTTAAGGGCTTTTCCAAAAGACCATGCACATTGTACATTTTTACAGTCTTTGGTATTAGCAACACGTTAGTTACAATCATTAGCAATAACATCAGTTCTATCACAAGTGTATATTTACAATAATTTTTGTCATGCCAATCCTTTTGTTTAGACAAATCATTCTTTAGGTCAGCTTGTTCAATATCCCTTTTGAACCTTTGTCGCTTTTTCTTTACTTTAGGGTTTTTCTTAACATAGGATTTCAGTTTAACCACTTCCTTGGGATTTTGGTATTTTAGAGATGAGGGAGCAAAGTTTGTAAGGGCATTTTGCTTTTTAAGAGTTAGCTTGCCTTTCTTTTTTTTCCTTGTCAGCTAGGCAGTTTGCATGGACATCATGCTTTAAAGAGACACAACCATTTTCTATCATTATGTCTGAACTTCAGTTCTCCTGCTTTTCACCTACCAATTTCTGCATCCACGAAACATCAGATGCACTAGAGCTTACTAAGAAATCACATGACTAATCCAAAGTGTCTGTGGGTCTATTCATAAGGCTGCTTTGCTGTGTAAAACCAGGAATCCAGACTCTTTCTTCAACCTGAGACACAGACTGTTCACTTTCAATATTAGCTAATGAAGCTCCTTTAAGCTATCCAAGCTATCCACACTAGATTTTTCCAAAGCAAATTCAGTGGATTCATTTTCATTTGAAAAACTTTGGCCATTAGGCACCAACACACTTTTCTCAGAAGAGAGACTGTTTACTATCAGCAATGGCCCATTAAGAGTCAATGGAAACTTTTCTTTTCAGAAACGTCACCAAGAAATTTCCTTTTTCCTCCTGCAATGTCATAAACTGCAACAGGTTCTTTTTGAGCTTTAGTTATGTTCAGAATCGACTTTGGTACAATAGACAAATTACCACACTCCTTTTGAGTTTTACTTACATCCAGAATCACCTGTGGCCCATCAGGAGGATTTTCACACAACCCCCTTTCAGGCAAGCTGCTAGACTTCATAGTCAAAAGATTAGAAGCATTCTCTTCCTTGTTACAAGTTTCCACACTGTCAGTGGGTAACATAGTCAAATCACCTTCATGCTTTCCTTGTGCTCTGGCTATGATATCAACCTGATCAGACAAGGTTGTCATATCTTTACCCAGCAACACACTAGCAAGAGGCAAAATAGAAGCACCAGAATCGCTTGGTCTCTGGAAGGTATTTATGACATTAACTGATTGCAACCTAGTTACAATGTCGTCATCCCTAGCAGACACAAATTTAGGACCACTTCCTTCCTGGGCTTTAGTTGTATCCAGTATCAACTGATAAATTTTCCTCATAGGCTGACAGGCTTCTTCTGACTGCTTTACAGACAGAGAACTAGAGAGAGACTGTTTCTCAGCAGGGATGCTGCTATTCAAAACAAACAAACAATTGGAGATATCTTTTTCTTTGTCCCAGCACCCATGGCTGATTTGAGACACATACCTGGAAAGTGGGGCATCTTCTTTAACAGGCAAGTTGCCACTCCCAACAGATAAACCGCTATTTTCCACATTATACTGAGCTACTTTAAGCAAGTCACTTTTACAAACTTCACTCACTAAGAATGTACCCCTTTCTTTCTTAGCTAGGGCTTTAACCTGACCATCAACTTTAATCTACTCTAGAGAAACATTTTCCTGAGCCTTATCTAATGCCAGATTTACTTCTGAGCAGGGCTGGCTCTGGCTTTTTTGCCACCCCAAGCAAAAAACAACGACACACCTGCGGGGCGGCCGGAGCCAGGGTGCAGGGGGACTACCTGCGGTGCAGACGTGCCCTGGGCAGCGGAGTGCGCGCCCCGGCTAGCGGGGGGGAGGGAGCGGGGGGGAAGAGAGAGGGGGGTGGCCAGGGCTTCCTTCAGCGGGGCGCTCGTCCCGTGGCCCCTCCCGCCGCGTTGCCTGCCGGGAGGGCTCCACGCCGCTCTGGTCACTGGGCGTGGAAGGACGCGGGCTGCCCTGCCGGGCTTGCTGCTGACCTGGCACCGGCTGGGGCAGACGGAGCGCGCAGCCCGCTCCCAGCAGGGCGCTCCCCTCCTCCACGCCACTGCCCCCTTCAGGGCGGCTGGAGTGGTGAACCAAAAAGAAAAAAAAAACTGCGGGGCGGCCAGAGCGGCAAAGCAAAAAAAAAAAAAAAGGATTGGAGGGAAACTGCCCCTTAGAATCTGCCACCCCAAACACGAGCTTGCTCGGCTGGTGCCTGGAGCCGGCCCTGCTTCTGAGATATTAGACAGACACTCAGAAATTTTATTCACACATAAACTGTTTTTCTGCACAAACAGCTATCTTCCTCAGACAAATATTTGGAGAAACTCTCCATAGGCAAGTATTTGCCCCTAATAGACACAGATTCAGGATTATTTTTTTCCTGTGACTGATTTATGTCAACCTGACTGAACAAAGCTTTAATATCATCCCCAATCAAAAGATCCTTAGGCAATAACTTCCTTACACCTGCTATAGTTTCATATTTAAGATCATTCCATTCAAAGTGGATTTTGGCTAAAGGCACACTTACAGTAAACTCATAGAGGATTACAATATTCACACTCTTATCTGGTAAGTAATCTTCCTCTTTGAAAAGATCTGCTTTAACAAGAGTGATATTAGAAGCTGTAATTTACCCTAAACAGCTTTTACCATTGATTTTTACATTCTTGGCACAAGTTATGGGGTTACCTTTACCTGAGCTCACAGTAAAAGCATTTACATGAAAGGTGGCAGTATTGGGGTATATTTGGTTACACACAGACAACTGCTTAGAGTGAAACAACATACCAATCAACATTGTTACAAACTGGATAGATTCTATCCCCATCTTTGTTATGGAGAGGAGCTGGCTTTTTAGGATGATACAGTTCCTGTTGTTCCTTTATTCTCTTGATTTGGAGCTGAAGTTTTTCCACTTTTGCCTTAGCTTCTAGTTCCTGCAATTGAATATATACCATTTTTTGTTCATGTTCAAAACACAGGTGTTCTCTTTCAGCAGCTTCTCTTTCCATATCAGCTATTTTTTGCTTTTGTTCAAGTTGCCGCTGGTTTCTCACTGCAAGCATTTTCGCTGTTTCTGCTTCCTTATCACTGGCAATTAACAGATTTTTTTTTAGTTCCTGCTCTGGGGCTTTTTCTTAAAAGACAACCCCCTCTGTGAGCACAATTCTTCAAGGCTTTTTCTGTCAAGATCATTATATGATCATTGGGTCACTCACTGTAACTGATTTTAACCCTTAAACTGTCCAATATCAAAATTAATTGTTGAGAACCATGTGGTTCTGATCCAAAAACCCAATTAATTTGTGGTAATGTGTATCCTACCACGACTACGCCACTGTGACCAGGGTCTCAGTGGGGAGCCAGCTGAGGTCACTCAATTAGGGTGATCTGCAAAGAATGGGGCAGGCAAACCCCAAAGCTGGTGGATAGTTCTATCCTTAGATTTACCAAGCCAGCACTAAACAGTTTCTGTTATAACTTACTGGTTATTCAGAAGTCAAAACAACACAGTTCCCTTGCAGTAAACCAACCTCAGGCCTCCATCCAGGTACCCAAGTCAAATATGATGAAGATATCTGAAAATCTTATTTCATCATACAAAAGAAAAGTTTCTACCAATCCCAAAGGATCGGACACATTACCTCCCAGGTTATTTAATATTCCAGATCTTACCCAAATACACGCATACAGCCAGTTCTTATTAGCTAAACTAAAATTTATTAAAAAACAAAAGAGAGAGAGTATGGTTAAAAGACAAAAGTTCAATTCTTTAGGTTCAGATTCATAGCAGAGATGATTAGCTTTGTAGTTGCAAAGAGTTCTTTCTGAAGTAGTCTATAGGTTATAGTCCAATGTTTACATTTCAGGGTGATCCAGTCAGAACTGGGATCTCAGTCCTTGTGGCTTAGGCTTCCCCTGCATGAAACCTCAAGCAGATCTGAGATAAAAAAGGATCAGGTCCCAAGGACCTTTTATATAATTTCAGGTCTTCTTTGACAAGTTGGAGTTCCTCAGGGGACACTAGGCTCTTATTTCCTAAGCATCTTCGTTAATTATTCACACAGATACACATATGGCAATTTATCCATCAGGCAGTCTATCACCGGTACTTAGCAAATTAACAAGACAATCGCCTGTTCCTTCACCATTCACTGATGATTTGCTATACATTTCAAAGAGAAATGAATACAGAGATAACCTGTGTTTATACTTCATTTAAATGCTAGGATGTTCTTTTAATCTTTGAATTATCAGAATACAGCATAGACAGGGACTGTTGATTACATTGTTGACCACTAACCATACATATGTAAATATATAAAAACATAAATGTTATCTCCCCACAAGTCTTCAAGGGTTGAATTTGAGTCATTTATTTTGCAGGATGTTTAACCCTTTCTGGCCATGCGTCACAGTTGTATTATAGACTGACTTCTTACATTCATTGTTGATATATTGTACCATGTTTAAGAATAGAAAATGATTGGAAATAAGCACTAGTTTGAGTAACATGTCTTGATTCAGTGATATCTGACATTTTGATCTTATTTTCAGATCATTTTCAAGTTTTTAAATAAACCAACTATGAGATCAATGAGACTATGAAAGACCTTGATGAGTTATTTTTAATAGATACAATTTATTTATTTATTCTCAGATCCTTGGCCTGGCTCCATCTGGTTAGTGCTGCCTTAGCAGAAAAAAAGCAACTTGAAATTAGTCTTAAAGAGCCACATGAGAATTTCAGTTGGTGTAGCTGGCTCTTCTCAATCCACATAGGGTGCACATTGGAGTAGGAAGAGTGTGTTAGGATGGAGTACATGGCACTCCACATCATCCTTGGGCTCTACAATGGACCTTGTGACCTAACTATGGTTCTGAATCTCTCCCTGCATAACTGCTAAGTGAATTTTTCCTTCTATTTGGAGACATTCATTTCAATTAAGGAAATAACTCCATGCAAGCATGTCTTCACATTCCCATCTTCTGGCCCCAGGACTCTTCTCTCTTTCATTGCTGGTCACGTGCATCTTAGTTAAGAATTAAATATCACTGTATAAGAGATAAATACTACTGTTGAGTATTATCTGCAATCCATCACTCTACACTTTGGGCCAGCCACAGTCCCAAAAGTGTTTTCAAAGACTTGTAGTGCTGGTGGCTGCCCTTCATCTGCAAGGAACTTTTTACTACTTAGATGACCTTTTAATCAAAGCCTCCTTTTACCATCGAGCTGTGTGATTAACAGAGACTTGCTTGTCTTAAATGAACACAAATCCATTAGCACTTTCAGAAGAGTGCTCTTACTCCTACACAAAATATGTTGCATCTGAGGGTGTGTCTACACTGCAATATATAACCAGCACAACTGAGTCTTAGAGCTTGGGTCAATTAACTCAGGCTCATGGGACTCAGGCTGCAGGGCTAAAAATAGCAGTGTAGACATTTGGACTTGACCTGGATCCCAGGCTCTCAGACCCTGTGAGGCCTGAACTTCTACAATGATATTTTTACCCTCACACTTCGAGCTCTGCGAGCCTGAGTCCATTGACCCAGGTTCTGAGAGACAGTGCCATGGGTCTTTTATTGTAGTGTAGATATACCTTGAGAGCTCTTTTTCTGGCCAAAAATGACTTGAATCTCTCTCTTGTGTGCACCCCTTCCACCTCCCCCCACTCCCCTGCAAAATCCTTACAAGGACAGATTCTCCCAGTTCAAACACATTATTTTGGATTTATTGGATTCCTAAGCTGTCTATTTGACTGGGCCTTCACCTTCTAGGCTTGATGGTATCGTGTTAAGATACAGTTGACTGGTATCTAACGCCATATATAAATTTCCTTCAATCCTTTCTACTGTCCTACCGGGACCATCACTTATAGTTAATGTTCTGGTTTGTGACCTCACCCAGATTCATACTACTGTTTTTTTCCTGTTGGGTTCATAAAACCAATTAATTCTCAGGCAATCCTCTTAATGGTTTCCTGTGACCTGAATTTTTACTGATAATCTTTCAGGTTGGAAAGCCAAATGGTGAACAGATACTCTCAAGGGAAATGGACTTCGCATGAGTCTATCCTCATTTTCCGTCTCTTGGAGCTCAGGGTAATTGGCCCGACAGTTAGTTAATTCCTTCCTCTCATCTCTACCAATTCCATTTTGTTGGGATGTAACATTAGCACCACAGTTGCTTATAGAAATCACCATGGGGGACAAAAAGCTTGTGATTCTTTTCTATGCAGAGACCTGTGGCTTTATTTTCTCTGCAAGATATTTCAGGAGCAACAAGAACATTGAAGCTGACTGGCTTAGCCATCAAACTAATCACCACTTTTATTACGATAATAGTCCATACCTACTGCACAGGAGCATTGGGAGAATTAGTTATGTTTGTACAGTGCTTTGAAGATGAATATCTATATATAGTTAAATCTATTCATATTATTTTATTATTTATTAATAATACATTTATCTACAATTTTCTTTGTTCCCATTCAATAATAGTGGGGCTAACATGTGCCAATGTAAATATCTGTTTCAGTTTAGCAAATTTGTTATTTTGCTGAGTAATTAATGCTGCCTTGAAGATCAGTCAAATATGGCTGCTTGACCTCTTTCCACCGGACTCTTCAAATAGTGGTGAGACATTTTAAGATGCATGTTTATTTACACTCTTTGGCTTTGTATTCATTGGACCCTAGTTTTCTCTCTGATGTGAATGTGGATTCAGGCATTGACCCATACAGATATATAAGAATTTGTACTGAGCTTATGCTGGTGCCAAACTGTGAACATGTATAGTTTTCTGTGATTTTGAGCTTTGTAGAATACAGCATCTGTATGATTTTAAATATTTCAATCAATAAAAAGTAAATTTTGGGAGTAGAAAAGTAAGCTCATATTATGTTACACTAATAAAATAATACCAACAGGATCTTATAAAAGGGATAAGGCAAAATGCCACGTTTATTGTAAATACAGAGAAAGAGAGAGAAATTAGGATATGCAGTTCAATATTATTTCACCTACTATTCCTTATTCATTCACACACTCATTCATACAAGTTCTGCAGTTGTTATAGTTACCAGTCTAGAGGTTGCTCATGGCAGAGTACTGGCCAGGTAGCCTGCACAGGAGGGTGGAGCCGAGTCCTTGTCAGATGCGCATCCGATGCTCCTGGAGGGTGGTTGCAGAACCAGACTCAAAGTCCCTGGGTTTTTGATTCTGTTCTTATAGGATTTTGTCCTTATACAAGTCTATGGGAATTGCTTCATCATGCTGATGTTTGTTTGAAGCGATAATCAATCAGCAGATGGCACATCCCTGATGGCTGAGTGTTATCTTGTTCTTCGAGTCTTCAGCCTTCCATCCGGGAGGGGGTGGTGGGGGGGACTTGGGTGGATTCCGGCTTGCCCTGCGGGGTCATCTGGTTATCTCTGTGCTACGCATTCTTTGGCCATGGGATATCACAGTTATAACTCTTAGGCTGGCACCTTTGATTTGCTAATTATTTATTTGCATCACACACATTCATTCACATTCATTCTTTATCTTTAAGTCACATCTTACACTTTTGTTTTACTACCTCCTCTTCCTTGACATCCTTATTTTACAATTCTATTTTTCAGCTGTGACAGTCTTTCATCAGTCTATTAAACCTTTTTAATACAATAGCAGAAAACAAGCAGGATAATAAACGAAGGGGGGTAAGGGATTTCTGCAAGACCAATTCCAGAGCATAGTTGTTTTTACAAAGCCTTATCACTCTTTGAGAACAGACTTTCTGTTTTAGGATGTGTTAACACAATTAGCAGTTTGGCCTTGCATGTTTCTCACAGAGAGGGAGAGACGCAGAAATGAAAAAGCAAGAGGCTTGTTCTGTTACCAATATCTTGAAGTTTAAGCTGTGGGGAATTCAATCTTACCCCTTGTCTCTCTTGGCCTCAGACTTGTTATAAACATACATTTTATGGTTCTAATACAGAAATTCCCTGATATGGTCCAGCATTCTAATGGAGTGGCAGGGTCATACACTTCCATGTTGTATCTAGATTCCCAAGAGGTCTCCGCTTGATGAAAAAAAATTGGAGGTTTCTCAAGTTCTGTTATGACGTCAAGGGGGGCAGCAAAGGAAGAACAGTGCTGAGAGGTTGGTATCAGTCATAATCCTACATTATGTGAATACACAGATCGCTTAGGTAAGTATCAAATATTTATCTGAGGAAAGAATTTTCATTAGGTAAAGTTTCATAGAATGAGTTTTATTTCAATACTAATGCCTTTTCACACTGAATATTTATAATTTTAGAATGAAACTGACTAATTTGGCTATCATTTTTGTACAGACTACAGCACTTTAACATTATAAAATGAATTCAGAAGGTGCATTAGTAGTGTAATTATAACATGTATTGATTCAATGTGCTGGAGATGAAATTCATTGGACTGAAGTAATACTTATGTGGGTATAATATCCTTATATATTATTTCTCTAGAGATTATTGAGCTCATAATATAATAATATTTTACTCATAGTAGCTTTTGATATGTATAACTATATTATGATGGTTATTAAGGCATCTCATTAATAAATCAAAACCCCAGTAGACCAAATAAATCCCTCTCACTGAAAATCCTGTGGGAGTAGAAAAGTTATTGTGAACACTTTGGGCTTAACTTTTGAGTCTGTTCTATCTGCTTTCCACCAGTCTGACTTAAGACTGCTGTCTTAAGTGATGGCTTCTCAGAGTGCCCAGGACTGAGGGTCACGTTGTTACCTCCCTGCCTCAGCAAAAGAAGTACTTTACTTTTCCTTAACTGAATGTCAGCTCCCGGACACCACCAGTCTATTAGCCACCCAAACAATTTCCTCAGGGCTCTGGAAGCCTTTACTTTGCCTTGAAGGTAACAGTAGGTATACCCCAGCCCCTGATCCTCTTTGGCAGAGTCCTCCTGAAGTGTCCATCCCCTGTCACTGGAGGCTCACAGAAATTAGCAGGTTTTCTGTCCCCAAGGAAACAGTATACGCACAGCTTGACTGGTACAACTCAGCATCAGGTTCTTTATAACATCACAGCACTGAGATATAGTTATAGTGAAAACAATCATAAATTTGTTATCAAAGATAAAGATTTAAGATACTGAGTAAGGATAATGGAAATAGAAATGGTTACATATAAAACAAAAAGTATTACATGTTTTTTGTAGTCTAAATGTGACTTTAATCCTTGTCTAAAGTAGTTCTCACCTCAAGCATTCTCCCAGCCTTACCAGCCAACATGGCTGGGATCACCTTTCATGACTGCAAAAAACACTGTCCTTTTTGTGCTGTCATTGTTTTGTCCCCAGTGTTAAGCTCACCCCCGTGGTTCTTTTCTTGATGTGCTAGCTCCAAATTGTCTTCATGTACTTGTGATAACTCCATATGAAAACAGGCTTCCATCGTGTTGGCTTACAATGCTTAATCTACATAAGGTTTTATTAGACACCTCACATGACCTTTCTTGGATAAATATTATGAAAATGATGTGTTAGGAATAGTGAGTTTGTCAGGCCTGATAGGAGTTGTGGTTACAGAACAGTGAATCCTTTGCCAGTTGGTACTGAGAGATTGTTAAGGTCACACTCTTTCTCAGCACCGACAGTTTTAATGCCTTTGGAGATTTCAAAGTAACTAGATGAAGCACAGGATTCCTCAACAATGAAGGAGTCCTTGATGTCTTCCCTTGTTTTTAGAATACAGTAACTCCAGAGCCCGAGTCACATTTATTGCAAGCGTTTCCTATTTTTGTACCATCTAAATCACTTCATTATGAAGGATCAGAGATACTTGTAATGAAGGTTTCTCTTCATCAGCATAACAATAGGGGTAAGAATAGAAGCCTACTTGAGTTTTAAAATCTCCTTTGGCTATCCCATCAGCAGAAAGATTTGCATGTTCTGGCTCTGATTCCCTTCAGCTCCAGCAAGAGGAATCCACCTAAGAACAGAGCAAGTCAGCAAAAAGAAAAGAATAATAGAAAAAGCAATACAAATGAGGCTTCTGAATTTAAAAGTTTAAATCCTAATTACTCTCCTAGGTATCCTCTGTGTTGGGTGAATGTGTCTCACCCTTATGGTCCTCTACCTTGGCTATGTTGGTCCCTATGGCTATGGTATCCACAAGTTCCCCCACAAGTTTGGGACAAGTTATCCCACAATACACAGGACATATGTGTGTGATGAATTGGGACTATGTCTGCACAATTTATGAATTCTGTGAGAGATTATAAACCTCATGTGTCTTTGTGAGGTTGCAAACTCCATTTTGAATGTGCAGCGTTTTGCCTTCTCTATGGTCTGTTTGCCTCCATGTTAGGTTGAAAATTCCAATGGCTAGTGGCAAAAGAATAATAACAGAATCATAGGACTGGAAGGGACCTCGAGAGATCATCTAATCCAGTCCCCTGCCCTCATGACAGGACTAAGTATTATATAGACCAAGCCTGACAGGTGTTTGTCTAACCTGCTCTTAAAAATCTCCTATGATGGAGATTCCACAACCTCCCTAGGCAATTTCTTCCAGTGCTTAACCACCCTGACAGGAACTTTTTCCTAATGTCCAACCTAAATCACCCTTGCTGCAATTTAAGCCCATTGCTTCTTGTCCTAGCCTCAGATGGTTAAGGAGAACAATTATTCTCCCTCCTCCTTGTAGCAACCTTTTATGTATTTGAAAACTGTTATCATGTCTCTTCTCCAGACTAAACAAACCCAGTTTTTTCAATCTTCCCTCACAGGTCATGTTTTCTAGACCTTTAATATTTTTTGTTGCCTTCTCTGGGCTTTATCCAATTTGTCCACATCTTTCCTGAAATGTGGCACCCAGAACTGGACACAATACTCCAGGTGAGGCCTAATCAGTGCGGAGTCGAGTGGAAGAATTACTTCTCGTGTCTTGCTTACAACACTCCTGCTAATATATCCCAGAATGATATTTGCTTTTTTTGCAACAGTGTTACACTCTTAGAATCATAGAATATCAGGGTTGGAAGGGACCTCAGGAGGTCATCTAGTCCAATGCCCTGCTCAAAGCAGGACCAATTCCCAACTAAATCATCCCAGCTAGGGCTTTGTCAAGCCGGGCCTTAAAAACCTCCAAGGAAGGAGATTCCACCACCTCCCTAGGTAAAGCATTCCAGTGCTTCACCACCCTCCTAGTGAAATAGTGTTTCCTAATATCCAACCTAGACCTCCCCCACTGCAACTTGAGACCATTGCTCCTTGTTCTGTCATCTGCCACCACTGAGAACAGCTGAGCTCCATCCTCTTTGGAACCCCCCCTCAGGTAGTTGAAAGCAGCTATCAAATCCCCCCTCATTCTTCTCTTCTGGAGACTAAACAATCCCAGTTCCCTCAGCCTCTCCTCATAAGTCATGTGCTCCAGACCCCTAATCATTTTTGTTGCCCTCCGCTGGACTCTTTCCAATATTTCCACATCCTTCTTGTAGTGTGGGGCCCAAAACTGGACACAGTACTCCAGTACTCTTGACTCCTATTTAGTTTGTGATCCACTATGACCCCCAGATCCCTTTCTGCAGTACTTGTTCCTAGGCAGTCATGTCCCATTTTGTTGTGTGCAACCAATTGTTCCTTCTTAAGTGGAGTACTTTGCATTTGTCCTTATTGAATTTCATCCTATTTACTTCAGACCCTTTCTCCAGTTTTTCCAGATCATTTTGAATTTTAATCCTATCCTCCAAAGAATTTGCAACCCCTCCCAGGTTGGTATCGTCTGCAGACTTTATAAGTGTACTCTCTATGCTATTGTTTAAATAATTGATGAAGATATTGAACAGAACTAATCCCTGCGGGACCCCACTTGTTATACCCTTCCAACATGATTGTAAACCAGTAACTACTCTCTGGGAACGATTTTCCAACCAGTTATGCACCCACCTTATAGTAGTGCCATCTAGGTTGTATTTCCCTAGTTGGTTTATGAGAAGGTCATGTGAAACAGTATCAAAAGTCTTACTAATGTCAAGATATACCACATCCACCGCTTCCCTCCCATTTGCATGGCTTGTTACCCTGCTAAGCTGACTGGTCTGTAATTCCCTGGGTTGTCCTTATTTCCCTTTTTATAGATGGGTATTATATTTGTCCTTTTCCAATCCTCTGGAATAATGGATAGTTGATTCTTAACTACCCAATCATTGGAAATTTCTTTACTCTAGGCAAAAGACTGGTCCCACCCCAGAAGAACTGTTTTAATGGGAGGAAGTCGCCATGGCAAAAAAGTCACCTGGTGGGTGCTGATGTGGGGAAACTGGAAAGGGTGTCACTGACATAACATACTGAAGGTTTTAAAGGGCGGAGTCTGATCTGTTGGGTAGCCATTTTCTCCAGTCCAGGAGGGAGAGATCATCCAGCATGCAGTACTTATATGGGGCAGGGGGCTCCAGGCCACTTTCCTGTACCCAGATGGTCCCAGGGACTCAGACTCCAGCTTAAAAAATTCTTGGAGTGGTGAGGAAACTGAGGCAGGGACATGTGTTTAGTGTTTGTTTTGTGTGATCTGTACTCATCTGTGCTTTACATGAATACATATAAAAGAGTATAAAGATGTTAGATTGGGCAAAGTGTGTGTATGTTGACTGCTTCAAAACTAGTGCATACCCCTGTGAGAGTTAAACTGTAAGCAAGAAGCTTCACACCTTTAGGTGGAGTTCTGGGAAAGGGGTGCGTTCAAGTACTGGTGAGCCTAAAGGGTCAAAGCCATGCAGAGGGGCCAGAGAGCCAGACAGTGGATTCCAGTGCTTGGAGGAGGGTGCCAGATGGCAGATCTGTGTCTGGAGAGTGTGCTTGCAGACCCTGAGCTTGGGACAGTGGTTAAACTGTATGCAGGCTCCAGGAGCTTGAAAGACCTTGATGATCCAGAGCACAAAGTCTTGGATTCCCCTCTCAGAGCAGTCCTGATGGGTGGCCAGGAAGGAGTGCTCGCTTGGATCTGTGACAACATGTAAGTCATTTAATTCAAGGTCTCGAGTGTTGCATCATTCTCCTACTCGAATGATGGCATCAGGAGAACATCAGCATTATAGTGATGAGGCGGTGTTCATCCACCAGGAAGATTCATCTGGTCCTCCACATTCTTTTTCATATGACAAAACTATCTCATACATGGTGCCTGCAACAATTGATGATTTAAAAACCTTTCCAGAATTATTGAGGCATGTAGCAGAAACATTGGAAGTCCCATTAGAAATCATACAGGAAAAGTCATACAAATTATTTGATATTTTACAACCAGCATCTCAAAATATAATTTCCCTCCCTGTAAACGAAGGAAACTTAGGACAGGCAAAAGATCTTTGGGCTACCTCTGCCTCAGTTTGAACGACTTCAGAATGTGCTGGTCAGAGATATCAAGTACTGTCCAAAGGTTATGAATATTTTTATACTCATCCTCCAACTTCATAGGAGTGCAAATGGAAAGTCAAAAAGTTGGGAAAGTCAACTACCAAAGAAAAAGAACCAAAGAGTCTAGACACTTTTTTGGAAAAAAGTTTATTCATCAGCTTGCCTATAGGTTAGGATATCTATCAACCTGTACTATCTAAATATTATTTACACTGGGACTGACTGTCTGACTTTAGGGACAAGTTATCTATGAGTTCAGAACACTCTTGTGTGGTTGGTTTTGGCCACATTTGAGGATGTGGATTCCTTTCAGATATATTTATTCCTTTGCCTTCATTCTCTTCCATGTCCCATCACATAATATGATACAATGTCACTTGCCCATATGATGTCAACACGAATGGCAACATATAACTATCAGGACTGGTAAGCTTCCCCATCTGTTTTATCCATGAGAAGGGTTAGAGCTTCTTCAGAAGTGAAAGGTGGAAGAAGGCATTTTGTCACTGACCTAACCATTTAAACTAAGGACCCGAAGGCTTCACACCACATTGATGAGCAGTGGGTGTTCAGTGGATTGAAAAAATGATGTCTCAGCTATTTCTTGAAAACTGTTCTGACCAGCATTGTTTCAGTCTTGCCCAGGTTGAGTTTAAGCCAGTTGTCCTTTACCTAGGAGATAAATGCAAAATTAAGACACCGTGACATCTTGTATTGGTTTCAGCTGTGAAAAAGAAGATATATAAGTCAGTATAATCAAAGTACTATTGACAGCATGATGAACTACAGGACACACTAGATGTCTCTTCCAACCCAAATAATTACATGCTGCAATTCTGCCATGAACCTCATGATCAGTGTTCCCTCTAATTTTTCCTACCCAGGTGCAGAATGAATTTTGTTATGTGCACCAATATGGAGGTGATGTGTGACACATCACCTTCATATCGGTGCACATAACAAAATTCATGTGGTGGTGGTGGGGCTGAGGGGTTCGGAGTGTGGGAGGGGACTCAGGGCTGGGGTAGAGGGTTGGGGTGCATGGATGTGAGGACTCCGGCTGGGAGTGCAGGCTCTGGGGTGGGGCCATGGATGAGGGACTTAGGGCTGGGGAAGAGGGTTGGCATCAGGGGGGAAGGCTCCGGCTGGGGGTGCGGGCTCTGGGATTGGGCCAAGGTGAGAGGTTTGGGGTGCAGGAGGGTGCTCTGGGGCTATGGTGGGGAGAGAGGACTTCCCGCAGCGCTCTCTCCCTACAGCAGCACCTGGGCTTGGGGGAGAGGTGCCTCTCTCTACCGCGGCAGCTCCAGGACTGGGGCCGCAGGATAGGCGCCCCTCCCTCCCGGTCCCCGCAGGTCTGGGCCGGGGCTGGGTGCTGGGAGGGGTGCTCCAGCCATGACAGGTCTGGGCCAGGCCACCTGGGTTTGGGCCGGGCTGCCCCAGCCGAGTTCGGGCCGGGGTAAGGGCGTCCCGGCCACGGCATAGTTGGGGCCAGAGGCCTCCCTGGCTGTGGCAGGTTGGGGGTGGGCTAGGGAAGGAGTGCCCCTCCCCCGGCTGCGGCTGGTCCCCAGGCGGGTTCCCTGAGTACCTGCACAGTGCTAAATAGGCTGCTGCACGGCCGCTCAGCTTACAGGAAACTTAGCTGAGGCCCCTGGAAGTCTTGCCATCTGCATACTGAAACTGCCATAACTCTAATAAGTTTCAATTATGCCCGCCACTGAAACTGGCCAGACTTATTAACTTCAGTGTGTATGCATCGCTGATACTACTTACAGTAGATAAAGTTAAGCGTGTGTGTGTAGGTCTTCTGGAAAGGAAGGGTGTTCTTGTGGCTAATTCAAAGAAGTAGGAGACTGGAGATATGCATTTTATTCCTAGTTCTGCCACAGGTTTACTGTTTCATCATCTGTGAAATGGGGATGCTGCTGCTTTATTATTATATAAATGAGGTTATTTATTGTGAGACTTACTTAATTAATGCCTGTACAGCACTTTTAGAAATTCTCAAGTGGAAGGTGCTATAGGTAGAGAATTTAACTGGCACAAGCTACAAGAAACTTAATTGAATATTTAAATATACATGAGTTTGCTGTTTGTTTTAAAAGTGTCCTGTCTTGTTACACCTCTGTATATGTTTGGCTAAATATGGTAAATATTTTCACTCTCTTCATTCTCTAAAATAGCTGAAGAGTTCTTGCTTAGACTTTCCACAATATTTATTTCTGTCTTGTTACACCTCTGTATATGTTTCTTACACATTCATCCCAGAAATGGAGAATATTCTGATGAAAACTGTATAAAATATTAAGTACTCCATTTCAAGACAAATGATTCTACGAGATAGATCATATTGTAATAATATCACTTCAATGACTGGGTATAGGTAAGAGAATGGTAACTAAAATCTGTCAAGCTTTTTTAATAATAATTCTAGCTTTTTTTAGCAAATTACTCAGAACAAAATTAATTCCTGCCTGCTGCAATGAATGTTGTACTTACTGCAGATTTTTTTTATTTAAAAAAATATATAAAATTAAATTAAATTCATTTTTGTAGCATAAACAAACTTTGCTAGCCAGATGTTAGGGAAAATTCATAATACAGAAATATGTCATTGTTTATTAAAATATAGAAAAATGTGATTCATTTATCATAATATTCAGTTGTATGGACATCACTTTATCCATTTATAGTACTTTACAATAGCATTCTGTAATGAGATTTCTTATTAGCTGCTGAAAGTTCTGTCTTTCTACCCAATCCTGTACCACGTAGTCACGCAAAATATCCAATTATTTAAATTGATGCTGTCTTGAGTAAGTTGGAATCACATCTAGTAGATATTGGATACAACTGCATAGTTTGGGGGCTCATTGTCCAATTTACCCTCCATCAAACAACATCTATGAAATTACAAAAAATAAGTACTGTAATAGTTCTGTGGTGCTACTATAATTGCATAAGATAATTTTCTCATGACAGAGGTTGGCTGCATATTGGTGCTTATGTTCCCATAGCTTTTGTTGGGGAGGGGAGTGCTGCCTTTTCCTTTTTGCAAATAGTTGTAACACAGAATCAGTATGTTGTGCTGGCCATCTCCTCAGCAGTAGTGCTGCTGCTGCTGCTGCTTGGGAATATTCTCTGTAAATGCAGTACATTTGTCTGATTTTGAAAAAAAAGATAAATATAGCAAAAATATAGCAAAATGATTATTTCCATTTCTGTATCTGTTTCTCATAAAACTGAATTTATTTTATTTAATTTACACTATGCTTTGCGAACCAAATGGATCTTAACATTTGTAGGTGCTGTAGGAAAAGTTGCATTTGCAGCACTCAGTCTGAGCCTGTACAATTTCCAAGGGTTATGACATTTCTTCCACTACCTTTATTGATCATTTTAAGAAAAAGGATCAGGATCAGGGCTGATGAACGCCTCGGATGGAGAGATCTTATCCAGCTATGTTCAAAGCATATTTCCTCCTTAATCTGCTGCAAATGGCTCTGAATCTAGTACCAGTAGCTGAGTTCCTATCCCATCCTTGATTACAGCAACTTCTGAAGCATTTGACATGCTTCTGTGTCATATGAATGTCTGTGTGAAGGCCTGGACACATTAGAATTGGATTTAATTAGAAGTTGTAATATTAGCTCTCCTGGAGTTGTGGACTAGTTGATAAATTGTTTTTTCTTCAGGGGAAGGCTTTGTCATCTTACTCCTGTAATTATGTATAGTTGTTATTGTGACGTTGTGCAGTCTACATGGTTTTATAAAAACATGATAATAAGTGAATATAATGTAACTGGGATAGTTTTATAAAAAATTTGATAATAAGTGACTATAATGCAAATGGGATATGCTTTGTGCAAAAGGTCTCTTGTAAGGTATCATTACAAAGCTCATAAGCTACTGAGTGTGATCATCCTATTTGTAGAAATGTACCACTCTTGTATCTAAAACTAGAAATATAAAATGTAACTCTGAGGGCCTATTGTAATTATGTAAAGTGTGGGCCATTAATGATGGTTTGGAATCTTGATGACTCCCATTGTCTGCAGATGGCTGTTTACCTGTGAGTCTCCCTGTATATGTGTGTGCTGGCAAGTGAGTAATGAAGTCTTGCAGTGACACGTGATCATGTCACCTGAACTGGAATCCATCTTTAACCTGGTGCTTTTCCAGTGAGGGGAGGGGGTGGAAACCCAGAGGGACAAAGGGTTCCCGCCTTATGCAAAAGATATATAAAGGGGTGGAAGAGAACAGAGAGGGAGAGAAGCCATCATGAAGAATCCCCTAGCTATCACCTGAGCTGGAACAAGAGCTGTACCAGGGGAAAGAATTGTGCCCAGGCCTGGAAGGTGTCCAGTCTGAGAAAAAGCTTACTGAAGCATCTCTGAGGGTGAGATTATCTGTATTCAGTTTGATTAGGCATAGATTTGCGCATTTTATTTTATTTTGCTTGTGACTTACTTTGTTCTGTCTGTTACTACTTTGAACCACTTAAATCCTACTGTCTGTATTTAATAAAATCACTTTTTATTTAGTAATTTACTCAGAGTATGTATTAATACCTGGGGGAGCAAACAACTGTGCATATCTCTCTATCAGTGTTATAAAGGGCGAACAATTTATGAGTTTACTCTGCATAAGCTTTATGCAGGGTAAAACGGATTTATCTGGGTTTAGACCCCATTGGGAGTTGGGCATCTGAGTGCTAAAGACAAGCACACTCCTGTGAGCTGTTTTTGGGTAAACTTGCAGCTTTAGGACAAGTGATTCAGACCCTTGGTCTGTGTTGGAGCCGGACAGGAGTGTCTGACTCAGCAAGACAGGGTGCTGGAGTCCAGAGCTGGCAGGGAAAACAGAAGCAGGGGTAGTCTTGGCACATTGGGTGGCAGCTCCCAAGAGGGTTTCTGTGATCCAACCCGTCACAGTTGTGACGTTGTGCAGTCTACATGGTTTTATAAAAACATGATAATAAGTGAATATAATGTAACTGGGAACCCAGTTACATTATATTCACTTATTATCATGTTTTTATAAAACCATGTAGACTGCACAACGTCACAGTTATGTTCATACAAAGCACACGGGATCTTTATAGAGGAAAGTAAATACATAGCATTTATTAAGAATACCACAGTTAGCATATGCTTTTTAGACATGCACGCACACACACACACACACACACACATAGTCCTGCCAGTGATGTTCATAGTTACCTGTCTGTTGTAGCTCGAGTCAATCTAATGGCCAGTTAGATTGAGCACGAGTGTGGAGCTGGGTTCTGTCGGTCGCGATCCGATGCTCCGAGGCTTTGCAGGACTGAACCCAGAGTTCCATGGCAAAACACCCCAGCTTTATAGTTGTAAATTCTCATTTGAGTCCATGCATTTTGCAATGTCATCCTGTAATCATTAGTCCTTAAGTGGTGTTATTATTTGATGGTTATTGTCAGGCTTCCCATTGTTATCTCCTATTTGTTGTCTCGCCTTCGGGGGTGCCTGCCTCACCTCTGAGGTCGTCTATGCTGCTAACATGTTTAACATCGGATACAATGGATGTTTTCTGATTGTCTCCTGGTCTTTCCAAGTCTCTCACTTCTTCTTGACCATCTGGACATTTGTGATGGCTTTCACACCTTATCTTTTCCTGATGCATGCATTCCTCATTCACACAAACAATCTTACAGAAACCTTCAAAGGTATACAGACAGCAATATTGTATATTCAGCAGAATACATTGTAAATCAAGCCTTGCTAAATCTTATAACTAAAACAATTCACATTGGGGCTTCAGGCTCTCAATATTCCTCTAATCTTCTTAACATAGATAGAATAGAGAATCCTGTCTCTTACTTCCTAATTTGTAATACATATAGGAAACCATAGTAGCTTTATAACTTATTCTAAAACAAAAGGATGACCATAATTAGTCATAAGGATTGTTCTGGTCTGTCATTCCTTTCTGCTATTCAAAAAGGGTGGCTGACAAGATGAAATCAAATCATACATTAATTCTCATAGTACATTATAAAATCCAGCTCCCACATAGTCATCTTAAGTAAGATTCTAGTTTTCTTTATCATGGTCCACAGAAAGCTTGTAGTCAAGGTGGTGTTCTAAGCCTCCTTTTTGTGAGAATGCAGAAACATGATAGTGTGCATAATGCAGTTACTTAAGTTCGAACTCCAGACCCTCCAGAGATTACTGTGTGCAGACCTACCCGTATGCGGTGGGTGTTGACTTGCAGCATTTTTTGTCAGCTTCGTAGTCTACTGTTCCGCAATCAGCTTTTTGCTGTTAATGAGAGAGATCTCAGTCTACTTTTTAGAACCACCAGTTTTTATTCCTAGAACTGTGAGGACACGAGCCAAACTTCCATGAATAGCCCCTGTTGCACAACTCAAATCTGTCCAATAAGTGTACAAGTGGTAGAGTTGTTTGGGCATCCTGACTTTGTGGCCAACCAAATTAGCCTTGGGATTTGCCGTTAACTAGGCTGGCTGTTTTCAACACCAGGAAGCTTAACAGAATGGAAGGACTATGTTTTTCACTTTTGTGGAAGCATGTTTCTTACAAGAATTCCAGCATGTACTGCATACTAGCTCCATGGATTATCTCATGTGACAGTGGGTAGTAAAAGTTCGCTGGCGTTCCTTGCCAATATTTTGAGTTTTAAAAAGTAGAGGCTCACTTGTGTGTGCACTTCCGATGATGTTTTGGTAAAAGTCACTGATATGTGCTTGCACATACAGTAAACATGCATGCACAAAAGTAGGGACAGGTCACATTTTTTGAAAATCAGGTCCTTTGTTTCTTCCTTTCAGAAACTGCTTTCAAGGCAGGCCTGTCCCATTTTTTAAAAACTATTTTTACTTTCAAATAGTACTTTCACAAGGTGGGGGAAACAGTTGATAAAAAGTATTTAGTGTAACAGTCCTTGCTGTTGCTTGGCTTCCATTTTTTGGAGATACTTTGCTATGAACTGGAAGAAATGAAATAATGGGAAAAGTGCATGTTAAAATTCACCAGTAATGCATAATTGTAAACTACAATCTCTGTAATCTAGGTAAAATGTAAAAATCTAGGATAGATTAGCTGGTAAGAGTGCAGAAATCTAATAATTTTTCATTACAATTACTCAAATTCAGAGATTTATTTAAGATGAAACCAAGTTAAGGAAAAAGAACAGGCATGCCGGGGTGTGTGTGCGTGCATGCGAGCAAGTGTGTGGTTACTTTTCATTCTTCCTGAACCTTATAAGTTTACATTAAAAGCAATGCTCTTTTCCCCAGCATCTGGTTTGCTAACATATGCTATGGCAACTGGTGCAACATTTTTCTAATAAAGTGTTTATTGTCATTGTTTAATTTTCTGCTTTGAATCATTTATAATCCAAATATAGACTATGAAGCACAATGTCCCGTTCATTACTGTAATTGATCAATTTCAGAGTTATTTTTCTATCTTCCTTAGCCATGTAATATTTTTTGTACCATGTTTAGTTGATTTAAAGCTTCTTACATTTAATTAGTTCTTGTTTGTCCCTATGGAGCGGGCCTGCTTCCTTTTATTAGAAATTCAGAATGTATTGTGACTCCTGAGTTAACTAAAATTTATGTTGTAATTATGTAAATGAGTATTTTCTATATTGTAAAATGGAAGACACGCATAGAGCTAGACAATGAATCATTAGTAATTGGTCACTAAAAGGACTACCTACATCTAGCATACACTCATTAAGTACATGCATCTTGTGCAAAAAGAGCAATATTTTCTTTTCTTAAACAGATTATATTAAGTGTCAAATAGTTAAATTAAACAATGAAATGGGAAAAAAAAACTTTACAAAGAAAACTTTGATTCATAAATATGCCAGAAAAATCCCTCTAAATGGAAAAAGAATAAAATCACAAAATACTAAATATTTTACATTTTCTAAATTATTTAAATATGCTGTGTACTGCTTGTGGATGAAGTACTGAGCTCTGTCAGTAGAGGGCAGCAAAGTTGCAGGGGATCTTTTTTTGAGATCTTGGAAACTCTGTCACAAGATTTTTACTTGTTTTCTTTATTAGCTGTTTAACAGTTGCTTTAGGTTTGTCTTTTAATGAAGTGTCCATAATTTCATAGAGAGTGGTCACTTTTAACCCAGTGAGTTTGGTTCAGATATTTAACTAGTTGTCCCCTGGCCTTAAGTGTACTTGTGGGCACTTCTCTAATGGATGTTAAGTGTTTCTCTTTTGATGTTCTTCAGGGTGTTCCAGGACCTGGACAATATGAAATAAAAAGTCAGTTTCAGAAGGTGGAGAATATATCACAAAATGGAAATGAAGTTCCACGTGCTCCTTTTCTTTCACAGTCCAAAGTAAGTGGCAGTAGCATATTTTTCTTTCTTCTGTACTTTCTTGGTCAAAGTTGCATGAAAAAGTAAATAGCTGCATAATCCGCAAGAGATTATAATTGTACTGTGAGCCATGATTAGTAAATGATTTTTTCTTTCTCTGTGTTGTATTTTGATGTGTGTGCGTATGTATATATATGTATAAAAAGATATGTAGAATTGTATGTGTGTGAGTATACATATCTATGATATAGATAGATATGCATATATATTTAGGGATGTGTATGAGTGTATAATGTATGCATATATATAAAAATAAACACAGGCATACATGAACCCACTTTATTTTTTACACATTTCCAAATAAAATATGGATGAGGCTCCATCTGCACTTTCACAGACAGTAAATACCTTTCAAATTACACCCGTTAATCAGGTTTGTCCTATGTGAATAGAACACTGGGAGGTGGTGAATGAAAATTTCTTGTGGCTATGTAAAATCAGTGCACATGTACAAAGATTGTTTTTAAAAATTCTTCTAACTGCGAAATTCAAATGTGTTTTCACAGACCTATTGAAAGGTACATGTATAATCTGACATATCTGTGCCAAATCTGAAGTTTCCATCCCTTCCTTCTGAGATGTTAAAAATAGTTGCAGATTTTTTTTTTATAATGGTAAATATTTTCACTCTCTTCATTCTCTAAAATAGCTGAAGAGTTCTTGCTTAGACTTTCCACAATATTTATTTTTGAGCAGAAACTAAACCTGGACATTTTCAGCACCAGAAATGGAACTTCGAAAACGTTTTTAAAAACTGGAAAAGGCCTTGTAGAGTAGGAATCCTAAGGCAGCCACAGGCTATGAGCACCACCTGCAATACAAAATAACAAACAGCCAATTTATGAAACAAGGATCTGATGCCATCTCAGTGTTCTAGCAACTACAAAGACTATTTGTTTCCATACTTTATGATATCACCAAAATCCCTTGATGGAGTTATAATAATCCTTCTATTCACAGCTGCCTCTTTACTCGATGTATAAAGAATATATGTAGAATAATTGAATATAACCATAATCCCACTGCTAATTAAGAGTTCACAGCTACTAGCACATCAGGGGCTATATTTCATGACTATGTGGTCATCTACTACATTTCAGATCTTTGGAATATGACTCTTAAAATTTAAGGGAAAACTCAGAGCTAATACAAAACGTACAGTCTGCAAAAGACCTCTGCTGAATAACTGACTGAGTAAGCTCTTAAATCACAATCTACCACCCATCCCACAAACCCTCAGCTGTCAATTGCTGAGGAAAAGAAAGATTATTACACTGTACTGAGAATAAATGAGGTAGCTATGAATTATGACACTCTGCTTTCATTGAGAGGTTCTGGTGACATCATAAATTGTAAGAGTGAAACTTTGATATAGAGTTACACTTCGAATTTGCAGACTATATCTTTTGATGATTTTTTTTATCATATTTAATGTATGGTCATGTTTTTTTTTTTAATTTCCTTTCCTTCTCTTTTCCTGTCATCCCTTTCATTCACTATCTTCTCCTTCCATTCATATTTACTTCCTTCCTCAAACAACATCTTATGCAAGCCACAGTTGGTCTGTTCCATGCATGGCATACATCTAATTTTTATTTTTACTCACCAAAAATGTTGTCATGTGTCCCAAAAGACAGAGGAATCTAAATAAACTCTCCATCCATTTAGTTTAAACAACTTCATGGAAGTTCTTTTAGGAAGGCTGCTAGAGTGACTTTAATTCAGCAGGCTATCAGAGTGGCTTTTCCTTTTCTGAAAATTCATATATATTAAGGATTTTTCTGCATGTGGTTTACTATATTTATTGTAATCTGTAAAATATAAAGTTATGCAAATGCATCAAGAACGTACGTAAAAATCATTGCTAAATGAGAGCAAAGATTCAAGGGGTGTGTGTCTTCAGAACCTTTATAAGTAAGTATAACTTTATTCAGTTTTCCTGTTTCATTTTTTGTGTTCCATCAAATATATGAACTAGAAAGTACATTTATTAAAAACATATAGAAAATAATCTTGTATAGTTCTGCATGTTTATTTTTTGAAGATTGTTAAACATTTGCTATTACAAGAGGAACAATTCTAATCAGGGTCGTAGCAACAAAGAACGTGGCCCCCTCCGAACATGTGTCCGGGCGGGGCCCCTTACAATGCAGAAACTGGAATGCGGTATTTATTTTATACAATATATAGGGTTCATATTATGTATACATAGGCCTACAGTGTACATGTATTCCGTATTTACGCAAAGCACTTCTTTCGAGCCTTGTTCTCCGCAAATTGGTTAATCAATGCGTCATAGTCCAGAGATCTGGCAATCTTGTTTTCGATTGAGATAACTGCAAGCGCAGAAAGCATGTCACCTGTCATGGTTGAGCGCAGGATATTCTTGATCAGTTTCATTCTGCTGAAGCTCCTTTCAGCACCAGCGACAGTAACTGGTGTGGTCAGAAGAATTCTGATGCAAATGCAAAGATTCGGATATATCTCCTGAAGGCTGTTCTTGTATATGTACGTTAAAAAATTGTTTGCTGTGACAAGTCCTCTCTCTTTCTCGATGACATAAATAAAACGATTCAATTCCATTATGAGTTCGTTGGCATCAATGTCTCCCATTTTTCTTTCAAAATTTTTGCTGTGATTCTCCAGTTCATTTTCTCTGTGACACTGCTTCAGGCTGTTAGCGTTGTACAGAAATCCAAACAACTTATACCACTCCACGAGTTGGTCAAATCGCGACGAAACAGAAGATATGGCCTGATCAGTGAGAACAAGAAAGAACTGCGATTTGAATTTTTCTTCGGCAGAAAGACGACTCGAATCATCAGCACATTCGTAATCAAACATTCTCTTCTTACGTCGCACCCTGGTTTCTGGAAACACCTGCTCAATACCCATATGCTCTGCTATTTCACGTGCATTTGTGACCACAGAGATATATCCTGTATTTCGATAGTCTTCCAAAAACTTCTTTGTAGCACCGACTTCTGCCTGCAGTACGTCAATTGACACATCTGGTGACTGAATTAATTTGCTGGTTTTATTGACGTGAAATAGTATATCGTACCACGTGTACACAGTCAGAACAAAAGGCCACGTAGTAACATGGTCTAAAAGCGCACCGGCTTCTGTTGCTGTATTGCCATCTTTCTTTTCGAGCGCATATTCTCGCAAAGATGACAAAGCATTGCACAATTCTTCAAGGTGATAATGCAATGGCTTCACAGCATCAATTCTCGACTCCCAACGAGTGTCCGATAACCCTTTAACAGATATTGGCATATGTTCTTGATGTATATCCCAACGTGAAGGTGAAGAGGAAAAGATAACGTATATTCTGTTAATCAGACCGAAAAAGTCAACAGCATATTTCGATGACTTTGCCGCGTCTGAGATCACAAGATTCCAAGTGTGAGCTCCACATGGTACATACAAGGCACGGTCATTTATTTCTAGCATGCGGGCTTGAACTCCTTTATTCTTTCCTCTCATATTTGCGCCGTTATCATAAGCTTGGCCTCTCATGTCAGCAATGTCTATTCCTAAGTTGTTTACCTTTTCAAGAAACACTTCCAATAAGCCCTCGCCAGTTGTATCATGAACATTAAGAAAACCAACAAACGTTTCACGAATATTGACACCATCTTCACCGTTGCATTCAACAAAGCGTAACACCACAGACATCTGTTCTTCATGTGACACGCGGGAGTGCAGTCCAAAATAACTGAATAATATTTTGCTTTTTTAAGCTGCGCTATGTTGGCCTCTTGAATGTTACTGGCAACAAGTTGAATCAGCTCGTTTTGGATCTGTGGACTGAGGTACTGAACATGTGTCTCTGCCTTCTTAATCCTCTGTAAAAGTTCACTGAGGACAGTATCATACTTTGCAAGCAATTCAAACAGTCCCAAAAAGTTGCCATTCGAAGGATCGCCGAGCTTTTCATTACTTCCTCGAAATGCCAAGTTTCTTTTGGACAAGAAAATAACGACATCAACCATGCGTTTGACAACATTTCTCCAGAAATCTCTTTCTTTCAGAAAAGCCTGCAATTCGAGTTGGTCAATAGATGTACGGTTTACTCTGCCTGACCGAAGGTCAAACCATTTCACCATACAGTCTTGATGACCTTTGCCTGTTTCATGCTGCTGAAGTCTTTTTGACAGTGCTTTCCAAGCAGATGTTCCACGACGTAGCGGTATGTCGCCAGTGCCAAATAATTTACAACAAAAACAAAAAATGGCATCTTTCTGAACTGAGTACATTAACCATGAACGTCTTATTTTCTCGCCATTTGCCATGGTTCGATAGAAATGAGTACTTGTGAACCTCCATCTTTCCTCGTTAAATGGAAATTCGTAACTTTCATTCTGCTGCGGTGGGCCACGTGCAACAATGTCACACACTTGCCTGTCCGATATTATAGACGGCCAATCTCCTGGATCATCAGTCAGTGGTTCAGATTCAGATACTTCTTTCCCGGCAGCAGCTGGAATATCTGTCACAGTTTGTTTGGTAGAACAACTGGCTTCACCTTCGACCTCACTTGAAGCACTTCTGGATACTTCTGGATACGATTCGTCACTGCTAGCGCTGTCCGTTTCATGTGCCTGTACCTGTACGTTGGATTGCAGCGCAAAATACGTTGACAACTTTGGAATTTTCTCAAGTTCCTTCTCGGCATCTTTTGCTGCCTTTCGTTTACTAGCTCCGCTCTTATACGTTCTCTTAGACATCACAAAGCACGCTTCTGCGTTGGAAACGAATCGTTTCAAACGATAAAAAATTAAACAACTAAATTAATAACATTTATCCGCCGACCGCCATTATGAACGCATATATACATTCTTTGAAT
Source organism: Emys orbicularis (assembly GCF_028017835.1). Taxonomy (NCBI): domain Eukaryota; kingdom Metazoa; phylum Chordata; order Testudines; family Emydidae; genus Emys; species Emys orbicularis. The sequence continues at coordinate 18,716,112 of NC_088687.1, forward strand.
GGGTCCAACTAAAATTCGAAACTGACCGACAGACAACTGATGTAGCCAATAGCATTATGATATATCATAATAACTTCACGGTTTTGTCAGTAAAACCGACATGGATTGTGCAATAGCGTCAATAAATGTCACTTACCTAGTTATACCTTACATTTTTTTTGCCACTTTTAGGGGCCCCCTTCCTTGCGGGGCCCCCTCCGGTCGGAGGGTATGGAGGGCGCTCGCTACGCCTCTGTTTCTAATATTTTGTATATTTTAGAGATAATTTTTCAGTGGTGTGCTTATACCAAAATTCTTGGTATAAATAAAATATCTTTGATGCCTAAATTTAGGTGCCAAACCATATTTAGGCACCTAAAGAGACTGCCTGATTTTCAGAGGTGTTGAGCACAATTAGCTCCTCAATAAGTCAGTGGTTTGCAATGGTGAAAAGTGCTCTGAAAAGTAGGTCAGTTTTTTATTTAGATGACAAAATATGGATTTGGGTGCCTAACTTTAGGAACCCCTGGTTGAACATTTGTTGTTCTTCGAGTAGTGTCCCTGTGGGTGCTCCACTGTCGGCGTGATAGTGCCTCCTGTGCCTGGGAGATCTTAAGTAGCAGTGCCTGTTGGGCTGCACATGCGCTTCTCCCTATCTTGTGCCATGAGTGGCATCTATAGAGTGCTGTGTGGTCCAAATGTCTTCACTTCCTTCTCAACCACATTTGATCTGCGACGGAATCCTGAGCAGAGTCCTTCAACCATCCCTAGCCTTTAGTAATAGTAGTGTTTCCATTATAGTTAATTGTAGATACCAGCCGTTTCCTTTAATTTTCTTCCCCCTAAAAAACAAAAACCCCGTTGCCTTTTTCTCCCTATTACTCTTTAGCGTAGAGTAGATTTCCTTTTTTCTATGCTCTTCCTGATTGGGAAACTCTCCCTGCTCGGGTTATGCCTGGATCTCCTCTTTTGCCGTGAGGCCATCCCCATGACCGATGGTCACTCACGGTGCATATGCTGCTTCAGTGAGGGACATGTCTCTCAGAAGTGTACCCAATTCCTCAACTTGAAAGCCTGGTAAAGAAAGAACCGTGAACTGAGGCTAAAACTTCTACTCATGGAGAGCTCTGTGTGACCAGCCTCAGACCTTGGCCCTGATATCTCGCCTATGTGGCGCTTACCATTGGCACAGTCATCAGCCGACCCTCACTCGCCATGCACTACCAAGAGAAAATCCACACTTTTACACTGAGATGAAAAGAAAAGGGCCACTAGCTCACTCTTTAAGGAGCCACCTCAGAAAAAAGCATCCCTGGAGAGGTCTGTAGCCCCAATGTCCTCAGGGATGAGACTTGGCTCTCGCAACTATCCAGGCATCTCTAGTACTGGCACAAAAGACAGGTCCAAGGACCCTAAAAGAGCGGGACTACAGGCGGAAATACTGTCTCATGGCACTGCAAAAGACAGTGTAAAACTTTCAAAATTGGCACTGACCACCTCAACAAAAATAATCCTGAGTGCTTTGGCACTGACTAAACATCCAGCACTGAGCAAGATCTCAGCACCAAGTAAGCCCTTGGCAGCAGCTACTGGCCACTCAAGGGAATGCATTCACCCGTCGGCACTGGCTATGCCCTCAACCACTACACCACCACTGGTGCTGATGATGCTCCTGCTGGTACCACAGGCATTCAGATAGCCCAGAGACTCATAGTCTCTGATACGCCAGAGTCGCCACTTCTCCACAGTGAGTTCCCTGCACCTCATGCCTACTCTCCAGAGACACAACAGCACTCTACTTCCAAACTGAGGACGTTCTTGAGTGAGGAAGAAGAGGAGGAAGGAGAGGAGTACTCCACTGCACGCAGTCCTCCATCATATCAAGAGCAGACACACACAGAGAACCATCCTCTCATCTCCGATACCCAGTGACCAGAACTGAACCAGGTACCTGATATGGACCCCCATGGATGCAACCTCACATGCCAGTTCTTCCATATTGGCCCTATTGGGACCCAGGGGCTACATATAGGGTGAACTTTCCCAAATCGCCCACGGAGCAGAAGCAGACACAAAGACGATCTCTGTCTTCTTCAGTCTCTAGATCACCTGTCATTGAACAAGAAATCCACCCCAAGATAGAAGGTCATTCCATATTTATCCCCCCTCATCACAAAAAGATTCTTCAAGGGCCTTCAGAACCTTTACCTTCAAATATGTGACCCCCACCCTGGGATACCAACCTAGTTCTGCACTGTCTCACAGGCCCTCCAGTTGAGCTCATGGCAACGTGCTCCTACACCCACCTATCCATGAAGACAGCATTTCTCATCACCATCACATCCGCCTGAGAGGTAGGAGAGATAGGTGCTCTCATGGCATACCCTCCGTACACAGTCTTTCACAAAGACAAGGTCATGTTATGACCACACTCAAAATTCTTACCCAAGATGCCATCCCTCTTTTCACCTAGAGCAACCTCTCCACCTTCCTTCTTTCTTCCCGAAGCCACATGGCAACCAACATGAAGCCATGCTGCACACATTGGATGTCAGATGAGCATTAACCTTTCACATTGACAGAACCAAATCTTTCAGACAATCGCCACACTTATTCCTCTCCGTTGCAGAGAGATCAAAGATCATATCCAAATAATGTCTCTCTAAATGGATCTTGGAGTTCCTCTTCTTTTGCTACCAATGACACAAACTGCGACCCCCCACCTGGAACTTGAACACATTCCATTTGCTCGCTGTCCATGGGCACTCATCTACAGTCATCTATAGTGGAGCACCCATGCTTGAAGAAAAAAAGATTACTACTCACCCTGTGCACTAACTGAGGTTTTTCAAGATGTGTGCTCCTATGGGTGCTCCACCACCCCCCTCCTCCTCTTTGCTTTGGAGTTTAAAGATAGACTCTGTGGTAGAGAAGGAACTGAGGGCAGTTGGATTGCACAATGCTATACAGACACCATTCATGGTGTGAGATGGGGAGGAGCGCATGTGCAGCCCAATGGGCATTGCTACAGAAGATCTCTGATCCCAGACGCAGGAGGTGTTACCGCACCTACAGGGGAGCACCCATAAGGGGACACATCTCGAAGAACCTCTGTTACTGCACAGGGTAAGTAACCTTCTGTTCCTTATGATTTTAATTACAGTAGTTAGAATTGTGGTTAGGATTTTCAAAAACTCATAAGTGACTTAGGAGCACATTGACTTTCAGTGGGACTTGTGCATCTAAGGGCACTTCATGCTTTTCACTGAACTGTAGCAGTGTCCACCCGTATCATTGCTTCAGGGCAAGTTGGAGTGCTGTAGATTCACATCCTGACTTGCAGCGTAGTAATTTGTTATGTGGACAAGCCCTAAGTCATTTAGGCCCTTTTGAAAATTCCTCCCTGCATGTTTAAATTCCTGCACATTGAGGTTTACTTCACACTTTCATTTCAAGTTAGCTAGCTGATTGGGGTGTTTTTGGGAGGGAGTGTAGAGAAAAATGGGGTAATCCCTTGGCTCAGTCATCAAATTTGATTTAATCTCTCCAAGATAAATCAATTGACCACCACATGATCAACTATCTGTAGATGTTTTGGATGAGAACATGAAAGTAATCCCCTATATGTTCTTTGTGGACAGTAAATATCTCCTCATAGGATTATGAGACTATTATGATGTACTTACCGAGAAATTTGGCCTCTTCTTCCCCATTCTGTTTGTGTTGTGTATTTACTGGCTACTAATATGGCTGTACTTATGTGCTTGCGTGTATGAAGTAATTCAAATTAGATCTATCTATCTATCTATACTTGTGTGCGTGTATGAAGTAATTCAAATTAGTTACATATCTATCTATCTATATCTATATCTATATCTATAACTAATTTGAATTACTTCATACACACGCACACAAGTACAGCCATATTAGTGTGTGTGTGTATGTATATATGTATTGTACAGACAATGATAATAAAAGTTGTATATGAGGAGTCTGATTTTCGAAGTTGGGCATGTGTTATTACCTGGACCTATAACATTTGTGCATGTGCAGACTGAGTACATATCTGTGCAAACTGTCAGATATATAAGTGACTGTGGCTATACAGAAGCTGAATATTGGTAAACATACAAGTGACATTTGCACTTGTTCCCTTCTTTGAAAATCAGGTTATATATGTCTAGATATATTCAAGATATTAGTTACTATATATAAATTATCTTCACTTCATTAAGAAAGAAATGAGATCCTATATGTTGCTATACTGATGTGAGCACTTTCTGTCCATATAGTTTCTAAATGTGTTGCAGGTTGTCATTGGCATATTTTTTCCTGTGCCTCTCTAGAGATTTGTACATGTGAAATCAATCACCCCAGCTCCTGGTACATATAATGAACCACGCTCAGCTCTTGAATCCTTGAAGAAAACATCAGGAATGAAAAAGATCCCATTTGGTCAAACTACAGTTCGGTTCACTCAAGACTCCAGGCTAGAAAAAACACCAGGTTTGCAATTAATCCAAGTACTGTCGGCATTCAGTTTACATGACCCGATATTAGGCAGATTGATATTCAAGGAAGTTAGCAATTAATCTTAAAAAGTATTATTAAAATACAGTAGGCATTTGGGCAAAATACACATATCAAACAGCACTCTTATTTATACTGAAATCTGGAAGGAGCCCAAAGGGAAACAAATGTAGTCTTCCATTCAAGATTTTGTTAGCTTGGTGTTTCCAGGTAATTTTATACTGTTAGTTCAAAGTGATAAATGTAGGCAATATTATTTGCACCTGTTGGGTTTACTGATCTTATAGAAATCCTAGCTAAAATAAACAGAATATGAATTGCATTTCTGGGGAGTGTTTTTTTTTTTAATTTGTGCTGTTATTTAATAAGGATTCTTTGTGCAAAGTGTAGACTCTGTAGATTTTTCATAGCAGCAGAATACCCAGCATGCACTATGGAGAGTGTGGTTCTGCCTGATATTATATAGTATATAGTAATTTAACAACTGCCAATGACGTTTTTGTTCCTTACTTCCTGCCTGGTAAGGACATAGCCAGGTAAAACTATTTATCCCGGTGATGCACTCCCCTCTTACTGCAGGGCCCTAGAAGAAGAAATGCTTGAATTAGAGCAGGGGCAGGCAACCTTTCAGAAGTGGTGTGCCGAGTCTTCATTTATTCACTTTAATTTAAGATTTCGTGTTCCAGTAATACATTTTAACATTTTTTAGAAGATCTCTCTCTATAAGTCTATATTATACAATAAACTATCGTTGTATGTAAAGTAAACAAGGTTTTCAAAATGTTTAAGAAGCTTCATTTAAAATTAAATTAAAATGCTGATCTTACACTGCCAGCCTGCTCAGCCCGCTGCCAGCCTGGGGTTCTGTTCACCTAGGCCGGCAGTGGGCTGAGCGGGGCCTGCGGCCGGGATGCCGGCTGGCAAGGGGCTGGCAGCCAGGACCCCAGACCTGGGGGGGGGTTCAGGGGTCAGGGCAGAGGGCTTGGGGGTGTGGGGGGGGTTCAGGGGTCAGGGCTGGGGGTGCAGGGCAGAAGGCTGGGGGTGTGGGGGGGTTCAGGGGTCAAGGCAGAGGGATGGGGGCTGTGGGGGTGCAGGGCAGAAGGCTGGGTGTGTGGGGGGGTTCAGGGGTCAGGGCAGAGGGCAGTGGCGGTGTGGGGGGGTTCAGGGGTCAGGGAAGAGGGCTGGGTGTGGGGGGGTTCAGGGGTCAGGGCAGAGGGCTGGGGAGTGTGGGTGGTGCAGGGCAGAGGGCTGGGTGTGGGGGGTTCAGGGGTCAGGGCAGAGGGCTGGGTGTGTGTGAGGGGTGCAGGGCAGAAGGCTGGGTGTGTGGGGGGGTTCAGGGGTCAGGGCAGAGGGCAGTGGGGGTATGAGGGGTTCAGGGGTCAGGACAGAGGGCTGGGGTGTGTGGGGGGTGTAGGGCAGAAGGCTGGGTGTGTGGGGGGTTCAGGGGTCAGGGCAGAGGGCTGGGGGATGTGGGGGGTGCAGGACAGAAGGCTGGGTGTGTGGGGGGGTTCAGGGGTCAGGACAGAGGGCTGGGTGTATGTGGGGTGCAGGGCAGAAGGCTGGGGGCGTGGTGGGAGTTCAGGGGTCAGGACAGAGGGCTGGGTTTGTGTGTGGAGGTGCAGGGCAGAAGGCTGGGTGTGTGGGGGGGTTTGGGGTCAGGGCAGAGGGCTGGGGTGCTCCCAGCCCCCTACCCTGAGCGGCTCATGGCAGGAGGCTGGAAGGGATATGCCCTGTTCCACCCCATTCTCCAAGGTCCTGTCCCTACCTCTTCTCTGCCTCCTCTACGGAGCAGCGAGCACGCTGCCACTCGTCCCCCTCCCCCTCCGAAGGGCCATCAGCTGATCGGCGCAGGGAAGGAGAGGAGGAGGGGCAGGAAAGCACCACGCTGGGGGAAGAAGCGGGGGAGGGGGGAAGCTTGGCTGCTGCAGGACCAAGCTTCTGCCTCCTGCCCCTGCAGGGGAGAGCGGTGGGGCCAGGACTGCGGCAGGCAGCAGCATGCCACTCAAAATCAGCTTGCGTGCTGTGTTTGGCATGCGTGCCATAGGTTGCCGACCCCTGAATTAAAGTATCACAAAGTTCATATTCAGGGCAAATGGTATCTACTGATGACAGATGCTTTAGGGGTCTGTCTTTTGTTTACAGCCCTCTTCCCCAACACTTTGGTGAATCCTTCTGTGTGCATCCAGATGGGTTTTAGATTATTTTCTTTTTAGAAGGGTGAGAGAGAGAGAAAAAAAGGGAAAATAACTTAAAGTTCACCATTATGGACATAACACCCTTCAATGTCTCTTAAACCCCTTACTGTGTTGAAAAAGCATCCCTTGAAAATATTACTTTCCCAACATATAGTTCCTCTCCCCATTCTCTCTTTCTTCTATCCCCCTCACTGTGCAGTATTTTGGGAGGTGAGTGATTACTACGCTGAATGTGTGACAGTCACACGTGCTGTCTGTTGATATAATTGTATAAGTGTATGAGGTCACTGTAAATGGGTTTTTTTGCAAAACGGAGTGCAGATCTGATGAAGTTGTGATATATATTAATTTTGGACTCTGTTGGAGATGGAAGTGAAAGCCTTATGGAGCATTAGAGTGCATTATCAATAGCATTGTAGGCAGTATGAAGATGGAAAGGAATGCACATGTAATTCCCCTTAACTTCTTATTTCCACGTTTTTAAGGTTTTGGGTGGAGGGGGTGTGTTCTGCTGCAGCTTTAACTGTAACTAAACATATTTTTTGTTTTCTAATATCTAATGGCATTCCTGTATGTGTCACATTCCCTAGGTGTTTACTGAGGGTACAACTCTCCCTTTTGCAATGTTCTATTTTGAGGACTTAAGTGGTGTATAGGCCTTGTCCAGGCCCTTTGCCCATGGATGAGTTTCACCCCATGTTCTGTTCTGCCACCCTTACTCATGTTGAGTAGTCCATTTTTCTTTGAGTAGTCCCACTTATTAAACTGCTGTGCCATTCTTCACTAAATCAACAATACTGCAATACCAGTGCTGTCTGTCCTGGGTAACTGCTGTCATGGACAGTGGGCTACTTGCACAGTAAGATGCTACTCAGTCTGTGTAAGGGTGACTGAACAGGACTTTAAACTAACACTACTAGTATTGAGGTAGTTATTTAGTTATCCAAGGCAAAATGGGAAAGCTTTTAAGAGTGATTACTGTATATATTACTGAACTATAACTAGTCATTTTGCAAATCAAAATCCCTCAGACCACAGGGTCCATACATTGATATAACTGGCAGATAACTTCACAGATGTGGGTCAGCAAATGTATGTCATCCCTGTGTTTTCATTGGTTGAGACAATTTCATTACAGTATGAAAACATAACAATTTTAAATGAATATTAAAATATAATGTATTTCTAAATGACTATTTATGATAAAAAATCAAAACTATGATGGTGGCTCATAACTCTACTGTGACTTTTTCAGGTCCAGCTTTCTATAACATTCTCAACTATAGTATTGAAAGAGAGAATTTTAAAAAAGCTTACTTGGAGAGTACAAAGAAAGGAGCATTTGGATCTTCAGTTCCTCGACCTCTATATGTTTTTAAGAGGGGAGCTTTCTGTACTCCTGGACCAGCTGATTATCAGGTAACTTGAAGCTATTAACTTTTTTAAAATGGTAAAGAGAGGTTCTTGGGGACTTGATCTGTCAGGATAAAATGCCTCAGGATTTTGGAAATGCTTCATGAATATTCTGTAGAAATAAAATGTATATTCTTAAAAATGTTATCCCTTCTGGCCTTTGACTCTATGACTAGGACATCTAGTCTGATCTCTTGTATGTTGCAGGCCATTGACACCACCAAGCACCTGCATTCAAACCCAATGGAACTGAGGCCAAAGTAAACGAGGGACACAGGAGATTAGATTATTATGTACCACGGGTAGTGAATAGGAGGCACCAAGATGCACCAGTGCTTGAGGTCCCTGCAATCAGGGAAATGACTAAATAAGATATACACAGATGTGTGGCAAGTGACCTGCACCCACACATTGCAGAGGAAGGCAATCCACCCCGCGCTCCAAGGTCACTGCCAATCTGACCTAGGGAAAAATTCCTTCCCCTCAGAACCTGACCCATCCTGACCAGTTTCCCAATTTGCAATGCAATACACATTGTGAAGAAGAGAACTAAATAATAAACACCCATAATTATATAATATAGATCCATATATGCATGTTTCAACTTTTCAATATTTGCCCAGAACTTGGACTCCAACTCTACCGAAATAACTGTGAGCTAGGGGGAAAAACAAAACAATAAAAAAACAAACAAACAAAAAAAACCCACTTCAGACATTTTGACATGCATATCAGAACACCAAGATCCCACTTTGTTTCTAAAAATGCTGTGTAGGTATGTTACTGAAATGCTTAACTTTATCAACTGAGTCAGAATTTTCTCAGTTCAGGTTAAGTAGCATGGGCATATTTTTATATTCTGCCATATATTCACCATGGTATGGCAGTTTGGCCTGATGCTGATTAATCTGGGTATATAGTCTAACTAATGCACTCAGGATCAAATTCTACCCTCATGTATATGCACACAATTGTTAAAATGAGCAAGGACTACTATCAAATTCCCAATTAGAACCAAGCTGGGCACCAGTTAATTAACAAAGCTAAAATAATAAATATTCATAAAGTAGAACAGGCAAGTTTGGTGATATTTTTAATTGGTGGAGGTGGCATGAAGGATATCATCCCTTCATATAACACAGATTTGCCCAGATAATTTCCATTTGGCCATGCAATAACACAGACAATCAGATATTGAAATAATTTAACAATTCTATGTTTCTTTCTCACTAGGATTTATTATTTGGAAATACAGCACATATCTAATAATTGTTAACAATATTCCTACTCAACATTTGGACAATGGACTTAACTTTTTGTTCTTTCAAAGATGACTCAAATATTAATAAGACTTGAACAGATAGTAATGCAAAATAAGATTTCTGCAAGCAATTGTTTCCACCAGAGTCATATGCTGTTTAGGAATATATACCGGTTTCAGAGTAGCAGCCGTGTTAGTCTGTATCCGCAAAAAGAACAGGAGTACTTGTGGCACCTTAGCGACTAACAAATTTATTTGAGCATAAGCTTTCGTGGGCTACAGCATACATTATATGCATCCGATGAAGTGGGCTATAGCCCACGAAAGCTTATGCTCAAAAAATTTGTTAGTCTCTAAGGTGCCACAAGTACTCCTGTTCTTTTTGAGGAATATATACGTTCATGCTGTTTTGTGTAAGAGACTTTTCAATCATTGATTACAAACAGGCAATGCACATAGATCAACTGTTAACTTTTCCACAGGTGCTCTAGTCACACAACATTTATGCAAAAGCGTAGATAGATATACCATTTTTTACTTTAGGATTTATGTACAGGTAAAACTTGTTTTTATAAATTATCACTGTTATTGTATTACCCTTAATTACTGCAATGATAATCACATGGAGCATCACTGTCATTTAAACTAAAATCCCTTTACGTCACTCTGGCAAGAAAAGAAGCCTTAAATAAAATAAATTTACACTTTGCATAGTAGACTAAAGGGGCCTTATCTTAAATGGGGATCAGTTTCCAGGATCTTCCAATTTCTGACATATGTTACTTCAACAGTAAAAGTTATAAAAATAAATATTTCATGCAAACACAAAATTTCAGTAGAACAATAAGTAGATAACTTTTCTCTCTTCTCCCCCTGGTCATTGTTAATCACAAGATACCCTGGATGGGTGGCTTAGTTCGTCCAGTCAAGAACACTTTGTATTTAGGCAAACTTTACTTTTCACCTGCTAGCTCATGGGTGAGTTGCTCCCAGCCATTATCTGTCCACTACAACTTTTTTTTTATTTTGGAGATGTTCTTTGACATCCCTGCATGGGGTATTGACAGAGGGATTGAAACCTGGACCTATAGATCTAAAATCTGAGCCTTTGCTGCCTCAGCTGAAAAACCCTCACTTGTTAGCTCAAAGGCTGAGCAGATATATTAAATTTTGTTTGGTCTAGACACTAGAGAAGGACAGAGAGCTGTGCTGAGTAAGTATGGTTCACAAATAGTTCTGTGCGCAGGCTCACTTGTGAATAAACCTGCATTTGAGAGGTCTGCGTGCTTCTTACGCTCGTGTTGCAATCCATCCTTGTACCTTTTTTATATCTGTTCTTGTTTTATCTTGTTCCCACAAAGATTTTTCACGAGTGTCTAGTTCTTTGCTCCACAGCAGGGTCTCTTTCCAGCCCTTTCCCCTGCTTCCACACTTACTTTTCAATTCTTATTTGCATAATATGCACCAGCACTGGTTAGGTTTCTATAAAATAAAATTAAACTTTTGTGAAGGCTAAAGAATGTTCTGCCTTCTTCACAGGTTCCCTGTAATAATTCATAGTTTTTTGATTAACTTACAGTAACGCTTTCTGCAAAGTTCAAATATGGTTTTCTCAGGTGGTGCAACCAGAGGGCAAGAGGGGCTAGTGCCCTCACAGTGGAACTATTGTGGGGGCTCCATGCCTACATAAATTCATGAAAGCCCCTGAGGGGGGGGGGGGGGGGAAACAGGATCCAGAGGGGCTGGCGCAGCTGTGGTAGTGCCTGAGGTCAGGCTGGAGAACAGGGAGTGGAGCCTGGAAGGGCTGTAATGATCCCAGGAGCAGATAGGAACTCTGAGTCCTCCTTTCTAGCCTGGAGCCGGCTGCCTCCGAGTCTCAGTATCCCCCTTCTATCCCCTTGCCCCACCATTCACAGGAGCTTCTGCCCCTTCTGCACCGCTATTGAGGTTGTATTATTGGTTAGGCTGCTGCCAGGCCTCTTCTATATCAGAGTAATTTTTAGGCTAAGTTTTCTAACAGTGTTTGAGAGTTGGTTAACATTAACCATTATTTCACAGACCTCAGTTAGTAATATTTTCATTATTTATGCTCTTCTTCTTCTTCTTTGCAAAATTCTTGGTCAGGATCAAAATAATTTAGATCTAAAACATAGTTTTTCTCAATAGAGCTCCCAGCTCTCATACAGTTCTCCATGGTTTGGTTCTCTGTGATCTTTCACAGACATATACTGTATGCCCAGTTAAAGCGATGAGGACTCTAGCCTCCTTAGAAAACATCCAGTAGGATTATACTGCTTTCAGCTAGATTAACCAATCATGAAACAGTGTAACAATTCACATGGCTTAGTTGTTGGCAAATTTATGTTAGGTTTCTGGAATTACAGAGTACTCAGCATTGCTTTCTGACAATAAATAATCAATACTGCATTCACAGATAAAAATAGGCTGAGGCAAGTAAACAAAAGATGAACTACAGTAATTTTCTAATCTTGTTTTACAATGAAGAGCACAATAAGTGTTTTTTCTTAATTTTTGTTCTAAAATAGGTTTTTTATAAATGGAAAAGTACAGTATTCCTAGATTTCAGCATTCAAGTAAAGATCTAAAAATCTTAAAAGTCAAACTAAACATAAACAACAAAATAAGTGCTTCTCATGCAGGATCAAGTAATGAACCAATGAACCTATTTCACTCATGGAGTGACTCTGTCTCTCAAGTTCTGTATTATCAAATATATCAAGTACAACTACCTAAGGCAGGGGTTCTCAAACTGGGGGTTGGGACCCCTCAGGGGGCCACGAGGTTATTACGTGGGGGGTCGTGAGCTCTCAGCCTCCACCCCAAAACCTGCTTTCCCTCCAGCATTTATAATGGTGTTAAATATGTAAAAAAGTGTTTTTAATTTATAAGGTTTTTTTTTTAATTTATAGGAGGGGTTGCACACAGAGGCTTGATGTGTAAAAGGGGTCACCAGTACAAAAGTTTGAGAATCACTGACCTAAGGACCCCATTATTGCTCCCTGACAGCTTACTTTAACAGAATTATTATCATATGGGAAGGAAGAGAATATATATTACTAAATATGTTAGATGTAGGACAGTTTTTTCCAGTATTTTTCAAATGCAAATAACTTAATTCCCCTAGGTCTTAATCAAGCAAGCTGAACAGTTCACATACATTATCATTAGAACTCAATATAGAAAAATTTAGATCTAACAGTCTCTTCATAGAGGTGGGGGTAGCAAACTAAGGTTTCTTGGGGATATAGCCAGGTCTGTGCACCAAAATCAGTGGTTAGCAGTGTTTCATGGCACCTCTATTCAGTTTTAAAAGTGGCTACTAAAACCTAATGGAACACAAAATTTAACCCCTCGCCCCCCAATTACTACACCTTTAACAAAAGACATTCTCAAAAATAGCTAGTGTTTTCCACATTCATGTACTGATTGATTAAGAGAGATGAATAACAAAATATTGATACCTTTAGCTATGTAAACCCCTATATAAAAATATACTTAAAAACTCACTGCATTAAATAATAAATGAAATATGGTGATTGAAAAAGAACAAAAATTGCAGTTAATGTTTCAAAATGCTACATCGGTTCTCAAGGCCATAGCTTTCAGTGTGGGCCACAAAAGTTGTTACAGTAGTCAAAAAATTATTATTCTAGTTGGAGTAATGTAGCTCATGATTATTGTTTCCTCTGTTCCTGTTCTTCCATTTCCTGCATTTAATTTTTTGTGCATAAAGCTTTTAAATACACCAAGTTGGCAGCACATAAAGGTTTCCACTGAGTAAGAAGTGCAGAGCTTATATGGTGTCACAAAACCAGTGGGGAGCATAATTTATATAATAGATTCCCAACCTGGGGTGAGTGGGCTTTGTGTGTGTATGGGTCATTGGACTAGAGGAGAGAGAATGGATATAGGGTAGAGAGTAGAAGAGTGCAGGTGAGGAAACTGCATGGTCCTGAACCTGTCTCCACTTTCCCCACAACAAATGTAAGCCTGTAGCTGTGAGTAAAGATGCTGTCAGTATCTTGAAAAGTACCCTTTATCCTTTTATGCTCTCATTGTAATCCCTACTGTAGTAGCCCTGGGTACATTTTATAAGTACAAGTTTGCAGGCTCAGGAAACAGTCTATTTGCTCAATCTTTTCTTTCCTCCTCCTGTGGTGGTGCTACTTTTGTGCTGTAACTCTTGTGATGTTTATAAGCACCCAGGCATGCCACAGTTATAAGTGTTACATGTTACAAACCATGTTATTGTGGAAATGGACATTACAAGCTCCACAAGTGTTGTTATAATGTAGGCTTTTTTAGTTCTGTAATTAGAACAGCTAAGGTGCATGCATTAAGGCCCTGCTTAAGCATGTGTTTAAGTCGTATTGATGTCACCATTAAGCTGCTGTACTTATGGAGCCCCACATTACAATAATACATGTGGCGTTTGAAGTCAGTGGGACTTAAGCATGTGCCTGTGTGCTTCCCTGAATCAGGTCCTAACAGCTTCATGCATAGCAATCTGAAATCAAACATATTTTTGATGTTAGGTTAATTTAGCTTATTATTCATGTAAATGTTTTAAAATATTTTTATTGTATGTGTGCATAAAGATTGCTGATAGACCACAACGTGAGTTGAAATAAATAAATAAATAAAGGTTCTTTGAACCCTTAAAGCCCCCTTTTAACTTTTCTTTTTTCCTTTTCTTTTTTTCCTTTTAGGAAAACCAAATAAATTACTTTTCATATTGTTAATATAACAATAAGTTTATAAATTTAAATACTCAAAAACCAGGAACTTTAAAAGTTAAAGTGCTCATAGTAAAAATTTAGCTTTGCTGCATTACATTATTTTCTATTCCTGTTTCTCTTTTTAGATGATTACGTCTATATTTTGATGTTTATATTGTTAAGTATTTGCTATAAAATATAAAGGATGAGCAATAGGGCCAGGCTGTCATCATCTTAGCTTTTTGTTTGCTGAGTTTGGAGCACTGAACCTCATAGTCTTAACAGTACCTTAATATCATGTATTTGTTTAGGTTTCAAGAGGTTTATACTGTAATGGGGAACTTGGCTGGGAGGAGGCAATGTGTATTTGTAAACACTGAATGGATTGATTCTAATGCCAACAGAACTGATGTCAATTAAAACTACAAAGGAATTTTCAGATTCTGAAATAGAGTTTTTTAAAGACTAACACTTCTGTGTACTTTGGAATTCTCAGGGCAAAAGGAGCACTGAAGAATCACATAAACAACATAAGCAATTATCTGTTTTCTTGTCATCAACAGAAAGAACTCCAGTAGTTGCCATGGTAAGATAACTCTCCGGATTATTTGGGTTGTCTTTTTATATTACTGTATTCCCTCTAATATTTTAAACTAATGAATACAAATAAGATTTGTGGGGTCAAATTCTTTGCAAGCTAAAGTCCATTGAAATCAATAGAATTATGCCTGCAGATAATCTGGCATGTATTGTCTGTGGGGTCTGTAAATTTACAGCAATGAGAATGACATCTTCCAGAATGGTGGTATAATATTTTCAATATTATTTTATTTCTGGTTCTGTGTGTCCTAACATGATTTTTGTTTTTCTTACCACTGCTCTACATTGAGCAGAGGGTTTTTATTGAGCTGTGATGTTCAGGCCTTCTTTCTAAGAGGTTAAAGTTAATTTAGAATTCAGCGATGTGTATGAGCAGTTCTACTTAGTTCTTACAATATGTATTATTTTGCATTTGTGTACAAAGAATATCATCTCCCATTGTGCTACCCTTTCACCTGGATTTATGAGGCCCCTGCAAAGTTCATCACAGTCTTCTGAGGTCTTGACTATGTCGGAGAAAAACAGAGTTCTCACTATTTGAGGGTCTAGGGTTACAGTTAGCCTGACTCTTGCTAACAAACTGTCATGCATTGCAGTTTCTTCCTGTCAGTTCTTTCTCTGCTTCCACAACTATCCTAAATAATTTTTGTGTCATCTGCAAATTGGCCACCTCACTAGTTACCACCTTTTCCAGATCATTAATAAGTGTATTAAAGAACACCTGTCCTTGTGTGGAACATTGGGGCACTGTGGTATTATTCTTTGTTTTCAGTCTTAGCCAGTTTCTAGACTTTGGGAGGTTTCAGAGTGGTAGCCATGTTAGTCTGTATCAGCAAAAACAATGAGGAGTCCTTGTGGCACCTTAGATACTAACAAATTTATTTGGGCATAAGCTTTCGTGGGCTATAACCCACTTCATCAGATGCATGGAGTGGAAAATACAGGAGCAGGTATAAATACATGAAAAGATGGGAGTTGCCTTACCAAGTGTGAGGTCAGTCTAACAAGACAATTCTCCCAGTCTTTATTCAGGCCTAATTTGATGGTGTCCAGTTTGCAAATTAATTCTAGTTCTGCAGTTTCACGTTGGAGTCTGTTTTTGAAGTTTTTGTTGTTGAAGAATTGCCACTTTTAGGTCTGTTATTGAGTGACCAGGGAGATTGAAGTGTTTTCCTACTGGTTTTTGAATGTTATAATTCCTGATATCAAATTTGTGTGGAAGTGAACCTCTTGTGTGGACTGGTCCAGGCTAAGGAATTATAACATTCTGCCGATACAGACCTAAAAGTGGCAATTCTTCAACAAAAAAACTTCAGAAACAGACTCCTGGATGTATATCATTAGGTGCAGGTGACTTTGTTGTTCTTTAATTTACTATTTTGTTCCAGCATTACTACTATCTTTGACACCTCACTCTCTGACAATACCTGTTTTTTATTACCTAAAAAGAGTAGCTTTGGGATAGATGTCTCCTAAACATCTTCACTGTTGAAAGCTGATGCAAATGAATCATGTAACTTTTCTATAATATCCTATTGCTCTTGTTAGTCCCTGATAGTTCAGCAAACTGTCTAGTCCTTTCGCAGGCTTCCTGTTTTTGATACAATTAAATTATTTGTTTGGTTATTGGCAATTTGTTCTTCAAACTCCATCTTAGCCCTGCTAATTTCCATTTCCATTGGGGCCACACATGCTTCCTGTGCAGGGCCGGCTCCAGGGTTTTTGCCGCCCCAAGAGGCGGAAAAAAAAAAGAAGCCGCGATCGTGATTGGCGGCAATATGGCAGTAGCTCCACTGCACCACTTTCTTCTTCGGCGGCACTTCGGCGGCAGGTCCTTCCCTCCGAAAGGGACTGAGGGACCCGCCGCCGAATTGCCGCCGAAGAGCCCGACGTGCCGCCTCTTCCCCTTGGCCGCCCCAAGCACCTGCTTGCTGAGCTGGTGCCTGGAGCCGGCCCTGTTCCTGTGCCACCTCATGCTCCCCTGTGAGGACATATGTCACGGAGTGTGGGGAAGACAAGGCCCTGCACCTCCAGCTTCCTGTGATTCACCATGACTCTCAGCCAGCCAGTAAAACAGAAGGTTTATTTAGACAACAGGAACACAGTCCAAAACAGGTTTTGCTGATACAGACAACAGGACCCCCTTTAGTTAGGTCCATCTGGGGGCCCCAGGGAGGCCACAGCCCTGTTGGTCGGGGCGCCCCTCTTTACTTCCCAGCCAGCTCCAAACTGAAACTCCCTTCAGCCCCCTCCTTTCTGGCCTTTTTTCGGCTCCTCCCCCAGCCTTTGTGTCCTTTGTCCAGTTTCCCGGGCAGAGGTGTTACCTGGCCTCCAACCCCCTTCCTGGGTTCTCATGTTACATGCTCAGGTGTCCTCCCTTCCCCAATGCAGGCAGTCCCAGCAAAACTCCCCTGCAACCTTCCCAGGTTAATATTCCCCACTCAGCATTCAAATAACACATCAAGAACATTCCCACTTCGTCACAACATAAAAGGTAGAGTGGCTGTGACTCTAACTCACTTCCTGCTAACAACCAATGTCGGTGAGATGGAATGCAGGGAATGTCCAATCTGCTACTCTCTCTTTAGATACTCTAAGCCATTTTCCCAGGCCAACTTGGTGAAGAAATCTTGTCTTTATACTTGTTTCTATAGGGTGTTCATTAAGAAAGAAAGAAGATAAGAATTTGATTGCTGATCCCTGTGCTGGGGTGTATGTCTCACACCAACGTTGATAGGGTTAACGATGGTCTGAGAGGTCAAGTAGGTCACCTGGTGTTACCTGAGAGAAGGAAGGCCAGGGTTAATTGAGAATGAAATCTGTTTGGGGAAGGGTTGGACCAACACTCTAAAGCCAAGAAGCTGAGAGCAAAAAGCAGCTGCAGGGGAAGGAGTCTGCAGTCACTTCCTGGGATGAGAGAGGTTGTCAAGGGCCAGAAGGAAGTCATAGGAGTGAGCCCTAGAATCCTGCCCAGGAGTAAGGAATCTGTCAAGAAGATAGAAGGTGGTGAAATAGCCACTGGGAGTGGTGTAAGCTTCAGTAGTAAACCCTGAGACAGGCAAGAGAAAGAGGGTGGAACCAAGGGAAACAGCAACATGGACGGGGACTGAGCAGACCTGGATTGCTGGTTATAGGGTCCCTGGTCTGGAACCTGGTGCAGAGTGAGCAACAAACAGCAGGGGGGGCACCCGATGCAGTGAGAGCTATATTCCCCAGACATTAGGGTGAAGTGCTTTGTGCCAACCACAACACCTCACAGGGTTTAAATTCTTCCCACCCTTCAACAGACTTATCCCCATCAAAGGTGTACAAAGCCAATATCTCTTTTGCCTAGGGAGAGAGACGTCTCAGACTGGTGCTCTGATTGCAAGTCCTATTTCTCCAGGATCTATAGGTTAAAGGAATCTTGGCTCAAGCTACATCTTCTAGATCAGTCTACATGGGTCACTTTGTATCCAGAGGTGACAGAACCAGAGAGAGGCCAAATAAACCAGTATCGGCCTTCACTAGTTTGAGAACACATCACATTCTGATTAGATGGAAAGAAGGCAGAGGACACCAACAAAGTTGGCACCAATGAAGTTGACATTGATTACTTCAACATCAGTGAAGGTCCCAGCCCCCAAGAGCTCAGCACCAACATCCTCAGCACCAACTACCTTAGAATCAGCAGATCTGACACTGATGACTCTGGTGCCTATACTAGCCTGTACTGGCACTTCAGCCATTGAACCTGGCACCTATGCCCAGTCATAAACAGGACACTGACTCACATTTATGAGCTTAAACATATCTCTAAAACTAAGAAAGGTTTGTGTTATCTCTACTGGACCTATCACTCCTCCAAGGTTAAAGCCACTGAGTAGTTAGGTGGAATGAGAGATCTGGCACTGATCCTTATACTAGTACCTAGAAAAGAGCCAAACAAAGACCTGAGAAATGCCTTGCAGGAGTCTGTCTCCCTTCTAGAGATACCATGGACAGAGACTGATCCCTTCCCATCCAGGAAGTTACAAATAACAATGAGGTGACCGACACTGGCTCCACACTACACCTGAGCTCTGCCTCTTGAGGAAGAGAGATGATACTCCTCCTCATTGCCAACATATTCCTTCTCACCAGCATTGAGCAGAGGTGCTTCTCTGCTGCTATTGGGGAATGACCTCAGGTAAAGTACGATGGAGTTTTTTGAGCACTTTGATGCCCACCCAAACTCAGAGTCCCTGGTCATTTCTGCAGCACAAGAAAAATTGAAGTCCATTAAAGAATTCCTGAGGCCAAAGACCCTAGGAAAGTAGACATTTTTAGATACAAAGTACGTTCATCAGCCTTGCTGAAGCTTCAGGTGGTGAACTACCAGGCATTGTTCACCAAATATAATTTGGGAGAGGATCACTTCCTTCCTTTCCAAAATCCAACAGGAGTGCGGGGATGAAATGAAGGAGATCATTAAAGTGGGCCAGATGGCCACAAGAACATCACTGTAGGTGACCTTGGATGCCTGTGATACAGCCGTGAGGTCAATAGCCAAGGCTATTTGCAATGAGGCACATCTTGTGGCTCCAGGTGTCGGGTACACCATGTGAGCTACAGGCCATGATTGAAGACCTTCCTTTTGAAGGAATGGACCTCCTCAGCCAGAGGAGAGATGAACTGCTCCATTCCCTCAAGGACTTGAGCACCATGCTACAATACCAGGGAATTTAAAAACTGGCTCCCTACAGAAAACCCTACAAATATCAGCCCCAACAAAGGCAGAGGATGCCGTCCTACACCATGGGCTGACAGCCAGAGTATCAGAAAAGAAAGAAACTCAGTTATTCCACGAGACACCTGTCTTCTGCCTCTTTGACCAACCCTGCACCCTCTCCAGAGGACAGCAGATTTGACAGGAGTGTCAAGAATCACAGCGGAATCAATCTGGAACTTGGCCCCACCTTTGGGAACAGTCTTGTCCCATTCCACCAGGTCTGGGCAGCCATCACAGCCAACAAATGGGCATTAGAAAACATAGCCGAACATTACCCTATAAAATTCCATTCTCTGCCTTCTACCTAACCCACTTCCCCATTTCTTTTCAGGAACCCTTTTCATGAGACTTCATTACAAACAAACAAGGCTTGTTGCTTCATCTAGGAGACATAGAAGAAGTTATGTGGGAGTACAGGGGAAGAGGTTCCACTCACAGTACTTTTGTATCCCAAAAAAGAAAGGTGATTTTGTCTTATCCTAGACATGAAGAAACTGAACAAATACATATTCCTCCTCACATTCAGGATTATAACAATTACCTACATCATCACATCTCTCCAGGCTTAAGACTGGTTTGTGGCTATTGACTTTCAGGATACGTACTTCCACATAGTCATCCATCTGGCCTGTGGGAAGTACATGAGGTTCACAGTGGGGTCCAACCATTATCAATACAAAATGGATTCTCCACTAAGTGTTTTCATGAAATGCCTGGCAATAGTACCTGTACACCTCAGAAGGAAGAACACTGATGTCTATCCTTACCTGGATGATTGACTGATCAAGTGCAGATTCCAGCAGGAGACAAGAGCAAGTCTTCCACCTCTAAATGTTAGACCACATGATGAACTATGAAAAAGATCATCTGTGATGCCATCACAGATGATAGAATTCATAGGAGCTCTGATTGACTCCAGCTCGGAAAGAGTATACCTTCTCAATGAAGATTCCTGTTGCTGCAATTGCTAGTTCTCGGGAGAGAGTAAAAGTTGACTATGATGGTATTGCCATGTCTGGGGCTCCTTGGCCATATGTTTGCTTGCATATACGTGGCAGTACTTGCCAGACTTCACCTGCAACATCTTCACCTCTGCCTCAGGTCAGTCGATTCCCCAGGAAAACACCAGATGAACAAGAAGGCTTTGGGCTCACCTCACATTGTTGCAGAACTAAGATGGCAGAAGAAACTCAGAAACATGCATGTACCATTCTCAGCACTCTCATTGACAAAAATTGTATGGAAATATCTGGCACAGGTTGAGAAGTCCATTGGGACCATCTACAAATGCAAGAGACCTAGGCCCCAGAAGTCATGAGGTTCCACATCAAATTCCTGGTGCTCAGAGCCACTAAAATAGCCTGCAGAGCCTTCCTCCACATTCTTCAAAACTCCACTGTGCAAATACTGACAGACAATCCATCTGCAATGACATACATAAGCAAACAAGGGGGCACATATTCATCTTCCCTTTGTCTGGAAGCTATGCCAGAACTTTTGTTCCCGGGGGCCATAAACCTGGGATTGTTTCTAAAATGCTTTCCTTGTGTAGTGGTCTCAAGGCATACTATATACTTTTCCACCAATCTTCTTGTTCCTTGGAGTAATTTCCAAGATGAGAAGAGACAAAGGCATGGGTGGCTTTTGGGTGGCTCCATATGGGCTTACACAGTTTTGGCTGACAGACTTGCTGAACATGTCTATTCAGTTCCAGTCTAGCTCCCAGACTGCCTGGACCCCGTAGACAAATATTCCATCCAGACCTGAAGTTGCTGCACCTGATGGCATGGCTGTTGTCTGGTTGAGTACTACGGACAGAGGCTGCTCCTTTCAGGTCCAGGAAATCCTGTTACAAGGCAGGAAAATGTCAGCCAGAAGAACCCATTCATCTAAATAGAAGAGCTTCTCTCTATGGGCAGTTCAGCATGGCCTTGATACTTATTGGACGTACAACAGGTCTGGGGGAACTGAGGGAGGGACATGGCTGCCTTGTACTTTATGGCAGCACAAGGAGGCACAGGGCACATTATATGGCCCTGATGGAGGCTATTAAAAATAATTAAATCATGTGCACATGAGGTGCATTGCCCCTACAGTTGGATTCCCACTGACTATAACATCTCGCAGAACCACAGTTACTGTAGGGTTCTTTCCTTTTTTCCAAATTTGTTACTGAGTTTTCAGAGAAATGTTAAATGGCATTTCACTTTTAAATCTGCAAACTCATTATAATTTCCTGTCCTTCCCTCAGGAGCAATTATTCAACACTAAAAATTCCACATCTTGCATGTATATTTTAATTGGCATAGATCTTAATGTTTTAAAGCACTTTTAAACAATAAAATAAATGTTTACTGTCTCTACCAGACAAGTCATGTGTCAACTAAATAGCAGTGCAGTGCATATAAAAATGGTAAATCACTTTGTGCAGTAAATTGTTTTAACTGAAGGAACATATCCTTATTTTGAAAGTATTTAGAAATACAGTAGCCACCTCAAAAGATAACTTTTTTCTTTAGCAGTTAAATAAAATCAGAATCACATTCATGTGTAGCATATTTCAAAATCTACTGTCTATTTTCCAAATGATTTTGAATGTAAGAATAGTGGCCATACTAGGAGAAATTGAAAATCAATTATCTTTTTGTATATGTTTTATGTATTAATGGGACTTCCAAGTAGCTGCAACGGCCACCAGAATATCTGGGCCCATATCTTGCTCTTATAGATATTAGATTTAGAAATCTGATTCATTACAATGGCATCAGGATTGGGTCCTGAATGTGGAACTAAAGTGTGGCACTCCATTTAAAATTGAAATAAAAATGAAAGCTAGTATTATCATACATCTTAATAGATACAGACAGAAAAAATGTGTCAGCTTTTGGATCTTCTGGTCAAGATTTATATCTAGGAAAGAGATTCCTCTTAATTTAAGATTCTTCATTGTTAACAATCCAGAATCATAAGGATCTGTCACCAAAGCAACCATAAAAAAGAAGGTTTTGATTAACAATGGTATAATAAGTTTGTTTTTGAATTTTTGTTGAAGCCAGTCCTAATTTAAGAACCCTCTTAAATAAATGTTCGATGATTCTCTTGATTGTACTGGTAACAAAATAGTTCTAGTCTGCTCAGATAACAAGAATTAGTGTAAATACTCACTGAACTGCTGAACATTTTGAATGAATTGATAAATTGCAGTGTTATATGTATATTAAGAGGTTACTTGACAAAGTTAATTGTATTGAAACTTTTGAAATCTATGCTTTTGCTAATTTCTTTGATCAAGAATTGCTTCAGTGTAGAAGCTTCATATCAGGAGGGGAGAAGTCTGAGGTCACTAGGAGAGTGGGTACTAAGTTGTGAGGTAGCAAAGGAATTAGAAAAGGGGGGAGGGAATGGGGGGTTATTGGATTGGAAATTTGTGGGAAGGCAGGTCATAGGTGCCTCTGGACCTGCTAGTTGTTTCTGTGGAAGGGATGGGGAGCCAAGCAGAGTGGCTTGAGTTACTAGTTCTTTTCTTGGAGGAAAGGGAGGTGTCTGAACCTGTCAAGAGTCTGCAGCATTGTCTTGGAAATCAGCTGCCTGGGATAGATTTAATTTTTTTTTATTAAAGCTAATGTTAAAAAAAATTATATAGTACACAGGTTAAGAAAAGAGTATCTGTATATCTGGGTATAGTTCTTAGATTATCCACAATACAAAGTTTGTTTTAAAAAGTCATAAAATACATATAGTGCATAATCAGCTATAACCCAAATTAAGGTGAATAAATTTAACAATACAGTTTAGATATTAGAATCTGAATACTCGGGTACATCACTCACGAAAGGTTATACAGAGAGTTGGTTGTAGAAAGCAAATATAGGAATGAGTGAGTATTGTCCCTCAGTAATTGAGCATTTAGGGTAGTCTATTTGGAAAATACAGTCCATAAGGAAAGTATTTCAGTTTCTTTCCCCACTGCGCTTCTCATCGGCACTCCAGCTATCCCTCCTTGGATTGCCGATGTCCGGTGATGTGTTCTATGTAGATGTCCCTTGACTACCTGATGCCGTCCGATACCATGAGTTGCCGCATCAGCTGAGTGTAGTGCTGATCGATTCCGCAATCTCTCAACACTCGCTTGTTACTGGGGTCCCATGCACCCAGGGCTCCGACAATCAGCGCGTCTGTCTGAACCTGGTAACTCTTAGCTCTCAAGGTGTTGGCCAGAGGGGCATATTTCTCTACCTTTCGAGCTCGGGCATTGCGGAAGGCCTGGGTCCTGTTCTCGAAGGGCACTGTGACATCCACCAGGATGATCTTCTTCCGGTCCTCGTTGGTGATGATGATGTCCGGTCGCAGTTGGCTGTCGGTTCCGGGGATGGTGGAGTTCATGGCAACCTTCCCTATGGGTGGTGGGATAGCTCTGACCTGGCGACCTTGGATGGCGTTGTGTTGCAGCTGCCAGGCTCTGGAATGGGGCTTGCAGCTACATGGGACATGGGGTAGTGTCTCATTGGCATAGCCGCACTTCCTACCTGGCTTGTCCCGATTCCCGTGGCGGACGGCTCCGTTCAGTGGAACGCAGTTGAGACGGGTCCTGTGGATGAACCTCCGTTCGACAAATTGGGTGAAGCTGCCCTCAGGGAGGAAGTGGTTGCTGGTGTCCCACTTGCACGTCACCTTGAACACCTTGCCCTGGCCCGGCTTCCGCTTCAGGTTTTCCACATACTGGCAGTGGTTGGCATCCCTCAGGTTCCTCTCCAGCATGGTTCTAGCTTTCAGAGTAAGGATTGTGTGGTCCATTCTTCACCTCTGGTACTAGGACTCCCAAATCCTGACGTTCCTCGCACCACGTCCAACAGCAGCCAATATGCTTCTCCAGTCATCACGTAGCATTGTGGGCATGAGTCCAGAGTGAAGCAAAGTCTCCGCCGTCTCTTCCCAATTCGCCTTCCAGCGAGCCAGGTAGGTAGCAACATCTTGGTTGGAGGGGTCCTGGCGATTCGCTTCTTGATGATATCCGGCATGGCACTTTCTGCGATGTTCCTCACCATGGTGTCCAGGCACGTCAGAAAGCGGAAGGCATGAGTGATCACTGTAATGTCACACAAATCACCCATATGAGGGACGTTGGCGCCGCCCTGCCTGTGCAAGATGTACACCAGTTCATTGCTGGCTCTCTGGGGAAGAAACATCCACTTCTTTACTAGCTGGCTAATGGTGTTGTCTGCCTTGTTCAGAGGTACTTTCGCCATGGCAGATCGCCTAAGGAATAATTCTGGCAGGTCATTCTAATAAAGCACAGTATTGGAGTATTCATCTAGCAGCTAGAGACACCCCTAGTAATTTAACACTAGTATCAACAGTAATTAGCATCCAAATGCATATTTTCCCCAAGAATAAATGCATCATTGTTGCTTTTTCTTAAAATATGTCAATGCAAGCAGTCCAGCACCTGTGAGAACCATATACTGTAATAAGAAGCCAACTTGTTTTTAAAGAAAGCAATTTGCACTAAGGCAGCATATTTCAGCTTTGAGCTTCTAAGAGAAATGATAAAAATAAGAAACAAAATGTTCTTTAAAAATATGAAAAACACCTTGGCCTTTTAAAGCAGATACTTTCTGAATAAACATGTAGGTACTTATTTTTCTTCCTCTTTCTGTTATCATACCATGTGTACTAACCAACAAATTGAAATATTGGGTTTTGTCCTGGTGCCACATTTTGGATATTGCAGTTTTAATATAGTTATCGTTAAATTATACCATTTACTATTTTCCTTTATGAAAAAAGGGATGATTGCTTTTTTTATAGTGTTGTACTTTAAAATTAGTTGAAAGATTTAGAGGTAACTTTTAAAATGTTGTTTATGTTGTCACTATAGTATTTTTTTCACCTAAAATCCTCAACAGAAGGTCCATTAATGCTTACTTTAGAATATAATGTTGACCAAATGCTCAGAAATTTTGACTTCTCGTCCTATGAAATGGGTAACTGTTGGCTTTGCCAGTGACAGCAGATCAATATAAACAAGCACAATATTGCACCCAATAATATTTTTAAGAATAAAGATGCCTGTGCAAAAACAGATGGATACTGTAATAGCAAAATGTGTAGGGATTTCTAAGTAATCACTGAGAAATTATACTGAATCATAGTTTACTTTCATGGAGGGACAGATTCTTTTTGAAAAAAAGTACATAATTTTCAGAATAATATTTTATGATACATATGCAAAATGAAAGTACTGTAATAAAAATTTGAATGATTATTTTTACTGTGAAGGGTCAAGAGAGCAAATCAAGCAAAATGTAATTAAAATAACATAATCCAAAATAGTTTTTGTGTATTTATTATATCCGAATAGCCTTTAAATCTAATTTTTTTTAAATCTGGAATCATCACTGCCTTCAGATTTAAACTGCTTTATATTTTTAAAAAAATGCAAATAATCTCATGTATTCTGATGCAAATATCATCAGAAGATAATATTTTTTAAATGTATATTGAGCTTACCCTTGATAATGACAGAGAGGGGGGGAAAATTCTGTACTCCCATCCAGCAAAATACTTGCTAGTAATCTCAATGGCAGAACTGAGTCCTGCCACAGACCCAGCAAAAGCACCCAGGGAGTTGTGCTGCAAGGCCCTGATCTAGCAAAGCACTTAAGAACATGTGTAATTTTAAGCACATTGATAGTCCCACTGAAGTGAATTGGGTGACTCAAGTAGTTAAAGTTAAGCACACATTTAAGTACTTTGCTGAATGGGGGCCCAAGAGATCAAGTCCATTCTGGTTTTCTTCCACTCTCCTGTAATTTTGTTTAGTCAGTTGCACATTTTTGATGTTGACCTGTGAGGCTGATGACCTTAAGTCACAATCTCCCTTCTGGGATTTTCCAGGGGTAGGGAAGATTTATATATTAACCAGCAAGCCCATAATTAGTTTTTGATTAAATGTTTTTTGTTAGAAAATGCTGATTCATCAAAACTGAAATTTTTAGTGGAAACTTACTGGTTTCAATGAAAATGTCTCCCGGGGTAGCCAACCCAGAATAGTCAAGAGCTCAGTGGTTTTGGCTCTGATCTAGAACATGGGAGAAGGGTTCCAGTCCCTGCTGTGGCTAATTCTGAGCTGGGACTTGAACCTGAGTCTCCCATCTCTCAGGTGAATGCCTTAACCATGGTCTATAGAGTCATCCTCTCTCTGTAACCCAATGAATGTTTGTTTATTTATACAAAGTGAAACATTCCCAATAGAAGAGAATCAGAGAGGCTGACTCTGTAGACTGGTAGTTAGGGCACTCATTTGGGATGTGGGAGACCCTGGTCTGACTCAGGCAGAACAGAGACTTGAACCCACATCCCAGGTGAATGCCCTAGCCACTGGGTTATTGAGTATTCTGGGGTGGAATGCTCTCTCATGTTTTTTGTGAATAATTTCAAAAGTTGTAGTTCTGATACGGAACAAAAACAATGTCAAAACCTCAATTTCCCCCCCAAAATGGAATTCTTGTCTTCAGGCCAGTTCTAATGTTAACTGCTTGCCTTGTTATGAATCATATGCAGTCTAGTATTTTTATCCAAACTGAAAACTGACTTTTAGAATTTTTTTATACCAGAATGTTAATTTTACCTATGTATTCAGCTTCCATCTCTCGCAGAGGTGGAGTAATTGTGCCAACGGGAGAGCGCTCTCCCGTCGGCATAGAGCGTTTTCACCAGACGTGCTACAGCGGTGCAGCTGCATCGGTGCGCTTCTAGTGTAGACCTGCCCTAAGAGGTTAAAGATGAAAAATTCCTTAAAATGCCAGAAAAGAATACCAAAAATTGTCTTGTGGGTGGTTGATACAATTTATAGTTATATATGTAGATGAAGACAAGTTAACATTTCTGTTCAATAACAGTTACTTTTAATATGTTGTTTTTCTCTTTTTACAAAATGTGTAAATCTGTTTGTTTTACTGTGTATATAGGTGTCTTTCTGTAAAGACCAGAGGTAAAATATTGTTTTTAACCTGTTTCTTAGCATGATTTTGATGCCTGTCCTCACAGTGCAGACCAAGTTCTAACATAACATGGTTGATGTCCAACACTGTTCATCAATTGTTTAAACACTATCAATTTAGTGGTATGGTGGAGAAGATGACCTATGATTTAATCACTCTTCTCTCTTCAAGTTTTACTCTCTTGTTGTATCTGAATTCGTCAAAGATCTCTAGCAAAAGGAGGGAAATAAAGTCTGATATTCCTGGTATTTCTAATGGAAAAAAGGCAGATTATTTACAAGAGTAAAAGACAATTTATTTAGTTTGTAAACTCTTAAGGGAAGGGGCTACTCTAGGTTTGTACAGCGGCCCGGGACATTGTATTCTCAGTTGGTCCATAGGCCACTAGCATAATACAGATAACAAATAATAATTATAATGATTGAGATATATTGAGAAAGCACCACCTTGGGGTCATAGTATAAGACTGGGAGTCAGGCATTCTGAGTTCTCCTCTTCTTCCCTCCATCAGTCACTGTAGGCTTGATTCTGCCATCCTTACTCATGCTGAGTAGTACTTATGAGAGTACTACCTCTCAGGTAAATGCTACTCAGCACAACGAAGGGTAATAGAATCAGGCTGTGTGTGTGCCCTTGATCAAGTCTTAAACTTCCCAGTGCTTCAATTTCCCTATCTGTGAAAAGGGGATGACAGTACTTGCCTACCTCACAATAGTGGTATGAAAATTAATAAGTTTGCAGTGATTTGAGATCTTTAGTTAAAAGATACTATAATTGCAAAATAAATAAAATGTTTTATTAATAAAAAACACTGTAGTATTGTAAATGTACACAGTGCTCTACAAAGATCAAGGAACACATATTTCCAAACCCAAGTCATAGGCTGACAGTTCTGGGAAAGAAGGAAAACAAAGAGAGATTATTGGTGAGGAAAGATTCCCGAGAGAAGTGGGTTTTGGAGGAGAAGGAGAGAGAAGGGGCTTGGTGGTGAGGAAGAGGGATAATGCCCCAAGCATTTGGGGCAACATAATGGAAGACACGAAGTTAGAAGAATGAAAAAAAAAATAAGAGAAAAAGAGGAGAATTTAGGAGAATAAGGAATGAGAGGGGAGTGGGAGAAAAGAGACAGGAGATAAAGGTAGGAGCAGCATCATGTAGGTCCTTGAAGGGTCAGAAGAAGGAGCTTGGCTTTGATATGATAAGGGGCAGGAAACCAGTGGATGAGGGAGGAATGACATGTTCAGAGCAGTGGGAAAGAACATGATTATATGAGCAGTATTTTGGATAGGCTGGGGTTGGTAGGGAGGTGGTGTAGGCCAGAAAGTAGAATATTACAGTAATCAAGGCAAGAGGTGGCCATGGCATGAGCAATGGCAACGAAGGCGGAAGCAACTAGTGACAGAACTCATTGAGAGACTAGATATGTGGGAAAGGGGAGCAAAGTGTTTAAGATTACATTACACTGCAAGCCTGGGAGAAAAGAAGGATATTGGTGATGGTAATGAAGGGATCAGGTGAGATTTTTGCCATTTGGGGACTCATGCTTTCCCAGTCAATGGGAATTAGGTGCCTAAGAGACTTTTGAAAATGGGATTTAGGCACCTAAGTCACTTAGATGCTTTTGAAAATTTTAGCTCTGATCAAGTATAGGAACACCTTAATCATTCTTTGTGTGACACTGTGTATAAAAGGGAGGATGAAGAAAGATACAGGAGAGAATTAAGGCTTTCTAATATTGTTACTATTTATTTTTTTCACAAACTATTAGAGAACTAGCTTTATCCAGGCAAGTGTGCAACTACTGAAACTTGGACTGATTCTCCAGACATATGAATAAATGTAGAAAATAAAAGCATTAAAATAAAGGAAACAGAAAAAGAAAATCCATAGTGTTTGAATGATTTAGTAACTGTATTGCTTCTAGCCCTGCTCTCTTTGCTAGCATATGTTGTGTAAGTAGTTAAGTGGCTTCTATTTAATGGCTAAATCATTTTTAGTACATTGTCACAATTATTGCTTTCATGCTGAATTGTTAATAGAATCACTTTGGTAGCATATTAAAAGTACTGCATACCATAGTGCTCATTTACTTCAAGAGCTAGGGTTTCCTTGAAATCATATTGTGCTGCATAATTATAGTTTGCAGACTAAAAGTTTTATTTTACAGATTGTAAATCTGCATTTTTGTGGTGATATGCATTACAGGGGTTTCAGGTATAGGTATTTACTAAGAAATTTATATCTTTTAATAGGCTATGCCTGATTTCACAGCTTAAAAAGTAGGCTATATTATGTGAAAATAATAAACCTATCACAGTTGGCAATGGCAACAGCATTCTAACTGCTGCTATTTTAGTATATAACAAAAGTATTATTTATTGTTTCCTTGAACATTTAGATTTTTATATTCAATACTTAAAAAAACGTTTGCAATATGTTATTTGACAGCAGAATATATTTAAAGAATCCAATTCATGATTATAAAAAGTGGAAGAAATAGAGTATATAGTGTAAAATATGTAATGATTACTATACATTTTATATTTGCACA
Organism: Emys orbicularis; assembly: GCF_028017835.1. Lineage (NCBI taxonomy): Eukaryota > Metazoa > Chordata > Testudines > Emydidae > Emys > Emys orbicularis. The sequence continues at coordinate 18,746,133 of NC_088687.1, forward strand.
AAATTCAGTGAAGAAAAATAAATGCTAATTACACTGGTCTACAATTTTTGAGAAGTCGTCTGCTTCAGAGATAAAATGTGCTATTTATTATGTATTTTGATGTGCTGAATTCAGATATGACAATTAAAACAACTGATTGGCTACTGTTTCTAAGATATTTAAGTTTTTACATTTTATGTCTATGTATATTGTGTAGATAGTAGAGTTTTAATCATAAATTGTAAACCTAGGTCTTTTCATGTGTTTATGGTTGCTTTACATGATAATATTTCACCTGTCCTGTTTATGTAACCCTTTAAAAATCAGCAAAAGGGTTATATAAATAAAATTTATTATGAAACAAAAGGCAAAAAACTATTATGTACATAGTTTAGTCCTATTCAGTGTCTACTCGGCGCTTCTTGGCTTGTCTCTTGTATTCATTAAATGGAGCATCTCTTGTCACTGTCCAGCTCTTAACCTTCTGTTTGTTAAACTAAATAGATTGAGCTCCTTAAATCTGTCACATAAGGCATGTTTTCCAATCCCTTAATCATTCTTGTGGCTCTTCTCTGAACCCTCCCCAATTTATTATCAACTTTCTTGAATTGTGGACACCAGCGCTAGACACAGTATTCCAGTAGTAGTCACGGAAGTACCAGTGCAGAGGTAATATAACCTGCCTACTCCTACTTGAGATTCCTGTCTTTCCAAGGATCACATTAGCTCTTTTGGCTACAGTATCCTACTAAAACAACAAGGAGTCCCGTGGCACCTTAAAGACTAACAGATTTATTTGGGCATAAGCTTTCGTGGTTAAAAAACCCACTTCTTCAGATGCTACCCCCTGATACTAGTATCATACAGGGGACTTATAGTCAGCTGATTATCCATCAGGACCCCCCTTCCCACCCCGTCTTTTTCAGAGTCACTGCTTCTCAGGATAGAGTCCTATAAATATGGTCTACAGTCTTTATTACAAGATTATACATATATATTTGGCTGTATTAAGATACATATCGTTTGCTTTCACCCATCTTACCAAGCAATCCAGATCAGACTAAATCAATGGCCTATCCTCTTCATTATTTACCACTCCTCCAATCTTTGTTTTATCCACAAATTTAATCAGTGATGATTTTATGGTATCTTCTAGGTAAAATATATAGGTAAAACAGATAAAAACATTAAATAACATAGGGCCACAAACTGTTCCCTGCTGGACTCCACTGTAAACAAATACTTGATAATTCTCTGTTTAAAAATACATTTTGAGACCTATCCATTCTTTAATACATTTAATGTGTGCCATTTTAAGTTTGTATCATTCTAGTTTCTTAATCAAAATACTGTGCACTACCAAGTCAAGTTCCTTATAGATGTCTAAATATTAACACTATTAACATCTTATTAGCATATCATATTAATTGCATATCATATATTACATGTCGTACATATTAATATCAACAGTTTTACCTTTATCTACCAAACTTGTAATCTCATTTTAAAAAAAGAGACCAAGTTAGCTTGGCAGGAGCTATTTTCCATAAATCCGAGTTGATTGTCATTAATTATATTACCATCCTTTAGGCCTTCATTGAGTCCTCTATAAGCTGTTCCATTATTTTGCCTAGGGATCAAGATCAGGCTGAAAGGCCTATAATTATCCCAGTCATTTCATTTGCTCTTTTAAAACGTTGGCACATTTGCTTTCTTCTAGTCTTCTGGAACTTCTTCTGTATTCCGAAAGTTACTGAAAATCAACATTAACAGTATTAACATTTATTAGAGTTCTAGTCATTGACCAATATGTAATAAGAGACAGTCCCTGCTACAAGATCGTACAGTCTAAACAGAAAAGACAGAGTGTGGGAGGAAGACAGTATTATCATCATCCAAATATTACAGACATGGAATTGAGGCACAGAGGGATTAAGTGATTTATCGAAGGGCACACGGAAGTCTATAGTATAAATGGGAACTGAACCCAGATTTCTTGAGTCTTGGGCTAGTGCTTTAATCACAAGACCATCTCCTTCTTCTAAAGACTAATTTCATCCATGTTCATATGATGATAATTTCAGACAATCATGAACAAGCTAAACTGTGTCTGAGCCCCTTGTTTATCAAGTTCAATGCATGGCTTGACATATGTGAATCCTCTCATTGTCTGGCTATGCTGAAAGGACAGGAGACATTTGACATGGGTTTAATCAGGCTGCAACTTTATTATTATATGTCTGGGACTACCCAGCAGATAACAGTGTACAGTGCAGATAACACCATGTTTACCGTTCCCCGGGGATGAGTCAGTGACCACGCTGACCCCTTTTGCAGCAGTTTTCGTCTTCACCCTCTCCTCCCCCACCAGCCATAAAGCTCTGTTCCCTTCACTTGGCCAGCCAGCCAAACACTCCCCTGCTTAAAGATGAAGGGCAGTCATTAGAAAGGCCCCTGCCTCTTGGGAATTAATGTTGTCCTGACATCATTTATGACAGTTCATTTAAAGGCACTCAGTATTTGTAAGCTCAAGTTTCTTACATAAGGTTATTTTTGGGGGGGTCAGTGATTTCAGCTTACAGAGTGAACGAGTTAAGCTTTTTTTACTTAGGAGGTTTCTTTCTTGGGGTCAGTGATTTCAACACAGAGTGAGTAAATTGCCGGATAATCCACTTTAAATCAAATTTATAAGGATAAGGAGGTGCTATGGACTCATCCTAGATTGTTTTTGAAAGTGGTGAAAGATTTTTAGTTTTATTTGCAAGTGTTTCCCCTGTGCCTATATGCCTATTTTGGTGAAGTCCTTCTTCACAATCTTGATGATAAAACGTCTATCTTCTGTGGTCCATGCTATCTCTATGGCAACCATATCAAATGGCTCTCTCACTACTGTGTTCTGGTAGACATGTACCTGGAAGGTTCTCTCATGGCTTATGCTATCCACAGCAGGGCAAATTTGGTTGTCATATGCAATAACGTTTCTATCTAGAACATGTGCAAAACAGCCATATAGTCCTCCATATATATAAATTAAAAATAACCTGTTGCTTAGAGTTAGTTTCTATTGAGGAGTCCCATATTAATCTCTAGGTTATGAATAAGCTGTTTTTGAAATAAGGGAGCCCAAATTCTGCCTGTCTCCCAAATTTAGATTAATTTAGGAAGTCTCTTACTTGAGTTGGTCAATTTGTGAAAGATTTTGCTTTTATTAAGACACACATTTGAGGCTCTCTCTGTCTATGCCTCTTGTAATCCTTTGGAGATACTTTATCCCTTTTTTAATTAAAAAAAGGTTTTTAATGTTGGGCTGTTCTTTTTATTTTGAGCCATCCCTCAAGCTAATTACTCTCCAAGAATGAGAATCCTGGATAGATAGAATCTTTAAAGAAAGAGAAACTTTCTTGCTTATGATTCTGCATAAGATATAACTGCTCAAGATTCTCATTCAGCCATCCATCTTCCAGCAAAGACTGAGGCCCTCTTCAGGTCATGTTCCTTTCTACTGAAATTTTCTTTTATTCCTGGGGAGGACAGTTTTAAATAAAACTGTTTTGTCCATTTTTGTATCGTATGTTTTGCTAATTAACTTTTTCTAAGGAGCCATTGCTTTTTTGCAAAATTCAAATGGTTGCTGGAAGGTCATGAGGGACAAGCAGTAATGTTGTGTAATTTAAATCAAACTGTGATGGGGCGTCTGCCCCACACTAGCCCATAAAGGGTTCTATTAAAGGGAGCTGCACAACAGGCAGCCAATTGGAGAGGACCCTAGGAAGGCTGGGCAGGAGACAACCAATTGGAGAGGGCTACAAGGAGCAGCCAATTAGGGCTGGGCAGACCCATATAAGAAGAGCCGCAGGGCAGAGCAGGTCAGTCACTTGGAGAGGGAGGAGGACTGGCTGCCTTGGACAGAGCAATGCTGGGCAGGCTCAGGGGAGCGAGAGTGAGCTCCCGGCTGATGGCTGGCATGCTGAGGCCCTGAGACAAGGGCGGAGAAGGTGCTGGGGCTGCAGGGAAGTGGTCCAGGGATGTAGACTGAGAGGTTGGAGGGGACGCAGCATGTGGCTGCCATCTACAGGGTCCCTGGGCCAGTACCTAAAGTAGTGGGCAGGCCTGGGTCCCCCCCTTAACCCCAATCACCACAGAGAAGTGGCTGGACAGTGGACTGCTATTCCCCTGGAAGGGGGATACAGCTGGAGGGCTGTGTGATACAAGTGTGTGTGATGCAGCCAAGTGTGATACAGCCAGAGGGCTGTGTCCTGAAGAGGACGCCGCGGTCCTTGAGGCGACACGGGTCGAGGAGCGGATGTGATAGTGGGCAAGATGCCACCAGAAGAGGGCGCACTGGCTAGCAGAGCTGATCCCCAGGACATCCAATAGGAGGTGCTGCAATGGTGAGTTGCACCCTGTTACACAAACAAACAAAAGAAGAATGCCCCATGGATGTAAGAAAAATTCCAAAGAAAAATATACTGACCAAGGGCTGAGATGATGGCAGTGACAGTTCATGTTGTGTGACTGAGCAGTTTTATGTGTAGATATCTCACAGGCTAACAGTAATTACTACTACCACAGAGGACCAGAAAGCTTTTGAACTGGGGAGTTTCATCCTGTCTTGCTGATAGCTTAGGTCTCTTTCCTTTATAAAAGTAAGTGTGTGTGTGTGTGTGTAAGATTTACAATTAAAATAATTTTTAAAAATACAAATGAACTGAGTACTTGAGAAGTAATTGGGTGTATGTGATTATAATCTTTAACTTGAATATTATTCTTCATATTTTTTATATGGAAAGAAATTCCTAGACACAAGTACAGGACTGAATAACTGAATGTTATTAATATTTTGACAGGCAAATCCAATCTTTTGCATCAGGCTTATGGTCAGGTGAAATGCAGTACAGTTCGTAGAAGTTTTGGGGTTGATTAGCTGGAATCCTGTTTTTAAATATGATATAACTACATAAGAGAGAATTTTTTTCTAAGTAGTATACATCAGAAAATCAAAGCAGGGAAGGAAAATGAAATGTTTAATCCTACTTAATGCTTCAAAGGGTAGGCAGCATAATAGGTAAAGCTTAAGTATATTTTTAGGTGATTGGATTCCAATTACTATATATGTAAAATTAAAATAACCTCTCACACTGGTGATTATTGCAATGATAGCGACATTATAAATTAACATACATTTGATGTTCATTATGAAACAGCATACTCTTCTGCTCTTAGGACTACATCCTTCTCTTCTATACAAAAGCTTTGGGCATGTGGGTTCCAGGTGACTCTGGGGAAGGAATCCTCCTCCCCCCAGGTCACCACTCTGATACTCCACAGCTAGATCAGTATAGTAGCAGATCCACAGGTTCTGCTCCCATTCCTTTGGGAATGCTGGTTCCATGGCATCTGTTTTTTTTTTTTTTTTTTTTTTGTCCTTGGGGTAGGAGGCAAGATTTCCTTTGTGAACCCTTTCTTGGATGATTGATCTGAGGAGCACCTTCTTAGCAAGAAGTAGATGTGATATAATTTCAGCTGTGACAGAAGCCAGGCAAATAAGTGGTAAAAAAATTACATGGGTGGAAATTTTATATACCTGCTATACTGAAATCTTTATTGTTCTTTGCCTTTCTCCAGCATTACTGAAATGGACAGGGTCAGAGGAAGAAACAATCACCTGATGTCTGGGCCTTTTGTCTAAATATAAAGAGAATTTAAAAACAAAAAAATATGAAAATCAAGCAAATGGGATTTTTCAAAAGAAAAGGGATAAAATATATTAACCTATAAAGTAATTTTTTCCATGTTTTCCAAAATCTTCCTTTGTTATATTCATTGGCATGATTTTTCATTTCTGGCTGATGCTTTCTTCCCTTGGTAGCTAGGTATGACATTGCTCCCTTACCTCCGTTTAAAAAAAATGGGGGGAGGGTTGTATCTTTGATCTGAATGTCAGTATGTGAATAGAAACTGAAAAATAATAATCTGTTTCTGTGTTTAAACACATGCCAGTCTTTATGCAAAAATCTGTTGCAACATTTATAGCATTGAAAATTTGGCATGTGCCTCTAGCATCCAGCTGCTTAAGCTCCTCACATCTTGCTGTTTAGAAAGTCAATTTATTTTTTACAGAACTTATGTTCTTATACAGATAAATTTGAGACTATCACAAAATGAGACACAGTAATCAATTTAAACTCAGCAGTTGTCTGCTATTAATTGCCATTTAGACACATTTAAATGCAACACTTGTGATGGTTCTGATTCATAAAATGTTAAAAGATATTTTTAATGGACAAAAAGTCTGGAAATCCACATGTGGGAACGAGAACTTATATTCTTTTTCAGGTAGGCACCTTATCTTTTTATTAAGTACCTCTCCTCCTATCCCACGCTCCCGCCATCCCTCACATACTATTATACCTATGGAAGTCAAAGAAAAAAGGTATGTGTTCTCTAGCAAATAGTACATAATATTAAGATTTATTAAATTAAGAAGATTGGATAGTAAATTGCAATAAGTTGGGGCATTAATTTGAATGTCTAGAGGGACTGCAACATGGTACTTAATGTATATAGATTTTGTTCATTGCTACTTGACAGTAGATAAGTAAAAATTTAAAGCAAATTCACTCATTGATATCAAAAGACAGAAGCATAGAAATGTAGAGCTGGAAGGGACCTTGAGAAGACATCAAGTCCAGCTGCCTCTGTTGAGTCAGGACCAAGTAAACCTAAATCATCCATGACAGGTTTTTGGACAGCTAGTTCTTAAAATTCTCCAGTGATGGCGATTCCACAACCTCCTTTGGAAACATATTCCAGAACATAACTACTCTTATAGTTAGATTTTGTAATATCTAATTTAAATCTCCCTTGCTGCAGTTTAAGCCATTACTACTTGTCTTACCTGCACTGGACAAGGAAAACAATGTATCATTGTCCTCTTTATAACAGTCTTTAATATACTTAAAGACTATCAGATCTCCTCTCAGTCTTCTTTTCTCAAGATTAAGCATGCTCAAGTTCTTTAACCTTTCCTTGGGCAGGTCAGGTTTTCTAAATATTTTATCATTTTTGTTGCTCTCCTCTGTACTCTCTCCAGTTTGTCCACATCATTCCTAAAGTGTGGCACCCAGAATCAGATGCTGTACTCTAGCAGAGGCCTCACCAGTGTTGAGTAGAATGGGACAATTACCTTCTGTGTCTTACTACAACACTCCTATTAATACACCCAATGCATCACATTTTTGACTCATATTTAATTTGTGATCCACTGTAACCCCCAGTCTCTTTAAGCAGTCCCACCACTAGCCAGTTATTCCCCATTTTGTAGTTGCGCATTTGATTTTTCCTTCCTAAGTGAAATACTTTGCATTTGTGTTTATTGAATTTCATCTTGTTGATTTCAGACCAGTTCTCCAATTTGGACAGGTTGTTTTGAATTCTACTCCTGTCCTCCAAAATGCTTACAATCCCTCCCAGCTCGGCGTCATCCGCAGATTTTTTTTAAGCATCCTCTCCACTCCATTATCCAAGTCATTAATGAAAATATTCATAGATTCTAGGACTGGAAGGGACCTCGAGAGGTCATCGAGTCCAGTCCCCTGCCCGCATGGCAGGACCAAATACTGTCTAGACCATCCCTGATAGACATTTATCTAAATGAATAATGTGGATCCAGGACTGACCCCTGTGGAACCCCATTGGATATGCCTTCCCACTTTAACAGCAAACCATTGATAACTACTCTTTGAGTATAGTCTTTCAGCTAATTATGCACTCACCTTATAGTAATTTCATCTAGACCACACTTCTCTGGTTTGCTTTTGAGAATGCTGTGTGGAACTGTTTCAAAATCCTTACTAAAATTATGATATATCACACCTACAGTATCTCTCTAGCCACCAAGCCAATAACTGTGTCAAAGAAGGAAATTAGGTTGGTTTAGCATGATATGCTCTTGACAAATCCATGCTGGCTATTCCTTATAACCCTATTGTCCTCTAGGTGCTTACAAATTGACTGCTTAATAATTTATTCCAGTATCTTTCCAGGTATTGAAGTTAGGCTGACTGGTCTATAATTCTCTAGGTCCCCTTTATTCCCCTTTTTAAATATAGGTACTATGTTTGGGTCCTCACCCATCCTCCATGAGTTCTCAAAGATAATTGCTAATGGTTCAGAGATAGCTTCAGCTAGTTCCTTAAGTACCCTAGGATAAATTTCATCAGGCCCTGCTGACTTGAATACATCTAACTTATCTAACTATTCTTGAAACTATTCGTTCCCTATTTTGGCTTGCATTTATTCCCCTTTGTTGTTAATATTAATTGTGTTGAGTATCTGGTCACCATTAGCCTTTTTAGTGAAGAGTGAAGCAAAATAGGCATTAAGCACCTGAGCTGCCTTGATGACATCTGTTATGAGATCTTCTTCTCTGGTAAGTAGAGGGCCTACACTTAGCTTTGTATTTCTCTTGCTCCTACTGTACCTAAAGAACCTCTTCTTATTGCCTTTTATGCTCCTTGCTAAGTGTAACTCATTTTGTGCCTTAGCCTTTTTGCTTTTGTCCATATGCTGTAGGTGTCTAATTTATGTTAAACCATTCAGTTTATTTTTAAGGGAACTTAACACACATTCTTGCATTTTCACAACATTTCAATAAAAAGTCTAAAAGCATCTTTGCAAGCAAAACTTTTTTGTTTTAGCAAACTGTTCTCTTCTTTTAAGCATGTAAAACTGTTGACTCCTTTGTTCTGATCTAGGTTGAACTCTTGCGTGCCAACCTTTGGGTTTCTAATTGTAGATGAGGCTGGTAGTGAAACCTACCTTTTATTTAAAGACTTCGGTGAAGGTACAAAGTGTACTGTAATGATTGAGAACCAAAGCCAGTGCTGTCATGACTAGCCAATATGTAACTACTGACTTGATTTATGTATGGCTTGAATAAGAGTAATCTCTGCTACCATTTATTTCATTAAAATGAGGGCAACAGTTTATGATCCTTAGTTATGCCTTCTGCCTCCCCATTCAGACAGTTATTTTTATATACACATTAAGAATGTTTGTGTTTTAAAGATTCTCCTCATGTCTTATGTTACATGCTGTATCTCTGTGTATAGTATTAATATATTATAGAATGTTCGTTTTGGCAAGCTTTACTTTCTTGAGTTCCAGTTTCATATGTATAGGATACTGTACATCAGAATGACAATTACTTGTGGACTGAATTTGACCTTTTTTTTTTTTGACACTTAAGTCCTGACAAAGTGACACAAACTGCTATCTGGTCTTGCTCTTACATAGCAATTTTTTCTGGGATACCATGCTGAGCTTGTTTCATAGAAATGTACCCAAGAACTGATTTGCTTACTATACATGTTATTAAGTAAGTTGTTACATACACTATGTTCTGTTTAAGGACTTTGTCAATATACTTATAATATTTTTAAGATGCAGTTGGTCATATCCTCAGCTGGTGTAAATTGATGTAACTCCATCTGTTTCAATGGAACTACATTAATTTATATTAGTTGAGAATCTGGCTTGCTGTCTTTTAATAGCCTCCTGAAATTCCTAAGTTACACTCACCTATTTGACATCTAGCATCTTGAGGAAAATTTTTATCCCATTAGTGCCCCAGTTAAGCAAGTGCAAAAGTGTTTGCAGGACTGCGGCCTAGGTGAGTCCAAATCCTTCATTCTTTTCACACACAAAGTTTCTAGCAATGTATCTTTTAAAATTGTCCACTGAAATATTCTTGTTATAGATAAAGTTTCTTCAAATGACACCTATTGTTTCACCTGCTTTGCACTGTTAACATGCAAGTTTTTAACTTGACTCTAGAATGCTGTGGATATTATTTATTATTTATATTATGGCAGCACTTTGAGGTCCCAGTCAGGATCAGTAGCTATGTGAGGGACTGTTCACATGAATTAAGTTGTAGAAATGCACATGTGTGCCTAAGTTAAAAGACGTTGGAGTAACAAACAAAAATATATACGATCAACTTCTGCTCTTGGATACATGTGCGCATCTCTGAAGGTAAAATCTGACCTGTGAGTGAAGAGGGGGAATGAGGATGTGAAGATTAGCTACCACATGTGTACAGCTTAATGGGCTTGATACAGAAATTACTAGGTGGAGTTCAGTGGCCTGTGTTATGCCGGAGGTTAGACTAGAAGATCAAAATGGACCCTCCTGACATTGACTATGAACGGTTCCAACTCATTTAAAGTTTTTATCTTTTAATTATTAGATATCAGCAAAATGTTCGAACAATGATGAATTCCGATAATGAAATCTTCCCATGAGAACTGTGAAAGAAATGGTGATTTATACGTGTTCCAAATGGAAACAGTCTTTTTTTTTGAACGCTTTCATGTTTCAAACAGGGATTTGCACCTGTCTACCCTCAAGACCACCTCTCTCCTGATGTCAAATGCTCACAGTTGTGATCAGCAGAGGCTCTTGAGCTTACAGTCCCTTATACAAAGAAGTGGGTTGCTGGTAGATTTTTTTTCTGTAAGGGCCCCTTTCCTTTGGCATGCTCTGCCTTTCAAGGTCAAGTAGTCCAAATGTGTTGATCTTCTGGGTATGCTGCCACACCCATTTGTTTGAGCAACCAGAGCAAAGGGCTTAAGTATTTGAGGGAGGGGGATTTGTGTGCTGGGAAAATGTGGTGATGGTTTTAAACTGTATTGATCACAGAATTGGTGATCAAATAATTCATGTTAGGGTAGGAAAGGAAGTGCTGTTGCTTGATTGATTTTTATTTTCTAGCTTCTGTTTTCTCATTATTTTAAATGTATGCCAAGGGTGTCTGGAGTTGTGGATGTGCTCCCCTTGGTATGGAGTTTGTATAAATTGAAAATCTCAATAAATAAATGTATAGTATGAAGCTGATATAAGGTCAAATTCTGCCCTGGGCTGCAGATGTGTGAAACTCCCACTGAAGTAAACAGGAGCAGTGTGTGCATCTCTGAGGGTAAAATTTGGCCTAGGATTGATACCATATAACTCAAATATGTATGAGCAACAGGTAATTTTAAAATATTGGCTACATCTATATTCACAGTGCAGATGCTGTAACAGCAGAGCATTAAGAATGTATATAGTTCTGTGATGCTATTTCATGTCATCAATGTTTAGAGTCACTCAAACCTTTCAGATACACTAAGGTGCCACAGTGGCACTTACTGATCTTCTTTCTTCAGATAGTGCTGTTATCACAGGTAACCTCCATCCCACTCAGATATGGGTGAGCTGAATTTACTATGATAACGACTTCAGCAAAAATAGACACTTCCATGTTTATAACTTAGCTATTTATAAATATATTTTAAAAATCCCAGAAGATTCTAGCATATTATGAAGCCTATCAGCCTGTAAATTTGCATTTTAAAAAGCACATTCATATCTGAGTTATTGAAATACAAATAGCAATTTGAAAACAGTGAGGGCTGTTGTCAGTTTTGGATGTGCAAGGAATACAGGAAAGTAACCTTTACTGTGCTTTCTTTAGTTTTATTTTCTTAAAACATTTTCTGAATATTTATTATTGTCCAATTCCAGCCAAGAGAAAGTTTTTATCACAGAGACAGAAGACCGTGAGAAACATGAATTATAGAAGAAAGGCTGACAGAGCCTTAACTATAGCAGCACTAGCAGGTGTCACTATAAAAATAATAAAGATTGAGTATGATGGCTATAAATAGATGAGCCATTTTAGTCGTTGCCATTGAAGTAGTTTAATAATTCCATGCTGAGTCCCCTTTCAACAACTTTAATGAAAATCAGCATGACGTTGTGGCAGCTACTATTGGATTCTTCTACCATCTTCTTGTGCTTCATGGTGTGAGAGATTAAAATAGCATCTAATAAACTAGTATTAACTGTTCTACATCCCTCATGTGAGGCACAAACTGACAAAGGCCTTTATAGACAATTCTCCCTCCTCTGGAGGGTGCCCCTGTTTTTCCTGTTCACAGTTGTAGTGCCTAAGGAGCTAGGAATTGTTAAACAGCAATTTTTGTGGTCTTATTCCCTATTCATTATGAGTGTCGGTATGGAGCTACTCTGAGGCATTCTGAGCAGGAAGTAATGATTTGATTTGCAGCCTACTGTGAAAATTTATTAATCTGAAGGGACCCTTCTGAAATCCTACTTGATGAGCATAAGAATAACATATGCCTGTATCAATGCCATTATTCAATGATCTCCATGGATATGAATGAGACAGAGTGACATTTTAAGCCTAGAAAATATTTCATCCAAAATATAAGATGAATTGTTTTTAAAATGTTATACTTTGTTTTCCCTTTTTGAGTGTCTTGATTGTGTTTTAGGATCAATAATCAAATATGTGTGTATAATAGTGCTTGAGGTACTAAGAACCTCCAAGGGAGTTATATACAGGATTCAACTGTCAAGTACTTTTTATAACTTAATTATTTTTACACTTCATGGTTTGTAATCTCTTCCTAGAGCATGGAATAGCAAAGCACAGAAATTGCGACAGTGGCTCTTTTGGTGCCTCCTGGGAGACGCTGTCTATTTCCCCCAATTAATTGTCAGTGCCACCACTGGGTCAGCAGGAGGGGTGCTATCTCCCCCTGGATCCAAGTGCACTACCTCCACAGTATTCCCAGTCCTTTCTGCTCTGGGAAACCACTAGTGGTTTTGTTTTAAAAAAAATGTTTAGCCATAGTGTGGTGTGAGGTTTTTATTTAAATATGAATATGTAGAATCAGATGTACATTCTCCAGCAGATTATGCCAATTTCAAAATAATTCATATTGGTAAAACTTGGCCAGTTTGTCTCTAAGTAAAGTACTAACTTTGAAGTGCATAAGGAAGAAAGTTTCAGTAAAGGAAACTGTAGGGGTTTTAAGAGATGCTGATGGGTGCTGTAGTTTATTGGATTTATTTTCCCCCTCACTTGTCGACAAAACAATGTAGGGAATCAGAGCTAGAAATACACTGTGTCTGTTCAACTGAAAAGCATAACATATTTGTGACCAAACTGTAGGTTTGTTTCTCTGTTCTTGGAGTGAGACTCTCCAATGGGTCGCAAAGTGATGCTTGCAGGGTCTCATTGACCGAGAATTAAAATTTGGCAGAATCCAGCAATCACTACAGCCCAGTGCAGCTAGGGGAGAGGAATAAAGAAACAATAGGTTTCCCTCTGCTCCTGCTGTTCCACCTCCTGCCACTAACCATCACAGTGAAGCTCTCGTCCTTCCTTCCCTTTCCTATGTCCACACAATGCTATACTCTAGGGCTGGGGAAAGGATGCTGCTAGAGGCTGTGGAACTGACATAAGGAAAACCCACAAGCCTCCACCAATCTTCCCAGCACCCAAAAACCTCCCGTTGTTTTGTAGGATTAATTTTAGGCAATTTTGTGGATCACAGACTACTTGCCATATGGTATTCTGGTATACTGAAGTACCTGTCAAATACTCAGAAGGAGCAACTTCCACTAGTCCTTTAAAGCGTTTTAAAGCCTTAGATTTAAAGTAAAATGCATACATTCAAATACGTATTTTTAACTTACATTGTTTTAAAAACATTTAAAATAGCTACAAAGACTCAATTCTTCCCAATTCAAATTCAAAATGGCAGCCGTAATTTAATGCGGTGAGTCCCTGAGTGCAAGGGTGTTGGGATGCAGGACATGCAAGTGTATGTCTCAGGCAATTAAAGTAACAGTACTTTAAATTTGGACTGGATAAATGTTTTGCCAAATTTCACTGAATTCTCTTTAGTTTGAAATTGAGATGTGGCCTCACTTTGCATTCTAGAAATTAGCCTTTCCCGATCTTGAATTCCATGCCTGACAAATCAGAAACTTTGTTCTTGGATGAAATTCTTTACTTTCTGGGTCCTTTTGGATGACAGAAAATGTAACAACTTCTTTCTCAGCTTCTGCCCATTAAAACTATTGCTGTATATCTGGGAAATGTTGTGTTGGGGAGGATTGGAGAAAGGAGTAAAATTAAAAAAGAACAACCTTTGGAAATGAACACAAGCTATATGAAAGGAGCAGGGAATGAAAAAAATCAAAACAGTTACAAGGGTTGTGGCTAAAATCTCTTCCTTGTTAAAAGAATATAAAATTTGTTCCAATATGAAGAATTGCAAGTTCTTCTTCTAGGATTGTCCCTGTGGGTGATCAGCTTTAGGTGATTGCATGCCCCTGTGCTTGTAATTGGAGATTTGTAGTAGCAGTGCCTGGTTGGGTCACACATTCGCTCTCTGCATCTTGCGCTGCCTCAGGTGGTTACATAGTGCCGTGCAACCAACCCCCCCTCATTTCCTTCTCTACTGCCTTCGGCTTGAGACAGAGCACTTAGCAGTGCCTCTGTACCTTAGAATGTTTACTCTAGTTATTTAGTTAATAGTGGTTGTTAGCTAGTTTTATAATTATTTATCCTTCACTGTTTATTTTCTTATCTTAAAAAAAAACAACAACTTTTTTTTCTCTTACATTAGGAAATTAAGTTCCAGTTGTTAAATATCCTTTAGAATAGCTCAGTTACCCTTCCTTATGGGAGAAAACCCTTCTCTGAGGGACATGTCTGGCTCCCTGGTTATTAAACACTGCCTTTTGTGCAGACTATCTATCTCAGTCTCTGATGGGCATTCGCAGTGTGTCCGCTGCCTTGGAGAGAGAGACATCCCGCAGAAGTGCTCACATTGCCATAATTTGAAAGCCTGTACCAGGAAGGCAAGAGATCTGCAACTGAAACTCCTCATGATGGAGAAGTGTCTGTGCCAGGCATCTGAGCCTGGATCACGGACTTCCCTTGGACACCAGTTTCCCACACCAGTCTCTGACAGACATTCCCCTCCAAATACTCAGGCAAAAGAGCACTCCAAGAAGGTGACTAAAAAGCAGGCTCCGACTTCCCTTCCTCGGGAATCGACCAAGAAGCGGTGTTCCCCAACTTGGCAGAACACCACCACACCAGCACCTTCCACCTCTGAGGTAGTGGGACCATCCGGTACCATGGGTACTGCATGAGCAAAGGACCCTAAGCTGGCTGTCTTGGACAAAGGCAGCAAAGGGAAACCAAAACCCTCCATCTTGGTACTGTCGGAGCCAATGAGGCATATGGCGCTGAGCAATTTGGCACTGCTGCAGGCTGTGGTGCCACCTGCTGCCTTCACAGCATATAGCGCGTGATCCTCGGCACCGACAACTGTGGCACAGACATCGGTACCATCGACACCTTCCTCAGTACTGATGCTCTTGGTTCTGCAGCAATTTCTATGCCATAAGGATCTCTTCATCTTCTTGATGCTGGAATCTCCTTTTCTTGATACCGACCTCACCCCAGCACTCTTGGTATCGTGTCAATTTACCACACCGCCCAGATCAGCTCCTCCCTTATTGAGTGACGAGGATGATGAGGATGAAGGGGAAATTTCCCATCGCTTCTCACCTTTCCATGCATATACCAGACCAGGTCCATCACAACAATGGGATTATCACCCAGGACCTGAAACTCAGAGCTGGTATGGACACCCATGGATGCCACCACCCATGCCTTTTCCATCACAGTGGCCTTACTGGGACCCATAGACAGCAATACTACGCACAATACCACAAGCCTCCCAATCCACCCCAGGTGAAGTCAAGACATTCCCCTTCACCCTCTGTAGCAGGACCCTCTGAACCCCCTGAAGAGGCAGTTGAGGAACTGGAGGAGGCTTCAGACCAGGAAGCTGCACCAGCAGCCAACTTCTCATCCTCTTCTCTGGATGAAGCCATCATGCCCCCACCTCCTACGAGGGATGATTCCAAACAATTCTAGGAATTTATAAGAGGGTGGAAGCTTCCCTGGACATACCATTACAGGAAGTGGCTGAGTCCCTGCACAAGTTGCTGGACACACTACAGATGTCAACTTTCTCCAAAATCTCCTTACCAATCAATGATGCTCTGATGGACCTGGCCAAAATCATCTGGCAGACCCCAACAACAGTCCCACCCACTTGCAAAAGGGCAGATAAAAATATTATGTTCTTTCTAAGGGAATGGAATTCTTTTTTTCACACCCCCACACCAAACTCCCTTGTGGTGGAGGCTGTGAATGAAAGGGGCAGACAGCATCATTCCAGAATCACCCCGTATGAAAGGGATTGGAAGAGACTTGACCTTTTTAGTTGTAAGGCCTACTCACTGGTGAGCCTACAGTTTAGGATCACCAACTACCAGGCATTAATGGCCAATGTAATTACGCCAACTACCTGAAAGTTTTGGAATTTACTGAGTTTCTGCCTGAAGACTAAAAGGAGCAATTCAGAGTGATCATCTTGGAGGGCCATCTTCTCACTCGAACAGTTTTGAGAGCCTCACTGGACTCAGCAGACATGGCAGCACGTTCCATTGCCATGGCTGTAATCATGTGATCTGCTTCCTGGCTCCATCTCTCCAGATTTCCCAAAGAGGTACAATCAACAATCGACGATCTCCTGTTTGAAGGCCTCAAGCTGTTCACATCCAAAATGGATGAGTCCTTCCACACGCTGAAGGACTCCAGAGAGATTCTGAAATTCTTGTGCATATATACACCTACAAATAAGAAAAATAAAAACAGGGCAAGTATTACTCAGTGCATAGGTTCCAGTCTGTGCCTTATACACAACCCCAGAGACAAAATGATGACAAAGATGTAAATAGAGACCCGCAAGACAACAACTCTGGTCCCAGCCTTTGATGTCCCTGCAACCTCCTTCAAGACAACAATTTTGAGATCTTGGTTGAGGGCCCAAGATACCTACATTTTCAAGTGGTGGAAACATCCACTATCTCCCATCCATTCCGAGACCATCTGACCCCATTCTACCCAGCCTGGCAGACCATCACATCAGCCAAATGGGTATTAGAGATCATTGAGACTGGCTATTCCATCCCATTTACCTTCATTTCCTCTACCCACCCTCCCTCCCCATCCCTCTTCAGGGACCCCTCTCACAAACATCTGCTGTGACTGGAGGTAAACTATCTCATATGCCTAGGTGCAGTAGAACCAGTACCAACACAACACAGAGGGAGGGGTTTCTACTCACATTATTTTCTAACACAGAAAAAAACTGGAGGATGGAGACCTATTCTCAATTTAAGAAGCCTCAACAATTTTGTGAAGACCCAACGCTTCAGTATGGTCACGTTAGCAACCATAATTCCAGAACTGGAAAGAGGGGACTGTCTCTCGGCCCTCGACCTCCAGGACGCATATTTTCTTATAACAATACATCCCTCATGCAGGAGGCTTAGTACAAAGTACTGCACTTTGGACTGTTCACTGCCCCATGGGTATTTTCGAAAGTTCTTGCAGTGGTGGTGGCTCTCCTCTGCAGACAAGAGGTCATAATTTTCCTTATTTGGATGATTGCTTACTCAAAGCTTTGACTCAACAAGGGGCACTATAAGCTACTCAAAACATAGTAATTCTTTTCACACATTTAGGCCTACAAATAAACGCACAGAAATCAACATGCATACCTGTGCAGAGACTAAAGTTCATCGGGGCTACCTTCACCTTCTGGAGGCTACAGCCTCGCTGCCCTAACACCGGTTTATGACTTTACTAAATCTAATCTCCAGAACACTAGACAGTCCCCAGACATTGGCCAGGACCTGCCTTCAACTTTTGGGCCACATGTACACAATGGCGTTTGTCGTCAAATATGTCAGTCTCTACATGTGATACCTGCAAGCCTGGCTCTGGACATTGTATGTTCCACACAGACACAGCATAAACAAATGTCTCACAATGCCAACCAAAGTAAAAAAAAAACTCTCTACATTGGTGGACACAACCAAACAATCTAAGCACAGATGTTCCCTTTTACAGAACCCTCCAACGATGATAATCTCTATGGATGCTTCTCTATTAGGTTGGGGAGCTCACTTGCGCAATCACACAGTCCATGTCTGCTGGTCCCTATTGGAAGCCATTCTACATACAAACCTACTGGAGCTACGGGCAGTTCGCAATGCATGCTCCCATTTCCTACCTATGATCAAAGACAGAACTATAAAGATCCTCACAGACAACATTGCTTGCATGTTTTATATAAATTGACAATGGGGAGAACGGTCACACTCCTTATGCATGGAAACCATGCTACTATGGAATTGGCGCATCAGTCACAATGTTGACATCTCAGCCTCCTACCTATCAGGATGCCAAAACATCACTGTAGAAGCACTAAGCAGAAAGCTTTTTCCAAGACTATGAGTGGGAAATGAACGCCAGTGTACTATGGAATATATTCAAACAGTGTGGGGTTCCCAACAATAGACCTTTTTCCGACGACCCAAAACGCCAAGTGCATGCAATTCTGCTCTAGAGTGGGTCTGGTACCCCGTTCCCTGGGCAACATTTTTCTCATCAAATGGGATGCACCCCTGCTATACACCTTTCTTTCGACCCCTTGTCTAGAGTCATATGTAAGATCAGAACAGACAACTCCAGAATAATCTTGATAGCCCCCACGTGGCCCAGACAAATGTGGTTTCCTTACCACCTAAAGATGACCATGTGCTTACCACGCACTCTTCCTCTTCTACTTCATCTCCTCTCTCAGGATGTGGGCCAGGTCTACCACCTGAACCTGGCAAAACTCCACCTCAAGGTGTGGCTACTCCCCTGCTCTGAGAAATCGAAATGACCTATTCAGAGGAAGTAAGGAACATTCTTTTGAACAATTGTAGACCAACTACATGACATACATACCTGAACAAATGGGAGTGATTCAATACATGGTTCCAAAATAGAGAAATCATGGCAGTTTCCTCTTCTCTACCACTGGTACTAGACTACATATTGGAACTTAAGAAATCGGGCCTCTGCATGAGCTTGATCAGAGTACACCTCACAGCTATCACAGCATTCCACCACAAAGTGGATGAGTTCTCAATCTTCACTCACCCAACCAGCAAGCATTTTCTCAAGGGCCGTTGTAACATTTACCCGAAAATATGAGCCCCTGCTCCATCATGGGACTGCTGTTACGGGGTCTTACTGTACCCCATTTGAACCACTAGTGACCTGTTGACTACTCCACCTTTCGAAGAAGGTGGCCTTCCTTGCCGCCATAACATCCACCAGATGGGTAGAGGAACTAGGAGCCTTCATGGTGCACCCCCCATATACAACGTTTTTCAAGAACAAAGTTACCTTAAGACCACATCCCAAGTTCTTACATAAGGTTGTGTCTTCAGTCTATCTGAAACAGCCAATTCATCTCCCGTCATTCTTTCCAAAACCCCATGAGAATAAATGAGAAGCAGCACTCCATACCCTGGATGTCCGAAGGGCACTAGCCTTTTACATTGAGAGAACAAAGACTTTTAGAAAATCACAATGATTATTTCTTTCCATCATGGAATGGGCTAAAGGGTCCACCATATCTAAACAGAGGCTATCAAAATGGATCTCCAGCTGCACTGACTTTTGTTGCCGTCAACAACAGGTACAACTACCACCAGGGACCTGTACACACTCCACCAGAGCACTATCTGCTTCAATAGCCTTCCTCAACCAAGTCCCCGTTATGGATATCTAAAAAGCAGCAACCTGGGTGCCAGCCCATACATTCACACATTATGCCATAGAGCAGCAGCATTTATCATCAGATTCTCTATTCTGACTTACAGTTTTATCATCCACCATGATTGCAACTCCGAAGCCCCTCTCTTCCACTGAGGGGCACTGCTCTACTGTCACCTAAAGTGGAGCACCCACAGGACACTCTTCAAAGAAGAAGAGAAGGTTACTCACCCTGTGCAGTAACTGAGGTTCTTTGAGATGGTTATTCGAGATGGTTATTCCTGTGGGCGCTCCACTACCCTCCCTTCTCCCCTCTACTTTGGAATTTTCATGCTAGAGACTCTGCAGTGGAGAAGGAACTGAGGTGGGGTTGGTGGCACAGTGCTATGTAACTGCTTGAGGTGGCATAAGATGGGGACAGCACATGTGCGATCCAGCCAGGCACTGCTACTACAAATCTCCGATAACAAGCGCAGGGGCCTGCAATCTCCTAAAGTGGAGCACCCAGAGGGATAACTATCTCAAAGAACCTCAGTTACTACACAGGGTGAGTATCCTTCTCATGTGTGAGGAAAAAAAGCAGGGATGGACCATGCTAGAGAATTTTAAAAAGCTATTTGAAGATAAATACAGCACAGCAAAGGGACTCATTTTTGTACCCTAATGTTTGATGGATATAGGAATATGTGTCTTTTTCATTTCTCCCTAAATCTTTTAGACTCTTGTGCTACCAGTACCTTATTTTATTATAGCATAGAAGCAATATTGTTTTTTCCTTTGTAGATACCATTTGGGGTTATTTATTATCTAGTGTGAGAGAAAGCTTTGACAGTGTTTAGTATGCAGTAGTACTTTGTGTTTTCACGGTGTTATTGAAGGGGGCTGAGGATGTGCTAAGCAGCTGAAGTGATTTAGTGGCAATACAGTTGAAGCCTAACAATAGAAAAAAAGGTGAGGGAGGAAAGAGAGGTTTTTTACATTTTACATTTTTCAGCAGCAATTCAGCTGCAACAGTGCTACCATTGGTGTATACTCCAGTGTACACTGAGTATAGGAGTTTTTATCACCAAGTTGTCACCGTGGTAAAGACAGCTGCACACATTCTACATTAGAGTTGGAATCGTTGCAGCTCCATCTTGCTGGAAAATGGGATCGTTTTTTATAAAACATGCTTAAAGTGGGACAAAGAAAGGTAGAGTAATACTTCTCTTGACCCTTTCTTTCTCTTTTCTCAGAGCCTTGAATTTGATGCAGTCTGTGAGCCTTGAATCAAACAGCTATGCTTTCTCGATTTAAAAAACAACAACTGGCACCTTCATTAGGACTTTAACACATAAAAGGCTTGTTTCTTTTCACTTACACTGGTATAAATCAGGAGTAACTCCAATGAAGTCTGTGGAATTACACTGGTGTGAGTGTGTGAGATGAGATAAGGCCTGAGCTTTAAATCACATGGAAAATAAGCCAGAGATCATCCTCTGAATACTCTTGACAGAAGAGCCATACAGAGTTAAATCACGTCCTGTATTATTTAAGTTTTCAGAAATATTTGCTTCTGTTGTGTGCAGAAATGCTTATGTCTGCAGTTTGCTATTGTGTATTTGAGTGTTGTGTACAACTATTTGCAGTAGTTGCTTTTGTATGTGTATGTATGTACAGTGCTGAGTGTGAGTGTGTGTGTGTGTGTACTTTGAAAATTCAGCCATGTATGGCCAAAAAAAAAAAAAGAAGAAGTACAGAAAAAGTAATAAAAGGAGGTTTAAGCAAAGGAGAAAATCAAACCAAATAGAGTTCTGATGATCTCTGAAGAGATACAGATCAGCTATTCCTAATGATAGGAACAGCAGTTGAGAAAGCTCTTGTACCACCAACAGCATGTTTGTGTGAAATGAAATAAAGGTGAATGACACTAGATAGCTGCTAGGACCTGGGATCTGATTAGAGGGAGAAAGTCTGTGAGGTAGTCTGGAGAAATCATTCTAATTTTGAAAACCAGGAGGTGAAATCCTGGCCTTATTTAAGTCAATGGCAAAACTCCCATTGACTTCAGTGGGGCCAGGATTTCACCCAGAAAGGCATTTTTTTTTTTTTTTTTTTTTTAGAGGATCTGACTTGAAAATAGGACTAGAGTCACATAATTTTGTAAGTGTAAGAAGGCATGGAGCAGCTTTCTGCTCATGCTGGAGTCCTGGAATGACAGGTTCCAGTCTAGGCAGGCATGTCTTGTTTATCATTCTCTAGGTAGATAAATTGAATTTCTTACGCTTTACTGTCTGAATAAATCAATACAAGATCTTAAAAACTGAAGGTCTCTGTAGATCTGATTTAGTGTGTATTGAAGTCTTTCCCATTGTTATGGAGTTAGGGGGCTTTCATCTTCAATTCTGCATTTATAGACTTTTTAATTTCTCTATTTTGTAACATTAATATTGCATCTTCACTGAGTTTTTTTTTGAATGCTACATATTTCAGGTCATTCATAGCACTTCTAATACTATAATTACACTATGGTAATGCTGTGTTGTAAATAAAGCTAATTGAAATAAAGAAATATCAAGCATATTCTTGTTTATAGATGTAAATGTCTTGTACAAGTCAGTTAGACATTACCTGTTTTCATTTATTGTTATTTTTATTTAGCAGAAGGTTTATTACAGCCTGAGAGAATTGGACCTCAGTTGTCACTCCTTTGGGTGCAATATATTCTATGTTATCCATTAATAAGCAATTGATTTTGAAGTTAATTGTTCATGCTGATGGATGTGCTGCTCTGATTTCTTGGTCTGATTTAGGGAGTACTGGCTGTCATCAAAAGGAACTTTCTGTTTCACTCCAGACTAGAGGCAACATAAATCAAGTCAGACAGATGTCATTAAAGCCCCATAACACAAGCAACTATGAACATATTGTTTGAGTCTACAGAGATTATTGCTATGTACAGTGAAGAGGTTGTCACCTGACACTTTTTGCATCACAAAGGATTTGAAAAATAGCTTTAATCAAAAAATTTTGTGTGCATATCAGTGTGACAGAAAAGTAAACATTTAATATGTTATGGCTCCGTTATTTATCATGAAGTGCATTATTAATCATACAGTAATCAATGGATTAAAATAGGATTCTTTTATGTATAAATTTATTCCTTGTTCCAGGATTATTTCTCTTTATATTATAAGTATGTTGGGCTTCAGGACTTCAAAGCACAGTTGAGTGATTCTATCCCTATATTCAAGCTGTAAATGACAGCTAAATATTGAAATAACCCCAAAACACCATAGAAATAAATGTACTCTAAAATGAGATGTTTTAAAGCACAATTTCAAGTTACCATTAAACACAATTCCCCCTAACTATCCCCTTTTTTGGCGTGTATATCCCATTTACTTTAATCCCATGGTCAGATCATTCTCTATTTCCATATGTACCTACAAAGTTCCTGGATGTAGATGTGTGGGACTTTATCAGATACAAATTTGCATCAGATTCAGGTGGTTTAATATTTTATAATGTTCATTGGACAATAATGAAAATAATAAAATTAAAACATTTCTTCTCTTCTGGGCTTTACCCTGAAAGCAATGTCACTTGTGTAGGCCTCCATTCTATTACTGTCTAGGACTTGCGGTAGCTCTACCACTGTTAGACTTTTGTACTTCTCACTTCAGTTCTTTTAGTATACACTAAATTTTCACTTCAGTTTTCAGTTTTTCTAATACCTGCATTGTAATAGTAGAGAAGTATCTAGTAGTGGAGAGGAGGATGTACTTATCATTGTGCTCGATTGTGTCTAATGAGCATTATGGTGGTAAAGCCCCCAAGGAGAAGCTAAACATACTCTGTGGAACATGGAAGATACAACCTAATTCAAAGAGTTACCACCATGAAACTTATAAAATATTTTTTTAATTTTACAAATTACTGAGGATAAGTGTATACTCTATTTTATAAAAATGTCTTTTAAATCTGTATTGTTTAATAATGGAAGAACCCTTAATAGAGAAGTAATTCAAGAGGGAATCAGAACCTGCAAATAGTTATCGTTCTCTGGCTTAAGGGTCTGATTTAAAACCCATTGAAGTCAATGGGAGTCATTCCATTGATTTAGTCAGATTAGTATCAGGTCCTATGACATTTACTTATGATTGGCTGCATAGCGAAACTTTTACATATTATTTTAAAAATGTTTGGCAATGATACACCAAATGCTGGGTGCTGGATTTGTATTGCAGCCTGGCAACTGTTTTCTCCTGTTTATGTATTCCATATTACAGGGCAGGCTCTAGGTGCATATACAGAGCAGTTTTTATTTTTTTGTTAAATATTGTTGTGTAATAGGTGTAAACAGAACCATGATGTTCACATCAGTGCCCTTTTAACATTTTAGAATAGTTGAAAATTTCATTCACAGTCTGAAATTAAGACCTAATGTTTCTAGTATTAAAAAAGTTCAGATATGTTTTACTGTAAATACTTCTGTGACCTAAAGTTCAAATCCCTCCCCACTCCAAAACCCAGGGTTTTTCACAACCTGACTTCTCTTCAACTGGCATCCAAGCCCTGATTTTGCCTGATAACCTGCACTGTTCTATCTGATGGGGGTGTATCTTCACTACGTACAGAAGATACCTAATTCCATAATATACTCCCTATCTCCCCTTACATCCTCATATAAATGTTGAACAGGAAAGAAGGAATATAACCCTGTGATACACTGCAACATGAGAAAACCCTCTAAGTAGATCAGCAATCGCCTGGTCCTACTCTTTGGTTCACGTTAGAGAGCAATGGAACCACTTAAGAGTAACAGTGTCTAGCCCTTCTATGAACAAAAACCAAACTATTGTGTAACATGAAGTAAACCATTTTTTCATATTTGGATAACTCAAATTTTTTTAAAAAAATCATCTTTTGGTTGGGCATAGTCTTTATAAGTTTGAATCCCAAGGTGTAATTTTTCAAGGAAGTTACAAGCACCTGAATATACCAGCATCAAATGAAAATGCTTATACAGCTGACACTATGGTATAAAGCTGCTACAGTGGGACCATACAACAGCAAATAATAAAGGAAACTGCTCATTATTTACTTGAGAAAAAAGACTGTGTCCTTTAGTGTGTTTAGTTTTTGCTTTCATGTCTCCACTTCATAAGTCATGACTGGAAGAAAATACTCTTAAATGTCTTCCAGTTGAGATAAAAATTTTTCACATCCACTTCCTCAGTTTTTTTTAAACCAGGAGCGGTAATGATTTTGTAAAAATAAAAACAATGTTTGTCTTCCTTTGTACCATTTCATAAGGAGTGCTCAGTGGTGATTTTAGTGCATTTTTCTCTGTATGTTAGGGATATCAGTGTCTGATTTCTCGAGAAAGTGGAAGAGGCCAGATATAAGAGTAGAATCTGGGTCTTCCTCTCATGTCTAGGATAATGAAAAAGAAGAAAATTATATTTTTAATGATCTTAAGAAAAGGCTCCCTCTTGGATTTTTTTTTAAATGGATGACAGTACAATTCAGCACACAATAGATATGTAGTCAGTATAATGAAATCTTATAGTCAGGAACAGAATATCTTAAAAAAGGGTTAAAGTTGTAAGTGTGATTCAATGGAATTCAGCTAATACCCAGAAAACAATATTATATTTTATTTACAAAAATTGCACACCTTTTAGAACCTCAAAACTTTAGAAAGTCTGGACATGAACAGGTAAGAGTCTGTTCAGTTCTCCATTGACAAATAATCCTTAATTACTCAGTGTTCCCCAACCCAAACTTAATGTTGTCTCAGACAAATTGCAACATATACAAAGGTCAAAATAGCAAATTTTAAGAGATTATTGAAAATTGATCTTTAGTGTGAAATATCAGATTTTCCGGATGCACATGTCTGTTTTGTATATTCAAATTGAAAGAGTTGGGGAGAAAATGTGCTTTTAGTTAGCTCATCATTGATCAGTTCTAATGGCACTCGATATATTATCCCTTTTTTGTTTCAGTCAAATACTTTGGTAGCTGGCAACTTATTTTAACTTTCCTCGGCATTTTAATTTTTAGCAGTGTATCAATTTGCTCATTGTTTTTACATTCTACTGAAATATCCCCATCTCACAGCCTCTGACTATATCCTCTATGCTTCTTTTTAACCCAATCAGCTACTTTCACAGGGTTAACATCACCAATCTTATTTCTTTGTCTAGGGATCTTACAATTATGACATTTTGGTTTGTTTCCTTCCTCAACGCTGCTATTT
Organism: Emys orbicularis; assembly: GCF_028017835.1. Classification (NCBI taxonomy): domain Eukaryota; kingdom Metazoa; phylum Chordata; order Testudines; family Emydidae; genus Emys; species Emys orbicularis. Next base: position 18,771,920 of record NC_088687.1, read on the forward strand.
TGATGATATCATCATCATCTGATTCTGATTCTACTTTTCTCTTTTTATTTTCTACTTTGTATCCATTCTCTATCTCTAATAGACATTTCTTCAGTTTCCAGAGTGTTTTCATTTGGGGTTAGAAAATCTTCCATCTCTTGCCAACCCAGACAGCCTCCAGCCGAACTGTCAGACTTCCCCCGTTTTAAGACCAGACCCAGGACAGGTGCAGTGAGTATGGCTACGAGAGTCCAAGTATGGTCTTTAGCACTTTCTTGCCTTGGGCAGGATATCACCCCATCTCTCTCACACACATTAAATGAATTAAGAAGTGGCTAACTGACATATCTCAAAAAGTAGTTGTTATTAGAGAATCCATTGAATGATTATTTGAGACCATGGTATTGCACTCAATGTGAAGAAGCTCTCATTTGGACCTCATTATGGCAGATAAATATGAATTAATCACTGGACTAGAAGTGATTAGGGTGTTTGTAGTGGGGTTCCACAAGGATTGGTACTTGGTCTTATGCTATTCAATATATTCATTTATGAGTTAGAAGTAAATATAAAATCACTGCTGATAAAATTTGTGGATGACAACAATTCATCATCATAATCATGGCAAAACCCAAAGGGATGTATCCCTCTTGCCCATCAAGTGCTACCCAAATCAATGTCTAGTTAGGTCTTTAAGATGATCTGGCTGGATAGTCAGCTTATGTCCATCATTGGGACCTTACCGGACCACTGAAGCTTTTGGTGACCACTTGATTGCTGGTTATGTAGGTGCATCCCTTAGTAAATACACTTTGTAATTGATTGGTCTTCCATCCTAATAACATGTCTATACCAAGTCAGCCACCAAAACTGAACCAGTACTGATGGAGGCAATTGGTTATGAATATCCTCGTTTGGTTATGAATATCCTCGTTTCTGATCGTATCCTGCCAGTTATCTTGCTGTCAAAGATGATGAGAATTGAAAACATCAGTCCGCCACTCTTCAGCCTTCCTCTGCGCCCATGTTTCACTGCTGTATCATATAATTAGTCTAACTGTGGTTCTATAGATCTGCCTCTTTGAAGCAAACATGATTTCATGTCCCCACAAGGGCATGAAATTTGGCAGCATCTGTTGATATATTAGTGTCCATGTAGCAGAGTGCAGCAGGGCTCCCTTTGCTCCTGCCTCTGCTGCATTCACAAACCACTCAGAGACCCTCGGGGCTCAGCAGTCACCTGTGTAGTTTATTTACAGCGTGTGCTTCCACCACCTTCTCACCATATACAGCTTGGGTTTTCAGACTTAAGGATTTCAAGGGAAGAGCTACCGCTCTCCTTCCACTCTCTGGCTTCCCTCCTGGCTTCCTTCCTCGGGGCCTGTATGTAGCCCCAGGCTAATTAGGCTGATAGCTGTTTCCCATTCATTAATCAGGTGCAGGTTTCTCTAGGCAGCTCCAATTTATCTCCCTTAATTGGAGCTGTCATGACAGAGGACTGGCTCAGGAGTTCCTACCCAGCATGCTGTCACAGTCCACAACTTTCATGGATCTTCCAGCACTGTCTATGATGCTTCCTAAGAATTTGACACTTGCCACCTGCTTGATGTCCCATCTGGACAGGTTAATACTGAGCTTGTTGTAATCTGAATTTGGAGGCTGCTTGATAGTAATGGCCAGGAAATTCATTTTATCAGATTAATAACCAGATCAATGTGTACTACTTCATGGATTGGATTTTTTTTTTCAAATATAGGTTCTAGTTTAAAGGGAATTATTGTGGGGAAGTTATATGGCCTGTGGTATACCGGAGGTCAGATTAGATTATTAAAATGGTCCATTCTGGTCTTGCAATGTATGAATCTATGACTGACTGGATCAGCCATCAGCTGCAGCAGTTCACCAAACAGAGCCAGCCAGACAATGTCCTCAGAATATTCAAGATCCAAAAGCAAAATGGTATTCAGCTCAACACCACCAATACCTGTTTCCTCAGGCTTACCTACTAACCAATCAGTGCTGATATTGAACAACGATGGTGACAGAACACAGCCTAGCCAAATTCCTGGGGAATGTATTATGCTATGTATCTGCCATTGAGTTGAACACACCTTTCCATTCTACTGTAGAGCTCTTCTATCAATGACACTATATTCTCAGGGACCTAGAGTTGCCTCATCAGATCCCAGAAACTTGGTCAGTACACTGAATCAAAGGCCTCATGGAAGTCTATAAAAGAATGCTGCACATACTTATTAAATTGAGCCATCTTTTCAAAAAGTTGTTTGAAGGTAAAGATGTGGTTGACAGTGAAATCATAGAATCATAGATATGTAGGGCTGGAAGAGACCTCCAGAAGTCATCAAGTCCAGCCCCCCCCCGTGCTGAGGTATGACCAAGTAAACTTAGATAATCTATGATAAGTGTTTGTCCAACTTGTACTTAAAAACCTCCAATGATGGGGATTCCACAACATCCCTTGGAAGCCTATTCCTGTGCTTAATTACACTGATAGTTAGTTTTTCCTAATATCTAAGTTAAATCTCCCTTGTTCCAGATAAAGCCCATAACTTCTTGTCCTATCTTAAGTGGATATGGAGAACAATTGATCACAGTCCTCTTTATAACTGCCTTTAACAAATATAAAGACTATCAGATTTCTCCTGAAAAGATACTAGAATAAACTATTAAACAATCCATTTGTAACCATCTTGAGGATAATATTGTTATAAGGAATAGTCATCACGGATTCGTCAAGAACATATTCCAACTTAATTTCCTTCTCTGACATGGTTACTGGTCTAGTGGATGGGGGAAGCAATAAATGTGGTATATTTTAACTTTAGTAAGGTTTGTGACACAGTCCTACATGACATTCTCATAAGCAAAGGAGGGAAATATGGTCTAGATTAAATTATTATATGGTGGGTACAGAACTGGTTGAAAGATTGTACTCAAAGAGTAGTTTTTCAGTGGTTCACTGTCAAACTGAGAGGGTGCATCTCATGGGGTGCCACATGGGTCAGTCCTGGGTCCAGTACTATTCAATATTTTCATTAATGACTTGGATAATGGAGTGGACTGTATGCTTCAAAATTTGCAGGTGACACCAAGCTGAAACGGGTTGCAACCTTTTTGGAGGACAGGATTAGAATTCCAAACAACCTGGACAAATTGCAGAACTGGTCTTGAATCAATAAGATGAAATTAAAGGCAAGTGCAAAGTACTTCACTTAGGAAGGAAAAATCAAATGCACCACTACAAAATGGGGAATAACTAGCTACGTAATAGTATTGTTGAAAAGGATCTATGGGTTATAGTGGATCACAACTTAATTATGAGTCAACAATGTGATACAATTGTGGAAAAACACTAACATTATTATGGTGTGTATTAAAAGGAGTGTTCTGTGGAAAACATGGGAGGTAATTGTCCTGTTTTACTTGGCGCTGAAGTACTGTGTCCAGTTTTGGGTGCCCTGCTTTAGGAAAGACGTGGACAAATTGGAGAGAATCCAAAGGAAAGCAACAAAAATGATAAAAGGTTTAGAAAACCTGATATAGGAGCAAAGGTTTAAAAAAAAGGACGTTTCCCTGGGTCCTCACTGTTTCCCTTTTTTGCCCTTCTTCTGTCTTCTGGGACCTCGTCTGTCCTCTTGAAAATATTTGCTAACAGTTTGGAGATTGCGTCAGGTAGTTCCTTAAGTACCCTAGGTGAATTTCATCATGCCCTGCTGACTTGAATACATCTAACTTATTGAAATATTCTTTAAACTGTTCTTTCCCTATTTTGGCTTGTGTTCCTTCTCCCCTGTTGTTAATATTAATTGTGTTGAGTATCATTAACCTTTTTAGTGAAGAGTGAAGCAAAATAGGCATTAAAAACTCATCCTTCTTGATATCACCTGTTATTGGCTCTACTTCCCTGCTAACTAGAAGACCTATATTTTCTGTCATCTTTCTCTTGCTCCTAATGTAGGTAAAGAACCTCCTCTTACTGCCTTTTATGTCCCTTGCTAGGTGTAACTCATTTTGTGTCTTAGCTTTTCTGATCTTTCCCTACATGCTTTTGCTATTCTTTTATACTCCTCCTTAGTGTTTCTTCCATGTTTCCACTTTTTGTAGTATTCCTTTTTTATTTTTCAGGTCATTATAGAACTCTTGACGAAGCCATATTGTCATCTTACTATTCTTCCTGTTCTTCCTTTGCTTTGGGAATACTAGGTCTAAAGCCACCCTGAGTTTCCTGGCCTTTGCCATAAAGTGCATAATTGATTTGAAACATTAACATGGAAATAAAGAAATTCCCTGGGACTAAAAACAGTGCAGTATCTCAACAATGGGTGAAATGTAAATAATGATGAGGACAAGGCAGCCAAACAGAGTGATCTGGATTGCATGGTAATCTGAGCCCATTCAAGGGAAATGTATTTTAATATAGTCTAATGCACAGTTATACATCTAGGGAGAAGGAATACAGGCCATACCTACAGAATGGGGGTCTATATCCTGGAAAATAGTGATTCTGAAAAAGTTCTAGGGGTCAAAGTGAATAAGCAGCTGACCATGAATTGTTAGTGTGGTGCTGTGGCAAAAAGGGCTAATGCAATCCTTAACTGTATAAAGAGGGAAGTAGTGAGTATGAGTAGGGAGGTGAATTTACCACTGTATGTGGTGTTGGTGAGATTGATACCAGAATACTGTGTACAGTTTTGGTGTCTATATTTTAAAAAATAAATGAGAAACTGGAGAGGGTGCAGAAAAGAGCCAGAAAACTAATTTGAGAGTTGGAGAAAATGCTTTACGATGAGAGACTTAAACAGGTCAGTCTGTTTAGCTTATCAACAAGAAGATTTAGTGGCATCTTGATTACAGGGTGTGAGTACTTTCACAGGGAAAAAAATATCAGATAGTAAAGGGGCTCTTTAATCTAGTGGAGAAAGGCATAACAAGAACAGTTACCCGGGGTTCCAGTGAACCCAAAGCTCTTGGTACCTGGGTTACAGTGAACCTGGAGCTCTTGGTAACTTTACTTTTTGCGAGTTGCTATCAGGACAAACCAAGGGAGATGCAGCACTTCTATCTGCTATCGGCTGACACAAACAAATCAAAACCATGTGCTTTCATTTAAAGCCAGTACTTTTTAATTCCCTGCACTCCGAACAGAATGCCTCTACTTAGTTACTGCTTTATCTAGTCTCAAGCACGCACAAATACAATAGGTTATAGAGCACCCCAAACTGCAAAATACCCTTTAGGATTACCGCTCAGGAGTTTGGAGTGGTCTTTGGATGATTTCAGCCATAGCATTTCAGTGGCCAGCTGTCCATCTGCGGCTGGAGATCTTGATGTGTCCACAAAGTCCCAATTCCAAATTACAAAAACATGTCAATCAAAAGTATTGCATAGCTGATCAAATGGAGCAAAAGCAAAGGTTGCAAGGTTTGCCAAAAAGAGGATGTAGTGTTGTGGTTTTCGGGTCGTTAGTCTGGCAAGTATGCATATTTCCAGACTGCCTGTTTTTCACAGACTGTCACCCCCGCACTCCAAGAAAAGGGCACAGAGGATCAGGTTCACCCCTCCTCACTTCTGGCTTCACCCTAACTAAGCTAAGTTACTGCAAAGATCCACTAAATAACTATTCCTAGCAATAAGCAAAATAATTGATAGACCATCCCAATAGTGGGCAGTGGCTTAGGCACCTGGTTGTTTGTTAAAATACCCTCTACAGAACCATTAGTTGGAAGCGGAAGCCAAATAAATTCAAATCAGAAATAAATCACAAATTGTTAGTGATGAGGGTAATTAACCTTTGGAACAAACTACCAAGGGAAGTGGTGGATTCTCCAGGTCTTGAGATCTTCAAATCAAAGCTGGATGCCTTTCTGGAAGATATGCTTTAGTCAATCACAAATTATCCTTTAGTCAAACACAAACTATTGTGCTCAATGCAGGGGGTAACTGTGTGAAATTTAAGGGCCTGTGGTATATACAGGAGCTCAGGCTAGATGATCTAATGGTTCCTTCTGGCATTATACTCTATGAATCTATGAATACTTTAGAAATACCGAAATAAAATAGAGTAGGATTTTTTCTTACTTATGCTACTGTAATCTAGAGTAATTGGAGTTGGCTCTGCATTTACACATGTGTAAATTAGATTAGGGCATGATTTGGTCTCACTTTCCTATCGGTTCATATATTGATACTGTAGAGTAGACATTCACATATTCTTATAAATGACAGGATTATATATCAAGTTCATCAAAATATATTATATTGCTACAAAAAGTAAAATATTGGTTGTTTCCATTTGTAATTAGAAAGCTCAAGTAATTCTGACACACACACCACCCTGAGCTAAATTCTGCATTCACTTACGTGGTGTTCACAAATGAATTCAATGATAGTGAAGCTTCTGCAACTGAGTGTAGAATTGGGGCCTCTATCTTTAAGGTATGACATTTTCTTGCAGGATACAAAGGTATTTGCTTTTCAAAATATTAAAAAATATCACAGCTGTACTAAGTAGCCATGGTTGGAATCTGCAGATTTGATGGAATTAACAATATTCTTACTTTGTTCTTGCTAGGCCAGAATATTGTCTCTAGAAATTTTATATTTTCCTCTGATATATTAAGCTGTAGATTCACAATGACTATGATAGAGACATTTAAAAATTAGGCAATAAATAATGCAAAATACAATTTAGTTTAATCCTATAAAATACATGAAGAAAGTTAGAAATAACTTTTAGCATGACAGTTCCTCAATAATATTAATGAATGATAGAGTCCTTTATAAGACACATCATCTTTTTATGTCTAATATAGATATTAGTAAAATTACATTATATTCTGAATAAAATTGAGTTACAATTACATGTCAGTCCCTATGCATTTGGATATTTGAAACTGACTTTGAAAACTACAAGGACTATGATTAGATTTTTAAAGATTCTTGCCCTGAAGAATCTTTTTCCTTTAATAGAAATTGCATATCATAAGAAAGGTAGTTTATCTAGAAATTAGAGGTTGGCTTGAAATATGCAAGTCACTTAACTACCATCAAAATAGCTGAGACATGATCAGATACTCACTTTGCCAAGTATATAAAATAATTAAATGTAAGGTGCTTGGTACACAAAGAAATTATAAAAAAAAATCATTGCCTGCAATTGGACTTGTCAGCTGTGAGCAGCACTACATATTTAGCATAAATGAGAATAAAACATAGAAACATATGGACATGAGATCAAAAGAGAACAGTGAAAAGAGGAAAAAGGTCTTTTTAACTGTTATGTACTTTGATGAATTTTTTCTTAACCCTGTGTCATGTGGTGTGTTTGCAGATGGTTCAGAAGCAGCATACATACGGTTAGGGGGATAGGGATTAGGGATGTTTCATCTAGTCATGCTGAAGTTTGTTAGATCAGCTGTATTTATTATGCCGAGAGAATTGAATGGGGAATGTTCTGTGTCCATTGTCACAAAGTATTTCAGTCAGCTCAGTTCTGGTGCCGGAACCAAATAATAAACTTTTCACTTGTATAATACCTTTTATATAGGAATATTAAAAGACTTAAAATACTAATTTTGGCACCTGTCATCCAGGTTGGAATTAAGTTGTGTGACTAGAATTATTGTTCTGCTAACTCTTTCCCAGGTTTTGCAGGGTTTGGATGTTGCTATCTGATACATTAATAGCAGATTTGCATCCTGTTTGGGGCTTCCCTTTGTAGGTGCTGGAAAATAGATTAGGTGAAATCCTAGTCCTATTGAAGTCAATGAAGGAAGGCCAGAATTTCACCTTCTGTGTCTTAATGTTGGATTTTAAGCATTTGAGGAACAGGCAATGTCTTGAAAGTCTGTCCTTAATGTATTATTAATATTAATATTTATTTGGGTTGGTGTCCATTATCTACTGTGCCATTTCCACATACTTAGGCTAGGTCTACACTACCCGCCTGAATCGGCGGGTAGAAATCGACCTCTCGGGGATCGAATTATCGCATCTCGTCGGGACGCGACAATCGATCCCCGAATCAACGTTCTTACTCCACCAGCGGAGGTGGGAGTAAGCGCCGTCGACGGGAAGCCGCGGAGGTCGATTTTGCCACCGTCCTTACAGCAGGGTAAGTCGGCTGCGATACGTCGAATTCAGCTACGCTATTCGCGTAGCTGAATTTGCGTATCTTAAATCGACCCCCCTCTGTAGTGAAGACCTGCCCTTAGGGACAGTCCTGCTCCAGGGAACTTACAATCAAAGGGGACAAACAGTTTCTAAATAAAAAAAAATGTTAAATTTAATGTAGAATTTTCACAGTACTTGTATGTAAGAACTGGTCACGTGTGAAGTATTATAGAGGTGGCTGGTAGTACCATCTATTATTAAGGTTGCTTGACACTTCTATTATAAGACCCACTTCTTAGTTACTTATAAACTTAGTAGTTTGGGCTGAGTGTCTGCCTCAGGATGATAATTTTTGGCCAAAATAGTTCGACCACATCTGAGAAAGAGGCTACAGAAACATATGTTGTTTTGCAATGTTAAAAAAGTTCTGTTGACCTTTTCTTCGAGGACTCTACCACCCACTTGCTTTGTTCAAGGACTTAAAATATCGCCCGTGTCGCCTTTGTGTCATTGATTTTCCTTTTATTGTTTGTATGAAAATTTGCCCAAATTTGGACTATTTATAAGCCTTTGAAAAGTTGAAACACGCTCAGAAAACACTTCTGAGATTTTTAGCAGATAAAATCTACAAAGTTTCTGTCCTCATTGAGCATGCATAACCCCCTCACAGACCCTCATGCTGACCAGAGTGCACATGCTCCATCCCTACACAGTGACTAAGAATGCTCCATTCCCTCACAGGTCCTGTGTCTGCCAGGAGTGCATATATGCCATCCCTAAAGAGTGAATGAGCGTGCTCTAGCTAGCCTAAGGCTATGGAGGCAAAGGTGGACTTTTTGTGAATATGCTGCTGTGTGTCAGGGAGGGGTCAGCCACCAGAACTGAAAGCAGAGAGCCTGCCTCTCCTGTGCTTTTAGAAATAGTCCTGCAGGTGCCCAGGCAGTATGGAAGTAGAAACTGACTGATTAAAATGCAGAGAGGACAATTGCCAGATTGAGGGGAGGAAAAAGTGTTGATTGGGACAAGGAGTCTGACGAGACTGGGACTGAGGGGAGGGAAAAAGAATTTTTTTTTACTGAGAGTTGAGGGGTAGAAAACTAGGGTTGGTTGGACTGGGAGCTGATGAGTGAAATGGGGGATGGGGGAAACTGGGAGCCAGTTGGCCAGTGAAGAACACTGAGATTGGACAAGGAGATGGGGGAAGAGGGAAACTGGGAATGGCTGGACAAGGAAGCTAGTGTGTGGGAGGGAGGGGAGACAGATCTCACAAGAGCTGGGGTTTATGGGGAGAAGTGGGTCTGTACATATGCTTGTGCAGCCTTAATTCAGCTCCCTTGTGTATATGGATTGTGATACAGTCTTTAATTATGTGATCATGTTCTATTTTTACTATTTTAATTGTTAGTGTTATTTCAGTTTGAAAAAAGGAAAATAAAATCTTAACTCTATCCCTTTGTTCATATGGATTATGACACAGGGTTAACAAGTGACCTATACATAGTGTGATCATATTTCTCAAACAGAAAACAGGACACCGTGCGGGGTTTGCCTGAGCCACCTGGCATCACTGCTCGCCTGAGTCCCAGAGGACTTAAAGCCAGTCTTGGAGTACCCATATCCTTATTCTTTTTGCTTTTCTAATGCACCCTTTGTGGGGACCATTTATCCTCACTTTTGCAGGGTTGGCAAGTCATTTCTTGAGACCACTGAGCCCTGGAGCTCATCAACAGGGGTACTTGCTCCATTTCAAAGCCATCCCAAAACTCCTTGCCAAAGATCCCCCTCATGAGAAACTGCTGTCAGAAGAGGTATTGGTACTGCTGATAATAGAGTCATAGAACTGGTATCCGAGCTTAGCAAGTGGAAAGAGTTTTATCCCTCACATTTACTCATTCCTACAGCTATGATCTATGCCCTGCTCTGGAACTGAAAATTGACAAATATCTAAAAGAAAAGAAAATTCTGATGGTTTAACTGAAAAGTATAACTCATGCTTTAGAATCTCAGGAGTGTTCAAGGCCCTCAACCTTTGAGATGAGCATTTGCACATCTCCATAAGACAAAGCATAGTAAGTATCTCTGGATCATGGTGGGTGACCACTAACAGTTTAAACTATTGCTCTTTGGGCTAGTGGGCAGTTCCTAGGATATTCATCAAACACTTTGAAAGTGGATGCAGCTCATCTATATCATCAAGTCTTACAGGTGAACCTGTATCTTAATGACTGGCTCACACGAGCCAAAGGTTACAGGGGTTGTTTAACATTCTCTGGGCTATTTAATCCCTCTGCAGATCTCTGTTTGAGGGTAAATTAAAACAAATCTTGGTCCCAATGTGTGTTCTACTATTCACAGTGGGCACCCTAGATTCCACAAGAGCTTTGGCATCCCGACCAGAGCACTGGTTCTGAAATTTCATCCAAGCAATGGACTTAGCAAAGGGGAGGGGAGGTAATATTTTATTCATGAGGCTTAGGCCTGATGTCAACCAACATCTCTGTCATTTCATTTACAAAAACTACAGTGTGATTTTTGCAAGGGCGATTGATTTTAGTATACAAACCAAATGTTTACAGCTTTAACTTAATGTTTCCATCTCAGAAGGCCAAAAACTCTAATTTGGTGGACACTGCCAGAGAATGTCTTGAAGAGATGGTCTTCTCTCATCCTGCTCCTCAGGTAATGCTAGGCCTAAACACATATGTGGTAGCAAGAATATGTGGTAGCAAGAATCTTTGTCTATGGACTTTGGAAGCCCCAGGAGTGAAGACTCCATGTAAACTTGGTTAGAACTGAGAGCCTTCAGAATGGCTCTCATATCTTCTTTTATAAATCAGGGCAACTGATGCCGATTCTCCCAGAAATGTGCTTTGCACCTGGGAGGAAAGAAAAAGTAAGTCCATAGCTGAGAAACAGAGTTTAAAAGTTGGTCACTCTCTGTGGCTTGCCAGATATTTGCTGGGGTCAGGAGGTGTCATTTGTATATGGATTATTTTCTGCAGGTTTGAACAAGTAACATTTTGCTGAAGACTGGGTAGAGATTCACCATGTATATCAAATGCCTTTCTTATACACTGAAGGAGTGGCTCCTTCATGTCTTTCCTCGCTTTCTTTTCTTTCCCATAGTACTGAGGAAGATGTGTAAGACAGACTGAGTAATTTTAGTTGCATCTGCAAGGTTATGGCAGGCTTGGATCTCAGAGCTTATGGCTTTGTCCAAAGAACATCCATTCACTCTCATCTGGCGAAAAGATCTCTTATATTAGCAAAGCGTCAGGGAAGCTTATCAAGATATCATATCCTTTAATCTGAGAACATAGCTACTGTGTAGTAGGACTAGGAGAATTTAATACACACCTGAGGAGATCAAAGCAGAGTATTGTTGATGTCTAGAAAGCCTTATACCGGGAAACGTTAATCTGTCAAATGGAACTATTTAAAAAAGTCTGTTCAAGGTAAGGTCTTGACCTGGTTTGCTATTCAGCTCCAGTTATATTACTTTTTTTTTTCTGTCCTGGTGTCTTCAAAGCTATCTCTGGTAACTTTGGTTTACTTAGTTGCTGCCCAATGTCTTCCCTAGCAAAATACTTTTAAAAATATATTTTGAACCTGGACACTAGTTAACTAAACTCAAGGAAGGGCTTTGGGATTTTGCTCTCAGTATTCGAGATCTTATTTTTTGTGGCCATCACCTTGGCAAGAGGGTCTTGGAGTTACAGACTTTGATGGCCAAACCATTTAATATTATATTCCATAAAGGCAAGGTGGTACTGGGCCTTATCCCAAATTTCTGACACAAAAATTATTGGAGTTCAGCTTAATCAATCTCACTTGACTGTTGCACCCAACACTCCCCAAAGGCTAGCCTCATAATCATTCTGGGGAAGTGAGTTTGCACACTGGATGTCAAAAAAGAAATTAGCTACAACTTAAACTGAAATAAGAAATTCAGAAAGTTGAACAGAATATATGACATTGGAGAATATTCTGTGGTCAAACCATCTAGTCTCAAAGGGTATCTTAAGTGTATAATACTTTGAACCGGCTAATGTTCATGCGTCTGCACAGCAGGACTGGCTTGGTGTCCTCTGCTAACTTTAATGACATCCATCTGCAATGTGCCCATATCTGAAATATATAGGGATGCTATGTGGAGTTTGTTATACACCTTCACAGTTCATGTTCTCTGCACATGGCATCAGGAGCTGATGCTGGTTTTGGGAGAGTAATGCCTCAGAGTTGTTCAGCTCACCTTCTCAAAGAGGTCACAGCTAAATAGTGTTCTACAGTGGAGCTCTGTGAAAACAATATCAGGAAGGTGAAAATGAATTTCTTGCTATTAGTAAATCTTAATCTCTGAATATATTGTTATTTAGTTAAAGGTCCTTAGTATGGCAGAAATGTTTGATTTTTAATAGTTTTAATCTATGTCAAGGTTTGTTAATAATTTAAGAAAACTCAGTAACATTAAAGATTTCACATTTGGGGAATGTTGGGTGTCTTGGTCCATTTCCTTCCTTCCCACTTGCACCTTCTATCCCAATTGTTTTTCTCAGCCTTCATCATGTTATATTTTAACTTTGATTGTAAACTCTTGGGGGCAGAGACAATAAATATGAATCTGATCTCAGTTATACTGGTTTTAGAGTGGCATAGATCTACTGATTTGAGTGGAATTATGCCTGATTTAAACTGATGCAAAAGATTCAGAACTATTGTCTTTGGTCTGCAAACTGTCAAGAACATGTATTGTACTGGAGAAATAATAATCTTTATTAGTATTATTACTGCTAGAAAGCCAGTTTTCCATACCAGTGCCTGAATGCACAGCTAAATTAAATGTCCTTTCATTAAACAGATCTCTAGAAAGAGAGCCAAATTAAATCTTTATGTAATTCTCACTGAGACCCGGGATGAACTAGTTCCAGTTTTGGTCTCTGTTACTTTTATATTGTTTTTATTGATATCTCCTTCTGAAGGTTCTTTAGCCTTTGTGTGTGTGTGTGTGTGTGTGTGTGTGTGATAGTCATTGAAAAGAATTTGGTCTTCAAAACTGTTTTAGGCTGTGTGGAGCTGCTGGAGGGGATATCTTGGTATGTCAATCACAGTTGTGATCTCATCAACAATCTTTTTTCAGAAGAAATTCTTTGCCTCCATCCATGGGAGTTGCATTTGCTGGAATAGAAGGGTTATCCAGGCTATCTTTGCTCACGTGCATTTTAGCCAACTAGAGGACAAGTACATTTGCCTCCATCCTACTTGAATGAAGCAGGATGTAGCAAGACCCTTTGCTTCATTCACTGCACACATTGTGTCATATTCTGATATCCTTTCTCCTGTTGAGCAGCAGCTTACTTCAGAGGTAGCTTTATTGAAATCAGTGCAGTTACTCACAAAGATGCCATTCAGCATATAAAGGTGGCAGAATCTGGCCTCACTGAAAGGTAAAATCTGCACAGCACCTAAGGTTCACTTGAGAGGCTGTCTGTCTCTTTTCTTCCCCATCCTCTCTACCCCTGGATACTAGGCATGTGAATTACCAGAAATGTGACTTAATTTACAGCTTTCTTCCACCCATAATACTCTTATTTTTCCATTGGTTTCTCCTGCTTTTACACTCCTTTTCTTTCTGCTTTTTATCTACTACCATGATCACCAGTGCCAAATTTGACTTCTGCACCCTTCCAGCTTCTGCGCCTCCATAAGTAGCCTCAGTCTCACTCGCTGTCATACTCAGAAGCTTAGTCCCTTGGGTGTGCACTAATGCAATACACTTAATTCTGTCCTCACACCCTCAATGGCAGCAGATCGTGTGAAGCTTTGACTATATGTGGCAGGGTTGTCAGTTCCACTAACAAGTGTGAGACTCCAAATAAAACCAGAATTGCCTTGCCACCGCATTCTTAACATTCCCCTGAATGGGAACATTAAAAAGAGTGAGATGATAAATCTTCTGGTGTGCAGTGATGGCTTCTTGAATAAGGATCTAATGACTAAACCGGAGTGACATTTTTCAGACAAAACGTTTATTTGCCAAAAAATTCAGTCTTGGTTGATCTGAAATTGTGAATTGACCAATTAATTTGGTCTGGGAAAAGGTTTTTCAGGGCCAGCTCAAAAAACTTTGCATGTGTGCACCCCACCCACAATAACATTTAGCCCAATAGTTAGGGCACTTGGCTGGGTGACACCCAGATTTGAATCCCCACTCTGAAGCAGGGGCTTGAACTCAGATCTCTCCCCACCCAGGTGATCATCTTCCGCACCAGACTGTAGGCTATTCTCAGATGCATTGCTCTCAATCTCTCCTGTTGAAGCTTCCCACTTTGTATAAATATCTAATTATTCATTAGAGCAGAGTCTTGAACTCCGCTCTCTCCCCTGTCAGGTGGGTGCCCTGCCCACCAGGCTATTGTCTATTCTCCTCTTAATCTCTTCTCTTGATACAGTTCCACTTTGTATTCCTTGGGCCACAGAGAGTAAGAACAAGAATGGCTGTTTTGCCAGATGTGGATTCAAATGTTTTCTGTGCCTGATTCAGAAGAAGTAAGTGAAGTAAGTGGAAAATTCCTTGTGGAAGAGAAATTTTGACTCCCTGAAAAGAGACCATCAGGATTTACCTGGGTATCCAATCACTTGAGACAGTTTTTTGCTGGATGTAATTTTGCAAATGCTGTGGTGAAGAGAAAACTTTGTTCACCTCTGCAGTGCCACCATTACAGAACTGAATTAAAAAAAATATCAATTTGACTTGGCTGCGCATGTTTGGTCAGTTGCAGGTGATTTTGTACGCATGAATGGTGATAGGTGATGACAATTAATAGGATGCTTAGAAGGATTATTGATTAACAATCACACTAACGATAGACTGGGTTGCTGTCTTCAGGGTCTTCTCCCCTGGAGAAATCTGAAATCAGTTGGATCCTGCGGTCTTCATGATTAGATTACTGAAATAAGTTCTCTATCCGGATGGAAACAAGGATGAAATTACACCTCAAACTCAATTTAGTGATGATCTGATCCTAATGAGTATTTAAAAACTACACTCAATACCCAGTTCCACTTAAAATGAAAAACAGATGTGTGCCCAGGTATACATGAGAGCCAGGGATAAATTCATGGTTGTCATGGTGGCCATGAGATACAAAGGCAACCTAAAAGAGCCCTTGCCTGCATGGACATTAAGTCACCTAGAACAATAATCCTGGGTGACTGCAGTGATAGATTGGACAAGAAATTGGTTTGTTTTAGTTGGAGTTCTGTGGTGCTGCTGGGTGACTTGGGACATCCCAGTTATTTCCACCTTTTACCCATTCCATGATTTTAGTATGTGGTGAGTACTCTCAAATGAGTATGAACTCAAGATGATTAGCCTCCAGCATGCAAGTAACATGGGTGTATACTGCCTTTCTGTCTCTCTTGGTTGATGTTGCATAATTAATATTTTAAAGATATATCTTAAATTGGGGGCTTTAGTTGTTGTATGTCTGAATTAAGCTAAATGTTAAAATGTGTGCTCAGAAAGTGTGGGTGACCAGGTGTACCTGCCCTTTACAGTTTTGGATAGGCCAGTATTGTCCTCTTAAAGTTTTCCTAAAACTTACTTGTGGGACTGGTGATGTAGTTTGTGAGGCAGAAGAAATGGTCTTTGGGGTATGGAGAAACCCACTTTACTAATGGTTTAGGGCCTATGAGCAGGGTGAATTTGATCTTCCGTCACCTCATAGTGGTAAGGAATTAAGCTGGTGCTGTGTGTTTCCAGACAGCCTCTCTCTCACTAGACCAGGAGAGCATGGCAGAGTGGGAGCTGTAATTCCTGTGGCAAACAGGGGATTGTAGTCTATGGCTTTAGCAAAGTCTGCTGGGAAAAGGGGCTGGGTATATAAACAATTCCTCTCCCACAGAATAGGGAAAGAACTGGAGAAAGCTGAAAGAGTCAATGATCTCTCATAGAAGAACGGGCAAGTAACCCACTTGTTTGTTTGCTTTTTCCGTTATATGCAACTGTGTATAATTTAAGAAACACTTTGTTTAGTCTGAGGAGGGGACAAGCCAATTTAAGAAAATGACTGGGAAAGAAAACCAGTGTCATGGGAAATTAGTTCTGTTACCAGAAAAAACAAACAAACAAAAAAAACCCCACCAAGGGTGTGATCCATTTTTTGTTTGGCCTGCCACATTGTGTTAGATATAATTATAGATAGAAGGTGATATTTGAGAACATTCACATAAAGCAAAGAAATTACCAGAGGCAAAAAAGATTAAATTCTTAAAATTGCAATGTGCATAGTTGATTACTTCCAAGCAAGAGATGCACTGTCAGTCACCGTGCCTGATTTGTAAGATGTTGAAAATTACCCAGTAGATGAAAACAAACTTAATTTTACAATATATACAATATATCTAATTTGCTAGTTGCCTTTCAATGCCTTTTGACGTGTGATTGACTAACACTTGTGTTTTTTAACTTCAGTACTGAGCCTAGAGTGTTTTGAGAGATGCAAATGGAAACAAACAGAAATAAATGATATATCTTGCAAAATCACAATTTCAGTTGAAATAATGGAAGAATTCACATGCTTAAATATAGCAATTCTTGTTTTATAATACTTTTTGCTTTAAGGTACTTCACATTCATGCATATGTTTTAAAAAAGAAACATTAAATCATCAAAGATACAAGTTTTGTGGTTTTTTTGGAATTCCTAAAGAGTTGCTGATATATCAGAGAAATCTTAGAAAAACATTGTTTATCTATTTATAGGAAATTCTGCATCTGAATGATATATTTTTTCTGTTTCACTTTCATCTGAGGCCTATTAAAAAGGTTCTTTTTGGGAAATCGGGATTTTTAACCTAATGCAGGAGCTTGTGCCTCTAGCTTCCCCAGCCATATAAACTTCAGAAGTGAAGTCCTAACTCCATCAGAGTCAGTGGCAAAACTCCCACTCCTTTCAATGTGGCCAGGATTTCACCCCAGAAGCCTGTAGATGCAGGTACCATTGAACATAGATTACCAGTCTCTCCCATGTCAATCCTATTCAGGAGGAGGAGCGGTCATATGAATGAGCACTCTGTTTCCCATACTACGGGATTTCCATATTGAATCCTTATGTTTGGTCTGTCTGTTTACTCTAGTTGTGATCCAAGTTCAATTCTCCAAGCCTGATCTCGAGAAGAGATTTGAATTTGGGTCTCCCACATGGGATATCCTGGTGTAGGTATCTCTCGGTCTCTCCTGTGGAAGCTGTTCCACTGGGTATAAAAAAATTAATAATTGGTGTAAGGACATAAACTTGAATCTCCCGCTACCTAGATGAGTGCCCTAACCAGCAGGCTATAGCGTCATTCTCAATAGCTGTCTCTGGCCCAGTGTGGAACAGCTTCAACAGGCGAGACTGAGATAGACCCACTCCTGATTACCCTAGGGTATTCTTCTACAATATGGGAGACTCAACTCTATGTTCCTGATCCAATGACTATTTAATTAGTTATACACAATTTAATATTTGGTGGGAGAGGGGAATTCGCCCAGCTCTAGTTCTGAAAGGACATTGGCTATTCCTTTCCTGAGCTAAAAGTGCCCCACAGTTTTCAGTCACGATTTTGGGCACAGTTTCCTAGCAGACTCTGTAGCGTAACCTCAGTGTCTTAACAGACTTCCAGGCATTTGGGAGGATTTAATAAATAGTTATAACAATAATTTTATGCCTGTTCTGTACTTGTGTGGTTAATAAAGTTGTGGCTTTCCTCCCATAATAAATTATTCCTTTTATTAAACTAAAGGTCTAGTGATGCAATAAAACTACTATTCTAATGATATTGAAATCTATCTGTAGCAGACATAAGATAAACAATGTTTGTTTGTTTGTTTTTTAAATTAAATACGTGGTGCTCTTCTGCAATTTGTGTTACAGAGGTGTTGTAATGGCTTTCCACACTGACTGAATTCTAGGTTATTTCAGTTGACACTTTTCTTATTTTCTTTAATACTATAGGAAATTCCACCACCAGGCTCCTATGAGGTTCAAAAATCATTTGAGAAATCACATAGTAAAAGCCACTATATGCCTCCCCGAACCACACTGGCTAAAAGAAAGCATACCTCTTTTCTCAGTGCAACACCTAGAAAAAATGTACCCAATACTGACAAAGATGTACCAGGTAAGTTTATTACTTTCTTTCCTAATAAAACTGTAACTAAAACAATTAAAATATTATTCTCTTTCTTGAGAACCATTCCAAAAGGTTAGTGTTAAGTCATTTGAGTCAAGTGATCTTAGATTGGGATTTTCAAAGGAGCCTAGGGAAGTTAAACACCCGTGTCCCATGGGATGCAAATCTGAGCCTTAATGCCAATCCTCCAATTTAGCGACCGGTAAGTAAAATAGAAAGCAAAGAATCAACACCTGTTAAAAATACTTTATTGAATTAAGCCACTTCTTCATCCCTGAGGGGATTAATCTGAGGCTATCTGGTGACTAATTTTGCTGGTCAAATGGAAATTGTTTAACTAATGAAATAACCAATATCACTGCATTTTAAGAAAAAAATGTTTGTGGTGTTGCTGTAGCTATGATTTTTCCAAGATATGAGAGAGACAAGGTAAGTGAGGGAATATCTTTTATTGGACAAACTTCTGTTGGTGGAAGGTACAAGCTTTTGAGCTACACAGAGCTCTTCAGGTTTGGGGAAGGAAGCAGAGTGTTACCTTTTAAGAAAACTAACCAAATTGATAAGGGGGCAAACCATATGCCTACTTTATATTTCATTCTGCATGGTGACTTTGAACCTTGTTAATACAAGGTTTTGTTTCCATTAAAAAAATATAGACCTTGTTTACGGCATATGAGTCGGGTTTGATTTGCTTGTCAGACTGGTGACTTACTACTGATTGGTTATGAGAATGTTTAATACTCCACATGCTACATATTTGCTCATTAAGATAAAGTTACTTAGGAAAATAGAAATATATTCTCAACTTCCAGTGAATAACTTGCAGGAAAAAAAATTCTTTGTAATTTGAGTCTCAGAAATCATTGCAAAAGTGCTTGTAAATCCATCTCTGCCTTTTATATAATTAATCATAGATCAGGGGACACACATTAATGAGGACAGACAGGGATAGATTTTAAGCAGCAGGCTGCATCTTTTTTAAAATTGGAGAGGGTCACTATCTGCCTGTCTTCCCAAACCAGGCATTTACGTGAATTCAGTGTGGAGTTTACTGGGCATCCCTCATATAGCCCATAACTCAGGGTAGCTCTCCACTGCCTAACCCAAGGGTTCAGCTTGCTTGGCTAAATCCTCTTGTCTTCCCCTGCAAAAAGGTCAGAAGGTACCAAAGAGGGACCCCAGTCTGCAAGGACTTAAGGACTTTTCCCCATAGGCCTAGGGTTTACCAGTGAAATCCCATGTCTCTTATTTTCTGGTTGCTGGCTTTTTGGCCTTATATTCACACTGAACCCCGGCTGCAAGTTGCGACAAAACATTCATACAAATTCCTAATATTAAATTCCTAAATACTATTCCTAGATCCTATCATAATTGTGTTTCCATGATTGGTGCAAGAGGCCTGAGAAACCCTGGGCTGGGCTTTAAATAAATGATTTGGGAGCAAGAGCTAATCGCCTCACATCTCTCTGGTTGGGCAGTAGGGCACTCAGGGGGAGGAGGGGCCTGTCCCTGTGTGCACTCTCCTTTTATCCTTGCAGATACAATCAAGTTTCCCAGCCATTAAGTTAGAGGGGTGGCAAATTGTCACACTATTGCTAGCCATTGTATTCTGGTCCCCAGGTTTCTGTTTGACATGTGATACCTTCCCTCACAAACTCTGGGAAAACGGAACTATAATTCAAAGAGTCTGTGTGTTTTTAAGGAAGTTTGAGGTAGCAAATACAATTTCAAAAACTGAAAGAAAAGTAGAATAAATAGTAAGAAATTCTTTAAAGGTGTCCTAGAAATGTGTCAGTAAACAGCCAGAAAGTCTGTGTTTGTTCTGGAATCTCAGAATAATAACCTTGGATAGAAATAGTTTATCTTAAAGGTTTATTAAAAAACAAAATCAGACAAATACAGGCTATCCAATAAACTACAAAACCTAGAGGCAAAATTCAGTGAGGTCCCGGTATTTCAAGAATGTTAGCCAGAGTGCTGACGTGAGGATCCACTTTATTTTGTAGCCTACATTAACTATTATTTTGAAACCTCTTTCCAGAGTTTTTCAAGTTGTTCTGACAAATTTTGAAATTAATGTATCAATACAAATTCCAATATTAAATCTATATTAGTTTATAATGGGATTGATAATGAGTTTATAGAGACTTTCACCTCCGGGTTACTTCTGCAAATCAAGCCCAAGTTGGTAATAACTTGTAAGTTGTATTCATCTGCTGCTTGCTTGATCATCTGTGTGAAATGAACTGACTGTCCGAGGCCAGGCATTTCCCAGTGATCAGGAATCCACATCACAAAACCATCACCAGAATTGTCAATAAACAGCACCTTTGGTGGTAGTCTCAACAGAGAGCCAAGGATTGCTTGGAGACAGAGAATTAATGAACCTGTTTGAGGCATTATGATGGGGCAATAAGAGAGAGCTTGCACTGACACTATTTATTGTATGGATATATAGAGGATTTTCAGTTGCTAAGTTTCAATCTGCTAACCTTTTTTAAATGGAAAGGGTCAAAATAAACAGTAGAAAAAGTTCATAGAATCATAGAATCATAGAATATCAGGGCTGGAAGGGACCTCAGGAGGTCATCTAGTCCAACCCCCCTGCTCAAAGCAGGACCAATTCCCAACTAAATCATCCCAGCCAGGGCTTTGTCAAGCCGGGCCTTAAAAACCTCCAAGGAAGGAGACTCCACCACCTCCCTAGGTAATGCATTCCAGTGCTTCACCACCCTCCTAGTGAAATAGTGTTTCCTAATATCCAACCTGTTGCGACAAAACATTCATACAAATACCTGCAAAAGGGGGAAAATTGTTCTGAATTACAAATTTACTTCATTCCCTTCTTATATTGTTTACATGAATACAAAGTTAGTGATAAATTAGGTTGATGACTGCTTTGCCTTTGTACTGAAAAAAAAAGGTGAAGGTCATATCCTGAAAAAGGAAGTATATTTTCAGAATGTAAAGAAACTGGAAAAGAAGGTGAAAAAATGCTAGAACATGTAGTCAGGTAATTACTACTTTTTCAAGCTGATAAAGGAAATAAAAAGGCTGTAGAAAGATTTTTTACAAAAATGCATTACTAAAGATGCAAAAATTGTAAGAAACTGTATGAACTGTACCTGTAAGCAACAGCATTGCTAGGAAGGATATGTAACTCCAGCAGTCTTTGTACCTGCATTGATAATGAGGAGAAATGTTAACTAATACAACTGACAAATGAGCCTTCATATTTTGTTGAGTTGTTTAGAATCCAGGGATGGTGCTGATCAGGGACTTTGGAAGATATTAGGCCTTCCCAAATGTTAGTTTCATGGTATGCTTCTGGATTTCTGCATTAGGAGAGACCTTGACTGAGTGTGGGGCTCATTAGATGGTACTCTGTCATGAAACTGCTGAACATACTGAAACTCCTTTTGGGTTTTCTGTTCCCTCCCATAGGCCATGTCTGTTCTAGGGAAAAAAATGTTTTAATCAATGTGAAGCTACAGTGAGAAAAGCAATTAAAATACTAGGATGCCTATCATCATCCCACTCACACACAAGAAAAGAGGGATGCCATTAAAAATTGATACTACTCCATCCTTCCCCAGACAACTAGCTGGCATTGCATCTCTCCTTTCTTCTGCATCTCTGAAGTACAGCATTCCCAGTATGATTTGATACCTTTCCCCACTCTCAAACCCAGATACACCTCTGGTATTTGCTTCCGTCTGATCCCAGACATGTCATCCTATCTTCCTCTCCTGGCTAAGAAATGCTTTCTAGAACCTGTCACTCAGAGTCCAGAAACCTCAAAAACTTCTCTTTCTGTGGCATGTTTCAGTATCATAGTACCCCCAGCTACACACATGCACTGATTCACACAGAGCCTGTAGGTTTGGCCAAGAATGGGATGGACATAGATCCCATTGGAGAGAGTGACCTTTGGAGTTGGCAAGATAATAGATCAGGTGACTAAGAGGGAAATAGATAACATGAAATGGATATGTGTAAACAGGCTTTCAGAAAGTTCTGGATTTCTCTAATATTATTTATAGCTTAAAGGACTTGTCCCACATGTTTCTATAAATACTGCAGGTTGAACCCAGACGAGGTAATTAATTGGACAGGTTAGTACTTGCCTAGTTTGTTTCTATGATTGATTTGAAGAAAGGTTATGAGCAAATATCTTTGACTGGTGGTGTCAGCCTTCAGTTCCCCTCTAGGTTGTTTGAGATCCCTAAACTATCCTTTTGCACACTCAATGTAGCTACAACTTTCCAGGGAATGGTAAGCAAAGTGCTGGAGGGACTAAGTGAAGTCACTTTTGCTTTAACTGCTGTTAAACCTGAGAAAACCAAACCTGAGATTACCACTGGGGCTGCCCTACTCCCAGTGCTTGGAAAGCCAAACTGGGGCAACCACTTATGATTCATAAAGGAAGCGATCTACATGAAGACCTGACTGTAAAAGCTGAAAAATGCAAGTTAGGAACACCTTAGGCTGCAAACTTAGGGCATACACGGGAGAATGGAATAATTAGACCAAGGTAAGCACTTTGTAATTGGTCCACTCTACCAATTATCAGTTGGTCTTTCTGATTCTGAAAACGGAGTTTGGCTGTTCAACAGCGTTTGTAAATGCAGATCGCAACAGATAACATGATAAACACCAGTGTGTTGAACTTTGGCTTACAGTAGTGTTCAGTCAGGTTGACAATAAGGTTGTCATGTTCATAAGCCACCATTTTCTTTCTAGAAAGAGAGGTTATACTAGAGCTCTCTCACAGCAATCAGAGAAGGAAGAAAGAGCAGCTGATAACTAAAAAAAAATTGCCATGACAACTCCAAAGTAAACACTTGCTTGGATTTGGTTTACTAGGATCCAGAAATGATGAGAGCTGATGAGAAACCACAGCATGTTTATAGACTTTCACTTGAATCTCTGTCATACATAGTGCTGTTTCTAAGTGATTGTAAAACTAGTTCTTTTCTGTTTGGATATTGTTACCTTTTCAGTTTGAGATTTTTAGTAATTCTATCTGGACTAAATTTAGACAGGGATAATGTGCATTTTTTATTTATCTGCTGTTTTGAGGGGGATTTTGTTCGATGTAGTCTTGTATAATAATTGATCAGAAGTAGAACTGAAGTAGTATTCATTGAATATATTTTTGATGAAAAATGTGAAAATTAATTGAGTACACTTTGACCAGCTCTGGTATTTTATTCTGTGTGTAGCATAATATATAAAACTTTAGGTTACAGGGTGTCTGTGAAGCTGCTTGTAAAGGTTATTCCTGGCCTGTAATATTTGCTTTCAAAGCACGCTGATCAAAAATTAAATTGATACATTACAAAGAAATGGAACTTCAAAAAGTAGCCTGTGGTAGCAGTGAGATGTAAGAACAATGCTGGAATCACTAGAGGGAAAGTGTGTGAAAATGTGCATTAAATGAGTGCTCTTTTTGTTGGCTTTCTTCTCATTTGTAATTGCATATTCCTGAAGCATATAAATGAGGAGGACCAGAGGAACATAGGTTTAATGTAGTACAATATGTGGTACAATAAAAGAATGTCATGTGATTCCCCCCCCCCCCCCCCCATGTTGAACTTAAAGGGACATGATGAAGATTGGCAACATTTTAGTAACCTGATAGTCTTTGTAAACAGATATCAGAAAACATTGTATGCAAGACTGTGTGTGATTAATCCCCCTTTTCTCTCATCCTGAGGAACATTCCAGACTACAAGCATTATAAAGCCATCTACCAGGGAAATAGAGGCGAAGAATAACGAAAGACCCAAAATGTAAGACAGACTCCTCCACTATCACCTAAGTTTTTCTTTGGCTGCAGTCCCAGATGCATGAAGTTCAGCTCTCTGCTCTTTGAATCCAGTTCTTTATTTTCCTCTAGTGACTTCTTAACAGGATTAAGGAATCAGAGCAGGAAGAGGGACAGGAAAAAGAGGGACAAGAATGGGAGGTTATTCCAGATCTATAGGTTGGAGTAAGGCAGAGATGAAGGAAGTGTGCTGTCAGTTGGATGAGGTTTCCTGATTCTTGTTTTTTAAATTTATCTAGGATTCTGGGAGAGCTCCTTTTGTTCACTGGAGAATGCTGCAGGAAAAGAGAGTTCTCTCTCATTCCAGACTGATAAATAGTATTGAGGGGGATCCCACCCCTCCCAATAACTGGAAAGTGATGTGCTGAGTCTCTCTTTTAAACCTTGAAAAACCTTCTAGTCACCACTTCTGTGTTTAACTTATTTGTCACAGTCCCTTTTAACCATAACTCCTTTTCAGCTGTATTCAGATAAATAATTTACAGAGCTGCAGCCAGGATCTGTAGGATCTGGGATAAGCAATAGAATCAGGCCACTTAGTAGGTAGTGGTGGTAGTGTCCTTAGAAGCAGTAGTACTCCTGAGGGCATTCTGTGCCAAAAAATAAAAAATTCTGCACCAAAAACTTAAAAATTCTGCACACAATATTTTAAAATTCTGCAAATTTTATTTGTCAAATAAATGTGGAGGCTCCAGTATGGCATTGGGGAGGCCACTGGCTGCACAGAGGTGGTAGATCATTGTGCAGTTCCCACCCTGTCCCCGGGACATGGACTCAGCGGTGAGGCTGCACACAACCCTGACACAGCACAAGGACCGGGCCTGCCCCAGAAACACCCCAGAGCCCTGACCTTTGGTGCCACATGCACCAGGTGTGGGCAGACAGGCTCAGCAATGCAGGATCCAAGTGTTGAGGGGCTTAGTGTGTGAGGGGATCCAGGTGTGGGTTCGGAGGGTTCTGTGTGGGGCATCTGGGCGAGGATGGCTCAGTGGGGGATCTGCGTGTGGGTGGGATCTGGATGCATAGGGGCTTGTTGGGGGGTTATGGGTGCAACAATAATGGGACTCTGTAGTGGGGTCCAGGTGAAGATGTTTGGGACTCAGCAGGGGGAGGTCCGGGTGTGGGGGGATAGAGCTCGGCAGGGGAGTCTGGGTGTGGGGAACTCAGTGAGGGGGTCCAGATGCTGGGGGAGAGGGGCTCAGTGGGTGGGGATCTGGGTGAGGGTGGCTCATCAGGGTGGTCCAGGTGTAGGGGGAGTGGGGCTTGTCGCAGGGGTTCTGAGTGCAGGAGGGGGAGGCACGGCCAGATGGTCTGGGTATGAGGGGGTCTGGGTGCACGGGGCTTGGGCAGACGAGGGAGCAGCTCTCTGTAAATGGATTCTTCCTCCTGCAGCTGAGGGGCAATGTAGGAAGCGCGGATGCATGTGTGTGTGTGTTTGCAGAACATCCTACAGCCAGGGGAGAAATTTGGGGGTGGGTCTGACACAGTCCCAGATGCCCTGCACAGGAAGAGGAAGTTCCACCCACTCCAGCCCAGCCGGGTCTAGCAGCTGAGCCCGGCGCAGGGTAGGAGCCACCAGCTGGGTCTTCCCCAGTCCCTCACCACTCTGGAAAGATTCAGCCTTAGGGGCTCTCTCCCTTTAAGGGGTACAAACCCAAAGGGTTTATGAAATTTGCCCCCTCCCTCAATCTGGAGGGAGATATGCACAATTTCTTGCCCCCCACAGTTAGACTATGTACAAGTTAGACTATAAACTGGGTTATATTATAAACAAGCAATAAGTTTATTAACTACAAAAGGTGAATTTTAAGAGATAACAGACAGAACAAAGCAGATTACTGACCAAATAAAGCAAAATACGCAAGCTAAGCTCAATATACTTAAGAAACGGGTTACAAAATGTAAATTCTCACCCTAAATATTATTTTAGGCCAGTTCAGTGGTTCAGAGTTCCAGTTATATTCCTTTTCAGACTGGACCTCTGTCTCAGTCTGGACTCCCCTCTGGCCTTCCCTTTAGGTGACTTTAGCAGGCTTTCTTCTTGGGCAGACAGGCCATAGAGAGGAGGAGTCCTGTTTGCCTTCCTCCCCATCCTTAAATAGGATTTACATAAGGCAGGAATCCTTTGTTTCCCAAACTTGTCCCCCCTTCCATTCCAGTGGAAACTTACAAGAAGTCCCAACTAATATTTAGTATCAGGTGACAAGATCACCTGAATGTCATATCACAGCGTCCATGAGTCAGTGGCAGTATGGAGTATCCACAGGAAGGCCAAGTCCTCGCTGATGGGCCATCCACCCTGTCTAGCTTTTCCATTGTTGTACCTGAAGTGTTAGCAGTGGGCGTCACCCAAAGTAACGTAGCTGAAATACAGATACATAGTCAATATTCCTAACTTCAGATACAGAAATGATACAGGCATACAAATTGGATAATTACATTCAGTAAATTATAACCTTTCCAATGATATCTTACAAGACCCATTTTGCATAAAATATATCTCAGTTATATCATATTCATATCAAAAGAATATTTTAATAAAGAATATGGAGTGAAACATCACATATGTAATACCATTGATTTGGTTCAGGTAAATATTTAAAATATATATAATTAAACACAGTTTGCTTGATGCAAAGTAATTTCCCCCTTTTTGGTTGCCAGAGGGAATCTATTACTATAAGATATAAATGGCTCTTTAGGACATGTTATACACTAGTGTTCAATTCTTTTGTGAAGTAAAACATTTTAAACATGAAATGATACTGTTTCTTGGAGAAAGGTAATTCAAAAAGAATCATTTCAGAAGGTGACTTTGAGGTGTAGGTTTTTATATGTTCCCCCATGAGATATGGGAAATAAATTTTTGTCATGCATTTCTGTTCAGAAGATGAATCTCTTGTCACAAGAGAGAACATCTGCAGCTCTGTGTTTATTGCACTAAATATCAGAGCTATTTTAAATTTAGCATCTTTATTTATACAGTGATTTAAATTATTGTTTTGCTGTACTGAAACCTGAGTCAATGTCCAGATCCACAATGTTTATAATCTAGATTTTAGCTAGATTTTTTTTAAAAAGCTATAAAACAACCTCATTAAGCACAATTAAAGTAGGAAAATTGTGTCATAGTGACCATTCATCTGTATTCCATTAAAATTCTTGTAATCTAATATAAAAATGTATTTGAATTCATTTAATGAAAAAATTATCAAATGATGTGGATCACATTATAAAGCAATCTTCTTTTATTATAACAAGTTTTCCTTTAAGGCTTTGTAAATGGTTTTATGAGGGAGCCTCACTTAAAATGAAATGCAGAAAAATTACTTAAATTTACAAAGGATCTACTGCAGGTTTACTCCATTGTAAATGAGGGTAGAACTTGGCCATTTGTGTTTATTTGCTGTTAATAAAATTTAGAGAGAGAAATATGGGAAAAAAATTAAAATAAACCTAGAAAAAAACATTGAGTTAAGAGTTAGTAAGGCTCAGTATTAGGCCTTAGTCATTACCTGAAATATTTTGCAATTTGGTAGATATGTTTTGTACAGCGCCTAGTACATTGCAGATGCTTAATAAATAATCAACAATTATAACATGGAACAGTACATTCCACTAAAAAGCATCTCCTTCATAGGGAAAATATTTGAATCATCCCCAAAACATCATTGTGTTTCTAGGCACATTCCAACAGGAAATTACTTTAGGTAACAAATAGAATTTATCTTTAACATTAATTGAACATATCACATGAAGGTAGCTTTGTCCACTTTTTTAGTGACTACAAGCAATACCTTTGATATAAAAGTCACTGTCGTGTGAAAACTAATTATTTCTTCTATTTGCTTGTTGGCTTGTAATATTACGTACTCGGAAATAGTATGAAGTTTCTAAAACACAGCTGAGCTCTCAGGTTATTGCAGTATGTCAGTAGTTCAGATCCTAAAACTTATATTGATCTTTTATTTATGGTAGTTAGTACTTGCTTAAGCAACACTTTCATTAGAATAAATATGGTCTTAGTTACTTTGCTTGGAATTTCTCTGGATTTCACTGTTGGAACAGGATTAGATGGAATGTCTTTTCTTTAATTAAAATATACTGCTTGAACATTGAAATGAACTGCAGATTAGCACAGTATATTGGTGAAAATAAATATAATGGTTCTACTTGATCACAATATAAACAAAATCAGTCCGCTTCTACTGTAGGATTTGTTGGTTCTGTTTCTTTAAACTGGCAGGTAGTGTACACATGTTGTTGATTCCTATAGACCAGTGGTTCTCAAACTTTTTTTTCCGCGGACCACTTGAAAATTGCTGAGGGTCTCGGTGGACCACTTAACGATCTTTCCAAATGTTGTTTGTATTGTTAGCTAAGTACTGTAAAGCGCTTTGGATAAAAGTGCTATATAAAAAAACCCTTAATAATAATTAACGTTTTTTGGTTCTACAAATAAAAGCACACAACTCGTATTTTAATATCAATAGTCTTACCTTTCGAATGCAATGAATGTGCCCTCTCTCCCGCCATGGCAGCCCCTGAGCTGGAGCTGGGAAGGAGTGGGGTCTCTCTCTCTCTCTCTCTCTCCCCACCGCAGCAGCCACAGAGCTGAGGCTGGGAAGGAGGGCCATCTCTCCCTGGCAGCCACAACCCTGGGGCTGGAGAAAGTCACCTCCTTCTCTGTCTGCCGCAGCCTGCACGTCCTAAATTCCCCCCACCCCCTCTTCTCACCCACTGCCCCCTCCTACCTACTCCTTATTCCCCCCAAAGCCACCACCTCACCTTACATGTGCATCTTCTCCAGGGTCCAGGCACCTAATTAGTGGAGCCACACCTGCATGGCTCCACTAATTAGGTGGGTGGCCCTTCATTCTCTCATGTGTGGCCACCTGGGTATGCACCTTAGAGGGAATTATCCATGGACCACCTGAATGGAGCTTGCGGACCACTGGTGGTCTGCAGACCACAGTTTGAGAACCTCTACATATAGACTATTGTCATCCATATTCTTTGTCCAGTAGATAAAAGGGATCTTGTTTGGAGTGGTACTAGTTTGGAGTGCACATTCGTATATGTTACAGCAAATTCATATAGGCCCTATTGGGGGTGAAAGTTGGAAAACTGAGAGTCACAAGTCCACCCCATTTAGACTTAATCAATTTTTGTCTTTATTTAATATAATTTCAGACAAAATTATTATACCTGTAGTATCTTTACATACATTTATGGCAGCCAAATAATAATAGAGAAGATGGAACTGGTAAATGGGCCCAAGTTACCATCTTCCATGAGAGTCGTTTCCCTTCCTGATCTCCTAGTCTGATCCTTCAGTCCTGTCCTTCATTTTCGGGTCTGGTGTTTCTCCAGTTTGGGCCCATGTTATACAATTCTACATTACAGATTACTTAATCTTTATCCAGTTGACTTTTAATACATCAGCCTTTTCAATTTTGGGTAACCCATACATTTCACATGCACAAGCTTCTGTTACTCAACTTCTATTTTTTCCTGCTGGCTTTGCCGTTTCTGGGTCATGTCATTTTATGTTACCCTGCCCTGGGTCTTCTCAGAAAAAGGGGGCTTTTATTTATCATTCCATGTTTATATATCTCTTACTTACATCTTCCAATACAACTCGGTACCTTTGTTCTGTCAGCAATATCATTTTAAGCAGATTAGCAATTCTATGTAAAAGAAGAATTGGCAAAACCAAACTTATGCCGGCAAGGGCTTGGCCTACGTGTTATCTCTTCTGTACTCATTCACTATCCATAATTATAAATAATTAAAAATATAGCTGTCAAAACTTGCAATCTTACCATTAAAAATTTTTCATTTATATTTCAATGTTTATAAATCAGTAGTTGTTATCTTGTGTTACCTTTTTAATCTATTAGAAAAGGGAGGGGGAATTATGGAAAACATGATGATTCTTTAATGTCAGCATTTCTTATCTTCTCTAAGCATGGGTTTTTCATTCAAAGTCCAGCTTTGTTTGTGAATCATTACAAAAAAACTTCATTAGAAATTTTCCTGTGAATGCATGTTGCAGAGTGTCTCAGTTTTGGGATCTTGATATTTAGTTGCTTTTAATAGTACCCAGGAGCCCTGATCTTGCAATTATAGAACTATTCACAATATGTGAAGGTAGGCATGTGTAAGTCTTTGCAGGGTCAAGGCCAGAGTAGGTATAACTTTGGGGGGAAAATAAGCATTATTATAAATCTTGTAAAAAATAGAAAATAAGCTTTAAAAGGCAGTTCTCATTACAACATATACTTTGGGGAAACTAGATTATATTAGAAGAATTCAACAGGAACAAGTATTCTTAGTATACAGGGTGTGCTTGTTCTGAATCTTTGACATGAAATAAAAGTCTGGAAGCCAAATTAGTATCAACTGGATTACAAATTTGCCAAGAACAAGAAGAGACTCTAACATTAAAGAATTACATTTACTATTAATGCCACCTGTAAATCTTTGTATTATACTCCCCAAATATTTTGATGGAATAAATGGTGCATATATTTATCAATATAACTTTCCCCCATATAACGTGTTGAAATAATTTGTGCATGTACTTCCAAAATATGGAACTGAAGAAAATACATTGTGGGGAATGGAAAAAGAAAAGGAGGAGAATTATCCATATATAGAGTATATAATCTAAGAATTAGTTGCATTTAGAAAAGTTATATTTCACACTGGTAGCTTGGAATATCCTTTATTCAGTGTTTTTAGCATACAAAAATAATTAGTGATAATGAATCTCAACTCTTAGATCTCTCCCCCCAGAAGATGATGTGGAAAATACTTAGTTCAAAGTTTTGAATCTTTAAATAGTCTCAAAAGGAAGTAGGCATAATGGTGGTCGGCACCTGTGTTAAATGACAGTTTTCTTTCTGTGAAGATGAATGAGGAGCTCCCTTTCAGTGGTGCTTCAGGGAATTCCTTTCTTATTTGTCTTTGAGAAAGGTCTTTCTAAGACCTATTCACTATTTTGTTTCCCTTCTCACCTGTTTGGTTTTTTTTTATAAATGTTGCTTGTGGTAAGGTCCATCAAAGTCTGAAAATCTCTTGAGCTTCTTTTTCTTTTGTGGAGTGTTTTTTTGGTTGTTTTTCCTGTGTTTTTTTCTCCTTTTGTTTCTCAAGCAAAACACAAGTGGCTTCAAAAATCCCTAAATGTGATCACAGGATGATAATTGTTTGGTTTGCCTTGGAGCAGACCTGCTTCTCAAGGAAATTCTCAAGCGTTCCCAGACTTATTGAAAATCAGCATTAACTATTCCGTACTCTCCCTACCCAGCTCTTTTAAAGCTCTTGGGTGCAAGTTATCTGGACCTGCTGATTTAAAAATGTTTAATTTTAATAGCTGCTGTTTAACATTCACCTAAGTTGCTATTGGAATGGAAAGTGTTTCATCATTATATGATATGACTACATCATCCGTGTAGAAATATTTATCGAATACTTCTGCCTCCTCTACATTACTGTTGATAATTCTAACATTTCCAAATGGACCAATACCATCATTAGGGTTCTTTTTGTTCCTAATAAACTTTTAAAAATTTCTTATCATCCTTAACTCTGCAGGCCATAAATTTTTCCTTGTATCCTTTTGCCTCACTTATCAATTTTCTACTTTTCCTGGCTTCTGATTTATATTCATCACTATCAACTTCCCCTTTCTTCTATTTGTTATTTATTATTTTAGTTTTTTTATAGATGCCTTCACTTCTAAGACAGGTTGATTTTTTTTAACTAATATGAACTTCTTTCTCAGTTGTGGGATTATGGTCATTTGGACATCTTGTAAAATGTTCATAAACGATTTCCAATTTTCATTCATATTTTTCTGTTTAAATTTCCCCCCAAAGCACCATCTATCTATCTATCTATCTATCTATCTATCTATCTATCTATCTATCTATCTATCTATCTATCTATCTATCTATATCAGGGGTGGGCAAACTTTTTGGCCCAAGGGCCACATCGGGGTTGCGCAACTGTATGGAGGGCCGGGTAGGGAAAGCTGTGCCTCCCCAAATAGCCTGGCCCCCGTGCCCTATCCGCCCCTCACTGCCCCCCTCAGAACCCCCAACCCATCCAACCCCCCCCGCTCCTTGTCCCCTGACCGCCCCCTCCCGGGACCCCCACCCCCTTATCCAACCCCCCCCATCTCCCTGTCCCCTGACTGCCCAACCCCTATCCACATCCCTGCCTCTTGACAGGCCCCCCGGGACTCCCACTCTTAACTCTCCCTGTCACCCATCCCCTGATCATCCCCCGAGAACCTCCGCCCCATCCAGCCACCCCCTCCTCCCTGACTGCCCCCCAGGACTCCCAGCTCCCTTACCTCCCCCCACTCCCTGCCCCCTTACCAGTAGCAGGAGCTCGCCGCC
This sequence comes from Emys orbicularis, assembly GCF_028017835.1. Classification (NCBI taxonomy): domain Eukaryota; kingdom Metazoa; phylum Chordata; order Testudines; family Emydidae; genus Emys; species Emys orbicularis. The sequence continues at coordinate 18,804,445 of NC_088687.1, forward strand.
GCAACACCCGGCCAGAGCCAGCTGCGCTCCCTACGCTGACCAGTGGGAGCGGTGGGCCAGAGTGCGACCCAGCTGCGGGAGAGAGGGGGTTGTGGCGGAGGGGCCGGGGACTAGCCTCCCTGGCCGGGAGCTCAGGGGCCGGGCAGGATGGTCCCGCAGGCCGGATGTGGCCCGCGGGCCGTAGTTTGCCCACGTCTGAGCTATATCTATATCTATATTTATTTATTTATATTTTACTGGTTTGGACTTTATACTGTTTTCTTATAAAAAAAAGTGATCACATCAAGACCACTTGTATCTAAGCTATCACTGATTTTTAGTTTTGTGATCAATTCCTCTATTTATCTGCGGTATGAGGTTTAATATAGAATTTTCCCATGTTAGGAAAGTGTAATATATAATGTTTAGAAATTCTGACAATGTTTTAATATGGGCAGCATGACACCTCTAGCATATGTCACTTGGATTGACAAGTGATCAAGCAGCTTTCTTCCTACATGTTATAGATAGGCACTTAAGGAGTTGATCATCCTGTTCCCTGTTGTGATTTGGTGGTGTATTGCAGACACCAGCTAAGACCCAATCTTGTGCTTTATCTGTTAGGATATTATTTCATAAGCATTCAAGAGTATTTTCTTCTGAGTAGTCTGTGACTCAGAAACTAGTATTACCACTTTTGTCACAGGGCCACTCCTGCTCCCCTTTGCCTACTCAGTCCCTACTCAATAGGTAATAATAATTGATTTTAATATTCCAATCATGCAGATCATTCTACCAGGCTTCAGTAATACCAATTAGATCAAATTTATGCTCTTAAATGAGCAATTGCAATTCCTCTTGTTTGTTATCTAGGCTTCTTGCATTGGTGTAATTGCTGTTGTTTTTTTTATTAATTTTGCTTTATGCATTTTGATTTTGTGCTAAATGATTTGGGTACAATCTGTATGTGTGTGTTTTGTGCTCATTTGTTCCTCTTTTCACCCTCTCCTTTTGTTTTTAGTTTAACACCCTCCTGACAACTAGAAAATATTTTGGCTAGGTCCTTGGACACTGATCCATGTGCTTTGGTAGTGCACAGCGGTCAGAAAGCCAATGGCCAACTGGGGACTCTTTCCAAATTAGTAGAGCCTCTGAGTGGCATAGAGTAATGCCAGTTCTTCCTCACCACCAATGTAGGGGACAAGGTGTTAGAAGGGGAGTGGCCAGAGTGCTGATGTGCTCTAGTTATGTACAGTGGACATATCAGCCCTTTGGGCCCATAGCTAGTTGGCATAGTTGAGAGCAGTCATGAGGCTATTCTAAAGTACAAAAGGGACAGGTACAATCTAGAAATGTTCTCCAGGCTCAGTGGATTTCAAATAGCCCTCTTTCCTCTGCTGGTCCCAGAACATGTAAGGCACTATTGAGAATTTATCATTCTGGTACCTGGTTATCATTAGGCAACTTTTTTTAAATTTATTATTTCAGGCCATAATTTTCTCATACATAAAGAAGAGTAAATTGCTTAATCATTCTGGTAAAAGCTCTCTTCTCCATCAACATCTATAACAGTGGAATAGGGGAAATATTCCCCACACTGGTAATGAGAAAATGTGCCTTGCCCTGCTACACCTGCAGCAAACCTCAGGTATGGAGAGGGGCATTTAAAGGAGGAGATCTAGCCCAGTTCAAGGCTGACCAGGAAGGAAATCAGAGCTCTGCTTCTCTTGTTAGGAGAGAAGCTGGGTCAAAGCCCATGTTAGAAGGAATGGCTGGGCCCTGGGGATCAGTAAAAGCTGGCTGTTTGGAGACAAGTCCTGAATACAAGGACGCAATCCCACTGAAGGTTTGTCATATGACCCTGTTTTGACTTGGGTTTTTTTGTTCCTGATTTCCTTTGGACCTTAACACCCTGGAAATGGTAAGACTGACGTGTTTGGCTGGAGGGCCAAAGCATCACTACCTTGGACAGCAATCTACCAGCACAGCCTGACAGCTGAGTGAGTCGTGTTCTCACAGACCACAGGGGAACACTGCAGAGGCAACCGAGTCACACTCTGAAATTCTAGCACCTAGAAAAAAATTAAAAACAAACAAAAAACAAATCAGAAAAACTAAGAAAACAAGCTCCCTATTCCTTTGATTACAAGCAGGGTAAAAACACTTCTCTTCACTTTCATAATTTTGAGGTACATTACCTTTTTGCAGGTCAGCTTGCAAAATCCACTCATTATCCAAAATTCTGTGATTTCACAGATTCTCTCACACACAGTTTTGTACTGAAGTACCATAGCAGCCATTTTGAAAAGTTTTTAGTTATGGAAAGAAGGCAAAGAGGAATACAGCACAGCAGATACAGATTCACATTAGATCAGAGATGGAGATATCCCTATATTGAGGTCTTAAATGGGACTTCTGAGTTGCATACAAAAGATGAATTTCCATAGGGAGTCATAGACACCACAGTGTTTTTGTTAAAACAGTTGGAGCAGTGACATGGGAGTGTTTTTTTGTTTTTTGGTTTTTTTTAAACAAAAGGAAATAATATTCCCTTTGAATAAAGCTCAGGACAGAGTCCAATCCTGTAAAGAACATTTTCTATAGGAAAGTTATTAAACAATAAAATTGTGTTAAAATTCAATTATAGGAGAACATTTGGAATATACAAAAATAACTCCTTTTTGTTAGTGAAAATAATACAAATTCAATCAGATTTGAGGACAATGTAAGTTATATAGAAGAGTTAGATAAAAGGTATTAGATGTGTTTTAAACATAATTAAACAGGTAATTAACAAAATACAGATAATTCTTATATGAAGTTTATTTCATGCAAATTGCAATACTTAACGCAAGTGCATTTTAAATTAAAAACATCACTATTTCCCGCTTTTCTGTTTCTTATTGAAACATTTTGAGGCTCACTAGTGTGTCAGTGACTTGGCATAACTATCGATGGTTGACGTAAAGTAATAAAAATTGATTTCCAGAGCATGCTAAGTGATGTCAGTGGAGGTTATCTGAATACATTATGTGTGTATCTAACTCTATAGCATCCCTTTTCCACATGCTCTGCAGAAATGACTGGAGATTAGAGACACTAAAGTCTGAACTTTTACTTGCTGAAGCTTTTACATTTTAAATCTTGTGGAGGATCTGGAGATCCTAGTTTGACTAGGGGGAGGAAATGAAATATGTAGCGTCAGAAAATCAATCCCAAACTGTTTTAATGACAGAAGAAAGATGATGAGTTTCTGGCACACAGTCTACAACTGCTGCATCGAGCGCCTCATCTTTCCAACTCTTTGTTCCCATCCAATCTGACTTTCTCTCTCTACTCCACCGAAACTGCACTTACTAAAAATCTCCAAGACTTCTTGATTAAATATCAGTGCCCCTATTCTGTCCTTATCCTCTGTGATCATTCAGCTGCTTTTAACACAGTTTGAGCAGACCATTCTTAACATCTTTTTCTACCTTAATTTTCATGACACTGGGTCTGAAATCAATGTGGGTCTTTCCATTGACTTCACTAGGCTTTGGATTGGGCCCTAGATCCTGTCCACATTCTTCTCTTGCCTCTCTGATCATTTCTTTATTGTTGCTGGTGGTCGGTCCTCTTTGATAGAATCATAGGACTGGAAGGGACCTCGAGAGGTCATCTAGTCCAGTCCTCTGCACTCATGGCAGGACTATCTAGACCATCCCTGACAGGTGTTTGTCTAACCTGCGATTAAAAATCTCCAATGATGGAGATTCTACAACCCCCTAAGCAATTTATTCCAGTGCTTAACCATCCTCACAGTCCCACACCTTTTGTCCCTCTGCAACCCTCTCCCTAGGTGATCTTATTTGCTTCTATGATTTCAACTGCAGTCTTGACACTGAGTCACAAATCTATTTCACTGTACCTGACCTGTCTACTTCAGTTCAGGCAGGTGTTTCTGATATTGTCTCATGAAATTACACTGAATATGTCAAAACTGATCTTCTTTTCCTCTCCTGTTCTGTTGTTGTTGACAGCATCACCATTCTGTCATTTATTTAGGCCACCTACAACTCTGCTCTCTCTCTAGAGCCATGCACCCAGACCATGTTCAAATCTTGCTGTTTCTTCCTTCATAGAATCTTTAATATTTAGCTTTTTCTCTCAATCCACGCCACTAAAACTCTTATTCCCTATCAGTACTACGATGTCCTCCTCCTCTGGCTTTCCTGACATGTTGACTCTCATCAGGTACACTCACTGCACTTCATCTAGAATAATGTTCCTGGCCTGTCACTTTGAAATGGTATACTTGTGCAAGAGAACGAGGGGAATAAGAAGGAGGGGCTGTGTGTGTGTGTGTGTGTGTGTGTGTGTGTATGTGTGATTAAAGTAGCCAGAATTTACTTGTGAATCTGGTCATACAAGTTAAATAGATAATAATTTAGATATTATATATCATCAAATTATTAGGAAAATCACATTGTATAAATGCCCACATATATACTACTTTAAACAGGAGTACATATCAATAACTTAAGGTTAGACATATTACAAAGATGTTGTAATTATTCCAAAAACAAGCATTACACAGTTAGGAAATTCAGAGTTAAGGTTAATAGAAATCTAAACATATTTAGATGTAGAAATGCACACTTAAGGCACCCAAGCAACCTTAACTCTGACCTGTTATGACATAATGTGTCTTTAAAAATCAGTTTACTTTGGGACCACAGACAGGAAAAAATCTCTTAATCATAATTATATGGTTATTCCGTGACATCACTACATGGCATAGTGATGACAATAACAGTTGAGGGCACTCAGAATGTTGCAGGAAATATTCAGTACCTTGCAGATCAGTCTGTTTTCAAGTTCTGGTAAAACCTGGGATGTGTGTGATTTTTACGTGAGGAAAAGATAAAAACGAAAGGGCCCAATTCTGCTCCCATTGAAGTCAATGGGAGTTTTGCATTATGTTGAGTCATAGCATAGCCTGCCTTTGGCATATATATTATAGTTATAGATTTTACAGAAGTTAGTTTCTTTCCCCCTTACTGAATGAAGACAAAGAACTAAAGGAAACAAGCTACAATTACACTGTGATAGATGTAAAACATGGCTTAGATAGAGTATATGGGAACTTTGGTCTGTTGATCTAGTAATATAAGTTTTTCAGCCATATTAAGAGAGCCACATATATATCTGATTAATCATGTCTACTTACATACATTATGTAATATTAAATTTACAGTTACCATTGATAGCAAAGATATTGCGCACTTTAAACTAATAAATTAGTACAAAAATTATAGTACTGTATGAGCAAATCCCAAACCAAAAAACTAGTGTTTACTTTTAAAAAATAATTTAATATGCTGTTTCCAAAACAAAACAAAAAAGAATCCTTTTATTATTTCATAATAGTTTGTAGTAGGAACATATGGTTATCAACCTACACAGTCGCAATAAAATAAATCAAAACAAAATGCTATAGTTTTTTCTTCTAAGGATCTGATCATTGCTTCTACTTTTATTTACTTGGTGAACTTGATTTCCTGCAAAATAAATCAATAAATACAGATTTTTGAATCTAAATAAAATAAATTACAGCACTGAAAACTGATTTTGTGAACAATAATCTGTAAAATAATAGTGAGCATTTAAACAGCATTTCAAATCATGAGTTTGTTCTTAGAAGCAATATATTATTCTATTTTATGATAAAAACCTAATTTGTCTATAAATGATTGCTTTATCACTTTGTACTCAAAAAGACATGGAAATAATCCAGTAATAATATAATTACAATGGAACATTTAAAATATTTACAAGGAAATGTATATTTGCAAATACAAGTTAAATTTTCTCATAGTTACACAGGAATTACCCTACTAGATAGGGACATTCTACCTCTTACCACCAAAATGAACAATTATGGAAGTCCTGCTTGTCAAGGAAGATTTTCTTCACCACAGGTGATTCTACCAAGTATGTATGTATGTATAAGTCACCTGTTAATAATGTATTATGAACTTAAAAAAATCCATTTTCTTTCCCGGCACCCCAAACAACTCTGCTCTCGTAAGGCTATATGCCAGGAGTTGGCAGCCTTTCAGAAGTGGTGTGCCTAGTCTTCATTTATTCACTCTAATTTAAGGTTTTGCGTGCCAGTAATACATTTTAATGTTTTTAGAAGGTCTCTTTCTATAAGTATATAATATATAACTAAACTATTGTTGTATGTAAAGTAAATAAGGTTTTTAAAATGTGTAAGAAGCTTCATTTAAAATTAAATTAAAATTCAGAGCCCCCCGGACCAGTGGCCAGGACCTGGGCAGTGTGAGTGCCACTGAAAATCAGCTCGCGTGCCGCCTTTGGCACGCATGCCATAGGTTGCCTACCCCTGCTATATGCCGTGTTAAAGTCAAACCTTCACTTTGAATGTAGAAGATGTAATGTTAGAATGAGTGTGACTGTACTGATGTCTGTGGCAAACTTCTGAGTGTGTTTCTGTTTCTAAAAGCCTGAGCAGTGTTTTTCTGGGTTGAGTAGAGTTATGAAAATGCTGGGCCTTCTCTTTGAGAAAGCTGACTTCTTGGTGCTTACTAATCACACTCTGCCAACAGCTTTCAGCTAACAGCTATGATATTTATAAAATTCCCTTCCCTTTATAATTTAATCTCTGCTTGGAATTTATAATGGTAACCTAGTCCTATGCCTTCAACTTGTCAAAGCCTGAATGTGGAATGCAATCTCTGACAAAGACCCAAAATGAGGGGCACAAACCCCCCCAAAACCCGGAAACTTAAAATGTGAGATTCATTCCTGTAGTATAAATAAAGTTTTCTGTAAGCTTATTTTCATAATTTTTTCTTATGTAAATAAATATCTACAATAAAAGTGAGGGGAGATGTGTGTGTTTAGAATGTAGGTAACTTTGGGAAATGAGCAATGTCCCCTGAAACAAGAGAGTATTAGAGAGGTATTCTTAGCCCTGTTAGGATTTCACCCAACTGGTACATCACAATGACATGATCATGGTTTTCTTACTGTGGGTATTAGACATATTATAGAGAGGTTGACAAGTACCAAAATTAGATTTTGTGAAAAAACCTCAAATTTGTACAGAAGTTAATGTCAATAGAAACATTTTCCCATTATATTTTTGAAATGTTTCAATAGAAACAGCTGAATATTTAATGAAAAAAGTAGAAAAAGAAGGTGGAAAATATTACATACCGTAAGTATGCAAGAAATAAGAATAACAGCAAAAGAAAATGATGATCCACTGCTTCACAGAGAAAGGGGGCCAAAAAATAGCTGTTTATGAGAAGGTCTGAAAGAGTTAATTATTTTGATTCAAACATCTTAAAATATGATTAATGGAATAAAAGTTCAAGACTGATAGGAACACGTTAAAAATGAGGAAGGAACTGCTCATAGAATACCTAGATAGCTCTTTTTCAAAAGGGGAAAAGAAGAACTTTAGAGAATTACTTAGCAGTAAATATAACTTAAATACCTGTTAAATAGATTGCTATATTTTTTTTTCATTCAAATCACCATGGTTCCTAGCCATTTGTGACTTTCCCAGGGTACCGTCTGGACTAATGCACAGCTGTGTCTCCTCAGTTCTCCAGTCTGGGGTGCCTTTTACACTGCTTCGCTGTGAGAGCTACCACTCCTGGTCTGCTCTCACACAGCCTCCAGTATGTAAGTTACTCCCAGTTATAGTATATAAGTGCTGCTGCCAGCCACTCTTGACTTACATTGCAGAACAACACCAGCAAATTTCCAGTCCCAGACTTTCCCCAGAAATGCACGTCTTGTATTGCCCAGATCTCTCCTGGACAATAAAAGCTCATATAAAGTCCATCATTTTATTAATAGAAAATGGTATGCACAAATTCTGTTATCCCAAATGGAGTTTCCCAAATACTTCAGTCCAAACACACTGGTTTAGATAAAACAATACAAGAAGTTTATTAACTACTAAAAGATAGATTTTATGTGAATACAATGAATGATAATAGGTTAGAAGAAAAATAAAAGTAAAACACAACTAATGCCTGACGTAACAACGTAGAGTGAATTCAAAATAGCGGTAATATCATAGAGAAGAATCTTATAACTTTACATACAATGTTGCCACACATATTTTAATACAACAATAATGATTAGACAATTATGAGTTTTCAAATGATACCTCACAAGGCATAATTTGTACAAAATGTATCATAATTAAGGCTGTGATTCTTTCATGGAGATCGCAGAAGTCACAGCGGGGCTTCAGAAGTAGAGATTTAGTCAGGGGTATTTTTGGTAAAAGTCATGGACAGGTCATGAGCTTTTACCAAAAATATCCGTGACTAAATCTTAGCCTTAATCGTTATCCTGTGAAAGGGGTGAGCATAGGGGTACAGACCATCACAGCATTGTAGTACTAAAAATAAAAATTATTTTTAAGAAGCTAGGCAAAATAGGATAAAGAATAAACAACAGTAATTAATCAAAAAAAATCATTCCACAGTACAATGGTCAGTATTAAAATGTTGACATTTACTGCTTGCAATTAATGTTGTTGCATTATTCATGGTGTTAATTACTTGCAAGTACTAAGTGTCAGCATTTTAATTTAAATTTTTCTTATGAGACAGCAAGCTTAGTAGCTAAAGGAAATGGTTGACATATCTTGACATTAGTAAGATGTGTAATACAGTTTATGAGAACATCATGTGGAACTAAAGAAATGTCCATTAGATAAAACTATTATAAAATAGATACACAAATTGCTAAAATAATAAGATGGAAATTACCACCATTGGTTCACTGTCAAGTCAGGAAGTGATGAGTGGTGTCCTATAATAGTCTATTTTGATTCTAAAGCTGTTCAGTATATTAATGGATTGGAGGATTAGGTGAGGCCTGCATGTTTCCTCTACTTCCATGAACAAAATGAAATGTTAACAGTAGTTCAATGCAGGGGAAGCAGGAAGTGCAATCTCCATATCATGTCCCTCACTTCCCAATCTTATATAAGCCCTGTAGAAATAAAGTATAAACTTGCTAAACTGGAGAAAAGGGCTAAAATCTATAAAATTTGTTTTTTAAAAACCCAAATGTATAATGGTTCCTTTAGGAAAATCAAATAAATGGAGAATAGTAGGCAGATAAGGACCATAGAGAGAGAGATGGGAGTTATAATGGAAGATTGAATATAAGTCAACAGGGCAACACTCTAGCAACATAAGGCAAATGATACGTTCATTTGTATTAAGGGAATATTATGTGTAAAACATGCAAGGTAATTATTCTGCTCCACTTGGCAGTGATTAAGTCTCTGTTGGAATACTGTTCAGTTTAGAGTATCACATTTATACAAAGACAAAATGAAACTGGAGAGAATTAAGAAGTGAGCATCTCATGAAAATTCTGAAAAAGAAAGCAACATTCTGAAGAAAGTTTGAAGTTGTTAAAAAGCACATATAAATGGAAATAAAATTAAGATTTGATTTAATAGTTATGCCTAAATATGCTAGGAAAAGGAGAGGGACTAATTCTTTCTAGTCAGTGAGGACAGGACAAGTAGTCAAAGGTCTTTCACCTTGGTTGTGTGCTGTGCAAGGAATCAAATCATTCCCAGGTATCCCCAAGGCATCTTCTGTAATGCCTTCCTGTCCTGTGGAGGTTTCATGTTAGCTACAGCTTCAACCTTACTGTTATTTGGCCTGATTCCTTTGATGAGAATATGCATGCCCAGGGCCGGCTCCAGGGTTTTGGCCGCCCCAAGCAGCCAAACAAACAAACAAACAAACAAACAAACAAACAAACAAACAAACAAACAAAAAATAAATAAATAAAAGCCGCGATCGCGATCTGCGGCGGCAATTCAGTGGGAGGTCCTTTGCTCCGAGCAGGAGTGAGGGACCGTCCGCTGAATTGCCGCCGAACAGCTGGACGTGCCGCCCCTCTCTGAAGTGGCCGCCCCGAGCACCTGCTTGGTAAGCTGGTGCCTGGAGCCGTCCCTGTGCATGCCATGCAGTGCTTAATTTGTAATGAAAGAGTTTCCGGAGCTCAAACAATTAGATGCCGGGGCTCAAGCAACTTTGTTACATTCATAATGAATGCAGCAAGCCCAGAGGTGCCAGGGCAATGAACTGCTAAGCCTAGAGGTGCCAGGTCTCAGCCCTGGCAAGCCCTGGCCCAAATTAAGCACTGGTCCCAAGTATTTGATTTCTTTTACCATGAACCAAATTTTATCTGGTTTGACCTTGATATTCTCAGTTTGAGCCCTTGCCATCACTTTATTCAGTATCCGATCATGTTCTGCCTGAGTTGAAGCCACTATTATAATGTCATCTGCAATATCATCAAATGTTTTATTTTTCTTTTGTTGAAACACTTCACCAAGAACATAAGAACAGCCATACTGGGGCAGACCAATGGTCCATCTAACCCAGTTTCCTGTCTTCAGACTGACCAGTGCCTGATGCTTCAGAGGAAATGAACAGTACAGGGCAATTTCAAGTAATCCATTGCATGTTGTCCACTCCTAGCTTATGGCATTTGAAGGTTTAGGGATACCCAAAGCATTTGCTTCTGTCTCTGACTATCTTGGCTAATAGCCATTGATGAACCTATCTTCCATGAACTTACCTAATTCTACACTTTTGGTCTTCACAACATCACCTGACAAGAAGTTCCACAGGTTGCCTGTGCATTGTGTGAAGAAGTAGTTCATTTTGTTTTAAGCCTGCTGCCTATTAATTTAATGGGGTGACCCCTAGGTCTTGTGTTATGTGAAGGGGCAAATAACACTTCTCTAGTCACTTTCTCCACACCATGATTTTATAAACCTCTATCATATCCCCCTTTAATCATCTCTTTTCTAAATTGAACAGTCCCTGACTTTTTAAATGCTAGATGACTTTATTCCAAAAGGTAGACTGAGAAACTTGTATCAGCCCCAGAGTGTACTGAAAGTGCGCAGCTTAGACAACTCCTTATGGGGTGTCACTTTTCAATATCCATCTTTCTCATGTAGAATAGTGAATATGCTTTTACTAGCTAGTCAGCACTGAACACCTGCTGGTGTGAGGATGGAGTAAAATGCTCCTTCAGAATAGCCTTATTAAGATCTCTGCAATCCAAACAAATCCTAATCTTACCATTTGTCTTCCCAATTATGACCAACCTATTAATCCATGTAGTGGATGTATTCATTTTGGCTATAATCCTTTCCTTTTCTAACTGCTTGCTTTGAGTCTGTTGGTCATTGCAAAAGGCATATTTCTGCAATCGTTTATGACAAGGGTGACTGATGGGTTCATATATATGCAATGCTTCCCATGGAATCTCCTAGTCTCTGAAAAAAAAATTCTGCAGCTTGGTGTGCAGTATACCTTTTCTGTGTATTAGGTTTAGCTGTGTGCAAGCTTCTCTGCCTAACAGAGGTGTTGAAGATGACTTCATGATGGAGAACTTGACAGTTGCTGCTATTACGGTGACATCTCCTTCAGAGTCTATTCTGCAACCACCTATACTGTTAGGCAAGCACATCAGACTGCTGTTGTCTGGATGGAACCTGCTGTCTTTTTCAAAAGGTGAACTGGTAAAACATTAGCTTCAGCCCCAGTACCAAACTTGAACTTTGTAGGAATATTCCTTATATACTCTGTAGAATACCAATGTTCTGCTGAGTGCACTATAGGATTTCTATTACCCTACAATACTGTATCTGCAAGAGATTGCTCATGTTCTGGTTTAGCCAGAGATTTGTCACGTTGTATTTTGGGTAAGTTTGTCACTCTGCACATAGAAGAATAGTGATTTAATTTTCCACTTTGAGACATTTCTCCAAAGGCTGGGCAGACTATGAGTGGAGTGTGTCGTATCACAGCATGTGCAATTTCTTTGTGTGAGCTGCTGGTGTGTCTACTTTGCTGTGACTCTCAGGTGGTTGGGCCCTGCTCATGTTGCTCTGAGTACTCTTTTATGCAAGATTTTTATGAACTTGTCAGTGTGTGGCCCAGACATGAGCTCTATTTGTATCTTTATAATTTGTGAGACTCTGCAAATGTCTATTTCTTTTTGCAAGCCCAAATCAGGGTCCTTCAGCAACTTTCCCTCTAGTCCTTTATCAGTAACAAGGAACACAGTTTTGTGAGCATGCCATCTTCACTATTTCCAAACTTACAATTTCTTTCTTTTTGCTTATGATGTACTTGTATATCTGTTCTCCTAGGTGTGGGTGAGACCAGAATTGGTATCATTCACATACCACATATTCTTAGGGTTGCTATAGTTTCTCAGCATTGTTAAGCCATCCAAGTGGGAGCATTTTCAGTGCTGGGTCAATATGTTATAAATGTCCACAGACTCCTCTCCCACTGTGTACAGTGAAATCACTACTTTTATATCCTCTTTGTTTTTATCTGCTCCTGAGGCTTTCATATAGATGCGAAAGTGTTGTTTCTATCTACTCCAGTTCTCAGCCAGATTACTAAAAAATATAAAGGTGTGGTTGGCTTGCAACATTCCATGTTCAGATTTTTTTTAAATACAATTTTCTAGTTTAACTGCTTTACTTTTGATTCCGCTTTTGTGTTCTCTCTGTACCTCAATACTCTGTACTTTCTGATTGCAATCCACAGAGCATCAAGCACCAGTATATTGACTGTGTGTAGTAGTTTGTACCATTTACTGATGCACTGTGCTCCTGACAAAAACAGCCACTTCTTGCTTCATGCAGAATGTGGTAACTTTTGACACCATGTCATGCTTTCTAGCACAGTCAGGTAGCCTAGTGTATCTTCCTCATGCTGCAGTCTCTGTACTTCAGGAACCAGAGTGGACTACTTTTCCAAATTTCCAGAAGTTATTGTGTCTGCCAAACAAGTCAGCACATATTATTGCTAAACTGAGAGCTGTATTTGCAAGACATGGAATTGTTAAAGCGTTAGTGAGTGACTATGTTCCATTTGCAATCGGAGACATGGGTAACTTTATAAGATCTTGGGGAATTAAACTTACTCATTCCGGTCTTGGATACCCACTGTTTAATGGAATGGCTGAAAGAACCTTTCAGACAATAAAATCATTGTTTCACAAAACTGCTGAATCAAGTAGAGATCTCAGCTTAGTGCTTTTGAAGCTGCGAAACACATCACTGATGGGTATGGACAGTTGTTGGTGGGGAGGATGTTGAGAACAACTCTTCCATCCTTACATGTACTGCTACCATTCAAAATACCTTGCAGGGCTCCCACCAGATTAAAATTGCTACAGGACCAACAGAAGCTCAGCCACTATTTGTGTTCCATCCTCGATATCCAGTATGCACGGAAAGAACACAAGTTTGACAACCAGCAAGGGTGGTAGCTACACATCCAGAGCCACCATCATATTACATCGAAACACGTACAGGAGAAAGGTACAAACTTAATAGAAAGTACCTAATACCTGACCATTCAATGCCAATAATAGATACACAACAGATGTCTAAATCAGAAGACTCCCAGGAGCAGCAAATAACACCTTTTCCAGAAAATCAGCAATCAGAATTGACACCAACATCTTCTGAGACACAGGTTGTATCAGTACAGTCAAAGGAAATTCACAAGAAGTGGACATCAGGTGCGCATACCAGCATGATACCAAAATTTGTCTGACAGTTTTTTACAGAACTACATGCAGAAGCTGACTGAGCCAGGGATAAAGATTGAGTTTCATCAGGTTAAGTGTTAACAACCTGGCTGTGGACTGAGTGTTATTTATATTCTCACTTATATTCTGGTATTGCCCATAGATGCTGATGTTGTTCAAACATATATGAGGAATCAGTCCCAAAGAGCTTGCAATCTAAAAAGACAAAAGATAAAAAAATGTGGGCGAAGGAGATGCAATATGTAAACAAGATAGTCAGGATAATGACTGGCCCCCCTTTTTATTAGTACAAAATGTTTTAGTATTTTAACCTTTGGTTATTTTTATTGTGTATATTTGTAGAGAGGGAGACAGAGTTATGACTATTTCATTTATTAAAAATATTTAATTACCCTTGTCCATTCCATTTTCTCCTAAAGGTCTCAGGAAGAACTTCCGCAGTTAGATGAAGACTCTTTAGGCATCATTAAGAAACATAGTTTAAGAAAGTTTTGATGCTATGTTAGACTAATTTGCTTTGAGCATTTGGTCAAGGTAAATGCTATAAACATGACAAGATGTTAGATAATTTATTCAGAACAGTTGAAATGGATATGCAAACTTTTGTTAATCTAATAATTAAATTAAGAAGTACTCTGTTACAAGAGGATATTATGTACCTTAAGTTGGTAGGTCCAACTAAATTTGATCTCCTCCTATACTTCAGATATACCTAAGGTACTTTTGCATGACATGTTGCCTACCCTTCAGAAGAGCATGTACTAAATAATCTACCTAGAAAATTAAACCAATAAAAATGCCATGAGTAAAAGTTATAATGCTCTAAATGCTGAAGATATCTCATGATTCTATAATTACTGAACTGCTGAGAGACTAGATGTGATATCAGTTCTCAAACTTGTATTGTAGTCCTCCTGTCTCTGGGAAAAGATTTGCTGGTTCCAAAAGGGGTAATGTTTAGAGAATTTTTACTGTAGGAGAGTGGAACATAAACTTTTTGAATATGCTTCTCTGTTTATTGCAGCTGTTTCATTTATTGTATGTTGCTACATAATAAAAGCTACTAACGTATTTTGATATATTATACACACTGAGAAATTTCTAACTGACTAGCTCAAATAACATCCAGCTGTGTAATAAATCAGTGGAGTTCACTGTTCTAACATTTTTCAAAATTTCAGAGGGAACGTTGGAAGTGAATAAGGACTCTGAAAAATTGATGTGAACCATAATATTTCAAAGCTGCAACCTTGCCATAACTTAAATTTGAGTGTCATACATTCTACTGTTAAAACCATAGATATGTTAAAAGGTTCAGTAAAAATAAAAATGCATGGAAACATACAGATAGTAAGACAGATTCTTCTTCAAATGTTTACATAGCTTCATTAGATTGTAGGTGTGTGCATGTCACATGCACTGGTGCTGGCAAGTTTTCCCTAGCAATATCCTTAGGGCAGCCCTGCATGTCCCCTGGCTTCCTTGAGCTCCAAACTGAGTGTATAAAGAGCAGAGCCATCCCACATGTCCTTCAAACAGTAAGAATGAACTGTGGTCAGTAGTGAGAGCATTTCTGTGCTTTACAGCTTCTTTCTTCTGTGAACATGGTCGCTTATAGTTAAATAATTTTATCTATCAGTACTCATTGTTTCATCCTTTTTCTTTTCTTTTCTTTTCCAGATCCTGTGGGCCTCCAGGCCCTGCCTGGTACTGGGGGAGCCTGTGCCAAGGTCCCCTGGTTTTAAGCCCCACTTAGGCGGTCATAAGCTGATGACTGTTAGTGACATTCTCTCTTGCTCTTTAAAGGACTTGGGTGAGGTTCACGTTAGAGACAGACATCCAGTCTGCCGTTGCTTCAAATTCAGAATGAAGAAGCAGAAAGAAGAGCATCTTAGATATATTTTCATGGATGCTGCTCTTCGCCCATGTCAAAATCCTTCAGTGGTCATAAGGGAGCTCATCAGTCCTCCTAGGAGTGCCACCCTGGTCTTGCCAACAGACAGAGATGTAGGAGATCCCCTTCACTGGGGTGCTCCTCCTCGAGGCATAAGAACTCGGACCACTCCCAGCATCTGAAGTGTAAGAAAAAGATGACATTGGCTTCTTCAAAGTCCCTCTTACAGGACTTCTCTGCAGCAGAAGGCCAATCTGGTACTGAAGGTAGAACATGCCTTTTAGCTTGCCACTCCATGGTACCGGGTCACAGTGACTCTCACAGGGCTGAACCATTGACCCTGCTTCCTATCCCAGGACTATTGAGACTGGCTACCTCGTTGGTGATGGGAGTAGATTCATCATTGCTGATTATGGCAGGGCAACCATCCATTTAGATGTTTACAACACCAGAGGCCTAAACAGATGTGATGAACCTATTGTATGTTTCACCTAATGCCATTGTCATTGATTCAGGGTAAAGGTCCTCTACTGGCATGGTTACGTGTGCCATGCTCATCAGCACCGATATTAGGGTCTGTTATGACCCCATGGGTCTCAGAGCCAGTATTGATTCATCGGCCTCCTCAATGATGTCTAGGCCCCTGGTACCGACTTCACCTCACCACATGGTACCAATCTACAGGAAGGCTTTGATGCTGCCTCCTGTATTACAGTCTTGATGTGAATTCCAGTCTTGGTCTCTGAGGACTCCTTCTGGTACTGCACCAAATTGGGCTTTGTTGTATTTTTACTTCTTGTCAGTCTGAAGTGGGTTCTTGGGTCTCCTGTTCTTGCTCTCTCAGAAGATGCTCTGTCAAAGCACATCCAGAGATTGGGAAGCCTGGTCTAGGCACAACTGGTTCCCCTCCAATACTGTATCAGCCTCATGCCTTGGGGAATGTCTCTTGCATAGAGATCGACATCTCTGCTTCCTCATAGAAGCAGATGACTAAGAAGAGAGGCTTCCCTGTCAAGTACTGACCACTAATGGTCGGTACCAAACAGCCTCCGGACACAGACTTAATCATAGGACTGGAAGGGACCTCGAGAGGTCATCTAGTCCAGTCCCCTGCACTCATGACAGGACTAAGTATTAGAGAGACTTGTTGGATCTTCCCCAAACTTTCTAGGACCAACATACCTGGCAGCACAACCACAAGAAGGTTCTGACATCCCTCCTCTGAATACATCATTCTTGTCACCTGATGATACTCTTGTACTGGAATCTTCCTCCACAGTACCAGAATACTATAAAGTCTGCCAAGAGATCCTGAAAAGGATGTTTACATCTCTTGGTATTCAGATGGACCTGGTGGAGATGAATCCTCACAACATTATAGACATTTTGCACCTGGCTATTGCAGGGAAGGTAGCCCTTCCTGTAAATGAGGTGATAATGCAATCCATCATGTCACTGTGGCAAAACCTCTCATCTAATCTGTCAGTGGCTAAGTGCACAGAGTGCAAATACCAGGGTCCATCAGAGGTATTTGAGCAGTTGTATTCACACTCTTCATCAGACTTACTGGTAATGGCAATGGTGAATGAAAGTCACCAGCAAGGTTGAGCTAAGACTACTAACAAATAAAAGGAAATAAAAAAGTTAGACTATTTGGGGGAGAGATGTATTCAACTGCGGGACTACATCTCCTCACTGCCAACTAGCAAGCCCTCTTGGCCTGGTATGACTGTTCAAATTGTGAAGCAAAATCTCAGTTAGAAAATTATGGCCTCATAGCTTTAGGGAACAGTTCCAGTCTGTATTGATGGAAGATTGTCTAGTTTCTTGATCAGCTCTTCAGACATAAGTAACATATTTCAAAGAACAATAGTTACAAGAAGGTGAGGAACCATCTCTTAATGGCATATTCAACCTCGGAACAATCTGTGAATGGTAAAATTTTCAAAGATGCCTATGTTATTTAGGCTCCTTAAGTTCTACTGACTTTATAAATGACTTAGATAGCTTTGGAAAATGGGACATAGGCACTTTTGAAAATTTTACCCAAAACGTTTTAGAGCCTGGTCCAAAGCCCAGTGATGTTAATGGAAAAGCTCCCATAAATTTCAGTAGGCGTTGGATCAGGCCCTCAGATTGTCAATATCTGATCCTACACTCTTTGTGGTTAGAGTAGATAGACATTTACAATGGGAGATAGAAAAGCAAGCAGGATGGTATTTACTACTTCTATTACTGTTTTAAAAAGTTATGAGTAAATTTAATGTTTATGAAAGACTAGCAGCCTTAGCCAGACGTAGTTCAGCTACATGCTGTGCAACTTAATGAGCTGGATATCTGAGGATACAGTCGGCATGTGGATCCACAGTGGTACAGAGGCAACATAGTTCTTCTGGTTCCTGATGTAGATGGTGTGGCCAGAATCCTACCAGAAAATCCTCAGATGCCAGAAATGCTGCTGTGGGGGGCTTCGGCAGCTAGTATAGTTTAGGCAGCCGTAAGAGGCTGCTCCAAACCATGTCTGAGGCTGTTCCAGTCTGTGGCCAGCAGTAGGGTTGGGAACCCACAAATGGCTCCTTCGTGCCTCCCTGCCACCTCAGCTGAGCTCAGTGCTTATTAGGCACATCTGAGAATCTGACGCTTTGAATTTGCACCCCATTAAAATGAATGCCCCTAAAATGTTTCAGTGTTTGCAGAACAAAAATGACAACAGTGCTTTGATTTACAGAATAAAGGATGTCTTTGCTACTAAGAGGACTACACACACTTTTTTTTTTTTAAAGAAAAAGCTTTTAGATTCTAAACAGTACAGTGAAATGTAAACAGAAACCTCATATTTCACACATTTTCTGTGCTCATAGAGATCTATTTTTCTCTAAAATTACCATCTGCTAGTGACATCTTGCACCATGTATTGTTTTCTGATTATGCTAGTTATAAAATATTAGCTTTACATTTAGGGAAAAGCTTTATTCTAGGACATAGAAATATGTGTTGCCCTTATTTTAAATTATTTATATATTATAGATATGAAATTAAACTGCATGATGCATATCGTCTTCTGAAAAATCATCGCTATGCAATAGGAATGTTACTAGATAATAATTGTGTGTGATAAATGGGGGGGAAAAGTGGTCAGAGGAGTCCCTTATAAGTGCAGAGCCAGCCCCCAGAAGAGAAAAATGGTCCTCTAATTTTATAACATAAAACCAAGAGAAGCCTGTCTTACATGTGCCTATTGTCAGCCTGTCCATTTTCCATGTATGGAGTATTTCTTTTCCTCACTTTTCATCTGTCTGTCTTTATAGATGACACGTTTTCTCAGGGAGAGATTGTGTCTTCCTGTACGTTTGGAAATTTCTTCGAACATTTGGGGTGCTTTGATAATATAAATAGTAATGGCAGTTTCTCATACACAAAACGCAAACCCACCCTTTCCGTGTGAATTACTTTTATCTTAAACCAACAAAACAAAAAAGAATAAGAGAGAGAGAGAGAGAGAGAGCGCTCACAGCATGTATCATAGATTGGCAGCTGCTTCTGCAGACAACAGAGACCTAGAAAATTAATGGAGCAGTACATAGAAGCCAAAATCATAAATTACATATCTACATATACAACTCTTATGTTTAGGCCTATGTGTTTCCCTATGCTAGTATTATGTTCTATTTATTACAACAAAAATTAAATAAAACACCTAAACATAGGGATGTAAGGGATATGTATTACATCCCTATGTCTGGGTGTTTTGTTTAATTTGTATTGAAATAAATTGAACAATAACATAATAGGGAAGCAGTTGGACCTGAACATAGAAGGTGTGTATGTAGCTATATAACTATTTAAAAATGAAACTCAAATGATATTTCATCGGTTTTTTTAGATGTTCAATTTGCTTTGCCATTGTCTTGTATTTCATTTTGCTTTATAAAAATATGCTTGAAGTTCTGTCTGTTTGCTGGATTTGAACCCATTAACTTCAGCAGCTTGTAGGAGGTGGTGGCAGATTTTTGCTTTTTGCCCTTATATGGAGAAGACCACAGGGTGACATTTTGAGTTTTGTTCCAGGGTAGCAGAATGGGTAAATAAGCCTCTGTACCTGAGTGATACATCAGGGCCACTCTTTCTCCAAAAAAATTGTCTGGGCTTGAGAGCTTTACTTAAGATTGTGGTACCCTTCTCCCCACCCTTGTTTGCCTGATAGTGGCAGCTGTTTTGAGCTAGCCAAGCAGTTTTGCTATTGGCTCTGCTATCAGGATGTTATCCCAGTAATGACCTTGAATAAGACAACCCTATCAACTCCATAACTATCATTTCCTCTCTTACCCTTCCTGCCTTCAGATGACAGAAGGTAATGAGATGTTAAACTTGCTCCCCTACATAGTGAGGAAAAGTAAGGAAGTAAATAAAAAGAGTAGTATTATTCAAATATCCAAACTTACTCAATATCAGTTCACTATAGAAAATGGATCTGTGCAATTAAAGTACCCAGTAAAATGCTGGACACTCATTGTGCTGCATCTAATTTCCAATGAAATCTGGTTAGGATTTCATATTAGATTACATTTGGAATATATGGCTTTAGTAGTTGAAAAATCATTATAAAAAAGAAAACAATTATTTGTCTCAACTGTTTATTCTGCTCTTAGCTGTGAGGCAATGTGGTCTGCCTGCTAGAGGACTTGACTGAAACTGAGGAGACCTGAGTTCTATTTCCAGCTCTATTGCAAGCCTAGTGGGTAACCTTAGTCAGGTCACATCATATATCTGTGCCTCAATTTCCCCACCTCTACAATGGTGATGATACCTCCTTTGTAAAGCACTTTGAGATCTATGGATGAAGTGTGCTATAGAAGAGCTAAGTATTTTTAGACTATTATTATTAAACATTTTAGGAATCCTTAAGGCTTTTAGTTTTTATTTATATTTTTAATTCTAAGGGATCACAGAGAGAGAGTGCATGGAGGAGCACAATTGCATTCCCACATTATGGGAATGTTAGGGGAACAACGTGACTGTGTTTGTTGCATCAGTTTGTAGTTCCAAGTAGCTAACTGAGGATAGTGGATCCTTTGAACATCTTTCCCCCGATCCGTTAAGCTAAGGAAGTGCTGTGTCTGAGAAATCTGATATACAAGCAGCCTACATAAACCTGAAATTATTCTCTGAGATATGACAAGCTGATTTCTTCATTGCACTTTGACTCCATGGAGAATACAAGTATGTTGGATCTAGGGTTGACATAGATCTGAATATAGAGGAATTTAGGGTCACCCCAGTGCCATGGTCGGGTATTCATCTAGTGCAATTCAAGGTCATTCAACCTGGTTACAAGTTAGTAAAATAATCCTGGATGCTTGGGTTCATTGTTGAAGGCTCCTGGATCAATTTCTTCTTGAAGAATCTGTGAGCAAGTAAACCTACCATACAGCAATAAGGATGAGGAGCTATGATTACTGACTTGCCTTAGCTAGCGACATTCTCTCGATCAAGAGACTCATCCTTTTGTTTCTGACATTCATGCTTTCCACCAAAAACAGAAATGTGGAATAACAGTGAAGGAGGCTGGAGTTTCCTTGAAGGACTAGTCTTGAAGAGGACAGAAAACTCCACCAACCGTGGGTGTTGGCATACTCTAGCACTGTAGAGAGCAGATGAGAAATGATTTGTTTTGTTTGTCAAAATTGTTCATCCAAACCAGCTGTCTCCGGAAGGAGGCTGATCAGTTGAGTGCTGTGAGCCACTAGGAAGAACACCTTCCTAAAAACAACTCCTGCCTCCTCATCGGTTATTAGGGCAACCTTCTGTAGAGTTAGGCAGGAAAGCAATAAAAACATCTGCTATCCAGTTAATTTTGACAATATTTACTCATGATGTATGGAGGACCCTACACGAGGGCAGGTCCCTGACATGTGGATAAAGTTGATTGCCTGCCTGGGTTTATGAAAGTCAATGACAAAGTGGTCATTTATTAATGCCTTCCTGGGCAGCTGGGAGAATGAGTGCCATACCAGCAGAATGATGCTCAGGAAACCATTTCTTAACATTGAAGACTTAGCCAATTGGTGACCTGTCTCCAGTCTCCTTTTTTAGGGCAGCTGATTAAGAAGATTGTCTAAGCTGCTATAGGCCCTTTGGGTAACATGTGATTTTTTTTGAGAGAGAGAGATTTTCTAGATTTGCTTACTTTCTGTACAGTTCTCAGACTCCTCAGGGAATGGGCTATTAAAGGTAACACATCAATTTATTACTTTATTATTCATTATTTATTGATTTTTATTTAAAATGATTGTTTTGACTAAATGTTGACAGGTGTCATCTTTACTGAAAATAGGGTAAAGATGATGCTTTGATTATTGTATGTTAGCATTAGTCAACAGTGCAGCTTGCAATTATTACAGATTTCTATGCATAGAATAAGAGGTGACTTTCAGTGAAAGTTGGCAAAATCTGATTTATTTTCTCATTATCTGACATTTTGTTTATTTTATACTCTTTGCTTGTTTACATTTTGCAGGTATTAAGCTGATACAGGGAAAAATCTGTTGTTATATATATTAAATTACTACACAGTTACAATTTTAGGTATGAGGGCTGATGCAGAAGCAGAAGTTTAACTTTCATTAATTTTGTCTATTACAAGAGCCGAGGCGTAACTATAACTATTTTACAGGAAAACAAAACAGCTAAATTTCCCAGGTGGATAGGGGCTTGGGTCAGTCACTTTTCTATCATAAGAATATCCTGTACTTTCATGAATGACAAGAAGATGGTCATTGGAGCATGCACATTTGGTAGATTTAAGCTTCTCAAGGTGAAAATGATGAGCAAGTTCCAGAGCTAAGGAACTCTCAAGGAAAATGTCCCGCTAGAAGAGCCATCTGTTTTATTCTGAATGCAGGTGTAACGGTATGGCAAAGGGGGAGAGGCAGCCAGCCCAGGTTGGCAGGACCCAAGCCAGTTAGGGCTACATAGGTCAAAAGTAAAACCTTAAACTCAACCCAGACGCTAATAGACAGCCAGTACAAATCCTGAACCACTGTTGTAGTGAACTCCTGGGAAGATTCACCCTAAAGAGGCATCTATATTTTGCACTGGCTTCAGCTCTTGAATGGGGTTAAAGTGTAGCCTGATGCAGGTGTCCGGTAATTCTGCTGAGTTGTCTTGCCTTTCTTAAAGTGAATAAAGTACACGCTGGAGACTTTGCAGTGTGCTCAGTGTATGTACATGGAAACTTCTTCCTCTTTCCACAATAATTCTCTTAGTGGGGTTTTCATATATATTTAAGGTTACCCTTTTCTGTCACCTCTAGGGGTCCTTTCATTCTTATGTTGTTTCTTCTGCCCTGTTCTCCAAGGGCCAGTTTCTGCCTACCTCCAATGACTTCAGTGGGTCTATTCATGGAGAAATGTATTGCCCAGTGTGAGTAAGGATTGCAGAATCTGGCCTTAATCATCTAGCATATCTGAATATTCATTTAAGGTTGCCTTGACTTCAGTCACTCAGCATGTTTGTTTGCATCTTTTATTAATTCCTTGAAGGAGGTTTACATCCCAATTTTCACTGACTTTTATTTCAAACAATAATTCTCTAATGTATGCCTTTGTGGCAGGCACATTTCAATCTTTCGCCATTGTATGTTGTTTGCAGTTGGATTATTGGCCTATAGGGAGCTCTGCAATGAATCCCGCTGCTTCTCTTTAACATCTTGTAAAGAAATTCTTAATTTCAGAATTGCATTTCTGTGCAGGCATCTGGGATTTGGGAATCTCCAGACATTTGTTAGTTGGGTTATCAAAGTCTCCTGGGTTTCTAAGTCATTTTAAACTGGCATATGTATAGACTGTGGCAGTGGAGCTCCATTAGAGCTTGATCCTGCAAGGTACTGAACACTCTGGTCTAGATCCAAAAATACATGTGAGTAGTTTCTTTAAAGACTCTTAAAGCATGTGTTTAAGTGCCTTAATTGGGTCAGGATTAGAGTGTTCAGCACCTTTCAGGGTCAAGCCCTTCGTGGATAGTCATCTTGCCATATTGATTTATCTCGCCTTATGTGGAATGTAGTAGATTAAAAAATCCATTGGGTAGAGACAGGGAAAAAATGACAAAATTAGGAGAGAGACAGGCCCCTATTCCTTCAGCTTCTGGGTTTTACAGCCCTTTTTGGTTTGTTTCCCAGGTTGGAAGGATCAGGGAGACCACTGTTCCTGCCACTTTTGGACTTCAGCAGCCCAGCTAATGGGTTTTTACCAACAAATGTTACTTCTTAATAACTTCTTCTGTATGTCCACAAAGAAAAAAATCAAACAAATTTAGGCTATGTTCCGAATGCCCCTAAACAACAGGATAAAATAGGTATTCAGCACATAGTTTTCATTCAGTTGGAGATCTGTGAAATCCAGACCTGCTATGGATCACCAGTTCCCACTTGATGTGTTCCCCTACCATACTTTCTACTGTTAGTGTATCGCTCTCACTGAATCACTTTAGATCTTGGCTCCTGTTTATAGGGGTAGATTAAATCCCATTTATCTCGTATAATAGTGCATGGTTTTCTAAAGTCTGAAAAAAATTGTCGTATTATAATGTATGACAAAGCCAGGCAGTACCGCAAGCAAAACCAATTGATCATACCGCAAGCAAAACCAATTGATCATACCCTTATAAATTGGCTCCATGCTTCTGTTGTGGATATGATGTCATCAACAGAGTACATGTTGGACATTACACCAAGTGGGAGCTGGTCTTCAAGGGAAAAAAAAAAAAAAGAAAGATCTATTTTGAAATATAAATGACCCTCTCCATCTGGTTAGTTGAGGAACAGGATATCCAGCACATTAACAGTATACAATATATAGGACTAGATTCTGTGTTGCAGCCAACAGTCAGCACAGGAGGTACAGGTGAAGAGGAAAGGGAAATGTAGCTTTGAATTCCCT
Organism: Emys orbicularis; assembly: GCF_028017835.1. Lineage (NCBI taxonomy): Eukaryota > Metazoa > Chordata > Testudines > Emydidae > Emys > Emys orbicularis. Next base: position 18,828,910 of record NC_088687.1, read on the forward strand.
TACTGCAGCGCCTTAATGGTTGCCACATCAGTGTCTCCCAGCCCATAAAGGCTTTTGGCTGCTCCTCCTCCTACCTCTGGCATGCTCCCTACTCTGGGAGTTATGAAGAGGGGACAACATAAGGCCACATATGCTGCATAGGGCTGGTCCTGCATCAGGCGAATTCTCCTCTTGGCTATTATGGCTACTTTACAGCCCCTGTGTGTTCCTGGGACAACACACGGGCCAGAATTTGGTCCATTTTTAAGGTCACTTTTGAAGAGAGTGCTAGAATCATAGGCTAGCTTTAATGGGAAGCAGGTCTAAAGTGAAGTCACCTATAGCAGTTGGCAACTCCAGTTATTATAAATCCTGATAAAAGATTCAGAAAGTCTGTATTAGTTGCTATTGTCCACAATGTGAAATCTTTGCTTACTTCATCATAAGTAAAATGGGGGGGGGGGGGGGAGAGGAACCCAAACTACCAAAGAGTAACTTTTTAATATGATGTAAAATATTTGTCAAGGAGATTATATGTGTTTCAAGTCAATCTAAAACATTTTTGACAACTCTAAAATTGTATTCACTACAAGGGTAGAAAATGGTATTATACAAAATTATAGTTGTACTGTGAGTCATTTTGTTTCATTGTAAATGAAATTCAGTATACAGTATAGCCTTCTGAACTGTATTTTCCAGTCAAGTTATTTTTAAGGATTAAATTAAATTCATTGCAGGGTACATGCATTCACAGATTGCAACAGTTCTTATCTGTTTGAAATACACTGTGAAAAAAGTCGTGGTATAAGAAAAAGTTCAAAAGACAGTTTTCTACCTCATTGCTCCTTTTCATAACAGTTCTCATACTTCAACTGCAAAATTTTACTTGAATACAAATTGAAGTGAACCTATGTCAGAAAGGAAATAACAAAATCATACAGGGGAACTATGCTGTGCTCTTTGCAAGTGGGGGTATATGTTGTACCATTACGTTACTTAGAGATCAGGCAGAAGGTTCTGGTGTTTGAGTAATAGGTACATTTAAAGTGCTATGAATGCATAGTGGTTTATCTCCATAAATCTTTTCCGGTATGAGAGCTTTACATGCTTTTTAAGTAGCAGCCTCAGAAATGACCACATAGCTCACCCTTCAGAGGACAATAGCAACAGATAAGGAGTCCTATTAGGTTCTGGGAAGGTGGGTGGGCACAAGCCTGCCCACGGCTAAGGGACCCTCCCCCAGCCTATGGGGAGGATCCAAAGAGCCTGGAAACTCAAGTAATTACAGGGGACAGTGGAAACAAATAACAAGGATGGGTGTGAAGTTCAAAGGGTCAAAAATAGCGGACCCGAAGGCAGAGAACCCTGGAGACCACCCATTGCTCCTCAAAGGGAGCCAGTGGACATCACCCAGAGGAACTCTGCCTGGATGCGTGAACGGAGGGAGGATTGGAAGTAGGCCCCACAGTCACAGAGAACCCCCTCAGCCAACATCCTCTCCCTGGTGTTCTAGATGGCCACTTTGGCCATCACTAGGAGGAAGTTGATGAGGAGGTCCCGTGACTTTGTGGGGCCATGGGTAGGGTGTGCATATATAGGAAGGTGCGGGGGAGAAGTGCAGCCAAAAATGTAAAAGGAGGTCCAGAAGGAGCCGGAAAAGGGGCTGCAACCTGGTGCCCTCAAGGTAAACATGCACTAGCGTCTTCCTCACGCCACAGAAGGGACAGGCTTCGGGGGCAGGAGTGAACTGGGTCAAATACATGCATGTGCTCATGGCTCCATGGAGGAGCCACCAGCTGATATCCCTGGTGGGCCGCACGACTAGGGTGGAATATAGGTTGGCCCACCAGGGTTCCTCACCTTCGACAGATGATATTAGGTCCTGCCATTTGGTATTGGGGCGGGACATGAGAGTGAGGAAATGGAGAATATGGAGCACGAGCATGTACAGATGTGCCTTTGGGCAGGGATCAGGGTGTTGAGCTGGTGCCAGAGCATGGACAGATAAGGGGTGTTGGGGTGAAAAACATGTCTGTCTGTTCTGTCCTGGAGCCAAACAAAGGAAGCCATAAATGCTAAGCATTTATCACCCCGTCAGTACTAAGGGAAATAGAGATGAATGGAAATGCAGCTGCAAGGCTATCAGCGAAACTGAAATAGCAAACTTCTGCTTCCCCTCGTAATGCGGACTCTGCTCTCCAGAGCCAGATTGGATTCTTAAGTTAAAGTTTAGGTTAGTGATGTTAAGGGGGAGCTGTTTTAAAGCTCCCAAATTAGTTTCTTAGGAATTTAAGAGGCTTGTGTGGTACTTCTTGAGTGGCTGAAGGCACAAGACCTTGAGAAGCCCTCAGAGTTTGCACCACTAATCTACTAATGCAAATCCTGAAGTATCTTATTGCTGTGATAGAGCCAAGGAGTACCATAGTAAACCACCTGGCATCCCTCAGTATTCCCCTTCTGATCTGGAAATGGAGAGCAGATTTGTGAATAATCCTTGACATGATGCTCTGAAGGTACTGAAAATCAGCCTTTTTTTTTAATCTTGGCCAAGTTTCTGGAAACATAGCGGTTCATTAAAACTTATTTGCTTCCATATACCTTTCACTGAAGCTGGACAATTTTATGAACAGTCTGGATGTCAATGAAAATTTCACAAAGCCTTTTGTTATTGATTTTGAGTTTTGAGCTTTTTGGTTACTTGGTGAAAATCATATGGTAGAAATCACGTATTTCCTTTCATTCCTTTTTTGGCACATTCTCACCATATGCCACCCCTTTAAAGCGCCAATTTCTTGTTTGTCCGACTCTAACCAGCATTAACTTAGTATCTTCTAGTGTTCTTTCAGTTCTCTCAGCTTATGGGAGACTTTGCTATTGCTAAATATTCCTTTTTACACTTTATCATTGTAGTTTTATAAAGGAAATCAGTGTGGTGTTCTGTCCCATTTAGTGGCACTGAGACCACTTAGAGAGAGAGAAAATGAATCTGCTCTACAGCCCTAGCTAAGAACCTTTTAGCTCATCTGGTAGAGGCTCATGTACTAAGCTACAGAGGTCCCCGGTTCGATCCTGCCCACCGACGACTGGGGTCTGTCAGCATTATGCATATTCCTGGCAGAGATCCCCAACTTACTAGGTTAGTAGGACTATTCTGTGGACACTCCTCAGTTATTACTGCCTGAAGAATTCTTATCTTTCCAGTACTTTAGACTTCTAAACCTAATTTTATTTTAGCTTGTTTTACAATGGGAAAAAATCACAGGAATACTGGTCTGAGAGATGCCCTTAGGCTCCCTAGTTCTGTCTGGAACTCCTTGTAAGTATCACAGACAAAGAACAAATCTGAAAAGAAAAAGACACATCTGTGGATAGCTTTGATGTTCTCATGATTCTTCTTATCATTGTAAATATTTTTTGCAGCTTCAATGACTGGTGACAATAGTAGTGCACCTTTTTTTCTCCACAAACAACCAGCTAGAAAGATGCTACCTGATAGCTCATTGTAGACTTGAGCGTCTCCAGGACATCCAGACGCCTTGTCTGTGTCTACCTTCCTCCATGTTCTGTTCCAGAAAAGTTAATTTTATCATTTAATTCTTCTCAAACATAAGCTAAGCTTCTAATTTAGCTGTATCTAGCAGACTGTATCCCTCAGATGTTTTGGAAAGGTTGTCTGAAGTTTGGCTCATAGGGTTTCTTCATCTCTGAATTCAATGGAAGGCTGCTTTCCTCCTGTGAAAACTGTCTTTCATTTGGTGAACAATTCCAAACAAAACTTAAATACATTTTGCTTTTCCTTAAATTGATGAAAATGTGTTGTATAGAAGCATTAGGGGATACTTCCTGTGGTTTGCCAGTGATGCAAAATCTTTAAATTTAAAGCTTCAAACTCTGGAATAGCCTATGAGCAGAGCTGCAAACTCTGAAAAGAGTCTTAATACATTCTTACTTCTTACAATATTCACTTCCTTTACCTGCTGTTGGGGTGCCTCAGTATTGTAGCAGTTCAGTCATTTAGGTACAGATTCTCACATGCTTAAATATGTGTAAAAATTACAAGTGCAAAATATTTGAATATATAATAATTGCCCTGTGATTTCTTTTGGATCAATGCTTTATGAGATAAGAACAAACATCATAGCCTTTGCAATCTCACTTTTCTTACCTATGCTTTTGGTGCCTATATTTCTCATGTTGGCAAGTCATTGCACCTAGCTGTTTTGTAGGAGACGTATAGTTTCAGAAATAGCCTTCTAATTTCCCTTAAATGAATTAGTTTTTACTTTTCTACAGAACTTTACTTCTTTTCCATGCTGTTGTATTGGCAATATGTGTTCTAACTTTTTGAGACGTGCATCTTAAATATAAATGCAAGATATCTTGATTTGTATACAAGTGGAGACATGCTACAGTACAGTGCAGACAGTATAAACAATAGGCCAAATTCATGTGTGATAGAAGTACCTTAAAGTCAATGTAGTTAATTCATGCATGAGTTTGGCAGGTTGGCAAAATATAAATTCAGATTTAACAGCTTAGTAGTTCTTCGAGTGATGGCTCCTATGTATACTCTACTTGAGGTATGCATGAACTCCATGCGCCTGAGACTGGGAAGATTTTTCATTAATCTACACTTGCACCTTATCCCTCCTTGTGCTTCAAACCAAGGGCATAAGGAGTAGTGTGGACCAAATGCCTCTCCAGTTTTTTCTGTGGTCCGTGGTCTAAGCTGGAACTTCTTCAGTGTCTGCAGCTTTAGCTAACATTTTTTGTTTTCTGTGTAAATAGTTCAGCTTTGAGATAAGTTTATTCATTAGCTAGAGTTAGTTTTAGAAACTCAGGCTCTGGAGCCCCCCCTCTCCCCTTGCCTCCCCCTATGGGATGCCTAGTATGTCTAATCTCAGGATTTAAGATCTGCCTGGTCTGCTCCCAGGCCTTCCTGGTCAGTGACAGTCATGACACTTGCCTGTGTTGACTTGGGGAAGCATGCATCTCCTACGGGTGTAATATCTGTCGGTCCTTTCTTCACTGAACCCATCAATCCTGTGAGTTCAGACTCAGAAGATTCGTGATGGATTGTTTGACGAGGTCACAGTCTGATCCTGGCCTGTCAGACCGCTCTGTACACTGGGCAGAGGCACCAAGAAATGTTCCCTTAAGCATGGTTTACTCTGGCTCTGGGACTTCTGGGAGTGGAGGTAAGGACTCCAACAAATAGGATAGGCACGAGGAGGATATGTGTAAACACTTCCACAAAAGCAAACATAAAAATCCCCCTCTAACTCCTCATCAAAGAAGAGGAATTCTTCCCTGATCCCTTCTAACTCAGGTGTGAGACCCCCACTCCCAGGTACAGGTGTGCCTGGAGCTCAGCACTGAGAACTAAGAGTACTCTAAAACCATCGACTGCTGATGGAGCAGGACCCTACTTGGCACCAACATAAGAGAGAAGTGAATGGATGCCTCCTACACTGATGATGATAACTCGCTTGGGGAAGGAGTCATTGGTACTGAGAACCACCACCCATCCAAAGCTGGCATTGCCAGCACCATCAAGGGCCAGAAGCCCTGTTCACCCACCAGCAACAAAGAGTAGATACAGAATTGCTATGGATACTCAGAATTGCTGGTGCTGTCAGATCTGAACCTAAGCCAAGAGGTCTCTACTCCATCAGTTTGGCATTCTCCAGCACCGTTGATCACCTGAGGCATAGCAAGACCATCTCCAGTACCAGCAGCCCCTCCTTCCCCGGAGCGCTGGTAGGACAGGTGGCATTTGCCACAGCCTCCCCAGCCCTGGAGCGCCGGGAGGGCGGGCGGCACAGCCCCAGCCTGAGCCGGGGCCACCACACAGGGGGACTGGAGCTGCAGTGTTGGTGGGAAGGGGGGAGCCTGGGGGTGTAGCGTAGGCAGGGCCATGCCTAGCTGTTTATATTTCTAACAGTCTATTGAGCCAAACTCATCTCTGATGTAGCTCCATTGACTCTTGATGAGGTGCACCTTGGACAAATATGGTTCATTATGTCTTATGTAGTAACCAATTAGAAAATTAACCATACCTCCACAAGTAGAAAATGGGAAATGTTGAATGTCAGACTGGTTCAGCTATAGGTTAGTAATAAAGGAGTTGCAGTTCCAAATTAAATCATTGGTCCATCAAGTCAGTTACCATTCAAGCCTTCTGTTAATAAGCTACTTCTGAGACTAAATAATCAAGATTTTGCAATGTCTTGCCATATCCAAGTACATCTGTAATGATCTTTGATGTAACTTCTTTGGAGATTTTAATTCTTAACCATATCTTGCCATTTCAATGACTTATTGTTGAATTGATGCCACTATAACATATTATGTATTATTTTGCATCAAGTTTTTAATGCACCAAAGTATACTAGTTGCTCTATAAAACTGCTGCTAATACCTGGGCAGATATCTTCACTGAGATATCGATGATGATTTCAAAGACATTTTCCTCACAGCTCATCATTACGTATGAGAAGTTTTGACTGTTGTTTATCCATGTAATAATACCTTACTTATCCAAAGATACATTTAATCAGCTTTCATGATTTATCCTGATTGTCTAATGATCCCATATAGTTCTTGCAACCCAAAACAATTTTGTATCATCATCAAACTTATACCATCTCATTATCTGTTTACTTCTTTAAATCATTAATATGTCAAATAACACTGTTTCCAGCACCAATCTTGGGGCAACCCATTGTTAATCTCTATTATGAGGAGCAGCCATATGCTCTTACTCTTTGTTTTCTATCACACACCCCATTTTTAAATCCATGAGGTGACTTTTCTCTTGCCCAATGGTTATTTATTTTCCTTAATTCCATATCACTCTAGAAAATGCGTGTGTGTGTGTGTGTGTCTGAGGTCTGATGATTCATCTATTTGAACATCTAGCAAAATGTTGTTACACGTTAATTTTTTTCTTTCAGTGGAAAGAGATGTGTTGTATTTTTTTCCAGGCAAACATTTATTACATATTGCTGTAACTTTGTAATCCTCATTTATTTCTCCTTCTACAAAACATTTTTTTAATCTAATATCAGGAAGCTCAGAGCAGATTCAGAGCTCTTGAAAGGCATGATTTATGTTTATAAAAACATATTTTGCGGAAGATTATCCTTTCTGTAGGGAATAAAAAGAAAAATAAATTAGCAAGAATTTTCTCAAAACTTACAGAAGTTATGCATGAAAAACTTCTGATACATTTTCCTTTTTGTTGTTTAGCAATGCTATTTACAACAATAAGAAAAAAAGATTACTCTCTCACACAAAGGTTGTTTTTGCTGCTTTGGTAGTATATTCATAACTGATTACATGAAATGACAGAATAAAAAGCACAATTCCCCTATCCTATGGTTTTCTATGCTTTTTCTTTAATAAGATTTATGATAGATACGCTATCAGTTGAGTAATTACAGTTCCTTTCTGAAGTATATAGTAAAATGCAGCTGCAAGCATCCAGAAAAAACAAATTCAATATTTAATTTTGAAAAAAATGTACATTATGGAAACAGAATGGCTTTCAGTCAGTCAGTGATAAAATATCTGAACAGAATGAAGTTGTTGACATACTTTTTGCAAAATATGATTCTAATGACTTGTCTGCCTAAAATGAAATGTAATCTAATGTGTAGGTTGTAGTTTTTAAATATGCAAATAAGGCAGTATACAGTACATGTAGCATATTTTAGGAATGCCAGAACAAAAGGGGTTTATTTATTTGGAGAGCGCCATAGACTTTTCACTTATGAATACTGAGATCTGTTAGAAGTGTGACTGGTAAATTGTTAAATACTTATCTTTTAGAAGCCTAATCGGATAGAGCCTTAGGTTAGAGTTCTAAATCAAACCCACTATTCAGGACTTATGCCGGAAGCTCCTTTCCGTTTAACTAATGAATTCTCTTACTGCATAAATCACTTTCTTTTATATTTGATTTCTACCGCTTGTGACCCTATGGTTACACATTTAGGACTCAATCTTGCAAACACCACTGAATATAGTTCTTACTAATTTACGTAGTCCTATTGAGATCAGCAGGTTATAATATGGGTAGAAGCACTCTGAGTGAGATTTTCAAAACCACTCTGCATTGACATACCTCTGTTCCTATTTAAGGCATTGCTCTCAGTGGGAGGTGTTAAGGAACATCATAAAGGAATATCACCAAGATGGCACAACAAACCAAACAATGAACCCGAGACCACAGCAAGATCTGTGGCCACCGTGATGACAATGTGGAGAGCATCGTGGCTCCAAGTATCAGCAGTCCTGAGAAAGGTACAGGTCATGATTGAGGACTTGCCCTTCAAGGGCATGAAGCCTTTGAGTGAGTGGACAAATATGGCTCTGTACTCATTAATAGACTCAAAGGCCACTGTGCACTCCCTGTGGATTTCCCTTCCAGACCTGTACTGCATAGACATAATATCACAGAACCCAGATCAGCTCTTGAACCCAGACCCACTATCGTTTTATCTGACAGCTTGGATGTTGGTTAGTTGGGCACTACTGAAAGAGACTGGTTCAAAAAATTCTCATAGAGAGGAAGACTTATTCCTCAACAGGGAAAAGATTGTCCGGATGGGCACCCCAGAACAATTGAGACTTATGGAAGCACCAATACCAAAGATCTTAAAAACAGGCGGGACTAGCATTGAACTCTCTCAAGATCCACCTATGAGCACACTCCATTAGTTACACTCAATCTTCTTACACCCACAATTCCTTAAAGGCTCTTTTCATAGTTAGAGACCTGGCTCCCTCCTGGAACCTCAGGGTCATTCTCCTGAAGCTCATGAAGTGTCCCTTTGAACCCACTGTCAGAATGCTCCATGCACCACTTTACCCTTAAATCAGTCTTTCTGGCCATCATCTCACCTCAGAGAGTCAAGTACTCCAGGTTCTTATGGCTGGACAGCCTTATATAGTATTTCATGGGGCAAGTTGGTGCTTACACAGTACCCCAAATTCACACCCAAGGTGGTCTCAGACTTTCACCTAAATCATTCGATTACCTTGCTAGTCTTCCCAAAGGCACACTCAATACTGAGAGAGAAGAAACACACCTTTTTACGTATCCAGAGCTTTATCTTAATAGGAAAAAGTCCTTTTGGCCATCTGTCCGTCTTTTTATGACCATTTCTGGTCCATCCAGACAGCAAGCCATTTCTTTGCAGAGGATTTCCAAGTGGATCACACAGTACACTTCCACCTGCTATCAGCTTCCCACCTCTCTCTTTGAATATGCTCCACCAGAGCACAGGCTGCAGCAATCTGCTTTAGAAATGATCTGATCTTGGAGGGTATAAAGCTGCTCCGTCCTTTATGCTCTCACAAGGGAATCCAAGTAAGCACAGGGCACATGCATTGCCCAGATGGACACTGCTGCTCACAAATTCCCATGAGATGCATTCACAACTAGAGTGGGATCCACACGGTCTACAACATCTTGAACCAAAGTTCTTTTATGGTAAGTAACTGTTTTTTCAAAAGCCTTTCCACTTAAAATGGATATATTAATACCTTAACGTATATCTTTTTAAAAGGCAACAGGCCAGAGAAACCAGCATATTTCTGGAATAGGAACTCCTATGGGAAAGATTTTTTTCCCCTTAAGGCTATATGCAGTTACAGTAACCTTCATTTTAGGGGCCTAATTGTATGAGGTGCTGAGCACTTCACATGTGGTGCTGAGCTCCTCCAACTCCTTTTGACATCAGTAACAGATATATAACAAAAAAGAGGAAAAAATGGATTCAAAGGATTAATCTTGTGTGAAAGAAAATCTGTTTTCAAGTAGTTAATGAAATTAATCATGTGAATAAAGTTGCTCACATGCAGGGTTGACCTCTTATTTTTGTAGTAAAATTGGCAAATTGTGATTAACAGCTAAGTAACATGTAAAAAGTCTTTTTCACATTGTGCATGCTATTGTATTAGTAATTATTCCATCAAATTGTTTTATTTGATTTACTAAAATTCTGTGATCAAATAGTAATCCTAATATGACAGATGTAGTCAAAGAATATTTAGGAAGAAATATTTTCTCAAAAAATGTGTAGGTTAAATGGCAGACGATGGCACAGAATATCTATCATTGCTTATTTTTCATTTTCTCTCCTTGACTGTTCTCTCCTTTGATTTCATCCTTACTAGGGACTCTTTAATGCATACTTATGAGCACTATAACCCACTTTCTTCCAGTGTTATCTCCATTCTTGAATCCTTAGTCTTAGTCTGTGATGACTCCTAAGCACACCCAAGATCATACTCTTGGTTATATTCTATTCTGTTCAGGTTCTGAGTACCTGTTATTAGCAATGTCCCTTTTCTATTCACATACACCACCCACCCTTGTTATGTTAATGAATTCCCTCTGTCACTTATTTTCCTCATAACGTTACTGTGATAAATGAAGCTTCCTTTTTTGGACACCCAGCCAGAAGTTAGCTATAAAATCTCTCTTGGTAGCTGTTCTCTACTTGCTTTACCTATAAAGGGTTAAAAAGCCCATAGGTAAAAAGAAGAGAGTGGGCACAAAGAGCCAATGGGAGGGCTAGAACTTTTTTAAATTGGGAAAAAATCTTTCCCTTTGTATGTTTTGTTGTTGTTCTCCGGAGAGAGGAGATGCAGAGCAGGAATCTTTAAGCCAGGTATGAAAAACCATCAGATCATACCTAGAGATTGCTTATCTGAAGTGGGTTGTAGCCCACGAAAGCTTATGCTCTAATAAATTTGTTAGTCTCCAAGGTGCCACAAGTACTCCTGTTCTTTTTGCGGATACAGACTAACACGGCTGCTACTCTGAAACCCAGATATGTAAGTAAGTCAGGGAAGGTCTAGGAAGACGCAATTAGGGTTATTTCTTTTATTTCTTATTGGCTTGTGGACTCCGCTGCGCTAACCCCAGGTGCTTTTGTTTTGCTTGTAACCTTTAAGCTGAACCTCAAGAGAGCTATCTTGATGCTAAATTTTTGTAATTGTTTTTTTTTTTTTTTTGATCTAGCAAAAAGCCTACGTTCCAGATGTATTTTCTTTCTTTCTTTCAATAAAATTAACCTTTTTTAAGAACAGGATTGGATTTTTGTGACCCTAAGAGGTTCGTGCATATGTTGTTTAATTAGCTGGTGGCAACAGCTGATCTTCTTTGTTTTTCTTTTTCAGCTCTTCCCTGGAGGGGGGAGGGCTGAAAGGACTTGAGGGTACCCCACAGGAAGGAATTCCCAAGTGCGCCTTTCTGGGTTCTCAAAAGAGTATTTTTTGCATTTGGGTGGTGACTGCATCTACCCATCCAAGGTCGAGAGAAGCTGTAACCTTGGGAGTTTAATGCAAGCCTGGAGTGGCCAGTATTAATTTTTAAAATCCTTGTAGGCTCCCACCTTCTGCACTCGAAGTGCCAGAATGTGGAATCAGCCCTTGACAGTTCCCTTCTTCAATGTGGTCCGAAGCACATTCACCCCATAAAACTCTCCAGATTGATATGCTTTTTTGCTTCCCCATTTGCTAACAACCTTCTCACTCCCCAAAAGAAAAAGTCCTTGTATTTGATATCTACACCCTCTGCCCTGAGCTGTTTTTTCCTCACCAGAAAACACTCTTTTGTCACGCAAGCTTCCCATAGTACATGGATGAACTATAGACCATTAAAGGCACAAGTTATCTTGAAAAATAATAAATGGCACATGTTCCATCGCCATTCCCAGTGCATGAAGCCCTCAATGTTCTAAGGCTTTTTATCAACACTTTCTTCCTTTCCAACAGTGCTGGCAATCTTTGGGTTTTTTTCCTCAGATCCACCTCCTTTATGATACTTAGCATTTTTTTCTTTTCAGAGTGAATTGAAACATTCAATTAATTATTTAGAAAATCATCTCCTTTTCACCCTCTTCTCAGCTCTCCTGGTTCTTATCCTCTCTAACATTATTCTCTCTTTCTGGCTGTTGCCCCATGTCATTAGATTTAGTTTCTGACCCTCTGCACTTTCTACTTCTACCTTGATAGTGCTAATTCTTGTTATTTACCGTATATACTCGTTATAAGCTGAATATGGTAAAAAAGTGACGCATCAAAGAGCGGGGGTCGGCTTATAAACGGGTCTTCACCAAAATTTGATGATTTTAAACTCTATGGACTCATTGAATATCTAATACATTGTCGTTTTGTTTACCTGGAGTGTCTGCAGGCATGGAGCCCCTCAGCTCCCTGTGGCCGCGGTTCGCCGTTCCCAGCCAATGGGAGCTGCGGGAAGTGGCACCACTTCCCGCAGCTCCCATTGGCTGGGAACGGCGAACCGTGGCCACGGACCTGAGAGGCTCCATGCCTGCAGACACTCCAGGTAAACAAAACGTCCCAACCCGCCAGCGGCTTACCCTGACAGGCCGGGAGCCAAAGTTTGCCGACCCATTTATTGATGTCAATACTGCAGCCTTTTAAAGTTCCAAAGCCTTTGTTTAGTGGACTAGATTGGCTTGAAAGGAATACTAAAAGAGCAGTGCTTCAGAGCTGCATGACATTTGACCCATGCATTTCACAAAATGCTATGCCTTACAAGCCAATCAGAAAAATACAATGAACGATAGTACTATAGCACTGGTGTCAGTCCGCTACGGTGTAATTTGATCTCTTCAATCATTTCTACCAATGGACCTCTCGAGCCAATATGAAAATATAATGTGCAGAATCGATGGAATCTCTAATAAAATTGAAATAGCCTGTTATCCCCATAGACATGCCAATCTACAGGGCTGCTTTGAAATAAAAAAAGAACAATAATAATTTGACAGTGATAAAGCAGGTGACATTCCTATATAAAGTTCTACAAAATCTATAACTACAATAATAATAATCTATTTTCGTACTAGTATTTAAAATGAACACTGGTAAAATCAAAAGAAAAAGGTTTGCTTATCATGCAGCGTTCAAACTTAAAGTTGTTGAATATGCAGAAGCAAACAATAATTGCGCTGCTGCTCATGAATTCTGTGTCAATGAGAAGCAAGTAAGAGAATGGTGAAAAAATAAAACACTAAAAGACATGCCAAGAAGCAAGAAAAAATGTCCAATGAGGTGCGCTTCATTTCCTGAGCTGGAGAAAGATCTCAATAATTGGGTTGTTGAATGTCAACAAAATGGGTACATTGTCACTAGAACTAGAATTCGTCTGCATGCACTGAAAATGTCTAAAGACGACAAATACAAGTCAGTAAAGCCATCAACGTTTGTCGCATCAGTGGGTTGGTGTACTCGCTTCATGAACCATTATGGTCTCTGTCTTCATCAGCTAACAAAGTGCAAAAGCTGCCGAGAGATCTGGAAGATAAAAACCGAATCCCATTGGCTAGGAACGGCAAACTGCGACCACTGGGAGCTGAGGGGCTCCATGCCTGTGAACGCTCCAGGTAAACAAAATGTCCAGACCCGCTAGCGGCTTACCCTAATGGGCCAGGAGCCAAAGTTTGCCAACTCCTGAAATATAGGGTCAGCTTATGAAAGGGTCATACAGTTTTTGTTATTTTTACCTATCCATCTTGGGGAGCTCGGGCTAATGAACGAGTATATACAGTATGTTATTTTGTTATCTAATTATATCTAATCTTAACTGGCATTTTTATGTTCATAATACTCAAATATATAAACTTTTGACATCTCAGTTTCCTCCTTCCTGTACATTTACTTTTCCTTTCTTGACTAAGTAAACATATGGGGCCTCATTCTCCACTGTGTTACTGTAGTTTTATGTCACGGTGTCTCCGTTGTCCAGTGGCATTCCATCAGTGTAGAACTGGTGGAAAGTAGAGGAGAATCAGTCTCTCTTGGTTTTGTCTCAGTTAAATATCTCAAAACTAGAAGTGATTCTCTTAGACAAAGGGATCACTCTCAAACACAGTTCTGTCACTTCTGTCATCTCCCTTAACTCAGGGCTAGTCTACACTACCCGCCCAGATCGGTGGGTAGAAATCAATCTCTCGGGGATCGATTTATCGCGTCTCATCTAGATGGATAAATCAATCCCCGAATCGACGCGCATACTTCCACCTCGTCAGGAGGAGTAAGTGCTGTCGACGGGGGAGCCACGGTGGTCGATTTGCCGCCGTCCTCACAGCGGGGTAAGTCGAATAGGATACGTCGAATTCAGCTATGCTATTCGCGTAGCTGAATTTGTGTATCTTAAATCGATTCCCCCCCCCCCCGTGTAGACCTAGCCTCAGACCTTATATTAACTTCCTCTGTGCATAACCTTCGTGTCATGTTTGACACTGAACTCTCCTCAAACTCTTTTTGTTTGGAAATCTGCCTATTGTTACTTTTGTGATACTGCCCATGTAAGAAACTGCCTTGCCTCTACCCCTGTTGAAATCCTCATTTGTGCTTAATCTTTTAAAATTGCAACTCTTGACTCTGTAGGGCTTCCCCAAATCCCCACTTTCCAGACTCCAGCGTGTACCGAAAGCTAATGACTGAGTTTTTCACATGGATAAAGGAAGGCAACCACATCGTCCCCAGTATAAAAGAACTCCACCAGACATCATTTCATTTCAGGATCCTGTTCAGAATTGCCCTCCTTTTCCAGCCTGTTTCACTGACTTTGGACCTTATTCTTCTCTCATTTAAACATTTATAAATCCATGGGCATCAGCGGAGTTATACCAGCGTAAACTTTGTGAGATCAGAAACAGATCCCTTGTCTGTCTACTACCATCTGCACTGCTTCTGCATATCTTGAACTGGCTTTCTTCCCGTCACTCCATACAGCCTTGGTATGTGGGTGCCACTCCACTGCAGCCTGTGAAGCCTAGAATAGCCTTCCTGTCATAGCTTTGTGTCATCTGCAAATTTGATCAGTATGCTCTTTATTCCTACTTCCAGACCATTAATAAAGATATTAAATAAGACCAGACCCAGAACAGATCCCTGTCCACCTAATTCACTCTCCATCTCATTAAAAATTGCAGCTGAAAACATTGTTTTTCACCTTGTCCTATACCTCTTGTATTCTCTCTCTGTTATTATTATTTAACTTTGTAATTGCATCATTTAAAATAACTCTGAAAAGCTTTTTTAATAAAGAAACTATACTAAAGAAAAGTATTGTATTTGTTTATTATATAATATAATATATGTTTATTAATATATTACAGAATCCTTTGGCTTGAAAATTCTGTATTGCTACAGGTAGATAACACTGTCTGTGGATAGTTGGCTTTTACATGCTATTACTTATGCTTGCTTACATTAATGATGGAATCATTTCAAAGTCAGTGCTAGAAGTAACATCAAAATACATTTGCATTGTTAGATCAAATAAGGACATCATTGAAAGTGCAGTTTTACTTCCCACAATCAAAAGATTACTGCAGGGAGGTTCAATATTGTCTGTAGTCTGAACAAAACAAGATGGCATTCTTTCTGAGAAGAATTTAAATGTGAGATCAAAGCTAGTGAAACAAAGAATACAAGGATGTATATAAGTGATTTTTTCTTTTTTTGATAGAAATAACATTGGAGTTATGGAATATATTAAAAAGAAAAGTAATAGACCGAGTTATCAAAATGTGGATTTATAATGTATTGAAAGTGTGAATAATCTTTCTGAAGGCAGAAGAAATAGTTCACTTTCTGAAAACTGGAAAAAGATGTATGTTGTATAGGCATTAGAGATAGAAGAACTCTAAGAAATTTTGGTTTTGCAAAACTAAAAAACTTTAGACAAGTTCTTAAGATCTTGCAATACTTTTTCAACTTTTTAATTTTTTTCATAAATATTTAATATTATGTGCCTTCTGATATCATGGATAGTTTCATGTTGGGTCTCTGCATCTATTGCCTTTAATTTGCAAAGGATATTTAGAATGCAATTACATATTTGATACGCTTATTGGGAGTAGTAATATGATGTAATTGGCTCATTGGGATTTGATGACTAAAGCTACAATACAGTTACACATGGGAAACATCTATGGATACTGCAAAACTTACAGTACATTATCACTGTAAATGTATGTTATTGTGGTTATGTGAAATATGGAAAAATCTGTGGAATGAGGGAGATTGCCAGCTTTTAAAAGGACACTATAGAGCAATTCTTTATTCTTTCCCCCCCTAAATTATTATGATTCATAGATTTTGAAGGCCAAAAGGGACCAACTGTGACTACCTAGTCTGCTCCCCTATATTAAACAGGCCCTAGGATTTCCCTGAACTAATTACTGCTTCAGTTCCTATAACTGGTTGAACTCTAGAGCATATTTTATAGAAAAACATGCAATGCTGATTTTAAAATTGCCAGTGATAGAGAATCCACCACAACCTTTGTAAATTGTTCTGATGGTTAATTATCCCTCAAGTTTTTTAAAAAATGCACTGTATTACTAGTCTGAATTTGTCTAGCTTCAACTTTCAGCCTTTGGATCTTGGTATACCTTTGTCTGCTAGATTTAAAAGCCCTCTATTATCAAATTTCTATTTTCTGTGTGGGTATTTATAGGTTGTAATCAAATCACCACTTAATCTTGTCTCTTTTATAAACTAAATAAATTGAGTTCTGTAGCGATGTGGGACTCACCCCTGCAGCCCCTCCTGCTGGTCATCTCTGAGAATTACCTCTCCAGCCATTGAAGCGCCCTCTGCAGGCCGGTGTCCTGCTACTGCTTGGCCCCCGTGTCCCTTCTGGATCCAGTGCCCTGTTGTCTGGGGTGTTGCCCCCTGGCAGTAACCCCTCACAACTCTGGGTCTCCCCCTCCCAGGGGAACCCCCACCCACTATCCCCACTTCACCTCAGTCTTGGCTACTGCCCAGTCTCCATCTAGCCCCCATTCACTGGGGCAGACTGCAGTAGAAGCCACTCATCACAGGCAAAGGGGTTTGGACCTGCTGCCTCTGGCTACCCGTGGGCTGCCCCCTGCAACCCAGTACCTAATAGGCCTTACCAGGCCTGCAGGCTGGGGCTTTCCTAGGCCAGAGCTCCCCGGCTCCCTTGGCCTTTCCCCAGCCCTGCTCCACTCCAGATACCTGGTTAAGCTCCCTGCAGTCAGGCCCTTCTCACTCTGAACGCAGAGAGAGACTGTCTGCTTGAGCTCCTGGCTCAAGCCTTTACAGGTCCAGCTGGGCCCTGATTGGGGCATGGCCCCAGCTGAGCCTGCTTCCTCCCAATCAGCCCAAGGGTCTTGCCCTTCCACAGCCCTCCTCCAGGGCTGTTTTAAACCCCTCAGGGCAGGAGTGGGTGTCCACCCCGCTACAGCTCTCTGCATCTTCCACTCTAAGGCATGTTTTCTAATCCTTCCGTCTTTCTTGTGTCTCTTCTTTGAACCCTCCACAATTTTTCAATGTTCTTTTTGAATTGTGGATACCAGTACTGGACACTGTATTCCAGTAATGGTCACACCAGTGCCAGATAAAGAGGTAGTATATCTTTGCTAGCCCTACTTCATATTCCCCTCTTTTTGCATCGAAGGGTCACATTAGTTCTTCTATCCACAGCATCAAGAGCTCATGTTCAGTTTATTATCCACCATTCCCCTACCCCCAAGTCTTCCAGACTCACTGATTCCCTGGATAGAGTCATACATTCTCTACATTCTTTGTTCTTAGATATATAATTGTACATTTGACCCTATTGAAACATGTATTGTTGAACTATGCTCAGCTTACTAAGCCATCCAGATCGCTCTCTGTCAGTGACCTCTCCTCTTAATTATTTGCTACTCCCACAATGTTTCTGTCACCTGCAAGCTTTATCAGTAATTTTATGTTTTCTTCTAGGTCATTGATAAAAGTTTTAAATAGCGTAGTACTGGAACTAATCCCTGTGATACCCCACCAGCAACAGACCCACTTGAATGATGATTCCTTCTTTACAATTACACTTTGAGACCTGTCAGTTAGACTGTTTTTAATCCATGTATGGTGTGCCATGTTGATTTTATATCATTTTCATTTTTTAATCAAAAAGTTGTGCGGTACCAAATCAAATGACTTACAGAAGTGTAAGTACAGCACATCATCATTATTACCTTTATCAACCAAACCTGTAAGCTCTTCCCCAGCAAAAAAAAAAAAAAAAAAAAAAATCTAGTTAGTTTGACAGGATCTATTTTCCATAAACCTATGTTGATTGTCATTAAGTATTTTACATCCCTTAATGCTTTGTTAATAGTGTTCTGTATCAGCTGCTGTTGTGCCTGGGATTGAAGTCAGACCTATGATTATTTATATCATCCTGTTTACCCTTTTTAAATATTGGCACAACATTAACTTCCTTTCCATCCTCTGGAACTTCACCCTGTTTTCCAAGACTTATTGAAAATCAACATTAACGGGCCAGCAAACTCATTGACTAACTCTTTTAAAACTCTTATATATTTTAAAAAAGGAAGTTAACCAGACCTGCTGACTAAAAGATGTCTGACTTTAGTTGTTGCTATGTAATATCCTCCTTAGTTACTGTTGGAAAGTATTTAAACTTCATCACCATACCGTATGTATATAACATTTGGCTTTTCCCCCAAATACAGAACAGAAATATTTACTGAACACTTTTGCCTCTTGTATGTTGTTATTGACTGTTCTATCATTTCCATTTAGTAATGGACCAATTCCATTGTTTGGGTTCCTTTTGTTTCTGACACTTAAAAAAATCCTTATTATTATCCTTAACTCTGCAGGCCACAGGTGTCTCCTTGTGTCTTTTCTAGCTTCTAGTTTATATATAATCATGTGTATACATACACATACACACACACTCCCATATATTGCTGCTTTCACTTCCCCTCTAAGGCAGGTTGTGTTTTTTTTAAAACCAGTAAAGACTTTTTTTCTTGATTTGTGTCTTTAAGGGCATCCACTTAAATATTCTTAATCATTTCCCAATTATTCCCAATTTTCCCGTTTAAACTCTTTCTCCCAACTGATTTGGCTCATAATTGTTTTCAGCTTTGTGAAACTGGTCCTTTTAAAGCACCAAGTATATATATTGCTAGTTGGGACTTCATTCTGTTTGCCCTAACAAATGTAATGAAGTTATGATCACTTGCACATAAGCAACCACTAATTTTTAATTTGGTGATCAGTTCCTTTTTATCTGTCAAGATGGTGTCCTATGATATAATTCCTCAGTGTTGGATGTAGGGTGACCAGATGTCCTGATTTATAGGGACAGTCCTGATTTTTGGGTCTTTTTCTTATATAGGATCCTATTACCCCCCACCCCCGTCCCGATTTTTCATACTTGTCTGGTCACCCTAGTTGGATGCAACACTTTTTGAGCTATGAAATTGTCACTTATAATTTTTAGAAATTCCAAGGACATATCAGTATTGGTAGCATGTGACTTTAATGAGATGCTTCAAAAATAGATGCTCACTTGCTTAATTAGCTCCTAAAGCTTAGTAGAAGTAAAAAAAACAACAACCCACCACCACCACCCCAAGTCTAAATACCATAAGGATGGAAATATACAAAATGTAATACTGTTGCAGAAAGTGAAACAACCTAATAGAATGTAAAGGTTAATTACTTTGCTGTGTTTTAAGATAAATGAAAGTTGTTAAGTGATAATCACCAATGGCTAACACTTCAGTTACAAAGAGCCTCCTTGGTATTATCAACGACACAAACTACTCCAAAGCAATAATTCAGTATTATTGACTAGGTTAGAAGATCTCTTGACACAGTGTCCCGAAAAGAGTTTCTGCTTAAAAACAAAAATAAATTTAATCCTTAACTCTTTTTAAATCTGAATTGTCTTCATCGGTAAGGTCCCAATCCTGCAAAGACTTACTCACGTGCTTAAATGTATGCACACTGATTAGTAGTAGAAATTAAAATGAAGGTTTTTAATGCAGTAAATACAGTACTTCTAGTACAAATATTCTGCAGAAATAAGACTTTCCCCTCACTCCCCACTTTTAGTGTGGGTGAGTCTCCATGACCCTCTACTTTGGTCAGTATCATGGAGGAGCATAAAAATGAAGAAAATTAGGCATAAATGGGCCATAGATGTACAAACTATTTTTTCTTTTATAGCCAATGAATTGGAACAGTTAGGAATGACATTCTTTTAGTACAGCTATTATTATGCATTGTAATGAACAGATTTCTATTGTGTGACATTGATACTGTAACTTATCATCTTGCTCTTTAAGCATAATAGCGAAAAATGCTTTATGATAATTGGAAAAAAACCTTTTAAGATCATTAACAGAATATATGTGTAGTTTGAAAATGACCAAAATGAAAATAGTAAGCTGAAATGGCTTTTACCCAAACTGGGATTCTCTGTTTCTCTTGTAAGGCTTGACACAGAGCAGGGAGCTACATTCTTTACGTTTCAGAGTGGTAGCCATGTTAGTCTGTATCAGCAAAAAGAATGAGGAGTACTTGTGGCATCTTAGAGACTAACAAATTGCATTCCATGTTAGTTGTGTCATTAAAACCTGCAGGAGAAATCCTGGGGTGCAATCCTGGCTCCACTGAAGTCAGTTGGGAGTTTGGCCATTGACTTAATTGGGTAGGATTTCACATAACTGAGGTCTGGTCTACACTGGGAGGGGGAGGGGGGAATCGATCTAGGTTACGCAACTTCAGCTACATGAATAATGTAGCTGAAGTCAGCATACTTAGTTCTACTTATTGCGGTGTCTTCACTGCGGTAAGTCGATGGCTGATGCTCTCCTGTCAACTCTGCCTGCGCCTCTTGCCCTGGTGGAATACCAGAGTCGACGGGAGAGTGCTCGGCGGTCGATTTATCGTGTCTACACTAGATACGATAAATCGACCACCGCTGGATCGATCGCTGCCCGTCAATCCAGCGGGTAATGTAGACAAGCCCTCAGGTCCTTGCAGATAAGTAAATGAGAGTGAATTGTTTTTAGATAAGTAAATGAGAGTGAATCAGGCCCCCTGAAGAATATCTAAAGAGGACTGAAAGTCCACTGACCAGTCAATAGGGAGATTAATTTTGTTTAATAAAGTCATCTTTAAAGACTGGGGGAATGGTTGTGGTTTTTCTTTTATCTCAATTTGATTATTTTTATTCTCAGGGGTTTGGCCAAAATGTGCATCCTTGTTTTTGTTATTTATTGATTTGATTTGTTTAAATGTATAAATAATATAGAAAAGTACCTATCCGGGGGACACAGGTGCCTTTGCCATATGCTAAAAATACAATGTATGTTTAATTCATTCTTGATGATCTATCTGGTTGGGAGCAGCTTGTCCTAAAGTTCACAGATATTTTTTTCCTTTTAGTACAACTGAACTTAATAAACAAATGCATCCCATTAGCTTTCAAGAATGCTACATAGCACATTATCCCTGATCTAATATTCTCTTGTAAAAGGAAGTAATAAAAAAGAAAGGGTTACTTTGAATAAATATATACCCAGAGATGCACTCATGATTCCATAGAGGCCAGCAGCAACACTATTGGAGGTCCTCACTCATTTACTACTCCCTGTCATGTTCCCCATTAGCAGCTGCAGATCCTAAGGCAGTTGCTCGAATAGATAAAACAATTGATTAATCTAAAAACTTTCTGATGCTACCTCAAAGTTTACATTCAAAGAATTTTTGCAGCAATTCAGAGATTGTAGTTGGAATTAAAAACTTTAGATTTTAAAGTATACTTTTTAATATAATGTCCAAACTTGAAATTAGGATGCACGTAGTTGACTAGAGAAAAATAAGAGATTGAATTAGAAACAAAAAGAGAATAGTACTAGAATGATTCAAAAGGAAAACTCTTTCTTTCACTGAATGCTAGCCATTTTTGAGATTCATGTTATAGTGCATAATAATCATGCTTTAGGTTTCCCTTTGTTATCTAAATGAGAAGATTTTTTTGTTACCTTTGTGGATGTTTAAAATTCTTTCAATAATTTTGATCCTCTCTTATGGATGTTAAAAAATACTTTGGATACCACATAAAGATGTCTGTGTCAGATCTGTTTGATATTCTCCCACTATTATTCTTTCCTTTGTTGTGTCTAAAAATTAAGACACGCTAATGAGTTAAGTATGAAGAAAAAAATATAAATATTCTTTATAAAAACTAGTGGGTTCATCTATTGCTTGATCTAGCCAAAGCTACTGAAAATAATTATTATTTTTGCAGGCTGAGTTTCCTTTTTCAGATTTCTCTTTATTCCTTTCTTTCTCTTCCTTCCCCAGTCTCCCGTAACGTAACAACTTTACTGAGTTCAAAAATGTATATATACTTTTATCATGATGATAAAAAGGTCCTTTTGGCTTCCCAGACTCTCACTGAATCTTACTTTTAAAATGGGGATAATATCACTGATCTGTCAATTGATTGGTTCACAACTTTTGAAATAGTGTATGCATTGCATTTATTCTGTTTTGTACAACTATTTATCTAGTTGCTGTTTGATGTAATATTGTTGCTTCGTTATTTCTAGATTCACCTGCAGTCTTTTCTATTGGTGAAAAGGTCAGCTTTTGTCTGTTTGTGTGTTTCATAATTAAGGCTCCAATTCTGTATTTATTAGGGCTATCAAGCAATTAAAAAAAATAGTGATTAATCGTGTGATTAAAAAAATTAATTGTGCGATTAATCGTGTTGTTAAACAATAATAATATACCATTTATTTAAATATTTTTGTACATTTTCTACATTTTCAAATATATTGATTTGAATTACAACACAGAATACAAAGTGTACAGTGCTCACTTTATCTTTATTTTTATTACAAATATTTGCACTGTAAAAAACAAAAGAAATAGTATTTTTCAATTCACCTAATACAAGTAATGTAGTGCAATCTCTTTATCATGAAAGTTGAAATTACAAATGTAGAATTATATACAAAAAAACCCTGCATTCAAAAATAAAACAATGTAAAACTTAAGAGTCTACAAGTCCAATCAGTCCTACTTCTTGTTCAGCAAGACAGTTGCTCAGACAAACAAGTTTGTTTACATTTGGAGAAGAAAATGGTGCTGCTTCTTGTTTACAATGTCACCTGAAAGTGAGAACAGGCGTTTACATGGCACTATCGTAACCGGCATCCATTATCCTTATTGTGCTTCTTTTCCCTCCTACTATTCCTTAGAATCACGAACTCTACCATTTCATGATCACTTTCACCTAAGATGCTTTCCAGTTTCAAATTCTCAACCAGCTCCTCCCTATCTGTCAAAATCAAATCTAGAACAGCCTCTCCCCCAGTAGCTTTCATCATCTTCTGAACTAAAAAAAAGTCTCCAATACATTCCAAGAACTTGTTGGATAATCTGTGCGCTGCTGTATTATTTTCCCAACAGATGTCTGGATAGTTGATGTCCCCCATTACCAGCAAGTCCTGTGCTTTGGATGATTTTTGCTTCATGCTCTGTACCTTCTTTCTGATTTCACAAAAGAAATACTTCAAAGATGGGTCTTTCCCATTCCCACAAGCATGATATTTTGAACAATAGCGGCTTTTCATATTTCTGTTTTTTTTTTTTTAATTGCCACAGAATTTTGTGGAATTTGGGAGTTGCAAAATTATCTGAGCTAATAGCAGACATGTTTTTACTGAAAATTGCAAAATCTATCCTGTGACATAGCTCTAGTTAATGATTTTCTGTGCTTTGTATTCTATTGGCCATAGTTGGAAGTATATTTGAAAGGTTTTAATTAGTACGGATTTGAGAAGACGAGAAAGGGATACTATATGATGACCCTTATTTGCATGAGAAATAGAAAAAAATCTTTTAAAAAGTATAAAAGGATACCTCATATAGGATCTTTTACTAGATATTGAAAGCTGAGGTAATGAAAGTACAACACAAAAAGCTGAGAAGCTCTTGGAAGATTTGTTATGTATTTTAATTATTTGGGCCATGATCCTGCAAACAAACAGGTGTTTACTGGGATTAACACGAATAGTCTTTTTGAAGTCAATGGGACTATTGTGGTTTAAATTAAGGATATGCTCAAGCGTTTTCAGGATCATGGCCTTTCCATCTTTATGTATGTACAAGTTTCCTGTTTGAAAATAAAATGTACTATCTGAGTCAGTAGAGTCTCTAAAAAAACAAACCAACAAATACAACAGAGTCAGGCAGCGGCATAGACAGCTGCAGTGGCACAGGAGCCAGCAAACAGAGCTGTAAACAGGGGAGTTTGAGGGGAAGACTAAGAGAGCCAGGCTAGTGAAGGGAGTGTGTGGTGGTTTGGCAGTGTTTTGGTGCTCGTTGGGGGTTTGTGTTGCTGTGGGTGGTGGTGGTTTGGTTTGGTTTGTGTTTCCCGGACTAACAGGACTTAGGTAAGATGGTTATGACAGATACAGAGGCAGCAGTGGTAGTGACCCAAGCAGTGGAAGACACAATGAAGATGACTGGATGTGGAAGCTGCGACATGTATATGATGCTGGAGGGGGTACCTGAAAAGAGTTTCGTCTGCATGAAGTGCCGCCTAATCAGGGCCGGCTCCAGGCACCAGCTCAGCAAGCAGGTGCTTGGGGCGGCCAAGGGGAAGGGGCGGCACGTCGGGCTCTTTGGCGGCAATTCAGCAGCAGTTCCCTCGGTCCCTCTCGGAGGGAAGGACCTGCCGCCGAAGAAGGAAGTGGTGCGGTGGAGCTACTGCCAAATTGCTGCCGATCGCGATCGCGGCTTTTTTTTTTTTTCCCGCCACTTGGGGTGGCAAAAACCCTGGAGCCGGCCCTGCGCCTGATAGAGCTGATGGAAAAAACATCCGAGGTTTGGAGATGCAGTGGAAACTCTGGTTGAGTTTAGAAGGGGGTTCGAACGGATGATGGAGCAAAGACATGAGGAGGCTGAAGGGAAAAGCTCAGTCTTGCAGATGGAAGCAGGACCAAAGAACTCTGAGGGGAGACTGCTGGGTGAGGCAAGTGGACAGTGGAAGCATGTGACTAAGAGAACCAGGCAGCGGAAAAGATGAGCTAGTGAAGGAGAAATAGAGCTCAGGAACAGGTTTGCGGAGTTGGAAAATGAAGAAGGGGCACAGCAGGTGGTCGCTGACGGTGAGAGGGCAAGGAAGAAGAGAAGAGCAGCTAGTCCTATAGGAAGAGGGGAAGAGTCAATGGAGATAACAACACCAAGTATGAGCCCCAGGAGGATACGCAGTGGTGAGCTGGAGCCGGTTCCCACCGGTTCGCAGGAACCGGATGTTAAATTTAGAAGCCCTTTTAGAACCGGTTGTCCCATACGGGACAATTGTTTCTAAAAGGGCTTTTAAATTTAACAACTGGTAAAGCTCCGGCAGCTGTCCGCCCTGCCCCTGGCCCCAGCTCCCCTCCCCCTCCTCCCCTGAATGCTCCGCCCCCCTTCTCATCCCGCTACCCGTCCCCTGCTTCCCGCGAATCAGATGTTCGCGCAGGAAGCCTGGAAACAAGCAGTGGCAGGTAAGCTGGGGTCGGGGGGGGGGGGGGGCGCGAGGAGGGCTCCAGGGAGGCACGGTGTGGCCCAGTCCAGCTCTGGCTGAGCGGCTCCCTCCAGCCCGGCCCCGTGGCCCCGGCCCGGTCCCGGCCTCGACTCTCGCCAGGTGGCATGGCTCCTGCCTGGCCCCGACTCTGGCCGGGTGGCGCGGCTCCGGTCCGGCCCCAGCCCCGGCCCCGACTCTGGCCGGGCGGCGTGGCTCCGGCCTGGCCCCGGCCCCGACTCTGGCTGGGCGGCGCGGCTCCGGCCCGGCCCCGGCCCCGGCCCCGACTCTCGCCGGGCGGCGCGGCTCCGGCCCCGGCCTCGGCCCTGACTCTGGCTGGGCGGCGTGGCTCCGGCCCTGCCCCGGCCCCGACTCTCGCCGGGCGGCGCGGCTCCGGCCCGGCCCCGGCCCCGACTCTCACCGGGCGGCGCGGCTCCGGCCTGGCCCCGGCCCTGACTCTGGCTGGGCGGCGTGGCTCTGGCCCGGCCCCAGCCCCGACTCTGGCCGGGCGGCCCCGGCCCTGGCCCCGACTCTGGCTGGGCGGTGCGGCTCCGGCCTGGGCCCCGGTCCTGGCACAGCTCCAGCAGGGGTAAGCGGCATGGTAAGAGGCCGGGGCCGAGGGGGGTTGGATAAGGCAGGGGCAGGGAGTCCCGGGGACAGGGAGCGGGGGGGGGGGGGGTTGGATCAGGCAGAGGTTCTGGGGGGGGCGGTTAGGGGATGGGGAAGGGGGGGTTGGGTATGCGTGGGAGTTCCGGAGGTCTGTCGGGGTGGTGGTGGATGGGGTCGGGGCAGTCAGGGGACAGGGAGCAGGGCGAGTTGGGTAGGGGGTGGGGTCCTGGGGGGAAGTTAGGGTGGGGGGTCTTGGGAAGGAGTGGTCAGGGGACAAGGAGCGGGGGGGGTGGGGTTGATGGGTTGCAGTTGCTGAGGGGGGCAGTCGGGGGCAGGACATGGGTGGGGGTCGGATTGGGGGGGGGATGTACTCACCGGGTGGTTCCCTATCGGGTCTTCGGCGGCGGGTCCTTCACCCGCTGGAGCCGTGCCGCCAAAGCCCCAGTAGGGAACTGGATCCTAAGATTTTGGCAGCTCATCACTGAGGATACGGGATGGGTTGTGGAGGAAGGGTAGTGTAGATACCAATCTAATAGGTGATACTGGTGGAAGAATGTCTGTGCCTAATCGGGTAAAGAATGTGAGAGTAGCCAAACAGCAAAAATTAAGATGTTTGTACACTAATGCGAGGAGCCTAGGTAACAAAATGAAGGAACTAGAGCTATTGGTGCAGGAAGTGAAATCAGATGTTATAGGGATAACAGAAACATGGTGGAATAGTAGTCATGACTGGAGTACAGGTATTGAAGGGTATGTGCTGTTTAGGAAAGATAGAAATAAAGGCAAAGGTGGTGGAGTAGCATTGTATATCAGTGATGAGGTAGACTGTAAAGAAATAAGAAGGGATGGAATGGATAAGACAGAGTCTGTCTGGGCAAAAATCACATTGGGGAAGAAAGCTACTAAAGCCTCCCCTGGGATAGTGCTTGGGGTGTGCTATAGACCGCCAGGATCCGATTTGGATATGGATAGTGACCTCTTTAATATTTTAAATGAAGTAAATACTAGTAGGAATTGTGTGATCATGGGAGACTTTAACTTCCCAAATATAGACTGGAGGACACGTGCTAGTAGTAATAATAGGTATCAGATTTTCCTGGATGCTATAGCTGATGGATTCCTTCACCCAGTAGTTACTGAACTAACAAGAGGGGATGCCATTTTAGATTTGGTTTTAGTGAGTAGTGAGGACCTCATAGAAGAAATGGTTGTAGGGGACAACCTTGGTTCAAGTGATCATGAGCTAATTCAGTTTAAACTAAATGGAAGGATAAACAAAAATATATCTGTGACTAGGATTTTTGATTTCAAAAGGGCTAACTTTAAAAAATTAAGGAAATTAGTTAGGGAAGTGGATTGGACTGAAGAACTTGTGGCTCTAAAGGCGGAGGAGGCCTGGATTTACTTCAAGGCAAGGTGCAGAAACTATCAGAAGGCTGCATCCCAAGAAAAGGGAAAAAACTCATAGGCAGGAGTTGTAGACCAAGCTGGATGAGCAAGCATCTCAGAGAGATGATTAAGAAAAGCAGAAAGCCTACAAGGAGTGGAAGATGGGAGGGATCAGCAAGGAAAGTTACCTTATTGAGGTCAGAACATGTAGAGATAAAGTGAGAAAGGCCAAAAGCCATGTAGAGTTGGACCTTGCAAAGGGAATTAAAACCAATAGTAAAAGGTTCTATAGCCATATAAATAAGAAGAAAACAAAGAAAGAAGAAATGGGACCGCTAAACACTGAGGATGGAGTGGAGGTTAAGGATAATTTAGGCATGGCCCAATATCTAAACAAATACTTTGCCTCAGTCTTTAATGATGCTAATGAGGAGCTTAGGGATAATGGCAGGATGACAAATGGGAATGAGGATATGGAGGTAGATATTACCACATCCGAGGTAGAAGCCAAACTCGAACAGCTTAATGGGACTAAATCTGGGGGCCCAGATAATCTTCACCCAAGAATATTAAAGGAACTGGTACATGAAATTGCAAGCCCATTAGCAAGAATTTTTAATGAATCTGTAAACTCAGGGGTTGTACCGTATGACTGGAGAATTACTAACATAGTTCCTATTTTTAAGAAAGGGGGGAAAAAGTGATCCGGGTAATTACAGGCCTGTTAGTTTGACATCTGTAGTGTGCAAGGTCTTGGAAAAAAATTTGAAGGAGAAAGTAGTTAAGGACATTGAGGTCAATGGTAATTGGGACAAAATACAACATGGTTTTACAAAAGGTAGATCGTGCCAAACCAACCTGATCTTCTTTGAGAAGGTAACAGATTTTTAGACAAAGGAAATGCAGTGGATCTAATTTACCTCAATTTCAGTAAGGTATTTGATACGGTTCCACATGGGGAATTATTAGCCAAATTGGAAAAGATGGGGATCAATATGAAAATTGAAAGGTGGATAAGGAACTGGTTAAAGGGGAGACTACAACAGGTCATACTGAAAGGTGAACTGTCAGGCTGGAAGGAGGTTACTAGTGGAGTTCCTCAGGGATTGATTTTGGGACAAATCTTATTTAATCTTTTTATTACTGACCTTGGCACAAAAAGTGGGAATGTGCTAATAAAGTTTGCGGATGACACGAAGCTGGGAGGTATTGCCAATATAGAGAGGGGCCGGGATATCCTACAGAAAGATCTGGATGATCTTGTAAACTGGAGTTATAGTAATAGGATGAAATTTAATAGTGAAAAGTGCAAGGTCATGCATTTAGCGATTAATAACAAGAATTTTTGTTATAAACTGGGGACGCATCAGTTGGAAGTAACAGAGGAGGAGAAGGACCTCGGAGTATTGGTTGATCACAAGGTGACTATGAGCCGCCAATGTGATATGGCTGTGAAAAAAGCTAATGCTGTCTTGGGATGCATCAGGTGAGGTATTTCTAGTAGGGATAAGGAGGTGTTACTACCGTTATACAAGGCACTGGTGAGACCTCATCTGGAATATTGTGTGCAGTTCTGGTCTCCCATGTTTAAGAAGGATGAATTCAAACTGGAACAGGTACAGAGAAAGGCTACTAGGATGATCCAAGGAATGGAAAACCTGTCCTATGAAAGAGGACTCAAAGAGCTTGGCTTGTTTAGCCTAACCAAAAGAAGGCTGAGGGGAGATATGATTGCTCTCTATAAATGTATCAGAAGGATAAATACCAGGGAGGAAGAGGAAGTATTTAAGCTCAGTACTAACGTGGACACAAGAACAAATGGATATAAACTGGCCATCAGGAAGTTTAGACTTGAAATTAGACGAAGGTTTCTAACCATCTGAGGAGTGAAGTTCTGGAATAGCCTTCCAAGGGGAGCAGTGGAGGCAAAAGACATATCTGGCTTCAAGACTAAGCTTGATAAGTTTATGGAAGGGATGGTATGATGGGATAATCTAATTTTGGCAATTAATTGATCTTTGACTATTAGCGGTAAATATGCCCAATGGCCTGTGATGGGACACTAGAGAGGGTGTCATCTGAGTTATTACAGAGAATTCTTTCCTGGGTGTCTGGCTGGTGAGTCTTGCCTACATACTCAGGGTTTAGCTGATAGCCATATTTGGGGTCGGGAAGGAATTTTCCTCCAGGGCAGATTGGCAGAGACCCTGGGGGTTTTTCGACTTCCTCTGCAGCATGGTGCACAGGTCACTTGCTGGAGGATTCTCTGTACCTTCAAGTCTTTAAACCACAAGTTGAGGACTTCAATAGCTCAGACATAGGTCAGGGGTTTGTTACAGGAGTGGGTGGGTGAGATTCTGTGGCCTGTGTTGTGCAGGAGATCAGACTAGAAGATCATAATGGTCCCTTCTGATCTTAAAGTCTATGAGTCTATAATAATTAATTTTTTTTTTCTAAAAAAACAAAACAAAACTCTTGTCATAATTTCTGAACCGAGTTCAGGTCATAAAATAAGGCCAATGCAGATGTGGAGCTATTATTGTCAGGCCAAAGCAACATTTAGTTAAGCCTATAATTTAAATTATTATATTCTGGAAGGGAAAGTACAAGATTCCACCCTCATACAACATCTATAGGAAGGCATTATTTGTGAGCTGTATATACTTAAAATTATTTTTAGTTAATATTGAGATGTGTTAAATTTAAAATATAACAATATGACATGAAGGACTGCATTGGTATCAGATGGAGCCCCTGGATACAGAAGTTTTCCCCTCCTTTTTACTATAATAGAATTCACACTTCTTGAAATTTGTGGTTATTTAAAGGGGTTCTGTGTTGGATGAAAGCTTCCAGGTAGGGCTTCAAGCCCTCCAACCATACTCCATATACCCTCCTCTCCACTCTTTGGCTATGGACTTTCTGGGTTACTCTGGCATATGGGTATGACATGGGCATACACAGAATGGTAAATAGTACTACATGTTGCTACACCAGTGTAGAAATTTATAGAAAATTGCATATGATATTGTATTATTCAAGTACTTTTATATGATCATGGTGGGGTAAATGAATCACAGTGGAACATGGTTAGGAAAAAGGGTGTGGCCAGATTGCTGCTGTACCCTGACTATTCCTGGCTGCCCAAATAGATCTTTGGAGACTTGTGCAGCTGGGGCGTGAGATGAAGCAGTCCTGAGGATTCTCTCAATTGTTCTGGGGACCGTACAATTCTGTCTTCAGCCTCAACAAGGGAGATTTAGCTGGCATAAAGCCACCTTTCTCCTACTCTTGGGTCATGCCTTATCCACTAAGCTCCTATGCTGCTTAGAAAAAAATTGTTTTATATCTATCTGCTCATTATGTCACTCCACAGAAAGAGGCTATGCTGGCTTGCCCACTTTTGTCAACTGTTTTGACAGATGAAAAAGTGCAATGTAAGTGCATATGGGAAAGCTGAGACTCAGGAAGTTTGAATGACTTGTCCAGATAGCAATTTGGGATAATGGATTAGACTTCAGTCTCTGAACCAAAATACCTTGTTTTGACTCGTGGGTCTCACACTTATTTGCTCTGTGACTTGGGGCTAATGACTTAACCTCTCTGTTTCCACACATGTCAAATTGGGATATTAATACAGTCCTTATTTACGTACTGCATAGAGGGACTGTGTGGATTGAAGATGAATGTTTGTATAGTTCTTGGAAAAACACTACATAAGTAATTTATTTAGTATCATCTGGCCCCTTGAGGTAGAAGGGGCAGAAAACACTGCACTTGGGAGAAAAATCAACCCTGCTGCATTTCAGAGTCCAGAGGGGAAATTCTTAGATTACATAGGAATAAAATAGAGGGAGAGGGCTGTGGCAGAAGGAATGTTTGGCTGAGTTATTATGTATAGAGTGAGAAGCTATTTTTAAAAGAAAATGAGAAAAAAGACAAACTAAAAAAATCTACATAATTGAAAAAAATGTTTAAAAATAGCAGTCTTTAGGATTGGGATAATGAGTAATGGAAAGGGTAGATAACAGATACAAATATCTTGAATTCATGTTAAAAAGTAAAAACTGTGATACACTTGATGAAGATAAAAATATTGGTGATCTGACCTGTAGAAGCTATTTCTGTTTCTGTTGAGTTTTTTTTCTGTGACATTTTATAGAGCTAGTTATTTGCAAATCTGGAGTGAAATTAGCCTTTTGAGAAAAGCTCTTGAATAGTATTAGACACAGATCACTACGCTTTCATTTTTAATACACTAACCTTTCTGTTCTTAAAGTGCAGTTCTTAGATAAGTATGCACATGAATACGATTTCATATTACCACTGTTCAGTAATAAGTGACATAAGAATTATTTTAATAGTATTATGTCTCATAATGTATATAATATATATTTAACATTTTGTATTTATTTCTACAATATAGTGATGCATGTCCATATGACTATATGTGCAGATACACAAAGTAATGTCAGTATTTGGAAATTAACATGTGGGTGGTTTTTTTAATCAAATGGATTTGGACTGAATTGAGTGCAAAGTCCTTTCTGCTTGAGTTTAGGTCATTGTTGCTCAATAAATGGTAGAAGATTTAGAAATATTTCATGCCACAACCTGTACTTTGGACCCTTGTCCTTCCTGCCTGATGAAGACCAGTGAGGAAGAATTGGGTCTGTTACTGATGGAGATTATCTATGCCTCCGTCACAGTAAGTTGTTGGTGTCATTAAAGGAAATTATTGTACACATATCACTTAAAAATATCCCTTGACATCAGCTGTCTGCCTAATTATCAACATGTACCCAATTTTCCATTTCTGGTTAAAATTATTGAGAAGGTTAGACTGAAACAAATCTGAGTACCTAAATGGCTCAGATGTTCCTGGCCTTGTTAATCTGGATAAAGGTCAGGATACAGCACAGAGGCTACACTGGTGGCTTTAGTAGATGACCTCCTCCTGGCAATGAATGAAGATCATATGTCCATAATAATATAATTGTATTATTCATCTTCCCTTAATATCATTGATCATGCTGTAATGCTGACCCTTCTCTGAACACTAGCAGAAGTTGTTGGGACAGCTCTTCAGTGGTGTCATTCCTATTTCTTTGGGAAATTCCAGAAGGTAGTTTGGGGCAATTGGTCTTTTCCCAAATGAGAAGATGTGAAGTTGCACAGGGCTCTCCATCTTATCTCCTCCTTGTTCAGTATGTATATAGGGCCATTGAATAGGTTAGTGAGGAGGAAATAGACTATGGTGTTTACCAGTGGCAGCTGAGACTCCTCTCTATATTTGTGTCATCTGATAGAGCCAGTGTTTGCCTTCCCCAGGATTTGGTAAAGACCAGGGCAATAGACAGGGTCATCTGGCTGAAACTCAATCCAGATGAGATGGGAATGAAATTGGTAGAGTGGGGGAGACAACTGGAAGATATGAGAAAGATTATATTTGCCCCTTTGAATGAGCATGAGCCAGCTACTTTTAGTATAGTTCACACTCTGGGGTATTGCTGGATCCCTGTATACTCCTAGATTATCAAATGACAGCAGTGACCAGGATGTGTTTTTGTTTTTTGTTTTTTTCTCTCTCTTTCTACTCAGGAGATGGTGACTATTTTTTTCAGGTGTGGGCCTTTCTACTGTGATCTCTTTTCTGCATCTAGATTAGATTACACCAGTGTGCTCCAACGAGTCCTACATCTTAAACCAACTCAGACACTGTAGGTAGTGCAGAATTTGGTGGTTAAGTGCAGTTCTTTACCATAAGCCTTTGACACCACTGCTATGTGATCTGCACCAGCTGTCTGTTTATAGGTCAAAACCAACTCCACAAAGCCCTAAATTGGTTGAGACCTGACTGACTGATAGACAACTTTTCTGTCTATGTAATATTGGCACAGCTATGGTTATCAGAGTTGCTTGAGCTGCAGCCCCCTTGGTATAAAAGAGAGGGAGTTGCCAGCAGCTTCTTGCAGTGTGGGGCCTTGGACATCAGAATTCTCTTCCCTCCCACTGGTTTGCAATAGCCCAAATTAATAGTCCAGGCACACTGCAAGATTTTGAGCAGAGGAAGGGTGTGTGGAGGGCTGGTATTTTGAGACTCCAGTGGTTTTTTCTTTCTTTACTGACTTTGAGGAAGTTGTTGGGTTTACTTATATTTGTATTAACATTTGTATTTTTAATATGGGACTAAGGTGCCTACAGCCTTCAATGTCCACTAATTATGCATAGAATCATAGAATATTAGGGTTGGAAGTCTGCCACCACTGAAAACAGCCTAGCTCCATCCTCTTTGGAACCCCCCCTTCAGGTAGTTGAAGGCTGCTATCAAATCCCCCACTCTTCTCTTCTGCAGACGAAATAACCCAAGTTCCTCAGCCTCTCCTTGTACATCAGCCTCAGCCCCTAATCATTTCCGTTGCCCTCCGCTGGACTCTCTTCAATTTATCCACATCCCTTCTGTAGTGGGGGGACCAAAACTGGACACAATATTCCAGATGTGGCCTCACAACTGTGTCGAATAGAGGGGAATAATCTGCTGGCAATGCTCCTACTAATACAGCCCAATATGCTGTTGGCCTTCTTGGCAACGAGGGCACA
Source organism: Emys orbicularis (assembly GCF_028017835.1). Lineage (NCBI taxonomy): Eukaryota > Metazoa > Chordata > Testudines > Emydidae > Emys > Emys orbicularis. The sequence continues at coordinate 18,862,895 of NC_088687.1, forward strand.
CTCCTGACTCATATCCAGCTTCTCGTCCACTATAATCCCAAGGTCCTTTTCTGCAGAACCGCTGCTTAGCCAGTCGGTCCCCAGCCTGTAGCGGTGCATGGGATTCTTTCTTCCTAAGTGCAGAACTCTGCACTTGTCCTTGTTGAACCTCATCAGATTTCTTTTGGCCCAATCCTCCAATTTGTCTAGGTCACTCTGGACCCTATCCCTACCCTTCAGCATATCTACCTCTCCCCCCAGTTTAGTGTCATCTGCAAACTTGCTGAGGTTGCAATTAATCCCATCATCCAGATCATAATTAAAGATCCAGATCATTAATGAAGATATTGAACAAAATCAGCCCCAGGACCGACCCCTGGGGCACTCCGCTTGATACCGGCTGCCAACTAGACATCGAGCCGTTGATCACTACCCATTGAGCCCGACAATCTAGCCAGCTTTCTATCCACCTTATAGTCCATTCATCCAATCCATACTTTTTTAACTTGCTGGCAAGAATACTGTGGGAGACTGTATCAAAAGCTTTGCTAAAGTCAAGATATATCATATCCACCGCTTTCCCCATATCCACAGAGCCAGTTATCTCATCATAGAAGGCATTCAGGTTGGTCAGGCATGACTTGCCCTTGGTGAATCCATGTTGACTGTTCCTGATCACCTTCCTCTCCTCCAAGTGCTTCAGAATGGATTCCTTGAGTACCTGCTCCATGATTTTACCAGGGACTGAAGTGAGGCTGACCGGTCTGTAGTTCCCCGGGTTCTCTTTCTTCCCTTTTTAAAATATGGGCACTATATTTGCCTTTTTCCAATTGTCTGGGACCTCCCCCAATCACCATGAATTTTCAAAGATAATGGCCAATGGCTCTGCAATCACATCAGCCAACTCCCTCAGCACCTTTGGACGCATTAGATCTGGACCCATGGACTTGTTCATGTCCAGCTTTTCTAAATAGTTTTTAACCTGTTCTTTCACTACTGAGGGCTGCTCACCTCCTCCCCATACTGTGTTGCCCAGTGCAGCAGTCTGGGAGCTGACCTTGTCTGTGAAGACCAAGGCAAAAAAAGCATTGAGTACTTCAGCTTTTTCCACATCATCTGTCACCATGTTGCCTCCCTCATTCAGTAAGGGTCCCACACTTTCCCTGACCTTTCCCTGAAGTCATGCTTCATTTGTTTATAACTATTTATTTCCCTGAACTGAAACAATGGGATAGATAATAAGACCGGGATAGATATTAAGACAGAAAGTATCATATTACCTCTATATAAATCTACTGTATGCCCACATCTTGAATACTGCATGCAGATGTGGTTGCCTCATCTCAAAACAGATATATTGGAAATGGAAAAGTTTCAGAAAAGGGCAACAAAAATGATTAGGGGTATGGAACGGCTTCCATATGAGGAGAGATTAATAAGACTAGGACTTTTCAGCTTGGAAAAGAGGCCACTAAGGGGGGATATGATTGAGGTCTATTAAATCATGGCTGGTGTGGAGAAAGTAAATAAGGAAGTGTTATCTAATCCTTATCATAACACAAGAACTAGGGGTCAGCAAATGAAATTAATAGGCAGCAGGTTTAAAACAAAAGGAAGTATTTTTTCACACAACACACAGTCAACCTGTGGAACTCCTTGCCAGAGGATGTTGTGAAGGTCAAGACTATAACAGGGTTAAAAAAAGAACTAGATATGTTCATGGAGGATAGGTCCATCAATGGCTATTAGCCAAGATAGACGGGAATGGTGTCCCTAGCTTCTGTTTGCCAGAAGCTGGGAATGGGTGATGGGGGATGGATCACTTGATGATTACCTGTTCTGTTCAAGATGAGAAGTGCAAATTTATTAATTGGTTCACCACTTCATCAATGGAAAGTGGACATACACCAGCCTTTGCAAACTTGAGCAGATTTAACAGGCAAACTCACTGCTAAAGATAAATAGTTAAACAAATGTTTTGACTACAAAAGATAGATTTGAAGTGATTATAAGTTATAGGCAAAAAGTCAGAGTGGTTACCAAAATAAAATAAAATATAAGCATGCAGTCTAAACTCTTATCCCTATTAGACTGGGCAACATCTAGATTAAGCAGTTTTTCTCACTCCACTGTATATAGCAGTCCTTTATATACAAGTTTGTCCCTTAAACCTGGGTCACTTCCCTCTGTTGGTGTCTTCAGAATTCTGAATGTTGTTGCAGCATACGTGGGAGAAGGAGAAAGGTCAAGCATGGGTCCCCTGTGTTCTGTTTTATACCCTTAGTCCATGTGCTTGGAGAACACAAGTCCAGGCACATCTGGTGGGCATTGCTGAGTCCCCAGGCAAGGTTGAGCAATTCCCCTTGTGAGGCCTTATGCTGGTGAGTCATTGAATCGTAGCTCCCTTGCTGGACAATGGCTGTTGATGGGTTGTTTGACGCATGCCTGGGCGTTGGTTACTTTCCTTGACATTGTCTCTGTCTCTGTAGAGCTAGTATCTGGGCGCTTCCCAAACCCACAGCATATTTTAGTGACAACCATACAGCACATTCTCATAACTTCATATGCATTCATGATATACATATTTAGATGGAACAATGGGTTTCAGCAGATCATAACCTTTCCAGTGATACCTCACATGGCATGCTTTATATGCAAATGAGGAATATGGGGGTTACAGGGTGCTCCCCCAAGGTATAGAATGTCACAGTATCAAAAAGATGTTCTAAAATGAAAGATCACTTCAACCATCTTTCGTTGCATGTATTGAAGTGCTTTTCTTTATTTTGAGAACAATTTATAACGCATTTTTCACAGTACATAATAAACTGAACTCTTATTTATATGTGCAAAAAGAGCATGCAAGTAAGAAAATTTAGAGGACTGGATTCAGCAGAATCAGGGCCAGAATTTTCCATCAAAATGCAGATAAAAGATTGTTCTTGATCCAATCCAATGGGCTAAACATAATTATTATTACAGACTCTCCCTGACTTACGCAAGCGTTCTGTTCTCGAATTTTGCATAAGTTGGGAATGTATACCCAATCATTACGCAAAAAAAACCCAAAAAAACAAAAAAAACCTTTCTAGCTCATGGAACTTATGGAACTTTTCCTGTCAGTGTGGATCTGCATAAGTCGGGTTTGCGTAACCCAGGGAGTGTCTGAATCTAGGGATGTACTAAATTTGATGCAGATTGTATTGCAGTCTTCACTTGTTCTCAGTTACTGGCACATAGCACAGGTTGTGTGGTGTTCTACTGGGTACCATGCTGGTTCCACATATGAATCCAACTCAAACAGTCCCTACTGACAATTATCTGTACGCCTCAGAGGCCAGGAAATTGCATCAATACAGCCAAAGAGGCCTCCCCTGAGTGAGCCTTTCTCCGCTGTCCCCCAGTCACTTCCAGTTGTCTTCCTCCTTGTATCATCACTGATACAAGGACTTACTTGGCCCCTCAGGACTTACTTCTACCTTTGAGCTGGAATAAGTTGTGCTTGACATTGGCAGGCCATTTCATGATGTGTTATCTGCCACTTTCCTAGGTAAATTTAAGCCATTTGATGCATTGCCCAGTGGCACAAGATACCTTTGAATTTGACCTGGGCATCGTTCATATTTTAATTAAAAATTACTCTGACATCAGTGTAACTCGACTGAATTAACAGAGCTACTCCCTGTTTACATCAGTGTAAGTGAGTGTAAAATCAGGTGAAGTCATTAAATATTTCAGGATGACAACTTGATTATAATCTTACATAACTATTTCAGAAAACAAGGGTTACATAGTGTTTTTACTTTAGAAAATCTAACAAAATAGTAAAGCAGTACTTCTATACATATAAACAGCACAGTTTTGGACCCAAGTCCATATTTCTGCTAGGAGGCAGAGATATTAGACTACATTTTGTGCTGGTATAAACTGACCCATTGTTGATTAAACAAAATCTGAAAGATCACTTCTGTTCTATATTAGTTTACAATAAAACAGATGCCTGCAAAGATAACCATAGTAATCCAGCCACATAACTAGTGAGATTCTCAAGTATTAACTTTGCTTATCTAGAAAACTAATGAATTCAAAATTGTGAACAGCATTATTTTTTTTCATTCACACCATCATATATCGAGAACTTAAATTAAGTTCTAACAAAATACTTGGTGTTGAACAGCATGTAGGTTCTGGGAATCACCTGGTCTGACATTTGTCCCAGAGGGAGAGAGATCTCATTTTTCTAAAAACCATGCACTTCTAGTGTAGGTGTAAATGGTTTGTTGGCTGATTATAACAGAAAAAAATTAAATAGCTGTGCCCTCTCTAATGGTATTACTACAATCAAAGGGTTTTGAGGGAATATGGACTAATTTGATCAATGAAAAGGGCAAAGAAGAGGTGAGAACAAGAAAAATACCTGTAGGGTTTTTTTTTTAATGTCACTTGAACTGAAATTAACACATAATATTATAGATTGACTTGGAGTGGTATGAAGTTAAATATGCTGTAATTGCTTTTTACTGATGTGATTGTGATTTATTATACCCATTAAAGACACTTTTCTGTTCCCATTTTCATATTTTTGTACAATAGGCACTAGAAGTAGAAGTGTGGGTAACTCAAATTTTGACTGAAAGCAATGTTGGCAAGTGCCCCATTTTTGAAGTGCCAGTATGAATCCATAAATAACACAATCTGACAATTAAATCATGTTTCTTCAAGTCCTCCTTAACCTACAGTTACTATCGAGTTGGCTGTCCTTTGCTAGACCTAATCTGTAATTCCAGAAAAGACTGTTTCTGGAACTGCCAATTCAGCATAATCATGGGGAAGTAGCTCTATGGTAATAATATAAGTAAATCTATTAAAAATTCAATATTATTTAAAAAGGGGACAGATGAAAGGGAAAAGAGGGCTTATTGTTCTTTGTTCCTATGAACAATATAATGTTGTGCTTACATTTATGTATATAAAAATATAGAGGGGAAAATGTTTAAATGACACGATAAAACTGTCAGTGGTAGTTGGTTTTGGAATGAAGTGAAAGGAGATATCTAGTTTGTGAAATTGTCTTGCCAAGTTATTTTACGTATTAAAAGTCCTTCCTTCCCTATTTTGCAGCAGTAACACTGGGATTGTCTTCTTCCAGGCCCACTGCAATGGTTATTTCACACTGGTCTAATGGGCAAGATTTTCCCATAGTTGTGTGCATTTAGGGAATTTCAGACTGAGAACTTTAACGGATGAGGGTAGCTGAACTGGAAGAGGTGTCTTTGGATTCTGCTGAGTCAACTGCTAAAATAGTTAAGAAGGTCTTTTACAATGAGGGAATTTTCTTTTTGTCCAGTGTATTCAGGTATGGGCAGCAATACCATTTAACTACCCTTGAACATTTAGGAGAAATAGGGAGCCTGTCACCTGTCTCCCTCCTCTGAAGATATAAGGGTTGATTGTTAAAATTTGTTTGGTCCATGCCTACACTCCCCTAAAATATTATTAGGTGAAAGCCACTCCCTGGGAGTGGAAAAGAATCCTGGTCTTGGAGGAGGGAGAGAACAGATGATAATTAGGCATCTGGATAACCTTCAGATATTTGGGCCCCTGAATGTGATATTTGTCTGATTTTGAATATTTGCCTGTTGCTGATATATGTAGAGTTGACTTGTTTCACCAGAAACCTATGTTTTTTTCTAGAGCTCAGTGGAAATTTCTTTGGATCAGATTCTTGTCTCAGTAACCACCTCTAACTTCAATGGAGTTATTCCAGATTTATCCCAATGTAACTGATATAAAAATGTAGCCCTTTATGTGCAGATGGAAGGTTTATTTTTGTTTTATCAAGTCTGCTTCTTGATATCTTGGTCTTATTTTTGTTTTTCTGTTAATTTGCAGAAAACTACATGCCTGCATCTCTCCCATTACTCATGTGCTCACATTTATACCATTATAAATCCAGAGTAACTTTATTGACTTTAATGGAGATAGTTTGGATTTACCATGCTGTAACCAAGAGCAAAGTTTGGCTTTAGAAGTGACCCTCACTTAGGTTTGTCAAACAGTGACATGAGCTCTGTGCTTCTTAGGTTTATAAAAATGAACAGAAAAACATTTATAAAAATTGTTTTAAATATCAGATCATAAAAGGCATAATTCTGCAATGTACTAAGAATCTCTTGTGAAGTTCTGAGCCCTCTCATTTCCACTGGATGTTAGTGAGAATTGAGAGTTCTCAGCCCTTGAGGTTCTCAGTACCGCTCAGGATCAGGCTCTAATAGTATATATGTAAGCTTAAAATGACAAATAATTACAATTCTATCTGTGACCCAAAGTCCAAGATCTGTGTTTCTGCAAGTGTTGATAATATCACAGACACCTAACCAGCAGGGAACTGCATCCTTTCACTTTACTGTTTGTGACACTAACAGCTGTATTGTTTAATAAGTCATTTATTTATTCATCATAATTTTATGTGTTGATTAACCATACTCTCATTATGTGTGTGTATATACAAATATATCAGTTAAATGATGTTAACGTAATGGCCTAGTGGCCATTAAAGGACTCAAGCTACCTCTCCCTGGATCCCCAGAAAAAACAGGCAACATGTTGTGTTAATAGGTGAGATTTGCAACCTGCCCTGCTGTGATGGTGGGTTCAGCTGACATGGCATGCCTACAAAAGAAAGACTTCAGACTATGGAATGCTTAACATCACTTAACCAAAGTCATGCTAAGAAGTCATGCTGAGCCAGGGAGGAGCTCTGTTTTGAGAACTGAGACTGTTCAAGGTCAATAGGCCAGTGCTGTTTCAGCCCAGAGTCAAGGTTCCTTATTGAAAATGTTCTGCACAAGATTCAGATACTTGGAATGTGAGTAGATTCATGGACAAATCGAATTCAAACTGGGAATTTGTCCCTTTCTTATTTATTTTGAGCTGGTAGCGGTCATCTAACAATAATAATCATTCTTAAAAAGCACTTTCCAGCTTCAAAGCGCTGTACAAACATTAACTAATCATCAGAACCCCGAAAGCTGTTATGAATCCCAATTTTATATGTAGAGAAATTGAGGCAGAGTCTCCTAGTGATTTAGCCAAGGGCTACAGAATTAGTCAGTGTCAGTCCTGGGTTTAGAACTCAGTAGTGCTCAGCCTACACCTCTCTCAGATGCTTGTTCCTTGGTTAATACAGGAATTGTCAATGATGTTGATTTGTTCTACATAAATTAGCAACAACATAGGTTAACAAAAATAAAGTGCTTTAAAAAAAAAAAAAAAAAAAACCCCACCGCCTTGTAATAATGTGAAAGGAGCACCGAAGTCCACTGTAGTTTGAAAATGCAGCCCTTCACAAGGAAACTGTGGATTTATAATTATCAGGTTGTTTCTAAGGAAAGAATAAATGCATTTTATAAAATAAATTGGCATGGGAAATATTGTAGTATGAGATCTCATCTAAGTGCAGAACTCACCAATTCCTTTCTAGGCTTGAACAAATATTACATGAGTGAGGGCTCTTGTAAAATGTTATGTTTTGAAGTAGATTTCATTAAGGGTTTCCAGTGATAATTTATTTCTCCCTTTATGCCTAAGTCTCTTCTCATACTAATAATGGATAGCTTATTTGCATATAAATAGATTTCAGTATTTGCTGAAGCAGAGACCTAATATGTTTCTCTTTTTTTCATGGACATTGTTAAATAAGAGGGGATACTGCAGCAATCAGCAGTTATGAATAGTAATAATTTTCTTGGTCAAAACTCTTTAGAGTGCATCAACAGTTTTTGACATTTTTATGAATACTTCAAATAATAAAAACATATTTTTCTGTTTCTGTAAAGATGTTTTTAATATTGCTCTGGGTCAAAAATGTTTAATGTAAGCTATTGAAAATGTTGACTGTGACCCTCTGAATATCTGTTCTTAATTTTGGGTGTGGGTGTGGGTGTGATGTTTTTGCTATTTCTTATCTAGTTACATGTTAGATTTAGCACAATGCAAACATCACAGTCTCAATACATATATTACTTAATTGAATAAATCTTTCATTTTTAGGACTGTACGTCTTGCATGTGATAGCTGTAAGTGCTTTCCTTTACATTAGATGTATACATTTTAATAAAGGCCTCGGTACTTTACAAGAATCATCAGATAAGTTTGATGAAGACTCATTAAAGAAATCCAAAGTCAGAACTTGGTCTTCGACTATTTTCTACTGATTACAATATAATAAGGATGAAATAACATTTGATTGGTTTAGGTTATAACCCCAGAAGACAAAGGAACCCACCAAATATAAAAAAGCCAAATTCCAGAGGAATGTACCATTCTGCAATTGGGAATTATCTTGTTTTTCATGTAACAAGGGCACGTTTAAAGTGAAGGACATTAGGAAGAGCAAAATATACTTAACTTCCTTCTTAATATACAGAATCTGAATTGAACTCATCTGCTGTTGTATCATTCTGAAAAAGATGACGGGATGAAACTATGTAATAACATATATTTAAAAGTAGTCTTGATAAGTGAGTGCAGAGCCATCCTTAGGCATACGCAGCATACGCAGCTGCGTAGGGCACCATGAAATTTGGGGCACCGAATTTCATGGTGCCCTAGGCAGCTGCGTGCTGCATACGTGGCAGTACCACCTCCGGCGATCAGCCTTATCCCTTGGCCGGCCCCCTGTGCAAGGGGCAGAGCCGTCCCTAGGGGGGTGTGGGACCCTGGACAACTCCCTCTGCCCTGCCTCTTACCCTTGCTCCGCCCCGGCCCTCCCCTATTCCACCTCTTCCCCCAGTGACCCTGCACTCACCGGCAGCGGTGGGAAGTGGAGAGACGCAGTCCCAGCCCGCTCTGCTTCCCTTGCCCCGGTCCCAGCCATGTCGCTTGGGTTGGCTCTCACCGGCGGCAGGAAGCAGAGTGCCGTGCTGGGAGCTGGCTTAGTAGAGCGGGCTGGGGCCGGGCTGCTCCGCTTCCTGCTGCTGCTGGTGGGGGGGCGGATCCCTTCCCCCAAGCCCCCTCCCCTGAGCGACACGGCTGGGGCCGAGGCTAGGGAAGTGGAGCGGGCTTCTCCTGGCACCCCACTAATCCCCCGGGCAACTCTGGGCCTGTGGGGCCCCCAAAAGTGCCCCCCACAGCTCCTTCCTCCCAGACCTTGGTGGGGGGAGGCCTGGGGCCTACTCAGCCCCCTCGTGGGAGGGCTGCGTAGGGCACCCAAATGGCTAGGGATGGCCCTGAGTGAGTGGCTGGTAATGACTGCACTGCACCTTAAATGGGGCAGGGGGGCTTGTCTGGCTTGCCGGGGGAAAAGGTATAACTCTTTATGGGCGGGGGTTAAGAGAGAGGTTCAGAAGCTGCTGCAAAAGTTGAGTGGGTCAGTGTGGCGATGCTGACTCATCCCCATGGACCAGAAGGGCTGGGAAGTTGATAAAGGGCAAGGTCAGAAGGAGAAGCCCCTTTTCCCCAGACCAGGTGGAACAACACCCACCCTCCCTCCCCTTAGAGGTGGCAAAATACCAGGTTTGGTCAGGACCTGTTGTAGGGATCATTCTAGTGACTCCTTTCTAGGGGATCTGGGAAGGAATTTTCCCATCATTACCAGATTGGCCAACGTGGAGGGTGTGGGGGGGGGGGGCCAAGGAGGGGTTTGTTATAGTGAATAGTGAATGGAGTTAGGCTATGATGTCGCAACTCATTATGTAAGTATGGGCCAGATGTCCAATGCAGGTACTCCATAGGGAATGGATACAGTGACCAGATAAGTGGCTTGGTACAGGATTTTAACAAGGAAGTGTTTGTTAAAGGAGTGGAACGGAGGGGTGAAGGGGGGAGGTTTGGGGCTCGTATGACGGGCACAGCAGAGAGCCAACCCCCCTTCCTTATAGCCCACCTTAACCCTCGCTCAAGGGGGAGGATGGTATGGTCCCAGCAATAGGTTGACTGAGGGACCTGGATGGAAAAGGGAGGGGAGTGGCAGAAGCCTCCCACAGATATTGAAATGATCATGGAGTTACCTATACTGTACACTTTTATCTACCGGGAAATCCCAGACATTTAATAGTAAAGTTACAGCCTGATTAAATCATATCAAGTGTCTCCTGTCCTTCTTTTGGTATAGCTAGACAATGTATATGTGTATGTGTTTTTCTTACCACCAGAGGTCACTCAGAGTAAAGTGAATGATTGCTTCAGCCTTTAAAGGAGGCATTAGACATCAATGTGCTGTTTTTGAGCCATACTGAAACCCATGAAAGCCATGTACATTCTTTTTCTTTTTTTACTCTTGCAAATGTGCATCTCTTATTTTCCTTCATATCTATATTGCTGGATGAGTGTACTGGCAGTAAAATGCCCAAAACACATCCAAAACTGGCTTCATATCAGGAACAGACCAGATATATATTTGGATTTAGATTTCAAATACTCATTAGACTTACTTTTTTGACTATACTATATAATAGAATGCTTGCCAAATATACACTTAACATAATACTTTGCCAGATAGAGGCTGCCTTCTCAAAAGGATAATACACAAAGATTGCTTAGATTCCTGGGGAAAAGCTTTTACAGCTGCATGATAATCAATTATTACTCATTTTTGGAAAAGATCAGTAAAAATTAAGTTGCTTGGCATTATAGAGCCTTAAGGTACTCATCTGCTCTGTAAAGTGACTATGTATAAGTGATACCATCTTACTCAACAGATCTGTTCCTTGTGTATATTCAGAGTCCGATTAACTGTAGTGACAAAAATATATTTTAACTGAAATGTATTCCTGTTAGCACTGAAGAATAAATGTAGCTGTGCGCAAAGGAGCTGGAATATATTATGCATAATTTGAATTCAGTGGTTTGCATTGATTTAATTAAGGGCATAATTTGACCTTCAAAATGTTTTTTATTTGATGCTGATGCACAGGCAGAAAAGAACCCAGCTTGACTCTCAGATTCCAGGGTGAGCTAGCAGTTAGACAAACATATTTTTCTTGTCAACTGAACATGTTAAGATGGAAATCTTTGAGAGACAACAAACATAGAACTCAATAATGTCATTTTTACTGTCACTTTTTAAAGTAGAATTTCCCATTAAAAGCATTATCAAAAAAAATAAAAATAAAATATGAATGTGGACTTTGATTTTGTAATTCATTACTTTTCTGTACCACTAGATGTCTATAGTTAATAAGGTGCTTGTTTGTATTTCCTGTGTGCTGCGTGGAAAAGAGTTTTCATTGTGTGCCTGCTTTAGGAGAATTCATGAGGTTTGATTATGCGTAATATAGTAGGAATGTAAAAAGCAAATTTCTAACAAGCTCTGCTATGCATTTGCTATTGTGATTTTCTATGGCTTGTAACTTTACCAAACCTGAATGGATTTTCATGGCTACAGCAAAAAGCACTTTTCTGTTGCCTGGACTATTCCCTTGCCAAGTATCAAGTTCAAGTGTCAGGGAAAAAATGTAACAATGGTAAGACAACCTATTTTCCACTCTCTTTGTCCTGAATGAAGGCTAACCAGCTTTTGCTCAAACTTTATGCTCAAATAATTCAAGTTTGCCAAAGTGATTGGATAATGGAAAGTATTATGAATCCTTAATGTAGGTCTCACTACTGTTGTACCTATAATGTATAGATCTGATGTTCAAAGGTGCTGAGCCTATGCAGTTTCCATTTAATTCAATGGAAAATGGTGGGTGTTCTGCCTTGTTGAAAATCAAGACAATATAAAATATATTTATTTATTGGAGAGAACCAATGCTGTCTAAGCACTATAGAAAAAGTTTAAAAGGTAGAGTCCCTCCCCTGGGGACTTACAATCTGTGTGTGTGTGTGTGTGTGTGTGTATGTATATACAAGAATAGAGGAAACGGTAATACCATGGCAATATTATCTACTTGTAAAAGGCAAGTTTAATGGCGACTACATTACTGTATGTGCATCTATATATATGTGTGTGTGTGTGTGTATATATATATATATATATATATATATATACACACACACACACATACACACACACACATATATATATAGATGCACATACAGTAATGTAGTCGCCATTAAACTTGCCTTTTACAAGTAGATAATATTGCCATGGTATTACCGTTTCCTCTATTCTTAGGCTTGGTCTACACTAAACCCCCAAATCGAACTAAGGTACGCAACTTCAGCTACGTGAATGACGTAGCTGAAGTTCGAAGTACCTTAGTTCGAACTTACCTCGGTCCACACGCGGCAGGCAGGCTCCCCCGTCGACTCCGCGGTACTCCTCTCGTCTAGCTGGAGTACCGCAGTCGACGGCGAGCACTTCCTGGTTCGACGTATCGCGTCCAGACAAGACGCGATAAGTCGAACCCAGAACTTCGATTGCCAGCCGCCGAACTAGCGGCTGGGTGTAGACATACCCTTAGAATAGGGACAACTTGGAGAATAATGCGGTAACATTTATTGCTTACCAAGGCAATTGTAAAGATTTTAATGGTGACTGTAGGTTCTGTAGGTTTGCTAAGTTATAACATAGATACCCTTTTTCCAGCCGAGTTATAAACACAAGAACTAGGATTCTATAATGCAAATGCTAATTCTATGCTAACTGCAGCCGCTGCAAATACTTTGTTGTTGATCCCAGTCCTTAAGAAGATGTCATTTTCATAAGACCACCTCAGTAGGTGTAAAATGTCTCTAATCTTTTTTTTATGGGGTTAGATGTACAGTGACTTACAGCTAAACATGATGACAGAGCAACTACCAGGAAAGCACTGCTTCACTGAAGCACTGAAGACTCAGCAGGTTAGATCTCACCTTCCCGTTACAGATTGTCCTAAACCCTCCCACAGAGTCCTATTAACCTAAATGTTTTACCTATCCAGCATTTATAGTGTACTATGCTGGAAATCAAGCTCTTAACTTTTCCATGTTGTTTTTACTGGCTAAATTAATGGCAACAGTAGATTCACAAACATCCTTTAACCTTTGCATATTTTCAGAATGTGTTTAGAAGGATTATCATTTTAAAAGATTCTTATTTAGTACCAAGGGATAAATAGCCTTCATTAATAAATTATTTAATTCATCTTATTTCTTAGTATCACATCTTCATTATCTACAATGTGAAGGTTAACCCCTCTCCCCAGATTATTAGCTGTTGATAAGCTAGAAATATTTGCAATTTAGAAAGCTTTAACTAATTTACATTAAGTACAAAAACTTGGGGCCGGAGAACAAGTTGAGGGGCAGCAACTCTTTTCTGAAGCTTTTGAAACTCTTTCCACTTATCTTTCACATTTGAGTGAATTGTTCAGCTTTGGAACTCAACAACCTGTGAGAGAACTGTTGCTACATATTCAATTTACATTTGAAAATGCCAAAAAAGCAAAAATAAAGTAGAGAGAAGTGATTGATTTATTCCGCAAATGTCTTCCATCACAGACCCGGGGTCGGCCTTGAACCTTGTGTCGTCATTTTCAGCTGTGCAGTGTGGGTGTAAAAATATTACCTAGGCATTTACATCACTTTGCACAGACGTAAATGACTACAGAGGATGCAGCAGTGGAGAATCACACCCATTGTATTCTGAATTTCTTCTGAGTTCACACTCACTGTGTCCTGCTTCAGATTGCCCTCCCTCTTCTCCTTTCCTCTCTCTGTACCTTACCCCCAGCCCACAAACAGCTGAAACTAGAAAGGATGTTTCATTGGGTTAAGAAGCCCATCAGCTTATTTTGCTTAGAAAAATGGTACTGTAATTCAGTAGGGGTAGTCCTTTTGCCTTCCAGAATCTTTTCAGTGTTGCCAAATTGTAGAGTGCAGAAAAGTCAATCGCGTACTGTGGAAGTGTGCACTGGTCATGTGTTGCCCATTTGGACGCCCACCATGGGAATGTATTTATTTTATTCGTTTTTTTTTCAAATAGGTGCCCATCAAGAGCTCTGGGTATTATCCTGTACATTAAAAGTTACAACATAAACATAAATGACTGCCCATAAATATATCATCTCCACAGCCTTAACAAAGGGGGAAGGGGGAAGGATGAGCTTTGAAACATGCCTGGATGATTTACAAATCTAGGGACTCACAGACCAAGGGGGAGAAAGGAAATTCCCAAACCAAATACTGCTCACAGAGAATGGCTTCCCACCAGATTTTTCTTGTTTATATTGAGGGTATAAACTTAGCTCAAGAGCCTTTGCTCAGTGTGGCAGTATATCACAGGGTGAGAGGGGATCTCTCAGGTAAAAGGTTAGAATACCCTGAATTCTCCATGGTAGTCAGTGCAGATCATGAAGCTCTGCTTTGATTTGTTCCCATGTGTAACTCTACTTAATAAGTAGGGTGCAGTATTTTGCATTAGCTTCTGCTCCTAAATGATCCCAAGGTGTACACCCATGTAGAACACATTACAGCAATGTAGAGGTGACAGAAACAGGGTAATTGTGGCAAGGACTGCATCAGAGAGAGAGAAGGCTGCCTTCATTTTGCAAAGTGCAGATGGAAGAAACGCTTTTGGCTTCAACCACTTCCTGTGCATTCAGAAGCATCTGGGATCTAACACCCCTAAATTGTGCACCTGTTGGAGTCAGACAATAATATATGAGGCTTTTGTGGTGGAGTGGAGGTGATTGCATCCTAGCGGGGGTTCTGGAGTGCATTTTCTGAATTCTATTGGGGAGTGTCTCCTTGAGCTTAAGCAGCTGATTGTCACTGTCTATATCATAAAGAAAGACAGATTTCTTTATGATATAGACTTCATTAAATGGGCAACACACCATAGACAGCTTAGCACGAACTCTTTTTTAAATTAAATTACATATAATAGAAGTGATAGGCCCTAAACAAGGATTTAAAGGCAGTCATTGGAGAGACACCCCACACACATTCCTAACACCTGTTTTCCAATTAGCTTGCTGCTCCCTTGTGGGGGGAAAGTTGTTACCAGAGACAGTGTGCTCAGAGTATTTTTGTTGTATCTTACTAGTTACATGAAGGTATCTGGCACAAATCCTAAATCTTTTACCTGCGCCTGAGTTAAGCAGGTGTAGCTGAGCTGAGTTGGGCTCAGAGCCTTAAAACACATGGTGATTGCTGTTTAGATACTGGGCCAAGAAGCTCTGTATATTTGAGAGATGCTCTGATTATCATGTCAAAGCTGTTCAGCTGAATGAAGGGAATATGGCCAGAGAACTTGTTATTCTGTTTTTATTTTGGTTTGACTAGGCAAATTTAAACTCCCAGGGAGGGTTTTTGCTGCTTAACCTAGGAGTCTGCTGAGTTTCTGTTCAGTTGCACTGATCTTAACCTTACTCCATGCACCCTCCAACATTTGAGAGAGAGAGAGACCACTACTGTACATAAGTGAGTGACTCTTGACTCAGCTGTAAGGGGCACAAAGCCTGAAAGTTCATAATATTTTGTCTCCAAGACTAACTTGTCTCCATCATCTTGGTGTCTGGAGTCCTACGACTGTTTCCAAACATGTTATCTGCTGCAGAGCTGCAGAATTCACTAGAGTCATGATTCCAGGCCAATGGAAGGTCTTTTAGGAATGACTGTTACAAGTTCTAGGTAGGATCTTTATTGCAAATGGCGTTGAAACAATGTTGAGGTCATTTACTACTATAAACAGATTTTTTTTCATGTCATACAGGCACAGTACAGTCCAACTAGATATATTCTTATCTCTTTATCAGTCCCTGTGCAGCATGCTGTTGTTTTCTGTAGTGCAGTATTTTGTTTATTTTTTTATCAAAATGTAGGGGTGTTTTGGTAGCAACTTTTTAGAATTTCGTATCCTTGTGTATATGTCTATTTTGTTTTACAAATATGGCAGACTGAATGGCCTGTGCAGCTTTATAAGCATAATCGGAAGTGCCATTTAAATCAAAATGAATTTTAGTAGTAGCAGATGAATATTAAGCATAATGTTTTCCAGGCAGTGATGATATTTCCTTATGCACTAATCTTTTGTCTTTACTGTTACTTGATTAGAACAAAAATCAGAACATACATATTAAAAACATGTAACTTTAAAACACATTGTATAAAACAACACTTCCCATTTTCATTGTACGTTTTCAGCATACCCTTTTATTCTTCAGAATTCATGCTTTCATTGACAATGGATTTTTGTAAGCCCACATAAGATATTGTAACAGCATTTCCCAGTAATGTAGAAGAGCAAGCAAGCAGTGTATGATTCATAATTCTCTACTTGTTACAAAGAAAATTCATGCTTCTCATCTAAGTTTGGATTTTAAAGTTCTTATTTATAAAAGCAGTCATTTTCCAGTCCTTTTTTGATGTACTGGAACATTCTCATTGAGGGGCCAGAAACATAGATTTTCACTTTAAATTACCCATTGTTCCTGTTCTCTGCCATTTTTGCCCTGTAGCGTTGGTTGACATTTCATAGAGAGTGAGCCGGCATAGGGCTGGAAAATATATAATTATAAGAATCATCTGCTCTTGATTTTCCCATTACATACCAATCATGATACAGGCAGATTTTTTATAGGTGTTTGATTTGGAATGAGAAGTTTTATTCTTCGTTGACCTGTGATTAAAATGTGGCATTTTGGTAAATAAATTGAAGATAGCTTCTGCATAATTCAGCTCTGATCTGGTGCTGGGAAAGGCAATGAAAGCCTTTGACCTGTATCACATAAGCAGCAGCATATGTAATAGGAAATATATTCTAAGATAAAAAACTGTGTAACACAATACACTTTTTTAATGTTAGATGTCTTAAAACAGGCATAATACAGAAATGAAGCAAAATGACTGACATCAGGTGGCAATATAAGTGAAGTCTTGTTTCACCCTATACCCTGTGAAAGACTTCAATATAATAATAAGGTTAAAGCCATAGAGTAACTCATTTAACTGCTTTAGTAGCTATAGACACATATGTAAATACATTAGCAATTACTGTAAAAAATGGTAAGACTAGAGAACCTATTTCTAAATTAAAAATATAAATCATTATTATGGTAACAGACTAGAGACAAATCTATTCTAAAATCAGTATTATTTTGGACAAGAGTCTTGCATGTCGCATTAACCTGAGTAGATGTTAGTGGTTGGTTGGTACATATTCATGTCCATGTTATCCATGGACTAGGCACACAATTCCTGATTACAATATGAGCCTGATCCTATTCTCATAGACTTCAGTGTTAGTAGGATTGAGCCCTATGTGTGTACATTTTGTGGGTATTGAACTGAAAAGATACTCCTTAAATATCCAGTTTTCCTTACAGTATTCCATGGACCACATACTTTCTAGCCACTTGATGTAGTTCACCCCTCTATGCATATTACCTATGATTCATATGTATGATTCATATGTAATGATTCGTATGTACTGTTTTTATACTGATGTTTTGGAAATAACAGACCTAACAATAATACTTAACACGTAGCATACTGCTAACATTAACATCCGAAGAAACCACAAATGTAGGATATAATGAGATCAATAAACAATTAAGCAATTCTTGAAGATATTAAAATGATCTTCCAAAATGTACAGTAAATCACCTATTATATGATCTTCCATACCAGAACAGAGCAAAAATATACATGGGCTAGTAAAAGTATAATTCAGGTGCATGGTATCAGTATCTTTAAAACCTTGGCATAGTGTGTTTTAATTGTAAACTAAAGGGAGGAAATAAGTATTGCCTGTTTTTAAAACAATGTTAAAATATTTGCCTTTGCCATTGGGAACACACATTCTGCAAGTGAATGTGAGAGTAGGATTAAAAAAATACCAAAGTAAGTACATCTTTAGTCAAGATATCTGTGTATCAAACCTGTGAAGTAAAAATGGTAAAGGCTGATTTCTACTGATGCTTATGTAATATTCCTTTTCTTTTATGTTTCAAATTAATTTCAACACAAAACTCCCACCCTCCATTGACCAAAGTCTTAATATTCAGAAGATCATTTTGGAATGAATGAAGGTGGGGTCAGTTGAAAGTGTAGCATGATGTCCAAGAATTCTTAATTTACAGGAGGCCAGGGTATCCTGCTTGAATAGAGAAACTATATAATACTATATTATTCAATAAATATCCAATAAAATATCTCTACATAAAAATTGTGAACAAGAAATTTCTAATGAGAAAGAACTGGGGCAGGAGGGGAAGAGAGTTTTAAAACAAATTTGATGGGAAATGTTTCCTGCAAGCAAGGCTAAACCATTTGGCTATAAATTATGTGGATGAACAAATAATCTGTTTCTATCTTTTAGACACTGATGGAAGTATTATCAGCCTCATCTATAAATCATGACAATAATCTTTTTCCTTCAAAAATGATTTACCGTCGAGTTTAACATTCTTTCTCTCTGGTCACTGATTCCTTTTTGGTAGTCCTGTGACTGTGGGTTTTCTGAAAGCACACAAAGTGATACGTTTTTATTGTTTGCTTGTAAGTTCACATACTATTTTATGTACCCTTATTTCAGATGTTTAAAAAATGCATAAGGATAAAATTCTTCTTTTAAATATCTGAGTACGTATGTGGAGTAACTAAGTGAAGTAAATAGAATTACTCTGGTTTTCCACTGGTGTAACTGAGAACATAATTTGAGCCTCAGTATACAGTAGGACTGGGATTTTCAAAGGAGACTAAGGGAGTTAGGTGTATAAAACTGCAATTGAGTGCCTAACTCCAATAGTCTCCTTCGAAAACCCCAGTTTAGGCATTTAAGTAAGAAAGATTTTTTTGCAGAACTTTGTTTTACATAAAAACAAAAACAAAACCAACCTAAAAAAGCAACAGAGGGTCCTGTGGCACCTTTAAGACTAACAGAAGTATTGGGAGCATAAGCTTTCGTGGGTAAGAACCTCACTTCTTCAGATGCAAGTAATGGAAATCTCCAGAGGCAGGTATAAATCAGTATGGAGATAACGAGGTTAGTTCAATCAGGGAGGGTGAGGTGCTCTGCTAGCAGTTGAGGTGTGAACACCAAGGGAGGAGAAACTGCTTCTGTAGTTGGATAGCCATTTACAGTCTTTGTTTAATCCTGATCTGATGGTGTCAAATTTGCAAATGAACTGGAGCTCAGCAGTTTCTCTTTGGAGTCTGGTCCTGAAGTTTTTTTGCTCTAAGATGGCTACCTTTACATCTGTTATTGTGTGGCCAGGGAGGTTGAAGTGTTCTCCTACAGGTTTTTGTATATGGCCAGGGAGGTTTTATATTGCCATTCACGAATGGCAATATACAAAAACCTGTAGGAGTTAGGAGTTAGATATGTCAGTTTGGCTAGTGGAACACCAATTGCTTTCATATGTTTCAGAGAAGAATTAAATCAACACCTTATTTTACTTTTAATGGAGGGCCAAATTCTGCTCTCTGTTATGCTGGTGTCCTGAGTAACTCCATTGAATTCAGTGCAGCGATTCAGAATTTACACAGTTATAATACAGTTTGTCCCAGTAATTATTTTAAAAATATAAAGATTTTATTAAATTAGCAACATATCCTAATTATCCTATGCTAAATATAGAGGCAATACAAAGACTGCAGAGGAATATGAAGAAAGTAAGAAAACGAAAGATAAATTCTTTGACTCAGTGAGGCTGTGATTCTTTCTACACACATCTTATGCACACAGCCAACAAAAGATTATAATTGACACAAAATTCATGCTGGCAGCAACTTTGATCTCATCCTCACACATTCTTTGAGCTCTTCTCAACTTATTCACTGAGACCTTGCAGGTACTAGCAAATTTTGTAGCTGTAATTCACCACCAGAGTACCTCTACTGTGGTACTAATACAGGACTCAGGCATTGTTACTATTTTGCTCTGAGTAAGGTAAGGTTAGATACATGGTGATAGAATGTCTAAGTCAAGACTGCAAAGATGTTTTGTAGTGCAGACAACCAGAAAACAAACAAACAAAAACCCCATCACCAGCTCCCAACCAGATTCCACTAGATTCTCTTTTCTAACATACTGTCCAAAGTCACCTGATTCCATATATTGTGTAGTCATAACATTCTCCTCTCAGAAGTACAAGAGTTACTACAACAGCTCACAGTTCAGCAGAGAAGCCAAGGACTAAATGGTAGTCGAGTCTGCAGTACTGCTTTTCCACTGAAGGTAGTCCCTCAAAACACAGAGTTCAGCCACATTGATAGAATGGTGTGGATAAGTTTATACTGCTTCTCTTTGTGATGGAATTCTTCTGAATGTTTCAGTCCACAATGCTATTTCTGGTGCCTTTCATGAACATTACATTTTAAAAGGAAAAACAAATGTTGCAGGACATCTGGCAGTAAGGTTGCAGGATATATATAAACTATATACTAGTCAAACAACAGTCTAAGATTATTATTAACAGCCATTTAAAAGAATTCTTTACTTAATGAATTATTCCTTTTCCCCCCTTAGGACCTGGGACGTACAATCCTGTAGTGAAGTCAGCTTCCAGTATTTCCCTATTTGTTTCCAGAGTGGAGCGTTTTAAGGACGTGAAAGAGATTACTCCCGGTCCAGGAGCTTATGAGGTTTGTTGATATGGCTGTGTTCTCGGTCACATACTGGGGCTGATTTTTCATCCTTGCCTTAGCTAGATTGCTTTTGTTGTGCTTGTAGTTTTCCTGGCAGTATTTAGGCATTTAACATGATTTGTAGGGACAGTCTATATTTAGCTATCTAAATGACAATTCCCAAATTGTGGGAACAGGAATGGAGGCCAGGTTTTAAAAATGTGATCAGTAATAAGCAGAGTAAATGACAATTTGTCGACATACCTACTGTATGTGCTTTAAATAGATGCTGGAGTAGAGGCTCACCTCAGACCTGTTATTCACTGCTGAGTCAGATGGGAGTAAATAAATATTGCTTCTTTGATTAGCCTTCACTCCCTCTGTTGCTCAGTGTAATGAAATATAGTACACTTTCAGTGCCCGAATCTTTTCTTTGTGTTATACTTATGTATTCCAACATGAATTTAGCCATGAGCAAATTAAACATCTTTGACTGACGGCCTACTGAGGGAGGGGGCCTAGCTCTGTGGAGCAGAAAACTCGATGAAAGAGCAATGGAAGGGCAGCCTTCACCATATAACTAATTGCTACAATTGCCCTGACATGGCTCTCTCATCTCTGGGTGGCAATTATGTGCCAAATGCACTGCTACTTGGGATTAGGTCTGAGGAAACTCAGCCACATTAGCTGGTCTTCCCAGGCAATGAAATGGGAGGCAAGAGACTGAAGTGAAGATGTGGAGCAAGAAGGGGAAGGAGAAAGGCCTCTGTTAGTTCCCCTCTGGTCCCCTGACTAACTACTCTTTCTAGAGCAACAGTATCTGTAGAAAGCCTCTTCCCTTCCCCCTCCAGTTCTGCTCCACCCTTGGACACTGTTGGCTTTCTACTCCATGGGGGAGAGGGTGAAAAAGAGATCCAATTTATCTCATCGTTGTTCCTCTGCCCTATGGGGGAATAGGTGCTGCCACAAGGAACCTTGCCTGATCCTTTCCTTACAACTTTTGGGGAGAAGGAAATGCAGTGTAATGATTGGGGGAAAGGAAAGATGGTTTTGCAGTCAAGGAAGTGTACTGTGAATTAGAAGTTCTGAGTTCAGTTCCCGGTTGTGGTACAGATTTTGTGTCAAGTATCAAAGGGGTAGCCGGGTTAGTCTGGATCTGTAAAAGCAGCAAAGAGTCCTGTGGCTCCTTATAGACTAACAGACGTATTGGAGCATAAGCTTTCGTGGGTGAATACCCACTTCTTCGGATGCATGTAGTGGAAATTTCCAGAGGCAGGTATAAATATGCAAGCAAGAGTGAGTCAGGCTAGAGATAACAAGGTTAGTTCAATCAGGGAGGATGAGGCCCTCTTCTAGCAGTTGAGTTGTGAACACCAAGGGAGGAGAAACTGCTTTTGTAGTTGGCTAGCCATTCACAGTCTTTGTTTAATCCTGAGCTGATGGTGTCAAATTTGCAGATGAACTGAAGCTCAGCAGTTTCTCTTTGAAGTCTGGTCCTGAAGTTTTTTTGCTGCAGGATGACTACCTTTAAATCTGCTATTGTGTGTCCAGGGAGGTTGAAGTGTTCTCTGACAAGTTTTTGTATATTGCCATTCCTAATATCTGATTTGTGTCCATTTATCCTTTTTTGTAGGGACTGTCCAGTTTGGCCGATGTACATAGCAGAGGGGCATTGCTGGCATATGATGGCGTATATTACATTGGTGGACGTGCAGGTGAATGAACCGGTGATGGTGTGGCTGATCTGGTTAGGTCCTGTGATGGTGTCACTGGTGTAGATATGTGGGCAGAGTTGGCATCGAGGTTTGTTGCATGGATTGGTTCCTGAATTAGAGTTACTATGGTGCGGTGTGTAGTTACTGGTGAGAATATGCTTCAGGTTGGCGGGTTGTCTGTGGGCGAGGACTGGCCTGCCACCCAAGGCCTGTGAAAGTGAGGGATCGTTGTCCAGGATGGGTTGTAGATCACTGATGATACGTTGGAGAGGTTTTAGCTGGGGACTATATGTGATGGCTAGTGGAGTTCTGTTGGTTTCTTTCTTGGGCTTGTCTTGCAGTAGGAGGCTTCTGGGTACACGTCTGGCTCTGTTGATCTGTTTCCTTATTTCCTCATGCGGATATCGTAGTTTTGAGAATGCTTGGTGAAGATTTTGTAGGTGTTGGTCTCTGTCTGAGGGGTTGGCGCAGATATGGTTGTATCTCAGTGCTTGGCTGTAGACAATGGATCGTGTGGTGTGTCCGGCATGAAGGTAGGCATAGCGGTCGGTGGGTTTTCGGTATAGGGTGGTGTTAACGTAACCGTCACTTATTTGCACCGTGGTGTCTAGGAAGTGGACCTCCCGTGTAGATTGGTCCAGGTTGAGTTGATGGTGGGGTGTGTGAAGTTTGGGCAAGTTATCAAATCTCTCTGTGCTTCAGATCCTTGTCCGTAAAATGAGAATAATACTTTCATACCTTATGGTGGTGTGGTGTTCAGATTTTCCATTGTGGCTATATATGTTCTGAGATAAATAGAGAACCCGGCATTTTGACAATGGCGGGAGTGGGATAATGGAGAGAGAGATTGGGGTAGTACAAAGAAGAAGAGGTGGTGACATGGGGGTCACAGAGGATGAAGTAATTGGAAGGATGAAGGATGGAAAGATTGGGAAGAGAGCAAAAACATGGAAAACAGAGTAAGAGGGAAGAGAGACTTTATAGAAAAGGGAATGGCTTGACAAAGGGAAGAGATAAGAAAAGTTGAACAAATTCCTAAACAAGAAAAAAAATCATTGAAGGGGACAATTGAAGGTTAGGGAAGCAGAATACACATACACATACAGAATACGCATACAGTAACTCTATCAGTAATTGCATCAGTCAGGAGTCAATGGGGACTCTGTATCAGAGGGAATGTTTGGGAGACCTCTCTGTGGATTGGATGTCAGCATGAGTCCAATTCTTCTAAACATAGCTGAGGGACTAATTGGATTCACTAGTGGGAAATGAAATTTGTTGGATTTTTTTTAAATACATGCTGCTGCAATGATGGAGCTATATTTTTGAATGATTTTGTCATTTCCAATACTAAAGTAGTATTTTTGGTTGCGTTCATCAGTTTTTGCCTGCATGTGATGGGAAAAATGAGCATGTGTTGTGTACTTTTGCTTCTGCTTGATTTTATGTGTTGTTCATCCATAGTCTGAAGATGCAGAGGGATTGGAGCGTTTTGGGGAAGTCAGCTGGGCCTTGGTTAGTCTTAATCCTGGGTTTAGTTATGGACAGGAACTGGTGTATCATATGACTGTATATTAGAAATCATTTAAAATTAATTAATTCATAGTGGAAAAGCATAATGGTAGAGTTCTGTGCTTTAGTTTGATATACATCATTTTAGTAAGCTTTAATTTTTCAGTTTTTAACAGTAAAGGACTCAGTGGTGTCCTTTTTAATGTCTGTTCTCCCCTTTGTATGTTGCAACTATATTAAAAACTATAAATGTTGTACTGTTGATTAACATATTGCTTTTACAGTGCAGCTGGTCAGACATCCAATAAATATTTTGATGATGACAATTTTAACAATCACAATTTTGTGGCTATAAAAGCACATATCATGATTAGGACCCTATGCATGTTGTGGCAAAATAGGGCAAATTTCCATAGCAATATACACTTATTCTATAGTTATTTCATTCCCATCTCACTCACACACCCATCTGCTTCCACCGACACAACTGGCCCCTAGTTGAATCTACTCCTTGACATAAAATTCATAAATGATTATTTTTGATAGTGATTTATTTCTGGATGGATTTCTAGTGTACTCTTTGGGCAGCCCATTGCCTCCCACCCTTGTGTTCCTGCAATGTTTTCCCAGTGGCATGACTCAGAATCTCCTTCCTCCATATTGCAGGGAAGGGAAGAGCTCCAGCTCTTCAGCTCCTTTGATCTCATGCTGTCATGCTTCATGGAACAGTGTATGGAAAATATGTTGTAATTAACACCTCCTTGTAGTGGAGAGGTGCAAAGCAACAGGCTGTTGCAGTCAGGTCCCGGCAGGGCAGGTGGTCGAAAAAAGCAGTGTTTAATGCCTGGCCGCAGAAAAATGGTAAAGCCATAGAGTAACTCATTTAACTGCTTTAGTAGCTATAGACACATATGTAAATACATTAGCAATTACTGTAAAAAATGGTAAGACTAGAGAACCTATTTCTAAATTAAAAATATAAATCATTATTATGGTAACAGACTAGAGACAAATCTATTCTAAAATCAGTATTATTTTGGACAAGAGTCTTGCATGTCGCATTAACCTGAGTAGATGTTAGTGGTTGGTTGGTACATATTCATGTCCATGTTATCCATGGACTAGGCACACAATTCCTGATTACAATATGAGCCTGATCCTATTCTCATAGACTTCAGTGTTAGTAGGATTGAGCCCTATGTGTGTAAATTTTGTGGGTATTGAACTGAAAAGATACTCCTTAAATATCCAGTTTTCTTTACAGTATTCCATGGACCACATACTTTCTAGCCACTTGATGTAGTTCACCCCTCTATGCATATTACCTATGATTCATATGTATGATTCATATGTAATGATTCGTATGTACTGTTTTTATACTGATGTTTTGGTAAACTCTTCAGCAAAAAAACTGAATTCAGTGGCATCTTTTAAAAGTGCTATTTTTCATGGCTACAGCAATGCAGAGTCCACTGTGGTGAACTGGACAATCCAAACCTTTATTGTCTCAGACTCTCCGCAGAGTCCATCAGGTGACACCTCATTGGTTTATATTCCATTATCAATTGCAAGTTTATTTCCACAACCATGCTGGCTAGAAACATGCTTTTTTTCAATGTAAGCTGGGATCCTGGAGCACAATTCCACACAAAGGGGTGAATTTTTCAGTAAGTTCTGTGGTCGTGGTATCACACTATACACTGCTACAATACTCTGATCATGACGAGCCTAGAGATATTACTGAAGTTCTATTTATATTTGAAGTAATGTTTACCTAGTTTATTATACATTAGACTTCTCAAGTTACACTGCTTTGTTTACTACAAGAAAGTTGTGTGTGTTTATATAAACTGAAATACACAAGTAACTATGACCATGATGCTTATATTGCATGACTCATGATAAGTCCCTATGGATCCAGTAATATAGAGTGCTGTTCATTTATTTTCAGTGCCATAATTGTGAAGCAGAATAAGTAAAGAATTATTTTTGCCACTGGACTTCCTGTTAGTCAGAAGTAGACTAAAATGAGCCTTCAGGGAGTTAAAAAGAATATATAACACAATTCTATTTTTTTTCCTTCCTAATATTTGATGGTGAACTGTTAGGGCCCAATTCTGAAGCCTGTACCCATGTGAGTATGAGCTGTGACATCAGACCCTTATGCTCTAGAATATGGAAACTGTTTCAAGAAAGGTTAACGGGAATAAAGGTCCTTAGTCTGAATACAAAAAAAATTCTCTCTGCATACTGAAATAGTTTTATTTCAAACTGTATTTGGCGGGTGAGATTCTGTGCTGTGGCTCTAAGTCTAGATGCAACAAATAACTTGGAGCTCAGGGCAGGCGTGCGGTAAAGTGATGGTAAACCACCTCTGCACCCTCAGAATCCTGGGCTGTTCTGCAACATCCACCATCTTTTAGATAGCCCTGGGGTGTGTGTCATCAGTTATGGCAGCCTAGGCCCTAAGGGCCAGCACTGCCCAGAATCTCCAGTGCCGCAGCCCTGGCTAGCTACTCTTTTAGAACAACTTATGCCACTCCATCCTTTTCACCTAGCTTAAAGTGTCAAGAGATGTGGGAGGAGCAAACCCAGAATGTTTTGTACAACTTCCATAAATGACGTAGCGCCATAATCATGACATCGCTTTTTAAACAGAACTCCCTTCTGATTTTACTGGTGTGTTCTACTTGAAAACTGGTGGCACAGTATGGCCTGTAGAAATGAAGGTCTCAAAATGGAATGAGTTGTCTGGTTTTCAGAGGTGCTAAGCAGCTGCAAGTCCCATTGAAATATCTTAGAAAATCAAACCAGTGCCATACAGTATATTAAGAGATAATGCTTCTTTTGAAAAATTGTGCTAATGCACAGTTCTAGTTTTGTCTTTTTTTTTAATTGGCAGACATTTTAATAAAAGTTATAACCCTCAAAAAAGCTGTACAGTGAGTGCAAATTAATTACTTGTTTTTAACACTGTTAAATGTAGCAAAGAGTGTAAACATTTCTGTCATAATACTTGTCACCCCTTTACTTGACAGTGTGAAAGCAAGTATGTCAGTTCTTTTTGGTATCCCAGCTTATCTGTGTAACACCTTTTTATGATGTAACTGGCAATTTTGTTCAATTTTCCAGACATGGAACATTTTATCGCCTTCTGTGGATATAATATTAATGTGATCTTTGGCCTAATGTATGGAGTAATTATAAAAACTGGTGAAATGTAATTGAAGAGTAGGAAAGGCACTTATGGAAATATTTTTGTTACTCTAAAATGTTGCTTGACTACATAGAATTTAATATGCACAATATTATTATTTATTTTATGCAACACTATAGATGTGCATGACATTTAATGGACAAATATGGTCAAGACATTGGTCCTTGGGCTAAGAAGCTCACAATACAATTTTTTCCAACACAGTTATAATTAGGGCCCTACCAAAGGGCCATGAAAAATGCATCATGGACTGTGAAATCTGGTCTTTTCCCTATACTATACAGATTTCACAGGGGAGACCAGCATTTCTCAAATTGGGGGTCCTGACCTAACAGGGAGTTGCAGGGGGGGGTCGCGGTATTGCCACCCTTACTTCTGCGCTTCCTTCAGAGCTGGGCAGCTGCAGAGCAGCAGCTGTTGGCCAGGTGCCCGGCTCTGAAGGCAGCACCCTGCCAGCAGCAGTACAGAAGTAAGCGTGGCAATACCATACGATGCCACCCTTACTTCTGCACTGCTTCCTTCAGAGCTGGTGGCCAGAGAGTGGCAGCTGCTGCCTGAGGGCCCAGCTGTGCAGGCACCTGTGCAGAAGTAAGGGTGGTAATACCATACCAGGCCATCCTTACTTCTGTCCTGCTGCTGGCAGCAGCTCTGCCTTCCGAGCTGGGCTCCCGGCCAGCAGCGACTGCTCTCTAGTTTCCCGGCTCTGAAGGCAGCACCGCCATCCACAGCAGCGCAGAAGTAAGGGTAGCAGTATTGCAAACCCCCCCCCCCCCCAATAACCACTTGCAACTACTCCACAACTTCTTTTTGGATCAGGATCCCTACAACTATCACACTGTGAAATTTCAGAATTAAATAGGTGAAATCATGAAAGTTACTATTTTTAAAATCCTGTGACCGTGAAATTGACTAAAATGAATCGTGAATTTAGTAGGGCCCTAGTTATAATAGTAGCAGACCAATATGAGCACAATAATGCAGCATTTGACACCATTAAACACCAGAGTGACCCTTCAATTAGGCACCTGTTCAGAGTGATTAGGAATTATTTATATAGTCAGTACTATATGTGCTAGAGGCTGCCTATTTCTTCCAGTGGGGGTTTTAACAAAGGAAGGATAAATCAAATTACTAAAAGATAAGAACTGGCCTGACCTTTTGCTAGTGGAGAACTTTATCCTTTTCTCATGATGTATTCTGGTGCAGAGCTATTAGTTCATTTCAATTAGTTTTAACTCTGGATTCTAACAACACTTCCCACTCATTCTCTCTAATCTTCTTGGTTATATGTGCCTATGCAACAGTTTTTTCAAAGTAATTTATAAAAAGCCTCACACAATATATTTCATCTCCTGTCCACAAAGGACCTAAAATGTTGGGAGTTACCTGTGCCTAATGTGTACTTTTAAAATAGCTCCATTCATTTCTTATATTTTTAATTTTTATTTTATTTACAAGTTATGTACTTCATGCTTATCAAATTTTAAAGATGCTTCAAATTTTTACAATTTTTATTAAGGTTTTACAGATATCAAAAGTGCCAAGAAATCTTGGGGACATTTTTCTGCTAGTGCACATGAGAGTAGCTCCGTTGACTTTAAATGAGTTACTTCAATTTACACTAGCTGCAGATCTTGTTAATTATTGTTAACGTTAAAAATAAGTTGTCATTTGAAACAAGTTTATAATTTTAAGAAGGTGATTGTTGGGACTGTGGAACTCTTTAGCTTTGTAATATAAATGGCACTTTTGAGTATAAAGCCTTACTTTTGAGTATAAAGCGCTGAAATTATACCCCAAAGTCTCAAACAAGATAGTTATCTATTTCTCAGGTCCACTAGATATGCTTGCAGCTAACTGAACTAATTAGTTATTCTGTGTTGCCATGGAAAGCAACAAACTGCATGAAACTCAGGGCCATAATTATACAATTTATTATTTGTGAAGTATTAAGTCCCCCAACATGATGACCTGCCACTTCGTATACCTGCTTCTTCTTTCCTCAGTAAGTGAATGGTGTTCTCCTTTAATTGTCTGAGTAAAACAAATAAAAGGTTGTTTTGTTTTGCATAGACCATATGTTGAGTAGTGTTAGTAGGTAAGATTATGTATGGCGTTCACTACACTTCTCTGTTTTCACTTGCTTATCTGGAAAAAAAAAAATCACTTTTGGGTCTGACACTTCCGCTGCTTGGTCTCAGCCAGATGGCGATTTATCTTCTTTGCATGAATACTCACTGCTGGTTATTCTAACTACAGATGCTACTATATTTGGTTTGGGTGCCTTGTTGAAAGACCAGATTGCTTTAGGGAAAAATTTCTGAACAGGGTACAAGTTTTAGATCAATTTGCAAGAGTTGAGAAGCCTCACTGACATACAAGAGCAGGGTACAGACATGCAGCTGTCAGGTCAGACATGGTGATTGCAGTCTCAAACCTCAACAGCCAGAGAGCAATAAGGAGCAAGGCTACTCTTTGAAATACCTTGATTTATCTTCAGCATGGGAGAGATTAATTTGACGTTCCTGTAACCCAAATATTTCAGTTGAAAATTAAAACTTCCATGTAAATTTAGTTAATCCGAAATGTTCTGCTCAGACAATGAATAAACTGTGTTTACTCAGCATTATTAGATAATAAAACTGCCCAGTGTCTTCCATAGTTAAACAAAAAGGATCTCTCTTGCAGCAGGGAAGAAAGGAGCAATTAACAGAATATCCTCTCCATATTAAGCCTTTTCCATTAGTCCCTCTGATTTCAAGAGTTTTACAACAATTGCACCATAATAAGGACAACATAACATGGGTTGCCCCTAACTTGATAAGGAAATTTCAGATTCTTCTTGGATATGGATGTAATGCTTGTCTCCATATTTTTACATTCAAACTCTTGAGCCTTTGCTGCACTGGGAAAATGACCTGCAATAATAAGGGCTTGTCAACACGTGGAAGCTGCTGTGAAATAAGCTAGGGTGTGAAATTAAAGTGCAATAGCTATTCTGCAGTAGCTCCTGTGTGGAGACACTTACTCTGCACTAAGGATGCCTTTTGGCACTTTAGATTAGCTTAATCCATTTTGAAAGTGTATTAAACTCCCCAAAGGCACTCAGTGTGGAATAAGAGTGGAGCTATAGCAGAAGTTATTCCAGGCTATTTCCCTGTGTAGAAAACCCTAACATATGTCAACCACAGATTGCCCTAAGTGTCCTTCACTTACGGCCAGGATTTAAAACTGTTTATTCTCTAGTGTAAAGAGGACCAAACCATTTTAACAATCCATTATAGAAAAATTGTGTAACAGGATACAAAAGCAGTACTGCCAGCCTTCTGTATTCAAAAACAATAATTCAGGCTTAAAAATGATAGCTTTTGAAACTTTGGTAAGACTCTCATGTAATCACGACTCTAGGAGCGGGGGGGGGGGGGGGGGGGGCTTAAGAAAACCCCCAAATAATGTGAGATTCATGATTAAAATTGTAAGAGCTGACAACAGTGGAAAATTCTGTAATAACTGATTCCCAGAAACCAAAAAGTTAGGTCCAGATCTAAAAAAGGACATAGGCACCTAAACCCCTGATGTAGTTGCTACTAATCCACAGACCCCTGACTCAAACACTTATGTCACCTGAAAGGCTCTATCTAGAAGGCATGCTCTGAGCATGCCTAACTCACTGCAAAATGGTTGATGGTGGGGATGAGTGGTTTAGCCCAGTGGTTAGGATGCTCAATTGGATGTGAGAATGCCCTGTTCAATTCCCATCTCTGCCTGCTGAGGAGAAAGGATTTGGACAGGGCTCCTCACCTCTCAGGTGAGTGCCATTGGACTATGGAATATTCTGGTGTGGGTCTCTCTTGTTGAAGCTGGTCCACTTTGTATTAAATATTAATTGGGCCAGAGAGAGAGAGAGAGAGAGAGACAGAATGGCTCTATAGTCCAGGCCTCAGGGAAAGGGGGGTACCTCTTTGCAAATTCCTTCTTGTCAGGCAACAGGGAAATTGAATGTGGGTCTCCCACATCCCAGATGAGTGCAATAACCATTGCGCTGAGGTTATAAGGGTGGCCAGATCATTCTATTCAACCCTCCTCCCCCATTTACCCTGCATACAAATCTATCTGTAAATTCCTTTATAGATCTGGGGCTTAGTTCTTTGTTCAAGCCTCACACAAGCTGGGGTGGGAGTGCAAGCGCTTTGGAGGACAGGATTAGAATTCAAAGTGATCTTGACAACCTGGAAAAATGGTCTGAAATAAATAGGATGAAAATCATTAGGGACAAATGCAAAGTACTCCACTTAGGAAGGAATAATCAATTGCACAAATACAAAATGGGAAATGACTGCTTAGGAAGAAGTACTGCAGAAAAGGACTGGGAGGTTATAATGGATCACAGATTATATATGACTCAACAATATAATACCATTGCAAAAAAAGTGAACACCATTCTGGGATGTATTAGCAGGAATTGTGTAAGCAAGACTTCTGCTCAGCACTGATAAGGCTTCAGCTGGAGTACTGTGTCCTGTTCTGGGCACTACACTTCAGGAAAGTCCAGAGGAGTGCAGTAAAAATAAAACATGACTTAGAAGGAAAGTTTGAAAAAAATGGGTTTGTTTAGTCTGGAGAAGATTGAAGGAAGATGTGATATAGTCTTCAAGTACGTAAAAGGTGGTTATAAAGAGGTGGGTGATAAATCGTTCTTCATATCCAGTGAAGACAGGACAAGAAGTAATGGGCTTAAATTCCAGAAAGGGAGATTTAGCTTAGACATTATAAAAAACGTCCTTGCTGTAAGGGTAGTTAAGCAGGGAACACTTTATCTAGGGAGGTTATGGAATCTCCGTCATTGGAGGTTTTTAAGAACGGGTTAGACAAACATCTGTCAGGGATGGTCTAGATAATACTTCATCTGCCTCAGTGCAGGGGACTGAACTAAATGACCTCTTGAGGTCCTTTCCAGTTCTACATTTTTATGATTCTATAAGTGGCTTGGGCCAATGAATGAAGAAGGGCTGGGAAACTCAATAAGCAGTATAAGATCTCACCAGGGAGGAGGCCTTTCAAAAAAGTGCATCATACCCAGGTTTGGGGGTAGTTGTTACTGGTTTAGGTTTTTTTCTTGTTGTGTAAAACTATTTCTTTATTACTGTAACCTATGCAAGAATGAGCGCTGAAGGGATAAATTGCTGATTGAATGGCTGTTCTTTTATTAAGGAAGTGGATGACCCATTCAAATAGCTCTGAATATGCTAGATTCCTGGTAGAACAAATTTTTACATGTTTTGAGGCTTTTATGACTCAAAACCAAAAAAGGTTGTTTTCAGGTACTCCTGTATCTTTTGCTAATAGAAAAAATAGTTTCAGAAAATACAACTCTTTCCTCTCCTTTTGGCAATGAATACTGGAAACAGAAATACAGATTGTTGGACAATTTCTCAGCTGGTGTAAACATTGAAGTCAATGTAGATTTACACTAGCTGAAAATATGACCTTGTATTTCTATTTTAAATCTTATTGTCTAATACTTCTTTCCAAGGTGTAAATAGCTATTTGTTTGACATTATCTCTTTAGCTGAGTGATCCTCCCTTTTGCCATACCAGGAAAATTGTTAATAATAATGATACATATCACATACACATTCTTTGATAAAAATCATATATTAATTCTGATGTATACGTAGTTTTTCATTTCATTTTTTAAAATAATTTTATAATAACTGTTCATAACTGTTTAATAGTTTAGCTTGTCTCCCACATCAGGACCAACATTACCTGATAATTGACATTGATATGTTAATCTTAATTACCAAGCTTTTTGGGTTCAGAAAGCCCTTCTGATTGATTCATGTCAGTAAAATGTAGTAATCAATTAGGGTCATTCACTTGGAAGGAAAGGTGATGGTATTCACTCTGTAAAGCAAAAGTAGTAAATTTGTATTCTGTGCTTGTCATTTGCTCCAGATAGTAAACTCTGGTTTAGATACTATTGCTGCAGTAATTGCACCATTGATTAAAATATCCCCAGAGTGTAAAATCAGTTTTAAGTTCTTTATATCCTTATTACAGAGTTGCCGGTCACAACTCTATTGTTAAAGGTGCAAGAGGCTTTCCACTCTAAGCTCTGTTTTGGTAGCCTACCTTCTCTAAAAGTTTCTTTGGGCCTAAAATTTTCTTAGTCGGTGGCCACAATATAAAATTTTGGAAAGGGAGACTAAAATAGGCAAGAGCTGAAAAATAATATACAAGTTTACTGCATTCCAGTTGTTTCATTTTATAAGCTGATACTTAGGTGTATATATATATATATGTGTGTGTATCTCATAGAACTGGAAGGGACCCTGAAAGGTCATCGAGTCCAGCCCCCTGCCTTCACTAGCCGGACCAAGTACTGATTTTGCCCCTGATCCCCCAAATGCCACATAAATACTACTTTGGGGGCTGAAGAGCTGGCTGTCCAGAGGCTACAGCAGGAGACTCTACTACAGAGGAGAAGAGGGATATGTTCAACAGATAAGTTGTTTGCTGTGAGTAGTCTTTCCCATTCAAGTATATTGAGAGTATGTATGGCAATACTGCTCGTCATTGGCTGTGCATACATGTGAGTACACAGTTTGTCACCATGCGTCTGACGAAGTGGGTATTCACCCACGAAAGCTTATGCTCCAATACTTCTGTTAGTCTATAAGGTGCCACAGGACTCTTTGTCGCAGTTTGTCACCAGTCTCTCTCCCCCTTTTCCCCACCTCTACCACCAGTGGATCTAGTTGACATATGTACTTACAAAAAATTGTTTATTTTGTTCCTCTTCCTCCAAACCTCTATTTGTCTGTCTTTACTTAGGTTATGATCTGAGGGCAGGAATTGCACCTTCTTGTCTATATAGAAAGTTTCTATCACATTGTGCATGCTACCATACACAAATAATAATAATTAGTAATAATAAAACCTTCATCTATTCTCCTGTTCTGAGCTCAATACCATTTCCCACCCTCTTATTATGGATTGGAAACTTTCCCCCATCCCTGTCCTGGCCATCCTCAACATATGTGCTAGATCTATCCCTTCCCATTAAACCTTCTTGATTTCAGCTAAAGAGATGCCTCTGTGGTATTAGTTGCAAAAGCTTACAGCAGCCACTAGGGGGTATAGAGCAAGAAGGTCAGAGTCTGTGTAAACAGGAAATATAGACAGCATTGTATTCACCCAACCATAGTGTGCTTACTGTAATCTCTACAGAATCCTTGCCCTATATCCCTGCCCAGCTTCCTAATACAGACTGAGATGGGGGTCTATCATATACACTAGACCAATGGTTCCCAAACTTGGTTCGCGGCTCGTTCAGGGTAGGCCTCTGACGGGCCGCGAGACACCTTGTTTACCTGAGCGTCCGCAGGTACGGCTGCTCGCAGCTCCCAGTGGCCGCAGTTTGCCATTCCCGGCCAATGGGAGCTGCGGGAAGCAGCATGGGCCGGGCCACCACTTCCTGCAGCTCCCATTGGCTGGAAATGGTGAACCGTGGCCACTGGGAGCTGCGAGCGGACGTACCTGCAGACACTCCAGGTAAACAAAGCGTCTTGCGGCCCGTCAGGGGCTTACCCTGAACAAGCCGCAAACCAAATTTGGGAACCCCTGCACTAGACTATAATATACTACCTGTATATTTCACTTTTTATGGATGTATGTATGTATGTGACATTGCCCGTGGTTATGTAAGGCCTTGTTGTATTAAATGTGAGCAAAAGGGTAGCGTTATATTGGGTGTGATTCCTACTAATATATGGAGGCTAGGAGGCACTCATGGAGAGGTAGTTAAAATGATTCTCTTGGAACCTTAACTGACAATTTAATAATTCTTTTCTTGTTTAAATTCTCATTTAAATTCTCAAATCTTAGTTGTACTTTTTCCCCCTCTGGGGGAATACAGTAAAGAGTACATGACAATTGGGGTTTTAATATATCCATCTATTTATAAATAGTAGATTTTACGATAGCCTTTCCACAAATGAAGGAAGCAGTTTGATAAAGGAGATTAGTAAAGCACAAGTTTCTCTTTTTTTAAATGTTCTGTTACTAGATGGAAATTTTGAGTGTTTTTTTCCTGACCTGAGGGAAGCATACAAGTTGCCTAATTATGTGCTGTAGAAATTATTAACAGTCTTTGTGCAAATTAGATGACGTTTAACTTTTACAGCTACATTCATAACATTTACATAGCTAACCGCCAAAAGTAATTCAGTCAGTTTGCATGTGTTTTTATTCTGAGAACAAAGGTTGCTTTCCTTTTATTTAGGAAAAAAATAAATTTGACCTGTTTACTTTTAAGGACAGAATAATGTTGGGTAAATCTTCAAAGCAGTAAACAGGGTTTTCTGTTTTGTTTAACTTTTTGTTTTTTTCTTTTGTGAGAGTTCCATTGTTAAAAATTTTCTCTTTGATTTAACAGTGTACCCCTAGACCTTCCTCATCTCTTTGTAAGAAATATATATTATTGTAAGAATTTATCAGGCCCTGTTCTCATCATAATACTTTTGAGGCCAGTTATTTAGGGATCTATATATGGTTTTAGTAATCTATATTTAGGCACCAATTTTTGAAAATCTTGGCCCAAATACATTACATTTACTGCTTTTGCATTTGCAATTCTTTCATTCAGAGAAAGTAATCAAATTTCTTTGACAAGACCATTCTTTACAAATCCATGTTACTGATTCCTCATGGGATGAGTTTCCCTAACTGGTAGATGTTTAGGGATGCTGCTAAATCATTTTTCTATGGGACTCATACAGCTACTTCTTAAAAACGATATATTTTTCCTTTGGATGCACTAAGTTGGAACAAATAACAGGTAATTTCCAGGAAATTTCATAGAGGTGGATCCCCACAAGGGATTCCTGTATTTATAATGCTCTTTGAGGTCCTTAGGCAAGAAGTGCAATATAAGTGTAAAATATTCTTTGAAATGGAAATCAGCTCACAGGAAAATGGTAATCAGGATGACAAGACAATTGGAGAAGCTATTAGCAGCCTAACTATGTAATCAAATCATAGTGCAGTCTCAGTACAATTTTTAATTTAAAAAAACAAAACTATTCCTGGGACAAAATAAACCTTAAGTTAAATGACCATGTCAGAGCAACCATATGTGATTTTTAAGAAGTTGGGGACTATCTGAACAACTGAAATAGTGAGTACTATATTGTGGACAGAAAGAAATGACTGGGTGTAAATGGTCAACTTACTGGTTATAAAGCTTGCCAAGGCAATTAGTGTCTGCCTCATCAGCAAAGTGCAGAGCCCTCAGACCACCATCAAATCTGGTCAGAAGGCAGTCATCAGTGATGTGGGACATTGTCTGTCTTTGGCCACAGCCGCATGTGGGATCCTCTTGTTGGCCACAGGTGTGAAAGCTGGCTGCACACTGACCCTGGCCCGTTCAAAATCGATTCAGAAGGGCCTATAAGCGGCATGGAAAATCAAAGCCTGGTACACATGTGGTCAGGTAAGTTATAAGAGACTGGTTTGTGACATCAGCTGCAGACCATTCTTCCTGCCACATCAATGTTGCAGAGAAATCTGGGCATGGCAAGTGGGCCCACAAGGTTGCCTTGACAATAACCTTGCTCTTGAGTGCCCGAAGAGGTCTGTGTATAGTGATAGGCTTGGGTTTGCCCTGATCTTCTCAACCACACTGACTGTAATCCTCACAATGGATGTGTGGAGGAGTGATATTACTTAGCACGGAGAGCCACGGTACTGGTATGGGTTGAATTGTCCCAGTTACAATATGCATAGTTGAACACTGTTGAGTGTCAGCCAATCTGACGTGAGATTAATGGAGCCAGACTGGAGCATAGTATTCTTCTAAAAGTAACAGAGAGCTAAACTGGATGACTGAAGAGTTTGAGTGTTTGCTCCCCATAAAGTGCCAGCCAATTTGCTTTGAAGGTTGTTATATGACCTCAGGTGCTTAAGATATGTGAGAGATCTATCTATCGTTATTCCAAGTAGACTGTATGGGATTTGTGTTTCCAGCTGTATCCATTAAGAAATATAATGAGTTTTTGGGCTATTCTGGCATTGTGGAGATGGAACACACTCAAAACGGCCTTGGTCACACTTGGTTGTAAATGACACCGACTACAGTTTTTGGCTATCTTAATCAGGTCAGCATTTAGAGCTTGTTCAAGTTCTGGGAATGACTATGCTTGGACGCCTAAATGAATGCCATCGCATACATGAACTTGTTTGTGTAAAAGTTGAAAAGCGTTAGAATTTGATTCG
The DNA here is from genome assembly GCF_028017835.1 of Emys orbicularis. Lineage (NCBI taxonomy): Eukaryota > Metazoa > Chordata > Testudines > Emydidae > Emys > Emys orbicularis. The sequence goes on from NC_088687.1 coordinate 18,900,092, forward strand.
TCATCTCGGCGCAGTTCAGCAACCATCAGCCTTAAGTTGACCACCTGTCATGCCAAACCAAGCTGCCAGCTGTCAAAGGCCCCAAATGAGAAGCATGTCAGATGACCAGTCCATGATGGATGGCATCAGTTCCAACAGAGAAATGGAGAGACTAGATATGAGACTGTAGCTGGAGAGGATGATGGAGTGAAGATTGCTTTTATAGGATGTGAGGCACAAACGAAAGCATGCTTGTTTTATGCGGGAATATCATGGCATAGCTATATTTGTATGTTTGTAGTATATTTTAAGGCATATACTGCATGTCAGTGGTTAATTATATTTTTTAAAGATGCAGTCTTCTCTTTTATTTTTCATGTGCTGGTTAATATTAGTTGATTAGGATGATGAGTTGATACCACACATTATGTCTGAAATATGATTTCAGGTCAGTATTTCTTTAACTGCTACACTGCTTTCTTAAATCTTGTTTATTATAACAATACTCACAGCACTTTTAGCTATTCAACTTAGTTTCCTTGGTAACTGGTCATTTTCAGTTCACCTGTAGGCTCCTGGTATTTAAAGAAGCTATATTATTTTCAGCTTTATGTGTTACACAATGATGGAAAAACATGGTAGCGAGGGTACAAGCAAAAAAGTAATAAATTGTTGAATTCTTACTCTTTAGAGAATGTAGCCTTTATATTATTAACACAGTGGAGTAAACTTTAGTGCCATATGTCAAGGAAACACCAGTGAACAAAGCCTGACTATCATAAAAGATAAATAATTTACTCTTTTATGTAGCAGATCTGAAAGCATTTTAAATGCATTTAATGTATTAAGGGAAGGAGGATTTTTCATCTATATCATTTTGCCCACCACTGAAATACAGTCCCTTCTTTTTGGGGAGGAATGTAGTAGCTGATAGCAACATTAGACAACAGCTTAGAGCAAGAATGAAGAAATGTACTCTATCCAGTTGAAACAACAGGGGTAGTTTATATAGGAAGAATGTAATTGCTGTAAGTGGAATTTGGATGGGACATCAGGGTTTATATCTGTACTCTTTTATGAAAAGTAGTGTCTCATATCTAATCTAATAAACATTTCTAAAAGTATCACCATAATATTTTAGATCTTGTATGACCACAATTGCTGAGCACCTTTAGTTTTACATTTCACTGGAATCATCACAGTAAATCAGAATCACCATGCAGAATCATTCATGTCATCAGAATCACCAGCTGAATGTTGCCTCTTCACACCACACCAGACTCAGAAGTAAGAGTCCTGTCTAATGAATCACAAACACCACTTCCTAGAATACCTATAATAGGTGTCCCAGCTAAACTCTTCTTAGCTTTTGAGTTCTTACAGAATCACAGTGACAGGGAGAGTTCATTTTTCCTCCATATGATGCATTTTTTAAAGTTTTCTATTTACTATCTTACAATATTAAAACTGTTAAAAATTGTGCAATATTGAAAAATACAGAAAATGCCTTTCCATTATAGACCACTTCCAGTGTGGCTTAATTATATGTTTGCAGTCACCAGCAGAGTGAATGCTTAGGTGTCACATTGAGATGGAACTGATGATTATGGAGAACTTGCATTTGTGAACTTGAAAAAATGGCTTACAAATTTTAGTATTGTGCTTAAATGGTATTCAACACATACTCTTAACATTGTAAATAATAATAAAATAACATTTTCAGTCCATCATTATGTTTAATTGAATGCACAGGGGAAAGGTCTCTGCAACAGGTAAACTCGATATCATGGTGACATCTTAGCTTCTGTATTGCTGAGAGATTAGATTGTTCCAGTGGACTGCTAAAAGAACAGGAGTACTTGTGGCACCTTAGAGACTAACAAATTTATTAGAGCATAAGCTTTCGTGGGCTACAACCCACTTCTTCGGATGCATATAGAGTGAAACATATATTGAGGAGATATATATACACACATACAGAGAGCATGAACAGGTGGGAGTTGTCTTACCAACTCTGAGAGGCCAATTAAGTAAGAGAAAAAAAACTTTTGAAGTGATAATCAAGATAGCTCAGTACAGACAGTTTGATAAGAAGCAAGTGTGAAAATACTTACAAGGGGAGATAGATTCAATGTTTGTAATGGCTCAGCCATTCCCAGTCTTTATTTAATCCTGAGTTGATTGTGTCTAGTTTGCATATCAATTCCAGCTCAGCAGTCTCTCATTGGAGTCTGTTTTTGAAGTTTTTCTGTTTTAAGATAGCCACCCGCAGATCTGTCATAGAATGGCCAGACAGGTTAAAGTGTTCTCCCACTGGTTTTTGAGTATTATGATTCCTGATGTCAGATTTGTGTCCATTAATTCTTTTGCGTAGAGACTGTCCGGTTTGGCCAATGTACATGGCAGAGGGGCATTGCTGGCACATGATGGCATATATCACATTGGTAGATGTGCAGGTGAACGAGCCCCTGATGGTATGGCTGATGTGATTAGGCCCTATGATGATGTCACTTGAATAGATATGTGGACAGAGTTGGCATCGGGCTTTGTTACAAGGATAGGTTCCTGGGTCAGTGTTTTTGTTCAGTGATGTGTGGTTGCTGGTGAGTATTTGCTTTAGGTTGGGGGGTTGTCTGTAAGCGAGGACAGGTCTGTCTCCCAAGATCTGTGAGAGTAAAGGATCATCTTTCAGGATAGGTTGTAGATCTCTGATGATGCGCTGGAGAGGTTTTAGTTGGGGGCTGAAGGTGACAGCTAGTGGTGTTCTGTTATTTTCTTTGTTGGCCTTGTCTTGTAGGAGGTGACTTCTGGGTACTCGTCTGGCTCTGTCAATCTGTTTTTTCACTTCAGCAGGTGGGTATTGTAGTTTTAAGAATGCTTGATAGAGATCTTGTAGGTGCTTGTCTCTATCTGAGGGATTGGAGCAAATGCGGTTATATCTTAGAGCTTGGCTGTAGACAATGGATCATGTGGTGTGTCCTGGATGGAAGCTGGAGGCATGTAGGTAAGTGTAGCGGTCAGTAGGTTTCCGGTATAGGGTGGTATTTATGTGACCATCGCTTATTAGCACAGTAGTGTCCAGGAAATGGACCGCTTGTGTGGATTGATCTAGGCTGAGGTTGATGGTGGGATGGAAATTATTGAAATCATGGTGGAATTCCTCAAGGGCTTCTTTTCCATGGGTCCAGATGATGAAGATGTCATCAATGTAGCGCAAGTAGAGTAGGGGCATTAGGGGACGAGAGCTAAGGAAGCGTTGTTCTAAGTCAGCCATAAAAATGTTGGCATACTGTGGGGCCATGCGGGTACCCATAGCAGTGCCGCTGACTTGAAAGTATATATTGTCCCCAAATGTGAAATAGTTGTGGGTGAGGACAAAGTCACAGAGTTCAGCCACCAGGTTAGCTGTGACATTATCGGGGATACTGTTCCTGATAGCTTGTAGTCCATCTTTGTGTGGAATATTGGTGTAGAGGGCTTCTACGTCCATAGTGGCCAGGATGGTGTTTTCTGGAAGATCACCGATGGATTGTAGTTTCCTCAGGAAGTCAGTGGTGTCTCGAAGATAGCTAGGAGTGCTGGTAGCGTAGGGTCTGAGGAGAGAGTCCACATAACCAGACAAGCCTGATGTTAGGGTGCCAATGCCTGAGATGATGGGGCGTCCAGGATTTCCAGGTTTATGGATCTTGGGTAGCAAATAGAATGTCCCTGGTCGGGGTTCTAGGCATGTGTCTGTACAGATTTGTTCCTGTGCTTTGTCAGGGAGTTTTTTTAGCAGATGGTGTAGTTTCTTTAGGTAATCCTCAGTGGGATCAGAGGATAATGGCCTGTAGAATGTGGTGTTAGAGAGCTGTCTAGCAGCCTCTTGGTCATATTCCAATTTATTCATGATGACGACAGCACCTCCTTTGTCAGCCTTTTTGATAATGATATCAGGGTTGTTTCTGAGTCTGTAGATGGCGTTGTGTTCAGCATGGCTGAGGTTATGGGGCAAGTGATGTTGCGTTTCCACAATTTCAGCCTTTGCACGTTGACGGAAGCAATCTATGTAGAAATCCAGTCTGTTGTTTCGACCGTCCGGAGGAGTCCACGCAGAATCCTTTTTTTTGTAGTGCTGGTAGGGGGGATTCTGTGGGTTAGTATGCTGTTCAGAGGTATGTTGGAAATATTCTTTGAGTCAGAGACGTCGAAAGTAGGATTCTAGGTCACCGCAGAACTGTATCATGTTCGTGGGTCTGGAGGGACAAAAGGAGAGGCCCCGAGATAGGACAGACTCTTCTGCTGGGTTAAGAGTATAGCTGGAAAGATTAACAATATTGCTGGGTGGGTTAAGGGAACTACTGTTGTGGCTCCTTGTGGCATGTAGCAGTTTAGATAGTTTAGTGTCCTTTTTCCTTTGTAGAGAGGCAAAGTTTGTCTTGTAAATGGCTTGTCTAGTTTTTGTAAAGTCTATCCATGAGGAAGTTTGTGTGGAAGGTTGGTTTCTTATGAGAGTATCCAGTTTTGAGAGCTCATTCTTAATCTTTCCCTGTTTGCTGCATAGGATGCTGATCAGGTGGTTTCGCAGTTTCTTTGAGAGTGGACTGCTGTGATTTGTCATTTTCACATAGGAAATGTACTGTAAACACTCTGGGTCGATATGTTTTGGCTTCAAATTAGTTGGAATAGGGGCCATAAAAACAAAGCAGTAATTATATTGTGCCCTATCAAGGCTCAGAAGATGAATAAGTGGAGTGTTGCTGAAGCATAGGGAGAGGATCCAGCTGAGAGGCCATGGACGCTGATTCTCAGCTGCCATCTGTTGCGCTACTCAGGAATGCATGGCACCTGAGCGTAATTCATTGCTGAAGGACAAATACAAATATAGCCTTGTAATCGAGTGGAGGTGGTCAGTGCTACCTTCATGTAAGTCATGAGATTGTTCCCACAATTTATCAGCTGTGCTATTGGCTGCAATTCCCAACATTCTATTTTAACCTTTTTTATGTTTTGTGAAACTCTGAAGATAAATACATTAAAGATTGTGAGATGCTTAGTTACTATGGTAATTGGGGACAAATAAGTAACATAGATAAATAGATGTGTATATATATGCTAGCGGTAGTTGGCTTCAGCATGGGTATGAGTGGACAGAGCTGTGTAAGTAGTACTACGAACATAATATTTTGAATAAAGAATATAGTGGAACTAGACAAGGTTCAGAGAAAGGCAACAAAGGTGATCAAGGGTATGGAACAGCTTCCATATGAGGAAAAACTAGAAAGATTATGGCTGTTCAACTTAGAAAAAAGATGATTAAGGGGGATATGATTATCATGAATGTGTGCAAAAAAATAAAGACAGAAGTGTTATTTACCTTTCCCCACAAAACAAAAACCAGGAGTCACCCAATGAAATTAATAAGCAACAGGTTTAATAGAAACCAGAAGAAGTATTTTTTCCCACAACGCAAAATTAATCTGTGGAACTCATTGCCATGGGTTGTTGTGATGGCCAAAATTATAACTGGGTTCCAAACAGAACTAGACAAGTTCATGGAGGATAGGTCCATCAATGGCTATTAGCCAAGATGATCGGGGATGCACCTTCATGTTCAGGGAGAACCTCTGAAGCTGGGAGGAGAACACTGGGGTGGATGTCTCCAACATTGCTCTGTTCTGTACGCTCCCCCTGAAGCTGTGGTACTGGCCACTGTCAGAGACAGGATACTGGGCTAAATGGACCATTGATCTGACCCAGTGTGGCTGTTCTTCCATTCTCCCCACTGCTGCACTGACTTGCAGCAAGGTACTTCATTTTTTTTTTCTCTCTCTCTCCCCTCCCTCTCCTTCTTGGACAGAAGTTGAAGATTTGGCCTGTTAGAAATGAGTACAAATAAAATATCAATTTAAGATATTTCCCAGTAATCCTATAAAATAATACTTCTACTAATAAATAATCAAACACGTTTAAGTTTGTTCTGGTACAGAGGGTCCTCATGAGTCTCCTCACTCCACTTAGGCCCTGTAGTATAGCTGGGCTGAGGGTGGTGCAGAGGGAGCACTGCATGGATGGGTGTCCACAAACCCTGTGTGCAGTGGGGTGCATCTCCACTTTGGCCCCAAATAGGCCACATGTAAAGTGGAAGGTTAGGGTGAGCCTGTGTTGAGGCTATTGTATCCATGCTGATACGGATCTAGTGGCCCAAACCATTATGTCAGGGGTGCAGAGTGGCTGCAGCCACTATCCTAGCTATGGTGTGTCTGTGTTGCCGTTTTGTGGCCTTTCCATGAATTCCCATTCTTACAACCTCTTTGGAAAAAAATGTTTACAAAATGTGATTTCTCTTGATGAGAAATCTAATGCTAAAAAATCTCCCCAAACCTCCATAGAGAGTATGGGTAATCTGAGTATAAGCACTGCTTATGAGAAATGCCAGAGACATACACTATTAAAATTAAACTATAGCTTAAAACAGAGAGAAAATTGACCATGGTACTATTATGATCCAGTCATCACTTGTTGTTTTTCATGATTAAATTGGTCTAATAGCTATAATTGGTTCTGCATCATCTGCTAAGAAAATGATAGTTATTAAAAAACAGTAAATGCCTTGTCATTCTGTCCAGCAGTTTAGTGCATTTAACCATTTTTAGAGCTAATTGAAACCATTTTACTAGGAATTCACAATCTTCAATTTAAAAAAGCATTTGGTGGTCACTATCAACAGCTAGTGACTTATACAATACATAGTACTTCAAAATTTAGTGCATTACTATAGAAACACATGCAACTCTGTGGAATTTACAGATGGAAGGTGTTATAGAAGTCCAAAGTAGCATGATTTCTAGTGTAATTAGTTCATTAGCTGTAACACTGAGGTATGGAGCATTAGATCCCTCTTTGACGTTGTAAATCTTTACTTATAAAGGTTCTATTTATTCAAAATTCTAGTAATATGTATGCTATCTGCAAAGGTTACCATATACCTCTCTAGTAATTACGACTCTCTTCATTTTCAGTTTTTATTTTATCTAAAATCCCCAAGAATTTATTAGAGTTTATTTTTTAAAATTAAATGGGTGAAAATCAATGCAAAATATTAACTTCACAGTTGTCTGGGTAAACATCAGAGTTAATATTGGGGGATGGGAGATCAGCAAAAGCAACATATAGAGAAAATTAGAGTATTGAAAGTAAAAGCATTTTTAAAACAACATTTTAATGCTGTGGTTTATTCCATGAACTATATATTAACATTACATTTCTGGGAAAATGCACTATGCACCAAACCTGGGGTACATGGATGATGTTTTCATCCTCTCTTAGATTTCAACCACCACCAGTCAACAACCACCACCAGTCCCTCAAACTCTCTCTTGAACACTCTTACACCAGCATCAACTTCATTGGCACTGTGATCAGCTTCAACCTTGGAACCCTACAAATGACTAAATGCAAAATACCCATGGATCAGCACACCCATCTTCACTGATCCAGCAGCCACAACTATCCCAAGAAATCTGTTATCTACAGCCAGACACTCCGATACCACAGAATTTGCTCCAAAGAAAGTCTGGGATATACATCTTAACAGACTTAAAACCACCCACAACACACCTTTCAAGATCCATGGGACCTACACATGCCTATTATAACATGTGGTATACCTCATCTGGTGCACCAAGTGCCCCAACGACTATGTGGGTGAAACCAGACAATCTCTACACTCTCAAATTAACTCACATAGAAAAATTATAGACAAAAACACCCAGTCACCCCTGTGCAAACACTTTTCACAAAGCGATCACTCTATATCTGACCCCCCAGTCTTCATCCTCAAAGGAAACCTGCACAATATGTTCAAAAGATGAGCCTAGGAGCTTAAATTCATAACTCTGCTGGACACGAAAAACCATGGACTTAATAGAGACACTGGTTTATAGCTCACGACGACAATTTGAAACACACCCTACTGCCTGGTAACCCTTAATTGCGCACATCATTTAAAGTGTTTTCCTACAGCATGTGTGAAAACCCTTATGCTTAACAATCTGCCCCACCTTTAGCTCAGACACTCTGGTTATTTTCTTCAGACATGAGGCAGAGTTCTTTGAAGTTTGAAAGCGTGTGCCTTACACCAATAGAAGTTGGTCCAATAAAAGATATTACATCACCTACCTTGCCTCTCTTATTAACAGCACATACACTTATGCACACACATGAGGATATATATGAAGTTTGCACTACATTGCCTTCCTTTAACAGACGGCCTCGTATTTACATTTAGACTAATTTATTATTAACATAAACACTTCTCCCTAATGTAAAGTTTTGGATTTTCTTAACATAATCAGTATTTTTATGTACATGAGTGGTCCAAAATTCAGGTGAAGATCAGATGATTCCGTTTAGTGTTTGATTTTTGTTAGCAGCTCAGCCCCTTCATTTTTAAATTCCTTCAAGGGTCTTGAAAATATATACCACCCAGTCCTGGTGACTTTGTTACTCTAAAAGTTTAGTATTTTTGTTTTGCCACCACCATTTAGACACTTCGGTTTCTGATAGTGCCTCCTATTTGATCCAGTGGAAAAGGCAACTAAATAAATAACTGTTCACAACTTAAAACTCCTACTTTAAAAAATGCAATTAGCTACCATTAGAGCTTCTATTTCAAGTAGTTTAATGTACAGTGCCATCTCCCATGCCTGCATGGCTCTAACAGGATGTGAGGACATACACAGATGAACAGAGAAATGAGAAGACATAATTGCTGTTCATTGAAGGTGACTTCAGTTACCTGAGGTCTGTTCCCCTAAGACTTGATCTTGCTCCCACTGAAATCAATAGCAAAATGCGATTAACTTAAAAAGGAGAAGCATAACTCTGTTTCTATAGCAAGTTGACCCTTCCCTTGACTGGAAGGTGGCATGTCACAGAATTGGCAACCACAGCCTTCAGCAGCTTTTATGGCTCAGAAGGCTGTAGATCTTTATTGCTCTACCACCATGCATTTATTGTAAAGAAGTCTTATAAAAGCTTTCATGCCTTTATTATTTTTGTTACAGCTGAAAATGACAATAATAAAAAAAACCCTCTCCAACACTCACTGTCCATGTCGGGTATTATTTTTATTAGGTGAGTCCTCATCCTGAGTTGTTGAGTAGAATTTGGCAAATAACTGGTTTTTCTCTTTGTTTGCCATTCTGAAAAACTATAATAATAATAATAATAATAATAATAATTAATAATAATTAATAATGGTTTGGGTGGAACCAAAACTGAAACTTTGGGGAATTTACAGCAAATTGAAATGTATAAAATACTTGAATAGTCATTGGACGTGAGCGAGAGAATGACTGTATAGATACGTGCTCTGCTGCAGAATACCCAGGTGGTTAGGAGAGTGGAGAACTGGGTTCAGATCCCCGTTCTAGAGCTGAGATTTGAACCTGGGTCTCCCAGAGGAGTGCCCTAACCACTGGGCTATAGAGTACAAGAGGTGTACTAGCACCTCCTGTTCTTTTGTGAACCTGTCCCCCAAAATTTGTTGTCCTGAACTATTTGGTGACTTTGGCATGAATTCACAAATAGTTTTAAGTTGACCAAAATTGCATTTTTCAGCAAATAAACTATTTGTCCAAAAAATGTAGCCTGGCTCTAGTGTTGAATGCTTTCTGTGTGGCTCCCTTGACTCCTATTGACTTCAGTGGGAAATGGGAATGCTGAACTTCTTGAAAATCCTCAGCACCTGATAGGACAAGTTCCTGACTGGCGTCGTTTCTAGATATCAATAATTTTAGTCTCATAAAAATCTTGTGATGCTTTTATAATATCACAGAGGCAATTTCCTCTGTGATATTATTAACAATAATAAATACGAGTTATTGTACTGTACATTAATAAAGAAATGAAATGTTATTGAGAAATCTGTGGGGGACTATACAAAATGTTCATGTTATTTATAGGAATGCATAGAGGACCTGATCCTGTAGTCCTCACTCAGGGTAAATTCGTGTTTGATTTCAATAAGAGTTTGCCTAAGTAAAGACTCCAGGGTTGAACTTTGAGTTTGTAATTCTGTAATCAAAATTAAAAAAAAAAAAAGATGAACAGATAGTAGCTATATCCTTAGCTAAAGAAAAAATGCCCAGCCGAGCAAAATTAAATAATTTAATCAAGGAACTAAAAGGCTATGTATTCAATACAACTTCAACCTGTTAATCAAACAATTATCAGCACTTGAACTGCTATATTAATTTTGAAGACACCTATCAGTATAATGTCAAAACACTTTGGCATTCATTTAGAAGTTCAATAGTTTACTTCACAAGAAAGAACAGCTTCTCCCACTTAGCTATAAGTCCTTACCTTTTGAGTAGTTGAATCTAGGGGATTTACTTACTAGACCGTTTGCTCTTAGTTGTTAAGAGAATGCCTGCAGGAAGAGATGAGTCTTGCAACTCAAGCCTCAAGGTTGCAAAGGCTAACAGCTGTCTCATGTCATACATTTTTAAGCAGAAACCCTCTATTGATTTCAAAGAGGGGCTTCTGCTTAAAAAAATCAATGGCTCAAATGGTGCTAATGGAATCATTTCTACCATCTTCCTCAAAAATGTGGAATCACGCAGTGCTGTTACTGTATCTACTCACATTTTACCTTAGGTACTTAACTGTTGGCATCAAAAATAAGACCAAAACAGATAATAAACAAGGTACAAACATTGTAAGTGGTAAACAATAAACCATCAACCTGCCAGAAATATTTATCTGCACTGCTCACATCAGGATGCAAAATTAACTGCTTACAACCCAAGCTGCTTCCTATGTAATGTGGCTGTTGCAAATCTTATTCTCCCTTGTCTCATCTACATTTGTAAAGCCCCACGTGAATAGAAATCCCCAAGCTAAACTTCACTGTATTAAATAACTTATTCAATAATATTTTATAGGACTGCAACAACACAACAAAACATCTATCAAAAATGTTTCCACAAAGGGGAGCATTAAATTTTCCAGATAATGTACAAACATATTACATTTTCATTCAGTTGCTACAAAGGCTTCCCCCAGAATCATAAAAAACAAACAGATCAGGGAGTGAACTATTTTGAAAAGGAAAGAATCTAGAGGCAAATCCTCCCTTCTTGTGCAAAAGCTACTGGCCAGATTTTCCATTGGAGTGTGACTGTTCACATCACACTGCCCATGTATACTGGCCCTAAAGCCAGTGTCACTAGTCTGGGGGGGAATCATTCTAGAACATTGCTTCTCAAATTTGTTCTGTACCATGATCCCATGTTGGAACTCCCTGCCCTGTTTCCTGTACACCAGAAAAACGGGATAAGTGGAATCCCTCTTTGCCATGTTGATTTCTGTCTGCATTTTTGGTGACGGGGGGCTGTTTGCTGTAGGATGTGTCAGGCTGCTCAAACAGGGACCAGGAGGACCAGCTCTGCAAAGAGTAGCAACAAGATCAGAAGAGTGCAAAGGTGAGCTTTCAGCCACCTTTCATATGTACACTTCACTTCTATTCTGTGCAGATCAGTCAGACTCCAGGATCAGGCCCTAAGTGTATATTACCTCCTTGCATATTTGTAAATACAGTACTATACCTTAATACTTATGAAAAATCCAGAGTTTTCTTTATGCCTACCATAACAGTTGTTTCCTGTTGTTTATATCTGCTACATATCATGCAATGCTTACAAAGCAAAAGTGTATTAAAGACATTGTTAGCCTTTGCTTTAGAATATGTTTATTAGATAATTCACTACTATGTCAGCATCATAACAAAGAAACTGGACATAGATAGAGGGGGAGGCTATAGTTTATTCTAGTTACAGTCATTAGATGTAGTCAAGGTGCCTTTCAGCAAGAAGGGATGACAGATAGCTAACATTCTCACTATCAGATCCACTGTCATGGAGCGCGCTCATCAGGGGATAACAGGAGACAGAGTGCACTGGGATACAGGTGCACCTTTTCCAGAGCAATAGTAAGATGAATGCACTTATTGTCACTGCTCCCCTGCTTTTCTTAACCATTAGTGTGACAGTGTTATAATTGATGATATGACATGGGACCTGTTTTGAAATTATTCTCGTCTTTTGAAGTTGCCCTTTAAACAGTATATGGTTATCTAATGTGTCAATGCCTCTGTCTTCCTATCTCAATCCACACTATCCTGGTAATGACAGTAAATCACACACACTTGTAACACAAATGAGATGATATTTAGGTTTCATAGCTGTGTTAACAGCATTACTTGGCAGTGGTCTGTTACGTAATAATAGTTAAGATCAGGAAGGTATTTATCAGGCAAGAAGAAATGTCAATATAATTTAACTCGTCAATCTACTGTAGCAACATACTTTGCATTCTAAAGCTCTTTATTTTACTTAAATGTTTCCCCCTGGATGCACTATCCAAATTGAAAAAGAAAGAGTTCACCAATTCTGCTTCAAACCATACTACATAACATAGATCATCAGTATGCATTAAACAAATTAAATGTGCTGGAGTCCAGAGCAATCCATAAAAGAATGTGCAGATTATGAAAAATCCATTTTGCTTCCATTCTAATAATTGCCTGAAAAATATTGAGTCCTTCAGAAACTGTTGGGAAATATTTCTGAACTTAATTATGTTTTTAGGTTTTTAGACTCATCAGTTCATCAATATAGAACATCTGGGAATTTATGGAGAGACTCATTGTAATTCATTAAAGCAATGCCCACAAAACATATTCATATTTTAATACAGAGCATTATTCCTCCATAATGTATAATTCCACATTGACAGGTGGCTTCTGAAAACCTGAGGTATCAGTAGGTAGGCAGCTGCAAATGTTTATTGAATCATAGTCAAATTTTGATTTGGAAGTAATATTTGTTTATTACATTTAAAAAAAACATAATTGATTTGTTGCTTTCTAATTTTCAGGCATGCAGCAAAAATAAAATCTTTTTGAGGTCATTAGCCTGTATTTGAACCACACCTTTTGTAGGGTTTAACACCTGAAATGTGAAATATTAGGCATATTTTCATACAGCCGTTGCGTCAGTTTCTAAATCAACCCCCATTTCTGGGAAACTTAAATTGATTTAAGAATGACTAATATCAATTTAGCTTAATTCTGTTTGCTACCAAATTAAGATAAACCAATGTAAGGCATCCATAAACTGATTGAAGAGTGTCCACACATGAGGATTGCCCCAATTTAACCAAATCAATTTAGATTTGGTTAAGTTGATGTAATTTCTATTTGTAGACCAGTCTTTAGAATCATTTAGGCCCCTATCCTGTAGGTACTTGTGGAATCCAATGGGTCAACTCACATGCTAAAATTACTCATGGTCTTTTGTATCGTAGGATTGGGGCCTTAGCAGTTCTCACTCTTTTGGTTTTTTGCACAGAAATAGGAGAGAGAAAAACACTATGACATGTGAAAATGGTGATTATTAAACTGCAGTATTTAGTGGGAGGAAATAGGACATAGTGTAGCACCTGGAAGTACTTTTAATTCATTTTTTAAAATTGGCTAGATTCCAAGTTGATTATATTTCTCTAATTTACTGAGGTAATTTTATGAGTCTAGTACCTGTTGATTCTACAGAAAATCAAATAGAAGCTTATGTCCAAGCTACTCATAATTGTATATATTGTAAAACATGATAGTTGATGAAAAATTTCAAAGGAACACTGAGTTCATAATTGAGCATGAAGGAGCTTAATAAAATTCTTAATGCTGACAAAACTGCTTTCTTTTATAAAGAGTCATCAGTAGCATTGGTATTTTTTCAGAGTTTCATCCATCCTGGTCTCAGATAGCTTTGATTTATGATGACAACCATATTTATAGTGGTTGTTAGATATTCAGAATTGTTTGTTTTGGCAAACTGTTAGTGTCAAACTAGTATAATTTTATTGATGCAATTATTTCCTTCATTATAGCAGTGCCTGCAAGCACTGCTGTAGTTAGTTATATTAACATTCTGTTTTAAACCCCATATTTCAAGGATTTATAAATTAGCAGTAAAAATGTGCTCCAAGCTAAATCCTCGCATATAATGTGTGCAAATGAAGATATGGTTTTGGGCAACTTTTCAAAGACTTGGTTTGGCTTCTTTCTTTTTTTTTTTCTTTCTTTCTTTCTTTCTTTCTTTCTTTCTTTCTTTCTTTCTTTCTTTCTTTCTACTGGAGCATTTTATAGGTAGGAAGGGAGGGTGGCAGATATTTATCAGTGTAAAATACTTTTTGGTGTGTGTGTAATTGAGAATTGGTTTTCAATTTTGAAAGCAGGGGACATCATTTTGGACTTTTATCCTCACCCAGAGTCTTTAGGATTTGGTTTTAGTTAAGTATTGAAGGAATTGACCATAGGCTCTGTATTTTACTAAAGATCATCTAATATTCTGCTGTTCTTCAAAATGTTTGACCCTCCACTGTTTGGGGTTATGATATGCTCTCAGATGCATGTGCTTCTTCCCAGTTAAACTAACTTGTGCTATGTGTGCATAACATTAACTCTTGCAATGGTAATATTCCAAATAGGTGACTCACTGGCCAGAAAGTGTTACACTTTTCAGGGACATAAAACTCATGTCAAACACAGACTTCTTTCAGCTTTATTGTTGTGTCATGCCACTGTCAGTTACCCGGTTTCTTTTTAAATTGTGGATCTACTGTGAAAAGTGACTGACAAACAGCATTTTGAGGGTCTATGTTTATTGTCTCTCATTGATTTCTAGATCGAATGTGCTAAGCTTACAAGTAAAAAGAGGGGGGTTTTCTGCTTACCCGCCCTGTAAATTGAGCCTGGTCTCTGAGAATCTTACCATTTCCTACCAAGCTGAGTTTCTACCCTTTCCAGTAATAAAGGTTCTGCAGGCCAAGTTACTAACTAAGCTACAGGTTTTGCTAAACAACTTCATTTTAAACCTGACGCTCTAACCTTTACCTCATCCTTTGGGTGGAAGAGTCTCAGAGCAACAGGTGATGTTATGTATGGGACAATATGTACAATACACTAAGAAATATGGACAAGTTAAGGATAGTGTCAGTCTTAACTTTGCCTTTAATATGGTCCAGTCCTTAAAACACTTATTATCAAGCATCACAGTAATTACCAGAGTAGTCCTTTGGAAATGTTTGCAGGGTCAGGTCACAGTTTATATCACAATCTAACAGAACTCACAAATCTATTTCTTGCCTGTAATATGGTCAAGATTTTAACTAATTTTTAAAAGATTGCTGTACTACTCTGGGAGAACTGTGCAGAAATTCAGGTTATATACTTGCCAGGTACAAAGTGGCATACCTGGCAGCTAGAAGAGTCCACCTGTAGAGGGCATTCTTTATGTGACATAGAGCAGATACAGTGGCTCCTATGCCATCTCCCCTTCCTGAGACTAATTCAGAGGGCATGACTGGGAGAACAGTGGTGTCATTGGTGCATCCCTATGCCTTGGTGACCCCGGGCTGTCCTAATCTGCTTAGGAGCCATAGGCAACCACAATAAATTAGGGCAGCCATCAGGCCTCTTTAATTTATGTCGGGGATCAGCCCAGTGCAGGGTGGCCCCATCATCAGGGGAGTGCAAAAGTCGCTTAAATCTGCCTTTGCACATGCACACACTCTCACTCCTCAGCTTTGTTGAGTGCTCCTCTGCCACAGCTGAGACTTGGGCCCCGAAAGTTTACATTGTATCTGCAGCTATTTAAATTGAGAATTTTAATATGCACAGGAGTATGGTTAAATGACTGCTTTTGTTACTAATTACAAACACCGTAGTAACTTCAGAGAAAGAAGACATGCAACGTTTATTTTCTATTTTGTTATTGTTTACTCTGCCTGCTGTTTGGAACATGTAAAATTATTCTGATAAACTTGATATGTCCCTGAAACCAGCAGGCTCACTAGTGAGAAGATTATCATCATCCAGATATAATAAAAAGCTTCTAGAAAAGTGTCTCTAATGATGGACTGGTTTTCTGGCACTGACAGGGACTTCTGTTTATTTTAGTAGTGCCCACTAACATCACTGTAGTTAAAGGCCTCTTAGCATTTTTATTAGAAATTAATTTTTAGGACTTGATAACTCATCTGAAAAAAATTGCTTTGAGCCAAAGTGTACCATAGACCATCTCTGCAGAGACCAGTTATTATTTTATTATACATTTTTGGACAGAGTATAGGCAAGGTGTCAGAGGTATATAATTGGGTATTCCCCCACATTAACAGTTAAGAGCCTCATCCTGCAAACTAGATAGCTTCTACCCTGGATAGTCCCATTGATTTCAAGGGGTCGACTGGGGATAGTAAAGTTAAGCAAAAGTGTGTTTGGCGGGATCAGGGACTAATGTTTCTGTGTTACAATACATAAAAAGTACACTATTTTGTAAGCAGCAAAGGTATGCAAAAAGATCAGATTCTTTAGTGTCTTTGGTCTCTTCCAACTTAAAAAACACAGTTATGGACTCCCTTAGCAATACTGACCTATGATGTATTTTTAATATAAGAGTATTCATAAATAATACCCACACTTCGGTTAGGAATTAGTGATTGGCTTCTTTGTTTTGTGCTTTTAATATGTTTAGTTTCAAGTCACCCAAGATAATGGAGCAGCTGATAGGGGACTTGATAAATAAAGCATTAAAGAAGGGTAATATAATTAATGCCAATCAACATGAGTTTATGGAAAATGGATCCTGTCAAACTAACTTGATGAGATTTTTTGATGAGATTACAAGTTTGGTTGATAAAGATAATAGGGTTGATATAATATAAAATTAACATGGCAAACACTATTATATGGATTAAAAGGTTATAACTCATAGGTCTCAATGTAATTGTAAATGGGGAGTCATTATCGACAGATATGTTTCCAGTGGGATCCTGCAGGGATTGGTTCTTGGCCTTACCCTATTTAACATTTTAATCAATGGCCTGGAAGAAAACACAAAATTATCACTGATAAGTTTGCAGATGATGCAAAAATTGGGGCAATGGTAAATAATGAAGAGGACAAGTCACTTACTGAAAGTGATCTGGATTTCTTGGTAAACTGGGCACAAGAAAACAATATGTGTTTTAGTGTGGCCAAAGGTAAATGTATACATCTAGAACAAAGAATGTAGGCCATACTTACAGGATGGGGGACTCTATCTTAGGAAACAGTGACTTTCTGAAAAAGATTTGCAAGTCGTGGTTAATCAGCTGACCAGGAGCGCCCAGTGTGGAGCTGTGGCCAGAAGGGCTAATGCGATCCTGGGATGCATAAATGGAAATCTTGAGTAGAAGTAGAGAGGTGTTTTTACCTCTATTTGGGCAGTGATGCTATCACTGCTCAACTACTGTGTCCAGTTCTGGTGTCCACAATTCAAGAAGGATGCTGGTAAATTGGGGAGGGTTCGGAGAAGAGCCACGAGAATGATTAAATGAATAGAAAACATGTTTTATAATGAGAGATTCCAAGCACTCTGTTTGGTTTAACTCAGAGAAGGTTAAGAGGTAACTTGCTAACAGTCTATAAGTATTTACATATGGATATTTAATAATGGGGACTTCAGTCTAGCAGAGAAAAGTATAACACGATCCAATGGCTGGAAGTTGAAGCTAGACAAGTTCAGACAGGAAATAGGGTGTAAATTGTTAATGGTCTGAGCAATTAACCATTGGAACAATTTACTAATGATCATGGTGGATTCTCCATCATGGACAATTTTTAAATCAAGATTGAATGTTTTTATAAAAAAATATGCTCTATGAATTATTTTCAGGAAGTTCTCTTGCTTGTGTTATACAGGAGGTCAGACTAGATGATCACAATGGTCCCTTCTGGCCTTGGAATCTATGAATCAATAAAATACATTTAATTTGTTTTTCTTCATGAAAATTTTGGCTTAAATGCAATTTATTAGGAATTAGAAACACATATTCCATTTTTGAAGTATATTAACTGAAGACATAGTTATATTTGTCTAAAATTATCAAAATAATTCTCTGGATGTGGTTTATTATTAAAATCCATGGGCATTAATGCTGGTTTTTATTAAACATTAATACTCAGTGAAGTAAAACACTACAGTTGTATTCTGTTTGCTTTAAGGGCCCAATTTACTTTAATGTACACAATTGTTACACATCTTTTTACAGCATTTACACATAAAGTGTACAAAATAGCTGAAATTAAAATTAATAACATTCTCTGGTTTAAATTTTAAACAAATGGGAAATATGTTCATGTGCAACTAGTTCAGTGAAAACACTTCTCTCCAGAATGCATATTTAATAAAAGGACAGCGTCAGCAAAAATAATGTTCAGATGTCCCAACAAAAATATCTGACCTAATATTAATAAAAATAGTAGAGCATGTAATAAATCAGAGACATACAATATAAATATATCTCCAAGCTTTTGTCTAACTTGCATTCTGGACATTCACAAGAGGATTCTTTTGAGTATTTATTTTATTTTATGGACAGACAGATAATGTATAGCCCAAAGGCAGAGAGAGATTTCTTCATGTTCCAAAAAAAGGCTTGTGATCATGAGTGAAAGCTGGTCTCAGAATCATAAAAAAAACAATTTTAAAAGTTTGTTGCCATCTCAATGTCTAGCTAGGAACATAAAACAGCCATCCTCCTGCTTAGTTAGAATTCAATGTTAATTTGATCATTGGCAAGCTGATTTCGTAATTGCCTTTTATTTGTTAAAGGAGATTCTCTAAATACTTTTTAACAATTGCCAGCTTTAAATAAGTACTGCAACAAATACATAGTGTAAGGATGTGCTTACATTTGAAGAAATGTGTATGTCATACATCAGTTCAGGGATCGGCAACCTTACAGAAATGGTGTGCCGAGTCTTCGTTTATTCACTCTAATTTAAGGTTTTGCATGCCAGTAATACATTTTAACATTTTTAGAAGGTCTCTTTCTATAAGTCTATAATATATAATGAAACTATTGTTGTATGTAAAGTAAATAAGGTTTTTAAAATGTTTAAGAAGCTTCATTTAAAATTAAATTAAAATGCAGAGCCCCTCGGACCAGTGCCAGGACCCGGGCAATGTGAGTGCCACTGAAAATCAGTTCGCGTGCCACCTTTGGCATGCGTGCCATAGGTTGTCTACCCCTGCACCAGTTGATTACAGTGGACCAAATAGTATCCTCTTTATCAATGATGTGCAGAAGAGAAAAGTTACAATGTTTCCACATTTTTGATTCAGCAGAAATTCAATTTGCGTGATCCTCAATGTGATGGGGGAAGATATATGGTCCAACCTAGCTCCTATCAAAGTCAATGGAAAGATTCTCATTAACTTAAGTAGGAATTGGGTCAGGACCTACGAGAAGAGACATAAACATGGCCTTGTAATTGTGTAGTGCAATAAGGATCCCTGGTTCCAATGCCATGAATCTTATGCTAATCCTCATGCATTGTCTATTCCTCTGCTCTTCTTCCAGTCCAGTAAGCCTTTGTCCATAATATGCTGGACAACATGTACGTTTGTGTTTATTGCAGTGATATTATATTAGAAATAGATTCAATATTAGTCATTAAAAAGCAACAACAACAGAAAGACCCACTAAGTTGTAAGGATGGTGTTGTTATTTATTAACATTGCTCTTCAATCCTTGATAAAGACAGTTACATAAAGAGGATTTTTAGTAAATATGTTTCCATGTGCACTTACTGTATTAAGTTAGATTTATTTTATATGTGCTAATGAAAGTTGCAATAACATAAATGGCTCAAAACTTTAGTATTTAAGCAGTGCTTCCATGACAGCCTCTTAAATACACCTCTACCTCGATATAACGCTGTCCTCGGGAGGCAAAAAATCTTAGCGCGTTATAGGTGAAATCGCGTTATATCGAACTTGTTTGATCCACCGGAGTGCACAGCCCCGCCCAAAGCACTGCTTTACTGTGTTATATTCGAATTCGTGTAATATCGGGTCGCATTATATCGGGGTAGAGGTGTATTATCCATTAAAACCTTTTAACCAAAAAAACGGGGGGGGGGGGGGGAATCACATTGCCATTATTTAATCATGCTGAAAATATTTTTAAAGGAGGCATGTGGTATGAGACAAAAAATAAACAAAAAAGAACATAGGTAATCAAAGTTTTATTCATTAAAGCATTCATAACGTTTGGACATTTTAAAACAAACTTGTCTCTGAATTTATAAATAGGACAACAGCTCTATGATTTCTACACAGAAAAACAAAAACAAAGAATAGAACATTTTTTCTCCTCTCTCAAATTTTGAATCATACAGGTAAAGCTAAATTGTCAATCTTTATGACGGTCCCTTTATACTCCAACCCTACAAAATGGAAATGTACTTTTGAAGGTGATTATGTTGTGGTCATTATGTTCATAGCATGTTTGAAATGCTGATATCACTTATGTCATAGCTACTCCTGTATGTCTCCTGTTATGTTATATTTGCAAATGGGAATTTTATTTGTATAATATTTGAAATAATACATTTAAGACTAGAATCTGGCTATCCCTTACACAGATATACTGTGGGGAATAAGGAGCTGGGTCTTGTGGACTCCTCCCCATAACTCCAGGGAACACTAGGACAGCTCACTTACGACTTTCCCTGGAAGCACACAGTGTCTCAAAGAGATTGGGGAGAATGGATAATGGGTGGAACTGTGGTTCCCCTCACCCAAGCATTGGCCTTCAAGGAGTGCCGATGCACTCCCCAGCTGTGCCGATGCAACATTTTAAGTGTAGACTTGCCTTTAGCTTTGTTGGCCTGCAGGGATAAAACAGGGATAAAAGGCAGTAGCAGTTTATTTTTGGCAATGAAGCGGGCTTATATGAAACTAAATACATAAAAAGTTAACAGATCTTTTGAGTTAAGTAGTTAACATTTTTACAATGTCCTTTTCAGAGTAGAACATGGGTTCAACGGTGTGTCTCCATAATAACCAACAAAAGGAAGCTACAAAGAAATGTGGAACAGTTGCAGAATTCTACTTTTTTGCGTCACCCCAATGACTGTAAACTTTCACCTGAAATGTGTCAGACCCCCTTGAACTTGGAAAGGCTTTTTACTTTTGATCACTCGCTCCAGGAGAATCTGAAAGAACTTATAGTGCTTTCATAATTCTAAATTGACACCCTAATGGAATCAGAGAGCTGCTGTTTTTAAAAGGCAATGGCATTTAATAACCAAATTGATTACTTAATTGTTGCCCCAAATCATGTTCTCAGAGGGTCATACTGAAAGAATATCTTGTTTCCTTTATCCTGTTACTTTGAAGTAATATTTTTTATCAAGTTTCATTTTAGATTTGATTAGAAAATAAATCAATATCGGACCATTATTAGTTGAAATAAATTAATTCTCTTTGAACCTCTCCAGTATAATGTGCTATTGTACTATATTATATGGTTATTCAGTATAGAACTCAATAATTCAGTTTACAGTATGTTTAAATGAATGATGAAGAAACGTCTGAGGGTATGGAAATGTGGTTAATATAAGCATCAGTAACTGACAAATATCTTTAGCACCCTATTTATTTCTTTACTTTATAAAAATCCACGTATTTCACACTCTAGGTATATATAAAAACAATGCTTTATATATAAATAAAGTAAAAATATTACTTTTCATCATACACTGGACCAGTAATTGTAATATACTTCCCCCACCAAAGTTAACTTGGAACACTGCTATGTGGTGTGTAAGTATTATTATACCCATTTAGCAAACAGTTATACTGAGAAAGAGAAGAAAAGTGTTTTGTCCAAGGTCACATAATGGGTGGTGTAGAGTTAACCATGAAACCCAGTCCTCAGTTCTGACTGCTGAGGATTTGTTTCCCTGTGTTTTCAGTATGAGCATGTGCACTAGATTGAACTTCCCCAGTCTCTTACATGGTTAAGATTTCTTTTTCATTACTTAAGAGTTAAATATTTGCACATTCACATTTGCATAAAGGACTGTATTTTTAATCATGTTCAACATTTATGTCTCTTTGTTTTTATAAGGTGTATTGATCCATATCTATCTGTATATAAATCCGCCTTTGCTGCTGATGAGACTTTTTGTGAATAGAGGCTATTATTTTTATCATAATTAGTTCATCTTCTTAAACCAGAGGTACAGCATTAATAATGAATGCTCTTTTACCAACTCTTCCACTTCCATTTATCACTGAATGTATTAGTAGCTGAATTGCTTTAGGATTTGGAGTTCATTACTTGTAAAAAAAATAGCTTGGGCCTAATCAAGCCTTTTGTTTATGTGAAAATTATTTTGGAACAATATAAACTTGGATTTACTGTTAAACTAAAAATGTTCCAATGTCTTGCTGACATAAACATACATAGAAACTCTCCAAAACGTACTCTAGCTCCAATTACCCACTGTGCCCTGCAGCAGTTGTCATCCCTAAGTGTCTCCATCTCAACCTAAAGAGTTATCCCTGCTGTAGCCAACATCCATTTGTACCCAAAACCATGAATGGTTGCACAGACCTCAAACAGTGGTCCAGGTTCCATGGAGAGGCCAATGTCTCAGACATCGACCCTGCCCATGAGAGATATCTTGCCAAAGTCAGTAAAGGTCCAGTCCTTACATGATCAACCACAGATGGAGAAGTCCATGTGCTGTGCTTTATTCCTGTCAGGTTTTTTAGTCCTTAGGCTCCAAATGCTCCCATTAGTTTCAGCTGTTGCAAGTTAGGTAATTTTGATTCCCTTCATTTTCTTATAAGAAAAAAGCAAGCTCAACAGCCTGGGATGATGTAGGTGCCTGCCTTTAACTTCCACGTGCATCTCCTCTATGTCTCGTTGTTGCTTCATTGTCTTTGGGTAGGTGCAGAAAGGTGATTCTTCATATGCCCAAACCATCTGGGAGTTTTCATGTTCTGATAGCTTGATGTTGGCGGAAGGATTGATGTCACATTCGGTGGCAGAAAGATGACTTCAGCAGCAGAAAAGTGGTTCAGAGAACAGGTCAATGCTCATAAAATCAGGATTCTACTGGATTACAAAGCATGTCCATTAATGAGGCACTTGAATCAGCTACTGCCTGCTGTGTGACGTGGAGTGAAGCTGACTCATGACCAGCCTTAAAAGCTCACTGACTACATCCCATATTGAACAAAGCAGCTAGTCCCATCAGATAAAATGTCTTATAAAAATGAATGGATTGCAGAGATAGGAATATAGTCCCTTTTATGGCTAGATCACCACATACTGAACACGTTACTCTTAACCTGACCACTCTCCAAGTCTGGCTTTTGCTGGGCTTGGGTTGCAGACTCTGATTGAGCCTATCATTCTCTATGTTAATATGAAAAAGCTGTGGACAAGATTTTCAAAAATAGAAGCCTGAAGTTAGGTTTTTAGGTCAATATTTAGGCACCTAAAGAGGTGACTTGATTTTCATAAAAATAACAGGGGTACTTGTGGCACCTTAGAGACTAACAAATTTGTTAGTCTCTAAGGTGCCACAAGTACCCCTGTTATTTTTGAGGATACAGACTAACACGGCTGCTACTCTGAAACTTGATTTTCATAACTGCTGAGCACACAAGCAGCTCCCTTTGACTTGGAAGCTTTTATTTAATAAGCATGGAAAGCTGTGGGCCAAGGGACATACAGACTCTCCAACTTGAGAGCATATTTAGCCATTTTGTTGGAGAAAATGACTTGTTTGTTAACTTGGTGTCCTGTAGCTGCTGTGGAGTGCTATAACTTCCATTGCCTTTGGGATCTTCCACTAAGGAGTTGGTAGGAATTGAAATAAATCACTGTAAAAAGTACCTGGGAGACTGGACAATGCCTGCCATCATGTTAAATGTATTTAGTGAAAGCAGCTTGCCCTGGAGAAAACTGTTACTAGGTAGAGTGTGACTTTCAGGCAAGTTAAATTGAATGAAAAGCTGCTGTCAAAGAGCCAGAAAGATCAAAGCTATGGAGACCACTTTTGAGCAAAGTGAGGTACTCTTTCCAATCCAAAGGTTAAACATGTTGCCTCTCCAGCTCTCCTAATACCCAGACTAGATTGTGATATTTTGCCACGGCCGTTAGCTGGGGATGATGCTGAACTATACCGCCCTGGGAGAGCCCTGAGAGGGATTATGCCCTGGTTCATCTGGTATATTTTGCAGACAAATGCAGAGGTGGGCTGGACTTTCCTGAGTTCAGGGACTGTGACTGTTCCTGTGCATACCCCTTGTGTGGGCTATGGATTCTAGAGACAAGGACAAATGGGACAATAGTGAACACTCGTAATTTTAATGCTTTCATAACAGGAGCTACTTATAATGTATTCATTGTGATGCCTATTGTTGGTAATGTAAAGAAATTCCAGGCCTCCAAAGGTTAATGTATCTTTGCAACAAAATTACTATTATAGGTAAGAATAGTGTAACATATGGTTGGTTTGTGTTTCCATCACTACTTGCTCTTCTTAAAATCCATCACAGGCAGAATGAGGTCCTTTCAGGCATATAATTTAAACCAGGATTTTTTATTGCAAAGACATATCTTCTAAAAATAGAAATAAGAAAAAATATTTTTATTGATACTGGATTCATGCTTTGGTGCCTATGCAGGGCAGTGCTTGTTGTTTATAAGAGTCCCTTTCCCTGCTCATCAGCAATAAAGTGCTTTTACTGTATGTGCTATAGTATCAAGGCATAGGAGGGTTAGTTAATGGGATAAGAGAGTTAGTTAATGGAGAGAGAGGTCATTCAGTGGTTAGGGCACTAGTAGCAGGGACTTGGAACGTCGTTCCTTGCTCTGCCACAGATTTCCTCTGTGATCTTGGGCAAGTACTTAGTCTCTCTGTGCTTCAGTGCCCCATCTGTAAAACGGGTATAATATCACTTTCCTACCTCACAGGGGTATTGTGTGGATAAAGACATTAAAGATTGTGAGGTGTTCAGATGCTAAGGGGACCATGTAAGTACATAAGGTAAATGAAGAGTTAATTGTAATTAAAAGGCAAATTGTGAGGGGTCCTAAGCACTCTCAACTCTGACTGACTTCAACACCACACATGCTCATTATAGGCTCAACATCCCACATGGTCAGGTTAGAACATTCCCCTTCACCATTCGTTTACCACCCTCAATTAGATCATGTCATGTTTTAAATATATGAGTGTGGAAATGTTGCCACAATATTGAAGAGTGCTTTTCACATAGGAGATCCTCAGGCAACCCCTGCTTGTCCGTTGCTCAGAATGTGCCATCATTCAGGCATTGCTCTCTGCAGCAGCAGCAGGAGCTCTGAAGGTGGGCTTAATAGCACCAATGATAAATGAAAATTCTACCCAACAAAATAAAAAAAAGTAAGTGGAAACATAGTTAAAAGGTCAGTAATTGGCTTGAAAAACTTGGAAAATGAGAATGTGGATTATCTTAAGTCATATTTCAGATGCTGTCATCTATTTTTTATTATTATTATTTTATTATTATTATTTTTGTGATATCCTTACAAAAGCACACTATAGAAGAAGACCCCAAATTAGTTTATTTCAATACAGTTTTGTGCAGCTCTACAGTGGATTGGAACACATAGCCAAGTCACTTACATAATTAGTCATTTTCAATATATGAGAATGGAAAAATGCATGTGATTCATGCATGTGATTGGTTAGACCCTAACCAAGTTAGGGAAAAAAATCAGTGTGGAAAGGAGAGGTGTATCATCCTGTGAACTCAACCATTTATTTTAAAGAGGATGAGCTTGTAACTTCTCTTCCCGATATCAGCTCCCCATGTACTGATGAAAGTGAACCATGGGATAAAGGAGAGAGGTATTCAGTATGCATGGGCTGTTCCTTGGCAAACATCTTTTTTTCTATTAAAAAATGGAAGAATATAAGAAATCCATTGGCAGATTGAAAGGCTTCACAGAAATTTTCCTCTCTGACACAACACTGCATCATGTTTGCAAAGCATTCAAGAAAATAACTTTTGCTTTTGTGTTTCATTGTAGTATGTTTTTCTGAAGGATATGCAATCTTTTTGGAAAGCTGGCTTTAATCTATTGCAATAGTACTCTGCTGACTTTTTCCATGATCAGTTACATCCAAAAATACAAAAGGTCAAATAGTCAAAGGAATAATGAAGTGGAAAATTACAAGAATGCTTTAATCTCTCTCTTAACAGGGAGCTGTAAACAGTCCGTTGTTCAAGAAACATAATCATACGAGTAAAACTACTAGTGTAAACAATACAACTTAGATGGTATATGCCTACTGAAGCTGTATGGTTTAGTTTAGAACATGAATGTTTGTGTGAGTTTGTGCTCAAGTTACAGACCTGTTACATGTCATGGAACACTTAGAAAGGCATTCTATTAAGAAACCGTTTTAGTCCCTTATAGTGTAATAAAATGCATTTCAAAGGGCTTGTCTACACGAGGATACTCATGAAAGTTAAGGTGAATCAACTGAAGGTATGAAGTCAGTGCATATAAGTTAAAGTGCATTAACACATATATCCACACACACCACAGCTGTATGTATGTTTTCACTCAAGAGCAAAGTAGCCTGAGTTCGCTGTAACTTAATCCTCCTACGAGGAGTTGTTATTACAAGGAGGATTAAGTTACACAGACCTAAAACTACTTTACTCCCGAATTAGAGCATCCACATGAGGATTTAATGTGCTTTAACTTATGCTCACTGACTTCACACTTTTACCTGATGCACCTTAATTTTCTACATGTCCCCATGCAGACAAGCCTAAAGTGTTCCGTGAGATGTAGCAGCTCTTTACTTGAGTACACACCATGCAATCGTTCCCAACCTAATATTGCATTTTCTGCAATTGCTGTTTTTCTCTTCATTCTTTATTACAAGGCATCTATGCATGAAAACACAACCATTGATTCTCTGTCCCTGCTGCCTGCTCCCTTCCTGAAGTAACTCTCAGTTTATGATGATATAATTTCCGTAGCAATCAATTGTAATGTCTAAATAAAGGCTAGCTTCATTTAAGAAAGAAATGGGAGCGGATGAACTCCCAAAGGGACATTTTAAAATTTGGACCTCTCTTCCCTGCCCACCCCCCAATTTGAAAAGATATTGTAATTTCCATGGAATCCCCCAAGAGCACCAAAATGAGGTTGCAGTAATCTTAAAATCACAATGGTTGGACCTAAAACTGCACTTTTATGATTCCCATGTTCCCAGCACAGACCTTTGCCTGTACTTGCAGGACTACCCCTCACAGTTCCTGCAAGTGCAGGAAATCCAAAGTCCCAGGCCTGTTTTGTTTATACTACATAACCTGTGCATTTAGATTTTTCTTTTTGCCTTATCCTGAAGGTGCTGAATGCCCTCAGCTCCCTTTGACATCAAGCTTTATCTGTTTATCTATCTGTGTATGTGTTTTCAAAAGTGCTTTAAAGCATGGTACTTAGACACTTAAGAATATTGCCATTCTTGTTTCAGAGGACTCATAATGTTTTCATGATTAACAGGGGCATGGGATGGATTTGGGGTCTGTCAACTGTGGCAGGATTCCTTGAAAAAATAAATTCCTGTTTTCACAGAAATATCAGTTGAATGGACAATACAATGTACCATAGAAGTACAGCTAGGGCTGCCATACCAAAGCAATACTGAAGGCAAGAGAAAGTGTCACATTTGAATAATAAGTTGTCACCCTTGTGATCTGACTGTAAGCTGAGGTGTCTTCTATTCTTTTCTGCTGGTTGTCCATGAAAAAGCTAAATATCTCATGGTGCTTTGCACAAATAGTTGGGGAAACTAGTTCATGGCCAGTATTTCCTCTTTAGATAAATTCACATGTAATATTCAAGGATGTAAGAGCTGTTGCTCTTAGCTTAATGATTGATTATGTGGTTTCTTGTATTATAAGTGTGTTATTTAGGCCTGGTCTACACTGCGGGGGGGATCAATCTAAGTTACGCAACTTCAGCTATGTGAATAACATAGCTGAAGTCAACGTACTTAGATCTACTTACCATGGTATCTTCACTGTGGTAGGTCGACTGCTGACGCTCCCCCGTCAACTCCGTTTCTGCTTCTCACTCCAGTGGAGTAATGGGGAGTCGATGGGAGAGCGCTCGGTGGTCAATTTATCGCGTCTAGACTAGATGCGATAAATCGACCCCCGCTGGATCGATCGCTGCCAGTCGATCCAGCGTGTAATGTAGACATGCCCTTATTGTATGCATGGTCGTATGAGATATCTTTAGTATGAAGGGAAATATATAAAATGAAATTCAGTTTGTTTCTGTTCTCTTTCAAACATTAAAGCCTTTGCATAAGATTACAAATTATGGGTCAAATCATGGACCATTAGAGTTAATATGACTTCTTTATGAATAAGATGATGGAGATTTGGCCCTACCATTGAAACACTGTGTATTGTGTTGTAATTGTCCAAAATGGAAAAGTTGTTTAATTTTAGTATATTTATAATGTTATGGATTGGGGTGAAATGATATTGAAATTGGTGAGTGTAGCAGCCACCCTTCATTTGGGACAAATGTAAGAAACAATAGAGACCTCAAACCACAACAAAGGCACATGTGAGTCCATCCAGGAATTAGAACTATGTGGACAAAGGTTTTTCACTGGGCATCATTTGGGAGAGGGATGTGTTTTTGTGTGTGAGAGAGAGGGTGAGGAACACCACAAAAGCAGATAGAAGGCAACAAAGAAGCTTCAGATATTGCCTAAACAAGCACTGGGAGTGTGTCCCTGAGAAAAGTCTAGAGAGAAAGTTTTGGAGATGGGGGGCTGGCTGAAAGGAGTTTGGAGCTGTGAGCAAAGAAACTATCTCCTGTTGTTTGATTCCTCCTGTGCTCAGGGAAACAGGACTTGGTACATTCTTTGTGAATAAACAGGATTGGGTAAACTCTGACTCTGTCATCAGTTTCTCCTCAGGCAGAAACAACTCACAGCGCCCTGAACTTTGGCAAACTGCTTGTGTGAAAACAGGTAGCAATATCATATATACTATTTATATTATATATAATAAAATATCTTAGAGTACAACATATATTCCAAAGTATACTGCTTTTTCTTAAATTTGCAAAATGCTAAGCAGTCCAACTCTCAAGAAAAAACAATGTAATTTTAAATTGTTGTGATGAACAAGGGGAATTGATCTGTTGAAAGCATTTCTTGAGGAGATTTCATACAGCCCTTAACATTTTGAGAGTATTCCACTTTTCTTGTGAATGTGATGTGTATTGACGGGGAGCAAAATTACGTCTTGTTTAATCTGTTCATCTGGGTTTGTATTGTAGATATATCGGTGGATTTGCACTTACAAGTGAAAAGAGGGTGTTACTGCATTCCTATTTATTGACTCACTAGCAAAATGTAATCTGATTTTAAATAGCTCTTATGCATCTCACAGTATTTCTGTGAAAAGTACTCTTTGAAAAGTTCTCTTTGTTCCACATAAAAGTGTGTGTAAAAGCTCAAAATGCAAACCCTTTGTTTTCAATTTTTTGGGCTAAAAAAAAAAGAATGGTATTCTAATACACTCTCATTCATCATTTTGCTGTTCTTTATGTGGTCTATTCTTTATAGTCATTTAGGGTCATGTAGTTCAGTTGCTGATAGACAAGACTACAGCAATATTCTCTCTCATTTGTCAGGGTCAGGTAAGATCCAATTTAATTTGAAAAGAGGTAACTCATCTTTGTGAATGGCACATAGTCTTTTCTTCAGCTGTTCTCCTGACAAGAATAGCAGCCTCATTTGTCTCCGTTGGAATCAGCACAGGTGGTCTTTATCTCAAAGTGTAGTCAATATGCAGTTTCGGGAATGTGATACCTTGCACATAGACCTCTGCTAGTGAGAAGAAGAGCAAATGCTGATAATTCTGCTCAAAGACAAGGAAAGGTATCCAGGCATTGACCTGGTACAATTGTAAACAGGTTTCTGTGTGCCTTCCCTCTGTTTCCAAGGTGCTACATAAAGCAAGGCAAAAATACCCATCACATCCTGATGACTCTGACTTAAGCTCATGAATTTTGGTAGTCAGACCTCCTAGTGTTGTTGTAAAATCCTCCTTTTGCTTTCCCAATTTTTCAGAGTGCCACAGATTTTTCAGTTCAGAAGTGACCCTTATCTAGTCTGACCTCTTGCATATCACAGCCCGTAGAATTTCACGAAGTGATTCCTGCATGAAGTTCATAACTTCTAATTGAACTCTGGCATATCTTTTAGAAAGATTTAAAGACTTCAAGTGATGGAGAATCTACCACATCTCTCTGTAGGTTGTACCAGTGGTTAATTACCCACTGATAACAATTTGCACCTTATTTCTACATTTAGCTTCTAGCCAATGGATCTTGTTATGCCTTTGTCTGCTAAATTACTGAGCCCTTCACTGTCAGAAATCTTTTTGCTGTGGTAAGTACTTATACAATATTATCAAGTCGCCTCTTAATCTCCTCTTACATAAATTAAATAGATTGATCTTCCTAGTCTCTGACTGTAAGGCATGTTTTCCAAACCTTTAATCATTCTTGTAACTCTTGTCTGAACCCTTTCCCATTTGTCAACATAATTTTTAAAGTGTGGGCACCAGAACTGGATACAATGAGACCATTACTGTAATAGTAATGCCATATACAGTGGTAATAAGACCTCACTACTTCACTGGATATTCCTCTGCTTATATATCCAAGGACTATATTTGATCTCACTACTGCACTGGACTGGGCATCTTTCCAGTTGCTTCTTCCAGAAAGAAGGGCACATTCTTTATCCAGAAATGGCATTTTTTCTATAGGAGTGTGGATCTTGCACTTTCGCCACCCTGCACTTAAGCAGGGAGGAGTTTGTCTGGCTGGCCGGGAGAAGAAGGCAATGCTTTCTGTCTTGGGGGAGGAGGGTAGACGTAAAGCTGTTGGAAAGAGCAGTCAGCATGGTAAATGACTCACCACATAGGAATGTGGGGTTTAAAAAGGTCACTTGGGCCTTACCCCCACTTCTTTACTCAGAACAGGCTGGGCAACAGCCACCCTCCCTCCCTAATTAAGTCACAAATATGCTGGGTGTTTAGCTATATCTGCTGTGGGCATTACGCTAGCCGCCCCACTAAGGGGGGCTGGGAAGGAATTTTTCCCTTACCACCATATTGGCCAAGTGCAGTGTGTGTGTGTGTGTGGGGGGGGGGGATTCGCCTTCCTCGCAGCAGGTTCAGGTAGGCTCATTTCATGCATAACATGACGGGCGGTAGGCCATATGTCGCAACTCTTTATTTAAGTGTATAGCGGATGTTCAGTGCAGGTACTCCATAAATTAAGGCACAAAAGAACACCAAAAAATGGCTTCGAAAAGGAATTAAGGAGAGGTGCTTGGTAATTGAGCAAGCCGGGGGCAGTTGGGGACTCCTATGACTGGTACAGCAGGGAGCCAACCCCCCCATCATTATAGTCCACCTTAACCCCCTCCTACGAGGGGGTGTGGTCGGTAAGGTCCCGGCAAGGGAATTGCTGGAGGGACCTGGACGAAAAGGGGGGCGGGGGAGCTGGTGAAAGCCCCCCTGCCACACACACCCCATTCTCACCCTGGAGCTGGCTGGAAGTGGTAATGTCCTGGCAAGGGAATTGCTGGAGGGACCTGGATAATTAGGGGGGAGCTGTGGAATCCCCCCCCCATCGCCCTCCCCACGGAATTGGCTGGAATTGGTAAGGTCCCGGCAGTGAATCTGATGGAGGGACAAAAATTTTGCACCTGCACTGCACACATTTTATCCACTGGGTTAGTCCCAGACATCTGCCAATAATAAAGTTATGGCCTGATTAAACCCATATCTAATGTCTCCTGTCATTCTTTCGGCATAGCCAGACAACTAGAGTGGGATGGCACTGCTCTGTATGGCGAAACATAGAGCAATCTCTTAGCATCTCCGAAGACCTATGTTGCAAAATGGAAATTTAGGGTGAGAGTAGGGATCACACAGTCCTATTTTACAATCCTAGTTAAAGAAATTAACTTCTCACTCTTATGAATTCCAAGTAGAGGGTAATATCATAAGTCAATGGAGGAGAAATCTCCATTTATTTACTCACACTGGGAAAATCCATCTTGAAAAATCTTTTCATCTTTGTCATTCAGCAAAGATCCCTGCTGAGTTTTGGGATCACTATCTGGTCCTCTCTAAGCTACAAAATTAGTTTAAACTCTCAGAGAGTTTTTACTATCTGCTTGAAGTGGCGGCTTTTTGTCACAATCACCATAATCACACAAGTGAGTGACTTCACTATATTCCATAAGACTTTGTCCCATGACATCACTGCCTGAATTCTTCCTAAGCGCATGTCTCAATTCCTGCTCCACTAGTCTGTTGCTCAACCAATTTTCTTTCCCTTCTATCCTTCAGCTCTTCCAAGATGAGTAATTCTCTACAAGTTGGAAGTGGATTGCTTATGCTGAGAAAATTGAAGATATTTGTAAATCTTCCTGGCATTGTTGGGTATCGTTAAAAGGGCATGGTCTCAAAAGAGACAGTTCCACGACTATCTAAGCAGCTAGTAGAATTGATTGATTGATAAGAGTGCACATGATTCAGCACCAGAAAGTCTCCAGCCTTATTCCAGAAAAGCTATGGCAGCTTTGAAGACATAGCACAACAAGGTTCCCACCTGGGATGATATCTATAAGTTAGCTATTTTGAGCTATATTCATATTTGCACATTGGTACTATTTAGGTGAAGAAGGTAGCTCATAGGCTTATTTAGGGAAGACCGTTTTATCATGATATTTTACTTATATTTACTTCTTAGCCCTTCCCCTGTGAACGTATTTATTGCTTGCTAGAGTGGGGATCTGTGGAGGTAGATTTATAAGGGGAAAAAACTCCCAGTAATGGGAATTCTTCAGATAAATTGCCTTCACAGATCTAGATTCAATGCCATCCTTCATTTAAGCTTTTCTTTAGAATATCTTGTCTGGACAGATGTACAGGAAGTCAGAGGACGAGAGGCTGTTGCACTTCTGTGTACTTCTGTATATAATTCTTAGCATAACAGGTGCCATGGTGCATGTGCATATGGTGGGCTTGTAGGTTTAGTACTTTTTAAAACAATTCTAAGGTACTATAGTGCATGATTTCAAGTGGGAATCTGTAAAGACCATGTATTTGGTGAACTCTATTTACTAGTAAGTAACTTAGTTTTTTGTTTTCACATCATAAGTTTCTCTGTAGACATTTTGCAATCATCCTGACAGCAGTATGTTGTCTCTAAAGATTTGCAGTAACAGCCTTTCACCTCATTTTATTTTGACAGCATAATGCACATCCAGATATTTGTTTTGACATCATTTTGTTTAATTTTGACATTGTAATCTTGTCTCCATAGAATTATATTAATAATGTATTGAGATTGTTATACCAGTGCTAAATCCCAACAAGTGAAGAAATTATCATTCTTACAAACGATGTCAGAAGGTTAACTGTGAGGACAAACTATTTTTTGAACTGTGGGTCAAATAAACATTTCAGCTATTCATTCTGGGAAAAAATGATTTGACACTAAAATGGCTTAAGACCTGATCCTGCAAGCACTTACAATGAGACTGCCCATGGTAGTAAGTACTGTGCTTGGTATAGTTTACAGGATGAAACTCTTACTTTATACCATGGCCTACTTCCTTCAAAAATTATTTTGGCTACAACTTATTTACCAAACATTCACTATTTTAGCCAGGATTTTAAGATCACCTCAGATGCTGAATGCCACCAATCCTTCATCCTGGACTGATGGCAGACACACAGCAATCTTTGGCTCTTGCTCAACTTCTAGTCCTCCTGGGCTACATTAGTCCCTTCTTTGTCTCCTGAACTGCAGAGGTCATTGCATCCTCTATCAGAGTGGTAGCGTGATGGGGGGGACCCACACCTACCTTCTACCATGGGTGCCCAGTCCTAAATAATGGATCTTTTTGCCTAGCCCCCACCCCCAGCCACAAGCTGATGGGCTTCTTCTTCCCAGGGCTTCTTCCTATACTTGCTGCTCTCAAACTTCTTCATCTTTGCAACAGGGTGACAGTGTGAAAGGACAGCTCTCCATTCTAGCACTTCTGCCGGCTTTCTCAGAGTCCCTTTGAAACAGGATATCCACAGTCTTCCTTATTAGGGTAGTGCTTCTCTTCTTCTTTTGGGACACATTTCTACAGTCAGTCCATTCTGTAGTCCTCGCTCTCTTCAGTGTTAAGGTCCTGCTCCAGGATGAGCATACACCCCTCTCTAGACTCCCTGCCATTGAACTTAGAATGGGGTTTTATCACATTCAGGAGGTAGTCACCTGATTAATACCTGTCTTCCACTCCCAGCTTGTCTACTGATCCTTTCAACACCTGCCGTTAAGGGGGATGGGACATGTCTTGGAAAAGGAGATAGTTGGTCCTGGGCATCACTGCCCTTAGAGGGGAGAGATCATCCTGTTACAGGGGCACTTAGCATCTTGCAGGATTGGTTCCTTAAAAAATTGCTGAAGCTTTCTTTTATGAAGAACATTGTATATACAGACATTCCTGGTAGTATATATTTTCCCTCATTTGATTACTAGGGACACTTACATAAGAGCAACAACTTTATTTTTAGAGAATGGAATTTTCAAAGGGCCTAAGGCAGGGGTGGCCAACCTGAGCCTGAGAAGAAGCCAGAATTTACCAATGTACATTGCCAAAGAGCCACAGTAATATGTCAGCAGCCCCCCAGTTTCCCCCCTGCTCCCAGCACCTCCCACCCACTGGCAGCACCTTCCTCTCACTCTCCCCCCACACGGGGGTTGGGAGGAGCGAGGGCATGGCAAACTCAGGGGAGGGGATGGGAAGGGGAGGAGTGGGGGCAGGGCCTGTGGCAGAGCCAGGGGTTGAGCAGTGTGTGCTCCCCGGCACATTGGAAAGCTGGCACCTGTAACTCCAGCCCCAGAGTCGGTGCCTATACAAGGAGCGGCATATTAACTTCTGAAGAGCCACATGTGGCTCCGGAGCCATAGGTTGGCTACCCCTGGCCTAAGGGAATAAAAGTTGATGGCAATTATGGACCTGACTTCCATAAGTCCCTTTGAAAATTCCACCATGCCCTTATATTCCACTGGCAATCAAAATGAGGGAAACTGATCCTGTGAACTTCTGAGCACTCAACTCCTATTGACTTCATTGGCTGTTGAAGATGAATCTCTCCCACTCTTTCCCCCCCCCAAGGGTTGCATCAGTACAGAGGTCACAATCTTCTCAGTAAAGATTGTATAATAGTGTCATAGATAAAGAATTATAACTTGAGAAGGAGAGTAAGGAGGAATTGCTGAACTTTTGGGCTGTGTTTACCCTAGGAATTGGGATCCAAAACTTTCCACTGGTGGTAGTGATAGCGGAGGTTGTAGCGTAACCCACAACCCACTTTTTTTTACTATTTTATCATATAATGGTACTTAGAGCAGGGTTAAGGACACTGTAGTGAAAATGCTTGCTCCATGTTGCCATTACAGCTTTCACTGTTGCTATTACCTGTGAAGTTGCACTAGTGGTAAATTGCAGATCTGGTGTATTGTCGTGTAGCCATAGCCTTAAAAGTCAAATCTCAGTTTTTATGCAAATATCCCTAGTAGTTTAAAAGAAAAGAGAGAAGCGGGGAAAAAACCATAAAAACAAATGCACAACAAAAAAAGCAGAATTGTTCCTAAGTATTGTGAAACCTGTACAAGACCCAACCTTTAATAGATAACATCTGTCCTAAGAGACCATCTCAAACTGCCCCCAACCATAATAAGTATAGTTCACTCTCCCTTAATTAGGAAACCACTTCCATTAAGTAACACTTTTTGTGTTAGAATGCTTATATTTTTTAAAAAACAATGAGGAGTCCTTGTGGCAACTTAGAGACTAACAAATTTATCTGAGCATAAGCTTTCGTGGGCTAAAACTCACTTCATCAGATGCATGGAGTGAAAAATACAGTAAGCAGTATATATATTACAGCACATGAAAAGATGGGAGTTGCCTTACCAAGTCGGGGGGTCAATGCTAACGAGGCCAATACAATCAAGGTGGACGTCACCCATTTCCAACAGTTGACAAAAAAGTGAGCGTATCAGCAGAGGGAAAATTACTTTTTGTAGTGACCCATCCACGCCGAGTCTTTATTCAGGCCTAATTTGATGGTGTCTAGTTTGCAAATTAATTCCAGTTCTGCAGTTTCTCATTGAAGTCTGTTTTTTAAGTTTTTTGTTGTTGAAGAATTGCCACTTTTAAGTCTGTTATTGAGTGTCAAGGGAGACTGAAATGCTCTCCTACTGGTTTTTGAATGTGTGACAAAGTTCCTCCTCTATCTTGGTGGGTCCTGCGCTTATTGGCGGATTTTCTTGCTGCAGAGATTCACCATGTGGGTTGGGGAACAGCCCAGAGACCTTCCCCTCTGGAAGAACCCACAGTCCAGGTCAATTGGAAGGTTTGGGGGGAACCCGGGCCCACCCTCTACTCCGGGTTCCAGCCCAGGGCCCTGTGGACTGCAGCTGTCTATAGTGCCTCCTGTAACAGCTGCATGACAGCTACAACTCCCTGGGCTACTTCCCCATGGCCTCCTCCAAACACCTTTTTTATTCTCACCACAGGACCTTCCTCCTGGTGTCTGATAATGCTTGTGCTCCTCAGTCCTCCAGCAGCACACCCTCTCACTCTCAGCTCCTTGCGCCTCTTGCTCCCAGCTCCTCACACTCGGACCACAAACTGAAGTGAGCTCCTTTTTAAAACCCAGGTGTCCTGATTAGCCTGCCTTAATTGATTCTAGCTGCTTCTTCTTAATTGGTTCCAGGTGTCCTAATTAGCCTGCCTGCCTTAACTGGTTCTAGCAGGTTCCTGATTACTCTAGTGCAGCCCCTTCTCTGGTCACTCAGGGAACAGAAAACTACTCATCCAGTGACCAGTATATTTGCCCTCTACCAGACTCCTGTACCCCACTGGTCTGGGTCTGTCACAAATGTTACAATTCTTGATGTCTGATTTGTGTCCATTTATTCTTTTGCACAGAGAGTTTGGCCAATGTACATGGCAGAGGGGGATTGCTGGCACATGATGGCATATATCACATTAAACTGGACAGTCTCTATGCAAAAGAATAAATGGACACAAATCAGACATCAAGAATTTGGGATTTATAAAGTTAAAACTTAACTCCACAAGCACAAATAGTGCAACGATTGTCATTGGTCTTCTATCTCTCTAGATATTTAAACGTAGCTTGACAAGAGTATAAATCAAATTGTCAGCACTGGAAGTTGTAATTTTTGTTTTTAAAATGTCCAGATTTATGATGGGTAAATTATCTACATTTACAGTGGTCTCTCTCTTGGCAGAATTTGTTTCATTTACTCTGTACAGGTTCATTTTTTATATCTAATTATAAAAATTCTCTCTGTATGCCTTTTGGGTTTGGTTCTCTTAATCAGTTTTGGGGTATTGGTGTTGTTGTTTTTTGTCTTTCATTAAACCATTCTATCTTATCTTAGTGCCATTACAAATGGAGGGGAAGCAAGTTAAAAGAATAAATGTGCGACTTTTCTCACAGTACATAGCCTTACACAGTCAAAAATGTCAGAGGTTAATGGCACAACTGAACTCCACTTATCTTATTCTGACAGCTCACCCAAACTAGCACAATCTAACAACAACATCCTCCTAGACCAGGTGACATTCCTAGTCTTTGTTCTCTTAATACAATGCTTCTAGGATCATTAACAATAATTTTACATAGAAGCCTTGTAATAAGAGTCTCTCTTACTATGTGTGATTATGATGGAGAAAATTTTAGTCTTTAATCCAAGTCCATAGAATTAATTAGTGTAATTTTGAAAACTGAATTTCAGTTTAGTATATCAGAAATTACAGTAATACTGTGACATCTGGGATTTTGTGAAAAATGACATTATGTATTTTTAATTTTCCGACCTTTCTATTACACTAGTGTAATTATTTATTAAAGCTATACAGGCCAATATGTGCTAGAGAACAATCTAATTTTATCTTGAAGAGTAATATGGTTTCTAATCAGTCTAGGTCAACTGGTAAATGTATCCAAGACTTTGTGTTGGGATATTTCTTACATAAGCAGTGTAGATGGGAATCTGAACAGGTTGTCAAATTTAAAAAAATTCTAAGTAATCTAAGTTTAAAAGTTCCAAAGTAGTTTAAGTATCCAGTATTAAGTAAGATTTAGATCTATTTCTAGCTAATGGTTATAGCAAAGCAGACCTTTAAAAATCTGCTACTTTTAAAAAATTGTTTGTGAATTAATTTAATATACTTTGATATATCCAATAGAAATTAAATTCAGAAAACAAGAAACGGGGGTTATTTAAGTTTGATTCAGAAGAACAAGAAACTGCTAATAGCTTGTTGTGCTCTCCACCATATTTTCCATATCTTGGATAAACCAGACACTTGATCTACAAAAATCTGGCTTTGTCTTGTGTACTGTGGATATAATGCAGTGTGCATTGAGCCCTGTGAAACTTTCTATTTTTTACTCTTTACATACTCACATTCATAACAAATGATGGATGCTTTATGTAGGATCTGAGAAAGCAATTCTCCTAAATCTATACTGTAGCAATCTTGCCAAATGTTAGAATATACCCTTCCTGCTCCTGCTCTTATATTATATGGATTAAACTCACCATGTCATCTGCTGGGACACTTGGTTTCATCTGAAAGCCTTTATGGTCATATTTGATATGATACTTCTTTAAGTTGTCATCTTAATGCACAATATTTATTTCATAGAAAGTTTAAAAATGGTGTCATTTTCCCCATAACTTAAAGATTCAGATTGATGTTCCCATGAGAAGGTGTGAACAGAAACAATAGTGATATAAATGTAAGCATAAATAAAACCAACAGAGCTGCTTGGCTGGCGCTTATTTCCTATAATTAACAATGAAAAATGAAAGGAATATAATACTAGACTTCAAGGTGATGTCAGGTTTTCAATATATTTTAAAATAATTTATGTTGTTTTCTAAAAATTGAGCTGCTTTTTCTTCACTGAATTGTAGCTAATAGAGTTCTAACATAATGGAAATTTTATGACAATGGCTCAAGTAGCTTCAGGTATAATGTTGCAGCAGATTGACATGCGGTAATAATAACCACAATTATTTTATTTCAGCATTAATAGTAGCCTTAAGAGATTAATAAATCAAATTAAATAGGTCCTTCAGCTTGCTACATTTTCCACAAAGGTAGATATTACAAAGTAGCAGTGTGGTAATATTAACATATTCTGTGGGAAAGTTATTGCATGCTTATTTTGTATATGTTAACAACTCTTGCTCCACTATTTCTGCATTGATACATTGAATTAGTTTTTTACATCTAATGTTTATTCATTTGTACCGATTATAGACTCCCACCAACTGGTGCTTAAAATGGGAATAATTATGAATACAATTCACACTAACCAAACAAATGTCATCAAAGTTTTAGGAGTTTAAAATTGCCCAAATGGAATTGGAGGTAGACTAAAGTAATTATCCTGCTGTCTTCACTAGGTGAGGATTTCATCCTCGAGATAGTACTTATGAACTTTTCTAATGTTTTTTTCAGGCTAGTGAATTATTATTATTTTTCTTCTTGATAATCATACTGATGTTGGAGGGATAGTTTTTCTTTAAAAGTTTTTGGGTTTAATTACTTTAGTGACAGGACCAAACAAGTAGTAATCAAGCTGAATGAATGAATACCTTAAACGGTAAGAATTTATTTGTATCCGCTTCAAACTACTCTGAGATTAATCTATCATCTGTACTCAGGGACTATTTAAACATATCAGTATGCGCATATAACTAGCATCTCAAGCAGTACAAATATTATTGACTATTTGAATGATGGATTTTCAGTCAGAATTTGTGTTATATCACAGGAAAAGTAATATTTGAGGAAAATGTATTTGAAGACTGACTAGCAGAAGATGATGACAACTTTATAATTAAGTTTGTAAATACGTTTTATGTGTTACAATTAAGATTATAATTAATTTCCATAGAATGATTACTGCAACTTTGGTAAATGCATTTTGTTACTCTGTAGTTACAGTGGATGCTATATTTTTCCATCTTGTATAGACAAATTTACTAAAACTGGCCATTAAAACATTGAGCTCCTATACAGAATAAGAAAATACTGGGCCAGATTCTAATTTCAGATATACTTGAGTAAATCTGGAATAACATTACTGAAGAAAATGGAGTTAATCCAGGTTTACGCAAATATAACTGAGATTACACTCTGGTCCATTATTAAGTTTCAAGGTTAGAAAGTCTGATGATTTGCAGCATGGATTCCAGATGCTGATTATGGTGGTGTTTAATAATGAGTTGTGTGTAATATAGCCAGGGCCGGCTCCAGGCACCAGCTTGGCAAGCAGGTGCTTGGGGCGGCCACTCTGGAGAGGGGCGGCAGGTCCAGCTATTTGGCGGCAATTCGGCGGACGGTCCCTCACTCCCGCTCGGAGCAAAGGACCTTCTGCCGAATTGCCGCCGCAGATCGCGATCGCGGCTTTTTTTTTTTTTTTTTTTTTTGGCTGCTTGGGGCGGCCAAAACCCTGGAGCTGGCCCTGAATATAGCTATTTGAAAGTTGTATATACTATTTGGTAGGCTGTGTATGAAGCCATCTGTACCAACTGGCTATGATTCCATGATGCATGGCACAACATTTAACTAGGTGGAAAAGTTAGGAATAATCAGTTCACTAACTATTTCTTTGACTGGTACCATATATTTATTGTTTACTCACCAATGTGTTTATAGTATCTGTAGAAATTTGGATTCTTAACTGGTTGATCCAAAAGCAGAAATGCACCCATTACCCAACTTTGTATGAAACACACCAATAAGATATTAGTATAGTATGTGATTCTGTGTTCAAATGCTGTGTGTCTTGAACACTTGCACATTTTGGTATCTGATTTTTAAACAGTTTTAGTAAGTTCTCTCTTTAATGTGTTCTTGTTCCATATGCAACAAAATCAAATGCCAAAAATAATAAAAACATACCTGATTTGTAGTATCTGAGAAAACGGTTGTAGTATGCAGTGTTGTTGTAGTCATGTCGGTCCCAGGATACGAGAGAGACAAGGCGGGTGAGGTAATATCTTTTATTGGGCAAACTTGAGAGAGAACTCCTATGGAATTCCTCAGCAGTGGCAGCTTTGAACCTATGCTACCTGTCCAATTGAATTAGGCCTCACTTATCCAGGATTCCCCTGGCAGCACAGCCATTAACACTCCTCTCCAATTCTTTTATCTATTTCTTCTCTCATCTGTCTTCCACCCCAAGGCAGGTTCACATATTCTTTTGCTCATTTCTTTTCTCATGTCCCATTTCAAGTGTTTTCTAATTCATAGATTTTTCACAGAAGCAAAAATAATGATAATATCTCGCTTTTATCCGGTGCTTTTCATCAGCAGATCTCAAAGTGCTTTACAAAGGAGGTTGTATCATTATCCTCATGTTACAAATAGGGAAACTGAGGCATACAGGTAAAGGTCACCCAGAAGGCC
Organism: Emys orbicularis; assembly: GCF_028017835.1. Classification (NCBI taxonomy): domain Eukaryota; kingdom Metazoa; phylum Chordata; order Testudines; family Emydidae; genus Emys; species Emys orbicularis. The sequence goes on from NC_088687.1 coordinate 18,941,610, forward strand.
AGTGGCAGAAAGAGGACTAGAACCCTGGCTCTATCCACTAGGCAATAGTGCTCCATTCTCTCTGCACATGCAGAGCACAGGGTATGCAATCGTGACTAGCCCTTGCACAAGGCTCTTTTTACCTCCCTCCATCCCCATGCACCTGTGCAAGGACCATTCACAAGGTCGCCCATTATTATTTACCAATAGGGCATATTAGCAAAAATAATCTTGGTTTCAGTAGAAATTGATCTACTGCTTTTGTTGGCTTGACAAGGAAAATTGAGTAAGGGAATAACATTGGTTTCTAAGGCCCTGATCCATCAAAGGACTTAAATACAGTCTTATCTTTAACACATGTTAAAGTTGAGTAGGTGCTTACATGCTTTGCTGGATTAGGACCTACATGAAATAAAAATGACATATTTTTCTAAATAAATTCTTCTGGCTTCTTGCAATAGTCATAAGCATAGAGTTATTTTGTCCCAAGTGCACGAAGTATGGACTTAAACAATTATGAGTTTATAGCATTGGCACTAGTTGAAATTTCATAATCAATTTGAATTAATCACATTGCTGTGGCAGAGAAGAACAATTTAAATATAGGTACCTGAATTTTTTCTCTAGGAATTACCTGCTTCTTCCAAGTAGATTGTTTGGCTTTTCTTTTTTTAAAAAAAAGCTTTTACAGAAGAAAGAAATTGCAATTCCATTCACACTTCGGTTAAAAATAAAAAGTTAGTGTCATTGCACATCTGAAGGTTATCTTAAAGATCTTTTTAGCAAGCTAAATAAATTGTGAAAATGTGTAACTGAGAGGTAGGCACCAATTGTCTCATATACAAATAATGATTTTGTGATATCTTATGACTTAAAGAATAGTTTTCACAAATTTTGATGGTTTCGTTATATCAGAAATAAAAACAGTCACTGGATGATTCAAAACTATATTTACCGTTTATTATGTGGCTCTTTCAGGACCATTCATAAAACAAGGTAACCACAGAAGTAGTTCAGTGCTGCTCCAAATTTGACCTGCACTTGTGTTTCCCCTCCAATAAGTAGTCTTACAAACTTAATAGAACTGTGCTTCTTGCCAGATAATATAAATTTATAGGAGTAGCAGAAAGTGTATAGTGCAGAGAAAACATGTGATTGCTGAGTGATTACTATATAAATCTTGATTTTTCTAAGGTTCTAAATCAATGGGACTGCTTATGGAATAAAGGACTTCTCAGGATAAGTAAGGATGGTATAGTTGGCAATTAGGCACCTGCAAAGGTGGAGGGTCCCAGAGCTTCGGCTCTAGCCCAAGCATGAACATCTACATAGCAATTTTTAGCCCTGCAAGCCTAGGCCAGCAGCAGCCATGCTGGGTCTTTTATCCCTGTATAGACGTACCCTTTCTCTCTTTCACCCGTTCATGGCTCTAAAACTTCTTACATGCTGTCCCTTGAGCTTGGAAGAACATCCCTGTTCCAGTGCACCAAGTAACCTCACTGTTGTCCTTCAAATCCCTCTTCAAAACTCATTACTTTCACTTATCAACCTCCCATGGATTTTTATTTGGATGCTCCTGTGCCTACCCCTGATACAATTATAAAATATTTTTTAAAAGAATCTATAAAAGACTGAAGTAAATGGAGAACTCAAGTGATTGTGATCCATAATACATGCTGGGGAAAAAACTAATTCTCCTTTCATTTTGTTTTGCCCCACCATCCCCACGTTCCCTGCCTCCTTCTCTAAGTGTCTCTACTCTGTATAAACTAGATGATAAGCTCTTTGGTTTAGCCTCAGATTTACGATGCTGCTCAAGTAGTAACAACACTGTTGAAATTATGTGAAGGAACAGAGAAAAGGCCATTACTAGATAAATAGGTGGTGGTGGTACTTGTGGCGGTGGGGGAAAAAAGCGACAAAGTCTGTGAGACAGGCTGGAGTTAATTCAGTGAGGATTTTAAAAACAAGGAGGGAAACCATAAACTAGATTCTGAAATGCATTGGGAGCTGGCAGTATTAACAGTTCAATTGACTTGCTCTTTGTATATGTGAAGAGGTAGACCACAACTCTCAGCACATGCTGGATTCTGGTGAGCTGGGAATTGAAGAGTCCATAGAGAAGGGAGTTGCAAAAGTCAAGACAAGTTGCGTATGATACATACTCATCTAAATGAGTAAAAATAAAAATATATGATAAAGTAGCTTTGTTTTTTCATTTGAACAAGAATATTCATGTGTCGGTTTGAGATCTGCATCAACAAAGATGATTATTTAAATCAAACTATTTCCACTGAAAATGAGATCTGAACAATTCCTCAAGTGTATATACAGATCGCATTTTGACTCTTGGAATTTCAATATGCCTTTGAGGTTTTTGCCATTTCATTTGCCACTTTAAATCCTACAGTGGTTCTAAATAGGAACTGACAACACTAGCTGTGGTTAGGAAGATCTGATGTTTAGTCTTATGGTAGAAACAACAAAACACAAATGTAGTTTCTACATATTTCTCTTTCATATTTGAGGCATTTCTTCCCTTTGTGACTTGTACAAAATGATTCATATTTTTAATGAATATCCATACTTATGCGAGTGGAACAGTTTCTATTGGCCATACATATACTGCAGAGCTTCCTGTCTGCTGTGGGAGGTGGAGGGTCTCCACTCACTACCCCCTCAGGTTGCTCACTACTCTATCCCTTCCCCAGACTTCCTGGGGGGTAAGAGGTCTCTGCTACTCTATTCCCGCTCTAGCCTACATTTTTATAGTACTTATCCTTTATAAATACCTGCAGCAGCAGTGGCTGTGGCTCATAGCTTTGTCAAACAGCAGCACCTCGAAGTTGACATGAATCATGACACTTTCACTTTTGTCTAGGGAACATCAGAGTCCTGAAAATGACCCATCTTGTTAATTTCACTGTGCTTTTGCTTGTCAGCTTGTGACGTTATCTGATTAAAATATGACCATATAGATTATTGTTGCAACCACTGTTATATATTTGCAACAAATCTTGTACAAAGGTTGTCAAGTGAGGTGTCTATAAAAAGGTTATGATTTGCTCGTTATGATTATGCTATCTGTATCATGTATCATATTTGTATTTGAAGTTATGAGTATTGGCTCTATACCTGTATTTCAAATGTTTGCTCCTGAGGTAAGTAATGAAGTAGTTAGCCAGCACATCTTGAAGAGACTATTCAAATTAAGTGGCTCATCAAGAAACGCTTAACTGACAATGGACCATGGGAGATGCCCATTTACACTGAATGGACTATCCTGCAAACATTCCATCTGAAGTATGGGTAATGGCTTCCTGCAATGACTAGGCGAAATGCATGGACATGTGACTTGTCCATGTGACTCCAACCACCATCTTGTTACTGTACTTTTCCACAGTAAGAACCATGAGATTCCCTCCACACGGAAGAAGAGATAAAAGGCCCTGGAAACCCCTCCATTTTGCCTCTTTTCTGCTCCAGCCTCTTTCCTGCTCAAACCTCTGGAATATGGACTTATACTAATGGGAGTATTCTATCCAAGGGACTGAGGACCTTCCAATGATTTGAAAGCAACCAGAGTTTATTAAGCCAGCAGTTTATTCCATCACTGCTACAAGCCTGAACCAAGAACTTTGCAATTACTGTATGTATTTGATTCCTTTAACCAATTTTAACTTCTGTCCTTCTTCCTTCTTTCTTTCTTTTCACTAAAGGATTGGCATCAGTGTGATTTTTGGGTAAGATCTAAGTTATATATTGACCTGGGTGTGTGGCTGGTCCTTTGGGATCAGAAGAACCCTTTATTTGAAGAGATTGGTTTTAAAGAACCACTCATCTCTAAGTCTAGAGGTTTTGGTGGTAATATAAGGACTGGAATGCCTAAGGAAACTGCTTTTATGACTTCTTGTTAGCCAGTGTGGTGAAACAGAAGTTTACTTTTGTTGCTGGTTTGGTATATCCTATGGGGGATTAGCCACCAGTCTTGGGGTGTATCTGCCGTATTTCTCAATAGTTTGTCATGATTTGGCATTCTCAGTTGAGACCCACTGAGGCATGGTTACACAGCTACAAACAGAAATGGAGCCATCTGTCTGCAGACTCAGGAATAAAACATTGTCTTGGTTGCATAAATTTTATGTGTAAGGCTATTTACACAACCACAAGGGTTGTGAATATTACTGATTTTAAAAATGGAAGCTTAAATTCTACAGGAATTGATGGTTTAGTTTTCAATGCTTGCTGGGGAAAGTTTCCTCACTTGAAAATGATGCATGAACTAGGGGATTTTTAAGTCCTAGAGTTGCATTCACAGATTCATTTCTTCAGCACAGGAGATTTACTCTCAAATCACTATTTATATTGTGCTTCAGTTTCAAGTTTGGCAAATAGGATTATTTTCACCCTCAAAAGACTAGATTCTTTGCTGTGCTAAGCAGAAATTCGATGCAGAAGAGGCTGGTATGGATGGGGGCTCAGAGATAGTTACAGTTTTCTTATTAACCCTTACAGGCCTGAAAGCTCCTCTAACCTGTAGCCAACTAGAACTGTTCATCAGCTAAGGACAGCCAGAGAGCCAAGTGTCCTATGCTGTCCATACACATTCAGCATAGTTTGTGTCAAAATATAAATGTCAGCTGCTCAAATAGTACTTTCAGTCGAGTCATTTACTACAAGAATGTGGATCTGAGGTGTAGCCATTTTGAAGCTACATAAGTTGAATAAACTTCAACCTATTCCCGTTTCTGAGACATTCCTTGAGACATCTCAGAATGTAGCTTTTAATTGTTAAAATCTCTAACTTCAATTCACTAACCATATCTGTTCAACAAATGTATAGTTCAATAGAATAGATGCTGTAATAAGGATATAGATAATACTTATCCCAAATGTATACATTCTTGCATTGGATTAGTATAATGTCCTCCCAACCTTGTGAAAAGATGAGTATACCATGTACAGATATCTCAGCTATGTCAGTTTATGCATGGCTATCACATCTGTAAAGTGTGGCTTTTGTCAGAGAAGAGACGAGTCTATTTTTGGAGATGTCAGCTCAGTGTGGCTGGCAATGGGTACCTTTGCTCAGTCCTTTTTTTAAGAAAAGCGGGGAGTCAGGTGAATTAAGAGGAATTTGGGATTTTGAGTGTTTTAAATGTTTTCATTCACAGGAATCTCTCCCTATCAATAGTTACTTTCATCACTGGGAAACTTTTCTTATCTAAATACAGCCCTCTCCCCCCCCATTAGAAAGTGGGGTCAAAGGATCTGGTAAGTTACTTATATGTTAACTTTTGCGGTTTCCTATTTCTAACAGGTTTAAAAATATCCAGCAAAGTGCATTTTGATGTATTACCTTTACAATGATCACCATTAAAATCTTTGAATATACCTCTTGCAGAAGTGAAATATTTGTTATGCTATTTGTGAGATTTCCAATGCTAAGTATGGGGAGTACTGGAAACACTGTGCTGCGGTAAAAGTCAAGATTTTAATGATGTACAGTGTATCTTTTACTAAGGCTACTTTAAAACATGACTTTAGCTTAAATCCAATAATCCAATTTGCTTTCACATAAAAACAAAGCAAAAGTTACCTGAGAGCACAAATATATCTGTATCTATATCTATATATAGTGTGTGTGTGTGTGTGTGTGTGTGTGTGTGTGTGTGTGTGTGTGTGTGTGTGGCTACCTCTGTGCATGCATCAGGGGCCATGGACAATTTCACAAGTGGAAAACGTGGCACAGAGAGGGGAAGTGACCTACTCGAGGTCACACTGTAAGCCTGTAGCAGAGACCAAATTAGAATTCAGCCCTGTTCTTCTTCCTTTGAACTAAGCTGCCTTTCCAAAAGCGCTTGTCTTTGGGAGGGCTTTCCAGTTCTTTACATGCAGCCTGCAAAAGGTTTAGTGTTCAATGAATAGATAACCTAATACCTGGGGCCTAGATTTACTCATTGACACAAGGTTCTGGCAATCATGCAGACCTTTGTTTGTTCCCAACCAACCTAAATACATGAGGATTATCATTCCACTTGACAAAGTGTTTGTGACGTTGTGCAGTCTATATGGTTTTATAAAAACATGATAATAAGGGAATATAATGTAACTGGGATAGTTTTATAAAGATTTGATAATAAGTGAATATAATGCAACTGGGATATGCTTCATGCAAAAGGTCTCTTGTAAGGTATCATTACAAAGCTTATAATCTACTGAGTGTGATCATCCTATTTGTAGAAATGTACCACTCTTGTATCTAAAACTAGAAATATAAAATATAACTCTGAGCGCCTATTGTAATTATGTAAAGTGTGGGCCATTAATGATGGTTTGGAATCTTGATGACTCCCATTAACAAGGACCATTGTCTGCAGATGGCTATGTTTACCTGTTAGTCTTCCTGTATATGTGTGTGCTAGCAAGTGGGCAATGAAGTCTTGCAGTGACATGTGATCATGTCACCTGAACTGGAATCCATCTTTAACCTGGTGCTTTTCCAGTGAGGGGGGGTGAAAACCCAGAGGGACAAAGGGTTCCCGCCTTATGCAAAAGATATATAAAGGGGTTGAAGAGAACAAGGAGAGGGAGGAGCCATCATGAATAATCCCCTAGCTATCACCTGAGCTGGAACAAGAGCTGTACCAGGGGAAAGAATTGTGCCCAGGCCTGGAAGGTGTCCAGTCTGAGAAAAAGCTTACTGAAGCATCTCTGAGGGTGAGATTATCTGTATTCAGTTTGATTAGACCTAGATTTGCGCATTTTATTTTATTTTGCTTGGTGACTTACTTTGTTCTGTCTGTTACTACTTGGAACCACTTAAATCCTACTGTCTGTATTTAATAAAATCACTTTTTATTTAGTAATTTACTCAGAGTATGTATTAATACCTGGGGGAGCAAACAGCTGTGCATATCTCTCTATCAGTGTTATAGAGGGCGAACAATTTATGAGTTTGCCCTGCATAAGCTTTATGCAGGGTAAAACGGATTTATCTGGGTTTAGACCCCATTGGGAGTTGGGCATCTGAGTGCTAAAGACAAGCACACTTCTGTCAGCTGTTTTCAGGTAAACTTGCAGCTTTGGGGCAAGTTATTCAGACCCTGGGTCTGTGTTGGAGCAGACGGGAGTGTCTGGCTCAGCAAGACAGGGTGCTGGAGTCCTGAGCTGGCAGGGAAAACAGGAATAGAAGTAGTCTTGGTACATTAGGTGGCAGCTCCCAAGGGGGTTTCTGTGATCCAACCCGTCACAGTGTTAGTAAGTAACTGTTCATCTGCACTGAAACCCCTATCATGCAGGGTCCTATTCTGCCCTTTTGGTAGATGTATAAGAAAGGCTGTTAGAGGAGATAGTGAGGTGTTTTAGGCTGTAGTGTCCACAGGACAGTGATCAGATCTAAATCTCATTTATGTCCAATCTGGGCATTGTAGTTTTCTGCTTTCCTTGTGCCTAGCTGAGATAAGTTCCTGGAGAAGAGTGGCCAATGTCTTGTTGTTTCTCATAACACTGCTGCATGCCTACCTGAACACTTGGGGGTTTGGACCCCATTTCTGTCACCACCCATAGCTGTGCTCCACTCTCTTCTCCTTGAGTATACAGTCTCCTTTGCTGCCCCCATCCACTGTTGCTTTCCCATACTCTTCGATTCACTGTCCCATCCCTTTTTCTCCTGCTGCTGCCCAACCACATCATCTGGAAAAGGGATAGGTGTAAAACTCTTCTCCCCCACACTCCCCCTTCCTGCTACCCATCTTCTCCAAGATGTAATAGGTATGTCACTCTGTTCCACACTAATATTTGCAACAAGCCAATACTGTATTAGGTAAATTAGGTAGCAGCTGGAAAAACATTCATGAACAGAGGTTTTTAATTAAATATTAAAAGGATACAATCAATATTGCTAGTATTTTATATACAGGGACCTGACATATCCAAGGCCACCAATAGAGCTAATAAAATCATCATGGGCATCTGACTGTTGCCCATGGCAAGATAGAGCTCATCAACCAAAGGTACTAATGAAGTCTCCATACTACACCAAGACCAAAAAGAAGATCAGTAGAGATTCAGGAAATTGGAGGAGCCCAGATGAGGCTAGAGTTGCTCTGCCTTGACTTTCTCAATAATTTTCCTCACAAAAGGCAACTTTGTCACAAGGTGATAATTGGCTAGGTTGTTACGGTCAAAGGATGGCTGCATGAGCAAAGTCCTCTACTCTTCTGACCATGCCAACTACAGGAGTTTTAGAGAGTCTTATGAGCTGCAGAAATATTGACAGAAGTAAGGTTGCCAGGGGGCACTTAAAACCTACTTACCATCTGAATGTTCTAGGACTTGAGATTATAAAAGGCCTGTCTACATGGTCAACTTTTGTCTTTTTTTCTCCCCACTTACGAAGTAATCAAGGAACCATCTCTTTCCCATAATTCTCCATGTTAGCTTTAAAACAAGAACAGTTTAAAAATAATATGCATCTTAAAATAGAACAATGTCAATTGTGATTCATTGTTTGGGGTACCTGAGGGACTGACTCTCATGTTATGTGGTGCTCATTCTACACTGTTCTCATCCTCAGAACTAAAAAGGGCTAGAATTACTGATTGAATGACTGAACTCCAGCCTCTTGACCATTGTCATCAGGAGACTTAGCTGGTGAAAGACAAGGCACTGAAGCCTTTTATCATCTGTTGGCACTTAGGCTATGTCTTCACTACCCGCCTGAATTGGCGGGTAGAAATCGATCTCTCGGGGATCGAATTATCGCGTCTCATCGGGACGCGACAATCGATCCCCGAATCGACGCTTGTACTCCACCAGCGCAGGTAGGAGTAAGCGCCGTCGACAGGGGAGCCACGGAGGTTGATTTGCCGCCGTCCTCACAGCGGGGTAAGTCGGCTCGGCTATTCACGTAGCTGAATTTGCGTATCTTAAATCGACACACCCCCGTAGTGAGGACGTAGCCTAAGAGAGGCCGAAGATCCCACTAATTTAAAGATTCTACAGTCAAGCTTATTTCCAAGAAAGGAAAAATCTGAGTCCTGTGCTCTGATGGGTCACTCATCTCTTCTACAAGTCCATGAGGCTGGTGCCATAGGCACTGACTTGTTTTTGCCGGTGTATGCTTTTGAAGAGGTGTGTGTGTTTGTGGGAGGAAGGGGCACTCTGTCAGTTTTGGGGGGAAGCTATTTTCAGTATATTTATACACTTCTTTCATATTCTAGTTATTGAACATGTCTATCATTGGTATCTTTATTATTTTAATAATGATTAAATTGTTTTGAACTACATAATTACATTATCATAAATTACAGTATATTAAAATCATTCCAATCACCTACAAGCTGTCTTCACTAATGTCCCAGTTTAAAGACATTGTGTCTCACTGTAGCTTTCTGGATGAAACTGTCAGCAATCTTATTTACATCTAGTTTCCTGGTATTGTCTTGAGGCACATTTAAAAACAGCTATATTATTCAGTTGCGTCTGTCCCATTGATGACTGGAGATAATTTTAAAGTCTTTTGAAGCTGGAGAATGAGTTCAGGATGATACAGGCATAGTGAGAAGGAGTCTTATAAATTTGCAGCCCTCTGGAAGCAGTGCTTCAAGAGTATTGCATATGACTCCAAGATCTTTTTCTTGATGGGTAACAGCCAATTTAGGCACCATCATTTTGTATGTACAGTTGGGATTATATTTTGCCATGTGCATTACTTTGCATTTAACATTGAATTTCATCTGCCATTTTGTTGCCAAGTCACCCAGTTTTGTGAGATCCTTTTGTAACTCTTTGCAGTCTGTTTTGGGCCTAACTATCTTGAGTAATTTTGTATCATCTGCAAACTTTACCACCTCACTGTTTACCCCTTTTTGCAGATCATTTATGAATATGTTGAACAGCACTCATCCTAGTACAGACCCCTGGGGGACACAACTATTTACTTCTCTCCATTCTGAAAATGGGCCATTTATTCCTACCCTTTGCTTCCTATTTTTTAACTAGAGTGCAGGGGAATGCTTTCAGGATCATCTAACAATCCTTACTTTAATTTAATGGCAAGTCTTTTGTTATCTTAATCACTCTGCCTCTGTTTATAAACAAACTCCCTGCCCTAGGGCAGAAGTTGTTAGGCCCAGAACTCATCACATTCCACACTCAAGCTCTGGCTCCTAGATGCTGAGCACCCATTATTTTTTCCCCTTGGTTACTGGAGCCCCGGAATCAGCACCTATTGCCAGTGCAAAATCTTAGCAGCATCAGTGAGCCCCAGAGCCTGAGAGAATTGGAGCAAAATTAGTTCACCTGATTTTTAAGTTGTGTGTAAATTTTTCCCCATATATTCCACTCAGAAAATTGGCATTTAGATAACTGAAACACATCTGGGTCTAGAAACTGCAGGTTTATCTTGTTTTGAACAATCATTGGAGACTTAATAATCAAACCTAATTTGGGTAAAATTGATTATGTTCTTTTACTTAAAATCATTGAAAGGTGGAGATTTTCTGCATTCCCTATCAATTTTTTCTCCTTCGTAGATACATTTTAGGCCAAATTTGTTTAGTCATTCCATTATGAAATGTTTGTTAAGAACTTGCCAACTTAATTCTTGACTTTTCAGGGCACTTATACACTGGCAAAGTTACAGCGCCGGCAGTTACAACGCCGCACAGAGAGCGCAGAAGGAAAACCGCTGTTGTGTGTTCACACTTGCAGCACTATTTGGAGCGGTGCAGTCTGGTCAGCTATCCCACAGAGCACCTCTTTGTCATTTGCTGCTAAGACTTGTGGGAAGGTGGACGGGGTCACAGGGCATCCTGGGTCCAGTCCCAATGCCCCGTGATGCATTGCTTCGCATGCCAGCAATCCCTGTGTTTCTGTCCACATTTGGCGCCATCTTTCAATGGTTTGTGTACTGCACGTCCTGCCTCTTTTGGGCTGCAGGAATGGATCCCGAACTGCTGATCAATATGCTGCTCGCTCAGACCAACACGTCACGAGTGGCAGTGGGGTTATTCCTTAAACTACAAAGGCAAGAGGAGTGCGACAATGATCTCGCCACGTGTAGTAGCTACGACACGAGATTGCTTGTGGTATTCACGGAGGTGCTGACCACAGTGGAATGCCATTTTTGGGCTCAGGAAACAAGCACTGAGTGGTGGGATCACATCGTGATGTACATCTGGGATGACAAGCAGTGGCTGCAAAACTTTCGCACGAGGAAAGCCACATTCATGGGACTATGTGATGAGCTTGCCCCAGCCTTGCGGCGCAAAGACATGAGAATAAGAGCTGCCCTGGAGCTGGAGAAACATGTGGCAATTGCACTGTGGAAGATGGCTACTCCAGACAGCTACTGATCGGTCACTAACCAGTTTGGAGTGGGAAAGTCGACCGTTGGAGTCGTGTTGATGGAAATGTGCAGGGCCATTAATCGCATCCTGCTCCAAAAGACCGTGACTCTGGTCAACATGCATGGCATTGTGGATGGCTTTGCACAAATGGGCTTCCCTAATTGCGGAGGAGCGATAGATGGCAATTCTGGCACCAAACCACCGAGCCACAGAGTACATTAATCGCAAGGGGTATTTCTCAATGGTTCTCCAGGCACTTGTGGATCATCTTGGGCGTTTCACAGACATTAACGCAGGCTGGTCCGGAAAGGTGCATGACGCACGCATCTTTTGGAATACCGGCCTGTTCAAGAAGCTGCAAGCAGGGACTTTATTCCCGGACCAGAAGAGCACCGTAAGGGAAGTCGAAATGCCCACTTTGATCCGCCTACCTCTTAATGTTGTGGCTCATGAAGCCATACACAGGGCAGCTTGGCAGCAGCAAGGAGCGGTTCACCAACAGGCTGAGCAAGTGCAGAATGACTGTGGAGTGTGCATTTGGCCGTTTAAAAGCCCGCTGGTGATGCTTGTATGGGAAGCTGGACATGGCCAATGACAATATTCCTATGCTTATAGCCGCGGTGCTGTACGCTCCATAATATTTGTGAAGGGAAGAGTGAAAGCTTCACTCAGGGCTGGACTGCAGAGGCTCAGCACCTGGAGGCTGAGTATGAACAGCCAGAGACCAGGGCTATTAGAGGGGCACAGCGTGGGGCTATAAGGATCTGGGATGCCTTGAGGCAGCAATTGGAAGCTGAAAGCCACTAATACTTGTTGCTATGCTCGGGATTGCAGTGCTTGTAATACTAGGAGGTGATTGGTGCAAATGATGCAAGAAGGGGCTTTAACATCATTTTATGTTGTGTTGCAGTGCTTTCACTTAATAGAATAAAGATTGCTTTCAAACAAACATAATTTTTTTATTAAAAGACAACAATCGGAGAACAGAATCAAATGAAAAAATTCATCAGCAGGGAGGGGTATGTGGGATGGGGGAAGGGAAGGTATGCAGAGAAGGAGGGGTCCCGGGATGGTTACAGAATTGTATATTTCCAGGGATTATACCCAACCTTCTCCTTTGGACTGTGAGGAGGAAGGAGTGGAATGCTGCGGGTAGAGACTGGAGCCAGGAGGTTGATAAGAGTGTGTTGCAGTGCTTTGGGGGTGCATGGAATAGAGTTTTGTGACAGAGGCTGCAGGGAAGGGCGGGCACGGAGCTGCTCGGTTAGAAGAGCTAGTATCATCTGGAGCATGTCCACTTGGCGCTCCATAACGTTTAAGAGCTGCTCCGTGGTTTCTTTCTGGTGTGCTGCGTTCTCCTCTTGGTCCCTCTTCTCGCTGTCCCGCCACTCCTTCAGTTCCTGTTTCTCAGCGGCAGAGTGCATCATAACCTCACGGAGAAAGTCCTCCTTAGTTCTTCGTGGCCACTTTCTAATTCTGTGCAGCCCATTCTGCCGCCGATAACAAAGAGGGAGGCTGGGCTCCCAAGGTCATCTCTGTGAAGTTTAAATGCAACATGTTACAGAAGCAGTATTGTTTGCAACACAGAGAACACTGATTCAGTGCTTTAAAACACAGCCGGTACTCACACACCTGTCACTAACTGGCTGACCCCAGGCAAGCACACATGAACCACAAGACCCCCAAAATGGTGAGTAGCTGCAGGTGCAGGGTAAATTACTCTTCCTGGACCCTGCTGTACACTGGGCACGTGGCTCTTGGGGAGAGTCAGCACTGTGGGGGGGCCTGATAATCATTCCAGTCCCCACACTTTCCACAGGATGTGGTCATTATGGAAGATATCTCGCTGCTGAGGGTTAGCAGGGAATCAAGGAGCGGTCTTCTCCAAGCCTGTGGCTTCCACCCTGGCCCCTATGCAACTCACCTGTGTGCAGCAATGCCCCCCCCCTCCCCATGATGGCACAGTGGTGCAGGAAAGTTACCGTTAATGGGGCAAGAAACAAAGCAGCTCTGCCGAGGAACCTGTGGCAGTGGATTGCCCAGTATCTCCATGAGAGTTTCCTGGAGATCTCTGAGGGAGATTCCCGTGAAGTGAGGGAGTCTATCAACGGCCTATTCTGCGGCTCAGACTAGGCATGCAGTGGGAGACAAGCCCACTTTCTGCAACCCTCCTGCCCCAACAAATCGCTTCAGCAATTCCCAAAATCAGATCCACTTACCAGGGGCCTCCTTTCCTGTTTGCGCTTCGCCAAGATCCGACTGCTGTGACTGGCTGGGATCCTCTCAGGTAGAAAAGAGCTCCTGACTGCATGCATCTCTGGCCTCTGAGTCATCCTCTGCCTCTGGGTCCCCCTTCCCCTCTTCATTCAAGATTTCCTCCTCCTGGCTTGGTCCACTCTCGACTGGCACGCGAGCCAATGAAGTATCCACAGGGGCTTTCGCAGTGGAGGTGGGGTCACCAGCGAGTATTGCATCCAGTTCTTTGTAGAACTGGCAGCTTGTGGGCACAGCACCGGAGTGGCCGTTTGCTTCCCGCGCCTTGTGGTAGGCGTTCCGCAGCTCCTTCACTTTTACCCTACACTGCAGTGTGTCCCAGTCATGGCCCTTTTCTATCATACATCATGAAATCTGTCCGTAGGTATCATAATTCCTACGTCTGGAGCGCAGCTGGGATTGCACAACCTCCTCTCCCCAAATGCCGATGAGGTCCAGCAGCTCGGTATTGCTCCAAGCGGGGCATCACCTGGTGCGTGGAGCAGGCATGGCCACCTGGAAAGATGTGCTGAGACCACTGCACACATCGCCGAGCAAACACGAAGGGGACTTTCAAATTTGCAAAGGAATGTAAGGGGTGGGGATGACCATTGGTCACCTGAGGGCAGGGCAGTAGAATTCAAACCAATGACCAGAGAGGTGAGAACAGGCATTGTGGGACACCTCCTGGAGGCCAATCGCAGCACTGTAATCGCCATGGTGTCTCCACTGGCACTGCAGCGCTGTAGCCCCAGTGCAGAAAGCTGTACGCCTCTCATCTGGGTGGTTTTATTAGAGCGCTGCATTTGCGCAGTTTCTGCGCACTAAGTGGCTTGGCAGTGTGTACACCTCGGGAGTTACAGAACAGAAAGCTGCTTTACTGCACAGAAACTTGCCAGTGTAGACGGGGCCTCAGTGTATGGTGGCTTGGCTTATAGGTAGTAAATTCCCTACTTCATAGAAGAACTTTTTGCTCCACCAGTGAGATGTCTGAAATTTTCTCTTTTGGATGTTTTGAGGCTTCTGTCCTTTTCATGGTAATATCCCAGAAGTTTCCTTATCAATTTTCTTTATGGAAATTCAGTAATATTTTGATGTACAGTTCTAGCAGACTGGAACTTTACAGATGGCAAAATTTATGAACTCTCATTCCTCACACCCTGGAGGCATTCTTAGGACTGTAATATTTTAACAATTGAATTTATTTTGCAGTACCCTCTCCAGCCATGATGCACGTTATGCTTTGACTTTACTAAACCATTTGTGTTGTTTCCTGAGATTTTCACTGTTATCTCTAGTTTGTATATTTGATCATCACAGCAGTCAGCACCCTAATTTAAGTTGCTTATTTGGCGTAATAAGAGGCTCAAGTTTATTTGAAACCACCCCCCATCATACTTTTCATATAAAAACTGAACTTGACTTTTCCACACAGCCATCATGTGGTGAGTAGTATAGAGCCACAGGTTGAGTTTGCACAGGCTAAAAGGTCTGTGGATTAGGGTGTGAGAAAATGTCCTCACTACAACTGAATGTGGTAGGTCTTTGTCCAGACAGCACTAAGAAAGAGTTGTGGCCCCTTTAAGCATCTCTGCTGCTCTAGATTACACAGGGAAGGTTAAGAGGGAAACATCAGAGAGGATCAAGGGGGAAGTGGAATCCCAGCTCAGGTGGGGGGCATTGACCTACCAGGTGGGAAGGATAAATATGCTGCATGTCCTCCAGATGAAATCCTCTTAACCACTGACTGATAGCTTTTTCTGTTACTTATCTCCATTCGTATCACTCTTCCAGAATACCGGTAGCTTCTTATTCAAATCTGAAATCCAAAAACATTAGCTGAAGTCAAAAATGCTGGCTTGTGGGAATTGAAGCAGGACACATTGGTCTGGGTTTTGTTAGGTTCTGATCTCCATCTCACCTCTGTATGACTTGGGCAGTGGTGAAAGTAGAAATAGGGACTTACCAGTATGGGGCTGGGTTGGGGCCTGCTCTGGCCCCCGGAAGGGGCGGGGCCTTGGGCGGAAGGGGCGGGGATGGGGGGGTCAGAGCCAGCCCGCCCTGTATCGGTAAGTGCCCTCCCCCTCCCCTGCTAGGGTAGCAGTGGCAGCTGTGGGTTCTGGCAGCAGTTTAAAGGGCCCAGGGCTCGGCCGCTGCTACGGCCCTGGCCCTTTAAACCGCTGCTGGAGCCCCCGGTTGCCGCTGCTACCCCGGAGCTCCGGCAGCAGGGCTCCGGGGGCTATTTAAAGGGCCCGGGGCTCCCCTGCTTCTACCGCCCTGGGCCCTTTAAATAGCCGCCGGAGCCTGCCGGAGCCCTGGGGTAGCAGCGGCAGCCGGGGGCTCTGGCAGCGGTTTAAAGGGCCAGGGCCGTAGAGGCAGCGGGAGCCCCGGGCCCTTTAAATAGCCCCTGGAGCTCTGCCGCTACCCCAGGGCTCTGGGGGCTATTTAAAGAGCCCAGGACCCCCTGCTTCTACCGCCCCGGCCTATTAAATAGCCCCAGAGCCCTGGGGTAGCGGCGGCGGGGCTCTAGAGGCTATTTAAAGGGCCCAGGGCAGTAGAGGCAGTGGGAGCCCCAGCCCTTTAAATAACCCTCGGAGCCCCGCCGCTACTCCAGGGCTCCAGCAGCGGGACTCTGGCGGCAATTTAAAGGGTCTGGGGCTCCAGATGCTGCTGGGAACCCCAGGCCCTTTAAATTGCCGCCTGGGGAAGCCGGGGCGTACCGGCTTACTTTCACCTCTGGACTTGGGTTCCTGAGTGCCAAGGATCGCGATAATTTGAACTGTACATGTTATATCTTTAGTGTGCTCTTCAGAGAAGTTGAGCTGAGCTGGACAAAAAGCTGTTTCCACTAGAACTAAAACTTCTTGTATGATGTTTACTAGATGCTTCCCTTTTCAGTAGTCCTGTGAAGTGACACTGTGGAATCCTGTACTGACTTTGGATGAATTTATTTAGATTTATGCACATCCTAGCAAAACAGTCACTTCATGCAAATCCTCAGCTCCCTCATTCTGTTTCAGACCAAGGGTTGCTTTTTAGTCTCAAAAGAGTTACCTTTTGTGCAGGAAACCTCAGGAAAGAGCAAAAAGGATTAGTTTCAGTAAATGGAAATTCCCGATTGGGTAGTCTTTTTTAGACATATTCAGCTTACCTTGGGATTTTTCCTTCTGTACATTGGGGTGAAAGCATTTTTAACAGATCTGCAATGGAACTGTCCTCACTCTGGACCTGTTTAGATTAATCCTGGGCCAGTGCTAAAAATTAAGATCCTGGACCTATTCTAAATGGTGCTTCCTGTCCCCTGGTGGCGTTCATAAGATCGTCAGCTAAAGCAGCCTTTACAGAATGATCCTTAACTAACTTTGAAAATTCTTTGGCCTCTGTAGCTCACAAGGGCTGCTGGACATTCCAGTAATAAGTATAGATTACTTGACATGAGGTTCTTCAGTTTGCAGTCTAAATATTTTACCAGTGGATTTTGTAAGTATCTTGAACCATCCCAGCCCTGCAGCAGTGCCACAAAAAAGGAATTTACAGAGATTTCAAACTTGTTCTTAATGGAGGCATCCCTCATCCTTTAAAGTCCTGCTGGTTGCTTTGTTGCTAGAACCCCACTCTTTCCCACACCTGAGCACTAGATATACTAATTTATACTCATGCTAGTTTTGCACTATGCAACTTATGCTGACATTTAACCCCAGAATTTGGCCCTTAGTATTCTTAAAGCACTTGAGACCTTCAGATGAAACATACTATGCAAGTGGGAGGAATTATTTTTTATTAAAAGGATATAAACATAATTCCTCCTTTAGTTAGATTGTGAATCCTTTTTCTTTAATGTAGAACAAAACACACTAAATGAATTTCAAAGAAAAACAGTAAATATAGCAGTTTCTAAATATTCTAGGGAATTATAT
Organism: Emys orbicularis; assembly: GCF_028017835.1. Lineage (NCBI taxonomy): Eukaryota > Metazoa > Chordata > Testudines > Emydidae > Emys > Emys orbicularis. The sequence continues at coordinate 18,959,113 of NC_088687.1, forward strand.
AAGAGAATTAAATTTATACATACTTGTTAAGCTTCTAAAACAGTAGGACAAAAATGGGAGAAATAAACAAAGGTAAAAACTATCAGGAAAAAAGTATTCGTATGACTGTGTCTTGTTGAACAATTATATAGTATATTTTTATTTTGAAGAACTTGGAATTTTTACCTCAAAACAATTTTTTATAAAGCTGCTTTCGTTGCTACTATCTTGCAAAATGTTTTGCTCAGATAAAATTTGTCCCACCACACCTGCACAGTACTGAAAATTAAATATTGTAATTTTATTTTAGCCTTTGACTATATATTTCAAAGCTTTTGGGGTTTGAAATTTTATTTTAGTCTCAAGCTGAATGTCATTTTTATAAAAGCTTTTGGATAAAGCTTGAATATCTTGTTTGCTGTACTATTTTCCCACTGTCATTAAAAGTTTAAGGTGGAGAGGAAACAGTATTTATGTACATTTGTTTTTATAGTAAGTGTGTACTATACTTGCCATTGACATTATTAAGTGAGAGCATGTTTTATCGGTCACTTTTCTTTTGCAGTGTCTATAAAAGAAACCTAAGTTAAAATGTATGTGCCACTTTTTGTCCACAATGCTGTTTTGATTCTTTCAGTTTCACATGCAACTGGCCAAATGGTTAGAATGGGGCTGCAGGATTTCTCAGGAGATTAGTCATGGGATCTTAGCCTTTCACTGCTAGATTACTTGTGTGACTCTGACCCAGGTCACTGATGACTACAACTTTCACCTTCCAATGACTGTCCACTGGCCTTTTTAAAGAGATGTGGTAACTTTTAACCAAGTTTCCACACCAAAATTAGTTCTAATTGATACCTTTGTGGGCAATTTGAGCAGAGAAGCTAGTGATCAATGGTACATACTTTAAAGGTGGGATCTATAAAAATGCTCAGTGCTGGCCTAACTCTGCTCTTATTAAAGTCAATGAAGATTTTACTACTGAGCATTTTTGAAGATCCCACCTTTGCAGTCTGTACTATTCTATCATTGAAGTCAATGAGAGTTTTGCTATTGACTTAAATGGGAGCAGCGTCAATCCAGAGTGGTTTTGAGAATTCCACCCTAAACTTCCCTTTCACCGTTACAGGTGGTCTCTCAACTTCAAGCACATTGGTTAGGCAGTGTGAAGACGCATGCAGTGATACTGCCAAGGATGTACCTCTTCTATAGAAAAATAGAAAGCTTTGTAACTCCTAAATAGGTGAATGGAGACTCAGTACTGTATAAATCCTTGTATATTTTAAACATATTTCTAGCGCACATTCATTGATCTATTGACTTGATTCTTATTGATGTATGAATTTGACTGTAATTTGTCTTTGATTTGACAAATCAACTTCAGTTAATAGTGTTAAAAATACTTTAGTTTAAGGATATGCTTGCTCTTGCTTGATTTTTTTTTTTATCAACTGTAATCTATATAGAGAATACAGAATTACATTTCTGAGGCCTGGTCCACACTAACCCCCCACTTCGAACTAAGGTACGCAAATTCAGCTACGTTAATAACTGAATTATTATTCAGAAATGCATACAGTTTCATTATCAGAAAATTGAAAATTCAAATTGTGCAAACAAGTCCATTCTAAAAGGTAGGCTTTAAAGGACGTAGCTGAATTCGAAGTACCTTAGTTCGAACTTACCGCGGGTCCAAACGCGGCAGGCAGGCTCCCCCATCGATGCCGCGTACTCCTCTCGCCGAGCTGGAGTACCGGCGTCGACGGCGAGCACTTCCGGGATCGATCCCAGAAGATCGATTGCTTACGGCCAGACCAGGAAGTAAGTGTAGACCTGCCCTTACAGTTAGTAACATGGACTAGACCCTCAAGAACCTTAGGGAATTTCAGCCAGCTTAATTAGCTGTCTGCTAAATTTACCCTATGGTTCTCACAGCTTGTTTTTACTTCAAAAATTCCTGTTAAATTACTATTAGCATTACAGTACAGAATTTTGGATTTGGAGTATATATCTGACAATGCAGTACTCTGCCAAAAAAGTAGAAAAAATACACAAAGTAGGTAAAAGTGTTAAATCACAAAATAAGTTTAATAGAGGAAAGCCAGTTAAAATTAGTATTTGTATATTTCTAAAGTGTTCTGAACATAGCCATTCTGCTCCTTTGGGAATAGTAGCAATTAAATACTAAACTCTTTCTTGCCCTCAAGGAATGGAATATTATGTTTCATGGAAACTCTGTGAATTGGGTACTGTGACTTTTTTCAGTCTCATGTCAAAATATAGCTTGCATGCCTGCTGAGTTTGCTACTTTTTGACCTTAATGTCAGAGTTTGACTGTTTTGCTTTTTCTAATATATTAAAAACTGCTTAGTTAATATAAAAATATTGAAAGCTGGTTTTGTACCATTATTTGTCATTTACTTTTTGAATTAAATGAGCATTTGTCTACAAAATTGGAAGCTCTGTTCCTAAGATTTGTTTAGGGTAATCCTTTAAAGCCTACCTTTTAGAATGGACTTGTTTGCACAATTTGAATTTTCAATTTTCTGATAATGAAACTGTATGCATTTCTGAAAAGTATTCCAAATTACTCTGTAAAATGTAATTTTAACTAAAAGAAATCTATTTTCCAAATTAAGTTAATAGGTTTCTTACTCATTTGACACTCATTTTTTTCCTGAGTCCCAATTATTAGATCCAGAGAATCTTTGACCATCTACAAGTCCCATTTACTTCAGGGGGAGTAATGGGTCCTCACCACCTATTAGGATGTAGCCCATTCCTTTCCAAGGGAGGTTTGCCTGAATAAGAACAGAGTAAAAGAAGAAGTCTTTTGTGCAGAGTGAGGGTGTGAGGAATCCCTGTAAGGTGGAAATGTTCTCCCTCCCATTGAGTAGACCCTAGGAGGGAATGATCTGGCCATGAGTTAGGAAAGATGTCGCGATTTTGGCCCTGTGTATGTAGTAGTATCTTAGCAACATTTTTTCGATATGTGATTATCCTCTTTTGGCTTAAACTCATTTGGGGTAGGTTGTACGAACAGCTCCACAGGTAACAAAAATGGTAATGAAATCTCAACATGTTATAGATATACTGACTTTACTTTAGCAGAGTCCTGTTATTTGGTAGCATTGATTCAGCTGTTTTTTCTTTTTTAATTGATGTTTATTTCTCCACTGCTATGTTTTCCTATTCCCTCAGAAGGAAACCACTCCAGAGTAAGGAGTGACTTCCTAGACACTCATGCCAGAATCTGAAAAGAGACCACAATCATATTGTTACAATTGCAGATTCTAACTCGGCTAGTGGGGCTAGGAATTTAATATATCTTTCTGCCTAATGCACAGAATCTTCAGGCTAGCTTTCTGGTTTATTAAGGCTTTACTATTAATACTTCTAAGGGAGAGGCATGATAATGCACAGATTGTGTGAATTCAGGTGTGCAGTGTTTTCAATAGCCTACAAATCATAAAATGCAATTTTCCCTTTTAGTGCCAACTTCATGATACTAAATGGTTTAGAAAATTGTATTAGGTAATTTTCTCTAGTGCATTTGATGTAAATTACACTAATATTGTGAAGTGCTTTTTTGTTTAACACATTCTGTGTAAGTTAGATAAATTAAAATATCTGAAGGATGGAATTAGATGAAGCTGATTATGATGAAGAAGATGGGCTATTCGTCTCAGATTACAATAAATATGGTTAATTCTCTGTACTACTGATGCCAACCTAAATATCTTTACCATTCATTCTAATGACTTTTTTTGTTTATCTATAAATAGAAGAAAATCTCTTCAGCTGTTTAAGAATCATGTGGTGCAGTGTTTTCTTTAACATTTAGAGGTTATTATCTTGCAAAATTGTAATAATCACTCAAATGGCTATTCTCCCAGGATTGTAATAATGGTCTCATACCCTTTGTAGTTTTGAAAAATTAAACTAAAACAAAAAGCAAGGCCATAATGGACAATGCATATGGGCTTTGTAACCTCTGTAGTAATGATAATTGCCCATGGGCTGTAAGTTACAATGTTTGTTATAATACAGATGACTGCATCTCTCCTTTTTGCCAACTTCATGGGTAGAAAAAAATATTATTTTTCCATTAGCCAGTCCCCTTGAACAGAGAGCTGAATTTTAAGTAAAGAGTCTAGTTGCAGTAGCAACTTCAGCAGAACATGTGGCCTAAATAGGGTTCAATCCCAATCATACACAGCCCAGCTAGGGATAGAGTAGAGGAGAGACAAAAGTGGCTCTAAGTGACCTTGAAACCCTCCCCCCACATCCTAGGGCTGGCTGGGGGCTGAACTGGACCTCAGCACAAATTAGAGCAGTCACAACGCTACTCTTACGTATGCTGGCTTTTCTCTGGCAGCACAGAGGGGCCTTAACAGCTCAGAGGATATGGCCCACACTGAGAATGATAGAAAATAGAGCCAAATAGTCATAGCAATAGCTTGTCATTCTAAATGAATGAGTAGGTCTTGGTAGGGAAATGAGTTTAAAATATAAAGAACTACATAAAGTATTTTATATACAAAGGGGCATCCTACTTTTAGAAACCCTTTGCATTTTTATTTAGCATCTATTAACAGAAGTTGTTTTGAAGAATTTTAAATTTAATTGTATTTTAATGCTCAAATAAGAAACCTCTAAAGCAGTGGCTTTCAACCTTTTTTTCATTTGTGGACCCCTAAAAATACTTCAAATGGCGGTGCGGACCCCTTTGGAAATCTTAGACATAGTTTGCGGCCCCCCTGGGGCCCGTGGAGTACAGGTTGAAAACCACTGTTCTATGGTAACAACAACCTTTTGCAGACCCCTTAGACATAGTCTGTGGATCCCCAGACTAAAGACGAGGGGGACACACTTAGAATCATAGAATCATAGAATATCAGGGTTGGAAGGGACCTCAGGATGTCATCTAGTCCAACCTCCTGCTCAAAGCAGGACCCATCCCCAACTAAATCATCCCAGCCAGGGCTTAGTAAAGCCTGACCTTAAAAACCTCTAAGGAAAGAGATTCCACCACCTCTCTAGGTAACCCATTCCACTGCTTCACCACCCTCCTAGTAAAAAAGTTTTTCCTAATATTCAACCTAAACCTCCCGCACTGCAACTTGAGACCATTACTCTGGTACCACTGAGGACAGTCTAGATCAGTGGTTCCCAAACTTCAACAACCTGGGAACCCCTTTCACTAAAATGTCAGGTCTCGCGAACCCCCTCCTAAAAATGAATATTTCCAGGGATTTTCTCCTTTACCTGAGTATAAATTATAAAAGCAGTGATCTTGGAAATATAAAATTTGTTGTTATGACATGCTTATTGCACAGTATTTATTATTATTATTTATCATTACAGTATTTTTATTACATTATGAAAACGGCAACACTCTTCCAAGTTATCACTTTTGTAGCTTGTATCAATGTGAATCAGCCTGTTATAAGACAAGGCTCCTATGTTTCATCAAGGAGTATCAGATGTGAAACAACATGAAGGTATTTAAGAAGCCAACTCAAAGAGTTCCTCCTACACAAGCATTCAGGTCTTGAGCAGTCCAGGCAAACAACGCACGTTACAACAAAGCTTAAACTTGTTCTTCATAATAATTTTAAAAACAATACTAGCTGCCTATTTCATTTTAAAAACAGCAAAAAATATCCACCTCCCTTTCCATTTCTTATAAGGAGTCTTGAAGTTTCAATCTCCTCAGTGTGATAGATCTGCTTGCTTTGATCTGCTTAGCTCTTGGAAGTCCAGCGGCTCCGGGCTGTGCTGCCCAGGGTCCCTAGGGACAGCTCTGTCCGCCATTAGGGAATTTTTTCCCGAGAACCCCCTGTAACATTTTGCGAACCCCCCAGGGGTTCACGAACCCCAGTTTGGGAACCACTGGTCTAGATCCATCCTCTTTGGAACCCTCTTTCAGGTAGTTGAAAGCAGCTATCAAATCCTCCCTCACTCTTCTCTTCGGGAGACTAAATAATCCCAGTTTCCTCAGTCTCTCCTCGTAAGTCATGTGCTCCAGCCCCCTAGTCATTTTTGTTGCCCTCCACTGGACTCTTTCCAATTTTTCCACATCCTTCTTGTAGTGTGGGGCCCAAAACTGGACACAGTATTCCAGATGAGTCCTCACCAATGCCGAATAGAGGGGAATGATCACATCCCTCGATCTGCTGGCAGTGCTCCTACTTATACAGCCCAAAATGCCATTAGCCTTCTTGGCAACAATGGCACAGTGTTGACTCATATCCAGCTTTTCGTCCACTGTAACCCCTAGGTCCTTTTCTGCAGAACTTCTGCCTAGCCACTCGGTCCCTCGTCTGTAGCAGTGCATGGGATTCTTCCATCCTAAGTGCAGGACTCTGCACTTGTCTTTGTTGAACCTCATCAGATTTCTTTTGGCCCATTCCTCTAATTTGTCTAGGTCCCTCTGTAGCCTATCCCTACCCTCCAGCATATCTACCACTCCTCCCAGTTTAGTGTCATCTGCAAATTTGTTGAGGGTGCAGTCCACACCATCCTCCAGATCATTAATGAAGATATTGAACAAAACCGGCCCCAGGACCGACGCTTGGGGCCCTCCTCTTGATACTGGCTGCCAACTAGACATGGAGCCGTTGATCACTACCCATTGAGCCCAATGATCTAGCCAGCTTTCTATCCACCTTATAGTACATTCATCCAGCCCATAATTCTTTAAATTGCTGGCAAGAATCAAAAGCTTTGCTAAAGTCAAGGAATAACACATTTACTGCTTTCCCCTTATCCACAGAGCCAGTTATCTCATCATAGAAGTCAATTAGGTTAGTCAGGCATGCCTTGCCCTTGGTGAATCCATGCTGACTGTTCCTGATCACTTTCCTCTCCTCGAAGAGTTTCAAAATTGATTCCTTGAGGACCTGCTCCATGATTTTTCCAGGGACTGAGATGAGGCTGACTGGCCTGTAGTTTCCTGGATCCTCCTTCCCTTTTTTAAAGATGGGCACTACATTAGCCATTTTCCAGTCATCCGGGACCTCCCCCAATTGCCATGAGTTTTCAAAGATAATGGCCAATGGCTATGCAATCACATCTGCCAACTCCTTTAGCACCCTCGGATGCAGTGCATCCAGCCCCATGGACTTGTGCTTTCCAGCTTTTCTAAATAGTCCTTAACCACTTCTTTCTGCACAAGGCTCCCAGAAAGAAGAGCAGTTATTTCTCTTCTGTCATTCAGGATGTCAACAGTGTTCAGTTCTATTGGGAGGATAAGCAGGGCTATTGTTACGCAGCAAGGTGTTAATGGGTGCCATCAACAGATGACAGCAGCACCATGGGTCCCCGCATTTGCCCTCTTTCAGTGTTCTGATTGTCCACCAAATCAATATGGTACTGGCAATCAGTGCTTAGAACATTCCCTAAAATTTTGGAATTGATCAGATGTGATGTTCAAAAGTTATCATTGTACATACTGTAAAATAGACATGCTGACAGACAAAGAGAAGAATGCCATTCAGTTGTGTAAGGCCTCACTAGCTCCACCAACTATTATATCAATATGGCTTCCAGCCAGGTAGATTGACTCCACTGACTAAATGTTGTTATTTGCACTGTGGTAGTACCTAGGATCACAATCATGGATCAGAGCCCTATTATGCTAGATGCTATGCAAATACATAACAAAAAGATCTGAAGGACTGCCCCTGAGTGCTTATAATTAAGGCTAAGATTTTGTCATGGTTATTTTTAGTAAAAGTCACGGGCAGATCACAGGCAATAAACAAAAAATCATGGAAGCCGTAACCTGTCTGTGACTTTTGCTGCTGCAGGTCCATGGTTTCCTCCACCACCATGGTGGATGGGACTGTGAGGTTCCCCCTCCGCCCGTGGCAGCTGGAAGCTGCTGGGGGGCCCCCTTTACTCCACAACAGCTGGGAGCTGCAGGGTGACCATATTTCCCAAAGAGAAAACGGACACCCCTAGTCACTTGCCTGAGGTGTGCCCCTGTCCTGCGTGAGGCTGTCACCCATTGCTGGAACCCTGAAGAGGGCCCCCTCAGGAGTCTGTCACCTGTCGCTGGAACCTTGCAGGGGGCCGCCTGTCACCTGTTGCTGCTGTCGCCTGTCGCTGGAACCCTGCCAGGGCCACACTGGCTGCCAGCTCCACAGTCCCACAGCCCCTGGGGCTGAAGCAGAGAATGACACAGAGGTCTCTGGAAATCACGGATTCCATGACTTCCATGACCTCCTTGACATAAATGTAGCCTTACTGTGCCAGTTGACAGCATGTGATAACTTTGCATCTCCAGCAAGGAGGTGCCAGCCTGGTTGAAGGATAAAATAGATATTTTTGGTGACAACTCTGACTCTTGTTCCAGAAAGGACACTACTCATATAGTTCATCCCCTATCTCTCTTCCCCAGATGCCCAGGCGAGATCTTTTATTCATAGGCACATGGTGTAGATGGAAAGAGAGAGCTCTCAACCCATGTTTTTAGCGTGGTCTACACTTTAAAAACTTATACCAGCATAGCTATGTTGGTCAGAGTATGGCCCCTTCCCCCCCAGCAACATAGTTATGCTGACAAAAGCCCCAATGTAGATGCAGCTCTGACAACAGAAGTGTGCTTCTGTCGATGCAGCAAAAGTCATTTGGGGAGGTGGTGTTCCTATCTCACCAGAAAATCTCCTGTCAGTATACACTGCATCTGCATTAGGGGCCATGCTGGCATAGCCATGCCGACAGTCTCTGTAGTGTAGTCATGGCCTTCAGTCATTTATGGTCAGGCAGATTCCCTTCATTCAAAGTCACTATGAGTAATGTCTGTGCTGTCTTCCTAAAGGTAAAACAGGCAACCCTTGCAGCAGGAGAGCTGGAGTAATTTGAGATTCTCCTTCTTACAGGAGAAACAAGTAATCCCAAATCCCTGAAGGAAGCTCAAGTGGAGTAGTTCTGAAGTCCCCCTTCTTCTTCTTGTATGCAAACAAGAGCTTGATGCCCAGGTTCTATAACCAGAGGATAGCTTGTGTATCAAGGGAGGCTAGGCATCATAAACCATCTCCAGATGTCAAGTTGGGTGCTCTTCCACCACATGAGTTATTGTCTGCAATGCTGCCCCATAATTACAGTGTGGAGGGGAAATCAGGCCAGTTTGGTACATAGTTGTGGCAAAACTGGATGAACCAGTGAGCAATCTGTTGAGCCTGGTCCAGAGTCTATGATCAAGTGGACAGGAGGCAGGTGCAGTGATGGACTTCTGTATGTACTTAAGGTCAGTTCCCACTGATGTTTCCACTGAGTAAGAACATAGTTTTCATTTTTCTGGTGGCGGTAATTATTTGTGCATGATAAAGGGTTAGTAGTGCTCACGTCCAGGACCGCATGAGCTTCTGTAGCAAAGGGGTGTTGAGAGATCAACTGTGGTGTTACACCCTAGTCCACAGGAGTAGGATTCCTGCCCTGAATGTGAGTGGACCTTTGAGTTGGTGCTGCATGTTATTTCCTGTCTGAAAATGGGGCATCAGTCAACTGAAGATATAATAGGTTGGTTTCATCTGTCACAGCTCTCCAGGCAGGCTTAACAGTAATCGCATCTCGTCAAAGGTCTGGTGGCACTGCGTATGCTAGCACATACAAACTGGAAGTTGGTGTATAATTCAAGCAGCCACTGATAATATGAGTGGTTGAATTCAGCTCCGTGTCAACAATATGAGTGTGGCGATTGCATCCCCAAAGTGCAGATCACTATTCAACTGGAGCAAATGGCAGGGTCAATACAGGAGTATGAAGGAAGGAACAGTCTCTTCACCGGAAGGATCCCGCTGGTTTTTGTATCAAGACAGTATAGGAAGAGATCTTCATTTTCAGGTGTTCCACATGAGGCTGGTATGTCAGGCTATAGTCAAGATTTGCTCCCAAGTATGTGACAACTTGTTGGAATGGCAGTAACCATCCGTATACATGGATCTAGATGAGTCTTTGACAAGACAATTGTTTAGATGAAAAGTAGTTTCTACTGTCTTGGTTTCACTCAGAATTGGTCTCCATTGCTAGAAGTAAGTGGTCAAAATGTCCATGTCTTGGCTGAGATTCCTTTCAAACTATTTACTATAACCAAACTATTTACTATGCTTTGGTTCCATCAGTTCTGTGGATTTTTCCTGTAAGGGGCAATGTCTGAAAGCATTATCATCCAGTGAGGCCCCCTACTAGGGCCAGCATTACAAACCTTAGTGTTGAGGTTGGCTCTCCAGGTGCCATACTTCAATATCAAGGGAATTTTAGTGGCCAAGAGGGATATCCTCCTCCAAGTGGCTGTAGAACATGAAGATATTGTCTTGTAGACATGTAGAACATTGTCTTACTTCAGGAAACACACTCTACTACTGACACTTAGAACCTATGGAAATTGTTTCCATTGTCACAATACAGATGTCATCAGCGTACACATACTTCTCAGCCTGCATTTCAGGAAGGTCGAATGTGTCTATATTGAACAAAACCAGAGCCCAGGCTTACCATTTGTTTAAGGCTATTGCAGAGACATTTAAGATGACTGATTTTCTCCCTGACTCTCAGGATGAAATTTCAGTTGTTAATCATTTCTCAGCCACACCACATCATTGGCTACAAGAAATAACTTGCAGCAGCTTGGCAGTCATTCCGACATGCCACACAGTGTTGTAAGTAGCCTTCGGGTCAGTGAGGACTAGATCACCTTTCTTTCCTGACTTAAATAGATTTTCTGTCTTGACTCAGACAAAATATCTGATCTTGGGTGCATGTTCACCTCCTGAATCCAGCCTTGAATGCAAGGTAGCTGAGGATCAACTACCTCATTAATCCACATCAAGATTAGTCTGTCCATCAGCATATAAGTAACACACAACAGAGAAATTGATTGGTAGCTCTTTGGATCTGTCAATGGTTTCCCTGGCTTGGGAGCAGCTATGACCTTTGTTCTGAACAGACTCAGAAATTGAAGCAGCTAGCTTTTGGCAATTGGCCCAAAGTGAGAGATTAACTTGTTATGGATATTGTCTGGACTAGGAGCCTTGTTAGGCTGCAACTGATGTATAATCAGTTTGAGTTCTTGATCAGTAAAAGGAGCCATCAGTTCCTGTTCACACTTGAAGTCTGCCATCTGTCAGCAACCATTTTAACTGCATGTCTGAAAACTTTATCTTGATTGGGAGCTCTGCCATTGGCCACCAATTGAGATGTGATAGAGTTTTGTGTATTCCCTCTTGCCCAGACTAGAGTCTATGCTCAGACTCTTAAAAGTTTGCCAAGCTTCACAACTAGAGTGCGTGAATTTTGATTTGGAGACAGTTTCTTTCCATCGCTCTTGCCTGGTTTGATCTAGAAAGCAAAAAAGTCTCTAGTTTTGACAAAAATCTCCTGTTCATTCTTGTCGGATTTAAATTCCTGATATCTGTTTGCATGATATGACCTTCCAGGAATGAATTGTTCAGAAAAATCCCTTAGGTATCGATTTATTTGCAGTGGCCAGAACTTTTATCACAGAAAACTTGATAGATGGCACTAATATAATTGTTCCCAATATTTGATTTGAAGTCTTTACCCACAAGAGAGTCCAACTCAGGTTGGAACAGATCTCACCTTGCCTTTCAGAAATTCCAGAATTTGTATGCATGTTGTGCACAGATATGGCTGGTGCTGGGATTGAGGAAGAAAAACAAACATTTTACACTGTGTGACCAACAGAGCTTGTTGCCCAGTTGTATAAAAGGGTATGGAAAGTGGGTTGCTGCTTAGGATCATACAGAAGCTGCAGGTTGTCCATAGACATCTACTTCTTTAGCCTTACTCCATCTGCATAATTATCTGGATATCCCATAGTGGGAATGGTGTGAATTAAAATTGCCATAGTAGACTAAAGGTCCTGAGAAAATGAGTAAGGCATGAGTTGGCCAATTGGCAGATGGAGGTTTGTAGACGTTGATAAGAATCAGGTCCTTCACTTTTATAGCCTGCCATTCGATAACATCATATGTACCTGATAATGAGATTGGAGTTGCTGGGATACCTTTCCTGATGCAGGATGCCATCCTGTATTGCCTGTGATGGAGGTAAGGCACAACCGCAAAGCCAGGAATTTATAGTTGAAAGTGTCAGTAGTAGAGTGTGTTTCCTGAAGTAAGACAATATTCTACATGTCTACAAGACAATATCTTCATGTTCTACAGCCACTTGAAGGAGGATATCCCTCTTGGCCACTAAAATTCCCTCGATATTGAGGTATGGCACCTGGAGAGCCAGCCCCAACACTAAGGTTTGTCCTAGTAGGGGCTCTCACTGGATGATAATGCTTTCAGACATTGCCCCTTACAGGAAAAATCCACAGAACTGATGGAACCAAAGCATAGTAAATAGTTTGGGTATAGTAAATAGTTTGAAAGGAATCTCAGCCAAGACATGGACATTTTGACCACTTATTTCTAGCAATGGAGACCAATTCTGAGTGAAACCAAGACAGTAGAAACAATCTACAAATATATGCCTATAGTTTTTCACATGGAATCATCTATGAAAAAGGCTGAATTTGCTTGCCCCTGTTAAGTGGCTACAAAGTTGTAGACCAGCGGGAGGTCACTTTGAATATTTGTCACTATAAGTGGGTAATAGGTGGTTAGGCGAAAATTAAGCTGCCAGATAAGAGCTAGAATATATAGTTATAACCCTTGCTAACATCAGTCATTTCTTGAATGTCTATAGATTTCTGTTTTATTCTTGGAATCACGCACAAGAGATATGTAGAAACTGGAGTTACAGTTAATTAATTTCCCTTTATAATGATCATGCAACAATAGTTTTCCCACTGAAACCAATGCAGTGCTTCATTTGCAAGAACGTCTGTTACTAACGTTGTGTGATTCTTATAAGAAAGGATTGTTGAAATTTGATATGACTATAGAAGGCAGCTGAACAAACCAGAGCACATTATCTGCTGCACATGGGAACAGTTTGATACCCAGCACCCTTGTGAACTACTGCACAGTAATAAACAGAGAGTTTCTGGATTTTTTTGATATTCTATAATTCGAAGCTCTTGAGATGGGAAGCGAGGGGACAGGGAAATTAGAGCAGCTTTTTACAGTTCAACTTGAAAAGTTGGTATAAAAAGCCTTTTCTAACAGGATTCTGTAGTGGGGCATTTGCAGTGACCCCAGCCTCATTTTTATAAGTTGGTGTTTCAGTAATAACTTCAAACATAGACTTTTATCATAAAAATGTGAACTGCAGTTTATGAATGGAGAAAAGAAAATTCTAAGGCATTTTTTTTCTAGGACAAGAAATAGTTTGAATAGGGTGTCCTTTGCCAGATTTTGACTTTTTTTTCCATATTGAACTTACCATGACTTTTACACAATTTTAAAAAATAATTCTTATGTCTTTAAATCTTAAATGGTAGCATTTTTCATCTTTATTTGACAAGCTGCTGAATTCTGTTGAACACCTAGAGTCAGTAAAAGCCTTAACAGCACCATTCTGTGTGAGTTGCAATCTTTATGCTATGAGAGGATCTGTTCATGCCTCCATAAAATAAGGAGTTACAGCAATAAAGTCTAGAGGTGACAATGGTGTGAATGATAATTTTCATGTCTGTTTGAGAAAACAGATGAAGCAACAGTGTCCTTGCCAGAGAAAATTACTTTGCAGTTCAAATAACTAATCATATGCCCTGACTTTTAACAACATGTGCAGAATTAATGTGGCTGCGATTAGATTGAAATGTAACTGAGGGTACATCGACACAGATATAATTCCCATCACAGGTAGACGTACCTGCACTAACTTTGCTCCAGCTCAGCATGCTAAAAATAGCAGTGTGGCCATGGCAGCGTGGGTGGTGAGTCGTGCTAGCTGCCCGAGTACAGTCCTGCCCAATCCCTGGAGTCCATACTAGGGTGGTTAGCCCAACCTGCTGCCCGTGCAGCCATGGCCACACTACTATTTTTAGCATGCTAGCTTGAGCAGAGCTAGTGCATGTATGTCTGCATGAACTGTGAACCACACTTTGCAGCTGCTGTATAGATATACCCAAAGAAAGGGATGGTATAATTAGAAGTAGGTTCAGCATTGTTAGAGAAATCCATCTTTTAGCAGAATTTACTATTCTTAGGTAATGTTTTAGATTCCTGATGAGGTTAGAACAATTCAGATATGGAGGGAACCATATGGGAAATCAATATGATAAACAGCAGTGGAGCTCTGCAGTACAAAGTGCAACTGTCAGGTTTCCAGCAGCTTTTTTTGATTCTTTCCTTCATAGAAGCTTCTGCTTTTGAAGCATTTAAAGTTTTGAGTTTAGGGTTGAGTTCCAAGTTCTATGTAATCTTCATTTTGAGCCTTTAAAAGAATTTACCTTCAAATGCCTAACCTGTAAGGGCTGCTTTCTAATGGCAATTGTCTGTGCTCTGAGGCCCAGATCCTCAGAGGTATTTAGGTGCCTAACACTCATTTATTTCAAATAATAGTCCCTGAAATTCAACCACCAGATAGTGATCAAGCCAGCAGAAACAGGGGGAGCTATTGTAGTCCTTAATTGTGAGTATTACATTAATGAGGCCAATAGACAACTCTCCGGCATCACCTATTATAAAGACCTCGAAGAGGACCCCACACCACAGTTTACACAGGAATGTAAAGATACCATGAAATCCTTCCCAAAACAACTCTAAGAAAAACTTTACAACTTTATCCCTCTCACACCCACTCAGGGCTCCTCTATGTGCTTTCCAAGATACACAAACAAGGGAACACAGGCAGACCCATCATGTCTGGCCATGGCACTCTTATTGAAGGAATATCAGGACTCATGGAAACCATCCTCAAACTACTCACCACTCAAGGGCCAGTTTCTTCCAAGACACTACCAACATCTTCCAGAAACTCCACAACATTAACAACCTCCTCCAGAACACCATCCTTACCACCAAAGATATCACCTCCATATATATCAACATCTTTCACCGTAATGGCATTGCTGCCTGCCTCAAATACTGGCCAGATAATGAACAACACTCAGAAATCCACCCCAAACACATCACCAAACTCATGAATGTCATCCTCATCTACAACAATTTTACATTTAACAACAAACACTTCGCCCAAACCATGGGAACAGCCATGGGTATGAGGATGGCTCTCCAATATGCCCTCTTCATGGGCCACCTCAAGGAAGAATTTCTGGAAAAATTTCTGACACTATACCTTCGGCCCATCAATGATATTTTCATCATCTGGACAGATGACCTAAATTCCCTGGTTTTCTCCACAACTTCAACAGCCACCACCACCCATGCATCAAACTCTCTCTAGAACACACTCACACCAACATCAACTTTCTGAACACTGGGTCCTGTGGCACCTTTAAGACTAACAGAAGTATCGGGAGCATAAGCTTTCGTGGGTAAGAACCTCACTTCTTCAGATGCAAGTAATGGAAATCTCCAGAGGCAGGTATAAATCAGTATGGAGATAACGAGGTTAGTTCAGTCAGGGAGGGTGAGGTGCTCTGCTAGCAGTTGAGGTGTGAACATTCTGGATAGCCATTAATGGCTATCCAACTACAGAAGCAGTTTCTCCTCCCTTGGTGTTCACACCTCAACTGCTAGCAGAGCACCTCACCCTCCCTGACTGAACTAACCTTGTTATCTCCATACTGATTTATACCTGCCTCTGGAGATTTCCATTACTTGCATCTGAAGAAGTGAGGTTCTTACTCACGAAAGCTTATGCTCCCGATACTTCTGTTAGTCTTAAAGGTGCCACAGGACCCTCTGTTGCTTTTTACAGATTCAGACTAACACGGCTACCCCTCTGATACTTTCTGAACACTCTGATTAGCTTCAACAATAGAGCCCTACAAACATCTTTATACAAAAACCCATGGATCACCATACTTGCATCCACAGATCCAGCAGCTACCCCAGACACACCAAGAAATCTATTGTCTATAAGCAGGCACTCAAATACCACAGAATTTTCTCGAAAGAGAAAGTCTGGGGTACACACCTAAACAAGCTTAAAACCGCCTTAGCTAAAAAAGGACACTCCACCAGAGAAGTAGATCACATCATGCAATGGGACACCCAAAAGAACCTGCTTCAATACAGAAAAGCCAAAAAAAAAAAAAAAAAAAAAAACAGAACAACAAACAAAAACACTGACCACATGTAACCCACACACCTGGGTGTGGTGTTCTGTCCCATCTTGTGGCACCGAGACCACTTAATGAGAGAGATAAAATGAGTCTGCTCTACAGGCTTAGCTAACAGCCAGTTAGCTTTTAGCTCATGCAATAGAGGCTCATGCACCAAGCTCCAGAGGTCCCAGGTTCAATCCCACCCTCGTTGCCACTTGTAACGCCAACAGACCCCAGTCATCGGTGGGCGAGATCAAACATGGGACCTTTGGAGCTTAGTGCATGAGCCTCTACTGCATGAGCTAAAAGCCAACTGACTTTTAGCTAAGGCTGTAGAGCAGATTCATTTTCTCTCTCTCTCTCTCTCTAAGTGGTCTCAGTGCCACTAGATGGGACAGAACACCACACCCAGAAGGTGTGTGGGTTATACATACACCCTTGATTGTCATCTACTACCCCACACTAAAACCCATATGGGGTATCAGCAAACATTTACATCCCATATTTGATGAGGACCACATCCTGAAAGAAATCTTTCCTGAACCCCCTCTTCTGGCTTTCAAACAACTCCCCCCCCCAATCTCATCAAACTCATCATAAGAAGCAAGCTCACCACAGACTAGGAACCACCAACTCAAAGTGGCACCAGACCCTGCCAGAACAGCAGATGCAAAACCTGCAAATATATTGCCACTGCTACAATGATCAATACCCCCACAACACACCTTACAAGATCCATGGGTCCTACACAAGCCTATCACAACATATGATCCTCATCCTGTGCATCAAATGCTTCAATAGCAATTACGTTGGTGAAACCAGACAATCACTATGCTCTTGAGTGAACTCACACAGAAAAAATAAAATAAAAACACCACACCCGTGGCAAACACTTTTCTCAAAGCGATCATTCCAAATGTGACTGCAAAGGAAACCTGCAGAACACCTTAAAAAGGAGAGCCTAGGATTTTAAATTCATAATTCTACTGGACACTATAAACAATGGACTTAACAGAGACACTGGTTTTATGGCTCATGACAACAATATGTAACACACCCTCTGCCTGCTAACCCTTAATTGTCTATTTCATTTTAAGTGGTTTCCTACAACATGTGTGAACACCTTATACTTAACAATCTGTCCCACCTTGGACACTCTGGTTACCTTCTCCAGACCTGAAGAAGAGCTCTGTGACGCTCAAAAGCTTGTCCCTTCCACCAACAGAATTTGGTCCTATAAAAGATATTACCTCAGCTACCTTGTCTGTTTCTCATTTAATTCAAAGTTAGGCACCTATATACTGATCAGGATCTGAGCTTGAGTGTCTGAGATAATAGCCCATTCTTACAGATCTTCTCCCACATCTCTTTGGTTTTCATAAATATAACTTTCCTTTTTTCTACCTTTTATTGATGTATCTCCAAAGGACATGTTCAATGCAACACCTCATTTTTAGTTGTTTCTATGTTATAATGCTAGGTGCATAATTCATTATATTCATTTTTACTGTCTTATTTCTGAAATATATCTCTAAAAACAGTTATTGGTTTTATATTATAATTGAACTTGCGCCTTAGTGAGATCCTTTTATTTGTCTAATCTATTCTCCTGCATTGGGTTTCACACTTACCAGCTTGTGTGTGTGTGCGTCTGTGTGTAAATATTACTATTATTGTAAGTGCTTTGCATTTGCAGCTGAGGAAGTAAACAGGATCCTGCATTGGTGTTCAAAAATTCAGCAATGGCAACAAATATTTAATATGTTTAGTTTTTATGTAAAGCAATTGCTTCTTGTTAATCTATTAATGTTACATGTTTTTCATTCTCCAACTATACTATAAAATGTTCTTTAAAATATTTAAATCAGAAGCTGTAACATGAAAAAAATTGACTAAAATATTTGGAAGAAACTAGAGAAAGTTTTATTGTGGTGGATCATCCTCCATTTTTTTCTTAATATAAAGATTTCTTCTGCCTGAGGAAGCTGAGTAATACTAAGCAAGCTGGGCAGTCTCTTAAAAGGTAACAAGATCAAGTTTTTCTTTAAAAAAATAAAAATCTTATTTTGGTTTGGGTTACGCTGTCCTTCATCTCTTAAAGAGCCTTTTTACAATTTAAAGATAAGATCATATAATGCACAATATCACATTTCTCTCCTGGCCCCTGACATAAGATGAGATCTTATCACTGTGTGATGATAAATGATACTATTGTTGCCACACAGGAAATGGATATGATTTGGGCAGTAAAAATAATATGAAAGACGCTTTTTCTCCATAGAGGTTTACAATTTTTAAGTAAGAGTTTCCTAACCAAGCATAAAAACAAAATACTTGTGGCCCATGTAGAGTAGATAAAGAACTTCCCAAAACCATAAAAGCTCAGACGAGAATAGAGAAAGAGCATTCCCTTAGCAGATGGCATTCCCTGCCTCCCAGAGGACCCAAGTAAGTTCTCAGTGTTAGAGCTCTGGGGAATGTGGGGGGCTAGGAGGGATGGGTCAAGTGCTCTTTGCCATCAGAGCTACTGGATTTCTTCATGGAGTCAAGTTAGGGATTATTAAAAGCTTATGATAAATCAGCACATCACCAAGATTCCCTGCATTCACCTCCTCTCCACCAGCCAGCCCAATCCACTTTCTGACCTGGGTAGGCTGACTCCAGATCCTCAACAAAATGAATGTTTCAGCAAACTTGGGGGGAGGGATAGCTCAGTGGTTTGAGCATTGGCCTGCTAAACCCAGGGTTGTGAGTTCAATCCTTGAGGGGGCCACTTAGGGATCTGGGGCAAAATCAGTACTTGGTCCTGCTAGTGAAGGCAGGGGGCTGGACTTGATGACCTTTCAAGGTCCCTTCCAGTTCTAGGAGATGGGATATCTCCATTAATTTATTTATTTTTATTTTAAACTTGTGATACTTTGCTGTGAGTGACATTTTTGTCACTGGAGACCTGCAGCCATGGTTCCAGTGGCCTCACCCATAGAATACAGTAAATGAGTCAGGCCCAGTGTGTTTATGTGAAGTTTTTCCCTACCTTATTGCATTTAATCATTTTCCTCCAGAGACTTTTTATTATGATTCACTTATACACCGTATAGATAGTTCATAAATAATTCCCTCTTTATTTTATAAAATAGGGGTGTGAATGTTCAGAAGGGACCGCAATAAGCTAAAAGAAGGATAGTTTGTTTAGTAATGTGCAAGTAATATGGATGCATGAGAAAGTAGAAAATTATCGAACTCTTTTCTGAATATACAGTTCATGTGATGCTCCAGTAGTCCTAGGTCTGTAACTCACCAGTCTTTCATAATTACCACAAGTCAAGATTTTTTTAAATGGGCTTCAAAGTCTAGGCACCTCAAAGTTTAGGCACCTGAATAGGTGGGCTGATCACCTAACAGTTCCCATACAAGTCATTGGGAGTTACTGAGTCCTCAGCACTTTCAGAAATCAAAGTTATTTGTTTAGGTGCACAAATATGGAATTTGAAGCTTGATTTTAGGCACACAGGGAGATTTTCAAAAACAATTGACAGTTAATCACTTCGATCCTTTTGCTTTTCGAAATGAAAATTTGCTCCCCAGTTTTGAAAATCTTGATCTCAGTGTTTTAGATAATATGATATGGTGATGTAAACAGAGTCAGAATGAGCTCTACCCTGACATCTGGTGTGAGCTGTGGAAAAGGGCTTCTGGGGCTGATCTTCTTTGCCTGAGCACACCCACCCTGCCTAGCATGATGGGACTGCTTGCCCAAATGGTCACTTTGACTGCTGTGGGATCCCCAGGCTCTTTGTTATTGGGGCAGGAGTAATAGTGTTGTTACCCTGGTTATGTGAATCAAGAACAGTAGAACGGTACTTGGCATTTTATGACGGAGGGACTCGCCCTCAACTAAGTAGCATACGCTAGGCAAGGGACATGGGTTCCAAAGCCCAGTGAATTGAGAGAGGCTGGGGACAGGTATTTGTACCTGGTAGTGTGGGCCCCAAACACCATTTTGATCCCTCCTCTCTCCACTGTGTAATAACAGAGCTAATTTTTACTCCATTAGGAGTCTTGTTACATGCTGCCGAGCTGAAATCACTGATACCTAGGTCTAAGCATTAGACCTGATTTGGACTAGTGGTTCTGAGTGCACCAGCACTGAGACCCCCCTACTAACAGCTGAAATCACTGAGAGTTGTGTTAAGTGTGTGTGTGTGTGTAGGGGGGCCCTGAAGACATGTTGGTGAGCGGCTAGCAGAATGGCTAGTGGAGAGCAGTGGCCAGCAGGACAGCTGGCGGAGAGGAGCAGACAGCTGGTGGAGAGGTGTGGCTGGTGGTGAAGACTGCAGCAGAACCCCATGGAGAGGTGTGGCAATCGGCCGTCGACCTGAGCAGCGGAGCATGTAAGGTGCCCCCCAAAGCTCCCCCGCCTTTCCACCCAGGCTGGGAGGTAAACTCTGCAGATGAACTTCTGAACTCTGGGAGCTGCACTGACCAAGGACAGAAACTGTGGGTGGGGTGACTGTTGGGTTGCTGGACTTAAGACCCTGAGAGGAAAAGGACGCTGCCATACTTTTTGCTCATGGTTTGTGTTATGAATCCTGTTTGTGGTGTTTCCCCAACATAATGCCGCATTGTTTCCCTCCTTTATTAAAAGGCTTTTGCTACACTCAGACTCTGTGCTTGCGAGAGGGGAAGTGTTGCCTCTTAGAGGCGCCCAGCTGAGTGGTATGTAATTGCCCCAGGTAACTGGGTGGGGGCTCGAGCCGGTTTTGCATTGTATTATTGAAAAGGAACCCCGAGATACTGAACCTGGCCCTTGTTGCTGCCAACTCTGATGGACAGAAGGGTTACAGTAAGAAATAAGTTTTTTCCAGATATTATTATAGCAACCAAAGAAAAGGTAGATAGGACTCATCTTTTAAAAAGGTAATAAGGGGGGAAAGAAGGCAATTAAAAAAAAACAAATGTAAGTTGTTTGTATTACAGAGTACAAAAGAGTTTACCTACCAGTGGACTAAACAACATTTATGCAGCATAGTTACATATCACTCATGATCAATATATTTCTTGTGCCAGGACCAGACCAGAAGTGTATTTGTTTTCTAATTATTCGCAGTGTTGTTGTAGCCCTGTTAGTCCCAGGATATGAGAGAGACAAGTTAGGTGAGGTACTATATTTTATTGGACCAGCTTCTGCTGGTGGAAAGTACAAGCTTTCTAGGTCTCCAGGAAATCAGATTGTCTGAGCTAAATACAATTTGGGACAGATTGTTAACCTGCCTGCTACCCTTAATTGCCCACTTGAAACTCCTTATGCATAACAGTCTAACCCTCAATTGCCCACTTCATTTCATTTGACTACCTACAACATGCATTTGCCCTTATGCTTAACAATCTGTCCAAACTTGTGTTTAGCTCAGACACTCTGATTTCCTTCCCCAGACCTGAAGAAGAGCATTGTGTAGCTCAAAAGCCTGTACTTCCACCAACAGATGTTGGTCCAATAAGAGATCTCCTCTTGCATATAATGATATATTTCTATTCTAGACACATGTAGAAAACGCATTTAAATCTTTCCTGTTCAAATAAGTATTTTTATGACTACAGTCTTTTAAAATGGTTAATAAAATGGGAAAATAGATTCCTGAACACATTCTAAATTGTTTAATCAGATACTGTTTATTCTGCTTTCTCCTAGTTTTTCATTCTCATCAGTTAATCAAAGAAATCAACATTTGACTTTAGTTCATAATTAACACTGAAGTGTTCAGAAAGTGACTGCATCCAAACATTGATCCGTCATTCTACAAAGCTTTAGATCTAGTCTCATTGCTTTGTACAATATGGGACTCTGACTGAACAAGCTTTTTCAGTTTTTAGGTATTTTAAACACTGAACCAAATACAGCGCTCTGTAGTGTCTGTAGGGTTTGTGTAGAGCTTCCATCTGGGTTCTGCAGCCAGGGGCGGCTCTATGTATTTTGCCGCCCCAAGCACGTCAGTTGCAATTGCCGCCGAAGCCGCGGGACCGGCGGACCTCCCGCAGGCATGCCACCGAAGGCAGACTGACTGCCGCCCTCATGGCGACCGGCAGGCTGCCCTCCGTGGCTTGCCGCCCGAGGCATGCGCTTGGTGCACTGGTGCTTGGAGCCGCCCCTGTCTGCAGCAGAACCCAATTCAAATCTGGAGAGGAGAAGTAAGCACCTGTTTTCCCTTTCTCTTCCTTTCTGTCCACCTACAACCTCCTTCTATGGCTCACATTGCTGTAATACTGGGTTGCCTTTCATCTATCTATTTGATATCAAACCGTCAGTGCAGAAAACAGAGACCCATCTATAGTGTTGCTGTGTTGGAACACTTTGGACAATACCTTTATTCATTCACTAGCCCTAAGAGTGGTACATGAGTATTAGTATAGTTACTTTGAGCAGCTGCAGCATGACAGTAGAATGGTAATATCTACATTTTAGGAATTTGTAAGGACTCTACATCTGTTTTTAAATTTTTCATATGATATTGTTTCTCCATCATTGTTTTGCAAACAAAAATGATCTGGTGGTATTTATTCCTATTCTTCTGAGAAGTATTTAGAATCTGTCCAAAGTCTTTTCACGTGTTGATAGGTGCTTTGCCTTGTAGATAAAATGGTATGATGTCCTCAATTATGCCTTGACCATGATCTGTTAGAACCTCATCTTGTTTCCTGATAGTAACCACCAGTTTTTTTTCTTGCATTTTTTCTGGCTTACTTTCTTACAGTCCATGAAAATTTTCCATTCCATGCTGGGGATCATTGTTATTCTTTTAAAATAACCTTAAAAAGGAATTTAGCCATGTGATATCTGAAATTTACTGGTTGGCTTCACGCTTTCAACCAATGTATGGTTGGTTCATTTGCACTTTCCTATCAGCTGTGTTTCTTTCTTTCTCTTTTTTTTAATTGCATGTCTTGCTTGAGAATAGCTTCTTTATCCATATCATTCTCCACTGATTGTATGGACAGCAATTTATTATTCATTGGTCTATTAAATAATGTGTTTGCTAGAGGCATCTTAGTTGTGCTAAATAGTTAAGTTCTGATCTTACTATTTTACATTTACTTACTTACGTTTGCTTTTGATTATAACAGAATGAAAATGTGGTTAAATTTTGAAAGGTGACTCTTTAAAAATGGCCTTTACAATTCCATATTTCCAGTTTCACAATGATTTTCATAACGAATCTGACCAATTTCAAAGTTGTATTTTTCTAACTACCAGCCGTGCAAACTCAACTTGACATCGGAGTCAGTTTTTAAAAGCCTTTCAACTTTGTTCACTATTTTTGTTTTGTTTCTGTGGGTCAAAGTATGATATGATAGAATCACTGGTCACTGTATTTTTTTAAAATGTTTTCAGGGCATTTTGATGTGTTTTTGTCCATTCACATGTTTTATTTTTTTTATTTTTTTTTTAATGTTATTTTACATAAAAGCAAGTAACAGCCATGTTGTGAATAAGACGACCACCGTGGCAGGGGGAGGGGTGTGAGGAAAGAAAGAAAGAAAAAGACTAGGGCCAGAAAGCTTCTTATCTCTGCAGTGTTTTGTAGTTCATAGTCTTTTGTTTTATGCCTCCAACTTTCAGGGGGTCATCAGACACTCCCTTTTTCTTAAAAAAGAGCCATAAGATTCAAATGCTAATTAATCATCACATTTTTCTCATATAAGGCCGAATTGTTCTTTCTGTCTTTGAAAGATGGCCTCCAATCTGGTGTCATTATTCTTGCATTTTTCTATGTACTCGAATGTCATCACTGACATTCAATACTCCATTTAAACATGACAGTGTTCCTTTAATATCAATCTGAAAGATTTCTGCTGCAGATGGGATGCCAAAATTCAAATCATGGTCCAGTGTGTGTTGAGAATGCTAATATAGTGGTAGTCTTGATTAAATTTTAATTGATGGTACACAGAGATTAAATCTAATTTTAAACATGCTTTGATATCATTTAAGTAGGTAATAGTGTCATCTAAAGTGGTGTGAGATATCTGTCATTCCTAATTTCTTTATTCGGTAGCAGTGTATTGATGTATTTCACCGGGGTGTTTTAGTTTTGGCGCCACTGGGATAGGGAATACCCATGGCATTGAATGTTCAACTTTTGAAGGTGAAGTCCATCGTCTAGCTGCTGTAGCTCCCCCTTGGCCTTTTTATGAACGTGAAAATTGGATGGTACATGTGATGTGTAATTTGACAGTTTTTTACATTTCCTGTTACCCTTAGAAATCTCTTTCTTTTTGCATGATCTGTAAAGCTTTGTCTTCCAGTACAGAGGTTAATTACTTGGTTTTTGTTATGTTACATTGAGATCCATGCCATTCTGCTCCCTCCTAAAAGTTCTTATACTATACCTGGTGTTTGAATTTAGTGTCTGAAATGTCTCTCTTGCTTTTAATGGCTTTGAAGATCCATATGGGTATATTTCATTTTTTGTTTTCTGAAGTGCTGAAGGCTTGAAGTCATGTTCTGAGTTGAGGGCAGTTAACTTGGAGGAGCTCAATCTGTTTCCCTCCCCCTCTCCCACTCTCCCTCAGGCAATGAAGGGAGCTCTTATCCCTGAGGGGAATGGAAACTATAGGTCTGGGGAGGGTGTGGTTCTCTATCCCTCCCTTCCCCCACTACAGCTGCTTCTGCACCTGCCAGGTGTTCCCAGTGCAGTGTGTGGTGGTGTTGGTATGGAGCCTTTCTAGAATGTTTATGTTCAATTTTATTTTGGTATGCTGCCAACATTTTTCTAAGGAAAAAAGGGAGTGAAGGGAGATGACAAATTTTAGAAGTTTGTTTCTCACCCAAACCTAAGTGAATTTAGTGGGACAGGTTAAAGACACATCTCTAGCCTTGGTGCTTTGTCCCTGCCAGATTTCAAAGGCTTTCTGCAAACAATGGACCTCAAGAGAAGGTCATAAGTCTCTTTTATGATCAAAAGTGTTAGGCATTCTAAATATAAGTTTCGCTACCAGTTCCCACTACAATACTTTTGTGACACCAAACACTATCATTTTCATAGGCGTGCGCAGCACATTTCATTAGGGTGTGCACCCAGGGAATTTTATTATTATTTTTTTTTTAAAGGCGAACATCATAAAGGTTGGGGTGCGGGAGGGTGTGCAGAAGGGGCTCAGGGCAAGGGATTGGGGCAGAGAAGGGGTGCGGGGTGCAGGCAGGGGGCTCAGGGCAGGGAGTTGGGGTGCAGGAGCAGTGCGGGGGGCGGCAGGGGCTCAGGGCAGGGGGTTGGGGTGCGAGGTGCAGGCAGAGGGCTCAGGGCAGGGAGTTGGGGTGCAGGAGGGGTGCGGCAGGGGGCTCAGAACAGGGAGTTGGGGTGCAGGAGGGGTGCAGGCACGGGGCTCAGGGCAGGGAGTTGGGGTGCAGTAGGGGTGTGGAGTGCAGGAGGGGGCTCAGGGCAGGGGGTTGGAGTGCAGGAGCAGTGCGGGGGGCGGCAGGGGCTCAGGGCAGGGGGTTGGGGTGCGGGCGGGGTGTAGGAGGGGGGTCAGGGCAGGGAGTTGGGTGGGGTGCAGGAGGGGGCTCAGGGCAGGGGGTTGGGGTGCGAGGTGCAGGCAGAGGGCTCAGGGCAGGGAGTTGGGGTGCAGGAGGGGTGCGGCAGGGGGCTCAGAACAGGGAGTTGGGGTGCAGGAGGGGTGCAGGCACGGGGCTCAGGGCAGGGGGTTGGGGTGCAAGAGGGGTGCGAGGTGCAGGCAGGGGGCTCAGGGCAGGGAGTTGAGGGGCAGGGTGCAAGAGGGGTTCGGGCTCCGGCCCGGTGCTGCTTACCTGCAGCGACGCGCTCCCTGCCTGCCCTGGCCCCATGCCGCGCCGCTCACCACGTCCCTGCGTGGCCCCTGGGGGGGGGGGCCACAGGGCTCCATGCGCTGCCCTTGCCACACCTCCAGGTACCTCCCCCGAAGCTCTCATTGGCCGTGGTTCCTCATTACCGGCCAATGGGAGCTGCGGGGGGTAGTGCCTGGAGCAATGAACGGAGCCCTCTGCCCCCCCCCCCCCGGGGCCCCAGGGATGTGGTGCTGTGCCGGCCGCTTCTGAGAGTGGCACGGGGCCTGTGGCACCACGGGGGGCAAATCCTGCGGGCTGGATCCAAAGCCCTGAGGGGGCGTATCCGGCCCGCGGGCATTAAGGTGTGCCTGGGCACACCCCGTGCACACGCCTATGATCATTTGTTCTTATGATGCTGTTAAGTTTCAGAGTGGTAGCTGTGTTAGTCTATATCATCAAAAAGAACGAGGAGTACTTGTGGCACCTTAGAGACTAACAAATTTATTTGAGCATAAGCTTTTATGGGCTAAAACCCACTTCATCAGATGCATGCAGTGGAAAATACAGTAGGAAGATATATATACACAGAGAACATGAAAAAATGGGTGTTGCCATACCAACTGTAACGAGAGTAATTAATTAAGGTGAGCTATTAGGTGAGCTATTATCAGCAAGAGAAAAAAAACTTTTGTAGTGATAATTAGGATGGCCCATTTCCAACAGTTAACAAGAAGGTGTGAGTAACAGTAGGGGAGAAAAAATTAGCATGGGGAAACAGTTTTTACTTTGTATAATGACCCATCCACTCCCAGTCTTTATTCAAGCCTAATTTAATGGTGTCTAGTTCGCAAATTAATTCCAATTTTGCAGTTTCTCGTTGGAGTCTGTTTTTGAAGTTTTTTTGTTGGAGTATTGCGACTTTGAGGTCTGTAATCGAGTGACCAGGGAGGTTGAAGTGTTCTCCGACTGGTTTTTGAATGTTATAATTCTTGACGTCTGATTTGTGTCAATTTATCCTTTTGCGTAGAGACTGTCTGGTTTGACCAATGTACATGGCAGAGGGGCATTGCTGGCACATGATGGCATATATCACATTGGTAGATGTGCAGGTGAACAACCCTCTGATAATGTGGCTGATGTGATTGTAGTTTCTGTAAAAGAATTACTTTTGTTCCCTTCAGTGTGCCTTGTTTGTATTTTTGACATTTTATGAACTCTTGAAATGTCAAGAATGTTTGTTAGGCTCATGTGAGAATTATGTAAGGTCTGACCTTTGTTTTCAGAAACAAACTAGGATACCCTATATCTCCTTCTGGAGCTAGAACATGTTTAAATAATAAACTAAATTTCTGTTACTAGCACAAAATGGAGAAGAGAGAGAGATAAAATTGATTCACTGAACTGTAGTGTGAACTATGTTGAGGTTTCCACTGCTTTTCTCTCTCTAGATAGATAGATAGATAGATTCCTATATATAGAGAGAGAGAGAGAGAGAGCATATTTGCTTTTTTGGATGCATGGATGATGATGGGTCCAGTGACAGAACAGTCAATCTTATTTTCCTTGTAAAACTGCTTCCAGTCAAATACTAAAAGGAAATTCATTTCACTTTATATATATATATATATATATATATATATATATATATATATATATATATATATATATATATATATATACACACAAACACTTTCTAGGTCTAACTTCTTACCTCATACATATATATATACATACATGCATCTAAAAAAGCGAATATGCTTTCCTTCAAATCACAAAAACCCAAGTAAAGGAAAGTGGTGTTTGAAAGACATACTGAAATATAATACAGATTAATTACAATCATTACAGCTAGGAGTGGAATGGAATGTGTACTAAAAGGGTTTTTTTGTTTTGTTTTGGTTTCACTAAAATGTGCCCCACAGGGTCAACTTGGATAGAATATCTTTATGCTACTAAAGCAATTAATAGTGAGCTAAGTTAGGGCTTTCTAGAGGAGGGATGCTGAAAAATCTTCTATGCAAGTAATAAAAGCATTATCTTCCTAATGTAGTTCACAAATGATCTAATAGTATGTAATTCTGTGGGAGTATTTTCTTTTCCCAATATAGGGGAGTGTCTTTTATTTGTAGTCTCAAACTATGAGTGATGTTTTCCTGTGTATATTTATTTTGCTTTTGTGGACTGAAATTTTCCCCCTAAATTGATTAAAAATATACTTTTAATAAAAGTATCACTGCAAAGGTGGCAGTGGGAATTGTTTTGTAATCCATGGAATAAGGAGGGAATAGAAGTTCCCTCATGTAAATCATATTTCAGGTTCATTATATGCAGATAGGTTTTCTTGAACCCAGAAGTTTTTGTCACATTTAGCACTCTCGGGAATCACATTATATACTTTGCTCACATAGGACCAGATCTGCAGTCTTTACTCAAGCAAAATTCCCATTAAAGTCAATGGGATTTTTGCATAGTTAAAGACTATAAGATTTAGCCCATAGTGTTCAAGTCCCATAGATCTCCTCTGGCTTCTCTAAAAGAAATTATAACAAATGTTTTGTTGAAAAGTGCATAGAGTAATATTTCATAGAAATACAGTAAAACGTTTCAAGTAGATGCAACAGCATAACTGAAATTATGAGAGTTCCAGAGGGACATTTCATTCTTCATACATATTCAGGGCATGAAATAATAACTTTAATGTTACATTTTCTCTGGGGCAGTGGTAGAAGCCATCAGCAATACCTAGCCCTTATGAAATACTAGTGAATAAAGAATTAGGATAGTTATGATTACACATCTTGCATATAAAAATAAAAGCAATTTTCTGTTTAGCATTTTCACAATTCCAAAACTTTTCAAAGTACACACTCATAGAAAATATAATATCAACATATTAATTTAGAGTGGGTGAAATTCATCCCTAGCCACAGGGCAAGCTCACCACTTAAGTCTCACTTAAACCCTTTTATGAGGGATTAAGTGGAATATAAGAGGTGCCTAGACCTTCAGTTGACCCTCTGCATAAGAGTGAATTTCACTCAGTAATATCAGTGCTTTTGTTCTTTGTGTTAAAAGAGAGTTTGCATAAAATAGAGAAACCTGCACAAATTCAAAATGTAATGCACATAATCAGTGATTGTGGATCCATGCAGAAAAAGTTTCTGCCTTGGTAAATACATTTTGAATGATCCTGTAACAATTAGAGAGACAAGGTGGGTGAGGTAATATCTTTTTAACAGTGTAACAATTATCATTTTAACATTTGCTCAAAATTGCTCTTTAAACAAAAGGTATAAATGTATTAACGCTTTCCGTAAATGCTGATGTTCTAGACTCTTTTGGCCACTTAGGCTATGTCTACACTGCAGCTGGAAGTGAACGTCTAAGCCCGGGTAGACAGACAGACAGGCTAGCTCACTACAAATAGCAATGTGGATGTTATGGTTCAGTGTAGACTTGAGCTCAGACCCGAGGGGTCGGGTGGACTTGAAAGCCTGAGCTGCTGCCCAAGCTGTGTCTCCACTGCTATTTTTAGCACGCTAGCTTGAGAAAAGTTAGCACAAGTCTGTCTACTTGGGTTGGGAGGCTCACTCCCAGCTGCAGAGTAGGCATAGCCTCAGGGCCCATGCCACTGAATTTAGCTGAGCGATTCCTGTTGATTTCACTGGTAAATCACTGGGTCAGGCCCTTAATTATTTTTTATGCAGGTAAAATCAAATGATCAATCTCTTGAATTGTATATCAAGCAAATGATTGTAAATATAAATTCAACAATATATTATGCAAGGCTAATACTACCAAATACATGGTATCACATGGATCTCAGAAGACAGAATAAGAATGTAGACTAATAAGACAGAAATGTTCTGCTTTTAAGCCGAGGGTGTATTTCTGAGCAGCATACACTGTGTATGCTCAGTTTTCATGGAGGTTTTTACAGAAAATTCAGCACCATGCTTGTCGCATGTTATTGACATGAAACTTATTCATAAACATTTAATTTATTTATTGTGGTATACAGTGGGACATAGTTCATAAACGTCCCTTATTTCATGCATTTGATTCCTACAGATGCCGTAAACCAATCTAACTTATGCAACTTCAGTTACATGAATAACGTAACTGAAGTCGACATAGTTAAATCCACTTACCGCGGTGGCTACACTGCACTGTATCGATGGGAGAGCATCTCCCGTCGACTTCTCTTACGTTTCTTGGGGAGGTGGAGTACACAAATCGATGGGAGAGTGCTCTCCCATTGATTTAGCATGTCTTCACCAGACCCGCTTGTTGTCAGATGCTACTGGTGTGGTGCCTCTGCTTTCTCCTGTTGATATCACTCGGCTGCGTGCGTATGTTCCCTCTGTGTGCTGCCCCAGCTCTGCGCAGATAGCTGACACAGCAAACCCGACGAGAACCCCCAATAACCACAGAGTCTAGTAAGATGCAAAATCACATCGAGTAGGTTTATTGCGACCTCGGACACAATTGCAGTTCCCTGTACGTTTCTGAGCCTAATTCAGGGCATACTACGAGAAAGTGCCTCTTGGCAAGGACCCGGCTCAGTGGCGGGACTTTCCACTGCCCCTGTGGCTGGACAAAGACACCACCCCAGGGATACGTTTTTATACACAGGTACAAACAAGTTACACATCACTCCTGACGTATTGAGGTGCAACCCCTCTACGCAGCAAGGTACAACCCCTCTACGTAGTAAGGTGCCGCCTCTCACCTTGTACATGTTGGTTCGATCAAAACAACTCTATCCATCATTTTACCCTTTTGCCCCTGTCATTGGGATGGGTCGGCCTGTTCCATGTTATCTGTGGAATGTTCCAGTATAGTATGTGTTCTGATATCTGGTGTTCAGTACCTTTTAGGTATGTCTCTTTTTGCAGCATCAGCCCTTTCCCTGCCAGCTTCTGTGAGCAGGGCCTGCCTCTGGCTCACAGCTTAACTTTGCTTTATGTTAGCAAAGCCCTGACCATTACTTTAGTTCAGGCCTTAGGCCTCATACCGGGCCTCTGATACTAAGGTTTATATCTCAGGGCCTCCTCTTACTACACCGCTAAATCGATTCTCACTGCATTGATTGCAGCAGTGCCAATCTACTGGTAAGTGTAGACATGCCCTGAGTATAATAGACATAGTTGCTCTTGGTAATTTTTACTTAACATAACCAGAGAAGGTAACTCATGTTGATGCTGATTGTCGCTCAGTTCCAGGACTAATATGTCTGCAAGGTTGAATTATTTTTGAATTACTTTTCCAATTATATTCGGTGCAAATGTATCTTTTAATCATCTTTCCTCTGGCACTGTGAAAAGAGTCTCTCTGGGGTGCCTCTCTAGCTGAGTTGAGGCCGTTTGCCATATCCAGTTACCACCATAGGCTCAACCCAGTCCAGGCCACAGACTCTTAGTTCTTGCCATGGACCCTGCCCTTGCAGGCCTGCTTACTTTGTAGATGGGTGGCAGAAAAGGCAAAGCTCAGACTCTACAGAGAGCAAACTCCTCCCAGACTCAACAAAAAGGTCAGGGGTGCCTGGGTAGTGGTTGTACTGGAGTCCTTATGGCCAGGTAGCTGAGTCAGTCTCTACCCTAAAGTAGGGTTACCATATTTCAATCCTGCGAAAAGAGGACACTCCACGGGGCCCCGGCCCCGCCCCAACTCCGCCCCTTCCCTGCCCCCAGCCCCGCCCCAACTCCGCCCATTCCCCGCCCCAGCTCCGCCCCCTCGGGTGACCGGGGGGGGGGGAATTCGGCGGCAGAGCAAAAAAACAAAAACAAAAAGCCAACCCCCTCCATGATTCCTTCTCCCTCCGCAAGCGCTGGAGGGAGGCCCGGGAGACGCAGGGGGAGCACGGGGCTGGGGTGAGTGTGAGTCCGGCCTGGCCCCGAGCAGGCAGGACTTGGGCAGTACCTGAAGGGAGAGAAGGGGGGCAGCCCGCGGGGCCAGGCAGCGGCTGTTCGTTCTCCCCACCTGGGCAGCCGGACTCGGGAGCAGCCGCTGCTGCAGCTCCCACTGCTGCGGGGGGAGGAAGCGGCCGATGGCCAAGCTCGGCGGCTGCGGCTCTGGCGCCCGGGCCCGAACCCCCCGAGCCCGGGCCTGCTGCGGGGACCCAGCAGCGCGCACGCTGCGCCCAGCCCCTGGCCAGTCGCGTCTGGGCTGGCTGCCCAGCTGGTGCTGCAATCCCGCGGCAGCCCCGGGGCGGAGGCATCGGCAGCCCAGGCCCGTTTGTTCCCCTGCGGGACCCGAGCGGGACGGGGGGGCTGCAGCTTGCTGCCCCCACTCCGGGGCCGCCTGCAGGATTGCACCAGCTGGGTCCCCACAGCAGGCCCTGGCTCAGGGGGTTCACGCCCCGGGTGCCACAGCCGCAACCGCAGAGCGCCACACGCTAGGCGCTTCCCCCCGCGGCAGTGGGAGATGCAGCAGCGGCCGCTCCCAAGTCCAGCTGCCCAGCTGGGGAGAACGAACAGCCGCCGCCTGGCCTCGGAACGTTGGCGCCCGGGGAGGGAGCGGTCCCCTTACCATGCCTCCCTATTTTCCCGGACATGTCCTGCTTTTTGGAAATTCCTCCCGGATGGGGATTTGAGGACCAAAAAGCCGGACATGTCCGGGAAAATCCAAACGTATGGTAACCCTACTGGAGCAGGGCCCCTGGCCCTGGATATTGCTGGAGCTCGGGCACCACAAAAGAATATAACCCGCCGCCCCACCACCCCATATTCACACCCCCACCCCCAGACAGGCCTCCGGGACTCCCATGCCCCATCCAACCACTCCCCGCCCCCTGACAGGCCCCCCCCAGAACTCCCGACCCACAACCCTCCCCCTGCTCCCTGACTGTGCCCCGGGACTCCCCTTAGCATGCCCATGCCTGCTGGCTCCACGTGTAGGCAAAACACGCTGCGGGGTGGGGGCTGTTTTTGTTGTTACTCCGGGCTGCAGGCGGGGGGGGGGAGCAGGGGAGGGGCTCTGGCTGCTGGAGGCCAATGGGAGCGGCTCAATCAGACCCAGCCGCCCAATCAGCGAGGCCGCACTCTGCATGGACGGGAGGGAGGGGAGGAGGAAAAATCCCGGACCTTTTAACCTTTTTACCAATTCCTCCCGGACGGCTATTTAAAGACGCAAAAGCCGGAAATATGGATGGATGGTAACCCTACCTAAAGGACTTGCTCTGCTGTTCGCTGGACTGGAGCTTCCTCCTTTTAAACTCCTCCTCCCTACCAATGATTGATTGTCAGGGCCAGAGTGGTGGGACTAATTTAGTGCACAGAGCCTCTCTAGCCCCTTTCCTGTTAGCATGGGGTTATACACCCATCACAGGCACTACTTGTGTGAGTAAGGGTTGCAGGGACACGCTCTTTGATTGCAGTCCTTTTATTTGGTTGTATCTTTATGTACATGTAACTATAGTCCATATTCAAATGATGAAATCTGATTAGAAAAAGAGCCTAGCACACTAGGATCATCAAATCTTTGTGTTTACTTAATGTACATTTGCAGTGCTTACCTTTGTAGCAAGCAGAATGTATTTATGTGATTCAAAATTGCATAGCAATTCAGAAATTAGCAGACCCCGTTTAATTAATATTTGGTTGTCAGTATGTATTCCAATAGCAAAGAAAACATTAATACTGGTTTTCTGTCCTCGAACGCCAGAAGAACCCTAATTGGATGGACAGTTTGAATAATATTGTCTTTATCTGATATTCAGGCTATCCTGCACCACCAACTCATGAAACATTTCAAATGTAGGACATCTCAAACTCACCCTTAACTGATTTCACTCCAAATTCAGCCATTTCTAATCAAGTTTCTCATAAACCAAGATTAGTCATAATCAAATCTATCCAGCCCATGATAACTCTTTTGGATACAGTGGAGGAAATTATGGCCCCATTGAAGTCAGTGTGATCCTTGCCATTGACTTCATTAAGACCAGAATTTTGCTCAGGATATTTCATAGTTAGAGAACTTACAGAGATATATCAATTAAAGCCTGTTCAGACCTGTCAGATGCCCTACATTTGAAGTTTGCCCCATATATACATAAAATATCACACAGTTGCATACTCAGCATAGTTAAAAACATCTACACGCATGTCCATCACTGTTTAGGGGTACATCTACATACACAGGTTCTCATCACAGAAATGTGTATGTAGACACTTTTCTTTGCTGCTTCTTAGCACACAGACTTATGACCTTTCCTACCTAGCAGGCCATTGTCCCTCATTACATATTCACACATGAAACTGATCTTTTACTTTTACAAATACATGTAGATGTGTGCTCTAAATATATTCTTTTTTTTTTCCCCTGTAGAAGGACATAAATGTGAATCTATTCTTTCCCTCACAAAGTGGTCCACACACACATACCATCATTTGGGAGCTATTTTATACATGTCCTCGTTTAGGACATTTTCTATTTTTAAAGTAAAAGCATAGGTGTTGGAACTAGTGGTGCTACCGCACCCCCTGGCTTGAAATGGTTTCCATCAGATACATGGTTGACAGTTTGGTTCAATGGCTCTCAGTATCCTCACTATACAAATTGTTCCAGCACCACTGAGTAAAAATATCTTTTGTCATAGCCTGATATTCCAAATGGGGGTGGTAGTGGAGGAAAGGACTGTGATTAGATAATAAACAGAAAGTAGTGTGGTGAAATGGAAGAAAACAAACTTTGCTCAAAATGCCTCAAAATTTAAGATACCTGTGTGCTGAAGATGCCACTGAGATATGATGGCCTCCGTTAAGTTGGGCTCAATTCAGGAGGCTTCAAACTGAATAGGCCAAAATCAGTGGGCCTGCAGTGGATGCTGGTGAAAATTAGGTGTTGACCACGTGCAGTATTTGTTCATTCTAACTATAGGAATATCATAGATAAGGACCATAGTTTGGTAAAGATCCATTTTTAAAAGTATAAAATGGCAAAGTTGGTGAAACTTGTAAGTTCCCCCGTAAGCCCGTTGTGGTTTACTGCAAAGAACATAAGAGCTAGGCTGTGGGAGCCAATGGAGATTAAAAAAAATCTGAGCTTTCAGAGGTTTTGGGGGTTTTGTTTTTAAATCAAAATAATTCCATGCAAAGAGCTAGTGCTATGTTAAGTTTGAGAAACCAACACTCAGAAGTCAGGTAATGCAGGGTTAAGCTTAAATGATCAACTTTTGAAGGGAAGGAGGTAGAGGTGCCAGGTAAGGGAAATGGAGGTTGCACACACATCAGTAGAGCTATTGCAGGGGTAGGCAATGCCCTGGGATACACTTCTCCCTTCAGCAAGCAGAGCCATAGTATGGCCAGAGGAACAGTTCTTAGCTCCTTTCAATAGTTATTCCTTTGGAGTTATGCATGATGTACTAGTGCTGGCATCACAGTCTGGGTTTTTTTAAGTGTGTGTGTTTAATACGACCTAAATATCATACTTTTTATGAAGAGAAATAGTACATCAATACATAGGTTTCTGTGTGTGTTTTATCTTCAGGCCCCGCAGTTGCTTTCAAAGATTATCTGATTTGTTTGAAGTTGAGTGAGGTCTTTGATATCTGAAACCTGACAGATGTTTCATGTTGATCTAAGTAGAATGGCTTTTTTGAAAACATTTTGACTTGCCATGGTTTTGTTCAGCTGCTTTTAAAAAATCATTTTGAGGCAAATTTTCTGCTGTCCCCTGCAAGTTTTTAAGGTCCCTCTCTTGTTTTTACATAAAAAAATGTACCCACTACTGCTGTAATTTTTGTTATGCACACAGAAGTCACATGGAATTGAATTCCCCTCTCGCTTTTGTAGCCATTTTTTCTGTCATTGACATGACATTTTGGAAGAGGATTTTATTTTTAAGTCTGAGTATTACAGCATTGGTCACAAGATTGCTAAAACATTCATGTTAGGGTCATTTCTTTTTATGCAGCAATATGTATAAAACCCTGGACCAATACTTCTGAAGAAGCAACTTTTGTTTTCAAAGAATAGAACAGTGCTACATGAAGCAGAAATTTTTATTAGAATACTATCTTCTCTTAAATATTATTTCTTATTTGAGTAGTGTCCATATGGGTGCTCCACTGTAGGCGTGTGTGCATCCCTGTTCTGCTGATCGGAGAACTTCAGTAGCAGTGTCTGTTGGGCCCGCATATGTGCTGTCCCTTCTCGTGCTGTGCCACAAGGCTAGCCAGTGCGCGCAGTTCCTTCTCAACCACCCCTGGCTAGAGATGGAGCCGTTAGCAGTCCATTAGTGGATCGTTAACTCTCTTTTATTTGTTAAATTTTAGCTTCTTTGGAAGCCTTTTTGTTTCTTTTCCTCTTCCGACTTTTTATTTGGCTGTGTCTTAAAAAAAAAAAAAGAGGAAGAAGAAGAAAGATGAAGAAATGACTTTGTTCTCGCATTGAACCCCGGTGTGGGGATCCCCTGGACAAGGGTATGCCTGGCTTGCTGGGATTCAAGAAGTGCCACAATTGCAGTAAGGTGAGCCTGGTTGCAGATAAGCACTCTCAGTGCATCCGCTATCTCAGTGAGGGCCACATCCAACAGAAGTGCTGCCTTTGCCAGCAGCTCCGACTGAGATCCCGCAAGGACAGAGAGTTTTGCCAAAAAATCATCTTTATGAAGGCAGTTCTCCGACCCCAGCCCTCTGATGGGTGTGAGTCTTCCCCTCAACCTTTGACTTTGAAGGATAGTGAGTCAAAAAATGGTCTGGGGACTCCTCTCATAAGTTGGAAAAGAAAGTGGGGAGTCTCCTCAGCGATCTCAGGGATAGCTGAAAGCGATCACCATCTTGCTCGGTATCCTCAGCACTGCCAGAACGGAGATCATCCGGCACTCATGGCAAATGTCAGCCTCTAGTACTGTTGACAGGCCCATGGACCCTTTGGGCACTGAATCTTTAGGGAGTATCTTAGGC
The DNA here is from genome assembly GCF_028017835.1 of Emys orbicularis. Taxonomy (NCBI): domain Eukaryota; kingdom Metazoa; phylum Chordata; order Testudines; family Emydidae; genus Emys; species Emys orbicularis. The sequence continues at coordinate 18,995,953 of NC_088687.1, forward strand.
AAACAGCCTAAGATACTCCTGGTACCGAATCAACATCAGTACTTCCAGCGATATTAGCCCACCTGGCACCTGAGAGACCAGTGCGGTTGAGGTCTCCATCTCCCCCAGCACTGCCACTGACGCTGGGGCACTCGGTACCAGCAGAATTCCATCAGATGGTGACCTAGGCATGTTGAAGGCACTCTTCTCTCTGCCCCTCAGTACCGAGCTCATGGCACTGAGCCATTGCCAGGTACAGGATTTCTCCCCACAATCATGCTGTGCCACTCCACTGTCAAGTGAGGGGTTGGATAGTGAGCTGGAGGGAATTTTGCAGTACTCCTCTCAAGGTCCATATGGGACCCACCATCAACAATATCTGGGAACATATCAGCAGATGGCATCACCACCATCTTGGTAGGCCGCCCCTGGGCACCTCCACCAGGACCTATGCCAACACAGTGGCCATATTAGGACCCCCCTGGGTAGTACACTGACAGTCTGCCTCAAGGGTGCCAAGCATCACCCAACAATGCTGCAGGCATGCTCCCTTGGCTACAGCACTGAGGGCCTCAGAGCCTCAAGAAATGGAGAAGCAAGAAGGGGACATGGAGGAAGAGGTAACACCTAAGGCCATATCCTCCTCTTCCCTGGATGAAGCCTTCACCACCTTTCATGGCAAATGACTTCCACTTGTTTCAGGAGCTGGTGAAAAGAGTGGCAGACATACCACTGGAGGAGGTCAAAGACACGCACCACCAGCTCGTCGACATCCTTCACTCTTCCTCCTCATTGAAAATCGTCCTCCCAATCAACAAGGCTCTCCTAGACCCAGCTGAGACAGTATGGCAAACCCCGACATCAGTAGCCTCCACATGCAAGGGGGCAGACAAAAAATATTATGTCCCCACAAAGGAATCATTCCACAAGATCAATCTCTTCATCTGTCGCCTTCTTTAAGGATGTCCCCATCTCAGAGATCTGCAGAGTGGTGACATGGGCATCAGTCCACACCTTCGCGGAACATTATGCAATCACTGGGGACTCTGCTTCTATGCCATCTTCAGCTCCACAGTACTATCATCTGAGCAATATTTAGCACAAAACTCAGAGGGAAAGGGGCAAAACAACCTGTGTGCACCCCGATCCTGATGTATGTGACACCTGGTGTAAGTTAGAGCCTTGGAACTGCTTTAATTTATTCTTATCTGCCTTTGGTGCCAAGGGGTCATTGCAGCAGGAAGGCATTACAAAGACCTAGGAATACCCCAGCCACATCCCTTTGGTCTCAGCTATACCCACTCTCCATGGAACCAGGAGGGGAGTGTAGCCAGACGCCGCCCCCCCGCCCCCACATACACCCATTTGCTCTTTCGAGTGCAGTTTGCATAGTTTCCTGTTATGATGTTACAAAACCACAAGCAGCAGCGGAAAGTCCCCGATGATGTTAGATGCTTGCTTAAAGCTGTATTGCTCTATATCACCAATTGTATTCATGCTTATGAACATTAGTGTGAGTGACAGCCAATGGCAAAGCAAAGAAGCAAATATCGCCTTTTATGGAACCATGGTATTATCTTGGTGAAGGTATAAATCTCGAGACAGGCGGCCAGGTCAAGGTTACCAACAAGGAAATGTAACAGCACACTAAACTTGGGACCGGACCAGAAGCAGTAGAGCCCTCCCATGGATCCGAAGGGACTCCGGGTCTCTCGTCGTCCTGCGGCTGATCTCTGGGCAGCTGTCGCCTGGCCAGCCTCAGCCACCTGCGAAATCGAAACCAACATCCACACCTGCAGCCTACCAGCATGAATATGTTGTGTCTGTGAGTATAATTACGCAAATAAGGGAAGCAATAAATCAACTCTCAGTCCTGCTCTAGTTCACCCTTTGTTTGTGGTTATTTCTTGGCTGGTTCCAAGAACGGGTAACAGGGAGTAGCACAGGAGCCACTGCAGTGGTTCTATTCCACCTGGAGGTTTCCCTATGGTGGAAATCCAGCTTTGGTGGGATAATACCTCAGGGGACTGGATCTGCGGTCTTTACAGCTATTCTGTGCTGTCAGGGGTGCAAATTAGCCAGAGCAGGGGCCAAGAACTGGTCCTAGGTCTAGACTATTTAGCTATAATGAAGTTTTGTCATAGACTTCAATGAGAGCAACTTCATGCCCATCGTAAGAACTACAATAACTGTAAACTCTCCTCACTGTTGATTGCTCATATCAAATGAACTTACACAGGATAAACTTTTTCTCCATTCTGTTCAATCTACAATTTTATATATAGAGTGATAGATATAGATAGTAGCATACTTAAGAAAAATACATTTAACATTATGAAAAAGAACAATTATATATAACAATTATCATATTTCTGCATAGAAGCCTTCTAGAGAGAGATTTGAGACCCATGCTATTTCAGGTTTTCTATATTTATTTTATATTTTATTTCCTGATTTATCCAAAGAAGCTCCCCAATTTACACTCACATTCCGCTGAGATATTTTTTTTCCTGGCAATTATTTCATTTGTTTTTCTAGATTGTCTCGATAGTCTGCACTGTTGTGAGACTTACACCTCTCTGTGAAACAATCCATCCCCAGAAGCTGAAAAGCAACCACCTCAAGGCAATATATAAACACTGTTTTTATTTCCATGACTTCAGTTTTAAATTAGCTCCTGATGATAGACATGTTTTGTATGTCAAAGGTTGATGTTCTATGATGTCAGAATATATAATTTACAAATTAAAGAGCATGTTTATTGGTGTGCAGTTCATGTGTCCTAGTCTTCATGGAGTGAACTGCTTAGAACTTGACATACATTCTGTGTGCCACAAAGAATTATGATGCACTGCAGTAATGGAGAGGTTGACGATACAGCTTTTAATGTTGTACTACACAGAGAATCCCAGTGTGAAGAGGAAGCGATTTTAAAATATGTCTCAATGTTAATTTCAGCTATTATATTGCTGTCGAGTTAGAATGCTATCTTTAGGTAAGGAAGACAAGATAAAATATATATACACTTTTGTTCTACATTCTTGCTATGTGGTGTCTCTTCTTTGCAAAGTTCATTTTGAAGTTTTCTGGTCTTTTATGTAAAGTCACTCCAATTTCTTAGTTGTTTTTGTCAATGTATTTAACAAGTCCACTATACAACAATATAGGCACTTGGGCCATCTGTTCACCAGCAGTCTTAGCTTGGTTCAACATCAGCAGGATGAATTAGCTGCATACATGTTTAATCTCTGTACGTGTACTTGTTTTTTCTTATTTGATGTCTGCTGGAATCACTTCATCTGTGTACTTGTGCTGGAATCACTTCATCTGTGTACTTCTAATCCAAGCGGTTAATCATCCTCTGTAGCTCTTCAGTTCTTTATGATGTATTTTGATTGGGTTTACTTTTGAAGGTTTTCCTTGCACATTGGCTCCTCAACATTAAAATAGTTCTGTTGGTCTTTGATTTAACATACAAACCTTTGATACATTTTCTTGTTATTTGTTACTTATGGTCATTAATCAACATTTTTTATTTAAAATGAAAACATATTAGCAAGATACTTTTTGGTCACAAACTCCTAGCAATTGAACTTCCTCTTAAGATGAACTTTGTCATCCAAGAGGTCTGTGTAAAACTCCTCCTTTCTGTGGCGTTACATTGAATCTTTTAATATTTTTCTTTATATATGTTCGATTTCCTATGCAAAGGGCTGTTATTTCTAAAATCTTTCAATGGACTAATGTAACATAATCTGATAATTTTAAACATTCGTTTCATTTTGTCTCTTAACAAGAGAAAATTATTTCATTTTTGTTAACCACATGCTTGCAGCCTGCTTCTGTCTTGGCCACCAGTTTTCTATTCTTTCTGCAAATGCATCTTCTCAGAAACAGCTTCTGTTTGCTCTCAGGAATTTAGGCTTGTGTAGCCGATAGTGACATGCATAACATTTTTTGTTGTTATTTATTATTATTATTCTTTATTTATTTATTTTATTTATTATTTTATTAAGTTCATATTTTATGGCTGTGGTTGTCAGAGCATGCTGTGCCAGGATTGCCCCTGGCATATAGCAAAGAATTTTTGTGTCATTAGAAAAGAAAGTGCTTTTTTGAATCTTTCCTTTGGTCTCTTGGTTTTTGGGGCGTGGCAGGCATGCAAATATTATATACATGTGATATTCTAATACTCAAGCTCTTTTTAAAGCTTTGTTTGTTTATGGAATTGAGCCCAGGTATGCAGTCTGTTCCTATACAAAGTGTGTGTGCTTTAATTTCTAAAGAGGAGAGGTAAATAAATTGTATTTTCTACCATGTATGTGGGCTTAGTACAGCTGCTACAGAGGCATATTATTAAATACTGTATTGTCAAATTATTAAATAGTCTAGTCTAAATTTCTGTATTGTCAGAGCACAGTGTATGCTGTGTGTACCTGAAAAGGGAATGTTTGAGAGAGAGGAAACCTATGCTGGTATTTCCTAATTCTGAAGTTCAATGATTTCTTACAGATGTTGCTTCCTGTTAACAACATTATTGAAAAACAGTATAGTTGGGAGAGAAGGGAGCAAATGGCTAGCTAGGAAAATTTTACATGTGTATGTTGGAAAATTATGTTTCGATATTACATGTCTAATCACAAATTATCATGCTCTAATAAATTTGTTAGTCTCTAAGGTGCCACAAGTACTCCTGTTATTTTTGCGGATACAGACTAACACGGCTGCTACTCTGAAAATTATCACTGTTATTTTGTATTGTTTAGTTTGTAAACTAGTAGTTTAATCCTGAACTGGATAACATTATCTGTGGGTGTCAGCGACTGAGTCTTGGACAATCTGGCCTAGTGGCTGGAGCAAGTGTCCTGTTAAGCGCTGAATCCAGACATGGCAGTTCCAGGAGCAAAGCCAAGCGTTGTAGCAGGAATCAGAGACCAAAGCCTAAGCCGAAGGTACAGCTGAGGGTCTGAGCCAGGAGTCAGCATTCAGGAAGGAGCTGGGCTGGAGCAGGAACAGATGCAGGCAGGGGCTGGGGCTGGGGCAAGGCTAGAAATAGTGGAGGTAGAGACAGGACTAGGAAAAAGTGCAGGCTAGGAATGCACTGAGCAGCCACTGGACGACTTCTTTTTTCTCTTTTTTATGATGAAACAGACTTGACTGAATATTCTATAGCTGCCACCAACAATAATTCCTCAATACTTAGCAGTTTATATTCTCTCACTCTGCCCTGTATCTTTCAGGTAATGTAACAAAGCTTTTTTAATAATACTCCATTTCCCCGATGTTTTTACTAAATAACATAATGTAACTTCTGTTACCTTAAGACATCTGAATTCCTCAGAAATCTTTCCCCTTTCATACCCATAAAAGGTGATCAATTGTTTCTTCCACATTAGAGTCCATCTTTGTGTCTATTTATTGAAAACAAAATTTGTTTAAGCCACAATGGCCATGTACTAGGGTCCTCAGTGGGTTAGGTGGCCTAGTGGTTAGCATACTTAGTGTCACCTCCCAGTGTGTGGTTATTGCAGTCCAGGTCCTCTTTCACTCACAGGAGCAGCACGGTGGACAGATGGCTTGGGTCCCTCCAGTCCAATAGAAGGTAAAAAGAAAAAGGCAACCAAACCATCAGTCCTAATCAGGCTCCTCGCACAGTCTGATTCCCACAGGGACACTTCTCCAGTTCCCTTATCAGGTGCCTTCAGAGTAGGTCTGTCCTATCCCCTTCTGAGCTGGGTTGCTCCCTTTTCAGCCGTGTATCCAGTTGGAGCATGTGCTGCAGGGCTGGGGTGGGGATATCTGCGCCCAGTACTCAGGAGCGCCACCAGCTTTTCTGCCGCCCTAGGCGGCGGAAGGTCCCGCCCCGAAATGCCGCCCCTCCACAGAGACGGCGGAAGGTCCCGCCGCCGAAATACCGCCGCGGTCGCCGCCCCCCAAATTGTAGCACCCTAGGTCGCCTAATGGGTTGCGCCGGCCCTGCCAGTACTGCCCTTTAAACTCTTCTGGCCTTGTGTGGGGTTTGTCCACCCCATCACAGGCCAGTTAGTACTGCTGTTGATGACTTGTTTTCCCGCCCTCATGTACTAATTAGTCACTTATTTACTAATACTTTATCTTCTCCTCTGCTTTTAGTTAGCTCATCATTGTTCAGTTCTAATGGTGTTCCATATATTACATCCTTTTTTTCCGTCAAATACTTTAATAGCTGGCAACTTATTTTAACTTTCCCCAGCATTTTAGTTTTTAGCAGTGTATCAACTTGCTCATTGTTTTTACATTCAGCTAAAGATCGCCATCTCGCAGCCTGCTATCACAGGTTTAACATTACCTCATTTTATTTCTTTGGCTAGGGATCCTACAGTGATAACTTTCTGCTTCTGCTGTTCTCTTTATTCCCTACGTTGTATCCATTCTCCCTCTCTAATAGGCTCTTTCCAGAGTGACTGCATTTGGGGTCAGAAAATCCTTCAACTCCTGCCAGGCCAGCCCTGCCATAGCACTGCTGCTGCTAGTGAACTTAAGTATGAGCTTGCTGACTTCTTCAGCCAATCAGGTGGCACAGTCAATCAGACTGCTTACATCAGGGCCAGCCAGGGGTGAAAGTGGGCCGGTACAGCGTACCGATAAGAAGCCGGTACCAGCCCGTACGCAGCCGACGTTAAAGCGCTGCCGCGGCAAAGGACCCTCCTTAAAGCACTGCTGCAGCAGCGCTTTAACGTCGCTGCCCCTTCCCCGTCGGCGGCCCTGCCGGTAGGTCCTGCTTGCAGGGCCGCCAACGGGGAAGGCAAAAGGGGCAATGACGTTAAAGCGCTGCAGCTGCGCTTTAGCATCATTGCCCCCTTCCTCCCCAGGTCGCTGACAGGGTGGGGGGGGGGGCAAAGGGAGCAGCTGCCCTGGGTCCGGCGATTTAAAAGGGCCCGGGGTTCCTGGCTGCCGCTGCTGCAGCCAGAGCCCCGGGCCCTTTTAAATCACCCCTGGAGCCCTGGGTGGCGCGGGCCAGGCAGTATGGATAGGCTGGCTGGGGGAGGCTGACCCCCAGCCCCACCCCTTCTGCCTGAGGCCTGCCCTTTCCGGGGGCCTGGCTCCGGACCCCCATACCGGTAAGAATTTAATATTACTTTCACCATTGGGGCCAGCTGTGCTCATTGGGTTCCCAGGAGACTGGCTCTGCTGTAGGCTGGACCCCTGTCAGTGAGACAAGAAGTTCATATTTTAACCTAAAGTTTGAAGGAGGTTTAAATACATAAGGAAAGAAAGCTTAGACCACAGATGATTTAAAAAGTGAAAAATAAAGGCTTTTATATCTAACAATACCGTACTTATACTTATTAAAGCAACCTTTTCTTTCTCATTTGCTTTCCTTTTCTATCAAGATGTGCAAAGGCTCTGACCTTCTTGGTAGCTAATCTAACCAGTAGAATATTAGTATCAAGTTTGTTCTGTCCTTATGGCAAAGGTGAAAAACATGAGACGTAAAGAAACATATATCAAGCTGCCAAAGTGCAAGCTGGAATCTCTTAATAAAACAAGAGAAATACAGTTCTAGTATGTTTCAAAGATACATTACTACCTTTCATATCATAAATCATACCAAGGCATTTTGTAGTCTTAAAAAAAAGATTTTCTGTGGCCTGTTTTGAAATGTTTCTAAATAAAATGTTAACTGTGCTATTTTACTGAAAATAGGCTGCTGCAAAAATTTAATGTGTCTGAAAAAACTGATTCCAGAAAGCTATTATGATTGAAAACTGACAGACTTAAAATATCTTTGGATCAGTTAAAATATTGTTCATATTGTTAAACTACTTTTTTCATATATTAAAGGTAAACGGAAAAAGCTTTAAATATTGATCTGTCTATGAATATAAAAAATATTTATGATTTCAAAATCATTAAGGCCAAATCTTGAGGTTCTAGTTCAGTTTTTATTCTTGCTAAATTATCACTGAACCTTGGGATTTGGCTGTAAGAATGAATTGATTTAAATATTTCAACTATTGTTAAAAACAGTTAAAAATAACTTTGCACACCGGTTACCTGTATTTCCCCAGCTAAAAATGATGATCATATAGACACTTAAGGAAGTTTAAGGGATGCAGTTCTTTGGTCTGATTTTGGGGTTAATGATGGCAAGAAATATTGTAGGGCCAACACAGAACCTTAAACTCAGGTCCTGGCAGCATACCTTTCAACATAATAAAAAAAAATCGTGATTAGCATGGTCCATTGAAGTCAAGCAGGTCCATTGAAGTCAAGCCCAAAATTTGGCTTTTATACTACCCACAAACATTTTAAATTATATGTTTAAAATTAATCAAAATAATCAATAAACTACCACAGCTATAGTGTAGCTTTTGTGTGTATATCAAGAGTGAAAGAAGATACTATATAAACAGTCTGAAAACACACTCAGGAGTGAGTTACATTATTTACCCATGTTGCAAAGCTCAAGTGTGTTGTGAGGTCATTGGAATCCTGAGATATGTGTGTGTATGGGTAGTCCCAACGCAGACGTTCTCCAGAATTTAGTGTGTGCCCAGAGGAAACATAGTATTGCAGTTGCAAAGAAATGGAGCTATAGAGCATAGCAGTTTCTAGAGTAGATTGCAATGAGATTGTTAAAGGCGTATGGATTAAGGGCCTGATACTGAGGATACTTGGCCCCTTCCAGGATTGAGTCCCAAATGGAGGCTTGAAGGAAAAGAAGTGCTGCTGAATAGCGGGGAATATGCGGAATATCATATTGAGGGACTCAGTTCATAGAACTGATTTACTGAGCTGTTAACATGGTATGAGACTGATCTTTGTTGGACCTGTTGGAAGGAGAGGAGAGGGATAGTGTATTTAATTTCTACTTCATATGAATATTAACCTTAAAAAATAATCCAGGTTAAGTTTAGTTAGAGGAAAATAAACTGACTAGGGATTGCTGAGATTTATTTTCCTAACTACTTTTTCCATTCTTATTAATTTACCATAATAGATATTTGTGGTATATTAAGAGGGAATTGAAATATCCATTTTGTCCCAAGTTTAATGGTTCTCTAGACACAGACTCAAGATTCATACCATCTGATGCCTCTTAAATTGCCTCCTGAATTAATATTCATTTTATTAATAACTAATCAGAAATGGAACATTTTCTCTTCAAAAGAACTAAACAGAACGTAATACCTGACATTCTTTACCTTGTTATGACTTATAACCCTCTTTCATTGAAGCAAAAATAACTAATTGAGAGCACCAGTCATTGTTTTCAGATGACTGTCTCTTTGTTCCTGCTCATTTTTTCTAAGGGGATTCTTAGCAGACAGTCCCTATCTCAGTGTTTTTGTAGTTTCTTAATTATGCACTGTCAATGTTGAATGGGTGCTTAAGTGATGTCTGAGTATTTACATACTCTTTTGTCACCTTTCTTAACTTTGCATATCTTGTGGAAGACTCCTAATAATTACTGTAATAGTACTTCAGAGAAGTTATGTCAGCCTCCACATACCATTAATGCATTAATGTGTCAAAACAGCAGAGAGTGACACAGCTCCTGGCAGTCTTAAAAGCTACTAATGGTAACCCAATTCCAAGGAATTGATTTGTAAGCAAGGCTAAAGCTATAAAACTTTCTTCCTGATATATGGCTTCACAAAGCCTTGTTCTGTTATCCACCTTATTTTTAGTAGATGAGTTACAGCTATTTGACTAAGGAAAAAATCTATAAGGACAACATGCTTGATGTTAGCCTTGTTAGAAGATTACTGATAGCAAAGGTAACAAAGTGACAGAGTAATGAAAATAATTCAGTTGTTAACATTGCAGGACAAAGGGCCTCAATCTACTCCATTTTATTAGCATAAATCCAGAGTAACTCCACTGACTATAGTAGTTGTTGTTCTGGATTTACACTAGTATGAATGAAAAAGAATATGGCACAAAACTCTAACATCTGGGTTATGTTTATGCTTAAAAAAATACTGTATGACTTTGTATGACTAGAATGCTAAATAACTGAGGGTCAACAAAGTGAGGAAAGAAAGGAGAAGAAAATATAGTGGGAGGACAGCAGGATAGAAGAACAAAGATGGGGAGAGGAGGAAAAAGGCAGGCTGTAACAAAGTCTAGCATCTCTCAGGTTATTTAACTTTCCCATGCCTAGTGTCACTGTCCTTTTGGGCACTATTTGGGGAGCAGAATCACAAACCCTTTTGCCCTCAAATCACTACCCCAGCCCTAACTTATCCTTCTCAAAAATCCATTTCTTTCACTGCGTCATCTCTACAGTGATTATCCATCAATTGAGTATTCACATCTTATTCAGATAGTCTTAAATAAAAGCAAATTTATGGACAAATTATTGAACTAGAGATGAAATTACAAAATAAAATAGAAAGTACAAACCAGGCATTTGAGGAAAACAAAAATGATGTTTTTTTAAAAATATGCTGTTGTCTTCCCACCTCTTTATAACTGAGGCAGCAAGTCATCCATTACCTCCTAAAAATTAATTTGTTTGAGATCATGTGTCTCATCTTCCCCAACTTTGCATAATGTATATGGCTACTAGGCCATTTTCTCCTTCCAAAATAGCATGTGTAGTTGAACTGTATGGGCTTGTTTGCCCAAGAATCCATGATATAATGTACTCATATAGAAATGATAAAAAGAGTCAGAAGTTTAAAATCAAACATTAGATCTTCAGTGGGGCCAGGATTTCACTCTTTATATTCACATATAGTTTATCTATCTGACAGAGTGAGGAGAGGAAAGAAAGATAAAATAGTAGAAGTAAAAGAGAAATAGAAAGAGGCACAAGAATGAGAAAAGAGGATAGTTAAATTGAATAAGAGATTGAGTCACAAGAAAATAGGAAGAGAAATAAGGCTGAGAAGAGGAAAATTAAAGGAAGAAGAAATAATAAAGGAGGGGAAAGGAAAGGGATTTCTAAAGACCACCACTCAATGTAAAAAATTTAAAGGAATCTTCAGCCAAGATTGTAAGAACATAAGAACATAAGAACATAAGAAAGGCCGTACTGGGTCAGACCAAAGGTCCATCTAGCCCAGTATCTGTCTACCGACAGTGGCCAATGCCAGGTGCCCCAGAGGGAGTGAACCTAACAGGCAATGATCAAGTGATCTCTCTCCTGCCATCCATCTCCATCCTCTGACGAACAGAGGCTAGGGACACCATTCTTACCCATCCTGGCTAATAGCCATTTATGGACTTAGCCACCATGAATTTATCCAGTCCCCTTTTAAACATTGTTATAGTCCTAGCCTTCACAACCTCCTCAGGTAAGGAGTTCCACAAGTTGACTGTGCACTGCGTGAAGAAGAACTTCCTTTTATTTGTTTTAAACCTGCTGCCTATTAATTTCATTTGGTGACCCCTAGTTCTTGTATTATGGGAATAAGTAAATAACTTTTCCTTATCCACTTTCTCAACATCACTCATGATTTTATATACCTCTATCATGTCCCCCCTTAGTCTTCTCTTTTCCAAACTGAAGAGTCCTAGCCTCTTTAAGCTTTCCTCATATGGGACCCTCTCTAAACCCTTAATCATTTTAGTTGCTCTTTTCTGAACCTTTTCTAGTGCTAGAATATCTTTTTTGAGGTGAGGAGACCACATCTGTACACAGTATTCGAGATGTGGGCGTACCATGGATTTATATAAGGGCAATAATATATTCTCAGTCTTATTCTCTATCCCCTTTTTAATGATTCCTAACATCCTGTTTGCTTTTTTGACCACCTCTGCACACTGCGTGGACATCTTTAGAGAACTATCCACGATGACGCCAAGATCTTTTTCCTGACTCGTTGTAGCTAAATTAGCCCCCATCATGTTGTATGTATAGTTGGGGTTATTTTTTCCAATGTGCATTACTTTACATTTATCCACATTAAATTTCATTTGCCATTTTGCTGCCCAATCACTTAGTTTTGTGAGATCTTTTTAAAGTTCTTCACAATCTGCTTTGGTCTTAACTATCTTGAGTAGTTTAGTATCATCTGCAAACTTTGCCACCTCACTGTTTACCCCTTTCTCCAGATCATTTATGAATAATTGAATAGGATTGGTCCTAGGACTGACCCTTGGGGAACACCACTAGTTACCCCTCTCCATTCTGAGAATTTACCATTAATTCCTACCCTTTGTTCCCTGTCCTATAACCAGTTCTCAATCCATGAAAGGACCTTCCCTTTTATCCCATGACAGCTTAATTTACGTAAGAGCCTTTGGTGAGGGACCTTGTCAAAGGCTTTATGGGTGTAATGTAATGTTCCTTCCTTTCAATATGACATTGTTTCAGATGTCAAAGTAACAGTAAGTCACTCAGATGCAACAGTTAACCTTAAAATATGGTTCTTATCAATCAAAATCCACATCGAAAGCAGAAGAGAATTTAGACTGGAACCCTCCCCTATATGCAACAATATCTGTATGTTCCCTTCCACAGCCTTTGCCTATGCCTCAGGCCTTGGCTACACTGGCGCTGTACAGCGCTGCAACTTGCTGCACTCAGGGGTGTGAAAACGCCCCCCCCCCCCCGAGCGCAGCGAGTGCAGCGCTTTAAAGCGCCAGTGTAATCAGCGCCTGCAGCGCTGCACGCTCGCTCGCAGCGCTGCAAGCTACTCCCCTCGGAGAGGTGGAGTACTTACAGCGCTGCGAGAGCTCTCTCTCTCTCTCTCTCTCCCGCGGCAGCGCTGTGAATTGCCAAGTGTAGCCAAGGCCTTAGAATAGGGGAGAAATAGAAGTGGGAGTTGGCAGCTACTGTGAAAAGGAGCAGCTGCTAAGTGAAGTCTGCAACAGCTTTTGCTGGTAGAGCGGAGTTAGGGGAAAGAGCTGGTTTCCTATCCTGGAGGTTAAAATCTCCATCTTTTTTTCTCTTATTTGCCTCTTGAAAGGTATTCAGTAGTCTGAACAGCACCAGCATCTCTCTCCTCTCATAAAGTAATCCAGGGAAGGGAATTCAGGACTTCCCAACTAAAAGCTTAAGGTCCCCATTCCCTTCTCTGTCTTAGATGGGGAAGCAAAGGGGGGAAATGTTTCGTCAACCCTAAGGAGAGTGTTCCAAGTCTTTGGTCTTTAGCTGTCTGCCCACTGGGTGCTGCTCTGATCTTCTGTCACAAAAGCAACACCATCTCAGCCTCTGCCTCAACAAGAGAGTAGAAGTGGGGGTTGGGAATGAGAAATAGGATCTAAAAATTGCTAAATGTCGGGTATTGTCTGAAGCTGCTTCTGTTTTCTGTAAAATGTGAGCTGCCTGCACTAAGGTGACTCCCAAACTTTAAAACAGGAATGGACAATGGCATTTTGTTGTGGAAAATAAGATACACAGTAGACATGATTAAAAGGTCCATGTTTGCAAATACTTAACATACCACAAAATCTGAGATACAGTGGTCATCTCCTATCCTAAGCATAGCAAAATTACAGTTTCTCAGATAAACCTGAGTGATAACTGTTGGTAAACAAATACTATCAACGGTAACCACTGGACTTCATAAGCAGAATTATCTGTAGAGAATGTATATCGAAGTATTCTATGAGGAACCAGATTCTTTTTACTTGTTTTCCTCCCCAAATAACTTGCTGAATTTTGTCAATTTCTCAAGGATTTTTAACCTAAACACACAATATAATTGTTGTAAATAACACTCTTCTTTTCAGAGCTACTATATATAATCTATGTATCCACATTACTTTTTATTAGCATGCTAGACTCTGACAACAAGAATGAAGCAGGAATAGACAAATTTAAAGTGATCAGTGTACTTTGTAAACCAACACTCAGTGTGCAACTCCAGTATCATTAATGTAGAGCTGTATACCTAACATCTCACACTCATTTTAAGATTTAAGCTAACATTTTTCTCAGTTTATTTTCTCGTCCTAAAACTTACTCTCAGCAAAAAGAAGTCTCACAAGGATACATTTAAAAAGGAAACATAATTGGCACAGTGTTACAGCAGGAACAGGCTATGTGCATATTTTAAAGTTGCAACAAGAAACCTTAAATAATCTGCTCTTACGTGTGTGAGGTTGAAATGATTGGAGTTTTCTCAGCATGACTATGAAGTAACATTAAGTACCTTGCCAGAATTGACTCAGCTTTATATTAAGTGTGCATCATTAATAACTGCCAGCTAATTAATAGAGATTGTCATCTATAAGTCTGAAGTATAGTGTTGTAATTCTCAATATTTTAAAAGTTGTTATACAGTATGAATCGAAGTGAGATGCGAGAACATTTTGGCATCTGGAATGCACAATCATTACTGATGGGAGCTTTGTGCTATAATTGTCCCAATTCTGCTGATCTCTCTTACCAACACATTGCCCTGCCCCAACTCACTGACTCTTTACTTGCTTAGCCATTTTAGTTCTTATACTACAATTGCTTTCAACAAAAATCACTCTAGTCTAGGGTGACCAGATGTCCTGATTTTATAGGGACAGTCCTGATATTTGGGGCTTATTTTTATATGGGCTCCTATTACCCCCTACCCCCTGTCCTGATTTTTCACACTTGCTATCTGGTCACCCTACTCTAGTCTGTCCTGGGTCGCCTTCTTCATTAGATAATATTAACCCATCACAAGGAAAAAGAATGGAAAGAGGTGATTCCATGTTCAAATGCTGCAGATGTATGCTATTCTTGTACTAGAAAATATATACTGCTTGTTAATTGCTGTACCACAGCTGGATTTGGGTACTGAGTACTAAATGTGACCAACAAGCTGAACTTTGGCCACTATTAAAATGAAACATCCTAGCCCAGATTCTCTAACTAGCCAAGCTGCGTTCAACACACGACTAGGTGAGGTGAGGAAGGCAAAGTTTGTTTGCCTCCCCCATTTTGTTCCCAAATGTTCTTAAAGGAGCCCTGACTCTATACTGAGGGCCAGGAAGGCAATGTGGTAAAGCTGCTACACTGGCCTCTCTGCCACCAAAGGATTCTCTGTATACTGATGGACATCCTCAGGGGGCTGGATCTACTGTCTTCCCATCTGTTTTGCATTGCTAGCTAATTTCACAGTATTTTGGAGAACCTTAAAAATGGTTTGCTGCTAAGCAAGTATGGCTATATAGGAACACTATATCCACCCTCCTTAAAACTTTGGATCCTGATCCAAACTTCGCAGCTGAAACCCATTTCTATAAGATACATCAGAAAAAGAACACCACACCTGAAACACCTTGAATCTGGATCCAAACTTCATGGCCCAGGCCTATCTCTGGTCCTAGAAATGAGTGAAGGTTTGATTTGAAGAATTCTAACTTTTTCATAGCAATTTAAATTACAATGGGAAAAATTGTGATGGTTCAAACACCACCTCTGGCACAAATAAATTTGTCTGGAGTGGAGGATACAGGTGCAAATTGCCTGCAATTTCTGCTCTGCTGATGAATCTCATGTCAGCTTATGCAACCACTGAAGTGGGACGGGGTCTCCCCAAGAGTTGGAGAGGATGTGGCCAGCTGGGTGAGGTGCTGATTCAGTGTCTTTCCTTTTCAGTCAGCTTCCACCAGGGGAATTCCTTTAAAAACCAGTCAGGGTTCAAAGTTACATTTTCTTGGGTAAATCAACCTCAATTTGCAACTCCTCTGTGTCCATGGCTATTTTTATCTAGACCATTGTGTCAAAACTTTAATGTCTCATCTAATAGAAACAGTGCTTCATTGCTCGTTACAATTAAAGCTGACCAAAAGTTGCTGGCAAAAAGATATTTTGCTCGAGGAAAACACAAATACAAGTTTTGAAACATTTATTGCATTTATGTTAATTTGCATCTGAACTCTCTTAAAGATTTTCTTGCAAGGTTAGAATTACTCACACAGCAAATTATTTTAATCCGCTTATAATTCATGTAAATGAACTACACTGATTGCCAGAAATTTATTCCTTTATTTTTCTCCTGGAAAATGTAATGTCAATTTTAATCCTTAAAACTTTGCACTGGTTAGATGCTGAATTATCAAACAATATTACAAAAAAGCAAAAATGGGTGTTAAAAATAAACATACTCTGAGGCGCCTGTAATATCTCTACTAAAGCTAATGTAGCAATCATACTTAATGGTTCTTAAATATTAGCACAAATTTTACAGTACCTCTGGGTTTTTGAGAAATATTCATTTGATTAAAAATACATTGAAAATAAACTTTGTAATGATTTCTTCCCTCAACCCTTTTACTTCTTAAGAAAATGAATGGTAGATCATTATTATATAGATTTCTCTTTGAACATGCCAAAGTTTAGGTGCAGGTGCCTGCTAACGAGCCTTAATGAAATACACACCCTGGTCACTAGCTTGAATTTCTTCTTGTAGCAAGTCACTCTTGTTGCATGTCACTCTAGGAAAGGGGAATATCTGTCTTGGTACAATTGTTCTTTGTTAGCACTTGCTATCCAACATCTGGTGTCTTCTTGAGGAGTATGATACTTACAAACTACACTGTCACTCAGGAAGGTGTAAGCAGTGAACACTTCTGTTAGACCAATAAAATGGAAATAATGCTATATTTCCACCACACCATATCACTTGGTCCCAATTCCTTTTCTTATTAATCTTATAAAATGTTGGTATATTTGTTTCTGTTTTATATCTTTCTCCAGTCTTCCAGAGTGATGATACTTTGTTTTACAGTTGACTTCTATTCTTAGTAGATGGTTTTTTCCCCTGTCTATACAGAAAACATGTCTACTGGTACAATTAGATTTGGAGGCATAGTCCGTTGTTAATCTGTTCATCTTTTTGAGAAATCAAAGCTATGTAACTGTCACAAAATCTATAAAAGTCTTTTGTATGCCTCATGTTGCACTGGGACTGATGATGGTTCTGTTAGGAATCCAAAACAGGCCACATTCTAGCCTATCCTGCTGAACAGAACCAGCAAGTTTGTGATCTGGGGCATGGGAATCTCATTGTGACCAATGTTGCAATGATGACAGCATCATTATTGCATGATATCCTCAGCTGAGAAGAGCCATGTGCTGCAGGACGTTATCCTTAGGATATGGCTCCCTCTGAACACAGACAGATGAAAGGAAAACAGAAGGTGAATCTTGAGTAGCAAGGGAGTTGTCTTGTTCAAAGCACCAGTGACAGAATTTCCGCTCTGGGGACAGCTCTCATCCCATTTGCTCAGCACTCTTTCCACAGCTGCTTATGTATCACTCAGAGTGAGGAGCTCTGTCTGACATTTTGTTTGTTCTGCTTGAGACCCACCCAGATCTGCTTAGAGCTTTAGTCACATATGTCACTGATCTGATATATATAAATGTTAGCCAACTTCATATATAAATCAACCGCACCATTTATGAGATGGCAGTTAGTCTGTGCAATATTTATTATACATATGAAAATCAAAGTTTTTTTATGTTTCAGTTTTTGATATGTTACAATTGCTATCATTAGTTTGTTTTCATCTTTTAACTTCCACAATCTTTAATATATGTGTGGAGTGAGGAGTTACATTACAAATACCTCCTGTACACATTGTATAGCTGTAAAATTTTCAAATATGTTATAGGCTTTTTGAATTACAGATGCACTGTAAATATGCATTCAGCTATCATCTATGTATAATATAGCTACAGAATATAGAAATATTGTAGTGTCATAGAAGTAAGCTGTAATATAATATGAACTAGTGTTGTCTACTTTAGTAATTTAGAAGTATTCTCTCTCTGCAGTGGAAAATAAGTGATCAGATTAATTTGCATTTATCAAGGTTCTTTCACTCATCACCTGACACTTTTTTATTTGTAATAATTTCTTAAGCACCATCTGGAACAGTTCTGTTACCAACTTTTGTTTTTAATCATAGTTGCTGTACAAAAGGATTTTCCTTGAACACTGATGAGCCTTTTCCCATGAGAACTATTAGAGCAGCATGTAAGAAATGGCACTCTCAAGAGACATACTATGCTTGGTCTAATCTGCAGTCTGATACTTCTGTTTTGTTCATTCCTTTCTTTCCCTTCTTTCAGTATTGAGGATTAGGTCCTTTTTGACATTTTGTAAATGCTTCATTCCTTTTGATTACTTTAGCACTTAACAGCTAGGTGGCTTTCTGAGATATACAAGTCCCAAAATACTATGTATGGGGGCCATGCACTGGGCTGACTAATCTGGATACAAGGAAATGTTCCTGCTATGAAGGTGGTAGTAGCTGAAGTGCTCTCCATTCCCAACCCATCCCTCTCCCCAGTCTAAGACCATCCTGGGTGCAGCAGAAACTCCATTAGGTGGCTCCATGAGTGGGGTGGGGCTGTGGTCTGATTTCTAGAAAGGGGATTTGTGAAATATAAAAAATATACCAGATATGGACTTTTTCCCATCTCCTCCTAGCGCATGGGACACATGGGGTCTCTTGAGTTGATTATTCACGTACAGCCCCCAGCTAAAACCTCTCCAGCGCATTATCAACTATCTACAACCTATCCTGGAAAACGATCCCTCACTCTCACAGACCTTGGGAGACAGGCCAGTCCTCACCTACAGACAACCCCCCAACCTGAAGCAAATACTCACCAGCAACTACACACCACACCACAGAAACAGCAACCCAGGAACCAATCCCTGTAGCAAACCTCGTTGCCTACTCTATCCTCATATCTACTCTAGCAACACCATCATAGGACCCAACCACATCAGCCAAACCATAAAGGGCTCATTCACCTGCACGTCTACTAATGTTATATATGCCATCATGTGCCAGCAATGCCCCTCTGCCATGTACATTCGCCAAACCGGACAGTCCCTATGTAAAAGAATAAATGGACACAAATCGGACATCAGGAATGGTAACATACAAAAGCCAGTAGGTGAACACTTCAATCTCCCTGGACATTCTATAGCAGATTTAAAAGTAACTATTCTTGAACAAAAAAACTTCAGAAACAAATTTCAAAGAGAAACAGCAGAACTAAAATTCATTTGCAAATGTAACAGCATTATGAGCTTGATTAGGGACTGGGAGTGGCTGGCTCATTACAAAAGCAGCTTTGCCTCTCCTGGAATTGACACCTCCTCATCTATTATTGGGCGTGGACTACATCTACCCTGATCGAATTGGCCCTGTCAACACTGGTTCTCCACTTGTGAGGTAACTCCCTTCTCTTCATGTGTCATTATATAATGCCTGCATCTGTAACTTTCACTCCATGCATCTGAAGAAGTGAGGTTTTTTACCCACAAAAGCTTATGCCCAAATAAATTTGTTAGTCTTTAAGGTGTCACTGGACTCCTTGTTGTTTTTGTGGATACAGACTAACACGGCACCCCCTGATACTTGAGTTGATTGTTAGTGACCCATCATCCTACATATTACTGTTGTGGAGAGGGAGGTTTGACTGAATGGTGAGAGTTCCCCTTTCAGACTGACATTGGGAGAGAACTACAGTCCAATGGGAGCTGTCACATCTCCCTGACCAAAATCCATTTTTGAACTGTCATCTCAAAAGACATCTTGACTTGTTCAAGTCTCTGTGCTCTGACTGACTGATGGTCCAGCTATGTTGGAAAATAGGGAATAATTTTTTGTGTGGAAAAACTGAAATGCATTTCTGGGGCTGAGTCTATGTGCTTTTTAAGCTGTTTATTCCTGGTGGAATCCATGGCTCTTATCCCTAATGATCTGGGGATTGTAACAAGAAAAAGATCTTTACATTCTGAATACTTTCTGTACCCAGAGCCCTAAAGCTGTCAGTGAGGTTTAAAACAACTTCACTGTATTTTGTCTTGGCTTATGTTTTGCCTGGTTCTGTTGCACTAGTCATTTCAAGCCTTTAAATTGGACAGCTAGAGAATAAAGGATAATAAGGAAAAATTTGTCAAACAGAGGGAAAGGGATGAGAAAAAGATGTGGTAACTGCAGCGTACAATTGTTCTGGGGAAGAGCATAAGGAATTTGAGATATGGAGGGAGAAGAATAAGTTTAGCTTTGGTATGAGCACAGGAAAGTGTCTGTAAGAATCTTACAGAAAGAATATTGAGGCTTTTTTTTTAACAAAGCTTCTCTTGCTTGGCTCAGTGGCATGGCAAAACAGCATTATGCACTGAAATCTTCTGTAGCTAAATGAACAAGTGTAAGCCCTTACTGAATGTATTATGAATACTTTCCATTTGATTATTTCTATGATACTTGGAAAAAGTGCTTATAAATTTTTATGTCGTGCAAAAAGAAGCTCTTTTTCATGCAAATAAACTGTAAAAGATCATTTTAGTTTCTGAGACTATCAAACATTAGCATCCAGTTCCCAAACTTCTAGGCAGATACTTTGCAAAGGTTCTTTGTTATTTCCAGTACTTAGCAAATATTTGCAAAACATCTATTGTTTTAGCAGTCAGACACACTACTTTGCAATTCGTGTATATGCTGCTTCTCAGCATTCCTACTTCATTGAAGTAGGTTGAGTTAGTGTCCTCAGAGTTCGATTGTAAAGAAGTTGAGAGAATGAATTTTAAATTTATAGAGCTCTGCATATTTCTGTTTCTTCTGTCCACGGAAATAGTATGCTTTGTAAATTTTTTGCTGAAAGTTTTTGGAACATTCTTTGGAAATATACACCAAAATGATGTGCAACATGATACTTAAAGAAAGACGTGGATTCAGATCCATTGTATATGGGCTTTCTCCAATGTGCATTTGTACACTGAAGTCAATAGCAGGCTTTTCATTAATTTCAATTGGCATTGGATCAAGTTCTAGATGTCCAATCCATTACTTACTTTAGGTATCTTCATCTTAAGTCTATTTATCTCCAATTTATTTTCTAGATGTGGTGTTCTTCGAAAAGACGCAAGAACATTTCCCCACATATTCCAAGTTAAAAGAAGCACACAAGTGATGCTTTATTTTAAAAGTGGAGAACTTTAAGACTCGTATAGTCCTATTGACTTAAATGGGACTATTCATGTGTTGTACAAGTTTAGGTGTTTTGCTTGATCATGGCCATAGTCAAAGAAAAGCCTCTTTCAGTGTTGTGGCAGATCAAATATATCAAAGAGAAATGTATTTATATAAATCCTCATCTCCAAAAAAAACCAAACACCAAATCCCTTTTATTTTTAACTGTTTTTATTTTTTTCCCCCCTTAATGGTCAAACATTTTCTTTCAGAATTTGCTGTTATGTGGTCTTTACAGTGGAGATCAGTGGGTCAAGTTGTAACCAATCTTAGATCTCTTTGCTCAAGTAACATCATAGCCTCAACATATGCAAGAGGCCACATTTGATTAGCCATGACATAGATGCCCACTGGAAAATGCTCACTGGCTTGTTGATTCGGACACAGTGACAAAAGGAGGACAGACATATGGATGGTTTGTAAGTGGCAGGCTGCAACTTTTGTTAACTTAAACACCCATGCTCTCATATACCAGGCGTTTAAGTGGTTCCAGTGCAGGGGTTATAGGGCTCCTACGACATAACTCATAACTTGGGTAGGCTTTTCTCAGCCTAGCCCCCAGTATTCTGCTCGCTTGGAGTCCTACTAACCTCTCACCCACAAGGAGGACAGAGGGTGCAGAAAGGTGGGGACCACATCCAGAAAGGGCCACAGGGTATCAACCTATGCCATGAGCCCAAGGCCCATCAGCAAAATCCCAGGTCTTTTACCTCTGGGAATTGTTAATTTTATCCTTTAAATCTCACTGGAAACCGATCAAAGGGGGCACCAGTGACTAGCTTGTTCGCACCCCCCCACACCCACACCACCTGGTATCGCAATTCCTGCCCATCAATTCCCTCACATTCCACAGCCATATGTCAGTGCCTCCATCTGACAAATGTACACCATCATCCCTGAAAAATTCTGGCCAGTTCTAAGTGATGTCTCTATGCTGTACCTCCTGTCAAGCTGTTTGGAGTGGCTCATAAATGTGGGTGCCAACCTCAGGGCAGATTGTTACAAGCCAGGGCACAAACTCCAAACTGGTTATATGTTCTATAATTAGATTTCACCAACCAAGTATCAAGTGTGAGCTCCTCACGCACTATAACAGCCTGAACATGGAGTCTCAGACAGTCCCCTTGGGCACTCCGGTCTATCTTGCCACCATCTTGTGATAGATGGTCCCATACACTAAAACCCACAATAATATTCAGATTACTTTGAGTTCCAAAGGATCAGTCACTTACCCCAGGTCAGTTGTACCTTAGATCTCTCACCAAAGATGCTTGTAGACAATCCTATATTAAACTAACTAAAGGTTTATTAACTAGGAAAAAGAAATATGAGAGTTATTTACAAGATTAAAGAAGGTAAACATACACAAATGAGTTAAGGTCTTAGGTTTCTAAAGTAATAGAAGTTGTTGTAATGCGAAAGCTCTATATGTCCTTTAGGGATAACCCAAGCTAAGCAGTTTGGGGATCCCTTGCTTATGCTTAGAAATATTGCCCTCTCCAAATTCCAAGCAGCGTAATGATAACAATTCCTCCTTCACAGGGATTTGTATTCCCTTCCCCTAGTGTTCAAGATGCGATGGGACGAGGGCTTGTGCACACAGTATCCACTTAATGGATGTGGGAGGAAGCAGTCAGCAAAGTCTTTTGTCCACTGATGTTCCACAATGTCTGATGTCTATGGGACTTCTTTTGTTGGGAAAGAAATGACACCTCTTGTGGTAAACTAGTATTTCACACTTGGTCATGCTTCTCACCTGACTGTGGAGTTTTAAGTCTTAGCAAACACTTTTATAGTTACAGAGCCATCATCGTGTATGAATAGCAGGCCTGGCTGCTGGTTCTGGATTTCTAGTATGGCTTTTACTGCCTTAATGGGGCACAGGCATTCAAATGCACATTCCTTCAATACACATAAGTCCCCCTTCCCTTCTGGTCCTTTTTACGAGTACCTTAATGACAGGGACACTGCTCCTGTAAATAGCCATACATCAGTTACATTCAGTGCCTGCTGGGACCTGTCTGTGTCTGCCAAAGGCCCAGCTCTCTGACTCTGAAAGTGCCAAAGAAGGCAACAGTGAATGCTGCCCTAAATAAAAATGGCCTCCCTGCCACAGCTGAATACCTGTGGTAGTGCCATTGATAAGCTTGTCAGGGTTACGTGTAATCTTTTGTCCCTCCTGCACCAGCCCCTCCTGAACCACCCTTGAAGAGCTTCTGTGCTATATGGGTCTGGAAACCCACCGACCTACACCAGTGGAACAGGCCTACTAGTTGTTGTTGGTTATATAGTGGAAGGAGCCAAGGACGTAGGCCATACTTACAGGATGGGGGACTCTATCCTGAGATGCAGTGACTGAAAAAAATTTGGCAGTCAGTTTGAATAATCAACTGAGCATAAGCTCTTGGTGTGATGCTGTGGCCAAAAGAGCTCATGCGATCCTGGGATGCATAAACAGAGGAATCTCAAATAGGAGTAGAAAAGTTACTTTACCTCGGTGTTTGTCACTGAGCAACCACTGCTGGAATACTATGTCCAGTTCTGGTGCGCACAATTCAAGAAGAATGTTGATGTTTTGGATAGGGTTCAGAGAAGAGCCGTGAGAACGATTAAAGGATCAGAAAACATGCCTTATAGTGATAGACTCAAGAAGCTCAATTTATGTAGCTTACCAAAGAGAAGGTTAAGGGGTGACTTGATTACTATAAGTCTTGAGTCTATAACTATATGCATGGAGAACAAATATTTAATAAAGGGCTCTTCAATCTAGCAGAGAAAGATATAACAAGATCCAGTGGCTGGAAGTTGAAGCTAGACAAATTCAGACTGGAAATAAGGCATACATTTGTAATGGTAAGAGTAATTAACCACTGGAGCAATTTACCAAGAGTCATGGTGGAGTCTCCATCAATGACAATTTTTAAATCAAGATGGGTTGTTTTTTCTGAAAGATCTGCTTTATTAATTATTTTGGGGAAGTTCTCTGGCCTGTGTTATCCAGGAGGTCAGACTAGATGATCACAATGGTCCCTTCTGGTCTGGGAATCTATGAAAACCCATGGTGGGACAAATCACCATGTATCGCTCCATGTGGTGTGTGGGTATGGATCACTTCTGCCAAAGCTCTTCCTGTGCCCTAAGTTCTGTGAACTCTGTAAGCCTGGCCTTATAGGCCCCCAGAGTCCGCAGGGCAACCAAGTCTTTGACTAGTCCCACAGCTGTCATGAGCCAAGGTTCCAAAGCATCACCTGCGGGTCCCTGCTGGCAGGCGACGTTCCTAAAATCTGTCATCCTGAAATCGCGCTAGAACATCGGCAGCACCGTTATCCACTCCTGGGACATGCAGTGCATAAAAAAGCATGTTAGATACCAGGCAGTGTAAAATGAAGGCCCTCAGCTGCCTCATTAAACTGAGCAGTTTTAGCCGACTATCTATTTACAGTATGCACCATAGATCTGTTGTTACCCGAGCAACGGACTGTTTTGGCCTGAAAGTTTTCTCCCCAAAGAGTGCCTGCCACCAGCATATGAAAAAAACCTCTAGAAAGGTGATGTCCCTATAATGCCCTGAGGCACCCAGCTCTCTGGCCACTTCTGAGCACACCTCTCACCTTGAAAGTAACCCCTCAAAACCACCTCCTCCTGGTTTGGGTTGTACCTACAGCTCAGTCTTGAGCAAACAGTCCAAATGCCATATTGAAAACCAATTAAACTCTTCCAGAAATTATTCCCACACTTCTAAATCTTCATTCATTTCCCTTGTCATTCCAATAAAGTCGTGAGGTTTCTGCAGTCCAGTGGATGCCAGAAGGGCACAGAATGCCTGACTGGGCACCACCTCCTGGCATGCAAAGTTTAGATGTGCCCTGACCCCTGTCACCTAGCTCTAAGATGCTTCAGAGCAGCTCCGGGAGCAGGCATCTGTAGGTCTGCTGGCTGTAGACTTAGCCAGAGCCTCACAATCCCCCACTCAATCTCTCTCCAAGGCCTGGTCCACAGTAACCCCCCACTTCGAACTAAGATACGCAACTTCAGCTACATTAATAACGTAGCTGAAGTTGAAGTACCTTAGTTCGAACTTACCGCGGGTCCAGACGCAGCAGGCAGGCTCCCCCATCGACTCCGCATACGCCTCTCGCGGAGCAGGAGTACCGGCGTCGATGGCGAGCACTTCCGGGATCGATCCGGGATCGATTTATCGCGTCTAGACAAGACGCGATAAATCGATCCCAGAAGATCGATTGCTTACCGCCGGACCCGGAGGTAAGTATAGACGTACCCCAAGTGGGAAGAGGAGAGGGAGCAGCAGGACATAAGGAGCATATGCTACTGTGGCATAGCCCTCCCTCCCACACAGATACATGCAAGCAGTGTGGAGACTGCCACCACATGGCCAGCCCCATCGCCACAACCAGGGGACCAACTCCACCCCCCGTCCGCAGTAGTGGCTGCTGGCTATGGCAACAGGCTCAGCCCTGGAAGCACTGCCCTGGGTCCCAGGGCCCTTCTCAGCTCTAGCAGCACCATATGACCCTCTTTCCCCACAAGCAGGGGGATGAAGGGGCCATGGCCATAGACCCTGCCCCAGCAGGTTTCCCCTAGGGCCCATCCTGGTCTCAATAGCAGCCCCACACCTCCTTTTCCCTCCTGGGAACAGGGCAGGTTGCGGGCTCTGACCTGCGCTAAACCACCTCAAGCCCCAGTGGCCCTATCAGCTCGCACATGGTCTAAGTGAATCATTTTCTTCTTCTGCCTTTTTGGATGCTAGCTATTGTGGGTTTCTATCAAGGGTCCAATTCTATATACAACTACTACTAAGTATAGTGCTAACTACTGTGACTATTCCCTCTGAAGTCAAAGGGATCTGCCGCTATTACTGGTAGCTATAGTAGTCTGTGTATTGTGGCTGTATATTAGGTACTCTCTTGGTTGCTATTAGTAATTCTGCACAGTTTTTATCTTTCCTTCCCTAGACAACTTTGACATATTTCCAGAGTGGAGATTATGAGCTAGATTCTTCCTATGTATAGTTACCCTCAGCTCCCTTTGACTTCAAGGAAAGTTGGGAGCATTCAGCACTTTGCAGGATCAGGTCATTTGGGAGTGTCACTTGGTAAGGATAACTCCTTTTTTACTCAAGTGATATCTTTTCTGTTCTCTTCTTCTGCCTGAATTTGGGGGAAAATCCAAGTTGAGGATCTACTCACAGCTGTGTGATTTAAACTAGTCTGTGCCATTCCTCTGTGTTGGAAGCACTGAAAATGTTATCAATGTAAAGTTTTAATTTCATTAAGTATGTTTAATGTATGTTTTGAAAGGGAAGTTAAAAGATGCAGAATTCAATTCAGAAGTTCATAATTTTTCAACCTTTACAAATTGCTTACTGGGTGCTTTGCCAACAAACTGGCACCCCTAAGCATTTCTCACGCATCTTTGGAAAAGTTGTCAGAATGACTGTGAGATGATAAATGAAATATAAACAGGCTTTACTAGATAACATTATTATTTCACAAATGGTTGGACCACACAAAGTACACTGCAGATAAAACAGGTCAGCATTATGATGTTTATGAGATATTCAGTTAAACTTTACAGATACATATATACGTAAACGCAAAAGGTTGTGCATGTGAAATTCCAAATAAAGGGGTCATTTTTCTTCTAAAACCAAGTTTCATTTGGTTGCCCCCTGAGGCTACCATACATTTTGCCTTGTAACCATGGCATTGTAATAATTCTTGAGTTGAACATTTTCATGAAACACAGCTTAGATTTCACCAGCAGCAGGAAGTATATGACTGAAAGGCAAATCACAATGTTTTTGAGACAGGATGCATGCTGTGTAATTCTGAGTTCAAAATGGGTCTGAGGGATGTTTAATAAATTCTTTCCCTGGGGCAGCTTTCTTTTGGCTGTCTAGAGATACAATAGGTATTCTGTTCAACGGCTAAACTTTGGGTTTTTTTTTTTAATGTTCAGAGTACTTAATTGTTAAAATCAAATACAACATGGAAATAATTTTTCTACTGCTCTCCTGAGAGTCTATGCTGATTTAAAAGTTTACATCTTTGTCATCAAAAAATAAGTTGTTATTTGAATTTTTTAACTGGAGTTTGAAGCCTGTAACAAAGTGAAATGCAAACAGAAAAATTATGGCATTAACGAGTGAAAAGTGAATGCTTTCTTTATACTTAACGTATGTGCTGATAGCTAGCAGACCCATATCTCAGCAATTCATTCAACCTTTAAATTGCCTCTCATCGTGTAGGCATCACATACTGTATGTTCAGTAAAAATTATAAAAGAATTACATGATGTTTGTGGATAGTATTTTTTTCTGCACTTTTGAATGTATTAGTTTTGCTTATTTGAAGTATATGTAATATAATGTTATTTTTATAGTATTTCAACTAGCCTAGTGCCAGAGCATTGAAACGCTGTACAAGCATACAGATAACCATTTGTGTACAAGAGGCAATTATGGATTATAAATTACATTTTTTTTTTTTACTAAACTCATTTCTATATTGTAAGTTACAAAATTATGTGGCTGTGAACTAGTCTTCCATGAAAAATAACTCTTATTTAGAATGTTGTAGAGAGAATTGCCTTAAAATCTTTTTCACTCAATCATTCCACTTTTCATTTAGGCCCTGATTTTTAAAGCTATGAATGCGTTGCTGTGCTCAGCATTGCAATGCCTAACTGATTTAGGAGACTAAATCTCATTTTCAAAATGCATTTAGGCACTTAGGAGTCTAATTCTATCAACAGTTGATTGGATTTAGACTCCTGAATGTCTAAATCGCCTTTGAAAATGAGACTTAGGCTCCTAAATTAGTTAGTCATTGCAACACCGAGCACAGCAATGCCTAAATAGCTTTTAAAATGACTTAAGTGTATTCCTGTTCAGGAAAACATTGTGGTCCATTCCCAGTTAATGGAATTTTTTAGCACATACTTAAGCATCCGGCCTGAATAGGGATGCTCTCCTAAATTGAGGCCTGAGTGCTTTGCTGAATAGAGACGGGCTTAAGTATGTGCTTAAATCCATTGCTGAATTGGGGCCTTAGTCAATTATTCTGTCACTTACAGGGGCGGCTCTATGTTTTTTGCCGCCCCAAGCACGGCAGTCAGGCAGCCTTCGGCGGCATGCCTGCAGGCGGTCCGCGGTCACGCAGATTTGGCGGCATTTCTGCGGGTGATCTGCCGGTCCCGCGCCTTCGGCGTACCCGCCGCCGAATTGACACCGAAATCACGGGACCGGCAGACCTCCCGCAGGCACCCCGTCGAAGGTCACCTGACTGCCGCCCTCCCAGTGACCGACAGGCTGCCCCCCATGGCTTGCCACCCCAGGCACGCGCTTGCTGCGCTGGTGCCTGGAGCTGCCCCTGGTCACTTAGTTTATTGCTTAGTGCCTGTTGACTCCTTTTATCTCAACTGGTCCAAGAGCTTGGTTTTATAAATCCCTTTCAAACTATTTGCACTGAAAATATAGAGTTAATTTCCAGTAACAGATGGATTGTTGAATATTCAATTTTAATCTCAGATAGGGAATAGGTCTAAGAGACTATAGACAGAGGGTTAGGTAATAAAATTGGCTGCTATTGCTGTGAGCCAGGGTTGAAAATGGAAGGGTTATATAAAGCTGGATTGGAAGGCAAGATCAGCTCTCCAGGGTTTTTACATTTGTACATAAGGTTCAGATAAGCATCCACATTTTGTTTTTTAAAAATGATTTTGTATTTGTATTTTTCTGACACTTTTCAGGGATGGTCGCGGGAGATTACTCTGTGGGCTGAAATTTCTTATAATTGTTGTCAGCTCAGAGGTTATTCTTTTTGGTATTGGAACATTTGCTAGAATTCCATTTGGCCATTCTTGAGACAAACTGTGTGTATGTGAAAAGGTGTTTTTCACATTTTCAGATGTTTTTATTAGTGTACAGTTTGTAGTAGCAATGCTGACCTCTGGGTTGTGCATTTCCAGGCAAATAATAACTGCCTGGATTAAAAGCTTGAGGTTGGGCCTTACTCCTTCAATTTTTTCTCATTTAATAATGACTCTTAGAGGGATTTCTGTTCACAACATGGGTATCTCGGTAATTTTGGTAGTACCTAACCTACCTGTATAACATTCTTATAGCAAAAATACTTTGCACTCCATTTTCAACATACTTTACAAACATTAACTAATCCTCAGACCGTCCTCAAGGAAACTGAAACAAAGAATTTAAATTACTTACACATAAACACAATGGGTTAGTGGCAGAGCTGGAATACTCTCCTCTCCTCATCACCAGAGTATATGAGTGCCTTCCAGGAGTGCATTAAGCAATGTAACATTTGTCATCTATAGTCATTCTCTCTCTCATCTTCTCCTGTGCAGGAGAGTTGTGTGTGCTGTGTCGGGTTCTGTTTGTTTTAAAATGTGCTAACTGCTATTTGTTTATGTTAGAGAAGACAAATTGATGAAGGGCTTGCAACTGGAGTGGAAGGTGGTGAGGTTTCTGATGGTCCTGTTCCTGTGAGAGTTCATTCCACAGTCTCAGACCAGCCCCTGAGAAAGCTCTGTCTCCTGCACAGATGAGCTTTAGCCTTGTGGTGGCACGTTTCATTGTGCTTGTGGAGTGGAGCTGTTAACCACAGTTTTCATTCTGAAGCTTTAGGTTCAGGCCGTTGAGCTGAAGATAAGGACCTACACCTTGAACTTGACTTGGTATTCTATTGGAAGCCAGTGTAGTGAGGTGAGGACTGGTTTGAGATGCTCACAATAGCTCATGTTGATGTGTTGCAGCATTCTGTGCTACTTGGAGTTTCCTAAGATCTCATGGTTTCATGGCCACATATATTTCTTTGCTGTAGTTTAGACAGGAGGTGACAAAGACATATATAACAAAGAGCAGATCATTGGCTGCTGAATAAGATGGAATCTCTTAGCCAACCAAAGATGGTAGAAAGCTTTAGTTATGGATACTGCTATGTGAAAGCTTAGCATCAGCGAAAAATCCAGGAGCACTCCTAAATTAAGGACTTAATTGAATAACTGCAGGTGTGTACCTTCAGCCAGAGGATACTGTGCCATGGATGCAAGCCTTCAAAGAGCTTTCTTCTGCTCCAACATAATCTTTGTCTTCATCAGATTCAGCCAGCTGTTTTTCATCCAGGGGCTGATTTCATCCAATCACAGAGCTATCTTAGTGGTCCGATGAAGGATAGTAGAGCTGCATATTGCTGGCACTTCAGTCTGTGTTGTCTGGCTAGTTCATCTAGTGGCTGCATGTAGATGTAGAATAGGACTGGAGAGAGAATTGATCCTTATGGGACTCCATAAGTGAAGGATCTAATGGCAGTTTCCCATCACTATTCCTTGCGCGCATCCCTCCAGAAAGGATTTAATCCATTTTAGGGTATTACCCTGGATCTCTGCCACCTCTGTCAGGCAGGACAGCAGTATTTCATGGCTAACAGTGTTGAATACTGCAGAGAGGTCCAGGAGGATGAGAATGGATGCCTACATACCATCTATTGACCGGAGGAGATCACCCCATCAGTATCATTAAAGCTTTTTCCATCCCATGTCTTGGCCTGAATCCAAATTGTACTGGATCAAGGCTATTATCTTCAATTAGATGAGCCTGTAATTGGCCTTTGGTCAGCTTCTCTAAGAGCTTGCTCAGAAGTGGAATTTTTGATCCTGGCTGGTAGCTGGCAAGAACTGATGTGTATAAGAATGTAGGTTTCTTCAGTGTTGGTTGGACTATAGTGTGTTTGAAGGAGGAATCCTTTACTGAACAAGGCATCAGCTATTTCCTTCATTAGTAGCACCAGTTGCTCATGAGTGTCTTTCGTCAGCCAGGAAGGGATTGGGAGAGGTTCAGAGGCCTTTGATTGTTAGGATGTCCAGAACTTTTTGAGGAGTAAATGTACCGAACTCTGGGATTTTAGGGGGCTGTTTGTTGGCCAGAATAGGGGGAGCAGATCCACACTGTTTGAGAGTGTTCCCAAATGTATGTGATCTTTTCGGCAAAGTAGGCTGATCATTCTTCCCAGGGCTTGGTGTTGGGTTTTGTTGTGGGCTGCAGGCAGTCAGGATTGATGAAGCAGTTCACCACCGGACTGTCTTCCTGGAATGGGATTTGGGAGCTTCAGTGAAGGCTGATAGGAAGTTTCTCTTTGCCTGTAATATAGCCTCAGGATAGGCATGGAGAAATTATTTATGTTTCATCCTGTCTGTTTCAGTCTTTGTTTTCCATCTTCTGTGCTCAACTTCCTGACCCTCTCTCTTCATCTGGTGCTGGGTGTCAGAAAACCAAGGAAATCTATATGGGTGATGAGGAGGAGGGGCTGCTTAGGGTGCAAGTGTGTTGAAGGTCGAGGCTAGTGTATAATCATAAGGATTCATCAGATTGTTGACTTCTCCTCCTGAAGGTGGAGTGGTGCTGTTATTTAGCATGCTTTGGAATTGAATGGAATCTAAGGGTATGTCTACCATGCAGTCCGAGGTAATATTGCAGCATGGGTAGACATACCTGGAGTAGTTTTATTCATGCTAGTACAGCTAAAAATAGCAGTGTAGCTGCTGCAGCAGGGACTTCAGCGCATCTGAACAAGCACCCTGGGGATCTGTTTGCCTTGCTAGCCAACACTGAAGCTCATGCTGCTATTTATAGCCAAGCTAGTGCTGGTAAAGCTTGTGAAAGTATGTCTACCCATGCTGCAGTTACTCCCTGGATTGCAGTGTAGACCTTCACTAAGATGCTTCATGGTTGAATCAGAGTCATGAGTCTTTCTCGTTGCCTGGAAGTGGGGAAACCATTGTCCTCTGATTAAATGAAGTTATGGTTTGTCCAAAGGATTGCCTGGGTTATGTTAGCCTCTATATTGACATCTAGTCTAAGACCAAGGTGAGACTGGCTGTGTGGGTTGGACCAGAGCTAACCTGTGAAAGTCCTAGGAGGGCAATTGGAGAGATGAGTTTACATTTGCCCCTTTGTCAACCTGAATGTCGACATTTCCAGGATGGACAAGTCAGGGGTGTTTCATCACCATCATCAATAAGATATCAGTGAGCTCCTTTATGAACCATATACTCTTTGATGGTCTATAAATGAGCATAAAATCTGTTAGCTGTGTCTCTGGTTTCAACTGTTAGTTAAATGAATTTGAAGTCTTACCTGAGGCATCTCCTTTGGATCTGATGTTTGAAAAGAAGACTAATGCAGTGTTGCCTGCCTTCTTGACCTCTCTGGACTTGTGATGGGCCATGTAACCTAGGGGATGAGGTGGGCTAGCACAGAGCTAGCAGTATCATCCAGCTGAGTCTCAGTATTGCTAGCTATATTGCATCACTAATGAGGTTGTGTATTGCTTGTTGTTTGTTGGTGACGGATCTTGCATTGATCAGCATCAATTTTAGTTCAGATAAGTGTGTGCTGCCTTCTTGTGGCCTGCACCTAGGTAATTGTCCTGTGCAGTGGACAGGTAGTAGAAGTTTGGTATCCAGTTTCTTATGTCTGCTCTGCTGTTTCCTTGGATAGTTCCTCCCAGTTTTAACTGGAATAGGTGAAATAGTGGATTGTGTACAGGCACACTCCAAGGGGAATGGCTGTCCAGTTTGCCAAGTGCTACAGGCAGGACTGGTCTGTTGGGCCCTTTTAGAGGCACTATGAACCCCGTCTGTTCCTATGGTGGACGTGCTGGAAGCATGATGGCATAACAGCCATGGAAATGATGAGAACTGTGACAATAATACTTGGTAAGCTTCAGTCGTAGAAAAGACTGTTAATAGTATCCGACATCAATTTCCTTAAAATAAGCTGCCATCTTGTCATGACACCCTGTTGCCCTTACCTGCCTTCCGGAGAAGAAGAGGGGAAAGGAGATGGTACTTACAATTCAGTATGTGGGAGTCACAGCTGTAAAATGTCCTCCAAACCAGAAGATGGGGTGAAGGCTGGAAGAGAAGGGCTGAAGCTTTGGGCTCCTTCCCTGTATGGCAGTAGAGCCTTTTGGGAGCCTCAGTCCCGAGAGTGGTTCCTGTGCTGAACGGGGGGAGAAGAGCTGGAAAAGAAGTTACAGCCTTACTTTCAAATTTTAGAAAATCTGTCTCATTTTCTGATTCCTTGATTAGAAATCAGGTGCTCCTGGCATCCATCACCACATTCAATCCACTAGATACCTTTAGAACTGAGGAGGAAAGTCCTTTGTTCCATGAGTTTTGTTAATTTAACCCAGCAGGGTTTTGGTCTCAGGATTTGTCTTTGAATCAACCACTGCTGCTTCACGTGGAGATTAGGGTTTGTGTAAAACATGACTCTATGAAAAATCTCTGTCCCTTTAGCAGGCCCTCCCTGCTCACCACTGAATATCCACCTCACCTCACCCCGAAACTCTCCCACACACACCTGAACATTAGTTGTCTTCATGGGGACCAGCTTCCTCTCCACCAACATCCTGAGGTGGATTTTCAGGGGATGGAAGGTAGCTGCTCCTCAATCAGAGGACTCTCTAGGTAGAGGCACTGCTTCTCTTGATCTTGAGCAGGGTCATTGGGGAATCAGACGGTAGTCTGAGTCCCCAACAGAGCAGTGGGAGGCAGGAAACAATTCTGCTCCTGCTGTCAGGGCTGTGTAATTTAGTAGGAGCAGGTAGCACCTCGTAATCCTTTCCATGGTTGATAGAAAACACCCTGCAATTCTCTAGCAACCATGCAAGGTCTTGAAGGGAACTCCTGGCTAAAAGTGGGTTAGTTTCCCATCATGTTACCTTGTTAGACTGGGTGGTCTCCTGTATCTTTCTGAGAACCCTACTCTGGATTAGTGAATACAGAGACCCTAGTTGGTGGCCTCCTGAAGAGTCTAATCAGGTGGGAGCAACTTTATTGTAAGCCCTCTGGCAAAGGGGACCACCTACTCCCAATACATTGATGAAATGGCAAGACTGGTGCCTATTTTCTCTCCCCAGTGATAAGTTAGGGACTATCTTGAGTTCTGTGAAGGAGAGGAAGTGGGTGCTTGAAGAAATGTGTGTGAAGTGGGTACACTAACTTGGAGAGATGGGAGCCATGTTCTGAAAGAAGCATCAGCCCGGGACTTAGGACCCAGTCTACCAGAAGGATAGCAGCATCGATAGCTTACCTTTGCAATGTACCAATAGCCAAACTCTGCAAGACTCATCAATGGATTTCAATTTACATTTTCACAGAGCTAAATTTCTCGATGATAAATCCAGATAGGATGTTCATTCCAGGGGAGCAGTGCTTCTGTCTCTTTTTAATGGTGCACAGCAACCCCTCTTCCTGAGGAATGTCTCTCCTTATTAGTCACCTACAGGGGGACCTGCAGAGACAAAGGAAGAAGGTTATTTTTAAGCAACAACTTCTCTGAATGTATTGCTTCTACAGATTCACGCCTTTACTTGAGTTTTGATAATTTCTAGTGGTAGCAAGGAACTGGGGGATAATTAAGAAACAAGATCTTTTATACTTTCTATTCCAGAAGGCTGGAACTGTGACACACATGTGCATTCCCCTTGATAGCTCTACACCTTTCAATGATGTTGTGACTCATGTCTTGAGGTCAATGACTCTACTATGGTGTGATGGGGTCCCCGGAGTGCAACATGGACTATGGGACCCTGAGCCCTCCAAACCCACCAACCTGGGCTGCCTCTCACACTGTGATGCTGATGTCAAGCTACAAACGTCTGATAGGCATTGCACTTATACAAATATCCACAGGCTGGGACACACTTAACTATGTTACATGAATGATCTCCTAGCCGCTCATGAACCATCAATAGAGAGGCTCCAGCCAATTCCCCTCAGCTCCCCAGTCTTACACACCTGAATTGTACCATCTTGCACTGATCAGAAGCTGGGCCAGTGTAAGCTCATTACTTGTTTGCCACTTCTTCATAAGAAAGTGGACATGCACCAGCCTTTGTAATATGAGTTGAGATTTTCCAAGCATTTTAGACAAACTCACTGGTAAGGGTAAAACATTAAAATAAGTTTAACAACTACAGAAAGATTTTAAGTGATTATAATAATAGGCATAAAGGTCAGAGATAGGTTAAGAAAATAAAGGTTAAGAAAATAAAAAAGTAAACATGCATTCTAAATCCTAAAACTTTTGCAATTCTTCAATACACAGACTGGACTCTTTTCCAGTGTGGGACCAAACTTCCCCAGTTTAAAGTCTTTGTCCTCCAGATGTTCTTCCAGCTGTTGAGTTGGAGGGGGGGAGAGAAGCAAAGTGATGATGTCACTGTCTCTCTTTTATACTTTCTTCCAGCTTGCTGGAAAGATCTTTGCTGTGACATGGGTAGGCGGACATACCTTCTCAAGTCTCTGGGATAGTGGATTGTGTGTTGATGAACCATTAATGTCTTCTGGCTATTGATGGCTACTCCTTTGTTGTAACTGACAGACTGGCTGTGGGTGTTCCCAACCTCACAACATATTTCAGTAACACTTATAGCAATACTTCATATACAATTATAGTACATATAATTCAACAAGATATTAATGTTCTGCAGATCAAGACTTTTAAAATGATATATCATAAGGAATACTTTGAAAACATATAATATCACAGTAGTGAATATGAGGGTTCCATGGTGCTACTTTGAGGTACAGAGTGCCACACATGGGAATATGCAGTGGCAATACATCTGGAGAACAACAATTGCTGTTAAGTAACCTTCATGTATAACCTTCATACTGTTATAAGAGCATGATAAAAATTGCAGCATATGTGGTCAATTTGATCTGATATTTTATCCTCCAGGCGAAATGCTGTCACTGGAACGACATACCATAGGATATACTTCAAAAATAGTGGTGCATAGGGGAGGCATTTGTACCTTAAAACAGTTCTCCGTGTGGAAGGAGATATGTATTGTAAAAAATAATCTAGTGTCATTTATTGATGTTGATTTATTGAGTATATGCGCGAAACAATGAGATGAAAATGACATCAGTCAAGTGTAAAAACACTTTGGGCCAAACTCAACTTTCATTTACATTCATGCAAGCATAGTAAACTTAGTGGTGCATACACACACGTGTACCTAAATTCAGCACATTTTGGCTGCTGCAGAAGTACAGGGGTAATACCTATGAATACAGTGTTGCTTTTGCTCAAATTGTAAATAATACCCACTGAAGAAGATGTTTAAATTAATTTAAAATTCAAATACCAAAGCATTGTACTCTTTTGCATCCACTAAAACTGCGAATTCCGGGGCTTAGTTTCAGAGATATTTCTGATTTTTTTCATGGACTGCTTTTTGATTAGTCTCCTTTTAACAAAAGGTAGAATGCAAACTCAAAGGGCCAAAGGAATGGTTTTCTTGTAGATGTACACTACAGAGACTGTTCTTAATATTAATTTCTTATCCAGCTGATGGGACTAACTTCTCTACTCAAATCAGGAGCATAGTTGTATACAGCATATTCAGAGTTAAAATATGGCTTAAATTACTTTATTAGAAGGTTGACTTTTATGTGAATACAGTTGCTCAATAATCCTGAGTTGTAAGCAGCACTTGATGTCCTTCTAAAATTCAGTACCTTATACTGTATATCTGCATTTATTCAATTTATATGTCCAAATAACTTCAAAGCTGTAGACCTCATCCTTAGAGCCCAGAGCTTCCCATTGAACCCACTGCTTGCATACCACACTGTGTGCTAGGTGTCTGCTCAAGTTGGTGATGGCTGTGAAGCAGTTCTGGAAGCCTAAAACATCATTAGCTCCCACTGTCCTAACACACGCTTTCCAAGGAGAGGAGGATTTGGGTGTCAGTGGGTTCTCCCACTCTGCCCTGCATCTTGCATATTGCAGTGAAGAGACCCCTTCCAGAGCTGAGCTTTGCACTGCACCAGAATTGTGCAGCCCCTCCAATCCACTTTCACCCCTTGCAGTAAGGAACCTCACTAGTTTCTCTGCTGTGGCTCACTTGTAGCCATGGAAGCAGGATCTGTAGCTATAATTTCTCATCAGTCTAAGGATCCTGAAATTCATGAGAGTCAGTCCAAAGCCTCTCAGCTGTACTCAGTATTACACCAATTTGCTGTCATTAATTTTTGAAGTTTACTATCAACCAAACTGGTCATGCACAAGCAGCAACAGCAGAGCAGACTTGCACTGTTCTGTCAATGTTCCTCAGTTATCCGGTTTGTAAAATGGTTTGTAAAATACTTATCCAACTTTCAAAGCGCCTTGAGATGCTTGGATGAAATTGTTATAAAACTTAAAAGCATTATGAGGATTATTTAGGGTTGCCAGGCATCTGGTTTTTGATTGGAACATCCAGTCCGCTAAAAGTCCTGTCGGCAGCGCAGCAGGGCTAAGGCATGTCCAGCTTATAGGCGCAGGGGCGGCCATGGGGGCTCCACGCACTGCTCCCACCGCAAGCGCCGGATCTACAGCTCCCATTGGCCAGGAAGCGCGGCCGATGGAGCTGTGGGCATGGCGCCTGCAGGCACAGGCAGCGCACAGAGCCCCTGGCCCCTCCACCTATGAGCTGGACATGCCGCCCACTTCTTGGAGCTGCCTGAAGTAAGCACCGCCCAGCCAGAATGTGCACCCCGAACCCCTTCCCACACCCCAACCTCCTGCCCCAACCCTGAGCCCCCTCCCGTACCCAAACTCCCTCCCTCATTTCT
The DNA here is from genome assembly GCF_028017835.1 of Emys orbicularis. Classification (NCBI taxonomy): domain Eukaryota; kingdom Metazoa; phylum Chordata; order Testudines; family Emydidae; genus Emys; species Emys orbicularis. Next base: position 19,033,525 of record NC_088687.1, read on the forward strand.
GGACCCGCCCTGGAGCCTGTACCCTCACCCAGAGCCCTCACCCACTCCTTCACCCCAACCCCCTGCCCCAGCCTGCAGCCCCCTCCTGCATCCTGAACCTCTCATTTCTGGCCCCGCCCTGGAGCTTGCACCCCCAGCCAGAGCCCTCACCCCAACCCCCTACCCCAGCCCAGTGAAAGTGAGTGAGGGTGGGGGAGAGTGAGTGACGGAGGGAGGGGGGATGGAGTGAGCAGGAGGCGTGGCCTCAGAGAAGGGGTGGGGCCTTGGGGCAGGGGTGTTCAGTTTTATGTGATTAGAAAGTTGGCAACCCTATGATTATTTGTTTTTTAACTCTTCTCATCCCTTGAATATTTTATGGTGTGGGCAGATCTGCATTCTCTCCCTCCCTCTATAAAGGCAGATGGAAACCTAACAATTTAATGACTCTGCTGTTGACGTGCTATCTCCCTACTCAGCAGTTGCAACTAAAATGGATACAATTGTTTCCAGTTCAGTCATTTGATCCATTGCAGAGACTATAGTTTTCAATACAGCTTGCTTGCTTCTTTCTATGCAGTTAATGGTCACAAGTGGTAAAATGAATATTGAATCACAGGATCTTTGTTGCCACCTCATTCATATGCAGTTGTTTGTTTTCTTTACTTTATTTCTCTGGAGCTTCCCCACTAGTTCTCTTCTCTTATTGGTGGTTACTACTTAACTCTACTTCTCTCCCCCCTCATTTACTGTGCTCCATTATTACAATTAGTAGTCTACTGCTGCAGAGTTTGATGATATGCCTATACAGCTTTGATTCCTGTTCCCATCCTTCTGATTTCCTTAACCCCCTTTCATCCTTCTATTGCTAACTCCATTTCTTCCTCATTCTGCTATCCCATCTCCCCCCACTTCATCCTTCATCTCTTTAATGGCTCAGTCCAAACCCTCTCCACTTACCCTAGACAAGCAGATATTGTAGATGGTGATAGTTATCAGCCTTTAGCCATACCATTATTTCCTAATTCTGAATGTTTCAAACATTGGAGAATCTTTCTAGGCAAAGAATCTTCACTGTTCCATCTAGGGTGGGACAAATAATAGCAAAAATTATTTATGGACATTTTTTTTTCATTCAAAATCACGTTGCTATTTGGCCACATTTACACTCTTTCATGTTTGCTTATTCTCAAACAGTTGTATCAGCAGATTTTGTTCACATAAATGCTGGACAAACGAGGGAATTTGCTATTAGAGGTTGGAAGTACTCACTCTTGGTTTATAAACATATCAATTATATTTTTGTGTTAATGTTTGCCACTGTTTCCGTCATCCAGTCAGGGAACAGAAACAATATCATATGACTTAGGCGAACCAACCATATATGATGAATAATGACAATCAAACAGTTGAAGATATAGATTAACTGAATCGTTGACAAGCAACACTTTCGCTGAAATATGTTTGCACGATCTGTTAATGGGACAATGACAAATAAATAACTCATGCACAGAAGAAAGGCCTCTGTTTGTAAAATATATCATTCACTAGAAATAGTGCCCCAGCTTTAGTCCCATGTTTCTGACTTCATAACTCTACAAATCTGTCTTTAATTTGCTCCCAAGGTCAGAAATCTCGGATTTATCCATGATGAAAACTTTTTTTCACCAATCGTTCCCATTTCTGTGTGTCAGAACTTTCTAGAACGTTTCTAGAATATTTAATTATTATGACCCTGCCTCTACTGAAATCTTCAGGCCTGATTCTCATCTACAGGAAGGGCATTTAAACTGTTCTAATCATGTAAAGGGATATTAAAGTGGGTTTAAATATAATCTACTCCCACTTTAAGGACCCTGAACACAAACAGAGGAGAGTAAAGTGGCCTAGGTGTAAATGAGAATTAGGCCCTTCATTTCTGTCACCCATTTCCCTTGCTGAATATTGCAATTCCCTTTATTATAATCTTCCAAACTCCCTATTTTTTAAGCCACAGAAGGTTAAGAATGCTATTGCCTTTTTCCTGTTTCAGGGAGAAAGATCATCCCCATCCATTGTCACTTCAACTGACTTAGCAAATTCAAAATTGCCATGATGGTCTCCAGAATCCTCTTCCAGACATCTTTGAGAATATGCCCACCTATTCCTCACTGCTCCTCTGCTCTCTGCCTCAGAAGTTGGGGACCCACATGAGCATGTCCTGACACATCTATTTATAATCTCTGTCCTTCCTTTCCTCCAGGACAAAGAATTACTTCATCCCTTGAAATTTCACCTCAAAGTGATCCTTTTCTCCTTAATTTATCGTCATCTTTATGCATAACATATTTTGTGATATTGCGCATTAGTAATTACGAAAATGTAAAACACCTGAACAGTGGGATGCCCATATGCATTTGAATTAACTCAATTTTACCAAGCCTGATCCTGATCCTGCAAACCTTTATTGGTCTGGGTGGTCCTGCAGTCATAGAATCATAGAACTGTAGGACTGGAAGGGACTTCAAAAGGTCATCTAGTTCTGTCCCCTGCACTCAAGGCAGGACTCTGTAATAACTAGACCATTCCTGACAGGTGTTTGTCTACCTGTTCTTAAAAACCTCCAATGACAGAGATTCCACAACTCCGTAGGCAATTCACTCAAGTGCTTAACTACCCTTTCAGTGACAAAGTTTTTCCCAATGTCCAATTTAAATCTCTCTTGCCACAATTTAAGCCCATTGCCTCTTGTCCTATATATAGAATATAGAGAATTTCATCCTCTATACTTAGAGCTTAACAAAAACAAAATTTCATCCTCTTCCTTCTAACAACCTTTGATGTACTTGAAAACTATCATGTTCCCCCTTAGTCTTCTCTTCTCCAGATTAAACAAACTCAATGTTTTCAATCTTTCCTCATAGGTCATGTTTTCTAGACCTTTAATAATTTTTGTTGCTCTCCTCTGGATTTTCTCCTATTTGTCCACATCTTTCCTGAAATGTTATGCCCAGAACTGGACACATGACTCCAGATAAGGCCTTATCAGCATGAAGTAGGACAAGAAGAATTACTTCTCACGTCTTGCCTACAACACTCTTGCTAATATAGCCCAAAATGATGTTAACTTTTTTTGAAACAGTGTTACACTGTTGTGTCACATTTAGCCTGTGATCCACTATAATCCCCAGATCCCTTTCTGCAGTACTCCTTCCTAGGCAGTCATTTCCCATTTTGTATATGTACAATTGGTTGTTCCATCCTGAGTGGAGTTCTTTGCATTTGTCCTTATTGAATTTCATCCTCTATACTTCAGACCATTTCTCCAGTTTGTCCAGATCATTTTGAATATTAATCGTATCCTCCAACGCACTTGCAACCCCTCTCAGCTTTGTATCATTTGCAAACTTTGTAAGTATATTCCCTGTGCCATTATCTAAATCATTGATGAAGATATTGAACAGAACCGGATCCAGGAATGATCTCTGCAGGACCCCACTTAATATGCCCTTCCAGATTGACTATGAACCACTGATAACTACTCTCTGGGACCGTTTTTCCATCCAATTATGCACCCATCTTATAGTAGCTCCATCTAGGTTGTATTTCCCTAGTTTGTTTATGAGAAGGTCATGCAAGACTGTATCAAAAGCCTTACTGAAGTCAAGGTATACCACATCTACCATCTCCCTCCTATTCACAAGGCTTGTTACCCTGTCAAAAAAAGCTATTAGGTAGGTTTGACACAATTTGTTCTTGACAAATCCATGCTGACTGTTACTTACCACTTTTATCTTCTAGGTGTTTGCAAATTGATTGCTTGATTATTTTCTCTATTATCTTTACAGGTACTGAAGTTAAGATGACTGGTCTGTAATTCCCCAGGTTGTCCTTATTGCCTTTTTTATAGATTGGCACCATATTTGTCCTTTTCCAGTCCTCTGGAATCTCTCCCATCTTCCATGAGTTTTTGAAGATAATCACTAATGGCTCAGATATCTCCTAAGTCACCTCCTTGAGTATTCTAGGATGTATTTCATCAGGCCTCGGTGACTTGAAGACATAGTTCAAAAGGACTACCTATGTGATAAAGAATACTCAGATGAATTCTGCTGAGCTAAGTACTGAGTAGCTCCATCCTTAATAAAGTCATTAGCAAGTCTACTTTTCATTTAGTTTATATACTCCTTTCATGGTTTACAGTAAAGGAACAATCTGAGTGGCTGATGAAGATTGTGAATTATATAGCTGATACATACAGGATGTAAGGTTATAATATAATGTTTACTTGGTTTTGATTAATTAATTAGCCAGTCAAATTCACAGGGTCTTAGTTATTTTAGTGTTCTGGCTAATTAACTATGTTGCAGCCCAATAATCATTTCCTGAAGACATGATGACAGTGTCTTATAATAAATATATGTCTTGGGTGATGGAAGCAATCAACTTCACAATGCATCTGAGATGTGTGTATAGTATATCATATAATAACCTCACACCCTCTCATGTATTATTTATTTGCATTAAAATATTGCTGTTTATTCACTATGCGTACTCTGTTTGGAATGTTTTGCTCTGATGTATAATATCAATTGTTTCTTTCCTTGGTTTGTACCTGTGCCTTCTCCAATAAAACAGAGTGTAGCAAAATAAAAATGCATTGTATAAGGTCTCAAAAAATCTTTTTATGTCAACAGAAAGGTAACTCTACAAGCCACTCCCACACCACAGTGAAATGTTGGTGGGACCTCAGGAGCTCATCTGAACAACCTTCAGTTAGAGCTAGAGGCAAAGAGGGAGAGAATACTATGAACAATTGTTACTACCACAGGTTATATATGTACTTTGGGAAAAAAAGTAGCACTGTTGTCACTTTTTTTGTGTGTGTCTTAAAAATTACTGTGTGATTGCAGACAGACACTTCGGTGTGGAAGAACAGAAAGGCTGAGAAACTGCTTGCTAAAAACGAGGCTTGAAAATGACAAAATTGTATGATTTTTAATGATGGCCTGAAAGTTAAATCAAGATATATTAAAAGTAGTCAAAGAAAGAGATGAGAGTTTTTTCTGTATTTCTATGGGAAATCTTCTAGGACTGAGAAATGCTAGAAGAAACCTCTGTCACTTTTCCAACAAAAAATGATACTGTTCTTTGATCAGAGGCTGAAAAACAACATTAACCAAATCTCTTCCTTTCATTCAGAGGGATGTTTTCCATCTTTTGTCTTTGGGGATTTAAAAATATAATCCATATTGTTTTTATTTATTTTTTTAGTTTTTGTTTTTTACTTAATGCAGACATTTTTATGGATTAAAGAAAAACCTCTTAAGCATGATCTTTTTTGCTTCTAAAAGCTTTTGTGCCAACACTGAATTCTTTTAATACTTCACTTAGCAGTCAGTTGAAATTTCATATGAGAATTGTTGCATGATAAATAAATCTGTGATCATTGAAGGCTAGTTCTATTATGCATATCCAGCGGTTAAGGCCCAGTAAAAAGTAGAGATTGGAACTGGCTATTCTTGGGAGCAGGAAGGATCAAAGGACTGGTAATGTGATCTAGGACTTTTTACCTCCAGGTCACCAGCTCCTATCTGACTCAGGTTGGTAGTGACTAAAAGTCGTTATCATCTAATGGTTATTCAGTGGCCTATGTAAAATGAGTTTCTGGTCTTAGTCCCAGTTGCTAGTGGACAGGTGTTCACGTAGCAAAAATGACCATAATGGGCACCGTTATTGATACTCTGCAGCGGTGCTAATGACTGAATTGTCATGGAAATTAAAATATGTTGAAAAGTTCATACTTTATAAGTAGGGAAATTTCCATTTTAAAGTAAATAAAAAGAAATGAATATAAACTACATCTTAAATAAACATACATTTCTGTATTCTTTCGGGGACATCTGAATTGTGCTGTCATCATGGATACTTTGATATCAGACTAAAATTCAAATGTATTCTCGCTGCTGATGGACCTTCATAAAACTCCTTGTGAAGTTGGCTGCCCGTGAGAAAGAAATATGGAGGGGGGGCAATCCTATAAAGCGTGCTCTGGACATCATTAATGAGAGTTGGCACTTAACACCTTCCAGGATCAAGACCTTAGCGCTCACATACAGTTCCAGAGAGGATAATTCAGGACTTTCTTATGTTTTTCTGCAAGCAGATCAAGTTTGAAAAGTGCCAAAAGGATAACAAACTTCTTTCCACCCTTGTCATGATATAACAGTTTGTTTCCTCTGTCTGGGTTGAGGAGGTTGTCCAGAAACATTCAGGAGAATCTCCTACAGACTGTTCTAAGGAAGCTCTTTTTATTTGTTCTGTAAAGTTAGGGTTGGTTTCAGTAAAATCTCTCCTGTTTTCTGAAGGTCAGGCACATCTACTTCCTTTGTTTGCTGACCTGGGGTATGTGGGTGTGTACTGAGTGGAAATGTGAATCAGTTAAGGTCATTGGTCTTGAATGGGCCACCTCGCAACCTAGATGCTGCACAGCCTGCTGACGTGAGTTCAGTTCACAAGCTTGTCTTGAGGTCCCATGACTGCCTGAGGCTTAAGAATGTCAAAAAGGATGGGACTCAAAAATGTGGAAAAAGCACAGCAGACTCAAGGATTGCAGGGGAAAGAGGACCTCAAACAATATCACTTTCCAGCAGCCCTCTCTGATCAATGCATCTGGGGTTGTTGATGGACTGCATTCAGCTGTAAACTTCCAAGGGGAGGATCATAATGAGAAGGGAGCCTTTCAAGATGGTGGGGATGTGATGTTCATAGGTCCAGTCCATAGCTCAATTCTATATTATGCAAATAGCCAGGACATCCAGCTACTAAAAAGTAGTCAAGACTCCCTAAAAGACTTGTGTGTCAGCAGTCTCCAGAATGGTTTTATTTTTGTATATTAAGCCCAAGAAAGTGCATTTACTTTAAATTTGTTAATCTCTTTGCTGGCTTCCCTACTGTTACCCCTGTGACTGATCATGAAATAGCTAACAAATAAATACAATTAAAAAAAGAGTAAAAACTAAACAAAATCTGAAACACAAATGTAAATGATTGTTATCTTGGAAAAAAATCATCTCCAAACACAGCATTCCTTTCCCTCTTGTTTTCTGTTCTTTCCTCCTTCCCTTGACTCATACTACTAAGACTTCCATCATCATGCCCCATAATTTTTTTTTTAAAAGGTTCCTAAACTTATGGTCCTACATGCATATGTAGGCATCTAAATAACTTGCCTGATTTTCAGTGGTGCTGAGCACCTAGGGTGACCAGATGTCCCGATTTTATAGGGACAGTCCCGATTTTTGGGTCTTTTTCTTATATAGGCTCCTATTACCCCCCACCCCCGTCCCGATTTTTCACATTTGCTGTCTGGTCACCCTATAGCACCTGCAGTTTCCAGCACTGTTTATAGCTCAATAATTCAAAATGGCACAGTGTAATAAGGTATTCTTAGCTGTAGTAGATAAGATTGAGTGCTTTTCCATACAGGAGCTTTGGATAACCTATATCGGAGGAAGCAGTCTCTTCTGGCAAGCAGAAACTTTCTTTCCTAGGAAGTATATAAGCAAGATTATTGTAGAATTCTGCTCATGTATGCTTACTGTTGATCTGACTGAAATTCATATATTTATGTCTCCACAGCTAAGCCCATTGTTTAAGGACACTGTCCTGAAGAGAACATTTAATTCTACCTTACAGAATCCTGTTGCAACTCAGATGGACAACACTGTTTGCAAATATGAGGCAGTGCACCCAGGCACACTTTGTGTGTCTATTTAAGAATTCTTCAGTGGTGAATATGCTTACCTATATTACTAAAAGATTTAAGAGTTCATATTAGGTTGTTACATTTTCTAGTATATTCTCAAAATTACAAAACATATTAATTTTAACTTTATTTAATATGGGAAATGACTGTCTCTTTAGTCCAAATAGTAAAGGAAATTGGTAATATATTTGCAAATTTTCCTCTCCATATTAATATTTGCACTCAAGAGGGTTGATAGCAATTTTTGAATAAATGTTACAGTGGAACGCTGTACTCATAGTTAAATCAAATTATAATTGTGCCAGGCATGGAAAGGAAAGTTTATTAGCTTTCTACTTCCCAAATAAATATTTCCCTTACTTCTTTAGAGAAAACCGTGGAAACTACATATAAATGAAATGTAGGTGGCAGGCTTTTCCACAGTTCATGTCCTTTATCAGCTGAAGCAATGAACTCCTAATACTAACACTGGATTGTACTCTGTTAATGTGATCACTTTGCAATAAAGGATTGTGGCTTTATTGCAAAGTCAGACAGAAATAATTGAGCTCTGACGGGCAAAAGTTGCTAAATTAAAGGTGAACTTCAGTATAAAACAATGTTAAAATTCAGAAATCTGACTTAAAGATATCTGCAAACATATAGTGATCACCACTGAAAAGTAAGCATTTACCCACGCTACCACATGACAGTACCTGAGACAAAGCAGCATTTTTTTTATATTTAAAATAGACTTTTATTTTATCTTCCAATATGTTAATGGATTATGACTTTGTCTCTCACTCTATTGTTAACAAGTTATCCAATATTTTGTTAGCTCACTAAAAAGCACAACTTCTAAGGCAGAGGTTCTCAAACTGTGGTCCATGGACCACCAGTGCTCCGCGAGCTCCATTCAGGTGGTCCGCGGATAGTTCCCTCTAAGGTGCGCGCCTGAGTGGCCGCACACAAGAGAATGAAGGGCTACCCACCTAACTAGTGGAGCTGTGCAGGTGTGGCTCCACTAATTAGATGCCTGGACCCTGGAGAAGATGCACATGTAAGTTGAGGTGGTGGCCTTTGGGTGTGGGGGGGGGGAATAGGAGGTAGGTGGGAGGGGGAAGTGGGGTGAGAAGAGGGGGTGGGGAGAATTTGGGGTGTGCAGGGCTGCGGTGGCCAGAGAAAGAGGCAACTTTCCCCAGCTCCAGGGCTGAGGCTGCCAGGGAGAGACGGACCTCCTTCCCAGCCCCAGCTTGGGGGCTGCCATGGTTGGGGAGAGAGGGCACATCCATCGCATTAGAAAGGTAAGACTACTGATATTAAAATATGAGTTGTGTGCTTTTATTTGTAGAACAAAAAAAGTTTATTATTGTTTTTTTTATATAGCGCTTTTATCCAATGCGCTTTACAACAGTTAGCTAATGATACAAACACCATTTGGAAAGATCCTTAAGTGGTCCGCCGAGATCCTCAGCAATTTTCAAGTGGTCTGTGGAAAAAAAAAAAATTTGAGATCCACTGTTCTAAGGGTACGTCAGGCCTCTACCCTACTAGAATCCCATGGGAAAGAAAGATTATATAGGTCTGCATTCTTTCAGATGTACTTTTAAACAATGGAGTTTGGACGTATTACAGAGAAGATGTCATGTAAGCATCTTCCCTTCATCTAAATAGGGTTTCAAAATATTTCCTTTGGGTACTTAGTTACAGCAAATGTTAGAACTGAGATTTTCCTTCCTTTTGTCAGAACTATGCTGAACTGTCTCTCATCTTCTCATTAATAGAGACATCTATGCAAAATATCTCCATCCAATGTCAGACTGATTCAAACTGAGACAGGAATTCAAGTTTTGTTTCTGTGACTAGCCCACAAACGTTCAGTGAACATGGGGTGAAGTTAGCACAGCTGGCATGCTGGTGCACCTCCCTTCCCCCGAACTAATATTTCTTGTTTTCTCTCGCTAACAAATCCCAGGGTCCCCTCACCCTCTGAAGATACCTAAGGAAAGAAAGTGAGGTCCTGGGGCTTGTTAGGAGAGACATCAGTGGTAGGTGAGGAAGGGGGCTACCCATGGGGTTAACACCTTGACAGTTCAAGTTAATCAGAACCAAACATCCAAGCAAACCTGAAGCACTTCCAACCTTTCAAACCAAACCATAGGATTTGGTTCATCATCCCCTCTGTGAACTAAACCTCCATGGTTCATTGAGCCCTAGTCTTCCTACACTGCATTATGGCATGCGTGCCTACAAGATAGAACATGAAGCAACAGTCATATTGTGTGGCAGCTAAGTTTTAAAGGGCAGCCTATGCACTCCACTGTTTTTGGACTGGATAGTCAACCATGACTAGACATTGCAAATGAAGAAGACATATATCCACACAGCATACCCCAAACAGCCCATGCTATGATTCATCAGTTGCCTAGCGTAGTGTGATGCGTTTCTTAAAGCAACTTGACCCAATAGAATTTTATGTTTCTAATAAGCTGGAGAATATTTGAAAGGATTCCTTTAGTTAAGGTTTAGGAGAGTCAGACTTAGTGAACCAGATTTTTCTTCTTTTCTGTTTCACACAGGCATAATCCAGCATTAGTGCCTATTAATGACTGAATCAAGCTGAAAGTTCTCTTCCAAAGGAGTGCCTACATTTTAATGATGTCCTCCATCAGCTGCTCAAAGGAACATGATTGCTCTTATAACCTCCAGAGATAGTAAAGCTGTTCTTGCAAGAGATCTTATTTAATTTCCCCCTCCTCTGTACTTTTTTCCTATTACCAGACATCTGTTCCAGTTCTTTAACTCATGAAGCGCTGACTGTCCTCTTTTTAAAGTACAACTGCAAATAAAAATATGAGATGAAACATTTGTTTCCTTTTGTCTTTTTTCTCCCCATTGTCCTCTTTGCCAGATACCAGAGAAGGCACCAAACTACAAAACGCTAGGCTGTGTGAAACAAAAATAAAGGTTATAATTGAGTTTTTGTTGCCTGTCCTCATCAGGATGAATTAACTGACAGCCTGATTGAGCCAACATGGCAGAAACCCCCACCACAAACATAGAAAGGGGGAAGGATAAATTGATGAGGCTCCCTTCAATCCTCAGAATATTTAAGTGGGTGAAAGATTTGCCCCCTCCTTCCAACATAAGAAGTGAAGTGACTGGTCCCTGAACCTCACAGATCCCTCAAGATATGCACAGATCTCAGAGAATCCACATGAGACCCTGTACCTTTGCTGCTTCTCAGCTCCCACCTGTTCTCCTCTGGATTGACCTGTACTGACAAGGTTTCTCCTCTCAACAGCTGCCTCTGGACACATAGGGGACTGTTCAGTCTCAGAGTACTTTACTTCTGGATGACCCGTGTGGTTGAGAAGGGGAAAGATGTGTATTCTGCCCTGCCCTCTGTCCACATTCAGATCCCTGAACCGGCAGAGGGATCTCTGTTGGTATAGGAACAGAGTGGATCGTGGTGTGGAAGAAGATAATTCCTACTCATGCCACTACATGGCCCGGGACATATCTACACACGGAGCTCTTCTCTATGCATGGATCAAGGGGGTATGACCAGACCTTTTGTTCATTTCTTAGTTATTCCTTGTTATCAGTTGCCGAGGACTGACTGCTTATTGCTCCTGAAAAAATGGATTCTGGTTTATGAAAGAGTTTATAAGCCTTGCAGATTATGACATAACAGACCTTTACATCATGTTGTTCTAAGTAGCATCGTGTACTTTTCCCCACTTCAGTTCTGACATAGTTGTAGTAGCCTGTGTCTTACTAAACTTATTAGTGCTTTGTACAATTTAAAAGTGAGGAGCCAAGCTTTAGATGGTATTAAAGCATAGTGTTTGCATTCTGGCAGTTCTCAAGATAGTGGCTGCTAAAATCATGTTGGAATTCAAATAAGAACAAAAAGTATTATGCTAATCAGAATCACATAGTTTCAAGATACGATATCTCACAAAGTTCCAGAGTTGGAAAATCTTGCAATTATGTCATTGGCACAGCCTACGAAATCTACCAAACATTTGTTTCTAATTCTGTCAGTTTGCAAGATATTAGACCTTGGGTCCTTGGGTCTAACAATGTTTTATTGGCACCTTTGCAAGTCTTAATGTTGCAAGTCCCAAACCTCAGATGTGAGGAATTTTCAATTCCTGATTCAGAGAATGCTAAAAACTACCATCTCAAACAACTATTATTGTTATTTATATTGCAGTAGCAAGGAAGCGGGGATATTAAATATTTAGTGAAAAAAAAGACATACAATAACTCACACCCTGTGCAGTATTTTTCTTTTCCATATATAGCATCTGGAGAAAGCACTTGAGAATATACTTCATGGAATACACTGAGGGAATGACCTAGATAATGTAACTTAATAGGCCTTTTCCATCTCTGTTGTCTGTGATACCCCTCCTTAGGGGTTTTGAAAGCATATGGATGAACAATTAGAAGTAAAAATTAAAAAGACTAACCATGAAAAAGACCCTAAGTCTCCTGAAATTAAACACACCCATAAACTGGTTGGTAATTGCTTAAACCTGATATTTAAATGGTCTCTCAGTAGCTACTGACATGGACACCGTAACAGTGGGATAGAACAAGGAAAGGAATGAAAACCCCGATCATTAAAGGGATCTTGAAAATGGAAAACATGTTCACCCCTTAATTCTAACTAGTACTGTAGAGTGCAGCCTTAAAACTGATTTTATGTGGGTGCTATATGGATGCATACTGCTGGTCTTAGCAACACACTGGAAGCTAACAACCAATTAAAAAGCATTCTGCAATATATCATTGCTATATTCAGCAATAAAGTGCCTTAAATTCACTGTAACCATTGAGAACTCCTTTTTATCACAACTTAATCAAGACAGTGCCTAGCTACTAGATCACATCCTATTATAGAGTCATTCTCAGCAATATTAGCAGTGCAAAATTCACAGAGCAGCATGATTCATGACCTCCTTCATTCAACCAGCCCTTTCGAAATGGAAACAAAAATCTGCAGTCAAGGAAACATATCTTCAAAGTTGTACTTTAAAAATGAAGCATTAAAGAAATAAAAAGGTTTTTTCTCTGGCTCTAAAGCAAACATGAAAAGCTTTATGAAGATGATCTCTGTGTATATGAGATAATTGACCAAAATCCAGTAATGCACAGCCTTCCACCTCCTTCTTTCAGCCACAGATATTATGGCCAAAATGTTTGACTGTGACTAATAATTTGGGGGTGATTCACTTTTTGCGTGTCCAACTTGAGACGCCCTGGGCTTGATGTTCAAAAGTGCTGAGCACACACAACTCCAGTTGTAATGATATCCATTATACCAAACACATTATTCAAGGGACTTCTTCCATAAAAAAGTTTCTTAGGACCGCAACTGCCATTAACACGAATGGTGGAGTCTAGCTTCCTGATCATTGGAGTGGGAAGTATTGTTGTCAAAAAATCCATAATAAGCGGGATTGTGACATCGCTAAGTGGGACTAAAGGGAATGGTGCCAACATCCCATTTATTTTAATAAGAGTTGGTCTCATCACATAAAATGATGGGGAAAATTAACTACTGTGCATAATTAGCAGCTAATTTTAAAACTTAAATATCTCAATTATTTCCACTTGTCTTTTTAAATACCCAAAATGCATCTAGAATGGTAACACCCAGCTTGCACTACTGATGTATTTCACCATGAGCATGAGCTGTGGCCAATAATGCTCCTCTTGACTGTGGTACAGTCACCTCTCTTGAGAGCGCAAAATGCGGCAATGCATAAAGAGACACATTTCCAAAGGATATCTTGAAAAATTAGTTTGTGCATGTAATTACACATCGGAAGCCACATTAGTCTTTTGCAGCCCCAGGGTTGCTGGGGAGTGTGTAAATGTGTGTGTGTGTCTGTGTTTCTGTTAGGAGGGGAGCAGAAATAGAGTACACGGGTGTGATGCCCGGAGGCATTCCACGTGTGCATGGCAAATGCAGCCAAATTGTCTCCATGCTTGCCAGTGTACTATTTTTCACTCTGATGTAGGATTTTCAAATAATTTAAGCATATATTTCCCCTTATGCATTCGCTTGGATTTTGAGTTATGTTGGCCTTATTGTTACTGTTGTTTTCATATGTTAATGCTCCATTTCTTTAATGGGTTTTGTTCTCGGTTGATTGGGTTTATTTAATTTATAAGGTATATAGGTGTAAATATTGTTATGGATTTTCAATGGGCCTGACTTTTAAATGTTGCCTTCATTTTTGTGGGTGTAAATGCTAACATTTGGGTATCGGACTATTCCATTCTGCCTGCAATTCAGTTTAGAGATCTGAATGTTAGCATTTGTGCTTTCAGTTGATTGAGTATTCTCACAAACAGAAGAAGGTTTAAAAATCAGGCCCAAATGCGTCAAGAAATGCTACTGAGATGTTTAATACTGTAAAAAATTGTTTGAAAAAGCTGCTGTTAGGTTGTTCACCTTCAAATTCACTTTTAAATATGGTTTATTTTTGTCTGATCCTTGGAACTTTGTTGCCACAACTGAGATAGACAATCACTTGTGACTTTTGTAAATGAGCCAGGGAATGTGTCTGTGGGTTTCTAAAATTATTTATCAAAACATTTTAGGCAAATCTGGGGATCCTGAAAATGCCAGGTTGCTAGACCTCAAGAAACTATCACTGGGGGTGAGGAGGTGATTAGCTCAGGCTCCCGGACCTTTCAGCCCTTGGGTTCTGTCCTGAGGCTGCCAAAGGCAGAGTCAATAGTATTGGGGGATCTTGTGCTATGAATTCTTGTCAACTGGATAGACATCACCAAATCATTTCACCAAGGCCACTGAACAGCAATCAAATAGCAATATGCACTGCTGTTGTAGCTGTGTTGATCCCAGGATATTAGAGAGACAAAGTGGATGAGGTAATATCTTTTATTGGACCAACTTCTGCTGATAAGAGAGACAAGCTTTAGAGATCAGAGCTGCTTCATCTTCTAATATCCTGGGACCAACATGGCTACAACTACTCTACATGCATTTTAATCCATTTATTATGTGGCATGTTAATTTTATATCTTTCTAGTTTTTTAATAAAAATATCATGTGGTATCAAGTGAAATGCCTTATAGAAGTCTAAGTATATTATGTGAACACTATTAACTATATCAACCAAAATTGTAATCTCATCAAAAAAGATATTATATTAAGTTAGTTTGATAGGATCCATTTCCCATAAATCCATGTTTATTGGCATTAATTATATTACCCTCCTTTAATTCTTTAATTGAGTCCCATATCAGCTGTTCCACTATTTTGCCCAGGATCAATGTCAGACTGACAGGCGATAATTACCCAGGTCATCCTATTGACTGTTTTTTAATTATTGGCACAACATTAGCTTTCTTCCTGTCTTCTGGAACTTCCCACTGTTCTAAGACTTAATGAAAATCAACATTAATGGCTCCTCAGCCAGCTCTTTTAAAACTCTTGGTTGCAAGTTATTCACACCTGCTGATTTTAAAATGTCTACCTTTAGTAGCTTCTCATCCACCTGAGATCCTAGTAGAATGGAAAAAGTGTTATCATATGATATGAATACATCATCTGTTTTTTCCCAAATACATAATAGAAATATTTATTGACCCGAAATATATATTGACCATGCCTTTTCTGCATTATTATTGATAATTCTACCATTTGAATTTAGTCATGGATCAGTGCCATTGTTAGGCTTCTTTTTGTTCCTAATATACTTAAAATAACTTCTTAACACTGCTGGCCATAGGTTTGCTTTCCTTATCAATTTTCTATAATTCCTAGCTTCTGATTTATATTCATTACTATCAACTCTTCCTTTCTTGAAATTATTTATTTTTTTATAGCTGTCTTCAATTCCTCTCTAAACCAGGTGCATTTTTAAACCAATACAGTCTTTTCCCTTGATTGTGGCTTTTGGGGCATCTAGCAAAGTGTTCTTAAACATTTCCTGGTTATCATTCTCATTTTTCTGATTAAACCCTTTCTCCCAGCTGATATGGCTCATAATTGTTTTCAGCTTTGTAAAGTTGGTCCTTTTAAAGCACCAAGTATATATTCTGGACTGTATTCCGTTTGCATATTATAAATTTGAACAAGTCATCATCACTTGTACCTAAGTTACCATTACTTTTTAGTTCTGTAATCTGTTCCTCTTTATCTGTCAAGACAAGGTCTAATATAGAATTCCTCCATGTTGGCTGTAACACTTCTTGCGTTAGGAAATTGTCATCTGTAATATTTAGAAATTCCAAGGACGTTTTGTTTTAGTACTGGCAGCATGAAATCTCCAGCATATGTCACTCAGATTGAAGTCCCCCATGATCTCACATATTTTTTTCCCTACACATTATAGATAGGTGTGTAAGGAGCCAGTCATCCTGTTCCCTAGTGTGATCTGGTGTTCTGTAGCAGACACCAACTAATACCCCATCTTTTGCTTTATTTGTTAGGACATTGATCCATAAATATTCAAGATCATTTTCTTCTGAATGCATCAGTCAATCAAAACCAAGTCATTCTATTTTTTTAAAGAGAGTGCCACTCCCCCTTCTCTTTTGCCTGGTCGATCCTTCCTAAATAGGTTATAACCATTGATTTTAACATTTCAATCATGGGGATCATTCCACCAAGTTTCAGTAATACCAACTAAATAAAATTTATGCTCATAAATGAGCAATCCTAATTCCTCTTGTTTGATATCCTAGCATTGGTGTGTAGGCAATTAAATAATTTCTTTTCTTCATGTCCTTCAAGCAGCTGCCCACAGCTCCAGCTTCCTAACTCCACTAGACAAGCAGGATGGACTGGTTCTTCACCACTACTGCAGCCATGGCCTCTTTGGGGCAAGAAGCACCAAAAAGTGCACTGGGCAGCTTAACAGCCTAGCCTAGATGGTAAGTCTGGCTGTCTCCTATACAGGTGCAGTCAGGGCCGGCTCTGGCTTTTTTGCCGCCCCAGGCAAAAAAGCCTCCGCCCGCCTGCCCGGGGGGGGGGGCGGCGAGCCCCGGCGGGGGCTCCGCTCTCCCGCCGGGGGGAGGGCGGCCGGAGCCCCGGGGCGAGGGCTCCGCTCTCCCCCCGGCGGCCGGGGGGAGGGCGCCGGGGGGGAGGGCGGCCGGAGCCCTGGGAGGAGGGCGGCGAGCCCCGGCGGGGGCTCGGCTCTCCCCCCCCGGCGGCCAGAGCGCCGGGGGCAGGGCGGCGAACCCCGGCGGGGGCTCGGCTCTCCCCCCGGCAGCCGGGGGGAGGGCGCGGGGGGGGGAGGGCGGCCAGAGCGCCGGGGGGAGGGCGGCGAGCCCGGCTGTGGCCCCGCTCTCCCCGGCGGCCCGAGCGCCGCGCCGCCCCCTTCCAGGTGCCGCCCCAAGCACCAGCTTGGTTGCCTGGTGCCTGGAGCCGGCCCTGGGTGCAGTGCAGGACTGTGGAGTCTCCCTGTGCCTTCCTTCTCACCTGCACACTTAGATCAGGGAAACCACATTTTATACCTATGTGTATGCAATGGGCGCACACACAAACTCAATATTCTTCGTACAGATATATTTTCAAGAACAACTGAGGCTCTGTCTTGTGAAAATTGGACCCTGTGGTGCTACTACTAAAAAGAATGATCAGCTGCATCAATGGGTGTGGGTCCTTTGAATGACATTTTTAAGCAGATACGTCCTGGCTGGTGATTAAAGATCCAAAGGTTCTCCACACTGGTGTGCAGTATTCTGTGCACTGGCTGGATACCATCCTCTGACCCCCCTGAGGCTGCATTTCAATGTTTGCTGCAAGCAAATACATGGGGTGGAATGGTTCTGATTATAACTCTGTGCCTACCCCTCTAAGTTAGAACTGCTGCAGAATTTCTGTTTTTGCTTCCCAAATTTCAGCTAGTTTTAGTTCAGAGTTTTGTTTCCTTTCATTCTCCAGCCAAAATAATAATAATAATAATTAATAATTAATGTTTGAATTGGGATTTAACTTATGAGTTTTAAAGGTCTAAAATTTAAAGATAAAAACATTCTTAACCCTTCATTTCTAGTCCTCGCCTCAAACGCCTGTGCTGTTCTCTGTGACTAGGGCTCTAAGTGACATACAGGGTCCAACAGGCCAGAGCAGCCATAAACAAGACACAAAATCCATCAGTCACTATGGGCTTGTCCACACTTGAAATGCTGCAGCGGCACAGCTCCACCGCTGCAGCTCTTGAGTGTAGACACTTCCTACCCTGACGTGCGGGGTTCTCCTGTCAGTACTGTAGCCATCAACCAAGCACTGTCTACACTGGGGATGAGGACAGCTGAACTGCGCTGCTCAGGGGTGTGGATGTTTGACTCAGTCCCGTGTTAAGCATGGCCACGGGAAGGCTCTCTGATCACCTGAACAGCATCCAACACCTTTTTTGCACGCGCATAAGGTTTTGATGGCCAAATCCATCTCCGTTTCTCGAGGCAGGGTTTTTTAACTTCCTGCCCTTACTTGGCACCAATTTTAGTCTTCACCCAGGGTGACAGAAAAGCTTCACTGGTTCCTTTGCAAACAAAACTGAGTCAGAGGGTTTCTGCCTTCTTGAAGGTCAGGCTGCTTTCTTAAAAAGGGAAGTGTTGCTCTCTAGCTAGCCACCTGCTGCACAATGGCTGATTCTTAAATCTAGGCCACAGATAGTATGGGCCACCCTATTCTGGTGGCTGTATGGACTAAATTACATAGTGACTGTTCTTTTTCCATCTCTGATTCAATATGCAAGATGCACCTTGCATAGACCTTTACCCCAGTGCAAAGTGGGTGTGATATGCTACTAGTCTGATCTGTTAGCATTCTCCATCCACTCTATGCTGGGGTAAAGGATTAGAGAATGTGCAGAGCAACAGTCAATCAAATCCACATTTGGCAGCAGTTAAGAGTTGAAGCTGGTTTTGCTGGGGAAAAAAATAATGAAAATAAATGGTGTCCATTCTGCCAGTTCTTGTAGCAGGCTCTAGCCTGAAGCAATACGAAAAGGCCAAGGTAGTAAAAATAAAAATAAAAAATCAGGACATCTTATGGAACAGCCAACCTGACCTTGTAACACAGCGACTGTAAATTTGGTTGAGCTTTGATACTGACTTTCAAGGGCTCTTTCTGAACCTGCCATTGTTAATATTTGGCCAGTCCACAGAAGACAGGATTACAGCTCTTTAGTTTTTGTTCTGAGTTTCTGACAAAAGAGCTGGGTGATTGTTTTAAAGGTAATCCCTGAGCACTTATCTTTGGCCTCCAGATAGCATGGGCTGTTGCTGAGCAAGGGAGCTGCTAGGATATGTAAAACGTATTCATTTAAATACTGACAGGCTGCAGTTTAACTCTGACCTCATGATTAACTGGAGAAAGGAGAGGAGGGGGAATTTTCAATCACTGCACAGGAGTTACATACAGAAATCCTGTTATAAATAACAGGATTTGAGCCTGTACATTTCACACATCTATATGCCCCCATTTAATGTCTTATGCTAACATCATCAAACCACCATGTTAGTAAATATAAAATAAAATAATATTTATGTCACTCTTCATTCCACATGAAATTGTGTTTGAAGATTAGTTTATTTGAGCTTGGGCTCCCTTTGATTTCATTTCAGAAGCATCTAGATTCAGTGGGGATTAAAAATTCAAATCCCCCCCCCCCCCTCCACGTCTTAACCTCCTTTGCTTCTTGTGAGTTTTTTCTGCAGCAAAATGTCACGGTGTAAACTATGGTGATAAAGGCAGCAGCTACAGGTACTGTATGTATGTGTTGGAAGCACTAATGAAGGAGAGAAAGTTTGTTTATCTTTGTTTGGTCTGGAAATCTAGTATGTGGCCTCGATTCTTGACATGGAGTGGTCAAGATGACCAAGGAAATACTATAACTTGAAAGTCAGTCAGTAAACAATCTTAGCAATGCAAAATGCTAACGTGATTGGACACTGCATGATTTTCAGCACTTCTTAGCAGAGTCCCTATGAGAGAAAGGAGGGGTTGCTTTAGAATGTGTTTGAATTCTAGGGGCAGAAACAATACACTGGATCCTAGCACCCCTGAAGTTCAGGGGAGTTCAGATGTAGGTTTTATAGTTCATGCCCATCTCTGTTGAACGGGTAAGTGTACATTTAGTCTCAATTTAGGCTGTAATTGACATGTATTCATCTCACATTTATCCATATCATCTCTGCTTTAGCACGCCTCCTGCCAGTAACCTAATTGGATAACTCCAAGTCTACATAATGGATACTTACACTAATTGAAAAATGACTATTATTAATCCCCAAATTACCTGTCAGATTCACAAGTCAGTAGATTGGCCAGATCTTGTATCCTTTTCTTTTTTTATCACAGCACAGAGTCTGTGTGTGTGTGTGTGTGTGTGTGTATATACATATATATATTTCTATGCATTTTACTATGTTTCAGATGGAAGTGTCTATATTATGCTCCTACTGCTCTTAACACCTGCAGATAGAAGGCAATAGCATTCTTATGTCTTGTGTACCAAGCTGTCTGAATTCTGAGGGCTTCCAGTGGGAGCTACAGCTGCTCAGCCCTTCTCAAAATCAGCCCCATTATCCATAATTTGTCACAGAAACAGGATGAAGATGCCTGCAGATAATGGGCATAACCAGGGAACACCAAAAATATTCCAGGGGCCGTTGGAAAGCTCCTAAAGTCAAATGGTGTCATTAAACCCTGTTTTTACAGCACTAAATACATTTACTAAGCAACCATAGTTTATTGCTTTGAGTACAACTGATTTTTACATACAGGCATACATAATTCTCCTTGGATTCTCTAGAGGTCTCCATGGGCACCATTTTTCAGAAGTTTCCAGAACTCTGAGGGGCCATGACATGTCTCTCATGTAAATGTACAGAGGAAACACTCTCAAAGAATTCCAGCTATGAGTAAGTAAATCTCTTTATAACTCTAGCTTTCTCCAGGCTTTGATCCAGGGAGCACCATTAAAATAATAACATAATAGCAAGCTCAGTATTGCTTATTTTCCATGATGTCCTTTATTTTGAACACAAGTATGGGATTTTCAGTTATACCATTTTGATTTTTGCTCCGGTTATGTAGCGAAGTGCTGCTATAATGAGTTTAATTAAGCGAAAATGGATGTTAGAGTACAATGTTACAAAAGGTTGCTATGCACCGATACATCATAATTAAATGTATTTAGTGTAATAGTAGGAGTCATTTACAATCAAGTTGCTCGCAACAAATGTTAATTGTTGCCTTAAATGACAAGCTCTTTCAATTAAAAGGAAAACAAACCTAAAGCCCAGTTTAGCAAACCACCAGGACATTTACTGTGAGAAGGAATGTCATGTAGTTTATTCACCAGGAGCTATTCAAATCAGGTGAAAATACCAGATGGGGTGGCTGGATGGGATTCGAATGTGCCTTATTCTGATGTGAAATTATTGCTGGTTGCTTTGGTGAAACGTATTTATGATTAGGGCAGTGACATCTCATAAAATGTGTAAAAGATGCCCAAGGGAAAGCCCCATTGCTTAACTGTACAGGACAAAGCACTCAGAATTATAATATAGACTAGAATAATCCTGCACGGGACAAGGGGAAGACCAGATGATTTAGGGCTATGTCGTGTACATCTTAAGTATGCTGGTGAGTGCTTACACTGAGGTCAATAGGACTATTATTCGTGTAAGTAGGTGACACAATGTTGCTTCTAATGAGCCTCATTTAAAAAATACTGAGACCCATTTGTAGTCACAGCAATTGTGAGCTACAGCATGTCCCTCCAAGCTGTGTGCATGAAAATAGTATCTCGTGCAAGCAAATGGGTATTTGTACAGGAAAAAATGTGCTCACATGTTTACATAAATCTGCTCCTTTTCCTTTCTGTAAAAGTGGCCCAGCAAGCTCTTGAGGGCAGGATCTGTGTATCCCTGTGTGCTTGGAGAGCATCCTTCACACACTGACATAATACACCGCTACCTCGATATAACACGACTCGATATAACACGAATTCGGATATAATGCGGTAAAGCAGTGCTCGGGGGGGGGGGGGGCTGTGCACTCCGGTGGATCAAAGCAAGTTCAATATAACGCTGTTTCACCTATAACGCGGTAAGATTTTTTGGCTTCCGAGGACAGCGTTATATCGAGGTAGAGGTGTATATATAAATAATAATAATAGTTCCTTTCCGGCTCTAGTTTTTATGATTCTATGGAAGACAATTGCACTTACTGTACTTGGGGTGTGTGTGTGTGTGTGTGTGTGTGTGTGTGTGTGTAAGAGAGAGCGAGAGAGAAGGACTGAGCATTAAAACCAAAAGGAGAGGGCCCAATTCTGTTCCTGTGGCAGACAATGGGCCTTTTGCCATCATCTTCAATTGTTATTGAATTGAATCCAGTGCTAGGGCAAATGTGTTAACAAAGGCAAAATCCTGCATATGCTAATACAATAGGGAGGAGAATACAGAGAGGAAGAGGTATCAATGCGATGACATTTGGATTCATTTGAGTCGTATTCACACACAAAAACAAAACAAAGGAAGAAAGGTTTAAACTTAGAACTCTATGTATCTGGATTAAAATGAACATTTTAGGTCAGATTTTTTTTTTTTTTTTGGTCCCACTTAGTTTTCCTAGTCTTCTAAACAATTCTGGGAGACGGGGATTAGAAGCAGCTGCAAGCCTGCACGTGTTCTGAAGGGCACAGTAGGACAATGAGGAATTTAGATATCATTCATTTTCTTTTCTTTCTCCCTCTCCCCTGCCCCCAATTCAACATGGGAAATAATCACTCATTCACAGTCGTGGAGAATGACCCCCTGCCTCTCATAGCCCATATCCAAAAAACCTTTGGCAAAGCAGACCTGAATTCCAGCTCCCTCAGCACGGCTGGAAGTCACTCTCTGCACCATAGGACATAGGGATTCATGAATCATGGGCTTATACCAAACTATACACTGAGTACCTTCAATCAGTTGTCAGAAATACTGATTGACCACTTTCTGAGCACTCAATATATTTCCACTTTTGTTTTAATGCCTTTTTCAGTTTGCACAATGAGCTTATGGGATGTCACTGGAATCAAGTTCTTTTCTGATTAAAATCCTTTTTTTTTTTTAAACCCAGCTTTGCAGCAGGGATGCGAGCCTGAAAGGCCCAGCATGGCAAAGATACATTCCTGATGATTTATGCAGCTTCACTTCCTTGATGATTACCCCAAATAAATCATGTTGGTATTTTCAGCAGTGATTTAGCTGCCCTTTACATTCATATAAATCTTCAGGCCAAGGAGAAAATTAGCCAAGTCCACACATTGATCTTGTGAGGTAAATTGTACCTAGGCAGCAGGGGCTCCATTGATAAACAATGAGGCAGTGCAAATAACTTATCAGTTTGCTTTTAATCAATGCTACTTCTCACAATGTATTATTCTAGCAATGGGTCTAAATCACTGTGCACTATAACTGTTGTTTTCAAAACCTTTTAATCTAATTGGAAAATCTTCCTTTCTACTGGTAATAAACACTCACTAAATTGTCTGCACCTAATTGAGCTGTAGTAATTTATGTGAGCTCCCCACTGCTTTTTCTCTCTTTAATCAGACAGACTGCTCTATGTCTTTAACTAATGAAATCTAAGAATTCACCCAGTAGATCTGATCCAATGTCTCTATTGAATAAATCTTCATTAACACTGGCATATCCCACACCCTCCCTGTCCCGCTTCATCATTAACTCAGAGCCATACCTGTCATCAGAAGGCTATGGCCACTGCTTTATTTATACAAATAAACAAGCGTTGGTCATGAACATAGCACCAAAATAGCATGGACCACACGTTAGATCAGGGGTTCTCAAACTTCATTGCACCGCGACCCCCTTCTGACAAGAAAAATTATGACACTGCCCCAGGAGGGGGGACCAAAGCCTGAGCCTGCCCAAGCTCTGCCGCCCTGGGTAAGGTGCGGAGGGGGGAGGGGAGTCAAAGCCCAAGCCCCACTGGCCTGGGCAGGGGAGCCAAAGTCGAAGCCCAAGGGTTTCAGCCCCAGGCAGGGGGCCTGTAACTTGAGCCCCGCTGCCTGGGGCAGTGGGGCTCAGGCTTTGGCTTTGGCCCGGGGTGATGGGGCTCAGGCTTTGGCCCTGGGCCCCAGCAAGTCTAAGCCAGCCCTGGCAAACCCATTAAAATGGAGTTGCGACCCACTTTGGGGTCCCAACCCACAGTTTGAGAACTGCTGCACTAGACCACTTAGCCTGCGAGGACCTAATAATAATAACACTGACGTCCTTTTGCCAGGGAGGAGAAATAAACACTCTTGACTATGTGTGCTAGAAGTATTGCCAACTGCAGTATATATTTATAGTCTGGAATTTTTCCCCACTCTGTCTAGAGATCAATCCAGATCACTAGTATCAGAAGAGATCCCCCAAGATACTCAGAACAAAGGATCATTTCCAGATACAGTTATGTTCTTGACAAGGTCCTAGTTGCTAATTTAAGGCATGTGTCACGTCAACAACTCAGTCAAAGCCTATAAAGTGTGCTGTAAATTCATCGTGTCTGATCCTGAAGAAGTGCACCCATCCAGGCAGAATAATGATAAGCACTCAGTCATAATTAGAGCTGGTCAAAAATTTTCCAACAGAACAATTTCCACTGGAAAATACTGTATAATTGCAACCAAAATTTCAGGTGGGACTATGTCAATTTCAATGAAATTTCGTTTCATTAATAGAAATGAAAAAAAAAATAACCAAAATGTTTTGATATTGGTCAAAATGGTCCATTTCAATATTTGCAGAATACAATGTTTTTCATTTTGAAATTACTTTGTTTTTGAATGTATTATTTTATATTATACTTTTAAAATTTACTTTAAACATGTCAAAATTTTCACAAAACATTTCGATTTTATTGAAACAGAACATGTTGCTCAACCCAAAAGTAATTTTTTTTCTGAAATTTTGTTTCACAGGAAATTTCTTAATTCTTTGTTTTAGTTCCGATTCAGAATGAAACAAATTTGGAAACTGTGGCATTTCCCGTGAAATGGAAATTCTGATTCCCACACAGTTCTAGTCATCAGACTGTCACCACTTTTACCCTTCTGACGTGGTCCTGAAGTCGCCAGGGCGTGATGCTGGACCAAGTTAGAGATGCCTTTTAAAAATAAATCTGAAAAATCCATAAGCCAAATCCAAACCCTGTGTATGTGGGTGCAACTCCATTGCTGACAATGGCATTCTATCAGCCATCGGCAGGTCTGAATTTGCTTCTGTGTATTATAAAAGGAAACAAATTTCCATGACAGCTCCTGCCTCTCTCTTGCTATGCTCATCAGACCATCTGAGATTCTATGGAGCAGTTATTTTTAGTCATTAGACATAGTGAGGCAAATTTGCCACCGATATAACCCCATTAAGCCCAGTTTCTTCTTGATTACAAGATCAATGCAAAAGAGCATGAGCAATGTGTTTACAAAGTCCCTTCACTAGCATTCAGACATGTCACTGGAAAACATAGCACACAGAGGATCAAACATCTCATAATAAAATTCCCCAGTAATATAATCACT
This sequence comes from Emys orbicularis, assembly GCF_028017835.1. Classification (NCBI taxonomy): domain Eukaryota; kingdom Metazoa; phylum Chordata; order Testudines; family Emydidae; genus Emys; species Emys orbicularis. Next base: position 19,058,803 of record NC_088687.1, read on the forward strand.
GGTCCTAAGCTGCTGAATACTTGTTAATTGCCATCCATATGGCCTTCAGTGGGGATTGCCAACAGCAGCAGTCCAAAAAGATTTGGAGGAGGAAGGAAGGCCAATCACAATAAATCTTTAGGTCTTCATGGCAGGGGTGGGATCAAAACTCTGGTAGCCATTTATATTACATAGAGCCAAGGTCAAAATTCCATCAGCCAATGGGAAGTGTTCATTTTCTCTGACCGTTCATAATGGTTGCCAGAGTTACAGATTGTAAAGAGCCATCCTGTCAGTGCTGCCTGTTTTGAAACTGTTTTTGAAATCCCCAGTTGGATGGGGTCCCGCCACTGTATCTAGCAACACCGCCACAAAACTGCAGCTCTGAGAAACAGCTTTAGCCCTGGAACATTCTTTTCAACTCCCTCCCCTTTCCATACACCACCCAATCATCAGCATACTGCGGAGTCTCACAATTCGCTCCAAACCCTCTCTCTGCTGACATCTCTGTAGCTGCAGACCTTTGCAGCACAACCAAATTCTGGAGCAGTACTTTAGGATATTAAAGTCTTGATACCTGACTGAAACGTTTTCTTTAAACAAACAAACCCTCAGCAGTCCCTGTGTGGCAAACATAAACAGAAGCTGCAGAAATAACCTTTTGCAGGATAAATGGTCAGTGGCCACATGAATGCCAATGTACAGCCTGTGCAAAGTGCTCTTTTTTTTCAGGGTTGCCTGTGCCAACAAATGGTGAAGATGCAGGAGCTTACCCGGAGACATGCGCCTGGAACTGACCTCTCTGCAGCTGTGAGTAACAGTGGGGTGTCAGCAAGTCAACAAGGTGGGGCGTGTATAAGCATAGGCCCCAAGGCAATAATTTTATTTGATAATCTTTGCTGGGCTCTTCAGAGCCTGCTTCAATCTCCACTGGCTCCCTTCCCTCTCAAAGGGGTCATCAACCCACTTCTATAGGAAGACAGTATTTGCCATGCTGTATTAGGCCCTTGGTTCATTATGTCCAGTGTCCTGCCTTCCACAGTGACCAATAGCTGTGACCAGAGCCCATAATTCACCTGGCCGATTGTGGAGGGCTCTATACGGAGGAAGGAAATCCTTCCTGACCTCAGCAGAGATTAACTAACGCAGAGCAGCATGGAATCTGAATACTCTTAACGGCAGATTTTGTTACTGCTTGTAAAGCTATCCAGCCCTTTTAAAATTCCAGATCCAGTATTTGACTCTAACTGGCCCAGTCCATTTCCTTCAGTGGGTAGGAGCAGCAGATTATACTACCCTACCTATTAACTGTGGTACGAACAGCACAGAATCCACTGTTTGCTCAGAGGGTCACCTTAGCGAACTGCCTAAAAGAGACCAAACTCTAATGGAACTAGATCTGTGTGAGAAAAAGAGTCAGACAAGATGTCTGTATGTGCATGCAAACAGGGCCGGTGCTACCATTTAGGCAAACTCAGCTGTTTGGCACTGCAAGCCTGGGAGGGGAGGAGAATTAGAGCGGGGGCGGCTTGCTCGGGGAGGAGGCGGAGCAGAGGTGAGCTGGGATGAGGAGCTGCCGCACGGCTCCCCGGGCCGGGGGAGTGGGGAGCTGCCACGGGGGTGCCTCGGGGGGGGGGTGGAGCTGCCGCAGGGCTCCCCACCCCAGCTCACCTCTGCTACGCCCCCTCCCCGAGCGCGCTGTCGCTGCTCCACTTCTCCTGCCTCCCAGGCTTGTGGCGCCAATCAGCTGTTTGGTGCTGCCAGCCTGGGAGGGGAGGAGAATTAGAGCAGGGGCGGCGTGCTCGGGGAGGAGGCGGAGCAGAGGTAAGCTTGGGTGGGGAGCTGCTGCACGGCTCCCCGGGGGGGGGGAGCTGCCGCGGGGGGGGCGCCTCAGGGCAGAGGGGGGGAAGCTGCTGCGGGGGGGCGCTTCAGGGCGGAGGGGGGGGGCGAGGAAGCTGCCGCAGGGCTGGGGAGGGGGGTGCAAGGTGGAAGTTTCGCCTAGGGCACGAAACTTCCTTGCACCGGCCCTGCATGCAAACTGTATTTGTTGGAACAAATTTGATAATTAGGAGCTTTACATACTCAGAGACACTGAGATCCACTTTTTCAAAGATACTTAGGTTCCTAAAGATGCAAGGTGCCTAGTGGTAATTACAGAAGTGCTTAAGTGAGTTAGATGCCTAACTCCCATTGACCTCACATCTGACTTTTTACAAGCACAAAATCATAGCTGCTGTGATAAATTAGGGGGGCGGGTGGTAGCTTCCTTTTATGGACCCAGCCAGCCAGTTAGCTATAAAATCCCTCTTAGTAGTTGTTCTCTACTTGCTTTACCTGTAAAGGGTTAAAAAGTCTCCCTGCATAAGTAAAAGGAAGGGAGTAGGCACCTGACCAAAAGAGCCAATGGGAAGGCTAGACGTTTTTAAAATTGGGGGAAACTTCACCTTTGTCTGTCTTTTGTTGTTCTTGGGGAGAAGCAGAGACAGGGCTGGAACTATGCTGTAAGAAGCTTGGGGCTAGGTATGAAAAATCATCTGAATCTTACCTAGAAATTACTCACTTGAAACCCCCAGATATGTAAGCAGAACATGAAATGTCTAGGAATACGCATTAGGTTTATTTCTTTTTATTTCTTTATGGCTTGTGGACTCCTCTGTGCTAATCCCAAATGCTTTTGTTTTGCTTGTAACCTTTAAGATGGACCTCAAGAAGGTTATTCTTGATGCCTAATTCCTGTAAGTGGGTTTTTTAAATTTAGCAATAGTCTGAGTTTTCAAATGTATTTTCTTTCTTTTGTTTTTAATAAAATTTACCTTTTTTAAGAACAGGATTGGATTTTGTGTCCTAAGAGGTTTGTGCCTATTATGTTTAATTAGCTGGTGGCAACAGCTGATTTCCTTTGATTTTTCTCAGCTCTTCCCCAGAAGGTGGGGGGTAAAAGGGCTTGAGGGTACCTCACAGGAAGGAATTCCAAAGTGCACCTTCCTGGGTTCTACAAGGGTTTTTTGCACTTGGGTGGAGGCAGCATCTACCCATCCAAGGTCAGAGAAAAGCTGTAACCTTGGGATTTTAATACAAGCCTGGAGTGGGCAGTATTAATTTTTAGAATCCTTGCGGGCCCCCACCTTCTGCACTCAAAGTGCCAGAGTGGGGAATCAGCCTTGACAGATGCTGAAAAGAAAGAAAAGAAAAACATATGGCATTTGTCAAGGCTGTATCCCCACTTTGAACTTTAGGGTACTAATGTAGGGGCCTGCATGAGGACTTCTAAGCTTAACTACCAGCTTAGTTCTGGTCCGCTGACACCATTCCCTACCCTGGGAAGCTTTTAGAAAACCTCTCACCAATTCCCTGGTGAATACAGATCCAAACTCCTTGGATCTTAAACAAGGAGAAATTGACCCTTCCCCCCTCCTTCCTTTCACCAACTCCTCGTGAATACAGATCCAAACCCCCTTGGATCTTAAAACAAGGAGAAATTAATCAGGTTCTTAAAAAGAAGGCTTTTAATTAAAGAAAAAGGTAAAAATCATCTCTGTAAAATCAGTATGGAAAATAACTTTACAGGGTAATCAAACTTAAAGAGCTCAAAGGACCCCCCTCTGTCTTAGGTTCAAAGTATAGCAAACAAAGATAAACACTCTAGTAAAAGGTACATTTACAAGTTGAGAAAACAAAGTAAAACTAAGACACCTTGCCTGGCTTTTTTACTTACAAGTTTGAAATAAGAGAGACTTGTTTAGAAAGATGGGGAGAACCTGGATTGATGTCTGGTCCCTCTCAGTCCCAAGAGCGAACAACCCCTTCAAACAAAGAGCACACACAAAAGCCTTTCCCCCCCCAAGATTTGAAAGTATCTTGTCCCCTTATTGGTCCTTTGGGTCAGGTGTCAGCCAGGTTACCCGAGCTTCTTAACCCTTTACAGGTAAAAGGATTTTGGAGTCTCTGACCAGGAGGGATTTTAGTACGGTACACAGGAGAGCTGTTACCCTTCCCTTTATAGTTATGACAGCACTAACTTTAGGTATTCAAATGTGAGGGTCTGGGTTATGCCCCTTAGAAAATGTGACTCTGTGTACTTTACATCAGTGGTTCTCAAACTTGGGCTGCGGCTTGTTCAGGGAAAGGCCCTGGCGGGCCGGGCCGGTTTGTTTACCTGCTGCGTCCGCAGGTTCGGCCGATCTTAGCTCCCACTGGCCGCTGTTCACCGCTTCAGGCCAATGGGGGCTGCAAGAAGTGGCGTGGGCCGGGGGATTTGCTGGTCGCCCTTCCTGCTGCCCCCATTGGCCTGGAGCGGTGAACCGCGGCCAGTGGGAGCTGTGATCGGCCGAACCTGTGGACATGGCAGGTAAACAAACCGGTCCGGCCCGCCAGAGGCTTTCCCTGAACAAGCCGTGGCCCAAGTTTGAGAACCACTGCTTTACATCATTGGAAAGTCATAGTTTAGAAAGCATTCATGAGACTCAGTAAATAATCTTTAAGCACGTGTGATGAGGTTTACTTTTCAAACCAGAGATACAAGAAACAAATATTGAAATTTAATTTCAAATGATCTTCCAAAAATGCACCCACGGTATTTGTTGGTGTCTCTTTCTTTGTATGTGTGAGAATGCTCGTTTACATGCACAATTGCTTTACATATGCAAATGTGGGGTTTGCACACACAAATTGATTTTACTCCCAAATTTTCAGATGCAATAGCAAGGCCATTAGAAAAAAGTACGTCTAGAATCTCATTCCAATGACATTCTGGAGGGTCAATAGGATACAGGTGAGATATAGAGCCCCCATTTCTGACTGATGTTAAAGACAATGTGACTATTCACAGAGTAAGGTACTACTTGGTGTGAGTGAGGAGATCAGGATCTGGCCTTTAATTTATTATTTTTCCTTCTGAGCCTCAAGGAAGCAGTTGGTGAACAGGGAGTGGCTTATAGGGTGGGAGGCCTGGCAGGCTAGAATTGGGAGGTCATTCCATGCATAAGAGGCAGTGCAGCAGAAGGCACAAAGTCAGGGGAGTGGAAATCTGGTATTGTTGGTGGAGGCAAGGGGATGAGTGTGACCATGATGGAAGATGAGCTGTCAGATGTGGGCTGGTGCTGAGTTGTGTGCAGGGCTTTGATGGGGATGACTTGAGCATGACAGGATGGGCAAGAGGAAGCCCTTGGGCAGGGCCGGTGCAAGGATGTTTCACGCCCTAGGCGAAACTTCCACCTTGCGCCCTCCCCGAGCCCTGCGGCAGCTCCCCACCGCCCCCTCCGCCCTGAGGCACCTCCCCCGTGGCAGCTCCCCACCCCCCATCTGCCCTAAGGCGCCCTCCCCCCTGTGGCAGCTCCCCTCCCCCCCCCCCGCCCGGGGAGCCGTGCAGCAGCTGCCCACCCCAGCTCACCTCTGCTCCACCTCCTCCCCGAGCACGCCGTCGCTGCTCCACTTCTCCCGCCTCCCAGGCTTGCAGCGCCAAACTGCTGATTGGCGCCGCAAGCCTGGGAGGGAGAGAATCAGAGCCGGGCGGTGTGCTCAGGGGAGGAGGCAGAGCAGAGGTGAGCTGGGGCGGGGAGTTCCCCTGCGTGTCGCCCCCCCCTTACTTGCTGCAGGCGGCCCTCCCCGCGCCCCCCTGCCCCAGCTCCCTCCGCCTAAATGCCGACGACAACCGGGGTGGCCGAAGATCCGGCCACCACGGTCACCGCCGAAGAAAATGCCGCCCCCCAAATGCTAGCGCCTGGTCGCCTAATAGGTTGCACCGGCCCTGCCCTTGGGCAGTTCAAAGAGAGGGGAGTAACGTGGCCTGATACATGGGCAAAGAAGATAACTTTGTCTGTGGCATTTGGCACTGTGAGTTCTATGGCTAGGAGGGAGGCCTGATTGGAGGAGGTTGCAGGAACCAAAGGAGGAGATAAGGGTAGGACAAACGCCTCAGCAATCATGATAGAGATAGAGGGTGGGATTCTTTTTTAAATGGTGTAGAAAAAGAAGTGATAAGATTTTGGCCACACACCCAAACCAGGGCCGCTTGACACACAGGGACCGTTCCTTGCTGCTGTGAGCTCCATGTAAAGGACTGCACACAAGAAGTCATTTGCAGAGCACAACAGCAATTGTATAGGTCCTACAAATCCCGGGAACTGTGCTACATATTCTAGACCGCCATCTTCTGGTACCTTATCTATTAAGTGTTTACGTATATGCAGGCATTTCTTTTTTGATAGTGCACTTCTGTAACACTTGTTCTGCTTCACACATGGGAGTGTTCCTCTGAGGAGCCCTCTGCTCCCTGTTCGGATCAAGTTTTTCAGGTCAAGTGGGGACCAACAATAATCAGAGTGGTGGTGGGAGAGGAGGGTATGCCCCATATCCTCAGCAGGGTCCAGGTGAGCTGAAAGGAGGAAGGGCTGGGATGGATAAGCAGTGCTTATGTCATATGGTGATGGTCACTAGATGAAAACAGGAGATGAAGGAGAGAGAGGAAAAAAAGAGAATCCAGATTTCCCTCAGACTTCTGTCTAGAACTTGGTAGTTTTGTCTCTGTTCTAATAAGGGTGGCTTTTCCCATGTTTGGGGAGTCACAAAAGGTTCCTGGGGGAGCCACAAGTGTTTGGGGGGAAATGTTAATGGATTATGCCCATTTGGGTTTTTTTTTCTAATTAAGAGAATAATAAACAAGGTTTACAAATCACCTGCATTTTATCTATGAGTTTGTGCCTGATGTGCTGGTGGGGCCTTGGGCAGAGAGACTTCTTGCTGGGGGGGCAGCAAGAGCACTAGCAGATAGGGGAAAGAGGCTGTGAGATAGGTCTGTCTTATCTTTATAATGGAATGTTTTTTACCAAGTGCTGAGCTGACATGTAGCGAATGTTCGGCTGAAGAAGATGATGATTTTAATAAAGCTAAACAGACAAGGAAGAAAAGTAGTCTATATAAGGAGATAGTTACATTACGTTTGGATTTTTTGTCTCGATATTACTGCAGAAAGTCCACTGTTACAATGTGATGTTTGTTTTCAAGTGTTAGTAAATGAAAGTATGAGGCCTGGGAAACTGCTGAGCTATGTAGAGACCAGACACCTGAAATCTGTAAAACAGAGCTGCAATTGTTCCCTTTGGAAACAAAAAGAATTAAACAGCCAAAAGTCCTTTCTAAAGAAGAAACTTTTCCTCAAAAAGATTTAGAAGCCCCTTGTGTTGTGACCATGTGAACTGAAAATATAAACAAGCATGCACCATTGGCAAGACCCTTGTACTTCTAGCAGCAACAGACACATAGAATTATGACTGGAGAACAAGCAGCCAGGGGACTGAAATCCATTCCTATGTCATATAATGCCCACGATTGATGCACTAATGACCTTGCAGACAATGTTCAGGAACAGTTGATAGAACAAGTTAAGAAGAGTCAATATTTTGTACTGCATATTGATGAGTCCACAGATGTAGCCAACATGGCTCAGCTTGTGTGCGGTGTGAGATTTGTCAAAGCAAGAGCAGAAGAACTTTTATGTCACAGGTCCATTCTGCTCACTGAAATCTTAGGCTGGGCCTGAATTTGCCCACAATCCATATTGTCAAATTATAGTTTTAAAAACTTGGACTAGATTGGCTTGGTTCAGATTATATACTTAAACATATTACATGTAGTTGAATAAAACCACAAACCTGTTCAAATTCTAGTGTCCCTCTTGAATCTAGTGTCCTGAATTCTTGGATGTAGCGTCCTGAGTCAGTAAAGAAAATAGTATTTGGTTGTGCGGAGCCAAGTTTTAAAATATCTATAAGGGATCCACATTACTAAAAAGTTTGGGAACCATGGGCCTAAAAGGGGATAGTGCCCTTCTATTAGGTCTATAACAGCTCTGTGTAGCAAAAACCTTATCACAGAGATAGCTGTTAATGTGGAAGGCGCTCTTGCCCTGATCGGGGTCCAATAATTAGGTTTCTAGGATGTGGCATGCTGGATTAGTGTTCCATCTAGGCCGGTATCCAGTCACAGTGGCCAATATCTAATGCTGCAGAGCAAGGCAAAAGAGTGCAATTAGAGGCAAACCTTCCGCTCTGTGCCCAGCATGAGTAGCTGGGATGGCCAATGGAGTGATGCTCCCCAGCCCCCCCCCTACTGGACTATCAAGTGGTGCTGAGCTGTTCTGCAGCTGCTACATAGCCCTGAGGGTACAGTAGCCTCTGTGGCCCTAATTATGTCTGCCATGGGTTTATGTACATGAGAGAGGATCTGAGGAGTCTTGGTAGCAGAACGTATGACTCCATTTTGCACCCTGTATCCTGGTAGGGAGGGAGCTGATGTGGAATGGTGTGCCTCACCCCTGAGCTCTACTTCATGCAGTGGAATGCCTGCTATGGGATCTTCTGCAGCCAGAAACAAGGGCGGTGACAAGGATACATGTTAAGTCTTGCTTCTGTTAGCCTCCAGAGGCACCAGAACTTTGGGGGGGGTGAGCTAGACCCTTTTCTGTCTCATGCGCTAAGTTCCATTGGCAGATTCTATATTGCTGGTGCTGATGCCTGAGTCAGAAGGACAAGGAGCCCAGCTTGCCTCTCAGATCCCCAGTGGAGTTTACAGTAGTAGCAGTTAGAAAAACCATCTGCCAAACAAACTGGGTCTGAAGTGTCTGAAAGGCAGTAATCACGGAAACCCATGATGCCATTCAGCTAAAGGTCACTTTTCAGAGTTAAAACTTCATTTTCATAGAGAGGTGCCTCATTGTGCCATAAATGGGGGAAATTGTGCAATATCTGCCCCATGAGGTAAAGGTCCTTAACTCTAATTGATGATCAGTTTGTGTCCTGAAGCACGAGGATTGATCTGACAGTCCTTGTAATTTGATGCCCAGTTTCAAACATAAATTGGAGATGGACAAGCAGCAGGAGCGCCGCCAGCTTTTTTGCCGCTCTAGGCGGCGGAAGGTCCCGCCCCCAACCAGGGCGGCCAAAGATCCGGCCACCGCGGTCGCTGCCCCCCAAATGTTAGCGCCCTAGGCGACCATCTAGGTCGCCTAATGGGTTGCGCCAGCCCTGACGAGCGGGACACAATGTACCCTTCTTCCCTCATGAGTTTGGCTTTCTCTGCACAGTTTCTAACCCCAACTCTGCTGCAGGAAACAGGAGAACAAATGATGATACTCTAGCAATCGGCAGGTCCTGTGGAGGTGTGTACCATCCACGTAGGCCTATTACCAGGGAGTAATCTCCCCTGCTCATTTTCCTGTCTGCAATTTTGGCCATTTGAGTGTGAAAAGTTGCTCTGATCCCCCTCGGGGATGTGTAGGTATAGTGACCAGTGTATCATGCTGACTGCTTTACAATTCATTCTGTGCCACTGGAAACTCTGAGTCAATGGCACTTTTAAAATTTCTGTTTCAGTGATGGCCCAGAAAAGAGCATGACGCCCCAGATGATACAAAAGCATTCTTCCACTGCTGCTCCTTGATATACCATTCGTTGTCAGATAAATGCTATAATAAATCACATTTTCTTTTTGTTACACGTTTGGTGTCAGTGTGCAGCACACTCCATGGATCTGGCTTTATTATTTTATTTCAGTGAAAGACTGTGAATATGCTCCAGTCGGCTTATCTGATTGTTTGTTCTGCTCAGCTAAGCAAACCAAGCAAGTGTGCTTTAACTAAATTATTTGCTGCAACTCCGTGCTGGCATCATTCTGGTAGAGGCTCCTCCATCTGTTTGATTTTATTCTCCCCCGCCTTTCTTATATTTTGTTCTCACTCATTGATCATTAAAAAAATATTTCCAAGCAAAAACAATAAAAAAAAGTTGCATAAAACTTTTTATGAGCAAGAATCTGGATGCCAAGCCACACTCAAAGCGTGGTGTTTCTTGATTTAAGGACAATATACTATGGCAAGCAGTATCCCTCACCTTGAGGAGCTCTGCACTCAGATTTATTGTATGAAAGATTACCAGTTCTAAACACACATTCATGTAAAATGTCATTTAAGATTAAGCTTGATAAGTTTATGGAGGGGATGGTTTGATGGGATAACGTGATTTTAGTCAATAGGTCAATAACGTGCCATCGCTGGTAATTAGTAACAATGGTCAATGATGGGATATTAAAAGTTACTACAGAGAACTTTTTTCCGGAGGGTCTGGCTGGAGAATCTTGCTCGCATGCTCGGGGTTCAGCTGATCGCCATATTTGGGGTCGGGAAGGAATTTTCCTCCAGGGTAGATTGGCAGAGGCCCTGGAGGTTTTTCGCCTTCCTCCGCAGCATGGGGCAGGGGTCGCTTGCTGGAGGATTCTCTGCGACTTGAAGTCTTTAAATCATGATTTGAGGACTTCAACAGCTGAGTCAAGGGAGAGAATTATTCCAGGAGTGGGTGGGTCAGCTTTTGTGGCCTGCATCATGCGGGAGGTCAGACTAGATGATCACAATGGTCCCTTCTGACCTTAAAGTCTATGAGTCTATTTAATTTCCCCTAGTTTTAAAGAACTGGAAATCTGAAGTTACTAAATTTCTGTTTGTAAATAGGAACAATTGAACAGTCCTCTGACTTCACTCATTTAAAACTCCTCAGCTGCAGGGAGACAAGATTCCTGTGGGTAGATTTATTGGAAAGGAAAATTATATGGTGATATGCCCCTCCTACTGGGAAGAAGAAGAGACCAACTCTTAGAAACTCACTAAAGGTATTCAAGGACATTCACTGTATTTGGCTTCCCTTGGTCAATGGCCTGCTCTGAAATATTAGAATCTCTGGTTGTTCTTTGTTAAGCCTACCTGGAGATGTTTTCGTAAAGGGATCCCCATCATATCTAAGATAGTGCCTATGTGTAAAAAAGAAAACTGAGTATTAGTTTTTTTTCCTGAAAAGTGGAGTTCAGAGTTAAGTACTTTTGACAAGTAAGAAAGAATGCTTCTCTTTGATGAGACAGGACATACATCCAATGGGATACGAGTTGGGGAAAAATTGTAGGACATTTTTGGCAACATTTTCTGCAATTTTGTTTGTCCTGGTGCCACACTTCCACAGCAGAATTTCCATCGTTTTTTTTTTTCACAATAGTTTGTAAAAAGCAAACAACTGCAAGAGAAAGAATGCAAAGTGATTAAATGTCAGTTTTTATAGTGAAAACAATGTCCCGTGGAGGGCACGTGGGCCTTGTTTCAAAGCTGGGCTTCACGACAAAGACCTTTTTTTTTTTTGTCTGTAAAGTGCCAGTGGATGGGAGGAAAAAATCCTGCCTGGAGAAGGAAACGCCATTGTTTTAAAATATTAAGCTCTCGGCTGCAAGGACTTAGAGAAAGCCAGCTGAGAGGGGAACAGCTTCCAGGAGACATAGATGTGAGGATCTGCCTAGGGAAGAAGAGTGAACCCATCCTACAGTTCTCTGCTGGTCCCCAAATGTTGGATCAGATAGCATAGGAGACCTTCCAGGAGACTCATCCATTCTGTATAACTTGTGGCTGGAGGTGGTTGGGGGGGGGGGAACAGAAGCTGTTCTGTGCAGTGGGGTGTGGTAGAAATGTAGATTGCCCTCCTGGGTAGACTTACCTTGCTGCAGATTAAGCCCATTAGTTCTTGTCCTACCTTCAGCAGACATGGAGAGCAATTGATCCCCGTCCTCTTTATAACAGCCTTTAATATTTTCAAGACTGTTATCAGTACCCCCTCAGTCTTCTTTTTTGAGGACTAAACGTGTCCAGTTTTTTTAACGTGTCCTCATAGGCCAGGTTTTCTAAACCTTTTATAGTTTTTGTTGCTCTCCTCTGGACCTTCTACAGTTTGTCCACATCTTTCCTAATGTGTGGTGCCCAGACTTGGAAACGATACTCCAGGTGAGGCTCACTAGTACCAAGTAGAACAGGACAATTACCTTGTATGTCTTACATATGACACTTCTGTTAATACACCCCAGAATATTAGCCTTTTTCATAACTGCATCACATTGTTGACTCATATTCAATCCGTGATCCACTATAAACTCCAGATCCTTTTCAGCAGTACTACTGCCTAGCCAGTTATTCCCCATTTTGTAGATATGCATTTGATTTTTCCTTCCTAAGTGAAGTACTTTGCACTTGACTTTAGTGAATTTCATTTTATTGATTTCAGACCAATTATTCCAATTTGTCAAGGTTGTTTTGAATTCTAATCCTGGCCTCCAGAATGGGCTCGACACCCCTCCCAGTTTGCTGTCATTTGCAAATTTTATAAGCATTCTCTCTGCCCTAAACAATGCCGTGAAACACTACGTAGAAAATGTGACAAGCTGTTTATGGCTCATGTTAATATAATTGTAGTGGGTGATAGGACAGCTCCTTATATAATCTAAGTTGAATCAGTAACTTGGGAAAAAATGATTGTCAGGCCAATTTACTCTTTAAGTAATAAATATTGTTTGATACCTACAATTCACTTTTGTTTGGTCAAGTATGGTCATCTGTGTGGAATAGGTTTCCTTCCTTATTGTACAATACTAGACTAGATTACCTAATGGTCCCTTCTGGCCTTAACAAATGTATGAAATATATGCCACCAATTGACCAGTTCACTCAGTAGCACTACTTTGCTTTTTACAACTGTTTAAGAAAATCATTAACAGTCTCCTTTTATTTCTGTGTCAGTTACAGCTCCTCCAGATTTACCATGTCTATAGATGATGGTGTCAACTGCGCAGAGATAAAACTGAGCCTCTGTGAAAGTAAAATCATTTGATATATGATATCATAATAAATATAGAAGAGAACATAAATATAAAATGGATAAAATTTACTAGGTAAGTATAAGGTTTCAACTTTTATTCTTCCTCATTATATCATTACAATTCTATCCAGCTGTTCATTCTTTTAAAGTTGGTTAAAGTGCTACATGTAAAGATTTATGGACCGGATTCCTTACAAATATGGTACATAATTATCTATGAGCTATATTCAGAATATGGCAAAACTGAATCACTGTCACTCAGACCTTGGAACTAAAAGGTCATATTTATGTTTGCTTGCGTTTACAGCATCATGAACAGATGATTTGTAAAAACACAGTACAAAAATATTTAGTGAAATTCACAGAGCATTGTGAAACCAAATGTCTCTGATCAGCAATCTCTCTCTCGAACACACACATTTATATATTTTTCCCCTGTGAGCTTTATTTTTTGTCACTTCCTGCATAATTTGGGTGACACATAAGGACTGGTCCAAATTATTCCTTCCAGGTAAAGTCAAGTTATTGGAATGTGCCTTTTCTCCCAGTGGCAGTAGATTTACTTAGATTGGAAGCTCTTTGGGTCAAGGACCATCTTTTTGTCCTGCGATTGTACAGTGTTCAGCACAATGGGGGCCTGGTCCATGACTGGGGTTCCTAGGTACTATTGCATTACAAATTTATTATTAATTATTAGTATTATTTATTTACTTATTTACAGCCTTCAGTGCTCACGGATGCTGACATATGCCACAAGGTGCTACTCGGTATATAGAAATATATTGTAAACCTTCATGTTCCACTAATGGGAATCTGTATAGCCCTGTGGACATGACCCAAATCCCAGTGATGCCCATGGGACTCTTGTTTGACTTCAGTGGGTTTTGGATCAGGCTCTGTAAAAGCAGTGTGGTATAGTCTATGTAATTTTAATTAAGCACTCAAGCAGATTTTAGGTATTGTATACCTCTTAGGCCTGGCAAACTACTTAGCAGCATAGGAAAATAGTAACAATGGGTGGGTAATTTTTATTTGTAGTAGAATTTTACAAATAAAATTACTCTACCTAAAATATCACAGAAAGCAGAATAGTTAATGAACAGTCACATAATTGTGAAGGAGGTAAAGAATCTTCTGTTATCATCTTGCAATTTAATAAGAGTATTCTCTTCAGGTTTTCCTCCAAAAGCTTGCTTCACCATTCTCCCCGTTGAGGTCTCAGTGGCATTCAGGTCCTGAGATCAGTTTGCTATGTTTTAGGGAAATGGAAACATTTCCTTGTTCTTGAGCAAAACAGATTTGTGTTATTAGCAATTATGGTTAATACATTTCAGGCACCAAAATGGGGGGAGGGGGGGAAGGCAAATATTGCCAAATTTGCTGGCTGAGTATAATTTTTCACATATCTTCAGGAGCAGCCACACTGGCAAGAAGCAAAAACTTCTTTCAAGCCCTTTATCTTGGAAGGGAGGAACTGTGATTTAAGGGTTATAGCATGGGACTGAGAGTCAGGCAATGTGGGCATTTTACCAGCACAGACACTGTCCTGTTCTGTGACGTAAGGCAAGTCTTTTAGGATGAAACGTACCTCTGTGCTGAGAGCAGCATGGGGCTTTGCACCACTTAGATGATTCATAGGCCTTGTACTGGCTGTCTACCCAGGAGTAAATTTCACCCTTAATCTCAATGTCCCTCAGTTTCCCCCTCTATGCTAATACTATCTCACAGGAGTGTTCTGAAGCTTATATAATTAATGGGTGGGATTCTCAGTTTTGCACATTGGCATCATTCCACTAAAGTGAATGTAGCTATGCTGATTTACACCAGCTGAGGATCTGGCCCATTGTTTGTAAAGCATTGTATTGGCCTCAGAGGAAAAGCATTGTTGGCCAGATTTGCAAATAGACCCAGCACACAAGTTCATTTTAAATGGGAGCTCACCTCTTTTGAAAATGTGATCTATGTAAGTACAAGGTATTATTAATAATAATAATCATTATGATTTTTATTATTTTGTTTTATCTGTAAGGACCCACTAGCTCTGAATGATTGCTCCACATGTCTGCATGCAAAAGATGGTGTGATTATTTAATATTTACAACAGCAGAGGAATTCATTCCAAGATTATAGTGCAAGACATAATGAGCTAAATGATAGAATGATTCTGATATTGAAAAGGTTGGGGCATAGTTTGGGCAATAAGGCTGGGCTCCTGAACATAATTATCAATTGGGTTGATTGTCTCTACTGAGTAATGGTTTATTGGCCAGGTTCTTAAACCCGTTCAGCAGGCATCCTAGAAAATACACCTCTACCCTGATATAATGCGGCCTGATATAACACGAATTCGGATATAACGCGGTAAAGCAGCGCTCCGGGGGGGCGGGGCTGCACACTCCGGCGGATCAAAGCAAGTTCGATATAATGCGGTTTCACCTATAACGCGGTAAGATTTTTTGGCTCCCGAGGACAGCGTTATATTGGGGTAGAGGTGTACATCTTTAATCCAGGCTTTTTCTTCTCCTCATCTAAAGACAGCCTGAGGAAAACTCCCAGTTGGTTGTCAGTTTTGGGGCTTTTAGTAAAAAATGTTCTGAGTGAGAAGGCTTTATAGAAGACAGATGGCTCTTATTAC
Organism: Emys orbicularis; assembly: GCF_028017835.1. Lineage (NCBI taxonomy): Eukaryota > Metazoa > Chordata > Testudines > Emydidae > Emys > Emys orbicularis. The sequence continues at coordinate 19,074,091 of NC_088687.1, forward strand.
AGATCTTTGCATTACAAACAGAGAGTAGCCAGTCACATGACAGGGGGTCTTGCTCTCTCTTTCTCCATCCAGGCAGGTGTTCTGCATACTGAGGTAGGCTGTCAGACACTTTCCACATTCATAAGCATGGAAAAGTTAGACAGAACATGCATTTCCCCTTTGGGGTACTTGTGATAAAATCTAACCCAGTATTTCCCTGTGCTTCAGTCAGGAGCATGCAATAATAGCTGGTCCCTAGGGAGCTAAAGATAAAATGAAGTAAAGAACAGTTTTTAAAAAAAGCCACATTCATCCATCCTGTGTTTGATCAATTCTCAGCAGTAATTTAACATGGAAGAACAGTTGTTACCTATACTTCAGCCTTCCCATTGAACAGAGTGACATTTTAATCATGTGCTGTATCACTGAGTTACTGTATTTTATCCCAATTTCACAAAAAGGGTTTTACCGGGAAGTTAAAGTGGAGCACCATTCAGCACATATCACTTTTATGCAGCTACATTACTTATTAAACAATTAATCATCTCCTATAGAGTTCATTTTTTCCCACTTTTTTGCTTTTTTTTTGTACTCGATATTCAATTAGAATTAGAGATAAATTTCAGGGTTGGTGCCAATGCTCTGGGGTTTGACTAATGACTGAAACTTTGCGGTATGAAATGTCATTGATGACTTCAGAATCAATACGTCACTTAGATGATGTTGCTTTTTAGATCTTAATCTAGTCAGGCGGCAAGTCTCTCTCTTTGCTGATAACGATTAACATAGCTTTGGCTCCTGGGGAAACTAAATCTGACCACCACCTGTGGCTCATGCACTGATCTGCAGCAGTTAAAATCTCTCTGTCATTAAGGGACGGGGTTGGGAGGGAGAATAATGGGAAAGGTTAAATTAAGATTTAAACCTATTTGCCTTCCACAGCAAGGACAAAGAATTCAGTGATTTATGAAGCAAATACAGAATAGACTGGAGAAAGCTGGCTTCCTTTCTGAGTTACTGTGTGATACATCCCATGAGTTACTGCAAGTTGTCACAGTTAGATTCCACACTGGAATTCAAGACAATGAAATCATGTAAAGCATCTTGGTTTAATCACCAACATTTCTGTTTTTCCTCCTAGACCCCTGAAACATTTTGGGATTTTACTTGGAATTAGAAATGGACCTAAACCAAATCTGAACACCCACAAACTTTGGGAAAGTTCAAGTCTAGATTTTAGCTTTACGGCTTGGGCTCATCTCTAATTGGGAAAATGTCTACACATCAGAGGGGGTCCAGTTTTCCCCTTCCTCCCAAAACTGCAGGCAACCTGCAGTACAATACAAGTCTATCAAATTTTCTGGTTAGTCTTCTTCTGGGTGTAATATACCCTGTAGGTTTCTGGGCTAATGTGCTTTGCAAGTCCACTGACTTGCCAGATCTCCCATTTATTAGGGTGGCTTCTTACAAAGTTGGTCAAACCTACTGTGTTTTTAAAATATTGTTATTAAGTGGAACTCCAGTGGACTGGTCTGGCTCTGTAATGCTAGCAGGCTGCAGGGAATTGTAAGATAGATTGCCTAGCCATACTCTTTCTAGACCCAAGCAGAACATGAATGTTAGCTGTGGTAACCTGCAGTATTTTTTCCTCCTCAACACTAGCTTTGTTTTTTAATCAACTCTCAATCCTGGTTGCTTCTGCTGAATTAATGCTCTAGGCACTGTCTGCTCCTTTGTGTTAGCTACACACAACCTAAGGATGTTTCACCTCCTGTCCATCAGTCCCTGCCCGTTCTGTATCCTCATCTTGTGCTCCCTTGTTTATGTATGGCTTTCTTCCTGGCTCTCAAAGTGTCAGCTTCACACTATCTTCCTTCTAATACAGCTCAGCAGTAACCAAAGTAGCTGCCTTTGTAATAGCTGAAGCTGCTATAAATGCTTCATGCCCCAATGGGGTCTTAACGGCTGTAAGCTATTTACAGTCCATTATAATGAAATAACTAAAAACAGGATAGGGAGTAATCTTTAAACAGTGCTCTCTTTTCTCCTTTTCTGCTTTCATTGGGAGGATTGATCAGAGGGAGGCTAATATGTCTTCTAAGCTCTAGATCATGCATATGTGATATCAGACATAATACATGCACCAGCCTTTGTTAAAGCTGGACAAACATGCCGGAGAAAACCAGGACTGGGCTGAATATCTGCTCAAAATTCAAACCCAGTAAATTCTTTGGGGGTTCAAAAAAGTTTGGTAAAACTTAAAAGATTTGTTGTTTTTAAATGTCACGTCTCTGTACTTCCTCATTTTGACCAGAAGAGGAAGTGGAAGTACCATCATAAAAGATGCCATTCCTGCAATATTTTCAAGGTGGTTTACATTGAAAGGTACTTGTGAATCTCACTGGGGAGCTTGTTTCCATGGAATTCGAGACCAAACAGACTCAGGGCTTGTCTATACTTACAGACCTGAAGCTGCGCCGCTGTAGCACTTAGCGAAGATGCTACCTATGCCAATGGGAGAGCTTCTCCCGGTGGTGTAGGTACTTCACCTCCTCAAGAGGCTGGTTTATAGGAGAAGCCCTCCCATCGACACAGCACTGTCTACACTGGGAGTTAGGTCGGTATAACTGCATAGCTCAGGGGTGTGGATTTTCCACACGCCGGAGTGATATAGTTATACCGACAAGTTTGTAGTATTGACTGGGCCTCAGGGAAGCTTTGAAGATAAATGTCTCAAATCTAGGTAACTTATCTCTTATCTGATCCTCCAAATCTTTAATGACCTCCTACTTCATGGTCTAAATAATACATAGGTTCAATGAATAGGGCCTTATTTTTAAAGGATCCTCTGTCCAGCCACTAATTTTGCATCTGCAATTTTGTGTCCAGCAAAATCAGTTGTGGACTGCAAAACATGGGTAAGATTAACAGCAACAAGAGTGCTGCACATCTGATTTGTGGGCCCAGGCTGAGACTGTCAAAGAAGACTAAAGAGAGAAGGTGGGTAAGGTAATATCTCTTATTGAACCAATTTCTGTTGGTAAGAGAGACAAGCTTTCAAGCTTACACAAAGTTCTTCTTCAGACCTCTCTAATATCCTGGGACCAACACGACTACAGCAACGCTGCCTAAAAGAAGACTAAAGGAGTCAGGTGCTTTGGTGATTTGGAGAATCTATCTGTACAACTTATGAATTCTGATTGATGTTCTGAAGTTGTTCTTATGAAAATTGTTGTATCATGGAATGCCTCTATGTCTATATATATCCACCATTGCTGACAAGCCTGTAATCATGGCTCTTCTGTACTCTGGCTAGTCAACAGATGTGCTAAGGAAGTTGGCTGGAGCTTGGAAGAAACCAGGTGTTGATGGTGGGATATATAAATTGTGAGAAGCAGAGAGCCACCCAGGAAGCTTTGGACAGGAGGAGAGGAGAGGTATATGATTTTGTAGGCAATGAGGGGGTGTTTTAGCTGTGGGTTCAACCAAGGTCAAAGCAATTGATGCAGAGAGAGAGAAAGACTCCATGATTGAGATGACAAGCCACGCGTTGCAACAGAAGGATCCTGGATGATCCCAGAGAATTCTGACCGCAGCCCAAAGAACACTCTAGAGTAGTGAGGAAATGAAGGAAAGGAAATGTGTGTAGGTTTTTTTAGTATAAATCTATGAATTTCTCATGTGATTAAAGGGTAATGGTGATCCTGTGCAAAGTGTCTGTGCTTTGTACGTGTTCTAGCAATGATTTTCCCTTTAAGAATTAACCTGTGGCCATGGAACACCCACACAACTGAAGTTCTAGGAGAGGATACATTTAAGCTATGGAGGAGTCTGAAGGGCCAGCACTAGTCCCAGGGTCTAAGCAGTTGAACCGTGAGGTCTCAGCTCCCGGGAGGAGTGCTAGACAGAGGATCTAACCCTGAGAATCTGCATAGGAATCCCAAACAAGAAGCAGTACCTGGACATGGTTCAGACACAAGGGGCTTAAAGCACCTGCGGCCCAGTGAGGTGGAGCCCTTCACAGCAGGCTGAGTGGCCAAGAGGGGCACTCAACAAGATCTGTGACAGGTGCTCAACTCTCATTGACATGGGTGCCTGACTCCCTTAGGGTCTTTTGAAAATCCCAGCCCCGATAAGTTCTAATGTCTGTCATTTCCAGATCTATTCAGAAAATGATCCTCCCCCATGGAAAATTTCAACAACAACAACAAAACATTTTGTTTTCATGAATCTTTTCACCAGAAACTTTTGAGTTTTCATTGAAGAAATGAAAACCAAATATTTTTGGTACTGAAAACTCAAAATTTTCAGCCAAAAACAATTTAAAATAATTGTGGTGGGGGTGTTCAGTTTTCTGAAAGTAGACACTTTACATTAATATTTTAGGTTATTCTACAAACTACAACCATAGTTTCTATCACAAAAGTTTTGATGGAAAATTTTTAACCAGCTCTATTTGCCCCACCAACGAGCATGCAAAACTGCAGGCACAAAATTGGAGACCATTTAAAAAAAAGCCCCATAATATGTCATAGCGGATGACATAGTGGGATGGAAGGTTAGGAGACAGGCATTTCAAAAGAAGTGGATTGCATACAACAATGGAAACCCATTTCAATTCAAACACTTTTACTGTAGTTGAAATGAATAGCTACTTACTCAGGGAAAAGAATGGTGCATTATTTATTCTCCAATATGGTGCCACTGCCTCTGCAATGAAAACCTCCAATCAAAATTGACAGGGGGAGCAGGACCTGTGGGATGGGCTCAACCAGAAGAGCATCATATTCATTACAAAGGCAGACAGTAAGATACCACCTTCCCAGTGAAAAAAGCTGCTGAGAATCCCCTGCCTTTATTAATGGGGCCCATGAGTCAATCTGCAGCGGTGATGTATCATACTCATTTAGGGAAATGATGTGCTGGGAAAATGCATTATTTTAAAAAGCAAGAGAGTGGATTAAAACAAGTATGTGCCATAAGGAAGCTCAACTCTCTCATGATATATGCTGATTTTCGGGTGTTCCCCATTTGCATGGCTGTTTAAACAAGCACTTTAAATGGAAATGCACTTGACATTTCTGCGACTAGCTGTAATCAAACCGCATTAGACTTCAGCTGATCTCACAGAAGATGATTAAACAAATTTCTTATTCATTCCTAATTCTTTTTAATGGGATTATGGAGGAAGAAGACATGTTGATGAAAATGATCCCCAGATAGAAAATGGTGTCTTAAAATGAGCTTGGAGGGGAATATATATATATATAAATATATATATATTTTATATATATATAAAAAATTGGAGTGTGTCTCTTTGAACAGCACCAAGCACACTGTCAGCGCTCAGTAAATTACCATAACAGTGTGTGGCTAAATCCCAGCACTTTACACTGAAAAAGTGCCTGCCTGTCATAGGTGCATGCTGTCCCCTGCAGTTTTCACATGTTGCACAGTAACTGGATTCTTGCATATATATATATATATATGCAACTAGCTGTAATATCTATCTATCTATCTATCTATCTATCTATCTATCTATCTATCTATCTATCTATCTATCTATCTATCTATCTGCAAGAATCCAGTTACTGTGCAACATGAAAAAACTGTAGGAGAGAGCATGCACCTATGACAGGCAGGCACTTTTTCAGTGTAAAGTGCTGGGATTTAGCCACACACTGTTATGGTAATTTATTGAGCACTGACAGTGTGCTTGGTGCTGTTCAAAGAGACACACTCCAATTTTTAAAAGAGCTTCACCCCAGCTTTTCATACGTGCTAAGGCCGGATGGGACCATTATGATCACCTACTCTGCCCTCCTGCATATTATCTGGAACTTCCCTCAAAATAATTCCTAGAGCATATCTTTGTAGAAAAACATCCAGTCTTGAGTTTTCATGTTAGTAGATACAATTTTTCACCCACAATTAATTGTACATGCAATCACAGTTCACAGCATATAGACCACAGTACATCGGATTGCACAAAACTGTCTGTCTTCAGGTTTTATACTACTGCACATCCTCATGATATCTGAGTACCACATGAACTCCACAAGCAATAGTAAAATCCCTAGTGGGCTTGATGGAGTTTCTGGATTATCTTCTTGAATCAGTAAAAATCTTTGCTTGGGTAGGGTGATGTTCTTGTTTGTTTGGCTTTTTTGTTTGTCAGTTTTTTTGCTATGCTGGAGAGGTTTTGTTAAAGAGGAAAGTTTTGAAGTTCTTTCTAAAGACAGTCAGACTCTGAATTCACCTAATCTCTTATGGGAATTCTTTCCACAGCCAGATCCTTTCAGCTGACTACACTCTGTCCACAGCTCTCAAGAGCTATACTGTGGGCTTTGCGATCTGCATGAGCCCAGAGAAGTGCAGATACCTTGGCAGCTCATAGATTGAAATTCAATCTTCAGTGTAGCTGGGGCTTGATCCATAAATTGCTTTAAAGATGAGGACCAAGGCCTTATACTGACAACTGATGAGGATGGGGAGCCACTGAAGGGATTGGAGTATGGGCTAGATGTGCTAACAACAGCCTAAGCCAGGCAGAAAGCATTAGCTGCATTTTATAACACCTATCACCCTGGTACATGAGCACTAGTTGAAACTAAGAGGCACAAAAGCTAGAATAAAAGCTGTTTTCTTCTCTGGTTCCATTGGGGCTTCAATTTTTTATTTAAGAGCGTTATTTCAGGGGAAGGCTGTATTGAAAACTTGTGTATTCATTAGACTTGGCCTCCTCCTGATCCCTGCTGATGCAGAGCTTCCCAGTTGGGTCTACTGCCAAAACTGCTCTGCCCCCGGAGCCTGATAGTGAGAACCTGGTTTGTTCAGCTGCATTGTCCCTATGGAACATAGCTGGCTTGGGAAGTAATAGTGGTCTCTAAGGTAACTAGGTCCCAACTTATTAAACACCTTCTTGAACACAAACATTTTGAAATCTGCTGTGAAGCAAATGAGGAGCCAGTTCAGTTTGCAAAGCCTAGGGGTGATACAGCCACCACTGTTTAAGTAGCTTTGTAGCTGTGCATAATGCAAGTCAAGGAATTCAGAGATAAGGCTGAAATCACCCTCCTCCCCAGATATTTCATCAAATCCTCTCTGTTCAAAGACCACTTCCAATAACTGGGCTGGATGATTCCAGGGTAGCCTGGAATTCCAACCCTAATTGTGAATTTCCTGGATTCCAACAGTTGCCTCTGTTTTGTAATAACATAAGGTGTTTTTTCTATGTTTAATTTCCTTGTTTCTGTTTTTTAAAGATAAAGAAGTATTTGATGGGAAATGATAAAATGTGTGTTATTCACCTCAGCCACCAGAACAGCTCCAGAAATGTTATTCTGTTCTCTCAGGATGGATCTGTTATAGCAATGATAACATGCATTCCAGGAACTCTATGCATTTAGCAAACATTCACTAATTCTATCTATCCATCTCTCTCTCCCTCCCACAGGAACTGGTTTCTTGCAGGCAGACCCTCACATCTGCACAAAGTCCCACTGAAGTCAGTGGAGCTTGGTCCAGCCACATGATTGCAGGAGTGGGGCGATACATATCTGACGGCATAAATAAGCATTATAACTCCCTTGTGAGGTAGGTACTTAATATCTTATTATTGTCCATTTTACAGGTGGGTAAACCGAGGTGCAGAAAGTTCAAGTGACTAGCCTCAGCTCACACAGTAAGTCGTCAGCAGAGCCAGGAACAGAACTTGTGATCCTGACTGCCATATTGATGCTCTATCTATTAAACAACACTGCCACGCTCTGTGTATATACATGCAGTACTGCACACAGTATGCTTTCTATTTAGCAAAGCTAGTTCGATGTATTAATGATGTATTAAGTTAGTCTGATGATGAGGAAGAAGACATGTTGATGAAAGTGGTGTCTTAAAATGAAGTTGAAGGGGAATGTCTATATATATATATATATATATATATATATATACACACACACACACACACACACACACACAGTTGCTGTGCTACATGTAAAAACTGCAGGAGCCAGCATGCTCCATGCTCAGTGGGTCATATTCTATCCTCACATCCTGGCAACCTGAAGCTGAACAGGTGCTTACTAGTGCTGAATGGAGGTCAATTAAGGTAGAAGGTGGCCCTGGGTGATTATTGATAAACATGCTACATTCCCAAAAGGCTAGAGCGAGTTCATCAGGTAATTACATGGTTGGGCAATTTTTCAAATTCTTCTATTGGAGCTGTTCTGGCCTGGGATGTGGTTAGACGATATGGTCTGTGTGATATCAAAAATAATATTGATAGAAAAAAGATGCAGAATGTGTTACTAATCTTGAGTAGTTTGATTTGTGGATGCATGGGGAAGGAGAGGTTAAAGGGAGCTGTTAGGGAAAGTGATCAGTATTATGTATGAATGACTTGCCCAATTTACATTTTAAATCCAATCTACTTGGATTATTTGTATCTATACATTGATCACATTTCATTTCTTTTGTTGCAGGTGCCATGTATGTAAAAATCCCCATTTATGATGCTCTTTTTATTTAATTTATTTATTAATTAAAAGTCAGCTTAAGCCACATTTTCCAAATTGTGCAATTTAAAAACCAAAGAACCAACAACCCCTCCCACCTCCAGGCTTCCTAATGAAAGTGCTGACCTGACCTTTCCTGGTTGGCATGAGCAGCTCTACTATAACACTGAAGAGAACTAAGAAGGTTAGCCTTTCTTTCCTCTGTCTGTTACATTGTTATACCAATAGAATAAAAACCAGCAAGATCTTATTAAGAAGGATAAGGCAAAGATGCCACATTTATTGTAAATATAATGATAAAGCAAAAGATAAAAGTAAACAACGTTGTTTGAATACTTATTCCTATCACTACTTATTCCTTACACACACACACATATATATAGATTCATTCATACAATCATTCATTCAAGTTCTGTATAGGTGTTATAGTTACCAGCCTAGAAGTTGCTCATGCCAAGTTACTGGCCAGATATCTTGGTCATGAGGATGGAGCCGAGTCTGTGTCAGGTGCACCTGATGCTCCTGGAGGTTGGCAGCAGAACCAGAGACTCAAAGTCCTCAGTTTTGAGAGTCCATTCTTATAGGATTTAATTCCTATGTTAGTCTATGGGAGCTGTTTCATTCTGCTGTTGCTGACTCAATCAGCAGATGGCACACTCCTGGACACATTCCTGGGCACATTCCTGGTGGCCCCAAACTGTCCAAACACACTTTCGGGGTGTGTGCTAATTCATTTGAGACTCCCGGCCCTTTAATCACAGAGGCTGGGGGTCTGTCCTAGGAGCCCTTGCTATTACAATGAAGTGAAAGTCACTTAACGGCTTATAGTGTTTGTTTACATTGTATCAATTACTTCAAGAACAAAGTCATTTAACTTGTTTGTAACATTTACATAGTAATAAAGTATCTTTCACAGGATAGATACAATCAATGGTTTCTACAGACAGTAGCTTACAAGTTTTAACAGAAGACCCAAGAGATTTTTGTACTTGGTGAAACTGTTGGATTTTAAAGTGTGAGGGACAAATTATGAGGGGGTCACTGTCACTAGGGGGAATCACTGTTAGTACCTTCTTTAATATCCCTACAACATACTTGCTGTGTTTAAAAAAGAGAAGAAACTCTCCATTGGCATCTGCTTCCAACTTCCCCTTTATATTATTTTTGGGCTTTTTTGTTCCCAAACTCTCTTTCTTAAAGAGTTTTTTGTCAGAAACAACAAACTCATCCACCCGATGGTAACCCGCCCTTCATTTGGACACCACAGAGCTACAGATGGAGAAAAAGGGCTGAAGACACCCCTTGTCCTTTTTGCATTTGGACAATGGAGGTGGAGAGTCACCTGCTCCCTCTTCTGATCCCTTGGCACTTCTAGATAGTAATGGTAAGAACACCATTCCTGGGCAGACTCTCCTGGACAGCAGGATATCTTCTCTTTTTTTATTGTAGGGATTGGTCTTGCTCCTTGCCTTCTTGTGGGAGAGAGCCCCATTTGTTTCTAATTCACCCAATCCTGGCCAGGGCATCTGATAAGGTAGTCTCCATCTTCCCCATCAGCGGTGGTTTGGGTGTGAGTGTGTCTGGTTAGGGGCCTTTACGCTCCAACCCACACTCCTCTATTCTTTGTTTTCCTCATTTCTGGCACATCGCCATCTCCTTTCACACAAGAGTCCCATAAGATTTGCCAGTGCAGCTGTTGTTCCTGCAATGTGACCTCCTGCTCAACTAATGCCAGTGTTGAAACATGCCTTCTGCACTGAGACAACTGTTGGTACTTGAATCATGGACTAGAGAGAGAACATCTGAATGGCAATGGCAAGGCTGACACAGAGTCTATGTGCGTATTGCACTAGGCACAATGAAAACCCCCTCAGACCTCCTGAGATATCAAAAGCTGGGTAAGATTGTACCTGTCCCAGTTCCAAACCCCTTCTTCCTCACCATGGTTGTTTCCCATCTTGACTACTGCAATCTCATCCTCCCAGAGCCACAAGACACTCATACATACCCTCTCTGCAGTTCATCCAGAATGTGGCCACCAAAATGATCTTCCTCACCTGCCAGTCTGAACCCATTACCTATGACTTTGAAACCATTTGCTGGCTCCATGTTCTCCTCCTCCTCAGTTTTAAATATGTTGTTGTCACTTCAAGGCTCTGAACAAGGCTCTGCTTTGCCTACATGCTTGACCTTCCCTCTTACTAGGTTTCTCTCACCCCATTCATCCACTTCTCTCTCTCCTGACCCCTACTCCTGGAGCAGCTTTCCATTTCTGATGCACAAAGCCATGACCATCTCTTAATTCAAATCCCTCCTTAAGCCTCACCTTTGCCACAGTGCCCACAATTGAAGCATAATCTTCTATCACTTTAGCTAAAGAAAAATTCCATTAATAGGAGCAATAGTAGGCTCTCATCCTCTTTGTGGACTGGCCACTGAAGGGGAATAGGAAAAATTCAAAACTTTTTGGAAGTTCTTTAGTCAAACATAATTCATTATGCTTAATACAGGAGTGAGTGGGTAAAATTCTATGGCCACTGAGGTACAGGAAGTCCGACTAGATGATGATCTGATGGTCACTTCTGGCTTTAAAAATCTATGAATCACATTGAGCCAGACACCACCATACATAACATGAGTAATTACATGATCTCCTTGATGCAATCATTGTCCTTCCCTTCACTACTGTTTCCTACCCGCTCTAATGGCGTCACATTAGGCTGTAAGGTCTTCCAGGCAGTGGCTGTTTGGTTTGTACAGTGCCTAGTACACTTTTGGGCACTGTAAAATTAACAATAATAGTAATGATATAGAGGAAAATGCCATCTTTCTGGCTTTCTCCGTCCAGGGAGCTGACTACTTCAGACCACGCACTGGGGAAAGAGAGGGAAACAAATGCACCAGAGTTCAAATGGACAACTTGGCAAAGGCATATAAATCTGATGGATCAATGGCCAGCTATGTTGTGCTCCTTTATATGGTATAATGGTCAGTAAAATCAATGATTGATTCTGTATGGAAATTTCTCAGAAGTGTAAGGTCATTGTGGATGATAAAACACATCCAATAATCTGAGGGGACTTGGTAGGTCAGGGGGGTTGGGCCAGAGTCTCAGCTGGTATAAGTCAGTCTAGCTCCAATGAGTTACAGTAATTTACACCAGCTGAGGATCTGGCCCTATATATATGTAGCCTTTTACCTTTAGGTCTCTGATTCAGACCCTGCCCAGATTGGTAGTAACATCTTTCAGTCACTATCAGACAGCTATTTAATGTGTTACATGGAATGAACTGGACTCCACTGGGCATTGGTTTGCTGTCTTAACTGAGAGGTCAAGGACTGAATGGGCACAGAGACTGAACTAGAAAGTTTGCTCCTCTAGGTGGTAGTTGTAGCACCTTGGTGTGACAATACGGGGAAGTGTGCTCTGCTGCTGACTGTGATTCTTCTTATGTGGGAAAACAGAGGACTTTGGCCTTTAGGGTTGTCATTCTGGCCCTATCCTAAGCACTAGAATTCACTTTCTAAAAGATGAGAAGTGACGTGGAGTGGCAAGATGGCTGTTAATTACATTCCTGTGATGGGCATCACTCGATGGAGCGTCTGGCTGTGTCAGCAAAGCCATAAGTCCTCTGTCAACTGGTACCGTCCTACACCATCCGAGGAGCCCAAACAATGGCTGTTTACAGAAGTGTTGAACTTGCAAAAAACTTACCCAGAATATTAGTGTTTGCCAACAAATCTGTCTTGTTTTAGTAATTTAGTAACAGCTGCTGTCTTCATTATCACTTCTCTTATTGCGAGGCTTTCTCGGAGTGGTACTGCATAACAACTTGCTGCACAGTGCTGAAAAATATCTATGCAAAGCAGAGCTCTGGATAGCAGTGGTGCATGTCAGTTTTAAAAAAGAAATAGCACTTTAATTAAAGCAGACTTATGAAGATTGCAATACATAACAAGTATCTAGTAAAGGCATATTTCCCATTCAGAATAAATCACTGTACTATTGCCAGTGTTTGAAAAATCCTGATAGAGGGTGCTGGTGCTTTACTTTAACGTTTAAAAAATGGGTCAGCTTCACTTGCCTTTGTTTTCAAATCTCACCAGGTTTTTTTCTGTTGATAATAAACCCTTAGGAAAAAAGCTGGATTTTGCCCTTGTTTTGTAATGAATACGGTGTTAGGACCAAATCCGGTGTAATAACTTAGAATGGAAAAAGATAATGTTGTGTGATAGATGGTTTGTGCTTTGAAGGATCTAGGTTACAATTCAGTGTAAAATGAGATGACCTGTAAATGCCATAGCCTGTGACACAAGGTAAGTGGAGGGTTGGGCAAAGGAATGAGAAGACAGGTAATTCAGGGCATGTGAAGACAGAGACTGAAATGGATTTAGTTGGCCTCTGTTATGGAAGACAGAAATTAGCAGCAATAGATCCCTGCAGAGAGGCTTAGCCCAAAGTTGTGCCAATGGGAGAGAAAATCAGTACAGATGATTAGGTAAGACAATATTGTGCCTGTCAGTCACTAGCCCATCCTGGGGGTGGTACAGAGCTTCATGCCCCCAAAAGAGCCCCTGGAGGAGTTTGCTGCAGGGATGCACCATCCCTTAGAAGAGGGTAGTGTGTTCCCCCTTGTGTATCTTGGCTACTGCAATGGGTGAGTGAGACCATAGCCCTGTTTCCTCCCAGCACTTGCCAGAGGGGGAGGGGAGGAAAAGGGGAAGGGGAGGGGCACTGAAGAGCACTAGCAGAGGTCTATTTGTGTGGTCACGGAAGTTCAGGGACTACAACTGTGCTGGGCCCATCTGTGGGATCTGCAAAGGCAGAAAAGCCCCTTGTGCCCTCCCCTTATGCACCATCATAAGTGTAAGCCACACACTGGCCCTAAATGGAGACTGCTTTGAGCAGGGGTCAGATGGAGGTGCTATTGCCACACACTTTTGTATATGGAAATTCAATTTCTAAGCTGACCTAAGTTTTATCATCATTTTGAACATTTCTTTTTTCCTCTGCCACCCTCTATCCATATTTTCTCATGACAAAATAACCAATCCCCTCGACTTTGCAGGAAGGAAAGCCAGGAGTTTATGAGAGACATGAAAGTAGTTTTTACACTGCTTTGTTAAACACTCCAACAAAATACAAACCATACAACTTTTGTGGGGACTAGCCCAAGACTGTGTAGTGAACTCCTACAGGACCTAAGCACAGTCTCAAACCTCACCCCTGTCTGCTGTAAATGCAAGGGGGAATTTCTCACATTTTGCCTTCTGTAACATAAACATACAACAATGTGTGTGTAGAAATGCGTGCGTATGTATGTATATGTGTGTGTATATATATATAAAAATTCCAAAATAGAACTTTGCATTGTACCCATTTTTCCCCCGGGGGAGAAGATGAAAAAACAAACAACAGATGTTAGTCATATTGGCTTAATACACTACTGGAAGGTGCTACGGTGGTGATAATGAGCATGGTGTAAGAACCTGAATACACCAGAATAGAAAATCAGCCAGTGTTCCTATTCCTGTTAGTCCTGTATGATGGCTTGGGGTGCAGTCTGGAACAGTGAGGGGTTGTGTCACCACTTGCCCTGCAACCCTAAGTGTTTTTTTGCTGTAGCTGCCAGTTTAAAACACTCACAGCCAGTCTACAAGCATTCACGTCACATGCTGTATTGTCTCTGTGCTAGACAGCCCTGGTTCGCAGCTCTGACCCCAGCGACCTGTCTACAGCTTCCACCAGCCTTGGTTACAACCAGCAAGGTGACCCCAACACACTCCCAGTCCCGAATATTCCCAAAATGGCACAGTCTGTAATGACCTGGAAAGTTCAGAGAAATAATAGGATTTATTTGTTGTTCTACGGACAAAACTCACCTGCTTATTAACTTAACTGGGGTAAATACACCCTTCCCTTTTAACACAGCACTGAGTTGGTTTCTCATAAAAATAAAACAACTTTATTCACAATAGGACACAGGTTAAGGGATTCCAAATAAAAGGAATAAAGTTAAAGGATTACATGCAAATAAAAGTGAAAACATGCATCTACAAGTCTAGAACTTAATCTAGAAAGATTCAGGCTTGGTTCAAGATGGTTTCTCACCTATATTCAGTTTCCAGAGACTTCAATCCCCTCTTGGTTGAAAAACGCATTTTTCCTCAGTTTGCAAGAGCACTGTTCCCTTTTGTCGGTCTAGTGATGGATGCCAAAGATGGCTTCTCTCTTTGCTTATATCTTCCAAAGTTCAGTGACTTTGTCTCAAGAGGCTGTTCTTCCCCCTGTATACAAATGGAGTTCCCATTCTTTTGATTCCACCATGCTTAATTTATGTAGGAGAAGGTAAATAGCTGCCTTCTCTCCTGTCAGGGAGGGAACCTGTTTCTTCCTTTTTGACCACAGACTCTAAAACATAATATCATTAAGTATCCATATTTCCTCCTATAATGTTACTGACATTTCACTGTGACATCAATCACCAGTGTGTCATTACCTTCAGAAAAGACCTCATTCTATACACTCTTCTAATACAGTAATATTGTATACAAGCAGTTGATTCAATTGCATATTACTTCAGGTTCAGATCCTCTGTCTTTATAGACCAGTAAACCTTTGAAATGGGTTCTTCTGGGGGTTACCCCTCATAGTAAAATTTATTCAAGCTGTGAGGAACACAACATGAAGTTTGGTAGTGAAGGAAGCGCCATGCTCTTTATTCCCTACTTGTATTTGCTGAAATGCAAATTCTTCTGTTTCTTGCCATCTTCTCCCCTTGCAGTCTTGATGGTCCTGTTTCTGCTTATATGTAAATATGGACCTTCATTGTGTTTGCCTGAATATTGGGCTGGTCCGAGAATCAAATAAAACATTGTTTTGTCTAAGATAGACCTGTTTAATAACCCTGTGTGTGGTGGGGTATTCAGCCCACACCAGCCCCTTAAGGGGTTAA
Source organism: Emys orbicularis (assembly GCF_028017835.1). Classification (NCBI taxonomy): domain Eukaryota; kingdom Metazoa; phylum Chordata; order Testudines; family Emydidae; genus Emys; species Emys orbicularis. Next base: position 19,089,542 of record NC_088687.1, read on the forward strand.
GATAATTAGGTGGGCCAATTAACCACTTAGGGTACACCTGGAGGAGGAACCAGGGAGCAATGAGGACTGATTGAAGGATGAAGCTCACCTGGACAGACAAATTGTACAGAAGGGACAGAGGTCAAATGTGATAACCGCATTCCAGAATACAGAGGGTGTATAGAGGCAAGACAAGCTAAAGACATACAAAATACAAAAATTGTTAACAACATATCTTATGCAGAAGCTGTAAGGAGACTCTCAAAGCATCAGGTGGAGAAAGAAGAGACAATCAGCACAGGAAAATGGGAACTGCAGACAGTCTCATTCTATGAAGAATATCATAAAGAGTGTGGAAGAAATATGTGATGATAAACTAGTAATGAAAATAAAAAGGTTTGTTGCATTTATGATAGAAGTGATAAATTGTACCTCACAAACTGGGGGGGAAATCTGAAAAAATGAAAATTATAGCAAGGGCAGTGGAAAAATACTGATATATTAGCAACTTGTCAATGGACCATATTCATGCATTTTTGAATGAAGTTAATGGTGAAATATGACTAGTAGGGGGATCTCAATCTTCTGTTGGAATGAGCACAGTCTGATTGCTCATGGTCAAGAACTAAAAGAAAATATCCTGGAAATGAAAGCTAAACCAGATGTCATATGTATCTAGGAAAAATGGTTGGGTTGAAAAGCTTGCGTTTAAAATCACAGGGTATATATTGCCTGTAGGCAAGACTCAAAACTAGGAAGAGGAAGAGGCAGCGTTGTACTGTATAAGGGAAAAATAAAAGTACATAGCAGTAGAGAATGAAGAAGTAATCCTAGACTATAATGCTGTTGAGATCTCAGTGCAGAAGAGTAATATTTCTTTAAGGATTTATAATATCTGTAACCCATGTGGGAAATTAGAAAGTTTGGAGCTACAAGAAATAGTGAAGAATGCTAAAAGACCATATATTATATGCAGTGACTTAAATAGTCATAATAAATTGTAGGGAAGTAAGACAACTGCTAAAAATGTGCATGCTTAGAAAAGTTCATTGTTGAGAACAATCTAGTGGTTTTAAATGATGGTAACCCAGCTAGATTTAATGCAGCAGATAGTACTTTTTCCTGCTTAGATCTGGGAATTACAAAAGCAGATACAGCAAGTAAATGCAACTGGGAAATATACAAGGAAGAAGGAATGGGGAGTGATCATTTCCCTATACTTATTACTTTTCAAGGACAAAGTAAGGTTGACAGTAATGGAAAATTACCCACCTCGAATTTTAAGAACGCTAACTGGGAGTTATTTACAAGAAAATGTACAGAATTTTTCATTATGTGAGTGATGATATAGAGAATGTCAATGATAAAGTCACAAAGGGATTAACAGCAACAGCCATACCTAGGATATTAAAGTACCCCAATACTAAAAACTTATTTCCATGGCTGGAATGAGGAGTGCAAAATGCAGTTAAAGAAAGGAAGAAAGCCTATAAAAAAGCAAAAAGATAGAATGAATGGTGAAGATCTAATGGAGTATAAAAGAAGTAAGGCAATAGCACAAAGAATGATAAGAAAATCAAAGAAAGAGAGTCACAGGAAGTACTGTGCACGGATAAACAAAGCTACCAAGACATCAGAAATATGCAGGAAAAGTAGAAGAATGAATGGAATTCAGTCTAAGAGCCACATCCCAGGTGTTATTGGGACTGACAACATAGTTCTGATAATGAGAAAACAGAAGTTTTAGCAGAAACTTTCTGAGGGGTGAGTTATGATGAAAACCAAAGTGAAGTTTTCCACCAGATTCAAAAACAATTCATTGAAGAGAATCATGATCTATTATGTAGTTGGGGTAAACATGAAGATGCAAAACCATTCAGTATAGTGTCTCAGAACTTGAGAAATCCATTGATATCTGCAGAATATATTCCCAGGTAAAGATAGTATATCTAACATAATATTTAAATATCTTTCTGAAAGCAGTTTGAGTGTTATCTTGGAATTATTTAACACTATATGGGAAAAAGGAGAGATGCTGGTAGGGTGGGAACATGCAGTAGTAATTCTAATACAAGACTTCCTTCAGGGAGGAGGTCTCTCTGAGCTAGGGAGAGATGGGCATACCTGTAGGAGGGTGGAGAATGAGCCCCATGGAAGCAATGTAGGAAGTAGTGCAGGGAAACAGCAGCAAGGTGTGGCACTGTGCATACCTCAGCTGCTGGTTGCAGGGTCCCTGGGCTGTAACCCAGAGAGGAGGGTAGGCCCATGTTCCCCTACCAGCCACTGGGGAAGTGGCACCATTGAGGGGCAGTGAATTAGAACTGCCTGGGACAGTTGGTACAAAGAGACTTTGGTACACACACCCTCGGAAGGGCAAAACTATAGTGACCTGGCCAGAAGGCCAAGCCATGAAGAGGGAGCAGTTGAGCCCTGAGAGAGAAAGAGAGACAGAGTGAGCAGCTGCAGAAAGGGGCATCAGACTGGCAGAGCTAATCCCCGGCCGTGGCCACAAGGAGGCACTCCAGTGGTGAGCAGAGCATCTGCCATACCTGGTTTACACACACTTTAGTCGTGATTCCAGCCTATTAATAACTCTTAATACACAGGGCTGGCTCCAGGGTTTTGGCCGCCCCAAGCAGCCAAAAAAAAAAAAAAAAGCCGTGATCGCGATCTGCGGCGGCAATTCGGTGGAAGGTCCTTCCCTCTGAGCGGGAGTGAGGGACCGTCCGCCAAATTGCCGCCGAACAGCTGGACCTGCCGCCCCTTTCCGGAGTGGCCGCCCCAAGCACCTGCTTGCCAAGCTGGTGCCTGGAGCCGGCCCTGTTAATACATACTGCATACATACATCATGCAAGAATATTGATGATCAGTGAGTTATTAGTGTTCAAATGATACCTCACAGGGCATATTTTGTACAAAGATTATTACAGCAGTGTGTAGCGTGTGATATAGTGGTGCTTAGTGTCACACCCTGGCATTAAGGCCTAAATAGCCTCTGAGTGTGCATTCCTGAGGAACTGCACAAACTCTCTATTAAACAGAACAGTTTCCCATTGCTGAGTCTGAAGATTTGATTGTTCCTGTCCCTGTTGTAACAATCTGTGGCATAAATGCAACCACTGGTGAGTGGGTGAGTGAGGGGACATATCTCCTTTATATAATCTTATTGATGTACCCTCCCCAGGGATGCAAGACTCATTAATTTTCACACTTGGGCCCCCTGTGGCCATGACAGCCTGCAGTTAAAACCCAAACATGCAGAATGGGTAACAAGACTCAGGAATTTCTGCTTACAGAAGCACAGGTTTCTACCACTTGATCTAGAGAGGAGTGTCCATTAGCTGTCAGTGTCACTAAGGTTTGTTTCCTCCTCACAGTAGAACTAGTAGAAAGAGAACTAATCCCAAATACATAAGGAGTTCTGATTCCATCTGACAGAGGGGGATGGGTTGTTTGTTTACCTTCCATCTCCTTAATCTACAGTATCACTCCGCTCTTGGAACCAGGCAGCTAGCTCTGCTCTATCTACTCTTCCCCACCAGCCAGGGAACTGTCCAGCCAGATTGCCATGACACTTTCTGTAGATGTCAGCAAGTGTTCTGTGAGAGGCACATATTAAAGGTCCATTTGTCACTATTACTCTAATTACTGGGGCGTTACACTACTGAGAAACCAACTATGAGCAGTATTGAGGTTGACTGTCTGGGACCAGATCAGGATGCTGTGATACAGCACAAGCCACAGTGGATGTATCTCATACCCAGGGCAGATAACCACCCTCATCCCCCATCTGCTACTGGTGGTCTTGGTGAGTGGTGCTGGGAACAGATGGATGGTAGTTTTAGGGGTTGCGGTTGCTGGTTGCAGATGGGTGATAGTGATGGAGGTTGTGGCTGATAGGTACAGATGGTGATAGCACTAAGGATAGTAGCAGTGCTGCTGGGACTGAGGAATCAAAACAGTTTTCTTCTGAACATTAATCAAAAAACAAGTGCTTAGAAAAATTTACTTGTTCTGTCCACGTTGCTGCTACCCTGTTGGAATGTTTTGTTGCTTTGGCAAATCCCGAAACACTGAACCTTAAAATTTGAGTGTCATTCCCTGTATCGAATATTTTTTTCAATAAGTTCAGTAGTTTCTCAATAATTAAACAAAATACTGCTCCCTAACCTAGTTTCCTAACCCAGAAAAATGTAAGAGGCCATCCAAATCCCATGTTGTTGAAAACAGAAACAACTGTAACTGCTTTTAAAAGGGTGTGTGGTGGCTTAATAATGTTAAGTAGACTTAATTATATTTTCCTCCTATGTCCAGTTGTTTTCTCCATTTAAGTTCATTATATTTCTGTCACTGTGTAGAAATAGGAACTTCTCCACCTTTCTTGGGTGCAGCTGAATACCATTGTCACCGAATATGTGTCATACATAGCTAATGTCATTCAGCCTGATCCAGTATTTGTTCCTGTTCAATTTATGTCTCTTGCCTGTGGGACACTGCAGAACATTTTGAAATCTCTCATTGTGGTTGAACATTTTCTTCCCTAAGAATCAGCAGATCATCAATAATTACTTCTATCTCATCCATATCCTCAGAGAGCTTGAATTTAAAGTCAAAATGTGACCTCTGCTTGTGTTCTCATGGGGTAGTGCTCACATCTGATGGTCTTATTAAAATCTCTTGGATGTATAAAACTCCTTAACTTCTTTGGTTTTAGTTATGATGACCATACCATTAACTCAGTTGGTGTCTGAATTCATTTGGTCACATCTAATTTTACCATCCAGTCAAGTTCCGCTTTTACCTTATCTCTTGCTAGCACTAGGACTTTACATAATGCATGTGTTTGTTTGTTTGTTTTTTGTGTGGCACGCTGGAATCTGTATCAGTGTAATATCTGTAATACATCCTTAGATGAATGATCCTGCCCTAATTCTAATTTGAAGCTGGTTTAACTTTCTCTGTATTTCTAATAGAGCATTTTTACAGGTAAAGGGCTTAGATCAGTCTTTTACCCTAAAAAATTCTTGTAAGGAAAAACAAAAGAGGGCTACTATTTTGGAGACAGCTGCAGCCTGAACTGAAGGAGTCCTGAAATTAGAAATATAAATCCCAGCTTTAGAAGGATTTAACTACTCTAGCAAGCTATAGAAAGAAACCATAGACATAAGCAGAAGCTTAACAAAGGAAATCAATAATTGCATTCTTTGCTATATCTTAATAGGACATAAAACCTCAGGAAACCTAAGACACTTACCCGTGGAGAGTTCAGACACCCTCTCAAAAGCTGGATAAACCACTGAACTAGAGACAATCTTTAGCATTTTAAAAATGCAACCTCTTCTGGTGCAAATGGAACGCTGGTGTTACCCAAAGATGTCTTAGAAGCAGCCACTTACTAGTTTGGGCAATATATTAATTCAAAACTTGGAGCCATTGTTCTTCCTTCAAATGTTTAGTGTCTCAAAGGGCTCTTCGGCAGCCTATAGCACTTAATAGCCAGGTTTCAGGAATATATGTATACTGAATTCTCTCATAAATCACTTGGATGCTGCTTGTTTACAAACTGCATGTGCTATCAAGAATTTACCTGCTGAGTTCACAGGATAAAAAACATCAGGGGTCCTATGGAGTTTCAGAAATTTTAAATATCTGTTATTGAGAGGATCCCTGCCTAAGCAGGACCCACATGGCTTTCACCACAGAGCTCAACCAGATTCCTCATACCAGGCCATTATTGTGAACTTAGTTGTACCTGGGACCCATCCTAATTAATGAATGGTGCAAAAAAAAAAAAATCTTCAGAAACTAAAACCCTGCAAATGCCAAATTCTCCAATGGAAGCACTATGAGGGGGTAAAGATGATCTCTAGTTCCCTATGCACATCTGGGATGTGAGGAAGAATGTGAATTAATAACCTCTAAGGCCTGATATAGCAGCCTTTTTTGGCCAAAATGAGAGCACTAAAATCATTGCTGCTTGCTACCGTTGGTCCTGAGCCTGAATTGGGCAATGAGGAGGCAAATCTTGAGTTTAGTTCTGCAAAGAAGCACCAGTAGCCATGCTCTCCAGCTGTAATATTATAGGCCTTTGTGATGCAGACTGGTCAGATTGTTGTATATTTGTCTGGCCCAGGAACTAGGAGTTCATCTTGAAACACACTCTCACTGTGGTTTCAATTTTACTGAAGCCTTGTAAAAAGCAGTCTGGTGCTTTGTTGGATGGGACAAGGATATGTTGATATGTCTCAGTCTAGATACCACAGTCCCAAGGTTTCCTCATTAATAGAGCCAACAGGACAGATCACATTTCCTTAGATGGTGGATATCTCTCTACTGGCGCAAGGCTTTCCATCTGCAGCAGGATATTATCGTCCTAGGATGGACTCTTTGTTGTGAAGGACCCTGCCAACAGTAGCAAGCAGTTTACGGATATGAGCAGATGGTGCCTTGGAGCCCTTCCACAAGTATCAAACAGATTGGATCTTGCTCCCTAATTTGTGAAGAGTGCATTGATCCAGTCATCATATCAGAGAAATTTCAAAGATCAATCCCCCTTTCTAGTCTCCAGGAGGTTCAGCTACTAAGTCAGCAACATGGGTCTGTCTGTATTTTTCTTTTTTGAAGGGATATTTCTTACCCTCTTAGTTTTACAGTTTGCTCTATTGGATTTCAAGGGCGATGTCATGTGGCAAAAATTTTGATATTGGTTTCTCTTCCCCTTACTTATCCTCCTCCCACCTGCTTCTCAATCACGGTCCCTCCCCCCGCTTTCCCTTATTCTCTCTTCTGTCAGGGCTTTCCTTTCCTGCTGTCTGGCCTTGTCTCATTAAGCAGCTCTCACCCTTTGCACTTTTCAGCCCATCATTACTCATTTCAAAGATGTTATTGAGCCCTAAGAAATGAAAAAGGAGAAAGTTATGGGGTTGACTTTTGGCTGACTATCTGCTTTTTCATTAACAAATACCCTTTGGTAATGAAGACTTCAAGGGGGCTTCATTAGGGTTTAAGACGGGAACAGCGTGAAAGTTAATTACCTGGAGCCAAGAATCCATATTTTCCCTTTAGCAACCCAGTACTATGCTTTAAAGGCAATCAATGGAGTGTTGTCTGGCAAACATTCAACCTTTTCTTGAAATGTTCAGTGTAATTAGAGCCTCTCCTGTCTGTTAGTAGAAGACAAATTGTTTGTAGGCTGTTAGTGGTTGAGTATTGTACTGTGCCTTCAACCTTTATCATAATTATATTACCAATATTTGAGGAAATATCCTAAACTGAGAAATGGGAGCTTATTACCAAGCTAATTGGTTGATAATGAATTGCTGCTGCTCATGGAGAAATGCACTATTTATTTTTTCCCCCTTCATTTTCTTTAGGGGCCTCAGTATTTGCAATGCAAATTGACTTAGATGATGTCTTCTGTGAAAAGAATTATCCATCCCATGATGATGGCTAATTTTTGTTCCTAATTGGGGCTGTGAACCATTTTTTGTGGGGGGGGAAACCAACCCACTCCAAACTTGGTTTGAAAGAAACACAGATGTAATTAGTCTTAGTGAGCCTACGAGTAAGCAGTTTATGAGAAAGGAATGAGTGATATATATATATATATATTTTGGCTAATAATGCTTTGAGACCATTATGCCGGTGTGTATCTCACCTGCTTGATAGCTGTATACAGTAATGTGATTGCTAGAATGCAAAGGGATACAATGGATTTAAAACTAGGAAATTAAGCAAGAATGCTAACAAAAAATAAGTATGGGGGGGGCGTGAGGGTAGTGCTGGAGAAGAGTTGATTCAGGTTTGGGGCACAGTAATAAATGTTTAATCACCTTGGTGTGTCGCACTGTTCGTAACCCCGATCACATTGGAAGCTTTTGAAAAAATAAAGAAGATGGAGTTAAAGAGCCAGTTAATCAGATTGAGTAGGAAAGTAGTGGATGGATGACTTAGCCCTGTTTGATGCGTCACAAGTAGAGCAGACCCTATTTAATCCCATTCAGTCATTATTAGAAAAGGAGTTACAAGAAGGATCGCAGTGAATGAGACTGATCATACTGTTTGGAGCTAGCTGCAGGTGGAGAGCTGAGTTACCTGCACATCAGGACACTCTGTAGTCACAGAGGGGAAAAAAGGGAAATCTCTAGGCCAACCTGAACAGGATGTTCTGGATCAGGTGCCAAGTGCACAAATTCCAATTCACCCTACTCCTCCAAAAGGAAAATAATGCTTAAAAGTTATAGGCTGCAATGACGCTGCACCCATTCATGCCAGCTGAGGAACTGGTCGTCTACATCCAGCTGCATTAGGGTACTTTATTGATAAAGAATCACAGCCGGAGTAACAAGCACATCCCATTCTTTATTACCTTAACTTAAATGGATTTGTGGCTCTGTGACTCTGAGAGCACTGATTTGAAAATATATTACAATTTACATTTTATTGTGCTGTGTCTTGTATAGTAAAGTCCACTCTGATGATGCATGTTATGTGATGCGACAGAACATGTTGATTGCATGTTCTATAGACATACATGTTTTCCATGCATTGCTGTTGAGCAGCTGATCTGATGGACCTGGTGCTTATAAAATAATTGCATACTAACTTCCTCACTACCCTGGTCTTTATGGCAATCTTTGTATGGAGGCTGGTTATCAGTTCCTCCATTGTCCCATCCCACTCCCAAACCTAACTGACTCACATCCCTTGCAATCACCATGCTCCAGACTTCCCTGATGATTTTGGGGAAGCTACCAAGAAGATTCCCTGGAACTTTCAAAAGGTCACTGACGCATTTAATACAAGTGTAAGCAGAATCAGGATGAGCTCTACCCTGACATCTGGTGGTGAATTGTGGCGAGTGTGGAAAAGAACTTCAAGGGCTGATCTTGTTTGCATAGGCACACCCACCCCATCTAGCATGAGCCCAAGGCAGCCCAAAATGGTCACTTTGGCTGCTGTGTGATCCCCAGTTTCTCTGTTATTGGGGCAGGAGGAATAAAGTGTTGTTACCCTGATTATGTGAATCAAGGACAATGAAACTGTTTTATGACAGAGGGTCTCACCATCACCTAAGTAGCATTCGCTAGACAAGGGACATGGGTTCCAAAACCCAGTGAATTGAGAGAGCTTGGGGACAGGTATGGGTCTCTTTTGAGGGCCTGGAACACCAATTGTACTATCCCCTCCACTGTTGAATAGCAGAGCTAATTTTGCTTCCATTAGGAGTCTAGCTAGAGATTGTGGAGCTGAATTCACTTTGGGCCAATGGTGAACCAGCATAGAGGCTCCCCTACTACAAGCTGAAATCGCTAAAATTGCTGAGCTGAGATTACTGAGTGCTGTGTTAACTAGTGGGGGAGCCTGAAGATATATTGCTAAGTAGCCGGCAGAGTGGAGCAGTTTGTGGAACAGTGAGCTGAGCAGTTTGCGGGGGCAGCTGGAGCGGTTCATGGGACGGCTGGTGGAGCGGCTGGCAGAGCCGAGCAGTTTGTGGGACAATTGGAGCGGCCCACGGAACAGTGAGCGAGCGGAGCGGTTTGCGGGGACGGCTGGAGGAGCAGCGCGGCGCGGCTGGTAGAGTGGAGCCATTTGTGGTGAAGGCTGCAGTAGAACTCCACGGGGAGGCGGGGCAGTCGGCCTCAGACCATGTAAGGTACCCCTTAATACCCCCCCATTTCCACCCAGGCTGGGGGGGTGTGTAAAATTCTGCAGATAAACTTTTGAACTCTGGGGCGGCACTGACCAGGGACAGAGACTTTTGGGGTTCTTGGACTTAAGACCCTGAGGGGAAAAGGACACTGCCAAACTTACTTGGAGGTGGGTCTTTTGCTCATGGTTTGTGTTATGAATCCTGTTTGTGGTGTTTCCCCAACATAATGCCGCATTGTTTCTGTCCTTTATTAAAAGGCTTTTGCTACACTCAGACTCCGTGCTTGCGAGAGGGGAAGTATTGCCTCCTAGAGGCGCCCGGGGGGTGGTATGTAATTGTCCCAGGTCACTGGGTGGGGGCTTGAGCCGGTTTTGCATTGCGTTATTGAAACGGAACCCCTAGATACTGAACCCGGCCCTTGTTGCTGCCAACTCAGAGGGGCAGAAGGGTTACACAAGAAATGGGAAGAATCTTTGGATCACCACCATGAGCCTCCTAGTGTGGACAGTATTATGGTTTAGGCACTGGATTGGGGCTTAGGAGATGTGGGTTTAAGTCCATGGCTCTGCCACAGCCTGTGTGAGGCCTTGGGGAAGTCACTTAAACTCTGTGCTATATTAATCCTCGTACTGGTGCAGAATCCAGCAGAGGGACTGGGGGTATGTCTACACTGCAATTAAATACCTGTGGCTGCCCCAAGTCAGTTGACTCAGGCTTGCAGGGCTCAGACTACAGGGCTGTTTAGTAGACATTTGGGTTCAGGATGAAGGATTTCCCTAACTCAAGCCTGGCTACTTCTGCTCCCCTATGGGCCTTGGAATAGCTAGAACATTACATAGGTTCTGACCAACCCTTTCCTAACCTGGAATGCCCCCTGCCCACTCCAGAGCACTCCAGCAACAGGAAGGAGGCCCAGAGGCTTTGTGCCTGGTGGGGAAGATCTTTTGTGCTAGGCACATTGCCCAGGGTGTGGTCCACACAGCCACTTTGTACTGGCACTGAGCCACCAATCAGGCTCCCATGGCTGGTTCCTCCATTTAAAGTTAAAAATAGGGATGATAAGACTGATATTGGCCATGGAAACACCTAGGGAGAGAGCTGCCAGTGCTGGAAAGGCATTTTTAAAGGGCCATTCTTGGAATTAATTGGAGGTTTGGAGGCTTGGCCATGTCCCAGTCGGAGGGTGAGGGAGTCTGAGTTGGGTTTCAATGTCTTTTTCTCGCCAATTAAGTAGCTATAGAACCCTAAGTTACCAGCAGTATTAATATAACATAAGGGTTCAAAACAGTTATCATACTTTTTCCCCCCCTCAGAAGCAGAGATCTAGGATGTCTGCCAGAAAAGTACAATAAAATAAAGATTTATTAAATAAATAAAATTCAGTGATCTAAAATTGTTGCTTCTTTTCCTTATTTCCTCCCTATTTCTTAAAACCGTCCTTTTCTCCCTGTCTAAAGCTGACCCATTCTGTTTGTCTCCTTAATGTTTTCTCTCTGTATTCGGTTTTCTTTAATATCCTTTTCCTTCTTTCTTTGAATGCAACCTCTCTTTTCCTCTCATCTGCTTTCCTTCATATTCATCCAGTGCTTCATTCCCCTCCCAGTAATTGTGTCTCTTTTGGTACTCGGAGTTTGGCCTCTAGCCTTTTGCTCCACCTGAGCATGTGTCAATGCATCCTTCTCTCTTTCTCATTTTCTACTTGATAATACTTACCACTTTTTATATAGGAGCAGCCTGTGCAATGTATCCCAAACTCCCTGCCTCATGGCTAAAGCTGTGAGTCAGTCATGGAAGTTACGGATCCTGTGACTTTCTGGGACCTCCATGAGTTCTTCAGCCTGCAGGTGTGCCTGATCCTAGGGCTGCCCGAGCAGCTTGGGCAGCCCTGGGGCCAGCTGCACTGCCCTCCCCCCCAGCAAAAGTGGCAGTCCCGGGCTGCCCCTGCCCCCCCCCCCCAGCACCAGCAGTGGTCCCAGGCTGCCCCCCACCAGCACTGATGATCCTGGGGCTGGCGGTGGCCAGCGGCAGCAGTTCTGGGGCTGGTGGTGGCCAGATGCGGCGGTCCTGGGCCGGCCCCCACCACCAGTGGCCGTGGCAGTCCCGGGCAGCCCCCACCACCAGTGGCCGTGGCAGTCCCGGGCAGCCCCCACCACCAGTGGCCGCGGCAGTCCCTGGCCACCACCCGCCAGCAGAGGTGGTCCCTGGCAGCCCCCATCAGCAGTGGTGGTCCTGGGCCACTCCCCACCCCCGAGCTTCAGTGGGCACCCCGAAGCCTCCCACAAGCACCAGTGGGCACCCCGGAGCCCCACAGCACCAGCAGCCCTGGTGGTCCCCCCAGAACCAGAAGTGCCCCCATAGCCACCCAGAACACCCACGTTTTTGTCAGGCGTATATAGTACAAGTCAGGGACAGGTCACAGGGCGGTGAATTTTTGTTTATTGCCCATGACATGTCCATGACTTTAACTAAAAATACCCGTGACTACAATGTAGCCTTACCTATGGCTGGTGCACTGTGCTCCCTTTTCTGTAGCCAGCCAGCTCCACTTCCTGGTGCAGTGGACGACATGGGCTGAGAATATGGCTCTGTCTCCTCCTTTCTCTTTTTGGGGTGGCTTATGACTAAGTGGTGACTTCCATGAGCTCCATGACAGACCTGCAGCCATACTTCTGACCCAATTTCGGGGTTGCTAATGAGGAACAGTCCTTGTGCTTGGGTGCGAGTTCATGGGCTGTAATTGTGACTGGTGTTTGCATGAGGTGCACAAAGGGGGAGAAGCTGATAATTTGTCCCTACCTAATTACAACACCTGTAAGCATTGCTGTCCGCATTTTACAGACTGCTCCTGTCTCCCTCAGCTTTTTATAGGCTTCTCAGGGACTGTGCTAGCAGTGTATGTACCCCAGTGCCCTGGCCAGTCTCCCTCTTTAGCACTACTTCGTTGAGGTCTGTGCTGATCGGCCAAGAAAACGTACTGGGCACTGTACAGCATCACAACCCTCACTGTAGGTGGAAGTTCTGCCATTGAGGCACTCTGCCAGAGTCTGTACTGGCTTCCTCAGTGAATCTTGTCCAGAGAACCTAAGGCAGAAAGGATTGGGGACTAGACCAAGACCCCAGAGGGTGTCAGCATCACAGCTGGCTTTAGAACACAGGAGTTCCTTGCTCTCAGCCCTGTCATTAGTCCTTCCAGATTATTCTGCCTTTCAGGCGATTGAGCTGTCTGTCCTTGTGCCTGGACACAAAAAGATGGTTGCTCAGCAGATGGGCTGGTTCACTGCCAGGCAATCAGCTGGGGTCTGGTGTTTGAAGCTTACAGTGGCTGTCCAGACAGCTTCCCATATAGCAAACAGGTCTCGGGTCTCCTGAAAAATCAAGGGATTCACAGCCATAAGTTTGAGGGCCCCAGTACAGATAGTTCTTGGGAAGAACATGAATAACTTAGGATTTTTAGGAAAAATGCCAGTGATAAACCAATTGCTAAGGCTGAGAGTTAATGTTGTCAAAGAGATCTCCACAACAAAAAGGGCCAGCAACTTACTCCTTGTGACAGAGCGAGAGTAGCCAAAGGCTGTGTTTCCACATGGGACAGATTGATGAGATAATTGATTAATTACCAATTAAGGTGATTCAGCTCTTCAGCTGAGAACAATTAAAAGCAAGGCAGGAGAAGCCTAGAAGAAAGTGCTAGAGAAGCCTAGGCTTTCAGGGAGATGAGATATTTCATCCTGTGTCTAGACTCTAAGGAGAAGGTAAAAGCTTTATGTAATGGGGGGAATAAGGACTCATTCAACACATTGTAAAAAAAATCACACAGTGGTGGGGAACCTGTGCAGGAGTGTGTGAGGACTGTGTGCAGAGAGAGGTCTGCTTTGTGACCTTTTTAAATTAAAGGTGAGATTAGCCTTCACGTCAATAGAGCCTCCCCCAAATCAAGGCTAGGAAGGGGGACTTCTGGGTTGCCAAGGCTGGCTCTGACTAAAGTAGGAGTATATTGCTACATCCATCCTGCCTGAGTAGTCCATGCTGTATGTACTATCAGCATAGCTGGTTGGGAATGGAACAAACTGATTGCTTGGTAACAAAAACAAGGGCAGGTTACGTGGTTGGTAGCTGTCTCTCCGTTATGGCTATGGTCTAGCAATCACTCTAGGGCATGCAAGTCAAGCAAATCAGCATGTAGCATGTTTTACAGAAGGATCAGCCGTAGCAAGCTGCACACAAACAGCTGTGTGTATCTAAGGCACAGGTGTTTAAGCTCACCTTGTGAAGTAGCCTGGCAAGCCGAGAGATTTTCTGAGCCAGGAGTGACATGAGGCTGGCCCATAGTTGTTTCAGAAAGAGAGTAAGTATAATCCACTACTGAAAACAAATCCATCACTGCCTCTATAGAATCATAGAATATCAGGGTTGGAAGAGACCTCAGGAGGTCATCTAGTCCAACCCCCTGCTTAAAGTAGGACCAATCCCTAACTAAATCAACTATAGTTTGCTCCATTCTCTGCACTTCATCATCTGTGGAAGGTGTGGGTGTATGATATGAATTCTGCCCTTAACATGCATGAGCCAGTTTATGCCTGTTTTCAAATACATGTTTTTATATGTACTGCAAGTAAAATCCTTGTGAGTTAATGAGGAAGGCTATTAATTTTGTGAATAGTGGGGTGGATGGAAACCACAAGGAAATGATACAATGAGTGGACACATTAACACCACAGATGTAATGCTGCTTGTCTCACGGGGTATGTGTACACAAGGATAAAAGACTCATGGCACAGCCATGGCTGGCACTGGTCAGCTGATTCAAGTTCTGTCTGTCAGGCTAAAATTCATTGTGTAGATGTTTGAGCTGGAATGCAAGTTGTGGGACCCTTCACCCTCACAGGGTCCTAGAGCTTGGGCTGTGGCCTGAACCTGAAAGTCTGCACAGCAATTTTTCAGCCCCGAAGCTGAAGTCAGCTGACCCAGGCTAGCCATGTATTTTTTTTTTCCTTGTGCAGACATACCCACAGTCTGGTACAAAGCAAAATGACCAGGGAGTCAGAGAGAGAACATACAGCAGATGGAGCATGGCAGCTGATGAGACAAGGCCTACAAGAGCTTTGTAAAGGTTAGCCAGTCCTCTCTGACATTGGGAGCATGGTGGTGGATGGGCAGTGAAATGCTTGCTTTACCCCAAGGAAGACATTTTCTTAACACATTATTTTTCCAGCATACAAACTCTAGCCAGAAACTAAGCTCTCACCTTCATTAAGGATGTTACTTACCTGCATACTTGAAGAGTGTAGAAGATGTTAATGGCCTTTCCTCAACATTATATTTCATAAATTTAAAGGCAGTATAGCCCGGAGGCCAGAGAAGATGAGTAAATGTCAGTAGCTCATCCTAGATTTAATTCCCAATTCTGCTATTAGCTTTTTTCATGAACTTTGAAAAGACATTCAGTCTGAGACTTTCAAAATTGCTTAATGGACTTTGACATGTAATTCCCATTAATTTTAATGGAAATTTGGCATCCAAATCCAAGAGATGGCTTTGAAAAGCTCAGCCCTAACCTTTGTGCCTCCATATACCCATCTGTAAACTGGGAATAATAATACTCAGTGGTTTTGCAAGGCTTAATTAATATCTATGAAGGGCTTTGAGTTCCTTGGGTGAAAGCTACTATGTGAGGGCAAATGATGTCTCTTATTTGTATAGTAGCTGTGATGGGATTCCCCAGGATGCAGACTGCTGTGCCCCTGAACTCTCTCCAGCCTGGGCTGTCTCTCACAATGCCTTGCTAGTGACCAGCAGCAAATCACAGGTGCTGTGATCACTCAGCACGTGGAGCCCCACACCCAGCTATATTTCATGAATGCTCCCAGAGCTACTCATGAATCGCACAGAGAAAGGCACCAGTGCCAAATCCTCCCAGCACTGCACCTCAGGAATATACTATCTTGCACTGCTCAAGATGGGCAGTGCAGATTTATTAATTGGTTCACCAGTTCATCAATGGAAAGTGGATATACACCAGCCTTTGCAAACCTGAGCAGACTACCAAACACTTCAGGTAAACTCACTGGTAAAGATAAACAGTTAAACAAATGTATTGACTACAAAAGATAAATTTTAAGTGATATTAAGTGTTAGGCAAAAAGTCAGAATTACTTACCAAAATAAAATAAAATATAAACATGCATTCTAAACTCTCAACCCTATTAGACTGGGCAACATCCAGATTAAGCAGTTTTTCTCACCCCACTGGATAGTGCAGTCCTTAATATACAGGTTTGTCCCTTAAACCTGGGCCAATCTCCTCTGTTGGAGTCTTGTCTTCTCCTCAGTGTCTTAGTTGCTTACAGCATAGGTGGGGGCAGGAGAAAAGGCCCCCCATGTGGCCACTGTGTCTGTTTTATAACCTCAGTCCATGTGCTTGGGGAGCACAAGTCCAGGCATGTTGGGGTGGGCATTCCTGAGTTTTCAGGCAAGGTTGAGCAATCCCCCTGTGTGGCCTCATGTAGATGAGTCATTGAATTGTAGCTTGCTGAACGATGGCTGGTGATGGGTTGTTTCACACCCCGCCCGGGCATTGGTTACTTTTCTTGCTGTTGCCTCTGGGGAACTAATATCTGGCTGATTCCTCAATTTACAGCATCTTTTAGCAAAAACCATACAATACAATTCTCATAATTTCACATGTATTAATGATAGATATATATATGGATAGCAAAATGATTTTCAGAAGATCATAACCTTTCCCCTGATACCTTACAAGGCATGCTGTAGATGTAAGATCACGATTATATAAAAATGAAGAATATGGGGGTTCCAGGATGCTCCCCCAGGGTATAGAATGTCACAGTAGTTCTGCAAGCTGAGTTAATAACTTTTATTTGCAACCTTTGTTCATCATCAGCAACAAAATCCACTCTCCAACCTGCATGACAGCAAAGACTCTTTGGGCCAAATTTAGACCTGAAGCTGGCTTCCAAACTTGCAGGTGCACATTTTTCAGGAAAGTTTAGATGAGGTATCTGAAAATGTGAATAATGGCTCACCCATTAAAACGAAGCAACAAATAAGCTGAAGCCCTGTACCATAACTGATTGATTGATCAATCCTCCTTGCCTGTGTCTGATACTCTGCTGAGGGGTTGTTTCTTCTGTGTAACTTACAGAGCTCCTACATTTCTCTCTTAACTGAACATTTCCTGCGAAAGAGACTTTATTTTAAACAGCATGTGTCTGTCTAGTCTTGGTTAGTGATTATTCCTGTTCCTAAATCTGGTACCATTGTCTTTGCCCTGAGTGTCTGGAGAGGCATACCTAAGAGACATAATTAAAATGTTTAGCTACAGTATGTCTTGGTTTAGTTTAGCTGGTCTTTTGCTCATAGTGCACTCCAAATAATGAACAGTGCTTTCCTCTCTCGTTAGAGAAGGAAAAGTTTCCAGCCTGAACATCTTCTAGGTATCCCTGGTGACTTTTTTGCAAGCAGTATCTTAAAGGTTACTCCTAGAGCTTAGCTAAATGTTACCAGTTCTTTAGGGAGAGTGACAAAGATTCCAGCTCCACACTAGTGGGTATCTCTTCAATCTGGTAAAGCTTCTGGTAATAAATACTTTGCCTCTAATATTTTGCTTCATGCTTTCAAATGCACCTGTTCACATGTGCTTTATAAGCAAAATTAAATATCAACAGCTTCTCATTAGTCTGATAGGCCTTTGGAAACAGCAAGCTTCAAAGAAATTATTTTATATCATCACCCTATAGGCAGAATGTTCAAAAATGACATCATAGAGGGTGGAAGGCTCAGGAGAATGATGATGAGAATTTGGGTTGCCTGTTTGAACCTATCCTGGCTCGGGAGTGACTGAAAGTTACTAATTTATTTACCTTAGGTGCTCAGATTAGTAGGCCACCATTATCATAGTATTTGACAGCCTCATAACACCCTGTGAGGTGAGGAAGTGCAATTATCCCCATTTTACAGGTGGAGAACTGACACACAGACTAGTGGCTTGCCCAGCGTCACACAGGAAGTCTGAGGCAGAGCAGAGAATTAAGGTGCCCGGGGTTCCAGGCTACCACCCTAAGGACTGGACCATTCTTCCTTATCTTGTCTTATGCCAATGAGGTGGCATTCTGGGGTCTGCCTCGCGCAGAGGTAGTCTGTAACTGGGTGGATCTAGTCAAGCTGCACTCCTTGTGAGTGAGGAGACAGGCCCTGGGGCTAGAGCCAGTTTGGAAATTCATAGCCATTGTGAAGATGTCCTTAGTCTCCTGTAGATCACAAGAGATTCTGCCAGGTTTGCTAATGGGTTCTCATCCTATTCCAGGGGTGAAGGGTTTGTCACTTCCTGACCCCAATGATGGAATGATAAGGGAGGAACATCTCATGGGAACTTCATTCCCTAGAGTTTTCTTCTATGTGTTTTATTGCAGGAGGTGGAGCGACATTGTTATAGCTTGTGGGTAAGCTGTTTTGCTTCCTCAGGATGCATAAGGTATATATGTAATTGTGTGTGTGTGCCCTCTTGAAAGGTTGTAGTTGTCATGCAATGAGTTATGCAGCTAGTGATATCTGTCTGCATACTTGCCAGTGTACTATTTTTCACTCTTATGTAGGATTTTCAAATAATTTAAGCATATATTTTTCCCTTATGCATTCTCTTGGTTGAATTTGAGTTGTGTTAGCCTTATTGATACTGTTGTTTTCATATGTTAATGCTCAGTTTTTTAATGGGTTTTGTTCTTGGTTGATTGGGTTTAGTTGATTTATAAGGTCAATAGACATAAATATTGTTATTGATTTTCAATGGGCCTGACTTTTAAATGTTGCCTACATTTTTGTGGATGTAAGTCTAGCAGTTGGGTACCTCACTACTCGATTGTGCTTGCAGTTCAGTTTAGACATCTAAATGTTCGCATTAGTGCTTTCAGTTGATTGGGTGCAAAATTGTATTCTCACAAATAGAAGCAAGGTTTAAAAATCAGGCCATAATGTGTTAAGAAATGCTACTGAGATGCTTAATATTACAGTATTAATACTGTAAAAATTTGTTCTAAACTGCTGTTAGGTTTTTCGCCTTCAAATTCACTTTTAAATATGGTTTATTTTTGACTGTCTGATCCTCGCTTTGTTGCCACAACTGAGATAGACAATCACTTGTGACTTTTGTAAGTGAGCAAGGGAGTGTTTCTGAGGGTGTCTAAAATTATTTATCAAAACATTTTGGGCAAATCTGGGGATCCTGAAAATGCCAGGTTGCTGGACCTCAAGAAACTATCTCTGGGGGGTGAGGAGGTGATTAGCTCAGGCTCCCGAACCATTCAGCCCTTGGGTTCTGTCCTGAGTCTGCCAAAGGCAGAGTCAATTGTATTGTGCTATGGATTCTTGCCAACTGGATAGACATCACCAAATCATTTCACCAAGGCCGCTGAACAGCAATCAAATAGTAATTTGCACTGCTGCGGTAGCTCTGTTGATCCCAGGATATTAGAGAGACAAGGTGGCTGAGGTAATCTATTTTATGGGCTCAACAAGGACCTGAAGAAGAGCTCTGTCTAAGCTCAAAAGCTTGTCTCTTTCACCAATAAAAGCTATTACTTCACCCCACCTTGTCTCATCAAATAGTAATGACTTTCCGTTACTACCAACCAGCTAGACTAGATCTGAACCAAAGATCTGGAGGTGGAATGCTATGTATTCCCTTGTCAACTCTCTGACACATCCATTCACCCTCTCTGCTTCAAATATTAAGGTGGAGCCAAATAACTGTGTGGGTAAAACCTATGGTTTTGGACAGAAAATTCTTGGCGAATAAGAATATTCATGTCCATGTCAATAGTGATGACAAATGCCTGCATTGTAAAAATGGCATTAATAATGTAAACAGATCCATATAGACTTTTCAAAAGGACCTAAGGGAGTCAGGCATCCAAATCTCTTTGGAAGTTAACAGGAGATGTGTGCCTAAATCTCCTAGGCCCCTTTGAAAATCCAGCCATAATTGCTGCTTAGTGTGGAAATGAACCTGTAGAAGGTCCAGCCATGTTCCCCCATCAGTGGAGCATAGCTAGTGATCTTGGCAAGAGGTTAGCAATTTCAGCTTTTCCTTTCTAAGATTTTCTCTCTCTAAATAAAGAATATAAAAAGCCCTGAGATGTCTGGCTGTGCGTTGCCTAATTAGGTAATCACTATGTGCTTGTTCTTAGAAGGTCAGTAGGGCAGGAAGGAATGGCTACTCCTTCTGTTTCTTTTTCAGTTTTCTAGGACTTACTGCCGTTTGATGTATGCAGATATTAACAGTAGTTGGAAATGTCCCTTTGATATTAATTACTTTTTGGAGAATTCAGAATATCTGTGGCAATGCATAGTGGTATATTTTCACCAACGTTTCCCTGAAACCCTCTCATTGTCCTTTTTCCCAACAGGGTGGTAGCCATGACCTCTGTAGTAGGTCACAGGTATATATGATATACTCCTATTTCTAATTACTGCTGCTTGAAATAAAGAAAATAGGGGATGGAGCATACCTAACCCTGTTTTTTCCCCAGTTCTAGGCCTCAATTCAGCAAAACAGTTAAGCACAAGTTTAATGCTTAAAATTATGTTTGTCCATTCCTGTTCAGCAAAGAACTTAAAGCATATGCTTAAAATTAAGCACATGTTTAAGTTCTGTGCTGAATAGGGATGGACTTAATGATATGCTCAAGTGCTTAGCTGAATCAGGGCCTTACGCTCAAAGGTATTTAGGCATATAACTCTCTGATTTCAATGAAGTTAGGCGCCTATATATCTTTGAGGATCTGGGCCTTAGTACATAATTAGGGCTTCTGTGTTTTGGGATTTATTTTTAGCAATTTGTATTTTATGTAGATGTCCAAAAATTGTGTTTCGGGGGACTTTCTCTTTGTATATACTGTAACGAGTGGTTTATGTTTGTGGGTATGTGGACATAGACAAGCACTTAGATACAAGTAACCTTTTCTGGGGTTTATTGGATAAACACTTATTTAATTGTTTTTCTATCAGCAGTGTTTATCAGTTTGAACCAAAAATCAGAAGCCTTGTGCATAATCCTAACAAATTTGAATAAGCCTTGCCCAGTTCCTAATCCACTTCCTCCTCCCTAATGTCTAGCACACTTTCTTTGCTGCATTTTCATACCTTCAGCTTTTCCCCTAACCACTTCATACTGTTTCAGTACCAGCAAACTGTTCCATTCCGCTAATCATTTTTGTTGCCTTTCTCTATATTTTTTCCAATTCTAATATAGCTTTTTTTGCAATGGGGTGATCAGAATTGCACACAGTATTCAAGTTGTGGGCTTATAATGGATTTATATAGTATTCTCTATCCTTTTTCTAATGGTTCCCAACACTATTCGCTTTATTGACTGCTGCTGCACATGGAGCAGATGTTTTCAGAGAGCTATTCATGATGACTCCAAAATCTCTTTCTTGGGAGTAACAGCTAAATTAGACCGTATCATTTTGTACGTATAGTTGGGATTGTGTTTTCCAATGTGCATTATTTTGCATTTATCAATCTTGAATTTCATCTGCCTTTGTGTTGCCCAGTTTTGGGAGATCCCTTTGTAAATCTTCACCGTCTGCTTTGGACTTAACTATTTTGAGTAACTTAGTATCGTCTGCCAACTTTGCCACCTTACTGTTTATCCTTTTTTCCAGATCATTTATGAATGTCTTGAACAGCACTGATCCCACTGTGAAAACTGACCATTTATTCCTATCCTCTGCTTCCTGTCTTTTTAACCAGTTACTGATCCATGAAGGCACTTTCCCTCTTATCCCATGACTGCTTACTTTGCTTGAGATCCTTTGGTGAGGTCCCATCACCCTTGTCCACATGCTTGTTGGCAGCCTCAAAGAATTCTAATTGATTGGAGAGGCATAATTTCCCTTTCGATAAGCCTTGTTGACTCTTCCCCAACAAATCGTGTTCATCTATATGTCTGATAATTATGTTCTTTACTATAGTTTCAACCAATTTGCATGGTACTGAAGTTAGGCTTACCAGTATGTAATTGTCAGGATTGCCTCTCAGCCTTTTGGAAAAAATAGTCATCACATTAGTGATTCATTAGTCATCTGGTACAGAGGCTGATTTAAACAATAGGTGTTATACCATACTTGTGCAGTTTCACATATGAGTTCCTTCAGAACTCATGAATGAATACCATCTGGTTCAGGTGACTTATTACTGTTAAATTTTTCAATTTGTTCCAAAACTTGGACAGACAATACTATAATATTTTTTACAATGCTTTGGAATAAAGGCTCAAGATGTAGTACCTAGCCTTGTGTTTATATTACTTTGGAAGTAAGTTAGTGCCATTTATGAATTCTAATTAGACTTGAACTTAAAGAGAAGAGATTTCGTTGGGACATGAAGCACAGAGCACTGGATATTACCCCAGGGTTATCAATGGGGAGAAATAGGCTGGTACTGAAAATATTTCAATTATGAGGAAAGGTTAAGAAAGTTAAACTGTTTTAAATTACAAGAAAGATTTTATAAAAAAAAAAGTCCTTCATTAAGGCTTTTCACATTTACACTGGTATAAATTTCCCTAGATGCCTTGCACCGAGATAAAGAGAAACACAAAAGGTATAATTTTAGCGGGGGGGGGGGGGAAGGAATGTAAAGAAAAGAAGTTGACTCTAGAGGAGTTTGTTTAACCTTGATCTCCTTATGAAAAGGTTCAAACTGAATTAAAGGCAGCAGATATTAACTAATATTTTGCACTCTGAGGTACAGTCCTTTGGATGCTCCACGTCTCTCTTGTGCATTGTGTTGTAAAGGTACAATAGATAATTAGTAGGGCCATTGGATGGATGTGACACAATTTGCAGGGATTTTATGCCATTACAGAAAGGAAGTAGAAAGTTGTTCAGTGTTTAAATGACTCAATAATAGGAAACCTTAGTTTGCTGACTGTATTTAGTTTTTTAAAGTCTAGCTGACTATAAAGTGGACTGAGATAGGTGTGGATTCTGGGTACTCCCCTGCCCCCAAGGTGGAAGCCTCCACTTGTCTGTGCATAACTTTGCCTAAGCTCACGTCTCCACACACACATCTATGTCCACAGGTAATAAAGGGATTCTGGTGCACCAAAACTGTGCATATTGGACTCTGTTAGAACAAAGTGGCTCATGCATAGATGGAAACCAGGTTTAAGATCCATTGCAAATCAAGTCTAGCAGTGTATTGCCATTGGAGCATGTCTGTTTGTCCTTCCAGTGTCTGTAAATTCCACTTGTGTTATTTCTTCTTTCTCCTCATGGTAACATCTGCAATGTTTTACTTCTCTAATAGGTCTGAGCCCAAACCAAAATCCTGAATTTTGGGGACATTCAGATATTCCTCTGAACTAGCTCCTGTTTCTATAAGGGGCCAAACCAGAATTCTGAATCTGCACAGCCTGAACTTGGGGAAATTTGGATCAGAATTTTGCCACTCAGCAGCCCATTTCTCCTGCTTCCCTGGAGCAGGGTAAAGTATAGCAACAGTAAGTGTTGAACAGGGAGAACCATGGGCTAGGATAATAAAATGTCTAAGTGTGCAGAGCTGGATGATGTCAGGGTAGCTGCTCATCCAAGGAATAGGGAGGAACTTCTTTCATTGTTGGCTTTAGCTTTTCATAATAGAATAGAATTGAAGGGCCACATGAGAGATTTGACTCCGGGTTACGTTTTAGCTTTTGATTAATTTTAAACATTTTTGTTTTCCTTTAAGAAAACCATTCTGATTTATTTATTTTTTAAATATTTACCAGATCACAAGTTAATGGCTCTTGGAGATCACCAGTTGATTTAGGCCCAGTTGTGCTACCCTTACCTTGAATAGTATCTTACTACACACCGTTCCATTGATTTCAGTAGGGCTACTCATGTAGAAAGGTACCACTCGCTATTAGCAAATTTGGCACTGTTGGGCCTTTAATGAAAAAACATTATTTTTCTGCTTTTGAAAAACTTATGTACAACACAACTGGTGGGAAAACAGTAGAGCTTTTCACTGGAAACTACCACTGAATTGAGAAATTATAGAAGCCCTTGAAGAGTGACTAAAATTATCTCACAATCACCATTGGGCAGGTGAACACACTTTTGTCAGGAGCCCTTTGTCTGTTTCATCAGAAGTGAGTAGACATTTAAAAAAAAAAATCCCTCTCAAAGGATTTTGCATGGTTCCCGTGTCAGACAGGCGTGGGTCGGACCAACTTCCATCAGGGGCCCGATGAGTAGAAATTTGAGAAGGATATGGAGACACCATCCATCAGCAAATCTATGTACCATTAATGGTATAATGAACACAATGCACAGGGAGTTCTGTATTCTTCAGCAGATTTCAAAATTTGTTTGAATAGAAATGTATTGAAAATGCAATTGAAAATCCTTATTTCGAAGCCCTGTGGAGGATGGAATACAGTATGCTGCTGAAATGAGATGACTTAGGACCAAATTCGTCTCTGTTATCACTCCACTGAACTCAGTTAATCCACCTCAAATTTCTTATTTACAATCCTCTTCTAGGTGAGAATATTTTGGGGACAAATTTGAGTGGAATTGGACATGCTGTTTTTAAAACATGGAACTTCAAAAGATTTTCCTCTTTGTGAAGTCTCTAATATTTCTTTTGGAAAAACACATCTCCAATATGGTTTAGGCTAGAATGTCCAATTGCAGCCAATTCCTCTGTGAGGGGTGACTGACTATTTTGGGAAGGCAGGATGCTCAAGTGTGATGCTATTTGCTATGGACATTTGAACCCCCAGACATAGTAAGGACACTAGTTCTAGATTAGTGAAGTTTTTTGTTTGGCAATTGTTTTTATGTTAATCTAACTAAATGTACAGCACATCATATCCAACAGTAGTTTTAGTAGCAGTTCTGGGCTTCTCCAAAAAGGTAATGAAGAATTTTTTATGAACTGAAACTTTTTACAAACTGAATTCCTTCCCCACTCCTGTATCTTAAAAACAACACAATTTTTGAGTGGATTGACCTTTGTTATATAAAAATCTACATTGCGGGGGGGGGGGGGGGGGGATGGTCCAAACTGGGATAATGGTATAAACTGCTGACTTTTAAGATATGTCTGCTACAGTATGTACCTTAGAAATTCTAGTGGTATTCTGAAACCAAACAATGGCTCTATGAAATTGCCAAACCTGACATGTCTTTTATGAACCTCTTTCGTTATGCAAGAACTATCACTTGTAACTTGACAATTTTGTGACGTGACTGCTGTGTTCTGATGTTTCCAGTTTAGAAGTTCCAAAATATGGTGATCTAGCTCTTCAAATGAAACAGTGTTGTTGAAATCAAAACAAAACTAATTTAGTTTCTAGGCCTCACCACCCTGGAGATGCAATGTGATCAAATACATAGTAAGAATCTTCCAATTAAAGAAAACTCTGAAAATTTTACATTTCAGTATCTCTAAAATGGCTTGACAATTCATCCCAAGTTTAACACCAAACACATCCTCCAGTTCTACTACATGCTTGTCAGTTTGTAGCCTGGGAAGCCTTTTCTTGATGACTGTAGTGGGGTGGCAACATTTCTTTTGTAGTGCAATGCTGTTACAATCTTAACAGCAGAACAACTCTCTCCTCTCCAAATCTCTATGGAAAATTCCTATTAAAATTTTATTGAAAAGTATTATAATCTTTCTATGTAATTCATAAACCTACCCACAGGATTTCCTGGCTGAGAGATTATTAAATTCCATATGATGGTTAAAATCTCTGGAAAGAGTATCATATTCTATAAGATGATTTGGAAATTGCTCTGAACATCTCTCTTGTTTCATTCCTATTATGTGCTATAGGACATGTTCTAACAGTAATAGCAATCAGCATGAGAGAGAGATCTGAGGAACCCTGGTGAAGAAATGAACGGAAATTGTTTCAGTTGCAGGATATCTATTGTAACTTGCCAGTTGGTTGGGACCTCAATTCAAGAGACAGTAATGCTTAACCAATGAGGATTCATGAGACTGCAGTGGGAGTTTGTGGTTAGGTATATAAATTACAACTATGATGTCCAGAAAAGGTCAGAGACACAGCAGAACCCAGGAGATCATCGTTTATGACTCCAAGGCAGTTTCAATGCAATGATTTAGCCTGACTGAAATTATTCAGAGGTCAACTGGAGAGAAAAAAGGTTGGAATGCTAAAATAAATGAGGTGTGGCCACATGAATTTATACCAGTGCAGAGAGGTGGAAATGGGTGTAGGGTTATGACAGTATGACCTTTAGGGCAGTTTTTCAGTCTGGAATAGCAAAAGAGGTATTGAGAATTGCTGTAAAGAAGCAAACTTGCATTTTCAAATAAATGGCTTAACTCTAACAGTGTAAACACAAATGTACTCAAAATCCCAGTGCCCTCGTCCTCACTATTATCTAATTTAAAAGCCTTCTGCAGACCCACTTCAACCACAACATTCACAATAGAAAAAAAGAAACATTTTGTAATGGGATCTAAAGCAGTGGTTCTCAAACGGTGTATGTGTACCCCTGGGGGTATGCAGAGGTCTTCCAGGGGGTACATCACCTCATCTAGATATTTACCTAGTTTTACAACAGGCTACATAAAAAGCACTAGAAAAGTCAGTACAAACTAAATTTTCATACAGTGTCTTGTTTATACCATTCTATATACTGAGTGTAAGTACAATATTTATATTCCATTTGATTTATTTGATTTATTTTATAATTATATGGTAAAAATGAGAAAGTGAGCTACTTTTAAGTAATAGGGTGTTGTGACTCTTTTGTAAGTAAGTAGTTTTTAAGTGAGATGAAACTTGGGGGTGGGTATGCAAGACAAGTCAGCCTCCTGAAAGGGGCACATTAGTCTGGAAAGGTTGAGAGCCACTGATCTAAAGTAACTTCTTCATCTGGGCCTGCCAGTACATGTTTGTCTTTGTTTCTTTTCTAGATGTTAAGCACTCTGAGGCAGGTTCTTTCTCGGTCTATGTCTTGTAGCAGTATTGGTGCTTATCAATTAATATACAATAGTAGTTGTAAAGCACTATGATTCTGACTGTCACATCTCACCATAAAAAAAAAACACAAAACAGGAAGATACATACTGCTTACTTTGGTCTTTTTTTTTTTTTTTTTTTTTAAGGGCTTCTTTTTAAAAAAACACATGATCATTACATGACTGTGACGGGTTGGATCACAGAAACCCCCTTGGGAGCTGCCACCCAATGTGCAAAGACTACCCCTGCTTCTGTTTTCCCTGCCAGCTCAGGACTCCAGCACCCTGTCTTGCTGAATTAGACACTCCAGTCCACTTCAACACAGACCCAGGGTCTGAATCACTTGTCCCAAAGCTGCAAGTTTACCTGAAAACAGCGTACAGTAGTGTGCTTGTCTTTAGCACTCAGATGCCCAACTCCCAATGGGGTCTAAACCCAAATAAATCCGTTTTACCCTGCATAAAGCTTATGCAGAGTAAACTCATAAATTGTTCGCCCTCTATAACACTGATAGAGAGATATGCACAGTTGTTTGCTCCCCCAGGTATTAATACATACTCTGAGTAAATTACTAAATAAAAAGTGATTTTATTAAATACAGACAGTAGGATTTAAGTGGTTCCAAGTAATAACAGACAGAACAAAGTAAGTCACCAAGCAAAATAAAATAAAATGCGCAAATCTATGTCTAATCAAACTAAATACAGATAATCTCACCCTCAGAGATGCTTCAGTAAGTTTTTCTCAGACTGGACACCTTCCAGGCCTGGGCACAATTCTTTCCCCTGGTACAGCTCTTGTTCCAGCTTAGGTGTTATCTAGGGGATTCTCCATGATGGCTCCTCTCTCTCTCTGTTCTCTTCCACCCCTTTATATATCTTTTGCATAAGGCGGGAACCCTTTGTCCCTCTGGGTTTCCACCCCCTCCCCTCACTGGAAAAGCACCAGGTTAAAGATGGATTCCAGTTCAGGTGACATGATCACATGTCACTGCAAGACTTCATTACTCACTTGCCAGCACGCACATATACAGGGAGACTCACAGGTAAACAGCCATCTGCAGACAATGGGAGTCATCAAGATTCCAAACCATCATTAATGGCCCACACTTTACATAATTACAATAGGCCCTCAGAGTTACATTTTATATTTCTAGTTTTAGATACAAGAGTGGTACATTTCTACAAATAGGATGATCACACTCAGTAGCTTATGAGCTTTGTAATGATACCTTACAAGAGACCTTTTGCACAAAGCATATCCCATTTGCATTATAGTCACTTATTATCAAATTTTTTATAAAACTATCCCAGTTACATTATATTCACTTATTATCATGGTTTTATAAAACCATGTAGACTGCACAACGTCACAATGACTAGTCCACTGATTTGGGGACACACCTTCGGTGACTAGGCATGCAAATTAACATGGGTGAAAATTTTGCATGTGCACAAAAATGAGATGTACCCTTTGGACATTTACTCTCTGTACCGTTTAATACTTGTCTTAGTTTTGTTGAGGGTTTGTCACTGAAAGCAGTAAATGTGAATGGCACTAGATCCTCAGTTGTTATAAATCACCATTGCTCTGTTGAAGTCACCCATTGAGGAACTGCCTCCTAGTCTTTTACTTGGGAGAGGGGGGGATTGTTTTTAATATCGATCCATTTTTCATTTAAGCAACAAGGACTGAGAAGGAAAGCCATTTCCTGTAGATAATGACCAGCTGGAAAAGATCAAAACCCAAGGTGGAGGACCAGGCCTTTAAGCAAGCCAGGAAATGCTGGACCTATAATATAGTTGAAAATATGAATATAATTACCTTCTTTGTTGAAAAGTTAAACTGCATGTTGCTGTGGGTATGGAGTTCTGTGGAACAGTTAGGGTATATAGGAACCATTACAGGGGGGTACAATCAACAGGAAAGCAAAACCTTATGCTCAACGTTTCATTAGACGTATAATAGAAGATAGAGGCAGAGTTCTCTTCTCCAGACCCTCTATGGCATATTCTGTGATTGTTCTGCATGTGGAACTCCCACAGAGGGCAATGGGAACTGTGAGCCCAGATGGCAGTATAGATTAGTGCCCTTTGAAGTGCTGCTATTTTCCTTGGAATAAAGGTGTATAGTTATGTCTCCAACAGAGATCTGAACACCCCTCAAGTTGAATACCCAACAACTAAGTCACTTTTGAAAATCTTGGCTTGAATGAAAATTGCAAACCAATTATTTTTTATTTCTTCTTATTTGTGAGGGTTCCTGCTTTCTAGAAGTACCTGCAAATATTCCCTGGTCTGCACTACCAAAGGAACCTGATGTTCTTCACAAATACATACATCAGCTAAATGGGATGAGGGAAAATACATAATTCTTTGACAGAGATGGAGATCAA
The DNA here is from genome assembly GCF_028017835.1 of Emys orbicularis. Classification (NCBI taxonomy): domain Eukaryota; kingdom Metazoa; phylum Chordata; order Testudines; family Emydidae; genus Emys; species Emys orbicularis. The sequence goes on from NC_088687.1 coordinate 19,118,576, forward strand.
AATGAAAGGTTAGTTAGGGACAATGATTCCAATAACACCAGGCATGTGCCAGGACCAGAATATCCACCAAATTCCTTTATTTCCAGTGAGTAAGGATGTGCCTAGAGTTACCTCAGCTGTAAAAATGTGACTTTCCAGCAAAAATCACTCTACTAGTGCAGAGACTACAAGGATTTCTAGGTGCTCTGCTGCCACAAACCTGCATCCTGGTTCAGAAACCCAGGATATTACTTTTCCTTTGGCTACATCTTCATTCCTAAGCTACTATGACATGTGCCCCATAGATACGGTACTGATACTTGAACTGAGCATGTGCTGCTGAGGAAGACAAGTTGCTCAGCAGAAGCATGGAGACAGACTGTAGTGGTTTTGTTAATCACCCTTCACAGGAAAAACATAGGTTTGCTGTAAATGCCTTAGAGAGTTCTGCTAACAGGCTCTGAATCTTAAGGGTTGTGACACTGTGATGATACACTTGCATTGATTGCTTGACTGTGGCTAATGGAAAGGCAATCCTTTTGTGCTCTGCTCTGACTCGTGACCACACAATCAGCAGTGAAGATATCATTCAGAGCTAGTATATTCAAAATTCCACCCTTCCCCACGCCCTTTCTTCCTAAATGATCAACATAATATCAAGAGTGGGGACTAGCTGGAATGATATGTTTTTGGCCTTTTGTCCTCCTCCCAGAATAAGCGTACAACTTCTGTTTGGGGTTTTTATGTCATCTTGCATCATCTGTGACTATATTAGACAGCCTGTCATGGGTCTGTGTCCAATGCTTTCCCTGTCTGTTGCTATAATGACATTTTTCATGGGCTTCCCAAGTGCTCTCTGCAATCAGAACTTGTGTAATTGGTTGACCCAAGAGTTCATGACTGTTTAGCTATTGTATTTTGGCACATTAGTGACTACAGGTGTGGCACAATCTAAGGGGAATATGTTGTCAGTGTGGCACTTTAGTCACAGCATGAGAACTTCCTGCAGGAAATATGGCACCTAATGTAGCGTTATCTAGGCTACCTACACAAATCCAGCTGTTCGCTAGCCAAACCGGTAGATGATTTATTGGCCAACACGCTGCCATCCGAATACATGTCCTTTAGGCTAGGCAGGCAACTGACAATAGAATAACACTAATTAAATGTGGACATCAAAGGCTGGATTTTAGAGCTGAGAAAAATGAAATGTCCATCTATCCTAACCTTCCATGACTGACATAGGACATGCGTCATAAAATAGCCCTTTGTCATTCCAGCTTTGATCTCAATTAATGTTGAACAATATCAATAAGCACCAGATTCTACAGCAGTGTAAGGGGAGGTCTTTTTTTTTTTCTAATTGCCTAATGAATCCTGGATTGTGTTTTGCAAGGGGTGGGGAGAGGAAAACTAAATGGATCTGTCGTCCTATTGTGATCTTCATATGCGTAGCCCTTACAGACGTGGCTAAGAAATCACTCTGAAGTGCAGCTGAACTTCTGCCTTGGAAACGGTGTTAGCAGTAGCCCTTGTAGCTGTTGCCCTTCAGACCACGTAATGCATCAGTACACACATACTGTCTGTGTGTAGCTCATAAAGTGCTCTATAGATCAGAGACTGTATATGAGCCATGCGACACTAGGCTGACATAGTGATTATCATCTTTTTTTATCGGAAACCACAGTAAACTGATCCCTGTGAGCTGCACAGGCTGTAACTTGATGACACATGGCTTACTGGTGTCCCTCTGCTGCAGTAACTTCCTCTGCAGCGTCTTCTAACCCTTTATGCAAGTTTGCATTGTTAAGTGAGATCTGAGTACAGCGTGTAAGACCTAGAAATGTGTCTGACTCTCCCCTCATTTGTATGTTTTCTTTTATCACATAAAAATGATGTGGGTGGATAACAGTGCCCATAATCATGCACGCTTCAGGTGGGTACTGTGGACAAGTATCTACCAGTGTATTTCAGACACTGGCCTGCTACAACTATGCAGCTGTAGGTCATTTTGGGGCATTTTTGGAGCACAGATTGACAGATCCATAGTGAATGAGTGATGTACAACTGGGCAGTGATCACTTAATTAACTGTGGGGGGGAGGGGGAAGCTGAGACTGACTGAATCCTGTTGCTAAAGTCATTTAAAACTAAATTGGTTCAATCACTGTAGAACGTACTGGATGGGAAAAGGTGGTATTGGCTGGGAGAATGGACTGTCTGAATTATTGGGCCAGATTCTCAAAGACACTTTAAACCTGGTGTACCTGGTCACTGGAGGATCCCTCATCATGGAGGCACAGTAGCTACTGTGCTAACTCCCACTACCGGCCACACAAGAAAAGGGGGCTTGGCTGGGGCACTCTTAATTCTGGTGAATCCCCAGCTGCCAGAGGTAAACCTGCTCTGATTTACACTGGACCAGCCTGGTGCACAGTGCTCCAGAAAGACAGAAAGACAGAGGTGTGTAAAACCATATTTGCACACGCTTCTCCTGAGCTGTACCAATGACTTTGTGAGCATTGATTGGAAACTGGGCCAGTAATAACATTTGTAGCTCTAATTTATCTGATTTTTATAATATATAAGCACATCTCCCTCCAGCTGCTAGGTGAACCTCCACTATAAATCATCTTCTCCAAGTTCTGCTTCCGTGGTGACAGGGCTTTCAGATTCATCTCTGGAAATGCTGATTTACTGGTGTGAATTGTTATTCCCTCAGGTACAGCAGGTAGGCACCAAAATAATTGCCCTGCTTGGAACCACAGCTTTGTAGCACCAATCATTTCTGTGGTGCAGCTGTGATACACCTAAAAAGGGAATGGCAAACTGCAGGGAAAAAACGCACTCTTCTCCATGGATAAAATACGTGAAAGTGCTGTATATACAGGAGGAGACATGCTTAATGAAAAAGCCTTGAGCTTGCAGAGTATTAAATGTCTTGACGCTCTTTTTCTTTTTTTATCAGTGCTCACGTCATTTTCTCATTTGTAATTTTGTTCCAAACTGCAAAGGGACCAGCTGAGGGGAAAATCTGCAGCTAGAGATACAAGTGGTTTCACATGCAGATGAAACCAAAATCCTTTTCTTTGCTTCTTTTTTAAAATACAAACTTTTATCCAATCAGCATTGTGGGATTTTGGAAATTAATATATTTAGTATAGACTAATTTGGCACCCTTTAAAACCTTACCTTACAATCTGCTTTTCACTTGTTAGTGTAGAGGCCAAATGGTAAATGTATAGGGCCAAATGTGGAAGGGGAAGAATGAATGCAAAGTTTCCATTGCTTAGAACCCTTGCAAGTCATGATGCATTATAACCCCAGAAGGAGAGCAGGTTTAGTCAAGAGACATGGCCTAAAATCCGCACAAGGGAATGTAGCACACATGAGGAATTCAGCAAAGTAACCTGCATAGATACAATGTGACCCCAGGTAGTTGGCACAGTTTAGGTACTCCACAGCATGGGTACAATGCAGTCCTGTGGATTTACTGGGAACCAGTTCAGTTATCTGTGCTAACAATGTACTGGAGCCATTTCGCGTCCTAGCTGTAGAGCCAGCAAAATGTAATGGGAAGGATTGTTTCATCATCTGGAGCTGCTCCAGACAGCACAAAATAACGGTCTCTTTCCATCAGGGGCTCAGCTGCAGCAGCTTTGGGACTTATCAGAGACTGACACTTAATAGACAGCTGAGACCTTTTCCTCAGCCAATCAGATCACTTTGTGAGTGAAACAAAAGACAGGAGCCATCTGGGAAGGAAGGAAGGCTGGACAGCATCTCTGGTCTGGAGGGGAGCAGAGAAGCCTCGGGAATCGGCCGGAGTAAGGCTAGGCCTGAGTAAGGTGCCTTTTGGCTAGGAGAGGTGGGGCTCTGAGTAGGAAAGGGCCAGAGGAGAGTAGGGAGCCTCAGCCTAGAGACATAAAAATTCCTGACTGGGAAGGGCTTTGTGACACAATATCACTGCCACGGAGGTACCCGGGAACTCCTGGGGAGAGTGGAGTGAATAACTGATTTTTTTTTTTTTTTGAGTCGAATAAAATATTTTGTGTGACCCAAAACAACTTTTTTCATTTTTTTTACCCCACCCCCTTTTTAAAATAAATCCGCTCAATTTTGAAATGCAATGTTTTAAAATAAAAAGTTGAAAGATTTTTTTTTTCTTTTTTGCTGAAACTGTTCTCCAGAATTATCCCAAATTCATGAGTACTTTTGGTCAACCCAAAACTGGATTTTTGGTGAATAAACTATTCATCTGAAAAATGCCAGCCAGCTCTACTGATGGGGGTTCACAGGGTTTCATTGGCAGTGGAGGGCTGTGTCAGCCCTGTTACCTCTGCTTGTGTTTCTCTGTTGTTGTAACTTCATTGAATTCCCCTTTATGATGCCAGCCAGATTGGGTGTAAGGAATGCTGTTCTTTTTGTGATGGCTGTGAGCGAGTGTCACTGCTGGGGGAACCCCTCTGTATTAGATGCTCCCATGGCGCTAATAGTTGGAGCACATACAGCACTTGCCCTGCAGGGCTTGTGATTCAGCTGTCATGGCTACCTACCCTGACTAACTTCTGTGTACATCTCTCACATGGGTTATCTGGGACAAGAATAGGGCAGTTACAATAATTCTCATCTCTTCCTTCCCCTTTGGCACTGGCTTTATCCATATTCTAAATATGGATTAATCGTTCTAATTATTTTTGGATAAGCAGTACAGATTATAGACGCGCTGTAAAATATTTATTCCACTTGCATTTTCCCCTCATTTTTCACTCTAATTTGCTTCATTTTGTGCAGTATGGGAGGAAAAATCCCATGTGATGATTTGGCCCTTAATGCCATGTGTGGAGCATTATTATTAATGTGTGTTGCAGAGATCACTCTGTGTGCTGAAAGTGTATTTCATGGTTATTGGTTTGAGGGTTATACAGGGGGAATGGACTTTCTAAAGATTATGGGCCAGATTCTCTGATCTGGTTGAGCCAAGCTGCTTTCAGTGGAGGACGGGCAGTAGGGGAGGCCAAAGTAGCTTTTAACTACCTTTCTGGCACCTGAATGTGAGCTTAAGTGGTGTCTAGACCTTGTGCCTGTCCTCTGCACAGGGGTAAATTCCAATGTTGCCCACCCAAGCAATCAAAAATCATGACTGAGGCCTACAGAATTATAAAATGGGATTAAAATCATATTTTTTTAAAAAAAAATAATAAATCTTGGGTACTTTTTATTTGCTTACTCATTTTTTAACCTTTTGGATTCATGTTTTCAAACTTTGCTTTGTAACCAGGAGGGCTAGAAACGTACTTCTATTTTTTTTTAAAGCAGCAATTCTCTCATGATCACCTGACTAGAGGTACTGGAAGTTTACCAAAAAAACACCAAATATGTGACTTGCGATAAATTGTGAGTTGGCAACACTGGCAATTGACCTTATTACGACAACGCATTCACTATCAATTACCATTGTAATTATTTATAGTTTAATTTATACAGCATCCCAGGCATTCATGGCACTTTGCAGACAAATAAATTGACAAGTCCTTGCCCAGAGGTGCTTTGGGCTCTAATCCCACACTCTGATCCATTGGAGCCTAAATTAGATTGAATGCAGGCAGCAATGTCAATAAACAAAGGGAAAAGGAAGAGAGTATCAGGAGGCGAAGGTTTAATCGAATGACCATTAGTTCTTTCAGTATGGGATATGGTGGGGTTTTTTTAATAGCTACAGTTTATTGCTTCCAGAGTGCTTTTTTTAAATGACAGAAAGTTGGTTGAACTTTTACTTTCCATTCCCCCCCCCCTCAGTATAAGAATAGCTGCAGTTAACTGTCTGGCATCATATTTCTCAGCCAGTCTCTACCTCCAGAAAATGATTTATTAACCAGAGTTCAACTGCGTTTTGCTTTTGTTGCTGTTGACAAAAGGCATGTTTAAGCATGTTAAATTGGCTTAATGCAGTTGACAGAAATGATGGCTAAGAGCAGCAGAATTTGCTGCCAACACACATTTCTTCTTTGTACCATGTTATAAGGAATAGTTAATCTGACCTCAAAGAAAAGAAACGTATGCTCCACCAGATAAGGTGGTAGAGATGAATGAATCTGTCTACTATGTAGCATTTGTTGGTATGAGAGAGAATAAAAAAAATGGGGAATCGGAGGGAAGACTTACAGACAGCCAGGTTCCTAAAGGAAAAGGCTAACTAAATCCAAGTGGTGACATAAACAGTGGAATGGGAAAAGAGTGAATGGCTTAATGATGGGGAAGGTAACACACAGGTAATGTTGGCAGTCAGCATTCTCTCTGGGGCCACATTTGTTATTTGCCCCTGAGCAATAGTTCTGGAATGTAAAATGAGCAATGTAAGTCTGCTAATGAATAGGACTAAAAAAGTAGTACAACCTGGGGAAAATAGTTCACTAATTACATAATACTGATAGACAACTCTGTCAGTCAAGATCTCTCTCTCTCTCTGGCCCACAGACACACATTCACGTTTTTCAAACAGGTTACTTTATTTTCATTTCAGTCCAGCGCAAAAATACACAAGCAGATGAATTCTCTGGCTGCCAAAAAACAAACACAAAAATCACTTGATCTAGAGCATAGATTTTTTTTTTTTTTTTTTTACAAAGGAGAAAAGAAATAAGAAAGAAAAGAGGATAAAACATTTGTAGAAGAGAAGGAAAAATGAAAACTAATCTGACTAGATGCCTCAACCTAGACTGCTGGCTTCAATCTAGCCCAAGTCAGCGGTAATGATGGAGTAAGATAATTATATTTGGGGGTCCTGATATTTGAACCTTGAAACCTGTTCTGAATATCATCCTCTTCCATACTGGCCTATTCTAACCAGTATTACCTGGACCTGTCCTCACATATTCCAAACAGGCCCAGGTCTGCCACATTGCTTCCAGAATTTTGGGGTAATATACTGCAGCAATAAGTAGCCATGTTATTTATTCCCCCCGGATATTGAATATTCAATTAACTCATCTGTAATATCTAGAGATGGGCAAATAATTAAAATGATTTATTCAATCCATAATGCCTCTTTATCTTGTGTGTGAATGAATCACCATTTTCTGTAACTTATTTATCATTCATAGGTATTTGCCAAATAATTTCTAGAAATAATTATTGCAAGAAGTTAATTGTGATTATTCAATATTTGCAATTTCTGCTTTTTCTTATTGGATAGGCAAGTCACATAATATGTTTACATGCTTTGATGAGCATGTCACTTAGGACCAGGCCTCTGTCACAAATAACCCTCAAGCACAATTTCTAAGAATATTCTGCAATTTTCACTTTAAATTCTCTGTTTTAGTGATTGCTCTTGCTAGTAAACTCGTTTGCTAAAATATTCACATTGAATGGGCACAAACACAACTTGTTAAAAAATTAATCTGACTTTTCATGGACATGTCTCTGTTGCAATTGCTCAGTTCATGTTGGAACATTGTAACTGATCAGGATGACTATTCAGCAGTCTGTGTGATAATACGCTTGGTGGTGATCCTGTTCCACACGGCAAAAATCACCACCATAACTGGTTTGTATTGGCAATCTCTGCAGAGTGGCTGAACGTTGATAGGCCATCCTCTTAACCCTCCAGAACAGCACTGAAATGCATTGATAGGGATCACCAGCGGGAAGCTTGTGTAACCCACTGGTGAGTGTGTGTTGTACATTCCCCTGTCCGGTCTGCAGATGATAATGAGCTTTGTCCCTTGGCTCCAGAGATAAAAGCATGAACTGCAACAGTTGAAAATCCCAGATTCAATCCCGGGTTGTTGGCCAAGATAGGCACCCATCATGCATGCAGTACTGATGCCTATTTTGTACATGTTCTGTTCTGTTTCCAGGGCAGACAGCCTACCACAATCACCAACAGCCTGATCTAACAAAATGTGAAAACGTGCTTAATTTTTAAGTATGGTATGTATGTAGGTAGTCCCACTGAAGTCAATGGAACTACTCACATGCTGCAAAGGGAGCACAGGTATACAAGTGCTTTACTGGGTCAGGCCTAAATTCTTTTGAAAGAAGCTTTTCTGTAGCAAGGAAAACACCTGGATTTCTACCACTGAGAAGATTCAAGCCTTAATTTTGAAAGCAGGATGCTGAAAATCCTCTGGACAGGAATTTGTCAATGGAGAGGGGAGAGATACTTGAGCTCCTGCCCACCCCTGCTTGTAGCTATGGGTCATCAACAAATTACAAACCGTGTGATATTAACATTAACAACAAAATCAATTAAAACAAAAGAGCAACAAGCCTATTAAAAAAAATCTGTTATCAGCAGTGAACGATCCGCTTGTGTCAGTCCCTGAGCAGGGGGTAGCCTGAGGCAAAGCCAAAGTTTAATGCTTCTGTTTTTTTTTTTTTTTTTTAAATAGATTTTTCCCTTTTCCATTGTCTTATTTTCTACTGGAAACAGTGCCTTGGAATAGGCTTGGCAGCTGTAGCTGGCTGGCTGGATTATGGTTAAACAAATTGACATTTAAAAAGAAAAGTCCTGGAATATAGACACGTACAGACCGACCCACTGACGGGCAGATGCCACCACAGAACCTCTCGCTAAGTGATTGGCATCAGCAGCTCAAACTAGCCAAAGCCAAGTGAGGAGAAGTGAGAAGAGCTGGATAGCGATGCCTGCCTGTCAGAACCAAGCTACTCACTGTGGCAGTTTAGGATGATAGTGCTTTTCAATGCCATTTAGGGAGGATGGAAGAGAGATTTGTTGTTTTTCCTGATATTTGCATTTGATGCTTATTTATTAAGTGCAAAAATTAGTGTCAATGAAATTTGAAGAATGAAGGGGTTAAAAACCTGGAAATTCCCTTGATTAAAGTCTGTACTGCAGCATTAACCCAGCCACACTGCACTTGGTGTGACTTTTACGGTATAGATTCCTCTGAACGTTGTTTTACATTTAATAAGGAAAATAGTAGAAATTTCTACATGCAATGGGACACATTTTTAGCCTGACATTCCCTGATCTTATCACTTTATTTTTGTACTGGTGATTATTAGCAGGTGCAATTTCTGTCACTTCCATGTCTAAGTATCTGAGTCCACAAGTAATCATTTAGGCATCTAAGTGACAGCATTTTCTATGCCAAACAAATGCGGGTGCAAAAATGGGGTTCAGCTTTTGAACATGTGGCTAAGCATGTAAAACGCAGCTTAGTTAAAGTTATGCTAGAAACGTTAAATTTAGGAGTTTCCTGACATCTGCGAGTTTGATTTCTCAACCTTAGTGTTGCTCTAATACAAACCTTTGCATTCAATTTCCAGGATGATGATGAAGATTATATTTATTTTTATTTTTTTGAAGGGTGGCAGAGCAAGGTGGTGAAACAAAGAAAGAAACCAAGGAGAGAATGAAAGGAATAAGCACTGCTGGGGGCTGCAGATGAGCATTAACTTGGCTAAGGGCAAGTCTACCCTTAAAACACTGCATCAGTGCAGCTGCAACACTTTAATGATGATGCTCTAAGCCAATGGGAGAGAGCTCTCCCGTCAACTAATCTACCTCCCTGAGAGGCGGTAGCTATGTCAGCAGGAGATGCTCTCTTGCTGATGTAGCACTGTCTACATTGGGGGGTTAGGTCGGCATAATTATGTTGCTCATGGGTATGGTTTTTTCACACCCCAGAGCAAAGTAGTTATACCAATATAGGTAGGGTGACCATATTTCCATATGCTGAATACGGGACATCTGATAAAATTATTTGTATTCAAGTGAGTTCAACAGCAATCAACCAGTACTATGCAGTACAAACGTTCAAATTAACATCAAGTTGACTGAGCCCTGTTAAAAAATACTGCGCAGTTGGATTCTTTTTATTTACCTTCTTATCTTTAAGGCTTTAGGGTTCACGCAGGGAGGGGTAACACACATGAGAGGTCTCTCTCTCTCTCTCTCTCTCTCTCTCTCTCTCTCTCACACACACACACACACACACACACACACACACACACACACACACACACCCTCTCTCTCATGCATTGGGGGTGACCGACCAACCGGACCCTCCCTGCCCGGTGCTCTCTGCCCTCCATGCTTGGCTGGGCCCCTGGGACGGACTTGTCTCTCCTGGTACCTTTCCGAGGCAACATGTGGGGGGGGAAGGCGCCGGGGGCCACATGCCCCTCCCCCAGCTTTCTGCCAGCGTTCGCACCAGAATGTGGCCAGCAGCAGCCTTTTGGCACTCTGTGGGAGGGAAGGGACGGGAGCTGCTTCCAGCCACAGGAGAGGAGTGGGGGGGAAGGAATGACCTGGCCCGTGTCTTTGCAGAGCTCATCTCTTCTCTCTCTTTCCCCCCCTCGCTCCCCTTTGGCTGGAAGCAGCTTGTCTCTTCCTGCCCACAGTGTCAAAAGGCAGCTAACACCTCCAGGCTGCTGCTGGCCACTGACATAACCCAGCCGCCTCCTGTCCCCTGGCTACAGCGCAGGCAGGAAGGGGTTAAGCCCTAAGGATGAATTATGCACCAGGGCCCAAGGAACCTGACTGCAGGGGCTTCAGCGAACCCAGCCGGAGAGGTGGCTCAGCAGGGGAGGGTGCCTAGGGGATGGAGCAGCCCTGTGCTCCCTGGGGGTAGGACCCAGGGCGGGGTTGGGGGGGTGGATGAAGAGCGTGCTAAGCCCCTGCCCAGGGGCTGCTGTTGAGCCTGCAGGGTTGGGGCACGAACAGGTGGGAAATTGCTTCTCTCTCTCCCCTCCCCCGCCAATCCAAAGCTTAGCTGAGGGGTGGAGAGGCTTCCCTGTGCCAGCGCTGTGCGGGGCTTTGGCACATGCAAGGCTTGGCTCCTCCTGGCCAGCGCCCCGGGCTGGAGGGTCTTGGGCTTTCCCAGGGCGCCGGCCCAGCCAGAGGCAGTGGGGGAAGGAAGGAGGCTGCCGGTGAGCTGAACACTCTGACCAGGGGTTGGTTCCCCACACAGCGCTGGGAGTGGGATGTGCCCCGCTGGGGGGGATATGGAGAAGCAGTGGGACTAAGGGGCAAAGCAGGGAGAGCACAGCGAGAGGGGGAGCACATAAAGGGCTGCTGGGTGGGCAGCAGAGGCGACAAGTAACTGGATGCCACGTGGCGGCTGTCCACACTCACCAGCCCCTGCAGCTCGCAGTGCACAGCCAGTGCCGGTCGGAAACAGGATGGGGGGGGGGGGAGCGGGGCCTGGCTAGCCAAAAGCTGGAATGCAGCAGGAGCTGCATGGACTAGCAGGGGGAGTGGCCGGTCCTACATTCTGCAGCTTTGCCCCACCACCAGCCTTGCACACCCACCTCCATTGCTGGCCACTGGACCCCCCCTCACACACACACACACTCAGCACGGCTGGTGAGCAGGGATCCAGCCAGCAGCAGGATCCACCAATACTGATGAGGGAAGAGGAAAAATACAGGACAATTTGCCTGTTTTTAAGAAAGTCAGGACACTTGCAGGAGGGCTTAAATGTGGGACTGTCCCTTTAAAAATGATACGTCTGGTCACCCTAGCTATAGGTTGGTAGTGTCTATGTAGCCGCCTCAGCTATGTGAAATCATTTTAGCAGCGCTCTCTTCGCTGATGTGACTAGCTATAGTGGCCTTAACTGAGGCACAATTAGCTGAGGCATTTGCCGTTAGGCCTTTTTTCAAGTATTCTAACCCAGGCCCCGATTGCAGGTGGGGAGATTTTTGCAAGGAAAACCATGTAAGGATTTCCTTGTGCAGATTCCCCTCACAGCATGTCCTCAGGGAGGAGAAGGGGGACAGAGTTTGTGAACCCATGAACCCATGCTAGCAGGGTGTCCCCTGTGACTGTAATGACTCCCCGGGGCCCAAGGGAGTGGTGGGAAATGTGGAAAAATTAATATAGCACCAATGTGCTACCCAAAAACATCATATAAGTAGATAATGTCTGGCAGGTACTTATTGGAGGGGACTAGGTAGTGAAGTAGAATAGACTTGCACCCCTAGTTTGGAGTTAAAATTCTTTCACGGATCTCAAGTAAAAAATAAGTTAATTGGTCTCAGTTTAGTCCTTATTTGTTTATTTCAGAAAACTGAGGTATGTCACAATGAAGTAAAGTTAGCTGTCTCTCCTCAAGTGGGTGCGTGTACATCCTATGTATCTCAAGCCAGAGATATTCTTTCATTTTCTGAAATGTTAAATTGCCTCATTTTTGCAGAGGCAGAAAAGCATGGTCTCTAAAACAGCAGAGAGTGGGGGGTAACTGCATCACTCTGTCCCTCCTCTCCATACTGAAAGGTCTGCCAAACCAACTAACAAAACAGGAGAGCATTTGTTCATTGAGGGGCCCTCAGCCTGAATCTCTGTTTTGTTCTGTCTCTCTTTGCTTCCTTGTTTGTTTTTTGCGGGCAGTGGAAGCTTTCTAACAAAAATAGATATTTTCCTCATCAAAATTGCCCTTTTCTTCAGCTTGTTTTTTTTCCATAGTTTCCCAGCTGGCGCGCCTGGCATTGTGACATGGTGTGTCAGGTTGCATCAGTCACATTGTTCTACATGACATCACGGATCAGAAGGGGACATGACTGATGAAAGGTGATGGTGTCACATCACAATACGAGGCCTCAGCTGGGGAAGTCTGAACAATTCTCTAAACCATTGTTTAAAGAAAAAAAAAAAAGACTTGGGATGAAGAGAATGTTCCCTTCATATCCCTCCCCCACTCTGCAGTCCCTTTCAAATTAAACGTTTTGCTAGCTGTGCTGCCCAAATTAGATTTGGTTCAAGCGTTTTCCTCACCAAAGTTATGAAGGGATGTAGCAAGGAACATTGTGATGTCTGTGACAATGGCATAGATTTATCCATGGGCCAATATACTTAGTCTGATTCAATGGGTCTTATAGCCATGATCTCACCATTGTCCTGGCTAATTACACCATCACATTATGTACTATTTGGGGGGGGGGGGGGAGGGTGCGTAGAGAAGAAGCTTTTCTCAAGTGCCATCTGATCGCCTAAAGATAGATCCGCTGCTCTCTAATGTCCCTAAACGGTAAAAGACCATTTCTACTGACTCTAATGTAAAGGGAGCAAAAATAAGACTGGTCACTATTGAAAATAAAGCGGGCTGGATGATGGCCCTGGTTAACTTGCCAGTTATACCTTAGATGAGGTTGCCTCAGTGTGTATGGTATCCCCTTGCACTTCCTTATTCTCACTATAGGACATACTTTGCACACTATAAATGCTAACCACAGATATTTATTCAAGGGGATCAGAATCTGGCCCTGCTCATGGTGGGTAGCATGTTATTCCATGAGCGTCCTACTGAAGTCAGCAGGCCAACAGACAGAGTAACGTGCTGCTTAAGTAAGGATATCTGATAATCCGGCCCATAGTTAACTGAGGCAAAAGCAAGTATTAAGAGCACCATATGCTGCCCGTACCACACGCAGCCTAAAGATTCCTCCTCCTGAGCCATGATCTAGCCGAAAATGCTCTCCCTCCTCCCCACATACAGCAGTTAGCCTGAGGATTCTCCCCAGCTTAAAATGCACTCCTCTTCTTTTCAGGTCCTCCATTTCTTCCTGGGAAGTAAATTAAGATGTAGAAACATGACTGTATAAATATTCTGACTATCTAATTTTAAAGTTGTGCCCCTTTCCTTGCTTTCTGTAGTTATTTGTGAATCCCTTTCTCTTGGTTTCTTCTTCAGTGTCTTCATTCTCCTCTCTCATACATACCATCCCTTATCTTCATGTCAGTTTTTTTTTTCTGATATAATTTTATTCTTTTACTCTCCTTTCATTATTTTCTCTCCTTCTCTTACCTAGCTCTCCTTTGCTTGCCACTTCTCCAGTCCCCCATCTCGTTCCTTCTCTCCCCAGGTTTCCCCCCACCATCTTTCTTTTCCTCTGCCTTCCAATCCCTCCATCCCTCTCCTTGATCCACCACCAGACCTCTTTGGTCTCTCTTATCCCTCTTCCATATTTCCACAAAAATTACTGCTCTGAATAGGGTGACCAGACGTCCCGGCATTATGGGCTTTGTCTTATAAACCTAGCTATACCCCTCCCTCCCCTGAAAAAAGTGTCCTGATTTTTCACACTTGCTTTCTGGTCACCCTAGCTTTCAGTCCCGTGTGTGACTCCCCTGAGGTCTTTGTTCCTCTCTCTTTCCCTGTGAGTCCCAATAATCTTTCTGTTCTCTCACCCACACAGCTTCTCTCAACCTTTATGTTTCACCTGCTGGGGTTTATCTCTGTCCTCTTTTCCCTCTAGTCTATTTTCTCTCACATTTTCTGGGTCTCTCCATCATAGGCGTGCGCAGCACATTTCATTAGGGTGTGCACCCAGGGAGCCCCGCCCTAGCCCTGCCCCCATCCACTCCCTCCTACTTCCCGCCCCCTGACTGCCCCCATCAGATTCCCCCAACCCCCCCTGCTCCTTGTCCCCTGACTACCCCCTCCTGGGACCCCTGCCCCTAACTGCCCCCCAGGCCCCCACCCCCTATCTAAGCCTCCCTGCTCCTTGTCCCCTGACTGCCCCCCTAGGACCCTACCCCCTACCTGTCCCCTGACTGCCTTGACCCATATCCACACCCCCGCCCCCAGACAGACCCCCGGGACTCCCACGTCTATTCAACCGCTTCCTGCCCCCTGACAGGACTCCCAGAACTCCTGACCCATACAACCCCCCCTGATCCCTGCCTGCCCCAACCCTTCTCCACACCCCTGCCTCCTGACAGGCCCCCCCAGAATTCCCAACTCATCCAACCCCCCCCCAGCTCCTTGTTCCCTGACCACCCCCTCCAGAGAACCCCCACCCTAACTGCCCCCCCAGGACCCTCCTTGCTCCCTGTCCCCTGACTGCCTTGACCCCTATCCACCCCCCACCACCTGACAGACCCCGGGACTCCCATGCCCCATCTAACCCCCCCTGCTCCCTGACTGCCCCCTCCAGAGACCCCCCGCCCCTAGTCACCCCCCTGGGATCCCACTCCCTATCCAATCCACCCTGCTCCCTGTCCCCTGACTGCCCCCACCCCTTATCCAACCCCCCCACCCCGGCCCTGGACCCCTTACCATGAGGCTCCTAGCAGCATGTTTTGCTCTACACAGAGCCAGACACGCTGCCCCCCGCCCTTCAGAATGCTGCGCGCGTGGCGGCATGGCTCCGGATGAGCGGGGAGCATGTCTGCCTCCCCGCGGAGCCAAACACTGCCCCGTGGGAGCGTGCAGCCCCGGCCCCCAGAGCGCTGTGCGCTCGGCAGCATGGCTCCAGGGGAGGAGGGAAGGCGCGGGAGGGGCCGGCGGCTTGCTGCACTCGGCCAGGAGTTCCGGCCCGGGAGCGCGGACCCCGCAGCTTGCCGCACCGGGAGAGTGGGGCCATTTGCCCACCCCTGCATTAGGGTGTGCCTGGGCACACCCGGCACACCCCATGTGCACGCCTATGCTCTCCATATCTTTGTACTATTCTCCCCAGTTATTCTCTCCTCCTACAGCTTCCGTGTCTCTCACTTCTCTCGGGGCTACTGCTGGCTTTTCTTCAGCTACTTAAGAACCATCCCTCTCCTTCCCTTAGGAGCTAGTTCATCATTGGGCCTTGTCAGTGATGTCACATTCAGCCAATAAGAAAATGGCTTTGGAGACTCATGCTGTTCATATTATTATAACATTTTGATCAAGTGAGGGCAGTTGTGTAGCTATTTGAGGTATGTGTGTGAACAGTGCATGCTTTGGTCAATGCCGTGGATTGGACTTGTCTCTCAAATAGACCCAGTGAGGTGCTAAATGTCTCTAGTTAAAGCCAATAGGCCTTTAAGGACTAAGTCTGATCTGTCCCTGTGGTTTTTTTGTTTTTAAAAGGGAGGGGGGAGAGGCAAAGTAACCTCTATACACAGTGTTTAAGTTCTCAGTTCAAATGTAAAGCCCCATGAGATGCTTGATTTCATTTTCTCCTGATCTCCCCTCCAGCCCCCAGTACTCTTTACTTTGGACCAGTGACAATTCCCTGCTCCCAGAGAAATGCTTGTCATGGCATAGGGAACATGTCTTCATGCACTGAGTCATCTCAACATGAGCCAGTAAAAGGAATGGTGAACTATCCCTTTGCTTTCTTTCTTTCCCTCCAACATGCCCCCCCTTCTCCACCTTTCATTGTTGGCTTGTATTTACAACTGCATGTTATAGACCTTCTGCAATGATCTGCAACTTGGGCTGTTCTCACAAGTCTGGATAGCTCCTTCTCCAGGAATTCTCCCGTAGCTATGAAAGGAGGCGCACAGGCAGCTCCGGGTTTAACTCTGTTTGAGATTTGCTAAGGGGTCAGTTAGTGTTCTGAGAAGGTGAATCCTTTAACCCTTTCCACTACACCTGAGCACATGGGAGGGCAGGGGCCCATTGGCAGGATTTTAGTTTCTCCCTGCTGCTTCTCTGTCTCTCTCTCCCTCCAATCTGCAGCTTCTGTTTTCTGCTTGACTGCACTCACCGCCTTCCTACTGCCCCTTGGGGAATTGCCCTCTTATTACCACAATTACAATCTGTACACATTTCATTAAACTAATATCGCTTTGCACAGGCTTTCTCCACCCAAGTGCACAGCTGGAGGCCCATTTCTTTTCCTCAGCTTAAACACTTTGACAGGTTAAGAAAGCTATTATGGCTGAATAACAGGTGTTGCAAAACAATGTGCATTTGATGTTTAAATGAGAGAGCTTCTTTATTGACTGCCTTTATTGCTGCTAAGACTCTCCTTTTTCAAGATGACTGGATTTTTATTGGTTTTACTGCTTTTTAAAGCGTATTCTGTTGTTTCAAAATAGGTCCGGAGTGACTCTCTGCAGTTATTTGTTATTCTGATGTCTTTTTTTATTTGCACTTTTTTTGCCGTCCTATCCAGGTGAAGGATACCAGTGCTAAATAGAAGAATTTTATTTTGCCTCAGTCTCATGCCAGTGCTAAGCATTTCTTCTTCATAGACCGCTCCCAGTGGAGCTATAAACGATTCTGGTCCATTACTTTGCCTCTGCTTATTATTTCTAACCAGATTTGATTCACCTCCTATCTACCTATATAGTGACCTATGTCTATATATTTAGAGTTATAGGCAGGCTATAGAACGTGTGGCAGAGATTTTCAAAACCGTGCAGGTGATTTAGCAGCACATTATCCATTCATTTTAAATGGAAGATGTGTGCCTTAACCCCCTCCTGCACTGCTTTGAAAATCTCAACCTATTGTCATAATATTACATTTATATGGCTAATATATAATCTAATTCATAGGATGTCTAACATATAGAGTGGGCTTTTCAAAGGAGTCTAGGAACTCAACTTCCACAGTCTGACATTTAATTAAATGAAACTAATAAATTATAACTAAAAGGAATAGATAAAATAACAGAACGGACAAGATTAATAATTCAGACATTAAACAGATAAAGCCCATTCAAAGTAAAAATAAAATAAAATTGAAAAACTACATATGATTCTAATTTTTCCTTTTCTTTTATAACTAATATTTGATTTAGTTTTCACTGGCAGCAGAACACTTCCCCATGAGTAGAATATTCTTGCCAAAGTCAACAATTTTAAGAGGCCTCTTTAGAGAGACAAATATCAGAACATTGGGAGAGTGGGGAGAGAGAGAAAGGAGGGAATGGGTTATGGCTTTCTAGTGTGCTCCTGTTCTGCTAAGATGTGGTTTAGGTCATTAAGAGGAATGTTAAATAACAATGTGAAGACTGAGAAGGATATGACTCTGCTCTCTCTATAGAGAAGAAGGGGAAAAGCAATCTCTGGCTAGGTTCATTTAGGGTAATTATAATGTTACTTACCCATAATTTCACCTATTGAGTTTTGTTGGTGGTTGGAATTTGGATTCTATAAATGATAAAGTATTACTGTATACATGAAAGGACATAGGGATTTTACGGGATATGCCCAGGAGTATGTGGGTCATCCTGAATTTACAGGTAGCAGACTTTGAGATGGTAATGAAATTCAAGCTCAGTAGCGAGAAGGCCAATGGCTGTGTCACAGAGGCTAGGCAATCTATCCCAAGAATTATGGACTACATATAAGGGGGCTGATTTGTTCTGGGTTCCCCCTGCATGGAGATTCTGCTCCCTGCATGGAGTGCATCTGTGAGACTGGACCAGCAGTGCTGCAAGTATAAAGTGACTTTGCACCAAGGACTGATTAGACCAACAGTGACAGAGCTAAGTGTACAGCAAGCAAACAAATGATTGCAGTGCTGAGTTCATAGCACCCCAGCCCTCTAGGCCAGTGGAAGCAGATCTGGTATCACTGAACTGCATGCTGGTATGGGATGTGGTAGAGTTGTTTTCTCTGGAGTGGAGAGACTGGCAGAGGAGAGCCACCTCTTGCTGCCTCTGACTGTTACTGAATCTAGTTGGACATGCGAGAATGGGGGTTCTGGTAGGTGGGTTCATGGTAGAGCTAAGGGTTCTGGACTCAATAAGCTGAACAATTATTATTTGCAACTCTAGTGTTGATCAAACTCCTTTGCACTCCTGACTGAGGTTGCACAATTTCTGATGTTTCTTTTGATTTCCTCTTTTCTCCAAATTAAAACAAACAAAAAACTTGTGGTTCCGTGTTCCAAAGGACTCGGAATGCTTACAAGTTGGGGGAAAAAGCCACCTGCAATGGTGACCAGGGAGACTTTAATTTCTCAGAACCAGAAATAGGACTATGGTACTGGAAGGGGCCTCTCTTCCCCCAGATCCATCCCCTGTTGCAACGATTGACATCTAGCAGAAGGGTGGCAAATAATACTAACATGAATTCATTTATATTTGTGGAGGACAACGTTCACCCCAATACAAAGAGACTGCACACAGCCTATATGGGACTCAAGTGATGGATAGGTCTTGTGCTGGTTCTCTGCAAACCCGTAAACTTCACCCTTAGTATCTTTCATCCTAAGGGTCTCAAATAAATTGACAAGTTACTATGTACTGGTTATACAGGGATTATTTCCCCTATTGTGAAATTCATCCACTTCTGAGCAGAATGTGGCAGCTGTTCTACACCAGTAATATTAAATAACAGATGTTAGGAGATGTATTAAGACTAACTTTGTGTTGAAATAGCGGTGGGAATGTAGGTAGGTACAGTCGAATGCAATTATCCTTTTTGGAGTTTGGCCATGCTATCTGAGCTAATAACCTACTCTGGTTACAAATGCCTTGTGACTTTTATTGGGTAGAAGTAATGAGGGCCTTGGTTTCACATGTTATCCACAAGATGACATCTTAAAAGAGCCCAATACATGGTAGCACTATACTGGGGCATTAAGTAGGTACACACTCCGAAGAGTGCCTCCTACAGCTGCAAAGAGGCTTCCCCAAACGAGTATTGACTAGGTCTGCCCACGTTTAACTTACTAGCTTTAACAGAAGTGCTGGTAGCAGTAGAATTGGGGTATTTTTACTTCGGAAAGCCCGATACATAAGGCACTGAATTCATCTCACTTATATTAGATAGATTGTGACAAGCCTTGTGGATAGCTGGGAAGCAGTAGATGTGATTTATCTCAACTTTAGTAAGGCGTTTGATAGTCTCACGTGACCATCTTACAAACTAGAGAAATATAGCCTAGACAAACCTACTATAAGGTGGGTGCACAACTGGCTGGAAAACTGTACTCCGAGAGTAGTTATCAATGGTTCACAACCAAGCTGGAAGGGCATATTGAGTGGGGTCATAGAATCATAGACGATTAGGATTGGAAGAGACCTCAGGAGGTCACCTAGTCCAACCCCCTGCTCAAAGCAGGACCAACCCCAACTAAATCATCCCAGCCAGGGCTTTGTCAAGCCGGGCCTTAAAAACCTCTAAGGAAGGAGATTCTACTATCTCCTTAGGTAACCCATTCCAGTGCTTCACCACCCTCCTAGTGAAATAGTGTTTCCTAATATCCAACCTAGATCTCCCTCACTGCAATTTGAGACCATTGCTCCTTGTTCTGTCATCTGCCGCCAGTGAGAACAGCCTAGCTCCATCCTCTTTGGAACCCCCCTTCAGGTAGTTGAAGGCTGCTATCAAATCCTCCCTCCCTCTTCTCTTCTGCAGACTAAATAAGCCCAGTTCCCTCAGCCTCTCCTCATAAGTCATGTGCCCCAGCTCCCTAATAATTTTCGTTGCCCTCCGCTGGACTCTTTCCAATTTGTCCACCACCTTTTTTGGGAGGGGGGAGGAGGGGACGAAACTGGACGCAAGACTCCATATGTGGCTTCACCAGTGCCGAATAGAGAGGAATAATCACTTCCCTTGATCTACTGGCAATGCTCCTACTAATGCAGCTCAATATGCCGTTGACCTTCTTGGCAAAAAGGGCACACTGTTGACTCATATCCAGCTTCTCATCCTGTGTAATCTCCAGGTCCTTTTCTGCAGAACTGTCGCTTAGCCAGTCAGTCCTTAGCCTGTAGTAGTGCATGGGATTCTTCCATCCTAAGTGCAGGATTCTGCACTTGTCCTTGTTGAACCTCATTAGATTTCTTTTGGCCCAATCCTCCAATTTGTCTAGGTCACTCTGGACCCTATACCTACCCTCCAGCATATCTACCTCTCCCCCGAGCTTAGTGTCATCTGCAATCCAGCCCATCATCCAGTTCATTAATGAACAAAACTGGCCGCAGGACCGACCCCTGGGGCACCCAACTTGATACTGGCTGCCAACTAGACATTGAGGCGTTGATCACTACCGGTTGAGCCTAATGATCTAGCCAGCTTTCTATCCACATTATAGTCCATTCATCCAATCCATGCTTCTTTAACTTTCTGGCAAGAATACTGTGGGAGACGGTATCAAACGCTTTGCTAAAGTCAACATGTATCATGTCCACCACTTTCCCCATGTCCACAGAGCCAGTTATCTTATCATAAAAGGCAATCAGGTTGGTCAGGCATGACTTGCCCTGGGTGAATCCATGTTGACTGTTCCTTATCAGCTTCCTCTCCTCCAAGTGCTTCAAAATGGATTCCTTGAGGACCTGCTCCATGATTTTTCTGGGGTCTGAGGTGAGGGTGACCAGTTTGTAGTTCCTCAGATTCTCTTTCTTTCCTTTCTTAAAGATGGGCACTATATTTGCCTTTTTCCAGTCGGCCAGGACCTCCCCTGTCGCCACGAGCTTTCAAAGATAATGGCCAATGGCTCTGCAATCACATCAGCCAACTCCCTCAGCACCTTCGGATACATTGCCTCCCTCCCCATGGACTTGTGCATGTCCAGCTTTTCTAAATAGCCCTTAACCTGTTCTTTCATCACTGAGAGCTGCTCAGCTCCTCCCCATCCTGTGCTACCCAGTGCAGCAGTCTGGGAGCTGACCTTGTCTGTGAAGAATTGAGTACTTCAGCTTTTTCCCCATCATCTGTCACTAGATTGCCTCCCCCATTCAGTAATGGTCCCACACTTTCTCTGGCCACCTTCTTGTTGCTCACATACCTGTAGAAACCCTTATTGTTACCCTTCACATCCCTTGCTAGCTGCAACTCCAATTGTGCCTTGGTCTTCCTGATTGCATGCTCGAGCAATATTTTTATACTTCTCCCTAGTCATCTGTTGAAGTTTCCACTTCTTGTAAGCTTCCTTTTTGTGTTTAAGCTCACCGAAGATTTCTCTGCTAAGCCAAGTTGGTCAACTGCTATATTTACTATTCTTTCTGCACATCGGGATGGTTTGTTCCTGCGCCCTCGATAAGGCTTCTTTAAAATACAGCCAGCTTTCTTGGACTCCTTTCCCCCTCATATTAGCCTCCCAGGGCATCCTTTCTTCTTTTTGTCAGGATCCTGAACTCAACCATCTCATTGTCACTGTTGGATCCTGGACCCACAGGGATCTGTCCTGAGTCTGGTTCTATTCAACATCTTCATAAATGATTTGGATAATGGTATAGAAAATACAATTACAAAGTTTGTGGGCAAACCAAGCTGGGAGGGGTTCCAAGTGCTTTGGAGAATAGGATTAGGATTCAAAATATCTTGATTAAACTGGAGAAATGGTCTGAAGTAAATAGGATTCAATATTTCAATAAGAAATTCAATAAGGACAAATGCAAAGTACTCCACTTAGGAAGGAATAATCAATTGCACACATACAAAATAGGAAATGACTGACTAGAAAGGAGTACTGTGGAAAGGGATCTGGGGGGGTTATAGTCGATCACAAGCTAAATGTGACTGTATCACTGTTGCAAAAATAGGGATTATTATTCTGGAATGTATTAGGTGGATTGTTGTAAGCAAAACACGAGAAATAATTCTTCCTCTCTACTCCACGCTGATTAGACCTCAACTGGAGTATTGTGTCCAGTTCTGGGCACCACATTTTGGGAAAGATTTGAACAAACTGGAGAAAATCCAGAGGAGAACAACAAAATGGCTAAAAAAACATGACCTCCAAGGAAAGTTGGAAAAAAATTGGGTTTGTTTTGGTTGGAAAAGAGAAGGCTGAGATGACATAACAGTCTTCAAGTATCTAAAAGATTGTTATAAAGAGGAGGGTGACAAATTGTTCTCTGTAGCCACTGAGGACAGGACAAGAAATAATGGGCTTAAATTGCAGCAAGGGAGATTTAGGTTAAACATTAGGAAAAACTTCCTAACTGTAAGATTTTAAACACTGGAACAAATTACCTAGAGAGGTTTTCGAATCTCTGTCATTGTCTAACCCAGGGGTGGGCAAACTTTTTGGCCCGAGGGCCACATTTGGGTGGGGAAATTGCATGCAGGGCCATGAATGTAGGGCTGGGGCAGGGATTGGGGTGTGGGGAGGGAGTGTGGGAGGGGGTGCGGTGTGCAGGAAGGGGCTCAGGGCAGGGGGTTGGGGTTCGGGGTGCGGGCTCTGGCCCGGCGCCGCTTACCTGGAGTGGCTCTGGGATGGCAGCGGTGCTAAGACAGGCTCCCTGCCTGCCCTGGCGTCACGTTCCTGCAGCCCCTGGGGGAGGGAGAGCAGAGGGCTCCGTGTGCTGCCCTCCCCTGCGGGTACCTCCCCCAAAGCTCCTATTGGCCGCGTTTCCCTGTCCCCAGCCAATGGGAGTTGCGGGGGACAGGGCCTGGAGGCAAAGGCAGCGCACGGAGCCCTCTGCCCGCCCTCCCTCCCCCAGGGGCTGCAGGGACGTGGTGCCAGCTGCTTCCAGCAGCAGTGCTGGGCTCGCAGCAACATGGGGGTTCCAATCCCGCAGCCAAGATCCAAAGCCCTGATGGGCCAAATCCGGCCCGCTGGCCGTAGTTTGCCCACCCCTGGTCTAACCTGTTTTAAAAAAAAAAAAAAACCTCCAAACACCTGACATGGATGGTCTGGATGATACTTCATCCTGCCTTAGTGCAGGGACTGGATTAGATGAGTACTTGAGGTGCCTTCGAGTCCTACTTTTCCATGATTCAATACATTTCAAGGGCATTAATCTTTTTAGTCAGCATCCACTTTGAAATTATAACAAGGTGGCCGGATCTGTGACCCTCTCATACAAGTGCGGGGCTTTTCCATTGAGCCACCCTGTTAGTAGGAGTTAGACTCCTGCATGAAGCTGCTGAGTAAATGCTGCTGACTTGCTGTGGCAGAGGCAGCTGGTTAACTCCATCAGGATATAAGAGATGTGGGTGTGACCCTCTGGTTAGAGGGAAATAGGGCCAGAGATGGGGAAGTCATGTAGAAAGTCCTAAGAACTGGGTGGCTTATGCTCTGTTCCTATTATGTGACTTACCAACAAAGCTAAACCCTAGGAAAGGGGTAAGTTGACCTTCTATGGCTTATATAGACTTCATGTGGAACAGGGTGGGAATGCAATCACTTCTTATTTCCATTTATGTTTCTGAAAGAGTAACTCAGTAAGTGACTTCCACAAGCCTCAGGAAAATTACCTGTAATGGAAGAATTAGCAAAAACTCATTATCATGTAGATCTGGATGTATTTAAACTTCTGAGAATAGAGGAGAAATGGTAATTGGTACCTAATTTTTCTATAAATTATTTCTCTTGCCACTCAAGATGCCTGTCATGAAGCTGTCAGGAGAGAACTCAGTTGTATCTTTTGTTTCCCCGTTTTGGTGCCATATATTCCAGGTTAACTTTGAATAGTTAACACTGTTTCAGCTGTGACCATCTTGCCATTTCAAAGCCAGACATTGCAATGCATATGGGATTATTTGTGTCAGCAGCGTACTGAATACATACTGCAAGTTTCTGAGTACCCTTAATGCATAATGACATCAAGTGGAGGTCGGAGGTCTTGGACACCTTCCAGGATCAGACCCTAAATTTGGAGTCATTCCAGTGAATTCAGTGGGGTTAATCCAGATTTACATAGATGTAACTGAGGGTAGAATTTAGCTCCAGCTCTATTTCTGTTCTGTTCTTTTTGAATTCCTCCTCTAAAATAAGGCTGTGTTCATATGGATCTGCTGATATGGCTTATTGAAAGTAATGGAATCACCCACCCCAGTGGAGTAAAGGGACATTGTGGATGGCAAATACCAACTGCTCCTCCTACCTGCTCTGTAATCAGAAGGGCAAAAGCAGCCCTACTGCATCTCTTTGGTCTCCGAGGGCCAGGGCCGACTCTGGCTTTTTTGCCGCCCCAGGCAAAAAAGCCTCCCCCCGCACCCCCCCTCACTGCAGGGGAGGGCGGCGAGCCCCGCTGGGGAGAGCGGAGCCCCGGGGGCCAGAGCGCCGGGGGGAGGGCGGCGAGCCCCGCTGGGGAGAGCGGAGCCCCGGGGGCCAGAGCGCCGGGGGGAGGGCAGCGAGCCCCGCCGGGGCTCCGCTCTCCCCGGCGGCCAGAGGCTGCGCCGGGAGGAGGGCGGAGGGCCCTGCCGGGGCTCCGCTCTCCCCAGCGGCCAGAGGCTGCGCCGGGGCTCCGCTCTACGCGGCGGCAAGAGGCTGCACCGGGAGGAGGGCGGAGAGCCCCGCTGGGGCTCCGCTCTCCCCGGCGGCCAAAGCGCCGGGGGGAGGGCGGCGAGCCCGGCCGGGGCTCCACTCTCCGCGGCGGCCAGAGCACTGGGGGCCGGGCGGCGAGCCCGCCGCGGCTCCGCTCTCCCCGGCGGCGAGCCCGGTCGCGGCCCCGCTCTGGGGCCGGAGCACCGCGCCGCCCCCCTCCAGGTGCCGCCCCAAGCACCAGCTTGGTGGGCTGGTGCCTGGAGCCGGCCCTGCAGAGGGCAAGCTGGGGAGCAGATGAGTTGCCAGCTCGGTCTTCAGCTTTAACCCCATCTTCTCTCCCCAACTTCTCCACAGGCAGCCAGGCCCCGGGTTTCAGAGACAGTTCAGGAGGCCTGGGCAGGAGTGTACAGTGTGTGGAAGTAGATGTTATCTGCACTTCACAGGGTGTGGGGAGGGACTGAGTGGAAAGGGAGAGGCAAGGGTGTACATGGAGCCATATAGCTGGGGGCAGGCATGTGCTGCAATATGAAAAGAGAAGAGAAGAAAGGGGGCAAAGGGGGAGGGGGGAATTAGAGGAGCCTGGCTATTAGAATCAATATGGGGAAGATGTAAGAGTTAGGACCAGGTGGAGAAGGGAAACACAAGGAAGGAAGAGAAAACTGATGTTCTGGAGAAGGGATCTGTCCACAGTGGGTGTGCACGAGAGTGCTGGGTGAATCCTCTCTCTCAGATCTGACTGCAGTCAGTGCCTGCAGGTGGGTGTGGTGTTGCCTGAATGTGTGCTGGAAAGGGGCTTGAGAGCCTGGCACAGCAACCCAGTGCAAGGGAAACCCAGGCTGGCAGGGCCGGAGGGCTAAGTGGGACCCCAGCACATCAGCATACCCGCGGGGGGGGGGGGGGGGGGTGTCCAACTCGACACAGGCAGATTAAAGCTAAGTGGTAGGAACATAGAGAAAGAAACAGAGAAATTAGCTTGAGGAAAAGAAATGGCATTTTAAAGATTTGCACTTGTGTTAGGGTGACCAGATGTCCCGATTTTATAGGGACAGTCCTGATTTTGGGGTCTTTTTCTTATATAGGTTCCTATTACCCCCCCACCCCCGTCCCGATTTTTCACATTTGCTGTCTGGTCACCCTACTTGTTATATTGTGTCTGATATGACTGACTGTCTCTCCAATTTACTCCTTCCTTTCTCCTCCCCCCATCCACTCTGGATTGGATTGGATTGGATTGGATTAGATGATCCCCTAGTTTTTTTGCCCACTGGGATTTTTTCTTGAAATCAGTTCCCATCTCAGTCACAGCCCTGTGTCTTGGTTTGTGTCTGCGTTGTCTTCTGTATGACCTGAAAATCCATCTTTTTGAAAGCACTCAGGCTTTTCAGTGCAGCAAAGCCTAGTAATGGTGGTCGTTACCTCACCTTCATTTACATTTTCATCCATTTTTCTTCCTGGCTTCCTCCCTTTCCTTCACCCCCTGCCATTCTGATACTTATCATAAGAACCCTCATAGCCTTTCAGTGGCTGCCTGCTGTGGGAAGATGGATTGGGGACATACCACACATTCCCATACGTTTGCTGCCTTGTAATGTTTGGTCCTTAAGTCAGCAGCAGCTGCTGTGAGCCAAATACTCTTGCTCTTTTTTCTTTGTTTTTCTGTCAGGAAAAATGACCTTGGAGACTTTCCCAAAATCTGGAAATGCACCACAATCCCGCTAGGTAACAGAATCACCCAAGTGCAAGAGGGAGGAAGGGTGTGGGTAACCCACAGATCTGAAGAGCAGGGAGTGGGTGCAGTTAAGCAGAAAACATTAGTGTGCTAGACCACTGTGCTATCAAAGTTTCCCTTTGTGGCCCTCACAAGCAACAGAATAATTAAATGCAGGCATAGCTAGCTATGAACACCAGTTACCAGATGAAGGGGCTGAATTTCTGTTTCCTACTTAATGCAGTAGGTCTGACAGATTATGGGCAAATGGGGATTCTTGTATCTAGGTTGTTGCATACACTCTAAGGTGTAAGTAACATCCTTAATACACCAGGGACCTAATTCTGATCTTACTTACACTAACTTAAACAAGGAGTAAAATTGACACAAATGAAAGGAGAGTCAGGCCCTAAATTGACCAAAATGGGGGAAGGGAAATAATGGTCCTCCCTCCCCCAGGGATTTTCATGTCAGCATCCAGTCCTGGGCTCTGATTCTCTCTCCCCCCCCCCCTCCCCCACCCCCCGGCAGCAAAAACTGCCTTGCATGTGAAATGTTTGTATTTTCTAATGTGGGAATGTAATGCAAAAAGAACTTTGTTGATAGCGTCATGCCTAAAGCGTAGGCATTAAACATCTTGGGATCCTTTATAATCACAGTTGCTTATAAAAAGAAATTCCTACAGGCCCTCAACCTCAATAAGCTCTCTTGAGAAATAAAGTTGAATTGTAAAATTGCTACTTCAATCTATTCTCTTTGGCACGCTTGGAAAATTCTCTCCCTAAGTAAGAGAGAAACCATATGGCCTTGTGTCTTGTGAGGCTTTGCTAACAAATAAGGTTTGGTCTGGACTTAAAATTAAGGCTGATGTGGTTATGGTCTTAGGGGCGTGAAAAATCCTCCCGCCCAAGAACCATTGCTATGCCGACCTAGTCACCCTAACTCTGGGGCCTAGATGTCCCCGATATTATTAGGACCATCTGGATATTAGGGGCTTTGTCTAATATAGGCAAACTATTACCCCCGTCCCGATTTTTCACACTTGCTTACTGGTCACTCTTCCTGGTGTAGATGCCGCAAGGTCAATGGAGGAATGCTTCCATTGACTTAACTGTTGGTCAGGGAGGTGGTGTTCCTACAGAGACTGAAAAGTGCCTTTCAACCATGTAGTCTGCATCTCCACTACTGGGTTATGCTGACACAGCTATGCTGCTGTAGTCTCCATAGTCTAGACATGGTCAAGGCTCTAGCATCATCTCCAAAATATAAAGATGTAAATTTGGTGTAGAAAAAGTTGACAAGTGTCTTGAGAGGGTTGGTAATGGGATCTGAAGACTTTCTCCTCTACTCTCTGAATTCCAGTCTGGTTCAGTAGTGATTGCAAGTTGTTACCATTTGACAGCTGGTCTGATAACCTATGTGAAATGAGTTGGTGGATTCAGTTCAGGTCCAATGATGGGATCACAAAGGGACTTAGACCTTGCAATGCTGAGCATTATGGCACCTAACTTTTAGGTGCCTAGAAAATCATAGGAACAACACGGTGCTCCACAAAGCTTGAGTTAGGCCCTAGGCTCCCTAAACTCTGAATGGGGAGAGAGAGGTGCCTAAGACTGATCCACAAAATCTAGCACACAAAGCTGGGAGCTGCTTAACCTAGCCAATGGGACAGGCCACCTAGAGGGGTGAATACTAAGCCCTGTTCCTCTGTCGGGAGTAGGCGTCTAAATGTAGGCTTCGGGGATGTTCCTAGGCACTGCTTAGCGACCCACAAACAGGAGCCTGTGTCCTGGAGTCTGGTGGTTTATGCACTTAAACTGCTGCTTGAGGGAACGAGTTAAGTGCCTGCTTAGCTCCACATCAAACAAAAGGAAGAACAAGAAGTGGTGGTGGTGCCCACCGTGTAACTTTTAAGCTCAGTGGTTACAGCGCTTTGTCAGATGCAGGTTCAATTCCCTCCTCTCTGCTAGAGGGGGAGAAAAAAATTGAACAGGGGTCTCCCACCTCTCAGGAGAGCGTTCTAACCACTGACCTATGGGATAGTCTGATGTGGCTCCCTCGGTCTGTCCTGTTGAAACTGTTCCATTGAGGATAAATAATGGAAGTGCGTTTGGAGCAAGTATGTATTCAGACTGGAAGAGTCATTGGGCCTGAGAGAGTGAGAATAACTCTGTAGTCCAGTGATTAGGGCATGGCATCCCCCCTCCCGCCCGGCAGTGGGGAGATCTGGGTCCAGTCCTCCTGCAGTTTTGTGGATGGCTGTGGGGGAAAAACTGGGACTTAGGCACAAAGCCTGCGATATAGGTGCCTCAGTACCTTTGTGGATCTGGGCCCTAGCTGTCCAAGTCCAATATAAATATAAAGTATTATCAGACTGAATGAATACAGAGACTGAACTACCCCATACACTTGCAGGTATTCTTTTTGGGTCAATGATGAGTGAGTGTACATATATCACGTACATACCCGCATATATGAAAGCTGGACTAATAATGCAAAAAATTTCCTGTCAATGGGAAGCTGAAATTTTTAAATGTTTGCTTTAGCCAAGTTCACGTCTCTTTTCTGTCTGCTTTTTGTGAACAGTTGAGCAATCAAGTTTTAGTACTGTGAATGTCAGTCACATGTATGAATATTCGTGGAAACTAAAGTTTAAAACCACATCTTGAAAAGAGACTAGCAAGAATTGAATACTTGCAGGGAGCTGTTCTTTATCAAGATGGGGTGGGAGGGAAGAGCTGTAGAATGCATAATACAATAACAGGTGGAGAATAATTTTTAACAATCATGATCTGACATCCCATGGGGCTGAATTCTTCAGATAATATTCGCTGTGAATTATTCACTCCTCTCTAATATGCTGTGTGTGTGTGTGTGTGTGTGTGAGAGAGAGAGAGAGAGAGACAGAAACTATATTTATATATTTAAAAAAAAGCTGTCATAAATTTCCCAAAGCTGTCCTAGAGTATATGATATTTTGTCTTCACTGTAGATGAGATCTGTGGCTTACCAGTTATGAGAGAACAGACTCACTCCTGTTTAGAGTGGGGGAATAGTTTATGTAAACTTTGGATCTTCCCATTAAAGAACCTTTAAACTAAACTTAAACATGCCAGGAGAGGAATAATATCCAGAATTGTATTCAGAGACTTTAATCTTCTTCCTCTGTGAATCACCAACCCTGTCGAATGTATTGGTTTTTTTTTTTTTGATTCATCACTGTCTTTCATCATCTCAGTCTAGTTTCAATGTACATACTATCCTGCATGCTAAAGATTCTCAACAATTACTACAGAGGATACCACAGAGGCAGGGCAAAAGTTACAGCACAGGTAGACATGGTTTTAAACATCAGTTAATGTCAGAAACAATGACTAAGAAAGTCCTTGACAGAAACAATGTCTCTTACCCTTTTTGAACTAGGGGGTAAGCAATCTAAGCCTCCAGGCCCCAATGACCTCGTATTTATTTTATATTCAGTGTGCCATATTCTATTTTTGCAGGGAGTGAGGAGACAATGGGAGGAAATACAATATGGTGATTTTAAAAATGTCATGCAAGTCATATGCTCTCAGTAGCATTATTTAAAATTTATGAGAGGAAGGATGAGCTTGTGATTAAGGCACTGGACTGAGACATCTGGATTCATTTTCTGGTTCTGCCAGATTCCTGGAGTGGCCTTCTGCAAATCACTTAATTTCTCTTTGCCTCTGTTCCCCACCTATAAAGTGGGGATAATACTTTCTTCCTCCAGCAATTTGTCTGGCTTTTTCTTTTTTTTTCGTTAAATTGCAAGGTCTTTAGGACAGGGACTGTCTCTTACTATGTGTACCACAGCACCTAACACAATGGGGCCTTCATTTTGGTGTGGACTTTCTGGTGCTGTAATACAAATCATAAATCATAGTAATATGGTATCTTGGTCTTGTTTAATATACACATACAGTCAGTGCATGTCGGACCAGTGCAAACACTGGTTAGCACCCCCCAAAACTAGCCGTGTATGTATGCACATACACGGTATGGAAATGTGAAATCTTAATATGGGTAAAAAATGGCCTTCCTGTTAAAGTGCTACAGAAAACTCCAAGCTCTATGCTTTTTTCTGTCATCATGAGATTGAATATCCCGATGGCAAATTACACATGATAGATTTGTCAGGAAATTAAAACACCTAGTAGTGGACATCAAAGTGCTATCAAATGGATCTCCTGTCCAGTGGGAGTACCAGCACTAGCGAAAGAAAACTTGCAATGATATATAATTTTAATTGGACTCTGTCATGACAGGCTGACCAGATGTCAATAATAATGCTAGGAAAAAATATGAGAGAAGACGAGATAATGACTATATATCTTCCCATTTTGCTTAGACCAACTGTGACAGGCTTTAATCTCTTTAAAATGTCTATTGTCCCAGACTTTCATTTATTTCTTTAAGGGCACAGCAATGCAGTATCTAATACAGTGAGTATGTGGTGTTTTATTGAGAGATGGCTATCTTATGGGCAGAGGGTAAAACTGCACTTCTATGCAGTGATGACAAATATGTCCCACTTCTCGCAGTAAACCTTCAGTACAATAGCCTAAAGGATAAAGTCTTGCAATGGGTGATATATATTGCAATAGCTGACTTGTCTGGATATTGCTGTCCCACCCAAGTCTCTGTGGTACCCACCAAAACAGATTAGAAAATATGCAAAGGCCAGTCAGTTATCAGATTTAATACTTACAAGAGTCCCATCCTGGAGGGAGAGGAAAAGAGAGACTTGTGCACATACACCCACTCATATACAGACCCCTAAATCTGTGCCTTCTACAAATCTGAACTGCACAGGTCTGTATACCTAAGCCCAAACCAAACTTAATTAAAGATTTGCATCACTTCAGATAGGAACAATGTATTATTCACTCCTGTTTCCTCTCATCCAATTCTGGCTTCCCATCCAAAGAATTGCCCATACACCAATCTCGCTTTACTCCTCCTTCCCAGCTGCCTAGCCCACCCAGAGAGACCTCATAACTCTTTAGCCAGTGGACCCAGAGCCAGCTGCTGCTTCTGTCTGTAGCCAGGAGTCTGAATTAAGACAGGTGTATATTTCCTCTCTGCTGCCTTCCTTTCTTTCTTGCTCTGTGCATGCCCAGCTTTTTTTGGGTGGGTCACTCATCCGCAAACCCCACTAGAGGACAAACAATGAATAATTGGGGCCTCATTCTAATCTTACAATGGTATAAACCAGCTAAAGCTCCACCAAAGTCTGTGGAGTTATAGCTGCGTAAAGTTGGTGTGAGAACAGAATGAACTCATTGTGGGCTCAATCATGCAGGATGCCTAGCACATGCTTAAGGGCTTGCTGGACTGGGTGAAGATCAAGCTCTATATCTGGAAATTAGATGCAACTATTTAACAAAGGAGCCTACCATTTGATCCCATGGGGAAATGTACGCGTTATGAGGAATGATGCAGTTTCATCACTGTCAGGGCCAGGAGTCTATTACTGTGAGGAGTCATTTTGCCTGAGTAAGGAATGCCAGGTTTGGGGAGTATACAGGTGGTGTATGGTGAGAAATTGAGAAGATATTATTCTGAGAGCTTCCATTAATCCAAAGGTTTTAAAAATCAGATCCTCCAAAACTTTAAGAACGGAGTTGTCTATAGGCTTTAATATATCATAAATAGGGCTTCTAGTTTCCAGTCTGTTTTTTTTTAAACGAAACATTAAAAAACAAAAAAAGAACACTAATTAAAACATTGTAACAGCTAAATTTTAACAATTAAAAGGGGCTCGATATACTCAAATGGCACATTTTTACACAATTAATTAGAAAAGAGAAAATCACACAGTAATAATATTAAGCACTTCTAGATAGGCTTTCCTCAAGAATCTCAGATATATTTGTGGTTGCTAGTGGGTGAACTCCTTTAGAGTCATCTCAGGGGTCACTTGTATTTGAGAGTTTGCACATAAGGCTCAGTCTGGTAAGGTACTAAGCAATTCCTGGAGGTGACAAACACTGTCGGTTCCAATTGACTTCAATCGGAAGTGAGGGTCTTCAGCACCTTGCAGGCCGGAGCGCCTCATGGACATGCTTGCTGTCATGTTTGCTATCCCTGAGAAATCTTCAAGGCGTTTAATGTTTGCCTCCCAGATCTCTAGTACACACAAGCCTTTAATGGGTGTTTTCATGTTCTGTTATAATTTTTCTTTATACTTTTGTTTTTGAAACAAGCAGTTAGGAGCAGTGTCTCATACCAAACAATAACAGCTGAAACACAGAGGTTTTTCTTGAATAATTGCCCAGATTTTCAGTAGGGTTTGTTAAGCATTCTGATCTTCTGCAAACTTTACCAGAAAAATTAAAGGCCAGATTAGGGTTACCATATCTATTAAATAAAAAAAGAGGACCCTCCACGGGCCCTGGCCCCGCCCATTTCCCCACCCCAGCCCCGCCCCAACTCCGCCCCTTCCCCGTCCTAACTCCGCCCCCTCCTCCCTCCCACTCCCAGCCACGGGGAAAGGGCTGCCCGAGCGCTACCGGCTTCACGGTTTCCGGGCAGCCCCTAGACCCTGCGCCCCCGGCCGGCGCTTGCCCAGCGCAGTTGGAGCCCGGGAGGGGAAGCGCCCAGCCGGGGGCGCAGGGTCTGGGGGCTGCCCGGCAAACCGTGAAGCCGGTAGTGCTTGGGCTTCGGGCAGCCCCCTTGCCTCCGGACCCTGCGCCCCCAGCCGGGCACTTCCCCTCCTGGGCTCCGGCGGCGCAGGGTCCGGAGGCATGGGGGCTGCCCGAAGCCGGTAGCGCTGGGGCAGCCCGGCTCTGTTTAAGAGCCGGGCTGCCCGAGCGCTACCGGCTTCGGGCAGCCCCCATGCCCGGCTCTTAAACAGAGCCGAAGAGTCAGGGGAGGAGCAGAGCCGCCGCGGCTGGAGGCTCTGCTCCTCCCCTGACTCTTCGGCTCTGTTTAAGAGCCGAGCTGCCCCAGCACTACCGGCTTCGGGCAGCCCCCATGCCTCCAGACCCTGCGCCCCCGGCCGGGCACTTCCCCTCCCGGACTCTGGCAGCGCAGGGTCCGGAGGTATGGGGGCTGCCCAAAGCCCGTAGCGCTCTGCTCTTAAACAGAGCCGAAGAGTCGGGGAGAAGCAGAGCCGCCGCGGCTGGAGGCTCTGCTCCTCCCCTGACTCTTCGGCTCTGTTTAAGAGCCGAGCTGCCCCAGCGCTACCGGCTTTGGGCAGCCCCCGTACCTCCGGACCCTGCGCCGCCGGAGCCCGGGAGGGGAAGTGCCCGGCCGGCGGCTGGAGTCCGGAGGCAAGGGGGCTGCCTGAAGCCCATAGCGCTCGGGCAGCTCGGCTCTTAAACAGAGCCGAAGAGTCAGGGGAGGAGCAGAGCCGCCATTTTCCCGGACATGTTTGGCTTTTTGGCAATTCCTCCCGGACGGGGGTTTGAGTGCCGAAAAGCCGGACATGTCCGGGAAAAAGAGGACGTATGGTAACCCTAGGCCAGATTCCCCTGGTAGGGTAAGTCTGTGCAGCTATGCTGGCTTACACCCACCAAGCACCTGGCCCTGAGTCTACACACTTCCGCTTGATTTAAATTAATTAGCAATTGTTTGTGTGAGATATTTTTAACCAGATTTTTTTTTACAATAAAATGAGCCTTTTTCATGGAGCACAAAACCCTGCAAAATGGAAATGGGGTCACTAGAATTGTTCAGTGCTATTCAGATCACAGATTTGCAAAGCAGTGTTCACTTTGAGTGTGTTTTGGGGGGAAATTAGAGGAGCTGAGCACAAGCAATTATAGAGAGCATGTTTTCTGCCTGTCTCCGTAGTAATGTGTATAGGTTATCCTCAATGGCTGCCTGCCCTCTTGTCAGACCAATTATTTTAAAACAATTGTATCATTTGGAATAGATACTGCAGCATAAGTGATTGTCCCTTGTCAGTGACACATTCAATTAAAACAACACAGAATAGAGTTCTGAGGCCCACTGTGCCTTGTCCAATCTTATCAGTCAACAAAGAACAACCTCAGAGACTCAAGCAGGGATTGATACTATCGAGTGCCTGGAACATGTTGCACCTTCCCAGGGTTCCTTAGTGTCTTCATTTCCTGTGTCTATTCCAGCCAATGACAGACATTTTCTCAGCAGTGGTCAAGTCCACTACGCCAAGAGGCTTATGGCAGTGGAATATGATGGCAGCTGTGACAGCCCTGACAGCTGGGTTGAGCTCAGGGTGGTAGGTTGTGCTGGAGTGGTAACAGTTGGGGTAGCAGTGAGGTATGACCACCATTACTGGCCCGCAGATGTCAGTTCCACCACGTGACAGACACATAGCATTGTTGCACAGCCAGGCAGAACTTTAAATGTACTCGAAGTATTGCTTGTGCTGTGTGTGCCTATAGTTCTGAGCAGGCATCGTTTTAACCAGATTCTACAGAAGAAAGTGGGAGGGGTGAGTACTGAAGCATTCAAATAAAAAAGAATTTCTTATTTCTTCTTTTACTCTCTGTTATATTATTACTATGCCAGGCCAAGATGCCACCTGCAGACAAGCACACGAGGCCAACTTTGCTCTCAGTTATTCATTATATTTGTCGATTTACACTTGTATACAAAAATAAAAAGTAACACGTTAACACTGCATTGTCATGTGAAACTCCAATGACACTGATGAAGAATTGTCCCACTATTTCCAGAAATTATGTATGTTATCAGAAAGAGAGAGATTCAAACCTAGGGTGACCATATTTCCCAAAGGGAAAATGGGACAGTGTGTGGGGCTAGTCCGAGCTCCTCTCCCCAAGCCACTCGCCCGAGCCCTGCCTTCCCCCCCTCCTCCCACTAGGCTGAGGCTGGGATCACCGCTTCCCCCTCCCCCCCCCCCCCCCGCATATTCCTCTGCAGGGACTGTCCTGGCCATAATGGGACTTATGGTCACCCTATTCAAACCTGAAACATGGACCCAAACAACCAAAAAAAAAAACTTGGAGGTATGGCTGGGAAAGAAGGCTTTGAAAACCAAATCTGGATTTGGATTGCAAATTGGAGCTCAGATTTCACAACTGACGCTGTCTGTAATGGTCTAAATCAAGTCAAAATCCCAGGTCTAAACACTCCTGAGCTTTGAAAGTTTAAAATTAGGTTCAGACCTGAATTTACAGCTCAGACCTCTCTTATTATCAGGATCACTGGTTTGCAGTAACGTTACATCAGTTGTGGTTAACTGCAAAATGTATCCGTTAGTTTCAAATCAAGCAAAACCTCACTTTGAAAGGTTTTCTTTAAGACCTTTCAATACTGAAATTAAGATTGTGAAAGGATTGACAATTTTTGCCTTAAGATCTAAACACTAGAAACATAGACGAGGAGTTACATTTTTTTAAAAAGACAATCAAAGGAAGAATTTGTCTGTTTATAATGATACTTTAAAGTCACTGATAAAAGGTTAGGTGTAATGTGGCTAGTCATTAGAGTAGAAAATTGAGAGTCAGAAATCCTTAGTTCTCTTTCAAGCACAGTCCCTGACTTGTTGTGCAACCTTGGACAAGTTATAACTGCCCTGTGCCTTGGTTTACCTATCTGTAAAATGGGGATAAATCCAATTTCTTTACCACCAGGGATGGGGTGGTGGTGATTGGGCTTGAGGCTTAATTAGTGCTTGTAAAGAGATCTATGAATAGGAAGTACTTCAGAAGTGCAAAGTATTATTTTTTAAAAACTATAATGCAAAACTATGCTATGGTGGGAAATTTTTTCAGGCCCAGCTGGTGATCAGCATGATTTATAGTGTTAATATTGAATGATTCTGAATGATATGAGTTTGTTAGCTTCAGTATATGCATGGTGTGCATCAGCATCTTGATTTCAGAAGAAACTCTTTTGGGCGCTAAGGCATGACGTGCTTCTGGGAATAGATTCTAGCAGGCTAGTCTCCAAGAGAGAACTAATATAAAAATAATACTGTTATTCTTACCAAAATTCAGTCATGGGGAGAAAACATTTGTTCCTTATTTATGACATGGGTGTTATGTAGATTGGTAAAGATGGAACCACGGATGTCTGCTGTTGCTAACCCATTAACCTTAGTAAATCCATTCTCCTCAGAAAACCCCTTAAAACAGACCCTGGTATTGGTTTAAACGTACACTGACAACATTTCTGCAAAATTAGAAAGCTGATGTTCAGCATGGTTATGCTGTTGATTCCTGACACATACCACTGGTGTCACAGGTCTTCTAGCTCCCTACCCCTGGAAACGATTAACCTTGAAAATCTGACTGAGTTAAATTCTCCCCTGTGCAGAAGGCCAGCCCAAAGACTATGGTCTACTTAAGTCACACTTACACCCTATTCCGAGGACCTAAGTGGTGAGGGCTTGAAGATGGCCCACTGCATAGGCAAGAATTTCACCTTAAAATACTTGTTAACAAACAGTTTGGAGTGAGGCATTTCAATGGCTTTCCCCTGCAAATAAGTCACTGCATATCAGGCCTTTTCTCTCTTAGCCATATAACATCTTGCATAAGATGGCTTGTATAGGCATAACTGGTGTAACTAAGGGCATGTCTTCACTACCCACCGGATCGGCGGGTAGTGATCGATCGGGGATCGATTTATCGTGTCTAGTGTAGACGCGATAAAATCGATCCCTGATCGCTCTGCCGTCGACTCCGGAACTCCACCGCAGCGAGAGGTGGAAGCGGAGTCGGCGGGGGAGCGGCAGCGGTCGACTCGCCGCTGTCCTCACAGCCAGGTAAATCAACCTAAGATACGCCAACTTCAGCTACGCTATTTGTGTAGCTGAAGTTGCATATCTTAGGTCGACCTTCCCTCCCTCCCCCCAGTGTAGACCTAGCCTAAGATCAGAATACAGTCCGAGGTGCATAATTTTGCAACAGTTTCAACGTTACTTTTGTGAGCCGGCCTTTGCTGTAGATCCTGAACTTCGATTCCACTCCTGCTGGGGCTGAATACAGGAGAAACAAATGATCCCAGAAGTCAAAGTGAAGGAAGTGAGAGCCACCTACTATAAGAGTGTACACCCCTTGATCGCTGCCTGGAAACCCCCTTGATCAGACACATTGCTGGACAAGATATAGAGCAATCACTAAAAGAAGCTGAAAGGTACTGCCGCTAAGTGAATGAAGGATAAGGCATGAAAGAGACAGACTAAATCTTGCACTTCTAACCTGCTCAGCATGAGCGTGCATCATAGAGAGAGTGAAAGTTCTGAGTTGCCATGGTGGGCTGGTTCAAAACTATTGCACTTGTAATCATTTCCCCTAAATGCAACATGACTGTTTGCATGGCTAAGTCCTCTCATCTGTCACCCTTTTCCCACATCTCTCTCTTCCTCTTCTCCTCTTACATTGTGCTAAGTTACATCACTTTCTTTTTCTTTTTCTATATACCGTCATTTCGTTGGTTACGTCTGTTCTTTGTTTCTTTCCCCTCCTGTTCTCTTACCGCTTCAGGACTTCCATTAATACACCTCTACCCCGATATAACGCAACCCGATATAACACGTGTGACGGGTTGGATCACAGAAACCCCCTTGGGAGCTGCCACCCAATGTACCAAGACTACTCCTGCTTCTGTTTTCCCTGCCAGCTCAGGACTCCAGCACCCTGTCTTGCTGAATTAGACACTCCAGTCCACTTCAACACAGACCCAGGGTATGAATCACTTGTCCCAAAGCTGCAAGTTTACCTGAAAACAGCTCATAGAAGTGTGCTTGTCTTTAGCACTCAGATGCCCAACTCCCAATGGGGTCTAAACCCAGATAAATCCGTTTTACCCTGCATAAAGTTTATGCAGGGCAAACTCATAAATTGTTCGCCCTCTATAACACTGATAGAGAGATATGCACAGTTGTTTGCTCCCCCAGGTATTAATACATACTCTGAGTAAATTACTAAATAAAAAGTGATTTTATTAAATACAGACAGTAGGATTTAAGTGGTTCAAAGTAGTAACAGACAGAACAAAGTAAGTCACAAGCAAAATAAAATAAAATGCGCAAATCTATGCCTAATCAAACTGAATACAGATAATCTCACCCTCAGAGATGCTTCAGTAAGCTTTTTCTCAGACTGGACACCTTCCAGGCCTGGGTACAATTCTTTCCCCTGGTACAGCTCTTGTTCCAGCTCAGGTGATAGCTAGGGGATTCTTCATGATGGCTTCTCTCCCCCTCTCTTCTGTTCCACCCCTTTATATATCTTTTGCATAAGGCGGGAACCCTTTGTCCCTCTGGGTTTCCACCCCCCTCACTGGAAAAGCACCAGGTTAAAGATGGATTCCAGTTCAGGTGACATGATCACATGTCACTGCAAGACTTCATTACTCACTTGCCAGCACACACACATACAGGAAGACTCACAGGTAAACACAGTCATCTGCAGACAATGGTCCTTGTTAATGGGAGTCATCAAGATTCCAAACCATCATTAATGGCCCACACTTTACATAATTACAATAGGCCCTCAGAGTTATGTTTTATATTTCTAGTTTTAGATACAAGAGTGGTACATTTATACAAATCGGATGATCACACTCAGTAGATTATAAGCTTTGTAATGATACCTTACAAGAGACCTTTTGCATGAAGCATATCCCAGTACGTTATATTCACTTTTTACCATATTTTTCTAAAACTATCCCAGTTACATTATATTCACTTATTATCATGTTTTTATAAAACCATATAGACTGCACAACGTCACAACACGAATTCTGATATAACGCGGTAAAGCAGCGCTCGGGGGGGGGGGGGCTGCGCGCTCTGGCGGATTAAAGCAAGTTCAATATAATGCGGCTTCACCTATAATGCAGTAAGATTTTTTGGCTCCCTAGGACAGCATTATATCGGGGTAGAGGTGTATGTTTTTGGCACCTTTTTGTATGTGCTCAGCCCTTACGGGCTAAAATGGAACTTCAGAAAGCCCAGTGCAGTGACTGAAGCCTAGAGAGAACAAGGTTTTCTAGCGGTATTTCCAAGTTTTTTTAATAGGAGAGGTGGCTGGGGCTGCTTTACACAAGTTTAATGCAGGCTGTTGCTAAGCACTAATAAGAATGAGCTAGAAATACATGAGAAAACTCCAAAAATTGTGATTACAATTTTAGTTTTCTATAGCCTTTTTCCCCCCCCACCCCCCAGCTTCCACCTCTCCACATTAAATCAGAACGTCAAGAGATTTACAAACGCTATACGCTCTGCCTTGCTGTGCCAACAAGAAGAGCATGTGTAAATAAGGGTGCTGCGGAATGGCTGCTTCCTGTGAATTAGTGGCCACCTCTCCATATGAACCATGTATATTTGGGATCCTTTGGAAACTGGTGAGGTTGTCCCCTAAAAAGGGGACTTGAAGTTCACAGAGAAGTGTAGACAGTGTTTCCTATAAATCCACAGAGTAAAAGAACACTGAAGGACTGACTTTCCCTGAGGTCCATGCTCCACTGAGCAGATGATGATGCAGTGGAGATGAGGTCCAGGGGCTTTCATTGTTTTTTAGGACATGGGTCTCCTATTTGTTCTGAAAAGTCTTAGAAGGTAGTGGGAAGTCATTCCTATGAAGGTTCATGGCTTCTGGGCTTCTTCCACACTGTGGCATCATCCCTTGGAGGTTGACCTGGCATTGGACTTAGACACCAAGGGAGATGGTTGCCAGTTTTCATGGCAGAAAGAAATCCAAATGGGCAACTGGACCAGTTATCACAGAACTTGGCTCATCCACACAGTACAGTACCATCAGCACAGTATCTGCAGTGCCATGCAGCCATTGGTTTCTTCCCTCTACTGAACAGTGGAGGGCAGCATTTGGTCTTAGACTCATAGACTTGAAGGCCAGAAGGGACCATTGTGATCTTTTAGTCTGACCTCCTGCACATCACAGGCTATGGGACCTCACCCACCCACTCCTTTAATAGACCCATAACCTCTGGCTGAGTTACTGAAGTCCACAAATCATGATTTAAAGACTTCAAGTTACAGAGAATCCACCATTTACTCTAGTTCAAACCAGTAAGTAACCCGTGCCCTATGCTGCAGAGGAAGGCAAAAAAAAAAAAAAAGTACAATTGGCCTTCTTGTCATTTGCGTATCCCTGATGAGGGAGGGTCTTGTTAAAAATATGTATACTATTTATAATAACTAATGAATATTATAATATTTAATCTCTTGATCTGAAAGTGCTTTCTAAAGCTGGGAGTCATTATCTCTATTTTGGTAGAGATGAGGAGCTGAGAGATGAAGTGATTCACCTAAAGCCGTATAGCAGGGGGTCAATGGCAGAGACGGAAACAAAACTCAGACCTTCTGACTCCTAGTCTGGGGTCCTATCCACCAGATTCTGATGTCTCCCTTGGGGAGGGTTTTTTCCTTTGATTCCTCACAGATCATTCTTCTCCCTCAGTGAAAAACGGAGCCATTTCTTTGATGGAAAAATGTTCAATGCATATATTGGAAAAAATT
Organism: Emys orbicularis; assembly: GCF_028017835.1. Lineage (NCBI taxonomy): Eukaryota > Metazoa > Chordata > Testudines > Emydidae > Emys > Emys orbicularis. The sequence continues at coordinate 19,159,580 of NC_088687.1, forward strand.
GCTCTTCATAACATGCAAAATTTAGGAGAAGAGCATACTCATTCAAACTAGGTGATAATGATACAGTATGGCACTACCAGCTCTGTTCTTTATTGTCTTTGTGTCATTCACTCAGTATGAAAGTCCTTAATATCATCATGACATTCACATTATATCGTTTGGAATTATCCAATTCCAAAGGCAGTCAGTATATTACATCCTTTGCCAGTGATAATACAGAATTTTCCTGTTGTAATATTTACAATGTTATTCACTCCAAGGACTGGAAGTGACTGATATAACATTAAAAAAGTTAAATTTTGTGATGCAATATTATCATTGCCGTGGGACTGATTGCCTGCCAGCCCTGCTTAGCTGTAAGAAGGCGGCAAAGGTGCCATTGGGTAAAACAAAGTAGAAATGTTAAAAACCCAATCAAGCAAGTAAACACAAAAACACAACCCCAAAACAAACAAAACACCCCTAAAACCAAGATGTCTGTTTAGTGATGATCATTCTTGTCTTTACACTCTGTATATTTTAAACAGTTGCTTTTGTATCTGTAATTGGCTGCTCTAGGATAGCTGCTTCATTGGCATCCATTAAAATAATGCATCTATCAAACTGTAAAACCAAATCCCAAAGCAACTGCCCTTCACCTGCAGTCTGCCAATCTATAATCTGCCTGTCTCTAGCTTCCCTCCTACTGCCACAAGGAACACAATACAAGGGGGAAGCTTAGCACGCAGACTGGTATTAGAATCTATAGCAACAGTGGCCAAAATGCACCATGGGGGGAATAAAGGCCCAATCCTGTATCATGTTGAGCACCCTCAACTTCCACGGACTTCAGTGGAAGTGGGGAACATATGCCACCTTCACGGAAATTCTACTTCTCTTCCAGGATCAGGCTCCAAATGTAGATGTGCCCACCCCAATCTATAAAGAGGAACAGCTGGCTGTGGCACCAGGTGGATACTGGGATATGTAGATCCTGTGGTGCGTCAGCAGTTTGCTCAGCTGTATGCAAGCAAAGGGTGTCATGTATGAGTCTGTAGCCAGCCAAAGAGAAATGGGGAGGCTTTGGAGAGCTGTAGGGAAGCAATAAAAAAGGTGGGGGCAGCAGGGTGGGGCAAGTTTCTGTTTCCCTGTAAAATGTTGAAATACCAGGTGCTATTTAATCTATTTTATAAGATTTTTAAGGCAAGTTGTTCTCTCCTTCCATTTTCACCCATTGCATGCATACTCATGCTCCCAATTCCCCCTCTCTACCTGTCACATAATTGTGCTGTCTCGCTCTCACTCCTTCCACCCAGCTGTCTCTTTTGCATGCATAAGCTCACTGCCACACTTGTTCTCCTCATTCTTTACCTCACATACTCCTTGGGGAGCAGTTCACCTCCCAGGGCTAGTGCTGCAGGCTCAGGCAGACATCAATGTGTTGGATATGCTTTCAAGGCTTTCTTCACAACCATCAGGGCTAGAACATTGTTTTTTAAATGTAAGTTGAGGTTCTGGGGGCAAATTCAGCAGCTCTGGAATCATAGAACATAGGGCAGGGGTTCTCAAACTTTTGTACTGGTGACCCCTTTCACATAGCAAACCTCTGAGTGCGACCCCTTATCAATTAAAAACACTTTTTAATGTATTTAACACCATTAAAAACGCTGGAGGCAAAGCAGGGTTTGGGGTGGAGGCTGACAGCTCGCGACCCCCCATGTAATAGCCTCATGACCCCCTGAGGGGTCCCGACCCCCAGTTTGAGAACCCCTGACATGGGGGGTCCTGTGGGCCATATCTGAGATGATGGGGTAGAACAAGGGAGGCAACTTATATCTCCAAAATAGATCTGGATCCTCCTTTTAAAAATGTCCTAATGTCCTAGATCAAAGACATTAGGCTCCAGTCCTGGAAAACACAGAGGGACAAATCCTTCCTGATTGTAGTATTCCCAAACCTTCTTTACAGATGGGTGAATTGAGGTACAGGGTACTGGCTACCATAGCATAGAGGTTGCAATAAAAATGACTGAGTTGTTTCATAGCTACTCTAGCCTGTCTTTATACTGAGGGGATAGGAGGAGTTTATTCCCCATCCTCCATGTATGTCCACAGCATAAAGCCCATTTACTCAGATTTTCCATGGGACATGTGTGTGAAAATTTGATCTTACACTACTCAGTCTATCAGACATGGAATGTAGAATCTGCTATAACCTATAGTCATACTGGCTCTCTTGTACAAATGGAATGATATGCATCTCTGCAGTAATACAGATGAGGATGTCTCAGAATAAAACACATTGGGAAGTTGAAATGAGTACAAAGTACCAAAAGAAAATTACCAGGAGCTCAGCAAATACAATACGTATCCAGCTAAGAAATAAATGTTCAAGAGGTGGAAAAATGATCAATATGGATGACCAGGGAAACATAGGAGGAAATCAAGGCTGGGAGAAAGGCAGGCAAGACATATAATTTATTTATTTTAAAATGTCTTGCCAGGGAAATTCCACTGAGAGCTAACATCTCATTTCCAAGGTGTCCCCTGGGATAAATCAGAAGGGATAGCACTGAAAGTGAAGGCATAGAATACGAAAGAAAAAGAAAGTAAGAAAATGATCAAGAAAACCAAGATTGAAAATGAAAGGAAAATTACGCGAGATGTGAAGATGAATAATAAATGGCTGTACAAATGTGAAGTATAAGGAGCAAGAGGTTGATGAAAAAGACTGCGGGCCCTTGGGGGGAATATTGAATGGAAACTGGTAACAGAAGATGCCGATAATGCTGTGAAATGGAATGACTTCTTTAAATCAGGCAGATTGGCATGGAGGCTTTTAGGACGGGAAATATGAAACAGAAATATGATTGTAATGGCTTGTTGGGTGGTGGGGAAGATAAGCTGTGTGGAAAGGGAAACTATTGAAACAGAAGTAACAATGAACGATGGAAGCAGAGATGACTCTAGAACAAACTCCCAGAACATAATCAGAACTGTCAAATGTGATCTGCTGTCAGGTAGAAATGGGCATGAACCAAAACTCCAGATCTGGTGTCCAGTTCTGAATTTGAACTTTGGCTCCCAACAGAACAGTCAGAACCAAAACCCTTGTAAAGTGGAAGGGTTTGTAATTTTGTATTCAAATGCAAAGTTCAGGGTGTAAATATTGACTGGTTAGATTTGGCCCATTGCAGTTCAAATTGATCTGTAAAATCTCTGATCCAGTTCCAAGGAATGTTTGGATCTGTGTACGGTTTGGGGAAAGTGGTTGATTCGAGCCCATCGTTAGTTAAAGTTGAAACTTCAACAAACTACCACATTTTGCAGGATTTTCACCCACATCTGCACCAGTCCAAGTTTATTCACAGCTTTGTGCATGCTCACTAGGAGGCGTGTGAATCAGCAAATCTTTCTGCAAACTTGGCCTTAGGTTCAGGATGGTAACGAAAGCAGATATCAGATGAAATTGCATGGTTTGGGGTTTCCTTACAAAGTGTTGTACAGCTCTGTATTAAAGGACCAGCATGAACCTCATTTATTTTTTTTATATGGGAAACTAAATCCATATTTCAACATTTACGTAAGTGGGGTAAATGAGTGATTTTCAGAGGTGCCAACCACCAATAGCTCCCATAGAAGTCTGTGAGAACTGCTGGTCACTTAGCACTTTAGAAAGTAGGGCCACTTTTTTAGATGTCAAAATATAGATTGAGAAGCCTAACTTTAGGGCCCTATTTTTAGAAAATATTGGCCCACAATTCTAAGAAACCATAGATTAAATAAAAAGGACCAGAGGTTCTAGCCGCTCATTGGCACCCAGAATGGTTAAAACTTCCTTCTCGGTTCCTTAAAGTTGTGAAAAATCTGTGTGACGGATTTCAGAGCCAATAGCTAGGCACCACTCTTGTGAACCTCTTGTACTTGGAACCAGCACTGTCTGATTGGGAAGAGTATGTAACATCCTAGCTTTTGAATCCTGATGCTCCCTGGTGACTGGCCCACTGAGAGGTCTAGGGACTCCCTACGGATAAGGGAATTCTCCTTAGAAACCTGTGATTTTTGGAGCTGAAGAAACAGGGTTCTTGTCCTTTCTCTGCAGAGGGGTGTGTGTGTGTGTGTGTGTGTGTGTGAGAGAGAGAGAGAGATTAAAGGATGAATGATGAAACTATGGATGTGCAAGTCTAACCTTGGAATTAGGAAAAATTTGAATCAGTAACTGGAAGTAAAATTGGAGACTACTTCGACAGGTACAGACTGTCAAAAAAAAAAAAAAAAAAAAAAAGAAAAAGAAAAAGAAAAAAAGCCAGTGTAGATTATAAAGGGGAGGTCATGCTTCATAAATCCAATCAGCTTCATTGAGAAGGAAAGATGGTCAATAAGAGCTGATGGGGGTAAATAAGTCTAAATATATTTAGACTTGAAGAGGGCTTAGAGGCACAATACCAGCCAAAAGGCAAGTACATAAAGTTGGTAAGTACAATATGGATGGTGAAATTATACCTTGGATAAAAAAGGAGCTTAGTAGCTAAGGTCAGAATAGTGGTAAATTGCTACCCACTGGGCAGGAAGCAGGACTGCAAAGATCAGTGTCAGGGCCAGTCCTGTTCACACTATATTTCAGAGTGGGAGAAGGGGAACACCTAGCAAGGTATTGACACTTGCAGTTAATAGTAATCTGGGGCCAGTCAGCACCAAAGAGAGCGAACGCACAAAACTGAACATCTAAAAGAGCCTGGATGAAATAGGGCTTGACTGGTAGGTAGCTTATTTCACTATCATGAAGAATCATAAAGCAATGTGGACTGTGTATAAAAATGAAGGGGGTAGGTAAAAGAGATTGAGAGTGAACTATTTACTACTAATTTGTTAATAGTGACTTAGCCTTGAGCCAATGCACAGAAAACAAAAAGTATTACAATGAAACTTAAAAACTAAATCCAAAATTATAACTTATTAAAATACTTATAAATATAGGTTAAAAGAGACATACACCATTACTCCATGTATGACCACTATGCCACTTGACCCTTCCTTATTTTAGCAGCTGACCATGTAAATAAGGCCACTGCTTAGATCACAGATTCATTGTCCGTTCCTAACAAATATTCTGTTTTCTGAGAGGTCGTGGAAAAAGGCATCCAGGACAAAAATATGGAAAGCCATTTTGACCTCAAAAGGCAATACAGATTACAATGTAATAAATAATGCGGTAGATCTTCCATCTGCTCTAAACCGTGTGGACAGAGGTGATTGCATTTCTCAATTCCAGTATATCAACCTTCTTAGTAAGCTGTCTGCATGGATTGGAAATGGAGAGCAGTAAACCCCCTCCTTAGCGTGTTAATGCACAAACTGTCTAAATATTTGGCATACCCATGAGTCTTTTTAACAAGAGGAACCCAAGGTGACACATTTGAAATAGAAACAACTGCTGTATCCAATTGCTTATTAATACCCTCTGTTCTTGATTATGAATTTCACATTTTTAAACTTAAATCTAATCATTTCTGATTCTCAGAAACCTAGAGATTGCAAAGAATTTTCAATATGCTGTAACCAAGGAAATTATGTGAGAAAGTCATGCTGAGCTGTTCCTCAAAACATAACCTTGGCAAACGCTCTGGGTGCATACTATGAATACAAAGCCAATAATTAATATTATGATGCTGCACTTTGGACAGAATAGAATTCGTGCCTGTCTGAGCTCTAAGAAGTGCAGATGGGTTATTATTTGGGAGACCAAGAAACTTCCAAAGAATCTTCCAAATAAATTTGTTTTGAATCACTTCCAGTCCTGAGGGATCATTCCATCCTGAGCCATACAAAACTTGAGCCATCCCTTGGCCTCAAACACACTAAGAGCTGGTGCAATGAAATTGCCCACGTGAATCAAGATAAATTGTAACACAGCTTGCATTGAATCGGAGGCCTTCTCTTTTGTTACCTGAATATGTTTATCCCACAGACCATTTTGTGAGAAACAGATTATCCAGGTAGGGGAAAGAACTAACTTGTTCAATATTTTGCACACCGATCCTCCATTTATGCAACCTCCGTCTCTGCCTAAATACAATTACTTGAGTTTTGGAATAATTTATCAAGAGGCCCTCCCATTGACAGTTTTTAATTTATGCTTCAGTCCCAAAGGTGTTTATGAAAGTAAAACTGTATCATCTGCATATAATAAGACACAGACACCAGATGATGCATGATTTTAGGGGGAAAACACTGAACTCCTTTTAATGCTAAAATAACATCATTGATCTAAAAATTAAAAAGAAAACAGGCTAAAAAACAGCTCTGTTAAACCCCTTTTAACTGGAATGGCATCAGTTAATTCCCCATCCAGACTTATTCTAATCTTGGCCACTGTGAAGAGCTCTTAAAAGAAAAAGTAACTGGGGATTTATTCCAGCAATCTCCAATTTGCCCCACAGCTGGTCCCTATCAATAGAATCAAAGGCCAATTTTAGACCAACAAAAGCTGCATACAGTTTTCCCCCTTAGGAGACACACGTTTGTGGATCAAATAAGAAAGCATAAAGCAGCTATCTGTAGTGGAACGGCCATTTCAGAAACCAGCTTGTCCTTCAGCAAATAAATTACTTTTCCTCTAGTCTCTCCAAAAGATATCAAATGTAAATTTTTAAAGCAATGTCCAATAAACTAATTGGGCAGTAATTCTGTAGGTCATTCCTATCCCCCTTTTCATAAAGTGGAATAATAATACTGGTAATCCATCCTGAGGGGAAAATCCCCATATTATTAATATTAGGGAAAAGTTTAGCTAAAACAGGTGCCCACCCGTCAATGTTCTCCTTAATTATTTCTGCAGGGGGAAAAAAATCCTCCCCTGGCATTTCACTACAACTCTGTTGATCAATTAAAAATGTAACTTCCTCACTGGATTCTGCAGACCTGTCTGGAAGGGAACAAGGAATGGAAGCTACCAATGCCACAAAGTTAATACGTGGCCTATCATTATAAAGTACAGAAAAGTATTTCTCCCAAATATGCTTGGCGATTGAGCATCAATATTACTTCTGATTTTCTCAGAACCCATTGCTACCAATTTAAAAAATGTACAGAATTTGTCATTTTAGTAGCAGATTTGAATTCCTTCAACTATGCCATTTGATGTTCTGACTTTTTTTCCATTCAACAATTTTTTTTATAAAGCTTTCTAAAATTAACTAGCTTTTGGATGGAGTGGGGCTTATGGATGGAATCCTGTGAGCTATCTTTCCTGACCTCCCTTGCCATAATATATAGCAGTTTTTATGATGAAAACTGTCTGTTTCATACCAAATTATTTTATGTTTCAAGGGAAAGAATAACCGTTTCTGGTCGTTAGATCAACCTGTAATTGATGTGTAATATTGTTAATTACATCAAGGGATAGACTTGCATCACTAAGATCAAAAAACTGATTTTTTTTTTAACCCTAGCAAATAACTAGAAGAGATATTCTCTTTAATTTTAGATTTAACCAATGGATTCTATTTAATTTGCCGTGCCTATAAGGCTTCAAAATTAGAAGTGAGATACTGTCCAACAGGCATAATGGGGTTGGAGGGCAAAAATGAACCAGGAGCAGTTGATGGTCCCTATCAGATTTAAGGTCCACTGAAAAGTGTGTTTTTTTTTTTTTAAGCCAACTTAAAATTGGAACTGCACTATACTCAATCATGCACCTTCCTGAACTGCCAGACTAAGTCTGTCCAAAATCGCCAAAAATTTCCAGCCTGCTGAATTTATTACTTTATCTTTAGAATTCCTTGGGGGAAGGACACACAACCCATCATTGAATGTATTACTTGATAGATTTAACAATTCCTTATCTTCCTCACCCAATCAAGCATTAAAATGACCTAAAAGAAAATTTGCTGCTAGATAATTTCCAGTCAACATCTTAGTAAGAGATTCTAACTCTTCCCATATAGGTTCGTTATAATAGAGGGATCCTTATGGAGGCAAATAAGCATTCAAAGTAACTAAAATAATAATAAAATTATATCACAGAACACTAATGGCCACAAAAGCAAAGTCCATGATCTGGAATTTAAGAGTTCTTTTCAGCAATTTGATTGATTGATTACAGGAAACTTGGCTTAGCAAATATGAATGTTTTTATCTCCCTGGCTATGATTTTTTTTTTTTTTTTTTTTAAGGCTCCGTTAAATATGTTAAGAAGGGCAGACCAGTTAGTGGCCTACTTCTTTTTATTTCAGTCAAATTAAATGCTACAGTTAACGTATTAGTTCTGGGTAATACCTATCTTCAAGCTTACAGTATCCTATAGAGCAACCCCAGCGTCAATCGTTGTATAAGAGTTGGGACAAAATCCTGAAGGGATCAGACCAGAGGAAGGGCAGTCCCAAAGTTCATCTTCTTAGAAGATAATATCCAACTCCCCACAAATCCATCCTCTTCTCTAGGAAGGGAGGTTATGAAATCCATATTTTAGACTGAGCAAGGGAACAGGTGGATACATGTATGGTAGGGGCAGGATCCCTACCTAAACAAGATTTGTGTGCTGGTTCATGGGCCATAATCATTGCTAGTAGATGTAGTTAACTCATCACAGCCCCTTCTGCTAAGTTTTATATAATACTGTCCAGTTGCGTATCCAGTCTGTAACAACCAGAGTTTGCATCTAAATGCTTGCCCAGCACCTGGGATCTTACCCGGTACACCAGGCACAACACTTCAAATCTTCCATCCTTCTATGAGAACCAAATTCCAGGAATCCCAGAACAAAGCCCTTGTTTATCCCTCCTTTCTCTGCCTCATCAACTCTGGGTACACTGCAATAACTGGTAGTGGATCTCCCCCAAACTCAGAGCTGCTCCTCATCAGCCTCTCTTATCTCCGTGTATACAATCCCCGCACTTACTTCCATGGGAGGAATCTCCTTGCAGGCTGCTTGCAGTGACCCCAGCTACAGAAATCAAGAATGGACCACCACCGTATACCCCTAAGAATGGAGACCTTTGCCTGGGTTGGACTCTCTGCTATTCCCAAGAAAAAAATGCCGTACAACTGCAGTTCTCTGTGTCCCACTGGCCGCAACTCCTTCATCTCTTCCACTGCTGTAGCTGCTCCAATGATCCCACTCTGTCTGCTGGAAACCGTCTCTCTGTGTTGTGTGTCCGCCACCTTGAATTCACTTTCCTGGGAAATTTCAGAAGGTTACAGGCTTAACGAGGTGCTTCTGCTTAACCCTTTGAAACATCTTAGGTGGCATTGACAAATGTTTGTTCTTTCCAATTTTGTTTCAGTTTTCCCTTCTCTTTCCCATCTCCTGTCAAATGGCTTTTAAAGATAATTTCTTTGCTGTGAGGTGTAGATCCTTTAGTTGCAGCATTGTAGCTAGGTTATAACTTCCCTGAACCACAGACGATGCTATTTAGGCTGAGCCATTAGAAGTATTAAGCCATAATAAGCATGGCTCTTAACTGCTCTGCACCATGAGATGACGAGTCTGCACCTAGAGCATTGTGCACCATTTGAAGTACTACATTTCAGGAAATTCTGATGGAACTGGAAAAGGCACAGAAGAGAGTAACTAGGATGATGCACCATGTGAGTGGCTACAGCCATGTGAGGGTCTGGGGGTTGTATTTTGCCCTCAGAGTCACATGCACCTCTTGTTGAGGTCACAGTGTATGGCAAGTGCGTCTGAGGGCAGATTTTGTCTCTAGATGATCATCTTGGGAAAGGACGTGGTGCAAATACGTGAGATTCTAAGAGCTAAAGAGCAGGTGGATTGTCCATCATGTTGCACTGAGAAGCTACAGTAAGCTCAAGTTTATCGGTTCTTTCCTTCCTCCTCCCCCACTCCCAAAGAAGAAATTTCTGGCTTTCCTCACTGTCATCTGTTGATTTGTGATGAAATTGCATCCAAGGTGGACTACAGACATGAGTTGTTACATTACAAATATTGTGATATCATAACATGGAAGTATGTTGACTGGTGAGTCTTTCCCACATGCTCAGGATCTAACTGATCGCCATATTTGGGGTCAGGAAGGAATTTCCTCTGGGATCAGATTGGCAGAGACCCTGGGGTTTTTTTGCCTTCCTCTGCAGCATGGGGTATGGGTCACTTCTAGGTTTAAACTAGCATAAATGCTGCATTCTCTGTAAGTTAGTCTTTAAATCATGATTTGAGGACTTCAGTAACTCAGCCAGGGATTAGGGGTCTCTTACAGGAGTGAATGGGTGAGGTTCTGTGGCCTGCAATGTGCAGGAGGTCAGACTAGATGATCGTGATGGTCCCTTCTGAGTCTTAAAGTCTATGGGAAGACATATTAGGTATAACCCTTGCAAATAAAGAGTGGCAATATCACAAACATTCAGCATTGACTTAACTCTGCTCCCCGTTGAAGTCAATGGTAAAACTCCAGTTGACTTCAATGACACTAGGCCACTGCTGAGCATTCTTGGAAATCCCACCCTAATGGCCTAACTCTGCCTTTGGCTCTGCACATGTGCAGCTCCATGGATTGCTTATGCATAACTTTCATTGAAATCAATCAAGGGCAAAATTAATCCCAAGTTTGAATGTGACTCAGTTCACAAAAGAATCAAAACCTCAACTTGGAAAAACAAACGGATTCTTCTCACAGTCCTCATTGCTAGCAACACCGCATAACATGCTCCAATAGCTTAATATCTAATGAAGTGAATAATGAAATGAACACAAAGTAGCATTTATTTCTTAGGTACTTGTTGTGTTGTGAATGTACTGTCCATCAATGAGGCAGCAGATCTGTTTCCACACTATCCTCACAGTGATTAGGCTCTGTCTTCCTTTCATTTCTTTTCAGCACAAACTGGCTGGAGGCTGGGCATATTGGTGTGGGGCTTTTGGATGGCAAGAGAAGCGGCTTTGGAGGCTCTGTGAGGGACTTAAGATTATTCTCAGTTCTGCTGTGGACTGAGCAGACATACAGTATGACCTCTTAGTTTGACTAGCTCAGTATTTTGACTTCAATTGACTTGGGATCCAGAGATAAAAGATGGTAAATTTTCTTGGAAAAAGGACCCTGCATTGCATCAGCTGGATACAGCATTTCTAGCAATAGCCAAGAGCACGAAGAGCTTATTACCTCTGGGTATCTCACAGTGTCTGAAAAGCAAATATTTAAGCTTTTTTAATTGACTCCTACAGAGGCCAGTATGCCTCTGTTTCTCCTCAGTTCAGTGAGGACATCTTTCTCCATAAGTGATATTTTCCTTTCTGTAATCAAATAATTACTAGGCTGAGTTCAGCTTCTCTCTCGAGTTCCTTGACTGTTACTGTGTGAGCTGGTGTTCTCATTCAGATCAAGGCTGGCTGTTGATGTAGCAGAGATGGCTGCTCCATGCCAGGCTTGAATACCTCCAGGCAATACTGCCCTTGTTACACACTGTGCTGGCAATCTCTCCCATCTGTTCCCTATTCAGGCACAGCCTGGTTCCTGCAGCCATTTTTCTAGAAAGGCCCAAAATGTCAGTAAGGGCCTAAACTAAAATGTGAGCCCTGAGTATTCAACTTGGCCTCCATTTCTGTGGCACAGTTTTGTATCCACAATGAAATGCTCAGAAAAGCACAAATACCTGGTGAGGGCAAAAGTATGGACGTAATTCACTTTTGGAGACAAAATCATATCCCCAAACATGGAAGTTCTCTTTCAAAATCTGGCCTTGTATGTATAAATCTGCTGACCTCAGCCAACCTGTTTCCAGATAATAAGGGATTACCTGAGTTTTTTGCAGGCATCTGACTTTCAGTGCTGCGTGAGTTACTGGAGAGCATTGTGATTTGTATGAGGCATGTTCCATGGGGTGATAGAAGTGCTATATGGATATTATTATATTAAGATGGGCATTAAGAAGCATGCGGCTGCAACAGTTGTAGTGTGATTGGCTTTTTAATTGTTTTCTATCCACATGGAGTTTCACTGGTAGAACTATCAGCGCAATATGTTGGGGGTTGGGTTAACATCAATAACTACCTGTCCAAAGAAGTAGTAGATTCGCAGACTTATTACAAGAAATGACTCATCTGGACTGCCTTGCATTCAGCTTAAGAACATTTCTACCAAGAGTGCATTAGGGCCAGGTTTTGATCTCTTACATCCTTATGAATCAGAAGTGGCTCCATTGCTTTCAGTGGTATCACTCTGCATATAAGTTGCCGTAAATAAGACAACAATTTGGTTTTCAGTACCAGAATTGGAAGAGCTTTTGATTTCAGACATGTATCCATTGATCGCTCAAATGAAGCATTTTTCTCACAATCTTTTCTTCAGGTGAATTCTTTGTTTTCCATTTTGGAAGGAGGAAAGGAGAGGAAGAAAATTATCCCCTCTTAATACTTCCGATTTCAATTTTGGATCAGAAAATCAGAGCCTGTTGTTTTTGTGCAGGTTTACATTATCTGCAGAAGATTCAGAAAACTGTCCCCTGCCATAGAAAGAATGTAGTCTAGCAAAGGAGAAGAGTAGGTCATCTAGTGACCCTTACTTTTGTCTTAAAAATGAAATCTTATCTTACCTTATTACTAAGGAATGTCATTTTTTATTTACTCTTTTCAGTATCTCTTTACTTGGACTAAATTTAATCTGTGGAACAAATTTTGCACATGTTTCTAACTTTCTGATGTTTTCTTCCATGAAATCAAGATTGTCCACCAGATGCAGTAGGACTGTAGATTAGTATTGTCCCAATGGCATCTCCTTTAAAAGTCTCTCAAAACCTTTCATGTTACTTAAAAATGAAAAGGACCGTTTTCCTGACTCATGCTAGGGTTAAATTTTCAGTGCACTGTGTAGAAATTTTTCCATGATTCCCTTTAACATTAATCAGAGTTATACAATGAAATTCCTATATATCATACCAAAAATGTTTCTTAAGTAAATGTAGAGACAAAAGTACAAAGAGCTATACACTATTTGTCAGTTTTCTGACAAGCATCTCTTGTATTTTTTTTTTGATACATTAATTTAGAAAAATGACCAAACAAAAAAGGGTAGAAAAATAATCTTATTCTAAACAAAAAGCCAACACAGTAACAAAAGCGTCTACAAATGAGGCTTTTGGAAAATTATAGATGTATGAAGTTACCAGTCCACAGTTTGAAGATATTAAATGCATCTTTATTTTGACACAATATGTGTCAATCCATTATACATCTCGTTTGGCACATCCATCCTTCATCAGTTTCTCAAAGACCAAATAATAAAGCCTGACTAATAAAAAAACATATTTGTAAAGTAGGCAATGTAGTATACGATATGAATGAATATTAAGAACAACAGTATAAGAAATCTCCCTAAATCTTAATGAGTCCAGTGACATGATGAAAGACCCGAAAAAACTCGCAGCCTATTGTTTCAAATCTCTCAAAAATACAATGAAACAATATTAATGGTTTGACTTAAAATAATAACAGCAAGAAAATTGAAAGTTCAGATTAAATTCTGCACTTACGCCACACTATTATGCATAAGTATTACATGTTTATCTAAACTGGCTTTTTTGTTACCGCTGCAGAACTCTATCTGGTCCAGATCCAAAGCCAATTAAAGTTAATGGAAAGACCCCCATTGACCGTAAGAAGCTTTGAACCAGGCCCTCTGTGCCCAGTGGAGTAAATTAAGGATGGATTTTCAGCCTTGTCTGCAACTCTAGGTTAGAATTAAGGTTCTTAGGTCTCTGGTGAGAACCAGTGAAGGGAGCCTCAAAATGTGCATCTTTGTAAAGTAACTTTTTCCAAAGTAGTTTTCTCAACAGCAGTCTGCTATTTGAATCCAGTAATATCCTAGTCCTGAGTGAATGGTGCACAGAGGAAAATCAGCACTGGGCAGCAGAAACCAGTAAGCTGTTTCTATCTATTCCCAGTGACTGGGAATTTTCAGAATTCCCTTGGTTTTATTTTAAATTGTATCCTTAACATTAAGTGCACGTGATTTGTTTCTAGTGTAGCAGTGGATAAAGCGTTGTTGGATGATCTGAGTATCTTATTTACCATGTTTGGAAGGAACAATGTTCTTAATACAGAGTAATGATTAGCACGGGGATTGGGCATCAGCTGCTGGATATACAGCTGGTCAGAAATGTTTCCCAGAAATGTATTGGGTTCAAAAGCTTCAAATGAACCACAGGCAGGGTATTGGGCTCCCTGCAGAGGGGCTTGGCTGCCTGGCTTCTCACCAGAGCTCAGCTTCTGGCTCTGCAACAGGGAGACTGGAAGCCTTGAGAATACTGGCTTGAGCCAGGGCTCTTGGAAGCTTGGAAGTCCTGGGACAGGCTTGCAGAATCTGCAGCTCCAAAGTAGCTTGGTCATATGGACTGTCCCAGGGCCAGGAATCTCAGGTCCTTCATACTCCAAGGGGGATTGGCCCCTTGGGCTATCTGACTCCTTCAGCCTGGTGAGCAAGCTACCAGAAGAGTCAGGCAGCCCAGGGACCCAGCTGGACTGGGAGTCTGAAAGCCATAGGACAGTTCACACAGACGGGCTGCCTTGGAGCCACAGACACTTGAAGCCGTGGTAGCTGCTGACTGAAATGGATGTGATTCTTGTCACTTTCACTGGGCTCAGGGCTGAATAGCAGCCCTGAGGCTGACAGGCATGTTATGTCAATTTCATTCAGCATCTGCCTTGGTCCCAGGGAGCATATTTTGTTTTTGAAATACTATGGGTCAGTGTTTCCAAAATGGAATTTTGATGGAGTTTCTGTCTTGCTGAAATTTTGAAAAATTTGGTTTTGGTCTGAATTGGAATGAAGTAAAATTGCAAAATGTCGTAATTTCCTGTGAACAGTAAATTCAGACTTTTTGGTGAGCTCTCCTCCTGGATTCACCTTCCGGCTCTCAATGCCTTAATTTACACTTGAGCACAATGTGAATAACAACCACAACTGGCCAAGACATGGCTTTCCCATAACAAGTGATTAGACTGTGGAACTCACTGCTGCAGGAAGATGTTGAGGCCAAGAATGTAACAAGATTCAAAAAAGGATTGGGCATTTATAAGGACAATAAGACTATCCAGCGTTGTTATAATTTTGGAAGAGATATTACACCTCATGCTTCAGGATTTAAGCTGATCTCTAACACGTAGAGACCAGGATGAGACCTAATGTAGGGGATAGATCATCCCACATCTGCCTACTGCAAGATTCTTACACCTCACTCTGAGATATCTGATACTTGCCACTGTCAGAGACAGGATACTGTATTAGATGGACCTTGGGTTTATTCCAGTATGGCCAGTCCTATGTTCCTGTCCACTCACTATGATGGTAATAGATATTTTCACATTCTGGGTCAGCATGTGAAAGTAAGCTATCCCCATAAGCGTGCTGGCAGTAAATATCTTAGTTAATGACAGAATGGCAACCCTAATAGTATAACGGAAATGCAGAAAAATGTCATTCTGCACAGCCTGGAGAAAAGTATCAGGGGGTAGCTGTGTTAGTCTGTATCTACAAAAACAACAAGGAGTCTGGTGGCACCTTAAAGACTAACAGATTTAGTCTTTAAATCTGTTAGTCTTTAAGGTGCCACCAGACTCCTTGTTGTTTTTGTAGCCTGGAGAACTCATTCCTACAGTATAAAATAAAATCAGACATTTTCTCAAGTGTGGTTGGCATTATGTTATGCAGGGGCGCAAAGGAGGTTGACAGAAGTCTCCTCCATACACACTGGGCCCCTTCTTATTGTAGCTGTGACTTGTAGTGCTTGCTCACAGCTAATGGTGGCACAAGAATCTGCAAAGCGGGTGGGGATGGGCAAGATGAGGCAGAGCCCTGGTCTCTATGCAGAGCTGACCGAGTGCTGAGGAAAGCACATGTTGCAGAACTGCCACCGCAGTGTGCATATCCCAGGAGCCGCTGCAGAAGGATTCAACAGGAACTCCTCCTGGCAGCTTCTTTTGCACAGCAGTCCCTAAAACATGGGCTCTCAAGCTTCTTGCCTCTTCTTGTTTATCAACAGGAAGATACAAATGTTCACATCTGATGCCCACCTGAGGAGCTTCATCTTTTTAATATTCTCTCTCTCATTTTAGAAGTGCTAACTTCCTATCATGTCACCAGCTAGCAATAACAAAACAATTTTGTTTCTTTGCAATTTCCATATTTATTCCAGCCTGTGTTTTGTTTTCTTTCCTATTTGGAAGCATCCTTTACTTACTGTACATCTGTTCTGAAACAAAAAGATGAGAGTGGTTTATATATCAGTGTGATTTATAGAGAAAGATTTAAACGGTGAGCCAGTAAAGTAGACAGAACCCACAAAAACTGGCAGATGAAATGTATTAAATGAGAGATTGGCTATAAACCGCTAAGATGACATATGTGCATACCAGCTCCTGTAATCAGAATGCATGCATTTCAGTCTGGGGGCTTCTGTAATAATAAGATGTATGCAAGATGATGACTTTGAGAAGGGATTTTTTTCAAGTTAGGAGACATTTGCTATGAAGTAAATTCTCTGTAACAAATCATAAGAATTTGTTTCTTTTCATGTCTGCATGATGTAAGTAGAAACATGACAAGATAATCCTCCCCTTCATAACACATTTTCGGCTGGTGTTCAGTGTTATGGGTACAAGATTGAAGTTGTATGAGAGATTTTATTTGTTTATTCTCTGCTTCCACATTCACTTTTCTTTGACATTATAGAGCCACTGATGAAGGCAAACACCTCCGTCTCTGCACAGAGATGTGATGCCGTTTCTTATTAAGCAGTAAGGGAGGTTTGTATAGCTGGTTTCCTTTTTCACAGATATCATTTTTGGTCCTCCACCTGACATGTAGCCTCTGGAATTCAGGTGAGCAATGAATCTGAACTGAAAATAACTGACAGGGTTTGAAATGAGTGCAACAGAGACTTGCCTAGGACTCTGTGAGGCAAATTAGGAACTCTGAAAAGCTGTGTGCATATTGCATATCTTTTGGAAACTACAACATGGAGTATTACGCTATATATCATTAGGTAGGTTGACTGCACTGATTCTGGCTCAGATGATAGTTTTCAGAAGCTGCATAACCCATGGCTGATGCAATAAGCCCCTTGTGTAAATAATAGTTGGCCTTCTTAGCACTTGTAGTGCTCATCATTAAAAACTCGGCATTCATCCACACTTATCACACTGGTGCCTGAAATAGCACAGTTGTTTCCTACTGTCAGCATTGGGAATTGCTGTGATATCTCAGATGGCCGCATTGTGGAAAGTGGTGACTGTTTCACATAGAGCAAGAGCTTTATAAATGTTAACTACTCACTCATCCTGTGGCACTTGTGAGAAATGGGTTATTATCCCCACTTTGCAGATGAGGAAACTGAGGCAGAGCAGACACATGACTTGTCTAAGGTCACAGAGGAAGTCAATGTCAGGCTTAGCATTAGAACTCAGGAGTTTGATTCCTAATCTGCTGTGTTCAAACCACCAGAACACACAGCTCTCTCTAGTAAGACCTATCCTATTACACATATATTAGTTACTTTAATCTCAAAGAGCCTTACAATTAATTATTTCATCTACCTTGTGGGAGGAGTTAAATATTATTATGTTATGCCTATTACACAGATGGTTAAATTGAAGTACAGCTAGATTGTTATAAATGTGCAAGCTCATTGATCTGAAACATGCCTTTTTATGAAAAGTGCTGAATACAGGAAGCCTTGCTTATCAGCAAACATTAAGGACAAAGTTAGGAACAGGCTTCTGTTGTCTGACCAACCAGCAGGGAAGAGGTTTGTTCAAACAGGCACTTTTGAAACATGTTCTTATCCAATAGAAATTGCTGAGCTTCCCCTTCCATGAAAGCTATGCAGCAAGAAAATACCCTTTTCATTGGCCTGTATTTTGTTTGCAATACACCTCTTATTTATTTGTATTATGGTAACACCTAGAGACCCTACCTGAAATTAGGGCCATATTGCACTAGGCACTGTACAAACACAAATTAAGAGACCGTGACTGTCCCAAATTGCTCACCATCTAAATGTACAAGACAGACACGGTGGAAAAAGGAAAACTGATACAGAAAAGTGAAGTGACTTGCTCAAAAATGTTCTTGGATTTAATTCCTATCTGATTGTACTATTTTTCCCACATTGGGGAAGATTGTTAATAGAAATTGTGTGTTTGTGTAGGGGGGGGGGGGGGAGGACGGGCAGAATTTGAAGTGAAATTTGCAAACATCAAAAACTGTATAGCCTGATAACTAAAACGAAAACAAGGAAAGAAGAAGTGTGACCACTAATCAGGGACGATGGGGTGGTAATTAAAGATAATCTAAGCATGGCTCAACACCTAAATGAATATTTTGCCTCAGTTTTTAATAAGGCTAATGAGGAGTTTAGGGATCGTGGCAGGGTGGATAATGGAAATGAGAATGTGGATGTAGAAATTACCACGTCCAAGGTGGAAGAGAAACTCAAAGCCAAACTTGACAAAGCCCTGGCTGGGATGATTTAGTTGGTATTGGTCCTGCTTTGAACAGGGGGTTGGACTAGATGACCTCCTGAGGTCTCTTCCAACCCTAATCTTCTATTATTCAAACAGCATAGACCAAATGGGGGTCTGGGGTGGGCTGGATAATTTCCATCCAAGAATATTAGAGGAATTGGCATTTGAAATTGCAAGCCCCATAGCAAGCTTTTTTAATGAATCTGTAAACTCGGGGGTCAGACCCTATGACTGGAGAATTACTAATATAATACCTATTTTTAAGAAAGGAAAAAAAGTGATCCAGGAAACTACCTGCCCATTAATTTGACCCCAATTGTATCCAAGGTCTTGGAACAAATTTTGAAAGAGAAAGTAGTTAAAGATGTAGAAGTAAATGGTAATTGGGATAAAATACAATATTGTTTTACAAAAGTTAGATCATGCCAGACCAACTTCATCTTTTTCTTTAAGAAGACAACTTGAGTTTTTAGACAAAGGAAATGCAGTAGGTCTAATGTACCTGGATTTCAGTAAGGCATTTGATAAAGTTCCACCTGGGAAATTATTAGTTAAATTGGAGAAGATGGAGATTAATAGAAGAATTGAAAGGTGAATAAGGAACTGGTTAAAGGGAGACTACAGTGGGTCATACTGAAAGGTGAACTGTCAGGCTGGAGGGACGCTAGTAGTGGAGTTCCTCAGGGATCAGTTTTGGGATCTATCTTATTTAACATTTTCATTAATGACCTTGGCACAAAAAATGAGTGTGTGCTAATAAAATTTGCAGATGACACAAAGTTGGGAGGTTTTGCCAATATGGAAGAGGACCAGAATATCACACAAGAAGATCTGGATGACCTTGAAAACTGGAGCAATAGAAATGGGCTGAAATTTAATAGTGCAAAATCCAAGGTTGTGCACTTAGGGACTAACAAGAAGAATTTTTGCTATTTGTTGGGAACTTATCAGATGAAAGCGACAAAGGAGGAGAAAGACCTAGGTGTATTGATTGATTGATCACAGAATGACTGAGTCATCAATGTGATGCGGCCGTGAAAAAGGCTAATGCAGTCCTAGGATGCATCAGGCTAGAGGCGGTGGAACTTGGGGGGGTGGGGATGGGGAGACACATGGTCCCCCACTTTTTAACCTGAGTTTAGTAGCCTCAGCCAAGCATTGAGCGACGTTGGCAGGGACTGTGCTTCATGGCAGGGGAGATGATAAGGTGTGCCCTGGGGGGTGGGGACATGGGCCGGGGACTGCTTTCGGGCACCCCACTCAGGGCAGGTGGAGGGTCCAGGGCTCCCCACGGGGCACTGGGCTCCCTGGGCGGCTCTTACCATGTCCTGGTTCTGGCTTCTGGCCTGGCCAGGGCCCTGAGGGGGAGAGATGGAGCAGGGAGCGGGGCCACAGTTGTAGCACGGTGGCCTCCCCACTTCTACACAGTTTCAGTGCTCCTGCATCAGGCAAGATGCTTCCAGAAGAGATAGGGAAGGCGCCTTATACAAGGCATTGGTTGAGACCTCATCTGGAATACTGTATGCAGTTCTGGTCTAGTCTCCTGTATTTAAGAAAGACGAATTCAAACTAGAACAGGTGCAGAGAAGGACTACTAGTATAATCAGAGGAATGGAAGACCTACCTTTCGAGAGGAGACTCAAGGAATTTTGTTTGTTTAGATTAACCAAAGGAAGGCTGAAGGGAGATATTTCTCTCTCTAAATTCATGAGAGGGATAAATACCAGGAAGGAAGAGAAGTTATTTAAGGCCTGGTCTACACTAACCCCCAAATTTGAACTAAGGTACGCAACTTCAGCTACGTGAAGTCGACATACCTTAGTTCGAACTTACCGCGGTTCAGACGCGGTCCACACGCGGCAGGCAGGCTCCCCGTCGACTCCGCGGTACTCCTCTCGCCGAGCTGGAGTACCGCAGTCGACGGCGAGCACTTCCGGGATCGATTTATCGCGTCCAGACCAGACGCGATAAATCGAACCCGGAAGTTCGATTGCCAGCCGTCGAACTACCGCGGTAGTGTAGACCTGGCCTTAGTTAAGGGCCAATGTTGGCACAAGAACAATTGGATGTAAATTGGCCATCAACAAGTTTAGGCTTGAAATTCAACAAAGGTTTCTAACCATCAGAGGAGTAAAGTTCTGGAGCAGTGGGGGCAAAAGACCTAATTGGCTTAGCTTGATAAATTCATAGAGGGGATGTTATGATTAGATTGCCTACAAAGACATGCAGCCCATCGACAACTGGTAGGAGCAAATATCCCAAAATGCTGGAGAGGGTACACTAGATGGGGAAGGCTCTGAGTTATGACAGTGAATTCTTTCCCAGGTGTCTGGTTGCTGAGTCTTGCTGACATGCTCAGAGTCCAACTGATCACTATATTTGGAATTTTCCCCCAGGTCAGATTGGCTGAGACCCTGGGGAATGTTTGCTGTTCTCTACAACATGAGGCATGGGTCACTTTCTGGTTTGAATTAGAGTAAATTGTGGATTCTCTGTAACTTGAAGTCTTTAAATCATGATTTGAGGACTTCAGTAACTCAGCCAGAAGTTATGGGTCTATTACACAAGTGGGTGGGTGAGGTTCTATGGCCTGTGATATGCATAAAGTCAAACTAGATTACCAAGATGGTCTCATGGTGAGACTGCAGGATAAGGGCCACAGTTTGTCTCCTCATCTTTGAAATAACCAAACAGTTGTTGGATATAGTGGTGAGCAGCTGCACTGAGGGGAATTTTTGCATCAGAGTTTGAATGGGAAAAGATTTGAGGTGATTAGAACAATTGATTTTTTTTTTTAAAGAAAAAACAGAAATACAGTAAAAACAAAAAACAAAACAAAACAAAAAACAGCTCCAACCCCTTAAGTATTCCACAGAGATAGATGAAGAAGAAATTGAACTTTACTTGCTGCATTCTATTATTTGGTAATTTTACTTTAATGACATTCCTTTTTCTTCACATGTCCCTGAGTTGCAACACAAAAAAAAAAAAATCCTATTATTTTAAAATAGCTTTTTATTTTCAGTTACTTAATAGAAACCATATTTAAAAGTGGTTAGAAAATATGACTGTGGAAGCTGTTCAGAAAAGAGACAGGAAAAACAAAAGCATCATCCAGCATTTGTAAGAAGATAACATACAGTTCTCTCTCCCCCCCCCCACCCCATTTCTTTATTCTGTGGACAATGGTAATCGTCCTAACCAAATGAATAATTTGACCAGTTTTTTCGTAGCTCCTCTTGCATAAGTTCTGTGGTTATTTATGAATGTTCCACAAAGACACTGACAGATCCTGCTTCTCAAACCTGAATAGTCAGGATTCTGTTGGCTCCTGGATTTGCTTTGAAAGTTCACTTAAAAACCCCAAACAAATCAAACCAGCAAACCCCAAACACTAAACCAAAAATGGAAGATTCGCATAATCTACACAAATGTGTTTTTTTAATGACAAACTTTAACCAGATAGCTCATTACTTTTTAAATGTTGGTCTTTTTTCTTTGCATATATTTGACTACTTTTTATGGCCATTAGTTACTCAATACAGCTCAGAGGTAGAGCCCATTTTACTCTCTGTCGTACTAAGTTTACAGATCATAGCATGGGAGGCAGCATAGCTTTAGTGTCCCAGGGTTAGGAATTTCAAGGCTTGAGTTCTATTCCTGTCACTGACCTACAGCATGACCATGGGCTAGTGCCTTCATTTCTCTTTGTCACAGTTCCCTCCACAATAACCTACTTGTCTTTGTAAAGTATGTTGAGAACTACTGATGAAAAGCCCTAGATATAAGGCAAAGGGATTATTATTGTTTTGTCCACTGTTTGCAGCAGCACTGAGTAAACTGTGATTAATCAGGGAGCTATTAATGCTTCTTCCCCTAGGGAGGGAGCTGGGAGGAAGACAGGAAGGTGGGAAGAACAGCCTTTTCCTCTCCTGCTCTATTTGTGAAACAACAAAGTCAAAGGAATACTAATTGGTGCTGTGTGTTGCCTTTTATTGCCATGTCAGAGATATCATCCCCATTGCATTGTATGACATTTGCATATAATTGTTGTCTATAATTAAAACCAGTCCATAATTCGCTCACTCTCTCATAGCAAAAAAGAAGACATCACAATCAGCCCTTTCTGTATATGATGTTCATGCCAAACGTTAACAGCGATACAGACACAATGGTGTACATCCAATGGCAACATCATCATCAGAGATCCTCTATGCATCTCCATGTGTCACTTGCTAAACGAGACTGGGGCATATCATTCACTGTCCCCCAAGGACAAATGTTAAAGGGGTGCCAGACAGCAATCTGCTACCAGAACATTGTGATCACCTTAGGTAGGCAGGGCCAGCAATGGAATTAAGGATGATTGCAAATAATTTGTTTACTCCCATTTCTTTGTGGGAAAAATTATCTAAAATTATTGACTATTTTATGCCAGCTTATTTAAAAAAAAAAGTAATATACAAAGTAGCTTTTTAAAATCGGTGCTGTGGAAAGATATAGTGTTTTTTTTAATTCCCTCTGATAGTACTTATAAATTCTAATACTGCCTCTATTTCTCTAGCAATGTGGATTTGAACTAGTGTTGAATGAGTGATTAAAACTGGCATAATGTCTGTCTACATTTTATGCATTTGTATATGGATGTACATACATATGCACACTCTGTATACACATTTAGTGGAATACTATGAAAGTATCATGATTAATAATTAAGGCTCCACCCTTATAAACAGTTATGCAACATACATAATTTCACACACACAGAGGTGTCATACTGAAGTCAGTGGGACCAGGGCTGGTGCAACCACTAGGCGAACTAGGCAGTGGCCTAGGGCGGCAAGTGGTTGGGGGTGCCCGGGGCCGTCCTCAAGCTTAGGAAGCTGGGGAGGGAACCTGAAAATTTGGGGCACCACTGGGTCCTAGTGTCCACCCCACTGGTGTTCCTATCCCTGTTCTGACCCTTCCTGCAGGCTCTGAGTCTTCCTGGGAAGGGGATCTAGTAGTTAAAAGAGAAACAGTCTCCAGCCTCCCAGACCTATTAGCACAACACTGAAACTGTTAAAGAACCATTCAAGGGGTAATGAAGACACTTAACAGGCATTTGCCAACCCCCAGGTATCTACTGTCAGTTTCTGAATGTACTGACAAAAACAGTTGTGCATGACTGTAATATTTACTCAGAACATGTCAGTCTACAGGACCTTAGTTTAAAATTTGCTTTAAAAATATTTCATTAGTGAGTTGGTGAAGACTATAAAATCACATCTCTAAAAAATCCTTGCATAGATTTTTATATGCACAATCATCTTGGATCATCTTAAATGCTTGGATCTTCAGACATATGGTTTTTTAAATAAATTCTTCAAAAGACCACCCTTCTCTAAAATACACATTTTAATTACTATAGTAAAAAAAACTTACTTCCAAAGTCTTCCCGTCCTTTCTGTCCATCCATTTCTCCCTTCACCCCCTCTTCACCCCCCCCCCAATTGAAGGAATCAACAGCCCTTTGCTTCTAGATAGCTGGACAGAGTTTCCCTTTCTTTACTTCTGACTATCTGATGAACTAGTTTTAAGCAAAATCAGTAGCTTAGTAAGATATAAAATCCTTTGTTATGCCTAAAAATCTTTGGAAACATATTTTTTAAAGTTGGTGAAATTTCATAAACATGTATTGTTATAGAGATCACACACAGTAAATTAGTGTTCCCTTTTTCTAAAAGCAATGAACATTGTTATGAACACACTAAACCTCTGTGACTGATTAATTTAAAATAATGTCTGTTTCAGTGAGTTAAATATATAGTAATCTGGAATGCTTACTTTATGAAGGCTTAAGAGTACATTTAAAATATAAAATCAGCTTAGAAATACTGATTAAGAAAATGTAAAACAGAGAAGAGCTGCATCATGTATTCCATAATATTTAATGTTGTATTCAGCAAGACAACTGACTCACCCTTACTACAAAGTTTTTGCAAATAAATGTCTGACAAACTTCAGGGCATATCAAAAAACCTGTGACTGACATTTTTTATTCCCAAGTTTAGTGTTTTAATTAGGTACCTTCTGCATGTCCATTCTGCGTGAGAGAGAGGGTACAGGGGTCTCTGCGGGGAACTGTGACTCTCCGCCACCGTGAGGCGGGCCGGGAGTCTTGTTGTTCTTTCTGCCTTGTCCCTCCGCCCCCGCCCCCGCTGGGCTGCAAGCTCAGGCTGCCATAGGGCATAGGGGCACCAGTTTAATAATACTGCAGAGAGCTTGTGGGGGCAGTGAGCCCCAGCCATGGAGGAGCCGGCACGGTGCAGGGGGGCAGGAGCCCTGCAAAGGCGGCGGCGCCGCTAGCGGGGAGCAGCTGCGCCCCCTGCCTATCCTGCCCAGGCTGCGGCCTGGTGCCCCCCCCCGGGGGGCCCCTTCAGACTGCAGAAGATGCATGCGGACAGAGGCCCCCATGCGCCCCCCAGTTCCCCCCTCGCCATGCTCGGGCTCTGCGGCTCCCAGGCATGTGAGCTGCTGCCGGGGCGCGGGGCCCTGAGACTGCTCCGGGAGGGGGAGGGGCAGCGGCAGCGGTGGCTCACACTCCACTCCCGGAAGCCGCAGAGCCCGAGCACGGCGAGGGGGGAACCAGGGGGGTGCATGGGGGCCTCTGCCCACATGCATCTGCTGCAGGAGCCCCCAGAAGGCAGCTCCTCCTTGCTGAGCTGCTGCAGCGGCCCAAGCCCGGCAAAGCCAGTGAGTGGACTCGGGGCGGGGGCCACCAGGGGGGCGGGGGGGCTGTGCACCCTCCAGGGGAGTTCAGGGGGCAGGGAGGAGGGAACCTGGTCTGGGGAGCAGCCCCTGGGCACGGCTGGCCCCTGGGGTCTATAAAGGCTCGTTGGGATTTGCCCCTCAATGAACTGATGTTACCGGGGGGTGGGAGGGCGCAGGGTGGAAGTTTCGCCTAGGGCGCAAAATATCCTTGCACCAGCCCTGAGTGGGACTACTCAGAGTGAGTGAAGTTAAGCACATGCATAAGTCTTTGCAGGATCAGTGCCTACAAGTGGAAAGGTGTGAAGTGACTGATTCACTTGATTTTAAAAGAACAATGATGTATTTTTAGAAATTTATGTGTACAGTATCTGCCTTAAGGAAGAAGAACTCTCCACCAACTGCCTTCATTTTAATCAGTGGCTCCAAGGAGACTTATTTGAAACTTGCCCTGGAAAAGCTCCATTGCTACTTTGGGTACCTTTTCTCTCAGTTCGTTTCTTTCTCTGCAGAAAATGTTTTTGCCAAACATTTCACCATGTCATTCTTTCTCTAATCACAGAGTATCTCCTCCTCTTCCCAGGGCTCTGTGGGAAGCAGTTGGCCTAGGATAGAGGGAGAGATACATGCTCAATCCTCTCCCAAGCTACAAAGGACAGATGAGACTAATTTAATTATTCTGTATGATATAACTTTAGCTTTTCAAAGAATTTTGCAAACATCTCTAATGTTACCCCTAGTGAAGTAGATAAATAAGTATTATTCCTGTTTTACAGATAAGGAGAAAGGGAGTTTACCTGATTTTTGCCCAAGGTCAAAGAGTAAATAATTGCCTAGTACTCTTGCCTCTCAATCAATGCCTAACCAG
Source organism: Emys orbicularis (assembly GCF_028017835.1). NCBI lineage: Eukaryota > Metazoa > Chordata > Testudines > Emydidae > Emys > Emys orbicularis. The sequence continues at coordinate 19,185,648 of NC_088687.1, forward strand.
CAACCCACAGTACCTCACTTACACACACAATTATTTCACCATAAGCCCTTCATAAAGGTGGGGGATATGTGAATAGCCCCTTTTTGCAAGTGAATTAACAGAGGCAAAGTGACTTACTCAGTGTCACATATCAAGAAAATGATAGTCCCAGAATTAGAACTTTGTTTTAAAGCCAACTCGGAACAGAGAGTAGGATTTTCAAGGGGTCAGTGGTGAGTGCCTTTGAAAATGCCACTCAGGATCTCACAGCCAAGTCACTGAACTTTTGTGTGTGTTAATTAGCTGGTTGAAACTTTTCCATTGGAAAATGCCGATTCAGCTTAATTGAAACATTGCATAGGAATGTGTTGATTCTGACAAAATTTGTGACAGAACCAAGGCAGGCAGGCAGGCTGGCCAGCCCAGGTTCTGGGCTGCCCAACTCCCCACACAGCTACCTTCCTGGGATGTTGGGCAGTAGGAGGCAGCGGCTTGTGGAGCTGGTTCCTCAAATCCCTGAACAGTTGCTTCCTGGGGTTTCCTGATGCCCCTGGCAAAAGGCTCTTTGGAGGCAGCTGTCCAGGAAGCAGGATCCCTGATTTCCTGGAGCAGCTGCCCTTCCTGTCCTCCACAGCTCTCCAGGGGGCAGCTGCCTGGGGTGATGGGCAGTCAGGACCAATGTGAAAAAATCTGTTTGTTCTCTCAAAATGGAATGTTTCAGAATTTTTGCTTGAGGAAAATTCCCTTTTCCAGTCAGCTGTAGTGTTAATTACCCCATCTGAAAAATATGTCTGATAAGAATAATACTTTGCGTTTACATTCTGCTTTAACTTCTGTAGATTTTCGAGTCCTTTAAAAATGTGGGTAGGCACTGTGAACCCTGATGTACAGATGACACAGCTGCAGTATGTAGAGAGATTTGAAGCAATTATTTTGAGAGACAATATAGTCGCCATATTTTGGGTCCAGGAGGAATTTTCCCCCAAGTCAGATTTGGAAAAACCCTGGGGTTTTTTTGGTCTTTTTCTACAGTGTGGGGCACAAGTCACTTGCTGGTTTGAATTAGAATAAATGGTGGATTCTCTGTAACTTGAAGTCTTTAAATCACGATTTGAGGACTTCAGTAACGTAGCCAGAGGTTATGGGCCTATTGCAGGAGTGGATGAGTGAGGTTCTGTGGCCTGTGGTGTGCTGGAGGTCAGAGTAGATGATCATGATGGTCCCTTCTAGCCTTAAAGGCTGAGTCTGTGGCTAGAATATATGTCTACCACAACAATGATTTGTGTCTTGTTCTCAAGTTGACCACAAACTTCCTGTCTGACAAGTTACTCAAGCTTTCTATGGCTCACCCATCTATAAAGCCCACCTATAAAAGTGCACTCAATTATTAGAACGGTCAGTGGAAGAAGAGTGAGACAGGAACTTAGGATGTCCTGGTTCCAAATCCTGCCATGCATTCCACTTCACCGGGAAGCATTTTGGTGGAAAATAAAACAGGCACAGAAGGATTCCCAGACCCCGGGTTTCCCAAAATATGAAAGATGTCTGAGCAAGAGAGCAACTGAAAGGACTAGATAGTTGACTGTAAAGCAGAATTAGTTTTGTGCACATGAGGAGTGCATTTCCTTAGGTGTACACTTAATGTGTGTACATTAAACCCCAGGTCCTCCAGCCCAGCCACACACAGCTTGGCACAAGTATAATAGGGTGAGGGGCAAAGATGAATTTTAGCTATCTTATGGCTCCCCAATCCGGGGTTGAAAATAGGGGAATGGGGAGGCACTAACTTCTTAGCATAAGCAAGTTTTTTTTTTTTTTTTTTAAAGAACAAAGCTGAACTCTTTGGCTCACACTTGTTCAGTTTTAAGGTATGCCTATGGTGAAACCCCAGGTGTGACCACAACACCTATAGGCATACCTGGGGTAGCTTTGATCTAGCTAGCTCAAATAACAGTAGCAGCTGTGAAGCTGTGACAGCACAGGTGGCAGTCTGGGCCACCCACTCGGCAACCCTTCTGGGCTGGTACAGCCTGTGCTGCTCTGGCTTCACTGCTATTGATTTGGGGTCAACTAGATCAAACCTAACTTAGGTATATGCTGCAGTCACACCTCTGATCCCGCTTTAAATATCCGTGATTAAGTATATGTTTATATAGTGATTAAGGTTCATTTTCCTCAGCATTTCCACTACTTCACAAGATGGAAAAAAAGTGCCCATTTAGCTATGCTCACATTTGAAACACTTTTCAAACTCTTCCAAGCTTTCGGTATGGATTTGCATGCATCACTGACATTTCTAGTTGATCTTATTCAGGTTGCCTGAGCACGAGGGATTGAACAGGAAAAGACCAGTAGGCCTCATGACAGCCTACTTTCTTTCAGTCCATGGGGGATGAGGGGGGTTGGAGATGTGGGCTTTGTCACTGGGTGAATAAAAAGTAAAATATATGGATTCAACTTGAGTTTCAATTCAGCCCACCAACATATTGATTGAGTCTAAAGCAGGGGTCGGCAACGTTTGGCATGCGGCTCGCCAGGGTAAGCACCCTAGAGGGCCGGGCCAGTTTATTTACCTGCTAACGCGGCAGGTTTGGCCGATCGCGGCCCCCCACTGGCCGTGGTTCGCCGTCCTGGTCTAAAGTATCCATTGCAAGTGGGAACATAGCTTTTGTTCACAACAATTTACAATACTTTATGATCTATTTCATTGCATCATAAATGTATTAATGACCAAATGTTTCATGAAACATCATAAAATGACATGAATTACAACTGCAATCTATCTGTTTGTGAGTGACAAACAGGGGAAGCTGGCTTCAGCTCAGGTAATGTTGGCTTTTTGTATGGCAGGTCTTCAGTGTTTCAACAGCTCTGGGCCATCACATTCCACTCTCCCCATGGGCCAAATGAACCATCATTTAGACTCATGTAGTCATTACAGTAAGATTAGTAAATGAGGGGGTTTTTCATGTACACTCTGCTAATATTTCCAGCTTTTTAAATATTTCAGAATATATTTTAACTAGGGACTAAAGTGCTTCTGTGACACAACAATGCTTTACAGCTAATGTCTGTTCACTTCTAAATTATTCTAATGTATATTACTTTAGGCGCCATTAAACTGCATGCAGTTTCATCAGAAAATGTTCAAATCCCATAATGGGTGTAATGTCCTGTAGCCACCTCATCCACTCCATCTCACTCTGGAAGTCAGAAAGCAATTTCCTATTTTCCTACGCAGGAAGTGGAAGTGGAAGAAGAAGGAGGAGGGAATAGTCCAACAATGCCATAAGGGCCATTGTAGGGCTGACATTTCCAGTATTACCCTTATTCTCGGGAGTTTATTTTGCTATTTGCAGTAGTTTTGATCTCTAAGGAAGACAAAGACAAACAATGAAATGGGGGCATGCAACAACTCTATGGACAGACATTGTTATAAAACTGATACAGAGACAGACATCCCTATAATGTTTCAAAGGCATAGCACACAGCACAGCAAGAACCACAGATGCCACCTGCAAAAGACAGTTCATACAGCAGGTGGGAAATCACTACAAATATGTGGCCTGGGGGACAGAATACAGGAGTGTGTTGGGAGACTTGGGATGTATTCCCTGGTTTCTCACTGACTGCCTATGTCACCTTCAAGTCACTTCATCTCTTCTGGCTCAGTTTCTCTATCTGTGAAATTGGTCTCATGTTCAGAAGGAGTTTTGAGCTCTCTGGGTGAGAAGTGCTATATAAGTGCAAAGTATTATTGTTTTATCATGGGCAAAATACAACAAGAACTAATCTATATCATTTCCTAGCTCTAGTTCTGCCTTTTCCATATCAGTTTTAGTTTAGGTAATGTTGACATCCCAGAGACAGCAATCTGTAATTGTACTATATCTTCTAGCTTTTTAAAAATGAAGTCCACTTCGTGTTCTGCTGGCTTTACATATGCGTCACAAAATCATCCAAGAGTGTGCCTTGCCTCTGATACCGGACTCCTACCGGCTTCTTTTAGGATCCAGTTCAGAAGTGTGAGGCGCGAGAACTCAGTTCAGTTCGTCTCTCTCTCTGCTAATCTCTGCTTGTACGACCTTGGACAAAATCACTTCAAGGGGTAATGTCATTTCAGATGTCACATTCCCACTGGAAGGGGGAGGGGGGAATAAAGGAAGAGGAAGGGTGGGTCTTGATTTACCCTGTTGTCAAACTCCTACCAAGGAGACTAGAAAGGACAATGATGGGGAGAGAAGGATGAGAAGAGGGAAAAGAGGGAGGATCGGTTGATTTACCACTCATCTCTCAGGCCAAATAGAGAACATATTAGAAAAATGCAACCACCCAACCTCCAGCTGTTGTTAGGGTGGCAGCAAATTGAAAAGAAGATGGAGGGAGGAGGAGGCAGAAGTTGTATCACCTCTGATATTACAATCATACCACATTCAACCCTGACTTGTGCTTTAAATAGGGCAGCATTAACAGGTGTGTGTGGAGGATGTGGGGGCAGAGATGAAGAGGAAAAGCAAGGAATGGCAGCTTGTCTAATGTTACTGTTCCTCTCCGTAATGAATGGATTGATGTAATTCATACACTAGTCCCAGGATGGGATTTTACAGTCCCCAAAAACCTACCCACTCCCAGGTCAGGTATGTGGAAGTTTATGAGTCAGCAGTCAAGGACCTGGATAAGATGATGACCGGATCAGCTATAAGTAGGTGTTTGGTAGAAGGAACAAATTGGAACTAGATTGGAAAGGTCTGTGTATAGGGGGCTAGAAATTAAATTAGATTTGAGGTCAAGTGAGGAGGGAAAGGAATGACATTTGGTTTTGGGGAGGGGAATGAAAGATTGAATATTTCTTGAGTGGGGGCTGAAAGCGATCAAAGCTTTCTGGTCTAAGAAATGACATGGAATTTGTGGAGAATGGAGGTGGGGTGGGGGAAAAGAACCTGATTGATAAATATACTTCTAACAAAATTTTGATTTGGTATTTTTCCTATGGAACACACCAAAGTAGAGTAGAACATCAGAGTTACGAACACCTTGGGAATGGAGGTTGTTTGTAACTCTGAACAAAATGTTCTGATTGTTCTTTCAAAAGTTTACAACTGAACACTGACTTAATACAGGTTTAAACTTTGTTAGGCCAGGCAGAAGAAAAATGCTGCTTTTAACCATCTTAATTTAAATGAAACAAGCACAGAAACAGTTTCCTTACCATGTCAAGTCTTTTTTTAAACTTTACGTTTATTTTTTAGTAGTTTACGTTTAACACAGTACTGTACTGTATTTGCTTTTTTTGGTCTCTGCTGCCTGATTGCATACTTCCAGTTCCAAATGAGGTGTGTGATTGACTCTGGGAATCTACTATATACCCAAAAGCAGATGTTTCAAATAAAGCTGAGGGGGTAGGGGAGGGGATACTCCAGATCCTGTCACCCCCATTTTCAAGATCTTTATCCATTTCCCCTGCAACTTGGTTTACAACTCCTGACCTTCCAACACTAGCTTTACTTCCCTACCCAAATGGTGTAGATTACTCAAGGGCCAATCCTCTGTAATTTAGGCCACTTCCAGCCAAAACTGCTCAACAGGTTTAAATCCAATTGATGTCAACAGCACTCCTCAGAATCAGGGCTGGTCAAAATTATATTGCCAAGGCTATTTTTCACCTTCCAGTGGGGCCCAGGGTATCAGTTTTGTAAGAGTAGATCCATAATAGGACTCGGGATGAGATGCTGAGTGCCCTCAATTGGTCTGGCAGTCATTTAGAGATCAACTCAGCAGAGTCATATCACAAGCCTCACTAGTGTGTATTACATGAAAAGTAAATCTGAGACTCGTTCAGGAGACTGCAAAATATGAACCTAAAACTGGAACATTGCTAGTAGTGGCGTACATTATGCTGTATTTGCTGTTAACAGCTATTTCATGCCCCAGATTTATGTTCTCTCATTCTTTGTTACCATCCAGCAGGCTGGTGATTCAAACTATTATGCAGTGTTTAAGAAAGGTGATTAAGAAAGGCCTGACATGGCCTCTACAGTGTGTTTGTTCTTTGGGCTGTGACAAACATGGATGTTCGCTGTTTCTGTTATTAAATTACAAAATATGTGAGGGGATTATTACTGTAGCAGTGGAAAATATGATCCCTCATTTAAGATAAAAGCTTCAGTGGGAGAAATAACATCAAACTGAAGATAGCATGAAAATAAATACAGTGCATTGGGTCTACTTTAATTGGAAAGTCCACTGATCATAGATCTATTGGAAACATTTGAGCTGATGGAACAACCCCAATAGTTCTTTCCAAAAGATTCTGAATAAGAGTTCTGGATCAGTTCAACTTGTACTAGAACAACAATGGCTAGGTACTAGAGTTGGTTGGAAATTTGTGGGGTTTTCCCATGGAAAATTGTGACAGAAAAATCATTTTTGTTTAAATTTCCAGTTGAAAATTTCAATTTTTCATCAAAAATCTGAAAAATCACTTTTCTCCACTCAGTTTTTGGCAACTAAAAACTGAAAACTTTTACTGAAAAACCTAAAACATTTTTGTCTGAAACCTACTGGCTATTTTTTGGTTTTCAGACACAAAATATCAGGTGGTTTTTTTTTTTTTTTTTTTTTTGAGGAAAGCAGACATCATGAAAATTTGTTTATGCAAAACCCCAGTTTTCCTTGGCAAAAAATTTTGGTAGAAATTGTTTATAGAAAATTCTTAACAGGTACTTAGTAGGGATCAGTGAATCATTTCAAATAACATCTCTCACAAGGACAATTCCCCCCAAATCTTCACTCAGAACTTAACTCAGAACCTTTTTCATGATTAATGTTTTATTTTCATGACTCTTGGTTCTACAGAGATCAGATTAAGCAGTGCTAAAATATGACTAATGCTGTTCTTGTTAGATTCCCAGCCCAGATGGGGAGACCCAAGAGGTTTTCCTAGTTTGTTTAGGTTTGGAATCTTATCTAATCTCTGCCTTTGGTTTGCACTCCCTGATGGCAGGGTGGGTATTTTGGGGTTATCACTGGGCAGGGTATTTTTTGATGGGGGGTGGGGCTGAGCATTTTGGTATGTAGTCTAGGATTAGATAACAATTTGAGGTAGGTACAAGGGACCAAATTCAGAATTTCATGGAATTGAACCAATTTACTACCGTGCTTTATTTGCCTCTAAGGGTATAACTACACTGCAATAAAAAACCCAGTCTCGGAGCCTGTGACATCTATACTGCTAAGAATTGCAGTATAGATGTTCGGGCTCAGGCTGGAGTCCAGGATCTAAGACCCACCCCCTTTGTGGGGTCTCAGAGCCCAGGCCCAGCCCGAACCCTAACCTCTACATTGCACATTTTAGCCCCACGGCCTGAGCCCCGTGAGCCTGAGTCAGCTGACCCTGGCCAGGTGCAGCTGTGCCATGGGTCTTTCATTGCAGTATTAGATGTACCCTATGTTTACAGCTAAACTGTAACAAAGGTGTGGCACACAGGTGTGCTGGAAAGAGACTGGTGTGTATTTCATAACCCCAGTCGTCTGATGTGGATCAGGGTTACAAAAAGGTTATACTCCTGTCGCATGGCAGGGCTCAGTAGTCATTGACTCCAGTGGCTACTGTTACAAGATCTTCTATAAGGTTCTGATGTTAATTACAGACTAGCAGTTGTGTCTACATTGGCAGCTTTAAAGGGAGCAAAATTTAAAATAACACCACATAATGTAAGTGATGCTCACTGAAGGGAAGTTTTCCCTTTGTTGTCTTCTCCCCCCGACACCTATACTCATACCCAAATGTGTCTGACTTATTTATGATTATCTGCTATAAGACCCATTCCTGATCCTACTCCCATTGACTTTGATGCCAAAAATATAAGCAATTCAGGGCAGGCACTAGGGCCAGATTCTGATTGTGAGGGCCAAAGAGATTCTACATATTTTAATAAGATTTAAAGTCACCTGTATTGATTTATATTTTAAGTTTATCTTGTTTTGCATGTATTTAGATAGGTTGTTTCTATGTACAGTATTGTCTGTTCACACACTTGTGTAAACTAAAATTATGTAAATGTGACAACAAAATGCTAATGAATTGACAATTAGTGTATTGTGTTGAAGCAGGCCATAGGCCTTATGAAATGGTCTGGTGGGCCATAGGTTGGACACCCCTGCACTAGTGTAACAGAAAATTTGCCCCAGAACCACCTGCTTTGCTTGTAAAGCATCATGCAAAGTGATGGCATTGTGACGGGTTTGATCACAGAAACCCCCTTGGGGCTGCCAACTGATGTGCCAAGACTACTTCTGCCCCTGTTTTCCCTGCCAGCTTGGGACTCCAGAGCCTTGCCTGGTTGTGCCAGACACGCTTGCTGGCTACAAACACAGACCCAGGTCTGAACCACGTCCCACAAACTGCAGCCTTAACTGAAAGCAGCTTAAGAAGTGTTCCTGTCTCTAACACTCAGATGTCTAACTCCCAATGGGATCCAAACCCCAAATAAACCCGTTTTACCCTGTATAAAGCTTATACAGGGTAAACTCATAAATTGTTCGCCCTCTATAACACTGATAGAGAGATATGCACAGCTGTTTGCCCCCCTCCCCCAGGTATTAATACATATTCTGGGTTAAATAATAAGTAAAAATGTATTAAATAAAGAAAGTAGGATTTAAGTGGTTCCAAGTAGTAACAGACAGGACAAAGTGAATTACCAAGCAAAATAAAATAGAACACGCAAGTCTATGCCTAATACAATAAGAAAACTGAATACAGATAAAACCTCACCCTTAGAGGTGTTCCAGTAAGCTTCCTTTTACAGACTAGTCTGGGTCCAGCAATCACTCATACCCCCATGATTACTGTCCTTTGTTCCAGTTTCTTTCAGGTATCCTTTGGGGGTGGAGAGGTCATCTCTTGAGCCAGCTGAAGACCAAAATAGAGGGGTCTTCCAGGGGCTTAAATAGACTTTCCCTTGTGGGTGGAGAGACCCCCTCCTCTCTCCTATGCAAAGTCCAGCTCCAAGATGGAGTTTTGGAGTCACATGGGCAAATCACATGTCCATGCATGACTCAGTTTTTACAGGCAGCAGCCATGGTTCACATGCTATCTTGAATGTCTCCAGGAAGACTTCTTATGTGGATTGGAGTCTTCCAAGATCCATTGTTCATTAAGTGTTTCTTGATTGGGCACTTAATTTGCACATCCCTTTCTCAAGAAGCTGACCAAATGCTTTACTAAGGCTATTTAGAAATCAAGCAAGTACACAGACAATATTCATAACTTTGAACACAAAAATGACACATGCATACAAACAGGAGGAACAGATCCAGTAGATCATAACCTTTACAGAGACATGTTACATGGCATATGTAGCATAAAACATATTCCAGTTATGCCATATATACATTCATAAGCATATTCCCATAAAGCATTATGGGGTGCAACATCACAGGCATTACATACCTAAACACACTTTACCTTTGAAGATAATGAAAACAATGGGTGGGACCTCTAAATCTCTGGTCCTTGTTTTATTTTTAACAGGTGTGTTTGAATAGAAAATCACTTTAAATGCAAATGCATGTCTTCCAAACGCATAATGTCTCACACTTGACTTCCAGTCATTTGCTCTTTCCAGTACAGTTCCTCTTGATTCATGTGGCTTCTCGGAGGAAGAATGTGTGTGTGTTTATTATTTTAGTGTTTGGCAAGAAAAGTTTATACTGGATTGAAATGAAAAGAAAATCAAATTACAGCTGCTCCTGCTTCTCAGATATTTTCACTTTCTTAAAAAAATAAAAATTTGCAGCACAGCAGAACCTAGCAGGGGCAGGTGCAAGGCAGATTAGTGAGGTTTGCATATTATCATGTGTGGGTAATGCAGTGACCTCACACTTCCCATCCAGTCAATGGGGGGAGTGTCACAATAACTCCTTCCATTCGCACTGGCTAAGGCCCTGGAAGACTGTGCCTGAGATGGCTTTGCTATAGTCGCTGGAATGAGGAAAGACTGGCAGATTCAGAGCAGGGTGAGAATCTCTAGGAAAACTACCTTTGCCAGCTCCTGCTTGTGTGTTCCTGGCTGCACTGAGCACACATTGCCTGGAGCTAATAATGATAGCTGCCAATGCCTTCTCACTGAGAGGAATAGGGCTGTTCCCAGGTCTTATTTATGGGGATTGAGCTATGAGCTGGCCAACACCCTTCATAAGGAGTGGCGGCCTCTTTTATAGCTCCTTGCAACTGGTATCAATATCAGCAGCACAGCATGGCAGTGAGAGGAAGGATTGAGAGGGTAGTAGCAGCAGCCTTATTCATAGCCTTCACCAGTTCCTCCTCACAGCTGTGCCACTGGCAGCAGTAAAACTGCCATGGCAGTAGGGAGTCTGGTCCTGCTACTCTAGCACTGGCATCAGCGTTGACTGGAGGAAGACTGACCACAGTAGGAACCGAGCCTGCCTTGTATCATGAGCAGTGGAACTGGAGTTAGAGGGCCCATGTTATCAGGAGGGACTGTTATTGAGAGGTCACCAGGAAAATAGGGGATGCTGAGTTAGGCTGGAAGCAATTCAGCCCCATGGACAAAGCAGTCCACAAGATTTAATAAAGTTTCATTTGTTCAACTTAACCTTCACCCAGCTTCACTTGTTGCTAATGAAACTTGGTGGCATGTAGCTGATCTGTGACTGCTAGCAGCAAATATCTTCAGTGGCCAGTGATGGGACACTAGATGGGGAGAGCTTGAGTTACTATAGAGAATTCTTTCCCAGCTGTCTGGCTGGTGGGTCTTGCCCATTTGCCCAGGGTCTAACTGATTGCCATATTTGGGATCGGGAAGGAATTTTCCTCCGGGTCAGATTGTCAGAGTCTCTGGGTTTTTTTTTTTTCACCTTCCTCTACAGCATGGGGCATGGGTCACTTGCAGATTTAAAAGTAGATTGTCTGTAACTTGAAGTCTTTAAATCATGATTTGAGGACTTCAATAACTCAGCCAGAGGTTATGACTCTCTTACAGAAGTGGGTGGGTGAGGTTCTATTGCCTGCAATGTGCAGGAGGTCAGACTAGATGATCATGATGGTCCCCTCTGACCTTAAAGTCTATGAGTCTAAATACATGCAATAAGACAATAGCAAAGGAGAACAGGTGGCCAGGGTTCCATACACATAGTGAGATGTGTTTACTGAGGGAGACAACATGAGCAGGCAAAGGAGAAAAATCCAGCACTAGGACAGTATTGCAAGGAATGTAGAAGTTCAACCATTTTTTCAGTGTGTACCTACCTCTATTCCATGCAACAATGTTAACAGGAAAATACCTTATGTCATTTCAGTTGGATAGCGGGGTCTCCTGCAATGTGATTCCTCTGGCAAATTGGACTTGAACGCACCCATTACAAAGAGCAGTCCCAATCTAACAATGTACAATGACAGTATGATGCAGCCTGTAGAAAAATGTGACATTATAGTAACTAACCTGAAAAAATACCAGATGGTACCAACTGAAGTTTGTGGTGGTGGATGGTAAGCAGCACAGACCCCTGGTGGGGAAAACAGCCATCCAAGTCATGGATCTGATCAGAGTGCAGCATCAGAATTTGATAGCTGCCATGCAAGAAGCAAAAAGGGAAGTCCCATGGACAATGGAGATAATTTTAAAGGCATACGGGGATGTTTTCAAAGGTTAATGGTGCCTCAAAGGAAACCTGTGACTGGAAGTAGACCCCACAGTGGAACCTATGTGCTTACCGCAAAGAAAAATTCCAGTGGCACTATGTAATCCAGTATGCAAGGAGCACAAACGTCTGCCGAGCAGGGGTATCATAGCACCTGCGGAGGGCAGTACAGCCCGGGTAAGCAGTACAGCCCGGGTGATAGAAACCATCATGCAAATTACGCATCTGTATAGACCCAAAGCCACTGAACCAGGTATTGAAAACTAGCCACTATTCACTGCCCACAATTGATGACATCTTGCCAGAAGTCTCCAAAGCCAGAATCTTTATGGTTTGTGATTTGAGGTACGGGCTTTGGCACATAAGACTGGATAAAGAGTCCAGCATACTGACTACCCAACACCATTTGGTTGCAACAGATGGCTGCACATGCTGATGGGCATAAACCCAGCACCAGAGGTGTTCCACAGGAAACTCACCCAACTGCTAGAAGGACTGCCTTGGGTAAAAATAATTGCAGATGTATCCTCATAGATGAAGGGAGCAATGATACAGAAATTGAACAAGACCATGACAGAAAACTACAAGCTTTTCTATAGTGATGTAGGGACAAGAACATTAAACTCAATCCAGAAAAAATGTGACTGACACAATATGAAGTGATATACATTGTGCATCTGCTCACAGCAGAGGGACTGAAAGCAGATCCCAGCAAGATCAAGGTAGCCAAACACATGCCAGCTCCAGTGGATGTAATGAAAGGGGTACAGCGCTTCATAGCAATGACAAATTTTCTGTTCAGGTTCTGTCCACACCTGGCTGCAATAGCAGAACCCACAAGGCAGGATGTTGAGTGGCACTGGGCAGGTTCCCCAGGAGGAAGGATTTGACATGTTGAAACAGATAACAGATGCTTCTGTCCTGAAGTAGGACAGTCAAGAGAGCCACTGACACTCCAGTGAGATACATTGGGGAAAGGATTGGGTGTAGTGCTCTTGAAGGAGCAGCCAGTTGCTTATGCCAGCAGAAACTGAACAGAGGTATGCCTACATAAAAGAAGAGCTGCTGGCTGTGGTATTTGGAGTTGGAGTGATTCCCTCAGGACCCTTTAATGGTGCAATCATACCACGAGCCCCTAGAGAAAATCCTGGCAAAGTCCCTTTGTAGTGCTCCAAAGAGACTGCAACACACATTGATACACCTCCAGTGCTACCAGGTGGAGATCAGATATTGTTCATGATGATTAATAGTATTATCTGACACCCTGAGCAAGGCACATGTGCCTAGTATCAGCAAGTTGGCGGAAGGGATCAGGACAACGAATCTATTAGCATGCTTTACTATTTCCCAGTTTGAACAGCAAAGCTGATAGAAATGTAAGAGGCTACAGAAAAGGACATCCAACTACAGGCAGTCAAGAGAGTGATACTAGCAATGTGGCCAGAAGACAAAACCCAAGTACCAATAGAAGCAGAACCATATTTTCAAATTGAAGATGAGCTGACTGTGGAGGATGGAGTCATATTTTGAGGACAGAGAGCTGCTGTGCCCACCTCACCATATGGAGAGAGTAGTCCCCAGGTTTCAATAAAGTTCTGCTTGTTCAACTTAACTTGCATGAAACATGTCTTACTGCTGGGGGCTGGGTTAGGAGTAATGTGGAATTTCCAGTCTCCTCAGGGGAGGACGATATCCCCTGCACCAGCCCTATGGCACAGCACAGAACTTGCTCTGCCCTGGACTACTGTAAACTGTACAACTGGAATGCTGATTCGTGGGAGTGAAGTTTTCTAGAGTGGCAATAAGTGAGATTTACCATTTCATATGCAGTGTTCATTGTGTCTCCATATCAACTTGTGGCCAGAAAAATAACATAAGGTGCAAGGACTAATCTCATCTGATGTTAGTGCCTGCAGCCATGAAACCTCGCAGTTGGATCTCCTAATCTAAGCAACGTTGGGCCTACTCAGTAGTAATTAATATTACAGCCTTGCAGGATTATTAGCCCCAGAAATTAAGGGCTTGCTTGTGTTATGCTCAGTTGGAAGATGTAATGCTGAACATTGTTATTAAAGGTGAGCCTAACACAGTTTCTAAACTGCCAGCCCCTATGAATGTAGCGATGTTTGAAGACCTATCAATAGGGATGATGTCATTTCAAATGACATCATCACTGAAAGCACCATTCCCTACCTGAAAGAGGGACTTATGGGGCAAGGGGTGTAATACCACACCTGAGAGTCTGATGTGAATCCTGTCTTGCAGTAGTGGCTTTTCTGGAAGTGGAAAGTTTGGCTCTTCCACATTCCACAGGAAAAGCTGTATCTTGAGTTGGGTCCTGTGGGCAGTTGAGCTAGCTGGCTATTTCTAGTGTTTGTCTGACTTTAATTACTATGGAATATTACAAGGAAGAGAAATAGAAAATAGCCTTTGCGTTATAAATGAGGATTGCCTTCCTGAAAGTCACTGGCTGAGATACTGTATTACAGTTCTGGTCTATTCCTATATGTGATCATTGCATAGTTTGCCAGAAACAAAGCAGAAACAGTGATGTGTTCAGGTAGAAGGGTGCTCAATGCCATAGAAATGCACATAAATAAAGATAACTATGAAAAAACACATTACATTCCTATTAGCAGTAATCTTTGTATTACTGTATCAGCTGAATAAAAGTTCCACCTCCATTAACCAACTGGCAGGCAGCTGGAGTGCTGTGACCACAGCCTATTATGCTGACTGTATAACCTCATTGTTTCCTTGTTCTCCCCCATCTGTCCGTTATATCCACTTCTCTCTCCTCTTGTACCCAGGGCTTATCTATGCTTGAAATGCTACAGTGGCACAGCTGGAGCGCTTCAGTATAGACACTACCTATGCCGAGAGGAGGGGTTCTCCTGTTGGTGAACTTAATCTACCTTCCTGAGAGGCGCTAGCTAGGTTGACGGAAGACTTTTTCTGTCAACCTAGTGCTGTCTACATTGAGCTTTAGGATGGCTTAACTGTGGACGTTTTACATCCCTGAATGGCGTAGTTAAGCGGATTTAATTTTCTAGTGTAGACCAGGGCTCAGATTGTAAACTCCATTGGGAAGGGACCGTGTTCACTATGTGCTTGTACAGCACCTCACGTAATGGGGTCTTGGTCCATGACTGGGGCTTCTAGGTGCTACTGCAATACAAATAAGTAACCATAATAATGATACACATTCATGGCCAGCTTTTCAACAGTGCTTAATACTCAGTAGGTTTCATTCAGAACGTGGGAGCTGCTTGTACCGAGTGCTTTTGAAAATCTGGCCATCAGCTGTAGAACTGTGAAGCTTATAAAGCAATGATTATTATTAGATAACACACACATCAGCATGAGCTTCATATAAACAGGGCAAGTTGTTCCAGGCTAAAATTCTCTCTTTACCTAAAGACAAGATAACACATATACAAAGTCTGTTAGGTTGTTTGTGGGTTAAAAAAATCTTACACTCTATGGTATTATACCTACAAAATAGTAATGTACACTCAGTAGATAGCACTGTTCATCCAAAGCATTTAATAAACTATGCACAATCATGTATAGTTGAAATGCCAGCATGTCTAGGGTGGAGGATGGCAGTAGCACCCAATAAAAATAAAGACCTAGACAGAGAAGAAATTTTGGTTAAGAAAGGCAGGAAAAAACCCTATTCTTGCAATATATCTATTTTAATCTAATCTAATCTGTACACAAATGCCAGAAGAACATTAATGTTCACCCAGAACTGAATTTTCTGAAGTCTTATCCAAATAAACTACACTCACTAAACTGTGACGCACCCAGTTTATTTCTGTTAGGATGATGACGATGCATTCTGAATCTAGTGGAATTTCAACTGTAGTTCCAGGGAGTCTGTCTTGCATGACAATACACTAGAAGCCCACTTCTACTCCAGATGAAATCTATAGTAAAACTTCTCTTGATTGCAGTGGGAGCAGAATCAAGCCCCTGATGCTTTATTAAGATATTTCCTATAGTTCCCCAAGCTGTAGGAGTACCCAGTTTGTTAGAGACCCCACTGGCTGTGTTGTTAACCCAACCTTGAGTATGTAAATTGTTAAACCTCTTGTGTTTTTTGTTGCACTTTTGTGCTACCTAGAATATTATGTAATATAGCAGTGTCACATCAGACACTGGATGGTAAAATGGGGTGCCAGGGGCTGGATTTTCAGCCTTTCTGTTTTTCTCCTACATGCACCTTTGTTTTTTCTCCAGGATCACTTCCTTTACATGGAAAAATTTCCCAATCAAATTCATAAAGCCACCATCTTGCTCTCCTTCAGAAAAGCCTGTGCTGTGATGTTTAAAAGCATTACCTTCTGGCAGTGCTCAGGCAGGCTACTTTATGCAAACTGTGCCACGTTTATTCTTTCTTTATCCTTCCCCATTTCCATTTCTGGATGTATTTGAAGGTGCAAAAACAGGCCTGTGCACATGCGTAGTTCTGACTCTTTAATGCATGAAAGTGTTAAATTTAGCTGTAAAACTCTATTGCTCCTGGATCCTATGCTCTTTAATCCAGTCCTGACTGACATTTTTTGGGGGGGGAAATTACAGGCAATTTCGCTGTTGTTTTATGTCAATCTGGTTTGATCAGTTGAAAACAAAATCCCTTTAAATGGCCAAATAATTTTATTTTAACAGCTATTGATGCAAACACGTATAGAGCAATCTACAAATGTGCATTGATCTCAATAAACCATCATCTCAAGTAAGTATTTTCAAACAAAATTAAGCTCTCAAAGCTTCTAAAACAGTGATAGGGATTCAGTTTTCTCTGAGTTATGTCCTCATTGCAGAGTATGTCTTCATGAGCAGTGCCCTGGTGTGAGCAGCCACACTGCAAAGCTATATCCAAATTACTTTGTCTTCTCTGTGTGTGTTGCTAGGAATTCTGGGGGCACATCCTGGGCTTCTTTGTGGTGCAGTAAGATGAGCTGCATTGTGATTCTTTCCCAGTAAATGGTGGGAGAACTCATCTGTTCTTCTTTGCACATGGGGGGAATTGTGGGAAGGCATTGGAGGATTATTGGCATTCGAGTGGTTTAACCTGTGTCTTCCCTACAAAGGTGATGGGTTACCATCCTGAGAGAAAGTGAAACCCAGGCTTGATCCCATGCCCCCAGGTAGGCCAGGCTGAAAGCACCACTAAACTCGGATGAGAGGTTTTTGTGTGTGGAGGGGAGTGGGGTTAGAGAAAACACCCAGATAAGAACCCCAGCTAATTCTGCAGTGAAAAGACACCCTCAGAGATCTGAGATAATGACTGCACGGAGAGTGTGTGTGTGTGCATGCATGATTTCAAGGGGCAAGATATCATGGGACTGATCAAATGCAAATTCCCCAGTACTTTTAAAATGATGACACTGTTGGTCAGATACGCAGCAGGTGTAAATCAGCACAGCTGAAGTCAATGGCCCTACATCAATTAACACCAGCTGAGAGACTGGCCCTGTTTGTGTAAATACCAGATAATTTGCAGAAACTTGCATTGTTCTTAACATACTCTACTATAGTACTCACACTGGGTAGCTACCATGCTAAATAAAGAATGCTTAAATCATGCTTGTGCTGTGTAATACCTTTTGGGGCACTTTTTCAAAGCAGTATGCAAGGGATTTAGCAAGATTCTTATTGACAAATTGGAATAACTTGTGAGGCTAAATCCTCTTGTTCTCTGCTTTGAAATTATACTCCAAAGTGCTTTTAAGTATTCTTCAGCTTTGGATTTAACTCTGTTCTTTAATGTTTGTGTATCAAAGATTTCTATGGTTTTAGGTTTATTCTACACTTTGTTGAACCTAAAACCAGAGAGAGTTCAAAACAACGATGGTAAAGATGCTCACTGTCATATTTTTCCATCCACACTGAGATGCTGCAGTTGTGGGGTGGAGTTATGTTTTTGTATCATTGATAGAAATGCTGCTGGCTGTACATACAGAAGTTAAATCAGAGCTTTGGTCATTTGCTGATACCATGTCATTTCATGAAGTGCAGCATTCCTGAGGGCAGTACTTCCAGCTAAGATAACTTTCATAATGTTGTTAGCCACTGTTTCAGAGACTGACCAGGTAGGCTAAGGGAAAAATGCAACCCTGCTGATGAGCTCTTGGATATGTATTCTGGACTGTACTTTAGTAAATAGAATGAAAAAAATCTTTTTTTAATTGGAGACTATACGTAATGTGAGTTTGAGAGTTTAGGCAGAACTTTACAATACACTTTGGCCAGAGAGTGACTTGTGATTTTTGGGTGACCTTGTTGTTGAGTGCCCAACTTGAGATATTTTCAAGGGACCTGATTTTGGGTGGCACTTTCTGAAAATTAGGCCCCTTTAAGGTGTCTCAAGTTGGGCAGTCCAAAAATTGAGGCACCCAGAATCATGAGTCACTTGAAAATCTTGGTAAGCTCGCACACATTCTTTGCATCTCGTTACTCTGATATGGTATCACTACCCCATCGATAAACCAAAAAGAAATCTATTTCCTCTTAAAAATGTATCTATAAAAATGCCAGTTTAGTACTTTAGAATTTTAATTGTGCCATTTAAACATGAATGCATATCCTGGGACACCGACCCAGCACTTTATTGTAAGCTTACACTGTGTAAAGCAGAGAAACTCCACTGAATTTCATGGAATTACATTAGATTAATGCTGGCATGATATTGGAATGTGGGACCCTCTTTTTAACTTGTAAATGAGGGAAATAGAATGCAATGGGAGAAGTCTCATTAAGCCTCTGACATTCCCTCTCCTGCCAACATGTTGCTGTCTTACTGTTGCTATAGCTGCTTAGCCACTAATGGTCAACACTGAACATAATGTGTTTAAAAATATTTTTATATTTTCTAGAGGCCAATAAGCATAGCAGAAATAACACCTTACATTATAGAATGCAGGCATAAAATGAACATTTTTTTTTTGTTACCAATAAGGGATAAAAATTCACAAATGAGTCCTCACTCTGCTTTGGTTTCCACATTCATGGATTATGCTATCACCTTAGCTTTCTGCATCTGTAAGTATGCACATATATGTTATCTAGAATCTTTGTATAGCAATATTATATAGCAAAGCTTTGAGATGAGAATATCATTCCAAAACCCTGTTTTCAATGGTTTATAGCTGTCTCAAAAGATTATCTTTTTTAGATTAATCTTGTCATGCTTGATGTTTAGTCCAGGAGAAACTTTTTTGGAAAGCTTAATAAAAATCCATTTGGCCATTTTTGAGTTACCTGATTTGTGAAACTTTTCAGATTGTTTTTTGCACTTAAATTACTTATATCCGTCTTTCCTTATAAACTTCAAAACTGTCAATGTTTGCAGTCTCAAAAGGTTATCCAGCTAATCTAAATCACTGCAAGAAATTTGGTTTTGAAATAAAGTTAGGAGCATCTGAAAATACTGCACCTGCTAAATGCCTTATAGTCCAAATCTTTGCCTGTGAAAATATTCCAAAACCTGCAGTTTGACCTGCCTGCCAGACTTTCTGTCTTACATCTCCTCATGGATGTCCAGGCTTCTACTTTAGTTCACTATGGCCTCAACTGAATTTGTAATCTTTCTCTGTAAAGCTTCTTCTGCCTCCTTCTATCATGGTACACAACATCACTTTCCTCCCATTCAAATGTGAAATCTGGGCATCCTCTGCAGCTCAGCTCTATCTTTAGAGCCTCACAGGCCAGGCCATGTCTGAATTTTGCTGCTTCTTTCTATATAATATGCTTCTATTGGGCTAAATGATTGCTTTGATCATCCAGCCATGCTTTCTGTGTTGTCCAGGCCCTTATCTTGTGCTTGGATTACAGTAGTTTCCTCCTCTCAGAACTTTGACTGTTTAATCCCCCCCCCCCCATCTATTCCAAAACCTGCTGCCAGTGTCATTTCCCTGGCTTATCAGACTAACCACAACACCCCCTTTTTTGTATCCCTCCACTGGCTCCCCTTTCTCCACCATGTCAAACATAAACTTCTCCCCTATATCTTTAAAGCCATTCATAACTTAGCCCTGTCTTACCTGTCAGATCTACTAGTTTATCACAACATTGACCTCTGTGAATGATGCTGGCCTCAATTGCCTGCTTGTCCACTTTTCCTACATGCAACTTTGTTTTCTCCAGGGCCAACCCCAGCGTATGGAAAAATTTCCCAGTCAAAATTCATAAAGCCACCACCTTGCTCTCTTTCAGATGTTTCTTCCATGACGCTTACAAAGCATTATTTTCTGACAGTGCTTAGGCAATCTGCTTGATGTAAAATGTGCCCAGTTTATTCTTTCTGTCTCCTTCCTCACCTCCATCTCTGCATTTCATCCATTTTTGCATCTTGTCTTAAGCCTAAATGGTGAGCTTTCTGGGGCAGAGAAGATTATATTTGTTTTGATTGTTTGTACAGCACCCCACCCAATGGGAGCCTTATCCCTGAGTGGAGCTTCTAGGTACCGCTATAATAATAAAATAAATAAACTCACCAGATACGTGATCTGAGCCCAGCGGGTGGGCATAATGGGCTAAGCATCAGCTTTGATACCCCTGCACTTCCTAGCACCACAGATTCTAAGCCTAGCAGGGATGACTTCATCCTTCTTACACAAATATATTAAGTGCCATGCCAGTGACTGTGTGAGGGTCGATTAGATGAGGCCTTGAATATGTTCTCCATGTGGCTATTCAAAATTCCATGATGCTTCTTGTAATTGTGGGTGAAGGGGACTTTCTCCAGTGCCTTCACCAAAGCTGAACTCCCACATCCTCTGTATTGACTGGCTGCCACCCTCTACCTTGCATCTGGGTGCCTGTGAGTGGTGTGAGTCCAATGTAGTTTGTGAAGCGCTTTAGGATCCTTTGTGTGTGTGTGGAGTGGAGGGGGGATGAAAGAGGTTATATAAATGTATATATTGTTATACATGTTATCGATTAACATTATTAGATTTGTTTTTGCTTGAAGACTATAGAGAGTTAGTGGCCTTAGGACCCAATGAGAGACTTAGATTTGTGCAATAGTGAAGGAAAGGGATTTTTAGTCATTGTTTCAAACTCTATTTAACTCAAACTTCTAAAAACATCTGACACAAAAGAGCTCAATGAAAATGTACAAACATGCTGCACCATGCATCTCACCATGTATATCTGAAGACATGAAAAATATTTAAAGAACTAAGTGCAGCACCAACCACTGCACCATCCATCTGGTGCTTTCAGAAGTGGCCAAGCTCATGAAGTGGACTTGTGGGCTTTAGGGTTGGAGAAGCTGAGAACTTTCAGAAACTCAGCAGAGGTTTCTTGGGATAGGTAACTTCAAAGAAGGAAATACCTAGTAGAAATTTACTTTTCCACCAAGTAGATCCCAATCTGTAAAGTTTTCTTTGTAGTTAAAGGGAGGGGGTCTGGAGAGAGATATGTTTGACCGTCAGTGACTTGTGTATGACTGGCTGCTTGTTGATATCTTGTTTTAAATCCACCTCAGCAAGAGAGAAGCCACATTTCCCGCCAACCGAACAGGATCAATCTATTTACAAAAATGAAAAATCCCAATTGATCTGTAGGGAATGTTCTGCAGAAACTATGTGTTCAGTTTTGCTGCAGATCACAGCAGGGGATAGATCTGGCAATGACATTTGTCACTGACAATGCTGTCCAAGTTAGCTGGATTTCATTCAGAGCATCAACCTGGAGGTGAAAGTCTCAGCTCCATTACCACTATCCCAGGAGCAATCCCTTTGTGCTCTTGCTTCTCGCTCTTTACCACTACAAGTGAACATTTTTGGAGATCTGGAACGCCTTAATTTCTATCCCTCTTTAAATGTGTTACCATTTCCTCTTCTGTTCTATTTAACTTTATAATTCTCCACCTCCTTTTTCCCCTGGAGGTGTGCTCACCGGCCATCCTTTTGCCTACTTTCTCAGAAGGCTTTATCGTTAATTTCCTGTACTCAGTGAAAGAATACAAAGCGAGGTGGCTTACAAGAAAAGTAGGCTAAGACTGTTCAAACAATTTCTTAGAAATAGAGGCTGTACAAAATACAGTTGGGCAGGAAAGCATTTCCTTAACTCAGGAAAATTTTCATGATTTTGAAAAAATTTCCCATCCTGAATCAGGATGAAGTCGAAATCTCAAATTTTCATGAACCCACAAACTGGACAAAAAAAAAAACTTGGGTCAATCAAAATGATTTGTTTATATTTCAGCTATTTCTTTATTTTATTTACTATAATTAGCTTAAATTTCAAAGCAGAAATTCATTTTAAATCAGAAAACCAAATGATTTGTTGTAAACTTGAAACTTTTAACAAAATGTTTTTGGGTCAAGAAATTTGTCAAAATGGACCCTTTCCCACAAACAGTTCTGGTTTTGATGAATTAACATTTTTTGACTGGAAACGTCTTGTCGAAAAATTGCTGACCATCTCTAGTTCCAAGAATCTGGAGGGAAGCAAACCCCCCCCTTAACCTTTTAGAAAAGGAATAGGGAAGAGCTAGGAAAATGTGGATCATAAAATTAGTGGTATAGATATTGGGAGACATAAAAAGTGGGATCACAAGACATTTAGACAAAATGAAATGTTCAGAATGAGCCAGTATGAGTCCGCATAGAGTAAATTTTGTATGACAAGTCTGGTTAAGAACTAATAAAAGTTTGTCGAGATAAATGCAGAGCGCAGATAAGGATGAATGTAATCTACTTGGATTTCCAAAAGTCATGTGATATGGTGCCACATTTTGCCTAAGATTATTTATAAAGTGTGGCCTAGCAGTTGTTCCCCTGACAGACAAAAAAACTGGTTTGGTGACTGAGTTCACATTACAATAGTAAAAGGTTCAGATTACCGGGGAAAAGGTATGAAGTCAATAGGGATCAATGCTGATACTCTTCATTCAGTACCCAAACGACTTAGAGGAGGACATCATTAATACAGTACCAAATTCTGGCTACCATGTGTGCATAGAAGTAGCCCCAAAATCTTACACCGATTCTGGCTCCACCAAAATTTATGGAGAAGCCAACCTGCGATGCTTCCATGATAGGAACTATTGGAGGGGCATTCAGGACCAGGGCTAAAAGCCAGGGAGGGGTGCTACTACATTTCTGTGTCTACTCCCTGAGCTGGCAATGGGAAATGCACAAGCACCCCAACACACATTATTTATGCTCTTTGCAGGGGTAATCAGAATGTGGACTGATCAGTGGGAGAGATGGTTAAACTGTGAATTAATGGTTTTGCAGTTTTAATATGCACTTATTTAAAGACATTTATGCAGAGGGCCAGAATTTAGCTCAAGGTATCTAAGTTTACAGACCCTATCTAATTGAGTGAGCCAACAAATGATGTCAAGGTAAAGTGTCAAATCCAGAGAGACGTAAATAGGTTAAGAGCATGAGCAGATAAATTGCTCATTAGTTTTAAATTAGACAAGTGTCAAGTCGTGTGGTTTAAGGCCTAGTAATAGACATTCCAGTATGTTAAATGTGCATTCTACAGAACACAGCAGAGCAGGAGAAGGGCATAGCAAGAATGCTAGGCAGAATCATGAAACTATCAGCTCGTTGTAAGGCCAAGGCTGAAAAAACAGAGAGAACACTGGGATGCATAAGTAGAGGGACAGGACACAAGTCAGGAAATTTGTACATAGCATCGTCCTTCTTTGCAGATCCCTGCACAACTTGCCTACTTCTCTGCCCTACTCTCTTTCTGATGCTTTCTCACCCGCTTGGGCTGCCAAACTTGCTTGCTGTTCCTAGGCCTGGAAAACCCTCCCTTCCTGGATCTGCTTTGCCTACACTCTCCCCCCTCAAGACATTTCCCAAAACACACTTCTTCTATGAGACCTGTAATAGCTAGTCTATATTTTCACTTCTTCTGGATGGCTTGCATGAAATTCCTAGTAAAAAAAACACAAGGCCACCTGGGTTGTAGTAAAATAATATTAAAAACAGAGAGAATACTTAGGCTATCTAAAACAATGGGGTCCTGATCCTTGAGTGGGACTTCCAGATGTTACCATAATACTACTAATAAAAGAGAAGAACTGGTAGGCATAACTTATCTTGACTTGAACTCTGCAAATGTTCAGCTACATTGATACAATCCACGTAGTCACAGAAAAAAGCAAAATTCTACTTTTCCTGAGAGTGCATTGTGTTCCTTTCTCACCAAACATTTGGTAGGCAGCATATCTAAACCCCAGCTTCTATCCTCGAGGTAGGTATCTGTCCCCTCTGATAGCAGATGATGTGTGTCATCATCCTACTTTATTTCTCTGGACTTCCCCAGTTACACATTTCAGGTTGCTTTGATTGGCTCTTCTGGCATTCTCCCCAACAAAAGTATTTCCATAATGTATTCTCCAAGTTTCTCCTGCCATGTCCATTGTATGTTTCCCATATCCATTCAGGAGTGTATTCATTGCTTTGGACAAGATATTTGGGGTTCCTTTCAAGGTTTCCATGGCCTAGACCCAGGGTATCTAAAACTGTGGGATGAACACTGTGGTCGACAGCTCTGCTCCTCAAGGCACACTGGAACTTTCTACCATATGCTTAAAACTCATCTGTGCAGGAAACAGAGATTTCTTGGGAATCAGTCTCAGGCTGTGGAACAAAGTCCCACAGGAACTAAAGACCATCACAAACCTCACTACCTTTGCTTCAAGTGCAAGGTGCATTTCTTTGATCTGACTTCTTATCTTAAACACAGCAAAGTGTACATTTAAAAACAAAGACAAAAATAAAACAAAACACTGCATACACATTATGAGAGAAAATGAACCACATGTGACAAATTTTAGTTATGTCACTGAATGCACTACTGTAAGGCACTTAGATACTAGGGTGATCAGGTCAGTATAAGAACATGTGTAGAATAGAATAGACCTTTTTCTTTTGAAGGCATATCCACAGAACAGTTGTCTTGTAGTTCTCATTCACATCCTCCCCGCTCCATGGGCTCTCTATTCTATCCTAATGAGCATGCTTTCACAGGTTAATTGCCCTAGCTTGCGTTGTCAATCTAAATCCAGTTCACTTTCTGCTTTTATAGAGACAGGCCCACATTTTCTTATAATATCCTGTCAACTGTGTTAATTGTCTCTATCAAATCTGTATTATTGTCAAATTAAAGTTGATGTGTAGCAGTACCATATATACTATATATATGTTGCTATTTTACATAATATCTAATCAGTTAGTCAGCATTTAGAATGTTATAACCTAGTCTGGGGCACCACATTAGCAAAAAATACATTGAGGAATTAGAAAAAAGTTAAGGGTCTTAGATAACCTTTCTAAATGGTTATTAAACTCTTGGATTTGAGAATAAGGAAACTGTGTGTGGGCAAGAAATGTAGGCGAAGCATTTCTAGCAGAGGGTGGTATAAACATGTGGAACACCCCATCCAAAGCAGTAGCAGAAACAACTAACCTAGAAACAGGGCCGGCTCTGGCTTTTTTGCCGCCCCAGGCAAAAAAGCCTCCGGCCGCCCCCCCCCCCCCCCAGCGCGGGGGGGGGGGGGGGGCGGCCGGAGCCCCGGGGGGGGGGCGGTGAGCCCCGGCCGGGGCTCCGCTCTCCCCGGCGGCCGGGGGGAGGGCGCTGGGGGGGGGGGAGGGCGGCTGGAGCCCTGGGAGGAGGGCGGAGTGCCCGGCCGGGGCTCCGCTCTCCCCGGCGGCCAGAGCGCCGGGGGGAGGGCGGCGAGCCCCGGCGCTCCGGGCTCCGCTCTCCCCAGCAGCCAGAGCGCCGGGGGGAGGGCGGCGAGCCCCGGCGCTCGGGGCTCTGCTCTCACCGGTGGCCGGAGCGCTGCGCCGCCGCCCCCCTCCAGGTGCCGCCCCAAGCACAAGCTTGATGGGCTGGTGCCTGGAGCCGGCCCTGCCTAGAAACTAAAACAACCCACCAACCAATACCCCATCAAGCACCATCATACAAAAGAGTATTATGGGTTATTTACGCTAATGGATTCAGCTGCTATTTTGATGCTTTGGTCAGACTAGAAAGAGTCCTAAGCCACCTTTTGACCCATAATATTCCCACAAGGAAGCCACTGTATTTCCCTTGGAGAGAAAGAAGTGGAAATATGCAGATCTCTAGTGCAAGATTGGGTTAATAATGCTTATTAAGGATTTGCCTATTCACAGGAACCTAGTCATGCAATGTTTTATAAAATTACTGTTTGAGCTTTTATATCTGTGAATTAAGTTCTTATTGTCTTGCACAGAGGGGGGACAAATCCCTTCTTTTTATAGCTCTTTCATTTTTACATTTCTTTCTGTGTCATACCCCTTCTCTATTAACACAAAGACTTCTTTTATTTTATAGGGCTGTAAAAACCAGCAGACTTCTTTCTTAATCAGTGTTGTCTAGGTTCATTGCCAGAGGGCCCGGGTCATTAGTAATAAAGGTCATTACTTGATGTTTCCAACATACAGAGACTGTCAAAATGATCCCTCCTCCTCCTTCCCCATGTAATTTCCCAATAATTAGAAACAGGCCCAGGCTTGCATTAGTTATTTTATTTATTTATTTGGTTAAAGAATAAACTGCCTAACTCTTGGAAACAAAAGCTCTATAATATTAATAGTACGTTCACAATAGACTAGAGGGAATGACAAAGCACATAAAGGTTCTAAAAGCTCAGACAAGAGGGAAAAATGTAAGCGTTTGGTATCAAATTCATCCGAGGTTTCTCCAAGAAGCTGAATCAAATGCTAAGGGAAAATCTCATGGAGCCCTCCGGCTGCCATTCATGCTTGCCATCATTACCTTACATTTGATTTCTAGCATCCTAATTGAAAAGGCACTTTGTAATAAAAAGACGTGTTTGAATCATTTTGAAACCCAAGATTCTCTGGTATTCTTTTTGGCAAATGTTTCTCTTGGATCTTTGAGTTTATTAAACAGAGCTGCCTTCAGAAGCCTCTTACGCAGAGTGCGGACTCCGACTCGGGGTGGGGGCGGGGGAATAGCAAACTCTAAATCTGATGATTTGGTGAAGATTTTATACCTGCCTGGCTTTCAAATGTTGGTTTGTCTTCCCTGTTTTCCTCCCCTTTCTTCTTTCAGTGATCACTGTTGCATCTGCCTCCATAATTAAATGAATGCCATGTATTTAGTGTATATATAGGGTGGGTTTCATGCCAGAAAATTGTATAAAAGAACCTCTGGTTTATTCATTTGTACAGAGATGGAAATTTAGGAAAACAAAAATGTGTCTATTGTTACAGAGCTTTCACATACCCTCTAGGAAAACTGTATTTACAGTAAGTCTGGATGCAGACCAGTTCTTTGCAATTCTCATTCAGTAAGTCTGAAATAAGATTAATGAATGCAATTATGATTCTGCTTCTCTCCATCCACTCCCCATTACCCCTCACATATACAGGACACTGTGTTTCAGTGAGTAGCAGAGAGAGATGGCCTGAAAGAGATGGCTGTTGAGATTTTTCCTGGGAATGTTAATTAACTTTTAAAAACACACACTAAATGAAAACAGGGCAAGCCAAAATCCAGGCCAGGGGTCAGATTTAAAGGGAAAAGGCTGAGGTAATAGCCACTCTCTAATCCTACATTCACTTGACCTCTTTGCACTAAATGTTAAATATTCTATTGCCTTATCACTGCTGTGTATTCTCAAGCTTTTCTATTACTGAAAGAACACCCTATGGAGCACAGTTCAAGAGGAGTCCACGCCTCCTCCTTTCACCCCAGCCCGTATCACTTTTCTCCACAAGCCAGCTGTTCTGTGAGTTTGTGCTTATGCCTCTTTGCATCTGCAAAACCGTTCAACCACACCCCCCCCGCCCGTTTTCTCTCACATTCCTTCTGTTTAGAGAAATGTTGGGGTACATTTCATTACATTTTCAATCAAAAAACACAGTGGAGGCTTCACAGTATGAACTGGCAAATTGGCATCTGAAAGCCTGATAAATGAAAACTCTAATGACTTTCAGGAAAATGAATGTTTTGTCAAGTTGGCATCCCAATACCTTTCCCGTAGCTAGCTATTAAAACATTGCTTTATAAATGGTATACTTGGAAAGAGATGCAGTTTTTTCAGATCAATAATAAATCATAAACAGCTGCACTTTGAAGCAAGCTTTCTTTTTTATTAAGAAACTTGCTGAGAGTCACTATTGCTCCACTATTGCCTAGTACTTATAGAGACTGGCCTTCAATTAGGCATTATAATGATATTTTTTGTGTGTGTGTGTGTCTATGTAATATTAAGGTAGTCAAAATAGCTTCCTCATAATGCTGCTCTGAGACAGTTGGGTATTCTCATTTTACAGTGGTGCCTGCTGAGTGACTTTCTCTATATTACACAGCAAACCAGTGACAAGAGTCACAAATTAGAACCCAGGAGTCCTGACTCCTATGCCCCTGCTTTGCCAGTTCATAGTTTTTCACCCATCCAAAATTTCTGCATTTGATTGAATCTTTAACATGACTGATTTATAAGTGGGCAAAGGTAGCATTCAATGCAATGTGATTCTTGGAAAATTTCTGAATGTTAATCCAGTAGAAAGCCCATAATTGTTTCTAAATGGTATGATCCACATGATGTGTAATTATTTTGCACTGACCCAAATGTCAGTACACAGCCAAATGTACAACATAAAGGGGATTAAAGTTAAGTAAAGCACTTCTCTTATATGGATGATATTTTTTTCATACATGGACCTGGTATGGGAGATGAACCATTAGCATTGAGAAATGTAATAGGGTATGAATTTTAAGATGGAAATTTCTAAAAACTGTTTTAAAAAACAAAACAACCTCAACCCCCCAACACACACAGGAACTGATTCACCAGTGTATTACTCCATTCCAGGAGCGGCGCCAGGGTTTTTGCCACCCTAGGCGGCAGCGCTCCTCCTCGGAGCATTCGGCGGCGGGGGTCCTTCCGCTCCGCATCTTCGGGGCACTTCAGCGGCGGGTCCCGGAGCGAGTGAAGGACCTGTCGCCGAATTTCTGCCGAAGACCCAGAGCGGAAGGACCCCCCACCGCCGAATTTCTGCCGAGGACGGCAAAATGCCACTCCCCAAATCCCGCCGCCCTAGGCGACCGCGTAGGGTCGCCTAGTGGAAGCGCCGGCCCTGCTCCATTCCTTGTCATGTATTGCCACTGAATGCAGTGATGTAGTGTGGAATCAGCCCCACAGTATTCACTTTTTAAAAAATATAAGAACCTTCAGAAATGGTTGAGAATTAACAATTTGCTTATTGGTTTCAACTACCATTTTCCTGTGCTTTGCAATTACATTTTGTTTTTTATTTTGAGAAGATTAGATTACACACTTTAGCCCATCCACAATACTCTACATACTTTCAAACAATTGTAAATTATGAAACAAAGATTATAAGGACATCAAAAGCACAGGGTGCATTTCATCACTAATATTCATGTGACTATCGCACCATGCAGGCCAATGTGGAGTCAATATGAAAGGTTCAAGAATCACCTTCTATAGCATGGAGCACGTTTTGTGCACAATAAATTGGTGTTATTTTATTTAAAAAATATTTATAGCTGACTAATCCCCAAAGGTGTTTTTTTGTTGTTGTTTTTTTAATTCTGAACTGAAATGGGCTTCCTCCAGAAAAAAGAGCAATTCCTTGTTGTATTCTATGTTGAAAATAGGGGAAATCCTTAGTTTGACATGAATTTAATGATGCAGTAGGTGTGCTTTTGGCAAATAATGTTGTATGATTTTATTATTATTCATCATTATATACAAACCACTTGTACAAATCCTCTTTATTCCTTCACATATGAAAATCTGGATCTGTTAAGGAGACAGACTAATTAATTAGGGTGGTATAAGGTGAACGACAAAGTGTAATAAAGAAATGGAAAGCTCAGACTGATTATCAGGAAAACCTTCCTGACAGTGTGTGCTATTAGACTGGAATACCCTCCTCTCATGGGACATGGTGGAACTTCTATCATTTGAGGCATTTAGATCTAGGCTGCATAAAGCAATAGGAAATATA
Source organism: Emys orbicularis (assembly GCF_028017835.1). Classification (NCBI taxonomy): domain Eukaryota; kingdom Metazoa; phylum Chordata; order Testudines; family Emydidae; genus Emys; species Emys orbicularis. Next base: position 19,215,305 of record NC_088687.1, read on the forward strand.
CTATGGGGAACAATCCTACACCAGCATGGAGATGGACTATATGACCTAACAGGTCTTATCTACAGCTCATTTCTATGACTCTTCACGTGATCATGAAAAGGTAATTAACTCTGAAACAACAGGGAAGCTGGAAAAAAGCAATACCTTCAGAGATGGGTAATTTAATAAAACAGGAAGCATCCATTAGGGACATAAATTTGACTGCCCAGGCAGAGCTTTCTACCCTTGCATTAGTGCCTTTAAATCATATAACCATTTACCTCCAGTGGTTTAGGTCAAACGGTATCCTTCCACTCAAACATTAAAACAGAGTGATGCATGTAAGGCAGAGCTGAAGAAGTGGTGTGGTGGGTGGAGAGCGCTACACCAAGAAGTCTGGGATTGAGTTCAGATTCTTAAGTAAAGCCATCACTGGGTTTGCTTGTGTAAGGTGGCATGATCGGTGTTGTAATGTCTCCCTAAAGTTTGCTGCTGCCTCAGAATTCCCAGTATTTACTCAGAAATTCACAGGGATTGTTACATTGCTGCTTCTAACTCTTTTGGTACCAGTTCTCCTGCTCAGAGGTACAAAACAATATAGTAATGATTAATTAATACCTAGCCCTTGTGTAGCACTATTCTGATGTGTGCAAGTGAGCAAGCATTATAATCACTGATGGATAAACACCATTAAAATCCAAGGGACTGGCTGTATGAAATCCAAGGATTTCAGTACTGCAAGAGGAATTAAGCCTGTTGACTCTCACCCTATTTAAACATTTACAGAGTTACCAGGCCTACAGATGTTTGACAGATGACCAGCAGAATGCGCTTGTGCCTATGGTTATAAACCATAGTCTTGAGAACTGTACAATTCCCATGCAGTACACTGGGGGCTATGTGAAAATGCATGGCTATGGCCCTGGTTTTTGCTATGCACCAGCTTGTGTGATCATGGATTAAAAAAAGGTTATTTTTTTACTGGAACTTGCATTTTATCTGCTCAAATCTAGCAAATAATAATATTGCTGGAAGTCACGGACTATGGTTAGAAGTGCTTTACTTAACTTCCAGGGCGTAGAACCCTAATAACAATGTAATGTAGTTGGAGTTTAGTTGGGCTTTTAGGGTATGTCTTCACTGCATTCTGGGAGCAAGCCTCCCAGTCCGGGTCCACAGACTTGTGTTATTGGAGCTTGCGCTAGCATGCTAAAAACAGGAGTGCAGATGTTACTTTGACAATGCAGCTCAGGCTGGAGTGTGGGCTCTCAAGCTCCCCACCCCAGGCTTGAGAGCCCGAGTTTCACCCTGAACCACAACTTCTACACACCTGCCAGCACGAGTCTGTGGACCTGGGCTGGGAGACTTGCTCCGAGAGGCAGTGTAGACATACCCTTAGGACCTGACCCAAAGCCCACTGGAGTCAATAGGGAGTCTTCCAATTGACTTCAGTGGGCTTTGGGTCAGGCCTTCCATCAAAGAACAAAATGTAAAACTCTTACTCCTACGGTTTAGTTGTTCATCCTTGTATCATAATCCACAACGCTAAAATATTTGTCTCATTTTTTTGTGCCTTCTGCAACTGAATGGTATTTTCCTTATCTAACTCCTGTGGCAACAAAAAGCATTGGCTCCCTCCAGACCAATAAGAGCAGGGAAGACTTACAAGCAAAACTGATGTAATGAGGATCATACAGACCAAATCCTGCCCTTCTCACACATCCAAAACTATCATTGACTTCAGTAGGAGTTTGACTGAATAAGGTGGTCAGGCTTTTGCTGTATATGGAGCTATGAAACTGCAATACCTTTTTGTTTTCTGTGTGGTGTACCTTAAAATTTCTAATCGGTCTCTCTGAATACAGATTTCAGCAGTCATGTTGTTCTGACTCCATTGCAGAGGGACATGCTGTGTACTCTCCCATGGAGACTGCTTGTGTTTGTCTTGTTCTCTTCATCTAAAACGGAGGTCATTTGGACTGCAAATATCTGTTTTCCCATTGTGTATGGGAAAAGCAACAAGCATTCCATTGAAACAACAGATCTCCCCATCCCCCATTCCCTACACAGAGTTGGAGATTTTATTTAAATTACCCCAAAATTGAGTAGGAAAAGAAGGTAGGGTCATAAAAACAATACAAGATACTACGGAAAAGAAAAAAAGAAAAAAAATAAGCTGCATTTTAAAAAACATCATCACGTGTTGGTGGTAATACGTGATCGGTATTAAATCAGTAGGATATGTCAGTCTCACCATTTTCTTATATAGATAACTGTGACAGAAAACTAAATAAATATATTCTAAACTAACTCTGCATCCAATACTCTGCTAAACAATTGTATGTGCATCTAATGGCCAAATGTACTAGTTACAAAAGAGGAGCACAGTTAAAAAATGCATCCCCAATATTCTTCTTAAAAACATTTGATTTTAAAACCTCTTGAAACTGATGTGTGAATGAGTCATCCATTTAAATCAGTTGTAAGAAACAGTTAAGGGCCCACACCGAACACAAAGCCTAATAATTAAGAGAGACAGAAACTTTGTAACTAAACAAAACTGCATCCAAGAAAATAGCAGATTGCGTCAATTTCTGTTTCCAAGTGGAACATACCCAGCGCCCTGAAACTGTGACTAGCTGCTTGGATCAAAAAGGGGCAACAATATTTTTAAACTTATTGCATCAGGTTTTTTTTATATGAGAAGCCTCACAGAAAGCTGTTTCCAAGTAATACATATTCTAACAGCTTTCTTTTTGAGCCAGAGCTAATTGAGCAGTTAGCATTGAAAATAACACGGATGGGCTAAATTTAATGACACCTTCAGGATCTTAGTGCCGTAGTAAAATGTCATTCTCCCTCCCTCATGCTGCCTCCCAATAAAATTAAATGCACTGGTAGGATGTGGAAACCCTGCTCATGTTAAAAACAAATATGTATAATTTAGAAACTAAAAATTTGTGGTTCTTTAAAGCTCAACAAGTCGCAGATCCATCCATTACCTATATCTTTTGGCACTATCATTAATGAACCCCTTTTTCCTGTGTATAGGGTATATAATTGTATATTAGGCATAGAACCCTCTGGTTGCTTGTCTTGGAAACTAAGTGGTCACTGGCTACCAGAGGGTATGTCTACACTTAAAATGCTACAGCAGCGCAGCAGCAGTAGTTCAGTGTAGATGCTACCTATATCGACAGGAGGGCTTCTCCCTGAGAGGCGGTAGCTAGCCTGATGGAAGAATTGGCATAGCTATGCCTCTCAAGGGTGTGGATTTTTCACATCCCTAAGAGACATAACTATACTGATATAAGTTTGTGGTGTAGACCAGGCCCTAGTATCAGCCAATGTAGGATTTGTATTCTAATCAGGTGAAGTATGAACGTTCATTTTCTCCATTTATTATCTGACATCATCTCCCCGGCTTTGGAAAAAGTCTCATTTTTAGTACATCTGGCTAGAAGGTTAGTATTATGAAGCTTAACAACAAAACACTATTCACAAAGAACTCTGGAACTGCTATAGAAAGCCAATTACCGTTTTGATCAGAGCTGAGAATTGTATTGGATTCTAAAGAAAAGTATTCCTGAAAATTGTTTTTTTCACCTTGTATTTTTGGAGACATCAGTATTTATCCCATTATTTACAAATAACAAATTTTCCCTGGGGAACCTTGTGTTACAACCCTTTCGGACCTACAGCACAGTGTACTATAACCCCAAATTTCCTTGATAGCTGTTGCCTTTTAGACCCAAGTCTCCTCCCATATAAAAGGTTAATGAGACTTCTTTGGGAAGACTAATTATTCTGTCCCCATCCTCCAGTTCCTACCTGACTTTTCTGAAGTCCTGGGCTATCTGGGGTTTAGGGTGTTTGCGAGGGAAGGAGTTTTACAACACACATGCTAGATACACAACAGTCCTGTTTACTGAGATGGGCATTGGACTGGATAGACACAAAATAGTAGGTTATTTTCTGTTTGTTTGTTTGAATGAATGAATGACACCTTATGTCATAAGGTGAGAGCATAAGCTATCATAAAAGGCTTTATCTATTTTTTGGATGGTGGGAGGAAGGTAGAGGGGAGACTGGGAGAAGGACCTGCCTGTGTAGTTTCAGCCACCAAGTATTTTCATGGATTTCAAGAGAAGCCTTGGATGCCAGCCAAAATGTGGGAGATTTGTGTGAATTTTTTCCCCAATGTTAGCTCCAAAATTTGACGTGATTATGAATATTAGCCCAATGTAGAATAAAGTAGGAATTTCTGGCTTCAACATGTAAATTGATCCTTTTGGAAGGTTTTGTGTTTTGTGACTAGAACTGCGCAAAGCTACAGCACAAATTTCATTTATTAAATATTTTTGTGTGCAAAACAGCTTTTCACATTCAAACGACAGATTTGACTTCATGTTTTTATGTCACAAACAATGCAAGCCAAGTATGAGGGAAATGTTTCCATGTCTGCAAGTCCAAGAAAACCAATGAAAAATCTAGTTTAACTTACGAGGAAAACATTTTTGCATATCCGGTAACAAGGCTTTTTTATATTTTCAGCCGCTTGAAAATAATGCAGATACTCATATTGATATGTTGATAAATTAATAAATTGTATTCAGACTTAGACTACACCTTAGTGAAATGCATCCAACGTGGCTGGGGCTCTACCTTGAACTAAATAAATGCTCCCCAAAGTCTTAGCATGAACTGGGATGGATTGTATCATAATGATAAAGAAGTACTGTGGACGAAGTCTAGAAGCAGAAGGACAACCCTGGAGTTGGTAGCAAGGAGTTTTGAAGCAGAAAGGGAAGTGCGGCTGGAGAACAGAAAAAAAAAATCTAAATTCAAACAGCTGATGACCAGAGCAAAGCCTCATTTAGCATAGTTACTGTATTTCACATGAAGTCCACTAGGGACTTCCCTGTTGCTATCGATTTTACATGGAGGGCACTAAGATACTTTGGTAATGGGAGGGAGTATGAAACCTAGATAAATAGATTTTAGCACCTAGACATTATGGTGACTGGAGTATATAGATAAAGTAAATAGATGGGGAAGGGAAATTAGAGGGGAGAAACATGACATGATAGTTTGAAAGAAAAAGAAATGTCAGACAATGAAACCTCAATTCGGGTTAAACATCAATATAGAAAATGAAATGCAGGATGATTAGCACCTGAAAAATATTTAATAGACTTGTGAGTATTAGAACTGCATACATTTTGGAGTAACACATATATCTGAATTACATTTTAATTAGATCAGGTAAAAATTTGCCTAATTTTTATCTGACAAAACATAGTTTCACAAAGGAAAACATTTTCATAAAAAAAATCTTTCTTCAAAAATTTGTTTTACAAATGAAACAAAAATCTTTGTTTCTGATAATAAAAAAATATTTCAATTTTAATCTAAAATTGAAAGGGGGGAAATAATCCAAAATGAATTTTTTTGTTTTGTCAAAAATTTCATGAAAACTTTTAAGCAAAGTGAAGGGTTTTTTGGTTCAAAAATTGTTTGCAGAAAATTCTTACCATTTTTCAACCAACTCTGATTTTATCAGTTCTTTTTCAACCTCCTCGTCTGGGTAAAAAATATTTATTGTAGTAACTTTTTTGTTCTCTATTTGGATACCATTTGGCACCCAAAACAGCCAGTAAAACAGAATTTGTGCACAAAAAGAACAATGCCCTTCAAAATCACTACAGGTGCTTTAAGTTGCTAAGTGACAGTGAAGGCCCTGACAATACAGATGTTGTCCAGCTCTGTAATAGCTAAGCTGTCAAATGAGATCATACCAAGATTTTTTAATAAAATGTATTTGCTTCCATGCCATGAGAGGTAAAGTAATCTGTTTAGTTGTACAAATATCTGTCTAGTGCATTCAGACAAAATTCCTCGCGTAGTGTTTTCCTATTCTGAAAATTTTTGTTCTCCAAAACTCTAGAGCATTTTGGGAAAGTTCAAGAATTCTGAAGCACACAGGATCTCTAGCCCTGTTTATAAAGACTACACCATTGCAGAGCTCCTCTCATACTCCTGTAAATAAACATTGTTTGATACGTGCCTGTGAAATCATGAAATCCAAGATACATTTAATAGAGGGCTGGTAAAATGGTGATTAGAGGTACTGTAGTTTAGGTACTATGCATTAGAATTATGCTATTGGATTCAATTTGATTTTCCAGGTATTATTTTTTGTTATTTGTATTGCAGTGGTTCCTAGAAGTTCAAGTCATGGATCAGGTCCTCATTGTGCTAGGTACAAACAGAGAACAGAAACGTGTTTGCTGCCCCAAAGAGTTAATTTTATAAAGACACATACAATCTTCCACAATATGATCACAATCTTATACATGTTGATTATGTGCTCAGATATTACCATAGCAAGTGTATTATAACATCTGGGGGATGGATCCTGCAGATGAAACCATTTGGGCAGATCCCTGTCCCTGTGCAGAGCCCTGCTGACTTAGATCAAGCTCTGCATGGGTGCAGAGGTTGGGAAGTAAGGATCCATTTGCAGGATCTAGCCTTTAGATAGTTAGAGTTATAATGGTGATGTGGGCTTTATCCCAGTATCTTGACCTGTTTGTTTGTTTGTGATCATGTTTCTTAGGATTGTCAAAGGTGCTTACGGCATTGGATGGATACTCTTGTATTGTAGTGTAGTAAAACTGGAAATAAATAAATACCTTCTGAATAGAGATCTGTAAAGTTCAGATTTAGATATAGGTACACATTTTTCCATGTTGTGAGGTCATGCTAAGATGCTGTACTGCAGAGCACACAGGGAGTGCTCAAATTGCTGTGGAGAAGGGCAAAGGCATGCTATTTTTTTTTCAATCCCTTTACTCTGTTTTCAACTAGGAAAAGACAGACATACTCCCAGTTCAAGCACGGCTTCCAGAGCAAGACAAAGTGGGATAACAAGTAAACTGGCAATTTTCCTAAAAGATCAAATGAATAGGTATAGTAGCAGTGATGATTGGGAATGTGACGGGAATGAATAGACACTTTAGGTTCAGCAGCACTAGCTGATCTATGTAGCATCCATAGAGCTCAGTAACAATGGAGCAAAAGGAAAGATGTTATAAGGGTTTAAATATTTGTAAGTGATACCAGCTTTTCAAGGTGAGAGTGCAGCATGAAGGCAACCTTTGTGTCTGGATGATGACAAATGAACAGAAAGAGGGGGAGAGAGCTGCTTAGAGGCAGCCAACCAGCCTCCCTAGGGTTCATCCTCATGAAGACAGAGTGTCAATGACATGACATACCCTAGGGAAATAAAGTATGAGAAAGCTAACCCTTTCCATACAGGTCCTCAGCTTCCCCATACTGATCTCTGATAAAAGGAATATGTAGTAGCTAACTGGGGTTAGTTATGGGCAATGCTACTTACAGAACAAATACTACTGGGCCAGATGACAAAGTCCTTACTCGACTTTACTCATTAAATCCCCTGTTGTTGTCAATCTATCATAACACTGACAAAACTTTTGTTGGTTTGCGAAACTAAGCACTAGATTATTAGTATTCATATGAACACTGTTATTAATACTGAATAATTATAAATTCCCCTGCACTACTGATGTGCAGGCACATCTCAGAGAAGTTGAGCTTTCCACTGTGCTGGGCTATGTTCTCCACTGTGCACCCCCCTCCAGCTCCCCTGGAAGCCTGACCTCCCCACCTTTGAACATCAGGGGTGAAGCCCTGGCTTATTCTAAGTCAATGGCAAAACCCCCACTGACTTCAGTGGGACCAGATTTTTTCACCCAACTACCAAGGGTCCCTGTAGCCACAGGGCTTGGTGGTAGCATTGCCATCCTCATTCCAACTCAGCATTTTATATAATCAGAAAAGTTACTCCAGTCATCCCACCTCATTATTCCCTGAATGACTAAAGAATAAGAGAGAGGGGAAAAGGAGAGTCTTGGTGTTTGGTAATTAGATACTCCATGTTACTTTCAGCAATAGTTCAAGGACTAAGGGTTACAAAGACTGATAAGTAAAATATAAACAGAGACAAAGGCAAGGAGAAAGTGCCACTTCAAAAGGGCTGTGGGGTTTTTTTTTTCATACAGTATGTCACTAAATGTGAGGAGCTTCATGATATTTATCATCTCCCTACCCCTCCTCCCCCTGCTTTCCCCCTTTCTGAAGGAAAACCTATGATCCTATCTCTTTAGAAGCCGCTGCTATTGGAAGGGATGTCTACATCTCCCATGAGCTGAATACTCACAGGGAGAAAGTCACATACCTTAGGTGAAAATCTGACCCTGAAATAAAAGGTTCATTTTCTTAGGTTTTTCCACTGGAAGCCGACAGGTTTAAAAATGAAATAAATGTGTTACCTCTGGCAATCCTGCGTTCACCTTGGGTGCATATCTGTACTCTGTTTTGCTTACCACTCTCTCCTTCCCTCCCCCACTCTTCCTTTGTTGCTGACTTTAGACCTTGCAATTCACTTCTATTTCTCCTCTTTCAAGGGCATTGCAATACAATAGAGCTATCCGACAAATATCCACGGGATATGATTTTTAACTGACTCCATAAAAAGAACAAATCAGAAGCAATGCATAGCACTAGTTATAGTCTTCTGTAAAAAGTTGATCTGGCTAATTCACTGAAGCCGACTTGTTTGAATGTGGGCAAAAAGAAAAATCAAACAGCCAGCAGTATGTTGCTCTGCCAACTCTGATACCCAAGTGCAGGTTTTGTTTCCAAATTCTGGACTATTGGAGGCCAAGTTCTTCAGAGTGGTGCTAGATATACTTTGCAGACACCAGAGTTACGGATGCAATGCTCACAAAACCATCCTGCCAACCAGTGTAGGAAGCAGCATGGGTACTGAATCGAGGAATGGAAGACTCTTCTATGGCCTTAAAGGCTGCAGAGAAGTTGCTAAGATGGTGGTCAGAAGATATGAAATAATGAGGGGAGATAATGGTGTCCAAGGAAAGTGAGACACTCCTCAAACATCCCCTTTAATTCTGAAAAAGTCTAGACTTTCCATCATTCTAGTATAAAAGTAGCAGCAGTGGAAAGCAGCTACATCAGCTGTGATGGAAAACACCATAAACAGAATATGAAGAAAAATTAAGGGCATTTATTACACCTCCCTCCTTTTTCTTCTCGTTCGCCTAAATATCTCCTGATACTTCAGCGGAGTAAGGACTAGAACTGGGTGAAGACCAGATTTTTTTGTTTCCTGCAATTTTGAACAATTGGAAAAAATCATTTTGAGATTAATCAAAAATAAAATTTTGCTAAATTTTTGGCAAATCAAAAGTTGAAAAAAAAATGTTTTGCGTCAAATGAAACATTTTGTTTGGCCCAAAACTAAATATTTCATTTCACTCTGAGTACTTAACATTTAAAAAATTTTCTAACCAATGTCATGTCAAATTTTAAAAAACCTGAAACATTTCATAAATGTCAAAGCAGAATATTTTGATCTTTTTCATATTTTTTTTGTTGTACTGAAACCCTTTGGCAAAGCTGACAAAGTGATAAAATGTTTTGGTGTTGCCAAATCTGCATTTTTTTCTGTTGTCAAATGTGTATTTTTTGCCCCCTTCCCTCCTCCTAGCGCCCCGCCCCCCAAAAAAAGGTTTGTGCAAATTTTTTTGCCCAGCTCTAGTAGGAACCCTATGAGACATTATGTTCGGATGCTAGGGGGAAGGAATATTCCTAGTCTTCATGCTCCTATTGATGCTCAAATTTCACTTATTTAACAAGATAGACATCTTTACAGATACATAAATCAGATTTTCCATTAACTATACTTTTCTCTCAATTGACATTGTCTCCAGATTTTGATGCCTGATGTCTCTGATAGAGGGAGATAGGGATGGCACTAGATTCTGTGGCAGAAGGAAAGAGTGTAGGAGATTACTCCCCAGTTCATTTGATTTTTACCTGATGATTTACAAGGTATGTAAATTAGGAGACAACCACAGAAGGTACATTTAATGACATCTTAATGCATCATGGAATTTATGACATGGCATGAATAGCTTGTGCACTCAACCATTGGAAGCAGATGCTGCAATAATTCTACTTAATACTTAGAAGCAAAGTAAAGCATATTTTTTGTACAAATGTTTATGAAACATTAATAAGAATACTATGCACTATTCAATGCTGAACATAGAATGTGAAATCTTCTCCTATAAATATTTATAAGGGAGACATTTTGATTCACTGTATAAATTTATCTCAAGCAGCAGTTTCTGAGATGCTCCATCATTTCTTTCCTCCTTAGCATGTGTAGGTTTCCTAAAAGGAGAAACAGTCTAGAGGGCAGCTACAGTCATATATGTATGTAATATAGGAGTTGCTTTCAATCTGGGAAGGAACTGAAACTTGCATATTTAGTGGTTTGAAATCAGGACTTTTTACTGTTGTATTAGTTTATTACTGCTAGACAGAAACAATTAATGGGTTTCATTAAATTCAATAGAGTACATGGATTCTAGACTTTTTGTGGTAGTGCTTGGCTTTCAAAAAATAAATTCTAGAAAAAATATGCAGTTTTCCACAAATAATTGAAATGTTTGAATTAGTTGTTCAGACTGGCCAGTTATAATCCTTCAGGGAGCTGCTGTATATTTGCAACAAAAAATCTGTCCTTATTTTATTGTAAATTTGATTTACCACTCAGAAACATTATACTCTTTTTTTTTTCCAGTTAATTGGAGTGGTAAAGCTTTCAGTCACACTATTTTCATTAAGGAGGTATCTTTTCTATTCACACTTATATTGTGTTTCTTATCATGATGCTTAGTAGCCAATAAATGAGTTTTGGTATTTTTTTTTCCAGGAGAAACAGGATACTCAGGCTAAATGACCCCCTCACCCCCAGTTTAAAAACTGGCCTATTTGCTAATTGCTCTTTGCCATTAAGTGTCTGTCTGTCTGTCTCCAACATTCTGAGATATTGCAGCAAGTGTGAAGATTCTGAAAGGAATCATTCTTATAACTTCATTTTGTGCAAAGCATTAGCTCTTGGAGAAGTTTAAATCAGAAACCTGAGCTGCTTTGAACAGCACAATAGACTTAAGGAAGTGGGACACAGGAATAGCTATGACACTTATGAGCTTTAAAAACAAAAATCCTCTTTTCTCCTGAGAGGTTCAGGGTTTTTCACAGTCCGTTAGTAAAAATCTATCAAAGAAAGTTCCTGAAAATTATCAAGGCACTTGAGGTAGGTGAATAATTTTCACAGAAATCCAAGTCTGACAGAACTAGTTACTTGCAAGTTTGCCATAACTCTTTGTGAAGTTAGATAATTAGTAGAGCTGTTTGGAAAATGGGTTTTGTTTCCAATGGAAAATGTTGACTTTTTAGTAGGAAAAAATCAAAACTGAAATATTTTTACCCCCAAATGAAATATTTTGATTCAGAAATGCTATCATGGTGCCTCCTACAAGCCTTAGTTTGGGTACTTCATGCTCCCAGTAGCCTCTATGGGTTGAGCTCCCTGGTCAAACAACATCTCCCATGATGCACCAGGATCTCCTTGTGACGGGTTTGGGCTCTTTGGGGTGTCACCTGATGTGCTGGGATGCCACTGAGTCAGCCTATTCTGCCAGCCTGGGTCCCCTTTACCTGGGCTTGCTGGGTTAGGTTCACAAGCCTCTTCCAGCCAAGCACACAGGCAGGGCCACACCCAGAGGCACAGAGAGGCAGAGATCCACTCTGGAAAGATTCAGCCTTAGGGGCTTGCTCCAACACTGTAGTGCCCACTCCTTTTAAGGGGTACAAACCCAAAGGTTTTATGAAATTCTCCCCCTCCCTCAATGTGGAGGGAGATATGCACAACTTCTTGCCCCCCACCCCCAGTTAGAAATTACATAAACTGGCTTATATTATAAACAAGCAATACGTTTATTAACTACAAAAGGTGAATTTTAAGGGAATATAAGAGCTAACAGACAGAACAAAGCAGATTACTGACCAAATAAAGCAAAATATACAAGCTAAGCTCAATATACTTAAGAAACAGGTTACAAAATGTAAATTCTCACCCTAAAAGTTATTTTAGGCAGGTTGCAAAGTTTATGTGATTCAGAGTTCCAGTTATATTCCTTTTCAGACTGGATCCCTGTCTCAGTCTGGACTCCTCCCCCCCCCCTCCCCTTCAGGTGGCATTAGCAGTCTTTCTTCTTGGGCAGACAGTCCATGGAGAGGAGGGGTCCTGTTTTCTTTCCTCTCCACCCTGAAATAGGATTTACATAGGACGGGAATCCTTTGTTTCCCAACCTTGACCCCCCTTCCATTCCAGTGGAAAGTTACAAGAAGTCCCAGGTAATATTTAGTATCAGGTGACAAGACCACCTGACTCAGTGTTAGCAGTGAGTGTCACCCAAAGTAGCATAGTTGAAATACAGATACATAGTCAATATTCTTAACTTCAGATACAGAAATGATACAGGCATACAAATTGGATAATCACATTTAGTAAATTATAACTTTTCCGATGATACCTTACAAGACCCATCTTGCATAAAGTACATCTCAGTTATGTCATATTCATATCATAAGCATATTTTCATAAAGAATATGGAGTGAAACATCACACTCCTCTCTTACTGAGGGGAGGCAGAATACCATGAGAATACCATGGAGCACTGCGTCATAGGACACCAAGTCTAAGTGGAGATCCCAACTCATAGAGGAGAATGAAGCAACCATAGAATGTCGGGGTTGGAAGGGACCTCAGGAGGTGAACTAGTCCAACCCCCTGCTCAAAGCAGGACCAACCCCCAACTTTTTTTTTTTGCCCCAGATCCCTAAATGGCCCCCTTAAGGATTAAATTCACAACCCTGGGTTTAGCAGGCCAATGCTCAAACCACTGAGCTATCCCTCCCCACCATACCACAACAATTAGGGGTACTGTGCTGGCATACCTGAATCAAAAATATGCAGTTTTTATTTGAAATCTGAAAATGTTTTGTTTTTTGGGTGTTTTAGGGTTTTCTGACAAAATCAAAATGTTCAATGGAAAGCAGACACTTTTTGTGAAAAAAATTAATTTTTCATTGTAAAATAGTTAAATGGAAAAAATTCAACCAGCGTTAATAATTAGACATAGGTAAAAAATTTCAAAAGCACCTAAAAAACTTAGGAGTCTAAGTCTCATTTTCAAAACTGATTTAGGACATATTTTCAAAAATATTCAGGCACCTAAAGATCCATATAGGTGCCTAGTGTGATTTTTAATAGTGCCTAGGCACATAACTCCCATTGATTTAAAAAAATCTGCATCTTTAGACACATATGAACATTTTAACATGTGGCCCTATGTTTTGAAAATGAGACTTAGACTCCTAAATCACTTAAGCCCTTTTGAGATTTTTGCCATAATACTGAGTTCTAGGTTGGAAGGTTCTACAGAAATGCAAAATAATATGGTTACAGTGGTTACAAACCAAAAGGAGCCAGCCAACCAAATCTTAGAAACTGGGACAATAAATATTTGAAATGTTAATCTGTTTCATATTTCCAGCCCTTTTCCTAGAATTTGATCCTAAATTAGGATTTGCATATCACTGGGAGTTGAGAAGCTCCATAACTTTAAATAATTTAATAGTGGTCATGACAAAGCACTAATGGGCACAGTCCTGCACTTGCAGTAGGTTTGAGGGGTTAGACTAGGTGACCTGAGCGATATTTTCCATCTCTGATTGTAATGACTTTATTCTATGATTTCATTAAGCTCACTGCTGATATAAGAGGTTGCCTGTAAACTTTGACTTGCACTGAAAGAAGCTCTTTTTTCTTTGGTGGGGGGTGTCTGAGGAGGCGGGGACAAGATGACGTGGATATTTAGCTTGGAGTAGCCATAATAATGGGAGAGCTCAATTAAATTTAATTAAGCAGGTTTAATGACCAAAATGTTAATACAGTACCAGTTTATTATTAAGATCAGGCGTTAATGTGATTTTTTTTTCTAATTAATTCATGCCTGCTACAAACCTCCATTCTGCTTGAATTTGCAGTCTTTGGCCCAAATTCTGATCTCAGTTACTCAGACCTCCTGTAAATGTGGAGTAACTGTACAAATCAGTGGAGTTACATCAGGTTTACACTAGTGTGACTGTTATCAGAATCTGGCTCCTAGTCACTAAACGAGTTTGAATGGTTCAGAGAAAACCAAATTTAGTACAAGTCCTGCCTGCATGGCAAACACTTTATGGCATGTTTGTGTAATAAGAGACATTCAATTACTAGGCCATATAGTTAGTTTACCATTCTAGGGTGTCCAAAACAAAGAAGCTCAAAAATATAAGAGAGGATTAATAAAGCCCAAAGCAACTTGCACTCAAATAATTATTGTTCTCATTAACTCTTATTGAGCTGTGCAAATGATGCTAACATACTGGCATGTTAATGTTTTGAATGTATTTCATTAGCAGAATCTACCTGCTAATAAAATTAACGTTTTCTTGCTTCTAGGTAGAAACTACTTGGCAATTCCTGTTATTTTTGCTGTTAAATGTTAAAAGCTATGTGCAGTTTAATATTTGTTAATGGTCTAATGGACTGGTTGTGAAATTATTTTAAAAGGACCCAAAAGCTCTTCCCATCACAGCACTAAGAATTTTCTTGCTGTTTTTCTTACTTGGTACATGTGGAGGGGAAGCTGCACTTCTTGATTCTGAAGAAGCTGGGAAAAGGGATCTCCTTATTCACTGAGAAAATAAAAAGAGACAAAAGCACTGAGTGAAGGTTATATGTCCAAGCTACTGTTTTCATCACTTAAAATGAAATTCACCCAGGTGTGGCGTGTCCATGTAATATCCTCCACCTATCTAAGCTTTTTAGTGCAGTAGTGCAGCTTACACATAACAATTGGTCATCTATGTGCTGTGAAGGGCATTTCCGCACTGGCTACACATAGGTGGTACCATGACAGGAGGGCAGGTGTCAGTGGACATGCAGTTACATGGATCCAGTGGACATACCATTCTGTGCTAACCATTCCTTCTATAGCTGGAATAGCCCAAGCACTGAAGGCCTGGTCTTTGGTCCTGGCTTGGGATTGGGTTTCTTTCCCAACCTCTGTGCACTTTACCCTCATAAAACCCAATTAGTACAATCTTACCTCAGTAAGTAAATTCCCTCTGTGGGGTTATATTTTTACAAGATGGCTATATAGTAGAACCTCCTACTATATTATGTATTGAAAGTGTATATTGTAGAAAGGTATGGGGAGGATAATCCCAAATTTTCTCTGCTTGTCAGTCTCTAAAGTCCTAGCCTCTCACTGTTTTTGCAGATTTAACTAAATTGGTTTAAAAAACATTCTAACTAAATCACTGCGGCCCTGTAGCATGACACTCTTGTATCAACTGTTTATATTGATGTTGATAGCATTAGCTGCTGTTGCTACCAAAAGGTTAAATCCCCCCATAGTAATAGATTTGGTTTAGATAAGCACCCAAGTGTTTGGAAGATTATCTAAATTGTAAGTAAACTTTCCTAATCTCTTAGGCTTGCAAAATTAGCCTGGGAATCTTGCTAGAATAGGCTGAAGATTTCTTATAGGACTCCCTTTCCGACACCAGTGGTCCATCTCTTCTTGGAACAGGATAAAAGTAACTTCCACTGACTTCTGAAACTGTCACTCAAAATCTAGCACAAGGAGAACTGAACCTTGGGAAATCCCCTGTCATGGTATTTCAGCAAGTCTGCTCTTGATCTTAGCCACAATCCTGAAGCATGTGGGTGCACGCGTACACACTGAACAGTTATTAAAATAGAAATTAACCAAACTATTTCAAACTTTTTTTTTTTTAAAGGCAGCTCTGTTCAGTTTAAGTATCATTTTGGACAAAGCGTCACTCTGTTATTTAATATAAACCATTTCACCCTCCAAAGTGCTAGCAAACCAGAGGAAGTTTCTTCCAAATTGCTGGCATCTTTTTTTCCTGTCCTCCTGGAACTGCCAGAGAGTGCTTTTTGCTGCTAATTACTTTGGCTGAGAGAATTGACTTACATACCAGGATTTTGGACTGTGTTGGCTTTCCGGATGAAGGGGATCTGGAAGCTTGCTTCATTTTTCTTTTGTGTGTCACCAGGCTAGCTTGCTATGCACGGTTATATTTTTGCAACTAACTAAATGAAAAGAAAGCAGCTTGGCATACTAAGTTTTCTACTGATGCAGCCTTGGTTCTTCATTACAGTATATAATTAAATGACAAAATGACTCAACCAAGCTTTTATGGATTTGTCTAGATTCTCTGGAGACAAATGGAGATTTGAGGCAACCCCAACCCATAAGTAGGGACTAGCTCATATTTTCTGCAGGCTTCAGTTAGCTGTGATAATATTTTGACAGGATATATGTTACAATGTGAGGTGGAAAGCACAAAAAAGAATACAGAAGAAAGATTTCCCCTTCTCCCCCACTTGAATTTTTATTTGCAGCATCAAACAATGAGTGCCAATACATCCTCTTTCAGCTATTCAGAGTCAAAACCAAATGCCTTGAGCTGTCAGTGAATCCAAACTCTTCCAAGGACTATGAATTTTAGTGCAAATGTGAATGATATATAAACAGGCTTGGCTTCAAGGGAGCTGTAAAAAAAAAAAATAGAGGGAGAGAACCAAAGCTGGTATTAGTCTGTCTTTGACTATAACTTTATTAGCATAGTACAGTCTACTAGGTGCAATCCTATACTGATCTTGCATCTGGAAAGAATAAGGGGGTATATTCTCATATTGATGCAAGAGACTTTGCTGCTAGTTCCCATTAACGCTAAGAGGAGTTATATGGTTAAAGCAAAAGAACATCAAATTCAGAATATATTTCTTGACATCTTCCTGTAATATCAACACAATATTTTAATTTTCAGCAGTCTTATCTATGTCCGGTTGTGTTGTCATCCCTAAGGTATCTTATATGGAGAGAGTAAGTCTGCTCTTAAATCTGCAAATGATTCTCTATAGCAGCTAAATGTGGAGTTTGCCCATTTCCTCTTTCTTTAGGAAATAAATGCCCAGAATCTGCAAACTTCAATGGCAGATAAAGGTAACAGCCAGTGATTCACAGCTTAAGACTAGAAAGGAAGATCATCTAGTTTGACCTCCTGTATATCGCAGGACATTCAATTGTACTCAGTTATCCCTGTATTGAGACCAATAACCTGGGTTTGACTAAAGCATAACTGGTGTTTGGCTAAAGTATTTCTTCCAGAAAGGCACCCAATCTTGATCTCAAGATATCAAGAGATGGATAATCCACCACTTCCCTTGGTACTTTTTCCAATGGTTAATTTCTTTCACTGTTAAAAATTTGTGCCTAATATCTAATTTTGAATTTGTCTGTCTCCAGCTTCTAGCCATTGGAGACTGTTATGCCGTTCTCCTTGTGAAGGTACTTACACACTAATCAAGTCATCTTTTTTTTTTTTTTTTTTTTATAAACAGCTACATGTGTTTAGCGTACATCTCTCACAATGAGGCAGTTTCTCCAGCTCTCCAATAATTTTTGTGACTCTTTTTTCTGCACTCTCCCCAATTTCTCAACATCCTTTTAAACATGTGGACACCAGAACTACATGTAACATTCCAGTATCCGTCTCACCAGTGACATACAGAGAGGTGAAATCATCTTCCTACTCATATTTGCAACTCCCCTTTTTATACATCTAAGTTCTTTTCTGCCACAGCATTGTCCTGGGAGCTCACATTCAGTTGTTTGTCCAATGTGACCCTAAAATCCTTTTCAGAGTCTCTGCTTTCCAGGATACAGTCCCCCTCATTCTATATTCCTTTTTTCTTATCAAATGTAAGGCCAGAAGGGATCACCAGATCATCTGGTCTGACCTCCCATACATCACAGGACACCAACCCCACCCTCATGCTTAACCCAATAACTGAAATCAGCCCAAAGTATTGCAGCCCACAGGAGACTAGACTATTATGTGCCACAGATAGCGGATAGGAGGGACCGTCATGCCCGAGGCCCCTGCAAAGGCAGGGAAATGATTGTGAGATGTATGACTTTGCATTTGACTGTATTAAAACACATTTCATCTGAATAGGTTATTTTATCAAGCAATCCAGATCACTCTGTACAGCTGCCATGTCCTGTTAGTTATTTACCACTCTGCCTATCTTCATGTCATCTGTAAATTTTATCAGCCGTGATTTTATATTTACTTCCAGAAAATGTTGAATAGCATTGGGTCTAATACCAATCCCTGTGAAACCCCACTAGAAACAGTCCCATTCAATAATAATGTCCCATTGACAAATGCATTTTGAGAACTGTCAGGTAGCCAATTATTAATCCATTTTATGTATGCTTTGGATATTGTATTTTGCTTATTTTTTAGTCAAAATGTGCCATAATAAGTCAAATGCCATACAAAAGTCTAAGTATATTACATCTACGCTGTTAACTTTATCAACCAAACTTGTAATCTTGTCAAATAATGAAATCAGGCTTGTTTGACAAGACATACTTCCCACAAAACCATGTTGACTGGCATTAATTATATTAATCATATTTTTTAATTATTTGTCAGTTTAATTCCATATCAGTTTTTCTGTTAGTTTGCCCCGGGACTGATGTCAGGTTAATCAGCCTATAGTTATGTGTTATTTCCCTTGCCCTTTTTAAATATTGACACAACAACACTAGCATTCTTTCAGTCTTCCATAATTTTCCCAATATCCCAACATTTATTATTAAAACATCAGAAGGCCAGAGATCTCCTCATCCAACTCTTTTGGGACTCTTGCATGCTGGTTATCTAGGCCTTTTGATTTTAAAATATTTATTCCTATTAAATGTTGTCTAACATCTTCCTTAATTACTAATGGACTGGAAAATTTTTCATCTTCCTCATGTGATATACGCACATCATCCTGCATATTTCCAAATCCAGAAGAGAGACGTTCATTAAACACTTCTGCCTTTTCTTCATCATTAACAGTTTTACAATCTCTACCCATTAAAGGTCCTATACTATTTCGGAGACTTCTTTTGTTCAGTAGATGTGCTGAGCCAAACCTTGAGATATGCAGTGGGCATCCAGCATCTTTTTCCTAGCAATATTTCCTCTCCCACCTGTCCCTGACTCATGGATATGACTTAATTTTTCAGTAATACCACCATTCTCCTGAAACACAGTTTTAGGTCCTCTTGCTTTTGTTCAGTGCTGGACACATTAAGCTTCATGCCCCAATCGTGACTGCATTGGGCCTACTTTCCACTGTTTTGCAAGTGCAAAGAGGCCCTAATCCTGGTGTATATAACCTCAGAACATCCTCTGTAACATAGATCCAATGTAGTGGCTTCTACATGGCCCTGTCTTGCAACTGGCATTGAAGGCATGGTCAGGGCTTCCCTGCACCTCTGGGCTCCGTGACTGATTCAATGGCCTGAGCAGGTACAAATCTGGCTACTTTACCTTATGCCAGAGGAGCACATCAGAACATAATGCTCCTCTAGCGAGGATTAGATCTTAATCTTTTCCTGTTGACCTTGGTTATTCTTTGAGGGAATTTGATTTGTTGTCATAATAATAATTTACAATGAATACTTTGACTTTCTGTAGCATCTTTCTGCTGTCCTAATGAATGTACTTTATAAATATTGATCAAGCCAGTTTCACAACATCTGTGTGAGACAGGTGAATTTCATTGCACCGGTGCTGCACACAGTGGAAATTGAGACAAGAGGTAAGTGACTTGTATTAATTCACATAGTGAATGAGTGAAAAAGCTGGGACCAGAACTCAGGAGTCCTAACTTCCTGGTTTTTGCTTTAACCACAAGTACCGGTACATCCTGAACTAAAGATTCCAAGCTATGTGTGAGTAAGTTCAGTATAAAATCTTGTTGTTCTTAATGAGGGTGGAGAGGACAAAGTACACAAATCCTCAGGTATAGCTATATACTAGCTCCATTTTCTTAAAGTCACCTCAATGTATCAACTATTAACTTTAGGGCTTGATTACCAAGTTGTTTTAAACATCAACCATTCCCCTTCTCTCTGTCACAGATCTAGTTGAACACCTGTTCCTGGGCACTCAGCAGACTGCTGTGAGAGAATCCATTTCCATTTACTTAAACGGGCTTTGAATCAGGACGTTAATGCCCCAGAAAAGAATCCTTCATTTGGTAAAGGAAGTACAGCATCACAGCCTCAACTATAGAGAAGTTTCATCTTTGCTCAGACTCATTATGTTTTTCTATTGCTAATAATCACACTGCAAAAAACAAACAAAAAAACCCCACCTGAATACGAGTTTTACATGAATCTGTGTGCTAGTCTGTAATGTTAAGCAAAAGACTCATGCTTCAGATTTTATTTTGCTCCCTTCGTTAGACAATTTGTCTAAGACTGATAAATTCCTGTTACCCGACCTGACTAGTAAACTGTTTCACACTGAGAATGAATGTTGGGAGGAGCAACTGCTCAGCTGCATCTTAAATGACATGCCCTATTATGTAAATTACAGGCGATAGGTGGCAAGAGCCATGCAAAATGGATGGGTTAGCTACAGTCTTACTATTATCGCTTTTAAATGTATACCAAGTAGAATCATGCATAAAACCAAAGGATTTAGGATTCCAGGTGTGTTTATAATATCACTCTCTTTCCTTTGCATAAAATAGGCAAATTTGATTAGAAGTGTGTGAGATTAAGGAATACTCTGCTGGTTTCATTCTGATGGAAGGGAAATGAGCAGTGCTTACAGTTATTTTTATTTTTTTACTCTCATCATTAGCAAACTGCAAATGTGGATGCTGTGTTGCCTTCCCAATCCAAACCAATTTCATAGTAAGCAGGCTTCCCACTTCCAAGGAATCCTCTAAAATCATGTACTTCCGGTTATACATATATATGTATTTATTGCATTGGTGATCTTTGAGAAAACAGTGTTTTTAGAACATTCTGGAGCTGACAAACTCTCTGTGCTAAATGTGAGACCTTGTATAGGTGGGCAGTAATGTATCTACTTTAAGTTTTGTTTGCTGGGATAGCATTGTGTGTTGCACATCTTGTTCTTTTGGAGGCCCTAAGGGGGACGGTAGCTCTACAATCTTATTTCAACATGTTCTACTTCAACACAGACAACGTAAGGCAGGATGCTCAATCCTAAATGGCAACACTGAGCAGTCACCATCTCAGTTGAGTTTATAATGAAGGCTTATTGAGATAAGAGATCAAAATTTTCTTAAAACAGTGTGTGTGTGTCTGGATTAGTGGAACTGGGAGCTTATGCTAGCTGTTTGGGGCTATAACCTCTGCCTTCAATAGTTACTTATAGATAGTGTCAGATTTTTTGAAACCTAAAGCCAGATAGCTAAATTTCTGAAAAGATCACACATTATAGAATAGGTGACCACAGGCTATTCTACTGGAGGTAGTCAAATATTGCCTTCATCTCCTCTGAGTGTAATTGTTTTATAATTTGTATTTATATTTTTTTCCACACCAGTAATCAAATGTCCAAGATTGTATGCATAAAGCTAATAAAATTATCACGCAGAGCATATTTAAAGGTCTTTCAAACTACCCATTAGTATATTGAATAAGCTTATGTCATAATAATGGGCAGTGATGATGAACTGAGACTGTCCAGCAGCTCTGAAAACCATGCTCTCGTACTTTGTACCAAAGGCAGAGTTGATGAAGTGTCTGCACCTGCCCATGGAAGGTTCTTCCTTTATGTTCCATGTGGAATATAATTCAATTCATTTTCATTATGGAGTGGTGTAGCCATCAAGCCTACTGTACCAATTGAAATGCAGTAGTGAATTCAAATAGCTCATATTAGGTAGAGAGCTAGATCTCAGTTTATTTGTGTAAATCTGGAGTAACTCAGCTGAAACCGAGGTAGCTACTCCAGCTTTACAAAAGGATAAATGAGATCAGAATCTGCCCTGCAGAATATAATAGGGCAAAATATTCTTTCCCATGGACCAATTGATTAAAAAAATAGAGAGGCCAAAATATTTTAGCCTGGACAATAAGGCAGCAATCTTTTGGTGTAGGTAGATCTCCACAGAGGAGATGATGATGATTGTTAACAGGAGGAAAAGACCAGTACCATGTTAGTTGCCCTATTGTTTCTCTTAGAAATTCAGTGGCCAACAATCAGGGCTATCTAATCTGGACTCCATATCCCTGTATAGGTAACACCAAGTGATTTTCCTATTTTTCTTTTTATAGTTTGTGTTTACAAAACAAAAAGATATTAGTGAGAAACATTTTGTGATTTCCCCTCCCCCCCGCCCCATGCCCTATGCAAATTTCACTACAAAAATTGAAGAGGGTTCAGAGAAGAACCGTGAAAATGATTAAAGGATTAGACAACCTGCTTTATAGTGCTAGACTCAAGGAACTCAATCTATGTAGCTAAACAGAGAAGATTAAGGGGTGATTTGATTATAGTCTGTAAGTACCTACATTGGGAACAAATATTTAATAATGGGTTCTTCAACCTAGCATAGAAAGATGTAACATGATTCAATGGCTATAAGTTGAAGCTAGACAAATTCAGAATGGAAACAAGGCATAACATTTTTAATAGTGGCATAATTAACCATTGGAACAGTTTACCAAGGGTCATGATGGATTCTCCATTACTGCCAATTTTCAAATCAAGACTGAATGTTTTTCTAAGAGATAGTAGAGATTATTTTGGGGAGGTTCTATGGCTTGTGTTACACAGGAGGTCAGACTAGATGATCACAATGGTCCCTTCGGGCCTTGGAATCTAAAAAGATATGGGGTTGGAAGAAAGCAACAAAATTTCCCCAGGAGAATATTTCATCTGGGGGAAATTTGCGACAAATCTTAATTTGGTTCAGTGCAGAATTTAGTCATTTTGACTGCAAATTAAAATAATGAAGGCCCAAACTATAACATCAGTTTACTTGCAAACAATTGTTATGATATGGCCCAGTACAAATAAGTTGTATTGTGAACTTCTACATAGCCATTTTCCCAGGATCTCACCATGCACTAAACATTCATTAGTTTAGCCTCAGATTTCTCCTATGTGATGGGTATTATTATCCTCATTTTACACATCGGGGAACTGAGGCATAAAGGCTCAGTGACTTGCCCAGAGCTGGTAATAGAACTCAGGTTTCTCTTTTCAGTCCTATTCCTTAACTATATCACTATCCTTCCTCCTGTTAAAAAGGGACCACTGAGATCATCTAGTCTGACCTCCTGTACAACACAGGCCATAGGACTTCCCTGAATTAACTCCGGTTTGAACTACAGGAATGGTGCAAGAGCTTAGTCCCTCTCAGGATCACGCCCAGTGTATCCAATACAATGTGGCTCCAATTCTCAGAACAGCTAAGCAAGCACCTGCAGCTCCCACTGAAGTCAATGGGAGCAGCCGTTGCTATGTATTTCTGTAAAATCAGGCTTCACATGAACAAGACCCACAGAATATCACACATCATCAATGTCAATATAATGAATTTCAGGATGTATATGTTAATCTACCCCGGAGAGGGGGGGGGAAACTAATCATTAGCATCAAGAAGAGAAAGTGATATGCTTTAACCATGTTGGAGGCACATTTTTACTATGCCCTACAAAGAACCTTGGGTGAAGGTCTAAAGAGCCATTTGAAACAAGCTAGGGAATTTGAGATTTTAAAAACAAAGAGGGGGGGGAAAAGCCATGCCAGGCATTGCAAGATTACATTGCATTAATAATACAGATACTGTATATCTCCCGCTCTAAATATAATGTGCCAAAATGAAACAGTTGTTTAAGTATAACCAGCTGGCGTGTTGGCTCGCAATATGTTAG
Organism: Emys orbicularis; assembly: GCF_028017835.1. NCBI lineage: Eukaryota > Metazoa > Chordata > Testudines > Emydidae > Emys > Emys orbicularis. The sequence continues at coordinate 19,239,094 of NC_088687.1, forward strand.
ATGCCTCTGCCTAAGTTTAATAAGCTTTCACCAAGAAAAAAAGAAGAGGGATTTACATGATATGTTCACACGGGTTACAGGATGCACAGATTAATCTGAAGAACAGGAAGCTGCTGACACAAGAAAAAAAATGCTTTTTGTTGTTTTGGGATTTTCTCTCTCTCTCTCTCTCTCTCTCTCTCTTTTTGGAAACTTGTAGATAGGTTTATTTAAGGACAAGTCAATCTCTTATTATCCTCTTTCTGATTTCCTTCTGACTGTTTGTGGGGTTGGAATTTTTGTTGTTTCTTATTGGTTTTGTTTTTTTGTTTTCTGTCCATCTCTGACAATTCTGAATTTGGGATTTCCTTTGTTTAAAGTCCTCTTGATCCTCCCACAAAGTTCCGCCCCAGTTAGAGCTAATAGAGAACTTTATTTGGGGTGTGAGGGGGTGAGAAGGGGAGGGGACCATTGTTCTCAGAAAGATCCGGAGTACTTGTGGCACCTTAGAGACTAAGAAATGTATTTGAGTATAAGCGTTCGTGGGCTACAGCCCACTTCTTCGGATGCATAGAATGGAACATATATTGAGGAAATATATATACACATACAGAGAGCATGAAAAGGTGGGAGTTGTCTTACCAACTCTGAGAGGCCAATTAAGTAAGAGAAAAAACTTTTGAAGTGATAATCAACATGGCCCAGTACACACAGTTTGATAAGAAGTGTGAGAATACTTACATGGGGAGATAGATTCAATGTTTGTAATGGCTCAGCCATTCCCAGTCTCTATTCAAGCCTAAATTGATTGTATCTAATGTTGGCTCTTTCTGTGTTCAGACTGCTGAAGAAAGGTGCTGCTGGAAAGGTGCATGATGTCCTTTATTCATTTGCAAATTTAACACCATTAATTTGGGCCTGAATAGGGACTGGGAGTGGCTGGCTGACTACAAAAGCAGCTTTGCCTCTCCTGGAATTGATACCTCAACATCAATTATTGGGAGTGGGCTACATCCACCCTGATCGAATTGTCCCTGTCAACACTGGTTCTCCACTTTTGAGGTAACTCCCTTCTCTTCATGTATCAGTATAATAATGCCTGCATCTGTCATTTTCACTCCATGCATCTGAAGAAGTGGTTTTTTACCCACGAAAGCTTATGCCCAAATATATCTGTTAGTCTTTAAGGTGCCACCGGACTCCTTGTTGTTATTTTGCTATAGTGGAAATTCCAGTTTAAAACATTACTATTAAGTTAGAACTTACTTTGAAACTATGCAACAGAGTCTAGAAAAGATCAACACCTGCATTGCTGTCCTGTTGATAAGATTATACTAAAGTATTACTGTAACCTCTTCCTTTTAGTACCCTTCAGTATATACTTTTAGAAAACCTCCAATAATACTAATAGCATTATTTTCCCCTTTCTTTTTCTTCAAATTATTTATTTATTAATTTAAACATTTTTCCAAATGTAACTTTTATATTGAGGCAGTTAGGAGAGGATGTTAGCCAAGCAGATATCAAACTCTGTACATATTGCTCCAACAAAGCAACTGCAATGTGTTGCCCTTTATAAGGCCTCACTTTGTCCTCTGCTATTGAGAGAGGAAGCGTATATAGGTTATATTTCACTGTCAATTATTTTCCTTAGGGAGCATTGCCTAGGAGTTAAAACAGCATACCTGAGAGTCAGGAGATCTGTTTCTATTCTGGACTGTGCTACTGACTTGCTCAGTGTCCTTGGGCAAATCATATAGCCTACTTGTGTCTGTTCCCCCATTTGTAAAAGGATGATAATAAATAATGCGTATCTCATTGTGAGACTTAATGCACTTAATGCAATTTATGTACACATTACCAGTCCTTTGGGACAATAGAACCTTTTTGAAATAGCATAAGAGTATTGGATTGACGTACTAGATTGAAAAATGTTCAATCTTGTCTGGTAACCTGTTTCAGATTCTTCAGAAGTGCCATCTCCCCCACAGGGCCAATTGATCATAATCCAAAAGTCTGTCCATGGAGCAAATTTCTTTCTAATCCCAGGTAGTTAGTGTTTGGTTTATATGCTGAAGCATCAGGGTTTATGGCTTATCTTGTGTTACTGTGGATGATCTTACTATTCATGTAAATATCTAATCTACTTTTATAAAAGTGATTTGCTGGTAGACTATTTCGTAGTGGAACTTATTACATTTATATCAGTAGTTCTGAATATTTCAAAACTACCCTCCTAAAACAACTTACAATTGAACTGATACAAAACTGAAATTCCGTTTTTAAGTTCAGACTAACTGCAACATGGCTGCCTAAAATAATTAGGAAAAACTTTTCAAAGAGTAGAGCGCTAGGTCCATGCTCAAAAAATGTGTGCATATGTATACACCCACCTTTTGCATACACAGATCTACTTCTGTGTAATTACATGTGCAAATGGGCATTTAGTCATACACACATTGGTAATAATATGTAAATGACAAAGCATTTTTATATCCACAAATGTGGGTGTACTGTGTGTGCGCACAGGGTGAAATTCACTTTTGTGTAGAAGACCAGCAGAAGACCTATGAATTACTGAAATTTAAATTACCTCTCAAAAGAGGATGTTTGAGGGTGCATAGACCTTGTGCTGTCCCTTTGCCTGGGTGGGGTGGGGTTAAATTTCATTCCCTGTTTGTCCCCACACAGATGAGTTTCAGCTCTTTGAAAATGTGACCATCAGTTTTGTCACTTTGCTCCAAACCAGTTTTAGAATCCCATTCTGGGTTGTCACTCTGTGATAGCCCTTGCAGAGGTCTTGTTCCTTCATTTCATCCCAGCAAAAAAAAATAGAGCTGGATTCTGTACTGTAGTATACTTTGTATAGCCATTTACACCTGTGCAAAGTGCTACTGTTCTGATTTGGGAACAATTTACACTAATTTTTACAGCTGTAAATGACCACACAAGGAATAAGGCAATGGAGAATTAGGCCAATATTGTTTAATCTTTATTAATACTTGTTTTATGATAGGCCTAGGAGCCCTCATCATGGATAGCACCACATTATAATAGGTGCTGTCTGAACACAAAGCTAAAAGATGGTCCATGCTCTAAAGATCATACACTCTAAATGTAAGACGAGAGGTGGAGATAGACAGACCAACAGGGAATTACAAGGAAACAATGAGATAATATTTGTCAGCATGATAAGCATCTTTGTTGGTTCAGAATAAAGTAGAGGTTCCTCTGTGTTCCCCAGAAGGAGTACTTTCTTAATGGCAACCTAGATCTTCTTCTAACCTGTGTTGGGGTTGAACATCTGTGATTCTTAGCATTTCATACAGAATTTCTTTCCTTATGTTGCACTATGATGTTCTGTCTTCATCATGGGGGCAGGAGATATTGTTTTGTCAGCCAGTGAGGATGTTATCGGTAAGCTTTCAGAAGGTCCTTCTATGTGTATAGTTCATTAATCTTTATCCCCCCTTGGATTTAGTTCTGTAGTGGTTTAATTCTACCCACTATCATTTTCATCTCCTCTGTTGCTTTGCCTGTGATTGCTACTTGCTGCTTCAGTTCTTTTATAGGCTCTTTGCAGGTTGTCTCATCTTGACCACGTGGGTTTCCATCTCATTGATCCTACTTAATAGCTGTTCATATTTGTCATCCAGTCCGGGAAACACCTGATGTTTCCTTTACTTCTTCCAGCAGTTCAGTATCCGATGACTTCGTGATCTCCTGGAAGACTCTCACTCTGCTACAGGCCACATCTCAGTGGGCCTTCCTGTAGGGGTGCACAACTCACTACATGGATGACATCATCTGGTGCCAGTTTGTCTTTACTTTTCCCTATTTCCTGGTGTACTTGTTACTTGCCATTCAGAACAATTTATGTTGTCTTTGTGCTATTAATACAGCAGTGATAGCCAATTGGAGCTCAGATGAAGTACAACTGCTTCTTCTGACAATCCTCTACCTTTCCTTTTTAATTACAGTCCTCCTGCTGTGATTGACTTGCAGGCATCAAAGTTCTATACAGAGGCTGGTACAAACTAAGGTCTCTGAATGTGGCCCAGTGGAATTACACTATTATAAAATCAACCTATATGAGATGCTGATGTCACATCCATTCTTTTGATACCACTATGTCTCCCCTAGGCCAGATTCTGATCTCAGTTTCCGGACATTGGTGTTAATCTGTAATACCTTTATTGACATTAATGGAATTATTCTGGATTTACACTGACAAAAACTGGTATCAGTTTCTCATCCATTGACTTCAGTGGTGTAACTCCTGATCTGTTCCTGTGCCCCATCTAAGTCAGGTCTTAATATCAGGGTGAAAGGTTTGAGAAATGTGTTGCTAGGTTTAATGTGTGTGTTTCAGGTGGGCTATGGTTAATGATAAAGGAATTCACCTCAGATTATTTCTTCTAGCTCTGCTCTAACAACAAAGAAGAACATTAAAATGTTTTCCTTTAGGGTTGGAAAGTATTGACGGAAATATTCACTGGAGTGAAATTCCCTGCCTGTACAGCACAAGGTGTATATGCCATTCAAGTTCTACTTAGGCTGTGTTTTGTGTGCTTAAACGCTTCATGCTGGCTCTTTGCACAGGCGTGAATTTCACCCTTGATGAAATATAAAACCTGGACTCTATTCAAGAATAGGTTAATGTTTTGGAAAATTAAGTTATAGAACTCACTTGTTCACGGGCATTGGTAAGTCAGTATTTGAACTAAATGGAAAGTAGACTCTTAAAGAGATGCGGTTATTTTTACCTCCAAAGAAGAAAGTGCTGAGAAATAAATTAGCTGAGCTTGATCATAAAATGTGCGGGAGGTTGATGTGCCTGAAAATTTGGAACAGGGAAATCAAGTCTTGTTTTTTTTTCTCCTGACTGGATCCCAAATATTTTTGAATGGGATAATTTCTGTGTGCCAGATATAGACATTCTAAAACAAAATACCATTTCAGCAGTATCTGTGCTTCTAACACGTGTATCTTACTCTTTAAGGAATGAAATTTTAAAGGAATTAAGTACAGTAACTCCTCACTTAACATTGTAGTTATGTTCCCGAAAAATGTGACTTTAAGTGAAATGATGTTAAGCGAATCCAATTTCCCCATAAGAATTAATGTAAATGAGGGGGTTAGGTTCCAGGGAATTTTTTTTCACCAGACAAAAGACTATATATTTACACACACACACACACACACACACACACACACACACACACAGTATACATTTTAAACAAACAATTTAATACTGGTACACAGTGATGATGATTGTGAAGCTTGGTTGAGGTGGAGAAGTCAGAAGGTGGGATATTTCCCAGGGAATGCCTTACTGCTAAATGATGAACTAGCAATTGGCTGAGCCCTCAAGGGTTAACTCTCACACTCTACAAGGCAGCAGGAATGGAGGGAGGGGAGACAGCATCACAAACAGAGACAGAGACACACACCATGTGTGTGTGTGTGAGAGATGCACATTTCACCTTCAAGTACACTGCCTTGTTAATTAGATCAGCTTTCTCAGACCACAGCTGCTGCCAGCAAGCTCCCTCCGTTCTGAGCCCTGTCGTGTGTCCCCCCTGCTATATGGAAGATGGGGTAAGTGGGGTGCAGGAGCAGGGGGGAGGGGGACACCCTGACATTAGCTCCCCTCTTCCTCCCCTCCCCCCCTGCACAGCAAGCAGGAGTCTCAGGGAGCAGCTCCAAGACAGAGGGCAGGAGCAACACATGGCAGTGGGGGGAGGGACAGCTGCAATTGCTAGCCTGCTGGGCAGCTGCTGCACAGGGAACTTAGGGGAGCAGGGAGCTGTAGGGGGAGCTGATAAGGGGGTTGCCGGTCCACCCTGGTTCCAAGCCCCCACCAGCTAGCTGCAATGGGCTGCTCTTCCTGCAAGCAGTGGACAAAGCAGGCGGCTGCCAAACGACGTTAGAAGGGAGCATTGCACAACTTTAAACGAGCATGTTCCCTAATTGATCAGCAACGTAACAACGAAACAACGTTAATCAGGACAACTTTAAGTGAGGAGTTACTGTATGTTGCATGAAGTTTATTACACAACACTACTTTTCTTCTTTTGATTAAAGCCTATTGCTTTTACAGCAACGTAGTGTTAATTCCAATCAAAAAGCTTCTGAAGGCATTTAAGATTGAGTATATACCATTATATCCCGCAAGGATTAAGGTGGTATTTTTAAATAATGGTCATATTTTCAATGATCTACAAGATGCACTGCTGTTAGTTAGCTCCAAAGTATCTGGGGAAGACTAGGGAACATTATTCATGAAAAGGAAATATTATTTCCTCTTTTTTTATCAGCATTTTACAGTGAAAATTCAATAGCTTACTCAGACAAGCCTCTATTGAAGTCAATGGGAGTTTTGCCCAAATAAGGACTAAATTAAAAATTTGAGTAAGGACCTCAGGACTTGGCCCAATAGCAAAACTGTATTTTTGTCACAGCAGGGAGATTCACTGATCAGGCTGAGCTTAAACATATTTATGGTTCTCCTCCAACTTTCTAATTAGCATCTGAACTAACCCATGCAGTTGGAATTGAGGACATACTGGAAAAAAGAATTCACACAGCCATGCAAATAAGAACTGCAGATTCATTTTTACAGTAATTTCAACCCCCTAGTTTTTCTTTTCCAGAAACATTCATATGGATGTCTTTCTGTTCAAAGAACGTTCCCAGACAGTGAAATTCACTTCAGCGCACAGAGCCAACACTAAGCCTAGGAATGATCTAGCTACCACTTAATCTATATTTTGAAGGCAGGAAAGCATGTTAAAACTTCTAAAATATAGTCTTTACAATAAGAAAAGTAAAATTTTTTGCTAAAATTAACTTATTCTGTTTATATTCTACTTATCAATATATAATATATACATGATTATCATCAATCTTGTTTGTACCAGTAGTGCCTAGAGGCTGTTTGCCAATGGGGTTCCATAGTGCTAGCACTGTACAAACAAATGAGAGCTTACAATCTAAATAGACAAAACAGTCAGACAAATGATAGGGGGAAAGGGACATACCCTACAGGCAGCGTGAACAGTGCAAAGGCTGCCATCATCATGTTAACATATCCATCATTTCCAATATGTGTATCCCAATAGCACTAGGGATTGTAACAGCTTCCAATATTGTATATTACACAAGAGTAATTCATGGTCATTTTAGGGTTGGTTTTTTTTATTTCATTTATGAGCCTCTCAAACGGTAATATAGGAAAGGCTGGTGAGTCTAACCCCTTAGGGAATTTCTGGCAAGTGAAGAGTTTGTGAGAGTGTGAACTGTTATGCACAACAAGAGGACCTGTCAAACTGAAAGGTAGCTTCTTTTAATTTATACTGCTGAGTTGCTACTAGTGATGAGAACGGTGTGTGTGTTTTCAAATTTATGTAACATGCACATCTGCCTACACACCTACATTCTAAAACAGCTTACCTTGTAGCACAAATGTGTTAAACATTGATAACCTCCCAAAATGAAGGCAGCATATCCATCTTTCTCAGCCAGTCACTATTTCACTAATAATATAAATTACCAACACACTGAAATGTAGAGTAGGCAGGCCTGGCTGTATTATTATTAGCTTGTTTTGCAGTAAAATATCTCTTTTGGAGGGGATTGATCATGTTTTTATTGTTAATGGCAGAACGCCCATTGACATCAACAGGATCAGTCCATAAAAGGAGCTATTAGAATATACTCTACTGGAATACATAAAAAAAAAAAATTATTATGAAACAAAAGGCAAAAAACTATTATGTACATAGTTTAGTCCTATTCAGTGTCTACTCGGCACTTCTTGGCTTGTCTCTTGTATTCATTAAATGGAGCATCTCTTGTCACTGTCCAGCAATAGTCTGCAAGCATTGATGGGCTCCATTTGCCCTGATAGCGTTTCTCCATTGTTGCAATGTCCTGGTGAAATCACTCGCCACGCTCGTCGCTCACTGCTCCGCAGTTTGGTGGAAAAAAATCTAGATGAGAGTGCAAAAAATGTATCTTTAGTGACATGTTGCAACCAAGGCTTTTGTATGCCTTGAGGAGGTTTTCCACCAACAACCTGTAGTTGTCTGCCTTGTTGTTTCCGAGAAAATTTATTGCCACTAACTGGAAGGCTTTCCATGCCGTCTTTTCCTTGCCACACAGTGCATGGTCAAATGCATCATCTCGAAGAAGTTCACGAATCTGAGGCCCAACAAAGACGCCTTCCTTTATCTTAGCTTCACTTAACCTTGGAAATTTTCCACGGAGGTACTTGAAAGCTGCTTGTGTTTTGTCAATGGCCTTGACAAAGTTCTTCATCAGACCCAGCTTGATGTGTAAGGGTGGTAACAAAATCTTCTTGATTCAACAAGTGGTGGATGCTGAACACTTTTCCTCCCAGGCTCCAATGACTGTCGGAGTGGCAAATCTTTCTTGATGTAGTGGGAATCTCTTGCACAACTATCTCATTTGCAGAGAAAACAGCAGTACTTTGTGTATCCAGTCTGCAGACCAAGCAAGAGAGCAACAACCTTCAAATCGCCACAAAGCTGCCACTGATGTTGGTCATAGTTTATGCACCTCAAAAATTGTTTCATGTTGTCATAGGTTTCCTTCATATGGACTGCATGACCAACTGGAATTGATGGCAAAACATTGCCATTATGCAGTAAAACAGCTTTAAGGCTCGTCTTCGATGAATCAATGAACAGTCTCCACTCATCTGGATCGTGAACGATGTTGAGGGCTGCCATCACACCATCGATGATGTTGCAGGCTACAAGATCACCTTCCATGAAGAAGAATGGGACAAGATCCTTTTGACGGTCACGGAACATGGAAACCCTAACATCATGTGCCAGGAGATTCCCCTGCTGTAGTCCGGAGCCCAACAGCTCTGCCTTACTCTTGGGTAGTTCCAAATCCCTGACAAGGTCATTCAGTTCACCTTGTGTTATGAGGTGTGGTTCAGAGGAGGAGGATGGGAGAAAATGTGGGTCCTGTGACATTGATGGTTCAGGACCAGAAGTTTCATCCTCTTCCTCGTCTGACTCAAGTGAGAATGATTCTGCTGCCTCAGGAACCGGCAGTCCTTCTCCGTGGGATACTGGGCGTATAGCTGATGGAATGTTTGGATAATGCACAGTCCACTTTTTCTTCTTTGACACACCTTTCCCAACTGGAGGCACCATGGAGAAGTAACAATTGCTGGTATGATCTGTTGGCTCTCTCCAAATCATTGGCACTGCAAAAGGCATAGATTTCCTTTTCCTGTTCAACCACTGGCGAAGATTTGTTGCACAAGTGTTGCAGCATATGTGTGGGGCCCACCTCTTGTCCTGATCTCCAATTTTGCAGCCAAACTAAAGGTGATAGGCTTTCTTAACCATAGTGGTTATACTGCGCTTTTGTGATGCAAAAGTCACTTCACCACAAACCTAGCAGAAGTTATCTGCACTGTTCACACAAGTACGAGGCATCTCTGCTCACTTTGGCTAAACAGAAATGTGTCCCTTTGCAAAATTAAACACTGACAAATAAGAGAGCACGACACTGTATGATTTCTAAAGCTGATATAGGGCAATTTGTTCAGCAGAGTGATGTAAGCTTCGTTATGATTTCATCATCCATGACTTCTAGGAATAACATGATGCAATTCATATCATGTATGACGCAATACCAGCTTCAGATTGCATCATTCATTGTTTTGCCTAAAAAGCAAGTACTGTCCAAACTCAGTCATAGATTTATTCATAGATCCAGTCAAAGATGTATTTTAGTCATTTCTGGTTTAAATTGAGATCCCTTCCCTTTATAACTCACTTATCCTCCGCCATTCCCAAGTCAAGGGTCGTATATACTGACCCAATAGCATATCTTGAAAACTAGAGCCAATCAACAATTTTAAGCATCATTTTCGTTCTCAGTGACCCAGAATTAGTAAAGTTTGACTACATTTATTTCAGAAGCATTTTGGCTGTAGAGCAGTGTAATCTGAATAATCTCTGTCTCACCTATGCAGACATAATAATCTCTCTTGTAAATTTAGGCACTGGGCATTAAATTAATATATCCCATCCTAACCTCCTCCCCAACTCTATACACTTCTTCAGTTAACAACTGGGTCACTTGTTTTTCTACTAGCTAAAACAATTCTATTCTACTAGTGCAAACCAAATGGTGCGCCATAATTCAAGGTGTTTGCTTTGTCTTGTGTTCTCAAGGAATTCACATTCAGTACAGGGTGATATGAAAAAAAATCTAGTTGGAATATGTGTGAAAGCTTGCTGGTATGAGATGCTAATAATACATTAGGCTTCCTGAAGTCCCCACACCATATTATGTATTGCAATCTGACCATTAACATCTGCAACAATGTTGCAAACGTAGATGGCACAGTTATTTGCTTTATTGCCCAGGGAGGAAATGGTGACTCTTTTATGAACAGCTATGTGAAAGTTTTCATCTTATAAGATTTCCTCCCCTCCCTAAATTGTTTTCTTATGAAATTTTGGGGAAGAAGGAGGGTGCATAGGGTGGGAAGAGGTGGCTGGACTTTCTTTGTATTAAGAGGTGTGAAAACTGAGATTTGCTGGGCCAGATTTTGGTTTTGGTCAGGCTGATGTAAAGACAGAGAGTAACTACTGACTTCAGTGGAGTTGCTCTGGATTTATACTGGTGTAAGGGGAGAGCAGAATCTGGCCCAGTCACATACCTAAGATCACACAGGAAGTCAGTGCCAAAAGAAAGTTTAAAACTGAGATCTCTTGAATGCTAGTTCAATAACTAATCAGTCTCCAGGGAAGCCACCCAACAGAACTGAGCCTCAGTTCTCCTTTGTGCCAAATAGGACTGTTAACAGTTTACGACATACAGACATCTGGCTGTGGACGTCTTAAAGCTTGTATATTTCCAGATTCTGCTTGGTTGAAGTATCATTACCCACATTTCAGAGATGAGTGAATTAAGCTTCTGAAATGTTACATCTCTTCCCTGGGAGGAACTGTGGTCGAGGATAGTCCTGCTCAAATAAAAGGGCATGTTGGCTTTTAAGCATCACACTGAGGGAAGGTGAATGAAAACTGGCAAAATACAAGGGCAGCATGAGCCTGTAGGAACCTGGGCAGGGGAGGGAAGGAGTAACTCCCTCTCCTCCTCATCCTGTTGCATCCTCCTCACTCTTAAGCTGATCACATCAGTGGTCTCCCCCTTCTGCCTTCGCCACACCATGCACATCTCTGTGGCAGAAGAAGCCTTGCTACATGAAGCTGAGGAAGCAGTTTTAAAGCCTCTTGCAGCAATGCTAGCCTGATGCTGAGGGCTGTGCTGGGGAGGAAGAGAACCTTCAGATGTAGGTGCAAATGCACAAGCACACACCCCACGCAGCAACCGCACACCATTCTGGCACCCCGTAAGCTCTTAAGTCAGGAGCATACCCCCCCCCCCACACACACAAAGGAGTCAGACCCCAAATTCAGACTCCTGTACACACACACTGGATTACACAAGGATTTTAGCTGATCATGGACCTAAAAAAAGTTAAGAACCATCGCACTAGGGGTTTGGTACAGGTGTGGGCAAAGACACATGTCCTGGAACCTAATCTTGCTGCTGACACTGACTCAGGGTTGCTCCCAGGTCGGCTGTTTCTTCTTTACTCTGCAAGTACTTTTGTTTAAAAAAAGAAAAAATCAATTTTCAAGCAGCCAGCGAGTGGAAAATATTTTATTTCAAAATGGTGTCAGGGAAAAACAAAGCTGCACGTGTTTAGAATCAGCTGTAGGAGAAAAAGCTTTTGTGATGAATATTTCACCCAACTGTAATTATCTATTACTAAAAGCAGCGTGTATGCACCCAACAAACACTCGTTCCTCCCCCCTTACCCGCCCTGGCAAAAATCTTTGCTTTGTTTAATAGATTTTTGTCATCAGTGTCATTTCATAATTTATTTAAATTCCCCCCTGTGTATTTCCAATGAACGGCACATGATGAGTTGGGAAACATTATATTATGATTGAAACGCTGCTGTACTTGTCATAACTCCCAAGCTCCTTTGGAAGCTAGCATTCTTTTGCCAAGAGAATGGTAGGTGCGTACTTTAGGAAAAAGGAAAAACCAGGATCCAGGATAAACTGGACCACTTAGAACTAGGCTGTTTTGGGCGGGTTGTGGAAAGACTTTCCAATGAGAGTCTGAAATGGCCTTTTTTTCCTCCGAGTGACAGTGCTTTCCAGATTAAAAGCTGTTTTCCTTTATTGAAATCGAAATGTGCCAAACATTGAACCTGCTTTGTAAGACATACATCAAGACAGAAAATATTTCACTGCAATGACATGACCTGACATTTTAAAGCAGATAACAAATGACATCTTGTCAATGGCACCAATTTATTATTCCCTCTTTTCTACCTTTTTGCCACAGTGGGATACCACATTCCTTTTAAGCATGGGACTGCGTTAAACAAATTTTTACTAGCAGAGAATATAAAACACCCCTATTTGTTTCCCACTCCCCTGACCTCCCAGCTGTCCCACCGTAACACGTAAAGACAAAGGCTGTATTAAATTTTGCATTGTTTTATTCAATTTCTGATCCAATTATATGAGAGTCTTCCATCACTTGCATAAGTGCATGTGCTACAGTGTCAGCTGCTGCACATTAATCAGCTTTTTTTTTTTAAAGCCAGCAGACACTGGTGCTTAATCATAGTGCTCAAAAAAAGTGGGACAAGAAATAGATGCAAATGAACAAGGAGGAAGCTCCCTTTTGTGTAATTACAGGAGGAAATGATTACAGTGGGTGGCCTTCCAATTAAATCCAAAAAGGCCTGGAAATACATCAAGTTGCTGTTGTACATCTTTCATGGTCACAAAACAAAAAAGAGAAGCGACTATTACTCTTGTTGGTTTAATGTTTCAGTGCCACTTACAGCACTGAATCAGCACCTTTCAATATTGCCCTGGGTGCTGGCCTTCTTGTTGAACTCCTGGATCTAATAGGCCACTAAGCTGAAAAATGACTAGCCTGACATCTCAGATTTGCCTTTTCAGCAATGAATACTGTCCCCTTATTTCTGTACTTTCTTAGATAACAAAACAAGAACTCGAATAGTGAATGTTTCTAGCTAATGGCATTTGTGGTATGCAGCCGGTGTGTGAGAATACTATGATTTCTATTGCCAAGAAGCCTTATTGTGCAGTCTGTAAATGAGACTGCCATTTACTTGTCACTCCATACATCTGAAGACGTGGGCCATCGCCCATGAAAGCTTATGCTTTAATAAATTTGTTAGTCTTTAAGGTGACACAAGACTCCTCATTGTTTTTGCTGAAACAGACTAACATGGCTACCCCTCTGAAACTCATTTACTTAATTGTATTCAGAGCTCATTTCAAGCCCTTACAGTCCATCCAAAATACCACCGCTGAAATAATTTTCTCCTGCTGTTCTCACAATGTTCATCTTCAAATCCTTTCACTGACTTCCTTTCACAGCAGCTTCAAGCTTCATGCCCCGCCTTCAAGTTCCTGAACTGCTCCACTCTTGTCTTTCTCTCTGTTCTTCCTCTTTGTCCTCTTATTCCTTTGCTTCTCCCACACCTCTCTCCTAATCATCCAATTTATATCTTCACATTTGCCTCTGTGCCTTCTTCCACATTACCCTTTACATTTGGAATGGGTGCCTTTCTCTTGTATGCCAAGCAACCTTCTCTTCCCTTTCAAATTCCTCCTCCAAAAACTTCTCAGTAACAACCCTTTCAAGCTTCCTATAGTAAGCTTGACTTCTTGAGCCTGTAGGAGCTGCGGATGTATCACATTGTTATTTTTGAGTTTGTACTATACAGGAGGGGAAGAAATCTTGTGGTTAAAACCCTGGACTGCAATTCAGCCACTTTGGGTTCAATTCCTAGCATTGCCACAGACTTCCTGTGTGACTTTGGGCAACTCACTTAATTTCCGTATCCCTCAGTTTCACATCTGTAAAACAGAGATTATAATACTTACTTATTTCACAGGAATGTTTCAAATATAAATCCATGAATACTTGGGAAGTGCACAGACACTACTGTGACGGAGGCCATATAAATATCTAGATAAGATAACGTTTCTGACTCTGTAACCACGTGCTTCTTAAGCAGAGGATCAGAGCTGTCATGTCCACTTGCCAGTGGAGCAATAGAGCTCAACATGCGAATGTGCACTGGCGTCATAGGCAGTTCTGGGACGTGCCAGGCTGTGTAAGAACAAGGTTTAGTTCATTCCAGCATTCACTGGAGACCAGAGTCCTTGAGAAAAAAATAGAAGGGAATGGGGATGGGGGTGCCACAAAAAATTCAGAAGGGCCAAGTTCAGCTTTTGAGAGTAGTGAGGTCAGGGTTTACAGTGGCCCATGGTAGGCTACAGAGCCTAGAACCAGTGAGCCACCACATGCATGTTCTTGCTCTTACTACACGTCTTTCTGAGCAAGAATCCACAGAGAAATTCATTTGGCTTTTTGGGCTTTCTGTTGTGTTTTTGTGACTTTTTGAGAGTAGTTGCCAGGGCGGAACTCAGTATAGCATTACTAAATTATTTGAGCCAACTGAAATGGACTCAGGCATCGGTAGAAGAAACAGTGCTGCTGAGTTTCAGTTTTAGTGTCTGAGAGCACTCTATCGTCCCAAACCTTGTTCTGTGGTGGGCAGGATTGTCGTGCTGGGAAGGAGATCAGAGTGCTGTAGGTCACCGTTCCCAAACCCAGTGCAGACTTGGTGCCACTCCTCGGGTGGTGTAAATCAGCAGATCTCTAGTGACTCTAGTGCAGCTAGCTCATTTACCCCAGCTGAGGATCTGTCCCTGCTGACTGGCAAATACTACAAGCGGATGTTGAAGGAAAAGCACTCTGTAAAACACTCGGGAAGGGATAACAATGCTTTTCATTCTTCCCTTCCCTTCTTAAATTGTATATGACAGAAGCAAATAAGCCACGCTTCAGCAAGTGTCTTAAATACTGTTGTTTCCCTAAAAGGATTATTACACTGTGTGAATTCCCATTTCCAGAGTGGTAACTGCTTTCACAGTGACTGCAGCTTAATGTTCTACACGATAGAAATCAGATATTAAAAATGCAAAATACTTCACTATATAAGCAGGCTTTTGATAAACAAATACCTGCCTTCATTGAACTGATTAACTGAGCTGAGTGATAAACCCTCATCTAATAATGCAACCCAACATACTGTGAAAACACCAGCACAGTAAGGGTGATGTTGTAAATGTGAAGGATGTCACAGCTCTGAAATGAAGCTGCCAGAGGGACGTGTCAACACCCTGGATCGTCCATCATGCAAAATATTTTAATATGAAAACTTTTAGCTTAAATACACTTGGTTAAGAAGGTAAACTTATTTGGGTTAGTTTCAAGTCTATTTCCTAGATGCACCGAAGCCTGGGGAATGGTGGACGTTTTATAAACTGCATTAACTATGGGCCCAATTCTGTACACGTTCACCACCAGGTGAGTAGTGCTGTTGAAGTCAATGGAACTGCTCACAGTCATAGGTGCTACACCTGGTGGTAAGTTCAGGCAGGATCAGGCCCTAAAGACAACTGGAATTTTGTTGTGGTGGGTCTTATATGCCCCAGTCCGGCAATCAGCTCTGTGCAGAAGTGGGGACCAGAGTTCCAGTGCTTTTGTGAAGGCACAAGGCCATTGTTCCTGCAGATCCCTTAAGCCTGGGGACAGAACCCTGACTCACTCCATGGAGGGAAGTTTCAGCCCCCTCCCTCCCTCCCTGCCCCAATTCTGACAGCAACTGGGGAGAAACTCTACAAAGGGATCCTATTGGAGTATTACTTCTTCAGCTTTTGCTGTCGGAGCTGGTAATCTAGGGCTACATTATACTAGCTCAGGAGTACTGTAGCTGCCTTTTAGCACTCTCCGAGTTCACATTTCTATTACAAACACTGTTCTTCTGTCGTCAGTCACAACCTGTGCTGTGCTGGAGCTTAGCCTCCAAGATTTCAGCCCCATCAGAACATTTTCTTTTCTTTTGAATATTCAAGCAGTCCAAGGAGCGCTTTAAAAATTGCAAGGGGCCTGTAAAACAGATAGGGCCAAATCCCACCTCTCTTACACCATTCATCCCACTGACTTCGACAATATTACAAGTGAAAACAGCAGGATTGAGCCCTTTGTACAGGAATTTCAGGCATTTGGCAGGAGCGATGGGAGTTTAAAAATGGCTTGTTTTTCTTGAATGAATTGTTGTACAATATTGTATTTCTTTGTCGGTTCATCACTGTTCACTTTTATTGTTGTACGGTGTGATGGGGCGGAGTCCTCCACACTAGCCCTGCAAGAGCTGAATTAGGCCAAGTGGGCCCAATCAGCTAATTAGGCTGCAAGGAGGAGAGATTTAGTCTGGAGGCAGCTAATTAAGGACAGGCTCACCTGTGCAGGAACAGGCAGGGCCTGTGTGAAGCCAGGTAGCTGGCTGCAGTGGGGGGCTGCTGCTGCTGGGATAGGCAGCACAGAAGTAGGTTGCAGTCACGCCCTGAGTGGAGGGAGTTGGAGGCTGGCAAGTCCAGAGAGGGGGAAAGCCAGATGTGTATGAGGAAGCCCAGGGAAACAGCAGTAAGAGGTAGGACTGTACAGGGACTGCAGAGGGTGGGCCTGTATTATCCTACTAGCAAATGGGGAGTGGCGAGGGCGTTGGAGGCCACAGCCAGCCAGCAGGCCTGGAAAGACTGTGAATTGCTCGAAAGGGGAGGACTTTAATGACCTGGCTGGAGGGCCAAGCCACGAGAGGAAGTTGCAGATCTGAGAGTGAACAGGGCAGCAGAGTGAGCCTGGATGGGGGGAAGACACCACTGGAGGAAGAGCGCAAGCTGGCCGAGCTAATTCCCAGGATGGCCAGCAGGAGGTGCTGCTCCCAGTGAGCAGAACCCATGACATACGGCTACCTATTTTCCATATGGCTAAAAATGTAATTTACATCTGCTGGAGCAGTATATTTTTCATACTGGACCAAACTGCACACTGTGCATCCTCAGTGAGGGAAACGGGGATGCAGAGGCATAAAGTGAGGGCAGAATTTGTTCCACTCTTTATGTACAGTACATGCCTGTATTTGGGTCTATAAAATGCTGAGCACCCTCAACTGCCAATAGGAGAATAAGCAGTTCATCTGCTTCCCATCAGGTGCTCATTACGTTGCAGGAGTGGACTTTTGTAACCACTCCATGGCGATGGACTTTGATCTCTGGGTTGATACCATGCAATACTCTCTAATGGTTCCTGCAGAGATGACACTCCAGAGGAGTGTGTAAATACAACTAGTATTTTTTTAAACTTTGTCTAAATACATATTTACATGAAAAACCAAAATATCTCAGCTCATAAGAGGCTTGTTTCCCCTTTGTAGCATGAAATGAAACAAAATAAAACCCAAGAAATGTATACCACTTATAACCACCCCACTGTTCAAATTATATTGTGGGTTTGACCTGTGGTGTGTAGTTTAATGCTAGCTCATGGGGTAGAAGTATAATGAATGCAGAAGCACTCAAGACTTCTTCAAAGGGTTCTATAAATATACCTCTCAGGTATAATTGTACTTATTTTCTTATCAGTGTGTATTTCTAATATTTCTGCATTTATATATGGTATGAAAGAATGAAGCTGATTTTAAAGATGCCACAGTAAATTCTTAAACACACACAGACATAAGAATGGCCATACTGGGTCAGACTGAAGGTCCATCTAGTCCAGTACCTGTCTTCTGACAGTGGCCAATGCCAAATGCTTCAAAGGGAATGAAGAGAACCGGCAATCATCAAGTGATCCCACTCCCTGTCGCCCTTTCCCAGCATCTGGCAATCAGAGGTTTAGGGACACCCAGAGCATGGGGTTGCATCCCTGGCCATCAAGCAATAGCCATTGATGGACCTATCCTCCATGAACTTATCTAATTGTTTTTTGAATCCACTTATAGTCTTGGCCTTCACAACACCCCCGTGCAATGAGTTCCACAGGTTGACTGTGCATTGTGTGAAGAAGCACTTCCTTCTGTTTGTTTTAAACCTGCTGCCCATTAATTTCATTGGGTGACCCCCTACTTCTTGTGTTATATGAAGGGGTAAACAACACTTCCTTATTCACCTTCTCCACACTATTCATAATAATGTCTATCATATCACCCCTTAGTTGTCTGTTTTCCAAGATGAATTGTCCCAGTCTTTTTAATCTCTCCACATATGGAAGCTGTTCCATACCCTTAATCATTTTTGCTACCCCTCTATGTATCTTTTCCATTTCTAATATATCATTTTTGAGATGTGACCAGAACTGAACACAATATTCAAGGTGTGGGTGTACCATGGATTTATATAGTGGCATTATGATATTTTCTATCTTCTTATATAGTCCTTTCTTAATGGTTCCTAACATTCTGTTAGCTTTTTTGACTGCTGCTGCACATTGAGTGTTTTCAGAGAACTATCCACAATGACGCCAAGATCTCTTTCTTGAGTGGTAACAGCTAATTTAGACCCCATCCGTTTTTATGTATACTTGGGATTATGTTTTCCACTATGCATTATTTTGCATCTATTAACATTGAATTTCATTTGCCATTTTGTTGCCCAGTCACCCAGTTTTGTGAGATCCTTTGTAACTCCATTATCTTGAGTAATCATTTGCAAACTTTATCAACTCACTGTTTACCCCTTTTTCCAGATATGAATATGTTGAACAGCACTGGTCCCAGCTCAGATCCCTGGGGGACCCCGCTATTTACCTCTCTCCATTCTGACAACTGACCCTTTATTCCTACCCTCAGTTTCCTGTCTTTTAACCAGTTACTGATTCATGAGAGATAAAATGTTCCTTCTTTCCCATGACTGATTATTTTGCTTAAGAGCCTTTGGTGAGGGACCTTATCAAAGGCTTTCTGACAGTCCAAGTACACTATATCCACTGCATCACCCTTGTCCACATGTTTGTTGACCCGGCTCAAAGAATTTGACTAGATTGGTAAGGCATGATTTCCCTTTACAGAAATCATGTAATGGTTATGAGAAAAATCTCAAAATGATGGACAAAAGATACAGTCTAGCTTTGAATGTGGGACTTGGCATTCTGTAGCCAAGTGCCTTCTCAGCAGGAGTGTGCACTACAGAAATAATTGTTAAAGTGTTTGCAATGATGCTTCAATATATGTATTGTGTATCAGTGGCAGCTAAGTAAGGATTCAGTTTGGGAAGTTGTCTAGACTACATGGCTGCCTCAACAAATGTTCTGACTGTATGTGTGAAAGTTGTTGAAGTTATTGAGTCTAGAGTGATTTGGATGGTGATCTGGCTTGGGTAACACTTGGTCACAATCCTTTAAAAGGGGAACAGAAAAAGTCTTTAAATCATTTTTTGTTTGTTTGTTTGTTTGTTTTTTAAAGTCTAGGATCCAAACTCATTTCTAGAATAACCATACAGCATGAATGTTAAAAACTACAAATAATGATGGGCAGATTCTACTATCCTTACTCACACTGATTAGTATCTTACTTCACCAGTCGTCCCATTGACTTCAGTGGGCAAACTCAGAGTAAGGTACAACTCAATAGGAGCAAGGACAGCAGAACCTGGCTCTACATTTTAAAACAATTTCTACTTCAAGTTACCTACTAAATCTGCGGGTTGAAGGTCCTGTGTCTGCCATACCATGACAGAGGGCATCACTAATACCGGAAGCAGGGGGAAACCTACCTCTCAACCTGCCAAGGCCCACATGTGGGGGGCAATGTGTGACAAAGGCCCAAAATAAGGAACACAAACATTATTCATGCAGGATTCATGCTGTGGGAATCATTCCTTTAGTATAAATAGCTCTTCCAGTAGCCTCAGTTTCATGTTTAATTATTTAGAGAATTAATAAAGACCAGCAATAAGAGTGAGGGGACACCAGACTTATGTAGAAGCCAGGTAATTTTAGCACTAAAATGAAGTACACTTCATTGAAATGGGGGACACTTGAGAGGTTTGGCCTGAGGGATGCAGCTCAGCGCTCTGCTTTGGGCATACATGATGCTATCAGTCAGGAGATGCATGGACTAAGGTTTGGGAGGTAAAAGCTAATCAGTTTTAAGGAGCAATTCAGTGTGTAGTATTATGTAACCCCCCCTGTACTAGCCATTCTTCAAAATGGGGGCATCTCCTCAAAAAATGCTTTATCGTAAAACATTATGTTAGGGTTCATAACTAGTACATTCATTTTTCTGGCAAGGTGAGGTGCTGTACTATTAAAGCTGTAATAGGAGCTGGCACAAATTGCTAATTTCCTTAAAACTATCCATGGTTTGGCATGTAGCCCTTATACACAGCTCCCTGCATATTGGTTTGGTACTGCATAATACTCTGAGAAATTAGTATGGATGTGGACCAGAACATAGAATGAATGCGGTTTCCAAACCCATTTGCCAGCCTTTAAGATACTCAGTTTCTAATGTTCCAGCTTAGGCCGATGTTTAAACAAATTCACTATGTAATGTCTGTGGCCGTCAGGACAGGGCACAGTCATGCCCTCACAGATGTCAGTGAGAGGTTAGATCAGGAGTAGGCAACCTATGGCATGCGTGCCAAAGGCAGCACGCGAGCTGATTTTGAGTGGCACTCACGCGGCGCGGGTCCTGGCCACAGGTCCGGGGGGGGCTCTGCATTTTAATTTAATTTTTAAACGAAGCTTCTTAAACATTTTAAAAACCTTATTTACTTTACATACAGCAATAGTTTAGTTATATATTATAGACTTATAAAAAAAGACATTCTAAAAAGTTAAAATGTATTACTGGCACACGAAACCTTAAATTAGAGTGAATAAATGAAGACTCGGCACACCACTTCTGAAAGGTTGCCGACCCCTGGGGTAGATGTTGATTTCAATAGAAACAGGCTCAGGTCCTTAGGGAACATAGGCAAGGGAGCAAGATTTTCAAAAGAGTTCAGTTCCCAGTCAAGTACCTAAACAAGGGCTAGATTTTTAAAGCCGTCAGTTTCCGGAAGCTCCCGCTGTGACACTTAAGGCAAGATTTTCAAAGTGCTCCACATTCAACAAGTTGCCCTCTTTTGAAAACCTGGCCACTTATTTTGGTGCTTCAATGGGACCTAAGTACTTTTGAAAATCTCACGCTAGGAATCATATCCTTAGTTACATGAAGGCCCCTTTGTATCCCACTGGCAGTGCAAATTAGAATATGGCCTTGGGAATTTGGATTAAAGTAAACAATTTAAATTTGTTCTTCTGATATTATGTTTGTGGCTTTCATATAAAGTGGTGTAATTTAATTTTTTTTGGGGGGGGGGAACAGAAACATTCCATATTTAAATGTACTGGAGCTTTTATAATGTAATTTATCATTTCTGTCAGCATAGAGTATCCAATTATATCATTTACATAATGTAAAAACCTTAACCCTCACAGTAAACACAAACATTTTAAATTTATGGTATATTTGAATTTCAATCATCTTTGTCATATAACACTCTCTAGTTCACTACAATATAAATGAGAATACATGCTATTTGGTGGTTTCTTTTGTAGGTCATAAATTATATACGATGTTCACATTTAAAAAACACAAAAAACAAAAAAAACCCCTAAACATCAAACATGTCGTCAGGCAAATGTGATTGAAGCACTGGTCTAGGAAATTTGTTGGCCTCATGTGAAGTCTGGGATGATTACCCCTTAACCTGTCATAAATTACCTTGGCTATATCTAAGCTGAGGACCACTACTGCTGTGATAACACATTTGGTTTTCTTTGTGTGTGTTTTGGGGGGGAGGAGGGGGCGCGGAATGAATTTTATGAACCTGTTTCCTTCAAATGGTTCTTCCAACTATGATTTCCCTAATATTTTATTAACTAAGCATGGTTGCAACTGGTCAATATTTGGACCGCTCACAGAAAGCAGGGTGCTTGTGGAAATGGCTTTGGGGACTCAGTAGAGGGACCCCATTTCTCTGAGTCACTTCTGCACCAATACCTCAGCCTGCCTGTGCTGCTGGAGGTGCTACATTTTGGATTAGACATCAAACTGAAACTCTGGCTCTTTGTCATTAAAGTTCCCCTCTGGAAAACCAGGGGTTATTGGTTCCCAGCTCTTCTTAGAAAAGTAAAGATGTTTGATCCTATGTCCTATCCAAATACCTATGGGTTATCATGTTCTAATTGTATCCTACATAAAATTCCCTGGGCAGTTTCAGTTGGCTATCATATTCTTCAACACAGCTAAGCAGTTTCAATGTTGCACTCCCAAGGGGGCTGCATCTCACTGCTTGGTGAAGTATTACTTGGCTATAGTTTGTAAAGTACTTTGGGCCCTTGGGGAGAAAAGGTCAATGTCATTCTTTACCCCACAGTGCCTTTTCTCTCCATCATGCAGAGTAAATTTCAAGCATACTGCTCTTTCTTTATCCCACATTTCTAGAGGGCTAGTGCCTGGTGCAGTAACAAATCAATAATTGTTTCTGTCCCAAACATTCTTTCCAGATACTAATATGAATTTAATTTGAAAGGCTTCAAGCTGGCTTTGGCAACAACCAGAGATGTGGTTAAAAAATTCAATGAAGCGCAATGGCAGGTTCTAATTCATTGAGCTATTGGAACCGGCGCATAGATAACCAGTTCTCGGACTCTAACACCAGTGAGATAAAAGTGGCTCTGCTCCTCTACTTGTATCCTTATGTTTCTGTCCATATGCATGGGCTGCTTGGATGTGGGAGGCTTTTTTTTAGTTAGTGTGACCAGCTAGCAAGTGTGAAAAATTGGGACGGGGTAGTGGGGGGTAATAGGTGCCTGTATAAGACAAAGCCCTGACTATCAGGACTGTCCCTATAAAATCGGGACATCCGGTCACCCTAGCTTTAGTTGGCCCTCCAACAAAATGGAGGGATCTTTGTTACTGGGTGAAGAAAGAAGGGAAATAGTTTTAAGGCAAAAGGTGGGAGTCTGTATTATTACTTTAGTGTGTCTAGAAGCAGTGCTAATATCCACTCACAAAGTGGGCAGAGCACACAGAGAACTGATTTTCAGAGCAAAGCTGTACTGGACAAGCCTGCAAACACTTGGGTGAGAGGCATTGCACACAAGCATCACCCCTCCTCATCCCCATGCTCCCTCCTCCCCCCACTGAGCAATCAAGGGCCAAGTTCGGCAGTGTTTACTCAGCTAAGATTTCCACTGACTTCAACAGGAGATTTTTTTCAGAGTAAGCACTGCAAGAGAGGGAATGTACACCACCATCCTTTCCCTTTATATAATAGTTAGCCACTTGCATCCAATCCCTTGCATTAATTTCAGTGGAACATTAATGGATGATGACAGCATAAGAGATACAGTGGGAGCAATAGAAAGTGAAATCGTTAAAGGGCTCTTATGAACTAACTGTAGCAAAAGCAACAGCCACGTAGATACAAATAGTGTGGCGTTGTGCATTGTAAAGCAATCATATCTCTTTAATCCTGCCATTCTCAGGTGTATTAAGTGGTAATAACTACAGTACAAATGTAATATGGTATATGAGATTCAACATTTGGATAAGCCTACTACACACGCAGATGTCCCTGGTGCAGCCTGGCCTGGTTTGCTGAGGATAAGAATGAGTGACTGCTATAAATCACTTTCTTTTTTAATAGTAGCAGATTTCTGCAGCCTTGGTATAGTGCAATTGGAATGCTGCATGCAGTTTGGGGCCTCTCACTATAAAAATGACACTGAAAAGTTAGCTAAAATTCAAAGGAGTGCAACCTAAAAATGCAACTAAACTAAATGTTAGTGGATATGATGCATAGTATATAGATGTTGATGTGATATTCTCCCCTTCTCTCTCTCTCTCGCTCTCTCTCTCACACACACACACACATACACACGATGAGTAAGAGGAAATATGATACCCTTATATATAATATCTTGTATAATAAAGAGACCGAACACATAGAGCCTGATCAAAAGCCCAACTGAATAAATGGAAAGATTTCCATTGTCTTCAATGGGCTTTAGCTCATATCCATATGCAGTACATATAATCTGAGGTAGGTAACTACTATACCCACATTAAATAATAAAGACTTTTAACAATGGCACAAGGAAGTCAAATTACTCATTCAATAATGATGATGTAGAAAGTCAACAAGAACAGAACTTTCAGCAGGGGAAAAAATAATGGGAAAGAAGGGAAGGGACATTTTTCATTCATTTGTTTAGTACAATTGAGTGGCAGTTAGAAAATAGCTAAAAATAGAAAAAAATTACCTAAAAATAGTAACATTCAGGCCAGCTGAAAAAGGCCAGATTCTGTTCTCTGCACTGGTGTAAACCCAGAATAATTCTGCTGAAGTCCAGAATAGCACCAGAGTAAATGAGAACAGAGTCCCAAGTTGAATTTTCTACAGATGGGCCATTGAGTCAATGATGAGTCTGCACCTTTGCCATGAGAAGTTTATGGAAACAGGAGAGAGAGAACACTGTTCTTAGATCCCAGTCCTTCAATGAGCTCTGTGTGGGGTGATTCCCTGTCCCTGCTGGAACCCTACTGACTTCTGCAATGAGCTCCCTGCCAGTGCATGGCTTTGCCTGTGGGGAGCCCTATGGGCTGCCAGAGTCTGCCCATAAAGCTCATTGCAGGATCAGGGCTTTACAGGCCTTCTGGAATCTTAGTTTTTGTAAATCTATTAGTCTGAGGTATGCTGTGTTTTCCAGCCACAGTTTATGCCCTCTCCCTAGCCTTCGACTTTTGTCAAACTTCACCAACAAATACACAACTTAGAGTTTCATCACATTTTCCCTCTGTGTCATCACCTCTAGCATCAGGGTTTCCTTCCTGCTTCAGAAAGCTTCCATTATGTTTTTGTTCCCTTTTGGCATCTCCAGACAGCCATTCTAGCCTCCACTTCAGTGGCATGTGCCTCTTGGTATTCTGATTAAGGCCATTGGAGGATGCCTCACCAATTACAAGAGAAAAAAAATCTGTCCTACTTAGATAAATGTCATTGCTGTCCATATGGTGCAGATTACTTAGAGAAAAGGTATATGAAGCGATATTATGCAGTCAGAGCATGCCAAGCCCAAAGGCCACAGCACAGCCATATGGGGCCTGATTCTCCTCTCTCTTACAACAATATAAATCAGGAAGAATTCCATTGACTTCAGTGGAGTTTACACAGGTGCCAAACTAACATACGAGGAGAATCAGGTGTCAGTTTGTTGGAGATTAAAGAGGAAAGATCATAATAGTCTCACTTGCCATTTCTGAACATACTGCTCAGTTGCCTACATTGCTGCTTCAGATATCTGCACTTGCGCGCGCACACACACACACACACACACACACACACACATAGGACTTGGCAGGGTATGAGGTCAATCTTTTCTCAAAGCCTCTTACTGAAGGGATCGGGTTAATCTTTATAGCCAGGTTCAAACTAATTAGGATGACTAAAGACACCGGGAAGTGAAAAAATAGACAATCTGCCCTTGAGAAATCCTCAGGGACATAGCAATGGAGATGTAGCTGCACAAATGCTGAGTCTAAGAAAGAATCTGCAACAGACTGCACTGTGCTTTCGCAGCTTTGTTTTCAGCAGCTTGTGACATACATGACAAAAAGCAATAGCTCTCTGCTTTATAGGTGAATTGCAAAACAAAACAAAATCTGAATTAAGCACAAATGTGTGTGCTGAACATCTCCGCTGAAAAGGCTATGTGGAAAGTTCAGAGCAGAAATCATTTTAACTAACTTTTTTCAAATTATTGTTTCCTCTCTGTGAAATCTTCTTGGCACTTCCTATTTCATTATACATTCTGTTTTTTTATTCCATCCAGTGTGACCCATAGGTCAGATTTTGTTCTTATGTGGAAAAAACAGTGTACGGGGCCTGCAATTTCCACATGGTTTCCCTCGTGGAGTTTCCTTTGATCTCTTCCATCTGAGCAAGGCAGAGTTTGCCCCAACCCATAATAAAAGCAAAGGGTACTTCGTGAAATCCATGTACATCTCTGTGGATGAGTCAGAGGTCTCCACACCTGTGCTGGGGTTCCTCCCCAAACCCCTCTTTCCAGATCTTTGGCAGTGTGGTCCCAACGGGATATTCATATTATGGAAGGGGTCTACAGGAAAGTTAAAACAGCCCGAGCAGATCCCTGGCTCCGATGGAGGACCCTCTGTGAGGTCTGGAGGTAGAGGTACAATGTGGCAGTGACGTCTATGTGCTCAGCGGAAGATAGGTACACAAGGAGTCCCTCTGAGTATGGATCCACAGGGCGTGAGTTGATATTTGTGATGACACAGAATGATGCATTCTGGTATATTCTATGTGAACCAAGATGTGGCACAAGGATTTCAGAGTGTAAAAACTAAAAATTTTTTTAGAAAGATGAGTTAAATTTTGTTTCTGTGCTGAATGCCTCCCACAGCCTCATTAGTAGGGACATAACATTCATTGCAGGAATATATGCTTTAAAGCATGAATGGAATGTGAGTAATGTATCACTAATCACTTTTTTTTTTAATCTTGACCAAGATTGTCATAAAGGTGAAATCTTCAGGGAGGTGTGTTTTCAGTAAGTTTTTTTTTTTTTGGGGGGGGGGGGGGGGGGAGAGAAATCAAGCGTTTGTAAGATGTCTCATGTTGAGCACGCAAAATCACTAGTTACTTCTGAAAAATCTCAGTGCATGTTTCCTGAGCTTTCAGTCTCTTCATGAAGGGTTTGTTCTCCCTTGCAACTTGCCTCCTCCATGTATTTAGGTCTGACTATTCCCCTCAAGGAGAGCTAGATTGAACTCCCATCAGAACTTTATTAAGGATACACCTGATCTCTATCACACATCATTTTTCATCAACTATAAGCCTTACCTAAACCATCTCCCACCCCTAAAGATCTGCCATGATACCTGTGCTGGCTTTGATTACAAGAAGCTAGCAGCCAGACTCCCAGCTGCTGTAAATAAATGTAGTTCCTTTTAAATCAGTGGAGCTACCCCAATTTTCTCCACTTGAGGATTTGGCCATAGAGCTGTGAATCTGAGTCTTTCTACAGTTGGTGAAGTCAATGACCAGACCTGCTAATATCTGGTTAGCAGGTTCTGTACAGATAGAGAATCAGATCCACAGATGATGTAAGCTAATGTAACTCCATACAGTAGAAGTCAATGAGCTGTGTTGATTTACACCGGCTGATGCCTTTGTCCAGTGATATTAACCACAAGAACTCAAGAAAGCTCTTTTTCAGGTGCACACCTTGCATGTGAAAAATGTCACTGTGTGGCAATGTTATCTGTGATTAGGGAGAGCTCAGGAACCTGTAGAAAGTGGTAGGTTATCGGCCTGTGCATTGTAAATATAGATGTGAATGGGAAAATATGTAACTGCATTTTATTTTGCCTCTAAATGTTACGCTGAATTGGTTTTGTGTGTTTTATGAAAACATATTCTTAAATACTGTACAAAATGCCTAAGTTCTTCATAATTAAGCTTTGAAGAAAAGCAAATGCAAAAGCCACCAATGTAATGCACAGTCTGCAATGCAAGCAGATGTTGCTTTTGAATGAACATCTTCCATTGCGTAGCCTCTGGCTGCAATGACTGCCATTCAAGGGAAAGATGAAGAAGCAACTTGGCATGCTGTGGATGCTGGGGGACATACAGTATGCTAACTAAATAGTTGCAGATCCTCAAAATGTAGTGCCTCTAAGCATGCTGGGTGGACTCAGTTTTTAAATGTAATTAGAGTGCAGCTTGCCTTTGATAAACATCTTTTCTCTTTAACTGAGATTATTTACATAAATTGGGAGAAAATAAGGTGGAATTGATAGTTTGTGGTTTAAACACAGCTTTGCTGTAATACCACTTGTCAAGATAAACAAAACTGTGCGATAATAAGCAACCCAATACCATGCATGATAATCAGAGGGGAAAAAACATAGGGAACTACTTTGAGACCCTGTTCATGATGCTCTAGAAACACACACAACAAACACACATCAGACATGTTTCCTCATTAGCAGAACAGCAGCTGTGCTGCCAAGGCTCTTAGGATTTTGTAAGCATTTTGCTCATACCACTATGCTAAATTGTTGTGGCCCTCTGTTTCAGGCAAGCTTAACCAGCAATATGGGGATTCCCTTGGTCTAGGCCCTAGTATAGGAGCATACAAGGGGGAAGGCCATGGGAGGAAGCGTGGCCAGAGTGCTGCTGTACTTCAGCAGTCTTGGCTACTTAAATGGCCCTTTGGGGGCTGTTGCAGATGGGAATCATTTAAAGAAGCCCCGAGGCTGCTCTAAATTATGCTGGGGACTAGGAGAACTCAAAGATGGCTCTAAGCCATCTTTACCCCCCTCATCACTTTTCAGGTATGTCGACTGAAGCTGTGATTCAGCTGACAATATGGCCCGTAATATTTATTTATAATCAAGCATCAAAAGTGAACTGATAACAAGAGACACATTCCAATGGTGCTATTTGCAGAGCACAGAACTATTCCATGTGAGTAAGAGTAGCAGAATCAGGTCTATAAACATTAGAGTTTTACACTATCTGAAATGTTGATAGTAATTAACAATATGAGGAAAGTATGTTGCTTTTTGTAAGTACTAGCATCTGATTTCACAATAAAGCACCAAGTCTGGTTCTTTGTTTTTAGCTGAGTTGTGCTATTAATTATTCACAAGTATCCAGGCGTTTGTAAAGATGTTTATCCAAAATTATTGCAAAAATGATCACAAATGAATATTTTCTGCAGATTTATAGCCGAAGTGAATTTTGTGCTATTTCCTATTTGTCATTCATTATTCTCGAGTTCAAAGAGATTTAACCATCTGATCAGGGAACAGAAACAAGAGCATGTGACTTAGGTGGTCACTTACATTCAATGACTAAAGAATAGTGAATAGTCAAAGTGAACAGTCTGATAACAGCCCAGAAGTTGGAAACTGTTCATACAAAAATAGTCAGCAAATATTTCTGAGTGACACATCCTTTTGCAGAAATCAGGATCAGTGCTGGAAGAACTTGGGTACAAGAAGAAAGGGTTAAATTTACATAAAATGTAATTCACAATGAATAATTTGACCAGCTCTTGGTTGAAGTTTCTATTGCTGTGGGACAGCCGTAAAATGCTGTCCATGCAAAACCCCACAGAGATACCTACAATATCACTAGCTTGAAAGCCCTTACGTTCTCATCATGGGCAGGTGGGCACAGAGACTGGAGAAAGCAGGTCAGGTTCCCTCAGAGGGATGTACAGGTGGCAAGGCCTGCAGAGTGCTGTACGAGATCAGAGAATTTGTAAATGGTCTGATAGGGGAGGGGTGAGTTGTGCACTGGGGACAGGCGGGAAAAAAAAAAGTACACTAGGATAGCAAAATGAAAGCTGCTGAAAAGGAAGAATACAGCTGTGGGTCTGCATTCCTACCAATAGAATTGGAAGTTATTTTGAGAAGACTGCTTTGTGCATTAGAACTTGGCTTGTATGTTGTGTTCTTTTTCCTCCACCCTTCATTTGTTTTTTTGTTTTTGTTTTGTTTTTTAATTTTAGGTCCTGTTCCTGCAAACTGCTCCATGAAGGAGTGCCTCATGGAGGCCTATTGACTCAAGCATGGCTATGCATGGGCAAAGAGGTCTGCCTGCGTGAAGTAACTTGCAGGATCGGGACCGTATGTTATAAGTGCTTCAGGACATGGCTTGTGGCTTGCTGTAGCTTTAAGAAATGCCCAGGACAATAGAGTCTAATCCAGATTGGCACCTTTGGGTGCTATCACATTAAACCAATAACTAATAGCTAATTTATTATAACTAGTAGGAAGTGAGCCAACAAAGATGAAATAGCCCTACTGTTTCACATTATAGAGGCCTGTTAAAGTCAAATCCATCAAGTTACTGATCCATCAAAACAAAGACTGAAAATTGCCCAAGTAAATTAATGACCTGAGGCTGTTTTCTAAAACAACTCCCAAAAGAAGATTCATTGATCAGATTTTGAGTCACTTTTACACCCACTCATGTGTTTTGTTTGTTTCTTAATTATGATCTTTATTTTCAAAAACTCCTCACCACAGACTTTAGAGTGTTTCAGTATCTGAAAAATGTAATGCAGTTAGCAACATGGGGAAGTGATATTTATTCAGGGAGTCATTGGTGCCCTTTTATTTAGAACGGGAGCCCACTAAGGCCCCAGTCCTGCTAAGACTTCCATATACACTTAACTATGAGCACAGGAGTAGGTGCACTGACATCAGTGACTATTTGTGTGCTTAAATCTTTGCATGATCAGAGCTTAATGTATTAAATCATTCATTTCCATGACAAACTTGTCATTTTCAAAAGACGTAGTTGTCTTAAACACACTTTTGGATTAACTTAATAAATTGTCCTGCACTGTAGGTGTAGTAAAGCTGCACTTATGTGACACTAAGGATATGTCTACACTGCATCTGGGAGCTAGCCTCCCAGGTTGGGTCCACAGACTTGTGCTGGTGGGACCCCCTCTTCCCCATCACCACCCCAGGCTTGAGAGCCCTAGCGCCAGCCTGAGGTGCAACATCCACACAGCTATAATTAGTACATTAGCACCAGCCCAGCCACCAAAACAAAAGTCTGTGGACCTGAACTGGGGGAGGGGAGATTGCTCCCAGTTGCAGTGTAGACATACCCAATAGGTCCTACACTGTAGTATAGCTATGACATTGGCTCCATTGTGTCAATAACTTAGTGTGACTTTAGATGCTTGGGAGGCTTGTGGACTGCAACTTCCTAGATGATGCTCCACTAAACCACCAGGTAACTTGGAGAGTTTGGATGGAGGCCTCTGGATGCCAGGTAAACCATAGATTGGTGGGAAGAGGAAAGAACTGGCATCAGGCTCTCCATAAATATTTAGGTCCAATTTCTCAGAAAATCTTTCATTCAGCTGTACATGCAAAAATATAGGTTTGCCCAGTTGATTCACAGTATTGTGATTGCATAGATAGACATGGTGCTAGTGCATGCACGTTACTATTTATAAATCTAATTGGTCATATGCACACACAACTACGGTAGCTGCATGTGCAAATTATGCACAGACGCATGTGCACACATCTCATAATCTGCCCTTTAGGTGCATTTCTTAGTCAGTTTATGAACCTGGATCTGTAAGGTCTACAACACCTACTATACATGAACCAGAGATTATTGCAATTTTTGGCTGCTTTGAAACAAAGGCATGCTGACCTACATAAGCTGATCTGGCCCCATAGGATGTGGATCTGATCTCACTTATTATTAAAATGGTTTTAAACCAGTGTGAGAGATCAGAATCATTTCCATAGTGTCTTGGGATGAAAGATAGCTTTTCCACATTGTAGTTGGCTCCCAAGCAGATGAGAGTTGTATTTGTGAATGACGGTGAACTGGTCTCAACGTTATTTGTTTACTCAAATATTTCAAACAAATTCACATCCCTCCCCCTCCCACTATTCAGGTCTGAATATGAAGCAGATATCTGTCTTATACTCCAAGCATAGCTTTATTCTATAGTTTGCATTCACGACCAAGGCCATCAATCTGGTTTTTAAAATGGGGGGTGTGCTAGATAATATAGGTGGCCTGTGAATTCTGACACTGGGGAGGCAGCACTGAAAGGTTTTTACCTGCTTTAACTACAAAGAAGGGCTTTGGATAGAGACTTGTAGCGATATTAAAAATCTTCACCTGCCTAGGAACTGGGGCAATATTTATTGCAAGCAATAAATATTTGTAAATTTTATGTGGTGGTTTTCTAATGATATTTCATGTCTAGTTTTATTTTGAGCTATTTTTAACACTTCAATTCCTCATGAAAACAAGTTGTATGGCTTATAGTATTACTCTGGCAAAATGATTTCCATAAATAAAGCAAGATGCAATGGAAGGGAGCATATATAAAGATTAATGCATCCGACTTTTAGGTTTATAGTGACTAACTGTAATTCCTGAGACTTAAGTTATTGGAAAGAAAATCTCTTATGGAAACAGGCGACAAATCCAAAACTACCTGAGCAGCATGAGCAATTTACTTTCTCTTGACTTAAAGAATTGTAGTTTTATAGCCATTTTCCTTGAGTTTATTGATTTCATACAGTTTTCAGAGAGAGACAGAGGGTAACTAATGCTTGTGTCATTTGTCAACCTAATGTAATCAGTGTGGTCTAGTGTTGCCTTCATTGTACAGAATTTCAAGGGGAGTGTTCCCTTCAAACCAAATGCCTCCATAGTGAAAAAAATAAGTGATATAGTGGAATAGAGGTGAGTACATATCGATTCTAGTGCTAATCAATTGAATGCAAACAAAGGAAGCTACTATAGGCTTCTGATATCTTTCATTAAATAAGTATATCCTGGCTCATAAATAATGAAATTTCAGTTGGAAAAGTATTCCAAAGTTTGGATGGTTATAAGAAGTGTATATAAAACTCTTAAGTCTGTGTTTAAAGAAAACCAACCCCCAAACAGGAAATCTTATGAGAACAGACTTTCATAGCATTTCTGTTCCTTCCTTCTTTTAGTTAAACTGGAAAAGCTGAGAGAATGACCCCTCTCAAAACATGTTGTCACTTTCACTTTCAGTCCCAGCAATAAGTTAGAAGTGAAGAATAATGAAAATGCAAATAATAATGCAACTTATCCTTTAGCATTTTCAAATAGAATACCATCAAATCAATAGCTGTGCAAACATGCAAGCAAAATGATGGAAAATGTACTGAGTTTGCTACTCAAAGAAACATGACTGCCCTGACACTAAGTGCTAGATGCTACAGCAAATGATTATTACTGGCATAGGCTTAGATTTTCAAAGGAGGCTATGGGATTTAGGTGCCTATATCCCATTGAATTTTAATAGCATACAGTTGCCTAACCCCCTTAGGTCCCTTTGAAAATCCCCGTTGTAGCACTTACTACTATGAATAGTGCTATTGACATCAGTCGGACTCACATTAAAAATATTTCTCCTGTAGACGTGTTTATAGAGGACTGGGCCCTAAATGAGTACTGTGTCAGTGAATAATTTAAAACTAAAAGTTAATCAAATTTTTGATACCTTCAACAACAACAACAAACTCAAACCAGAGGTTTGGTTCAGATTAAGCTTATATTTTAGGCAAGGATTTGGTGCAATTTTTATTTCATCTCCACTAGATGAATTATCTGTGCTTAGGAAGGAGAATAGCATTCATTTGTACTATATTATTTAAGTGAGTTCCTATGCTTTCAATCTGTAATGATCCTCTTGCAATCTATGCATGATATAGCTATGTCATTGGTGTACCATGCTATCGACAGTATGTGATCTAGAAGAGGCACCATTAAAAACTCAGTTTTCATTAACCCAGGTACCCGCAATAACCAGCTTATCTTCCTGTATCTGAATAACAAAAACATTAGTACCACATCGTTGCAGAATGGCAAATTTTGAATTTTTAAATGGTGACTGCTGTCACTAAGTTTACCACTAATGGTCATCTTAAAAACAAAAACCAATAACTCCGTTATAGTTTTGCAATCTTAAAACAAAAAAGCCCTCATATTTCCAATTATGAAAATGCTGCACATAGTTTGGGCAAGCCACTATGAAAAAAATCCAGACCAGACAAAAATCTTACACCTCTCATCTGTCCACACTGAGCCCAAAACTTTATGAAAGCTTATAGTTATTCTCCAAGACAGTCTGTTAAATGCTCTTCTTTCCCCACTGATTTTCCTGTTTATCTAGTCTATCTATTCTAAGTAATTTGTCTCTCTCCTGGTTATGCAGCGCCAATCCAGGACCCCATAAGGAGGTTAGACCCCCTTCTTAAAGAAACAAAAGCTTTCTGTTCTCTCCCTTCTGTTCTCCCCTGCCTCCTGCTCCCGCCCCTCCCCCGCAAAATCTTCTCTAAATCCTCTCCTGATCTCTACCTTTAAGGGCAGATCTGGTGCCCTGAACTCTGCCATCTGCATTCAGTCACTGCACTATGATCTCACTCTCTCCCAAAAGATGCAGTAAATTCTGGAGTGTCTCAGATTTTGGGAAAGCAATGTAGACCGCATGTAGATATCAGTAAGAAAACTTTGTAAACTTTAATTTAAGGCTGAGAGCACATATCAATGACTTAGTAAAAATCCTTACAAGGATAATGTAATTAGTTAAAAAATAAAACAAAACAAAAACAGATACACAACCATGAAACCCAAAGGGAATTCAGTTAATTACAAAAAAATCAAACTCTTTAAAATATGGGATTCACAATTAAGATGGCCAGATTACCTTAACTCCGCATGCATCCTCAGTGAACTGAGGTCCTTTTTTGCTTTCTTTGTTCCTTTTATAGCTATTTTGCATGTTGTGTTATTTTTGGATCAAGAGATTTTTCCAAGGGACTTTAAGAAGTCCTCAGTCAGTGGCTAGAGTTTGAACAGCCACTGTACTTGTACAGTCTGTAGATGAATGATTGAAAACTTGCAGCACAGAGCTTTGATTTAGAATTGGTTACAATGGGAACACAGACACAGTTCCATGGAGTCTTGTGGTACTTGGATCTTTGGTTGGCACATGGAATCATGACCCCAGTCCTGCGAGCTGCTAAGCACTTGTTCTGAGGCACCAAGGCCCAGATCCTCAAAAGGTCTTAAGGTGCCTAGCTCCCATAGATTTCTACCGTAGGCACCTAAATATTTTTGAGGACCTGAGCCTAAATTCCCTGAACACATCATAGGATTGGGCATATAACGAGAATGACTGCCTTCTGCGTGCCATTTGTCTAATCAGGACTTTAGCAAAGCTCTGTCTTTCTGTACAGTGTATATGGCAGTAAGGAAGACCAGAGTTGGTACAGTACATGTAATCTTCAGAACAGCAGTCTAGTTTTAGGGTCAGTGACACAATAATAGCTTTTTTTTTTTTTTAAAACAGATACGGTAGCCTGAGCTTCTGACTTTTCCAGGGCATCACTATGAGGGCAGAGTTAAGGTAGCTCTTGCTGCTAAACTGCCTCAAGAATTCCTAAGGCTGTTCTAATTTATTCAAAGAACTGGGCAGCCCCCTTGGCCCTCCCCCTTCCCTCCCACTCACCTTCCTGCACCCACAGTGCTTGAAATGATTCAAAATCTTATACTGTATGTGGAAAGCAATTCTTCCAGGGGCAATCATATTGCTCCCAGCTCCACACACATGCAGATAGCGAAGAGCAGCATCAGTTCTCAAGCATATTGGGCTGCAGTAAAGATTATCCTAACAACAAAGTACCTAAGAAAATATCCATTCATCCAGTAGTTCCTGTGGCAGTGTGGCACTGGAGAAGACGAAATCTCTGAAATCAGACCTGGGCACCTTTTATATTGCAGGTGGCTCTGATACAGAAGAGCATCCTTCTGGTATGGACAACAGAGACAGCCCTGATCTTGGTTAGCTGACTGCACTTGAGTGGAGCTTCATTATCATTGAAGCCAGTCATGGTCAGTTTTTCCAGTGGAGGCTAAGAGGCTTGTGTGAAAATCAGGATAAGACTTAGTCATAGAGTTTAAGGCGAGAAGGGAGCATCAGATCATCTAGTCTGACCTCCTGCACAACACAGGCCACTAAACCCTACCTCTGTGTTGAGCCCAGTAACCTGGATTAGACTAGAGTATCACAGCCCTCAAGAAACGAACAATTGTTTCTAGTAGGAGGGACCAAGGCATGCCAATGCCTGAGGCTCCTGAAATGGCAGGAAATTTCTTTGGCAAGATATATCCATAACATAAGAACATAACATAAGGACGGCCATCCTGGGTCTGACCAAAGGTTCATCTAGCCCAGTATCCTGTCTTCTGACAGTGGCCAATGCCAGGTGCCCCAGAGGGAATGAACCGAACAGGTAATCATCAAGTGATCCATTCCCTGTCACGCATTCCCAGCTTCTGGCAGACACAGGCTAGGAACACCAACCCTGCCCATCCTGGCTAATAGCCTTTTATGGACCTATCCTCCCTTACCTAGTTCTTTTTTGAACCCTGTTGTACTCTTGGCCTTCACAACATCCATAGGTTGACTGTGCATTGTGTGAAGATATACTTCCTTCTGTTTGTTTTAAACCTGCTGCCTATTAATTTCATTTGGTGACCCCTAGTTCTTGGGTTATGGAGTAAATAACACTTCTTTATTTACTTTCTCCACATCAGCCATGATTTTATAGACCTCTATCATATCCCCCCTTAGTCCTCTCTTTTCCAAGCTGAAAATCTCTCCTCTTATGGAAGCTGTTCCATACTCCTAATAATTTTGTTGCCCTTCTCTGTACCTCTTTCAATTCCAATGTATCTTTTTTGAGATGGGGCGACCACATCTGCACACAGTATTCAAGATGTGGGTATACCATGGATTTATATAGAGATAATATATTTTCTGTCTTATTATCTATCCCTTTCTTAATGATTTCCAACATTCTGTTAGCTTTTTTGATTGCCTCTGCACATTGAGTGGATGTTTTCAGAGAACTATCCACAATGACTCCAAGATCTCTTTCTTGAGTGGTAATAGCTAATTTAGACCCTATCCTTTTATATGTATAGTTGGGATTATGTTTTTGCATGTGCATTACTTTGCATTTATCAACATTGAATTTCACCTGACATTTTGTTGCCCAATCACCCAGTTTTGTGAGATTCCCTTGTAACTCTTTGCAGTCTGCGTTGGACTTAACTATCTTGAATAGTGCATCCAACGAAGTGGGTATTCACCCACGAAAGCTCATGCTCCAATATGTCTGTTAGTCTATAAGGTGCCACAGGACTCTTTGCTGCTTGAGTAGTTTTGTATCATCTGCAAATTTTGCCACCTCCCTGTTTACCTCTTTTTCCAGACCATTTATGAATACGTTGAACAGCGCGCTTGTCCCAGTACAGACTGCTGTGGGACACCACTATTTACCTCTCTCCATTCTGAAAACTGACCATTCATTCCTACCCTTTGTTTCCTATCTTTTAACCAGTTAATGAGGGTTTTCTGGGACAGAAGGGCAGGAAGAGTAGACTTTAGAGGTAAATGAAGATATAGTTTCCTAAATCAAAAATAGAAATCAGTCAAATGGGCATAACATGTTAAACTCCTTTTTTTATTTTTTACTCTATACTATTTTTCTGGTTTGCGTTGTACATATCTGTTTTTTTTAATGTGATTTAAATACATCCTTATTTTTTAAAATGTTCATTGTCCCTGTATAAAGGCTGCTATTCCCACGTTAACAGTTGCCTGAGATATCTCCTGTATTATATCTAACTGGATAATGAATTCTGGGTATTCAGTACCCATAATCCCCTTTAAGAAGGACAGCAAAGTGCTTTTGCAATTTTACTCTGATAAAACTCATCTATCATACTTGTCTCAACTGTGTAATCCGTCATTACTGCATTGTGAATTTATTTCCTTGCGCTCCCTCACTCTTTAGTGTTTTGCACATGCACTTTCTACCCCTAAAAGATTGATGCATCTCAGTCCTGACCTCCTCAATAGGATAACAGGTATTTAAATAAAATTATGTAAATAATCATTAGAAGCCACTGTTTGCCATTTATTGATTCGGACTCAGATAAGACAGAAATAGTAGGGGGTTGGAAATTGTGATAAAACTGGCAATGAATTAATAAAAACATGTCAAGGGTAAGACTGGTGTTACAGGAAAAATCAAACAAGTGGCCTTACTGGGCAAGAAAATGACTTGTTTGTGTCAGAGATGAAGAGTCTCTCTGATCAAATCCAAGATATGGGCCTTCAGCTGAGACAAATCATCCTTTCTCTAGGGGAAAAAAACCACGGCAGTCCTAGGAAATAGTTTTCTTGGTATCTTTGTGTTGAGGTGAAATGGAGGGATAGGCTGGTTTGCCTTTCATCCTTACAGAAAAGGGTGGGGAAATGGCCTTTCTGACCTGTGGGAATCCCCAAATCCATGGTGAAATCCTGCACTTCTGAGGCATCTGTGGGTGGCTGTGGCATTAGCAGAGAGGACTGCTGCTCCCATGCTACTCCCCACTCCAAGACAGCTGAGATCCCTCCCTGTATTGCCTTAAACTTTAACTCTTGTTGGGGGGGATTTCAATGTACATGCAAGAATCCACATAAGACAATGCTGGCAGGCCAGGGCTGTCTTTCATGGGGAAATCCCAACTGTCTTGAGTGTGGGAGGGACTGTGCTGCAAAGCATCCCTGGCTTTAAGTTCTCCTTGCCCAAACGTGTTCCTCCATCCCCCAGAGACTCAAACAGGTGAAGAATACCTGATGGGCTTCCCTAGAGATGGAGGGGGGAGAAGCGGCAGCACCCAGGTTCAAACTTCCTCTCAGCAAATGTGGGATGACTTTTGCAGTGTTTTATCCCCACCAGAGAAAACAATAAACAGGCTGGGATACAGCATGCCCTCTGTTTGCATCATTGCTACCCATTTCAGCTAATTTTGCAAGCCTCTCCAAGCTCAGGTTTCAGCTCTGAACTCCTTGCCCATGTTATCATTTCTCACAACCTACCATTAACATTCTTGCCCTCATGCCCATTGTGATCATTCCCGTACTGTTTGAAACGTGGTCACGAGGACATGGCGACACCACCAAATTGGTCAAGGGGTTGTTTTTATCTTTAGAATCTGGTTCATTCCCTCCTCCCATTTCTAAAATAGGTACTCTGCTAAGGCTCTTTATCATGAAGCACGGCTATTCTGCTCAGCCTTGTCTTCATTACAAGTTAAGGTATTATTCATTATTATTTTTTTAATATATTTGTTCTCAGCAATGTGTTCAGAGAAGAAGATTTGAGAATCAGGTCACTGAAGGTGTAAGCAGAAGAGACCCTGTTGGATCATCATCAACTACCTTTCCCTGCCAATGCAGGAGACAGTCCCCTGATCGAGGATGCAGCAGGCACTACACGTGACCACAGCCAATGTGCCACATCTGGATAGCCATAGGTACGAAGAATCTCATCTACCTACACATATTCGGTATGATGGGCAATAATCTAACAGTATTTGCATCCTTGCCCACCCATTTTGAGCACAGTGTACTGTACGCAGATTGTAGTACTATTTGTCATCTAGGGCTATAGTATTTATTTGTTTTGATATAGTTTGAAATCATCTATCCCCGAAAGTAGGCACTTGAACATTAGTTCTGAAGTATCTAAAGTAATTATCATCCAAATATGAATACATATTAGATTATCCTTATAAGCCACCATATAGTGTAATTAAGTGTGCACAGCATCATATAATTGTCTCAGATATGCCAGATGAGGAACGCAATTCCTACCTCAAGGGGCTTTTAGACTAAAGGCACAAGAGGGAACAATACAATGCACAGCTTAATGAATATCACGCAGGTGATCACTAAGTGGTGTGCCATGGCAGCTGCTATCCTACATCGTGGAATGGGGGCAATTTCAATAAGTTTTCCATCCACTTCTATTACTATTCATAAACTCAAGTGAGCCCATCTTTGAAATGATGGAAAGGCAGCAGCAACTATTCACTGTGACCCCCTTGCCTGAGCGGCTATTTCCTCTGCATATAGCAATGGTAAACAATGTGACAAATCCGGAGGTCCTTTTTCAGTTTTACTCATTCCTCACTAGGTCAAAACTCTCTCTGACATCAGAGAAATAGTGTGGGTGAAATATAAAGCAAAAGAAAAAGTCCCCTGAGTTTGTTAATCAAGTCACAAAGAACAACACTAGGCTTCATGTGTTGTTTGAAGGTTTACATCATTCTGACATGACAAACATTCACACAGGCTGCAGGACTAGAAGTCACTTTTGGACTCTTGGGGCCAGATTTACAGGAGTATTTAGATGCCTAAAGATACAAGTAGGCACTAGTAGGCTTTACAAAGTCCCTGACCTGGTTAGGTGCCTAGCTACTGTTGAAGTCAATCTGAGTTGCGTGTGTTCAGCACTAGGCAGGATTAGGCCCTTGGTGATCATTGATGGCCACTTATCAAAACAAAATGGCTCATCCCTTGCAAAACGCTGGTTACCTGAGCTGTGACCACCAGTAAAGAGCCTGGACCTGTGAGCAGGAATGGGATCGAATGCAGGAAAGGATGAAAAGAAGGAGAGGTCTGCAGTGGTACCAGAAAATGTCTGAGCATGAACCAAAACAGTCCACTTCATCTCACTGGATTTCCAGTGCACTTCAATTTCTGGCAGAACAGCTTGGGGGCATGACAATGGGAGGGGATCTCCAGCTGGTATAATGACACTTTGGGGCCACTTACAACTAGTGCAAGCTAGAGCAACATCAGGATTATTCTGACATGTGGTTGGGCCAAATCGGACCCCAGCTAACCCCAGGCTTGGGAGGAGCTTTACAGTGGCATTCAGCCACTTCCCCCCTCTGGTTCTGCACTGAGAGGATCTCAGCTGTGCCTAAAGATTATATCTTTGATTTATAATGCAGAGTAGAGGAAATTAAGAATACATTAAAAAACAAAACCATTCCATCTTATTCCTGAAGACATTGTCTTTAGAGTCTGTGACATATTTTGATTAGGCATGTAGAATCAATCTGCTGATAGGAATAAAGTTAAAACCCTAACCTTCAACAGGAGTGTGACACTAGCTGTCTGCAGGAAAAATCCATGTGGTAAGAAAACCAATGACACTGGTTTTAAGAACAGAGCAGGAGGATAAGAGGGAAGAGGTGGTAGGAGTTGGCGTCCCTGATTTTTCAGAATACTGAGCCTCAACCCACCCTTGGCCCAAGGGAAAGAGGAAGTTTCAACAAACAAAATTAATTAAATGAGTTTTTAACTTAAACAATGGACTTTATTCATGAATGTGTGTGTGTATATATGTATGTATGTATGTATGTATGTAGGGTAGCAATCAATACATTCTGCACTGAAATGCAGCCACTGCAGTGAAAGCGTGATTCATCAGTGTTCACATATTAAAAAGACCAGGTTATTCAAAGAACAGACCTTGCTCCCAATGCATCTGCAAGTTAATCTGCTCAATAATACTGTAAACTTTACTGCTTTACACTTCATAATGATTGTAGAATCTTTCAGCACAGATCAGTCATTTCCTGGGATTGTAATGGAGCAGTCCCAATGGAAAATGCCTATTCTGTCTTATGCTGTCTTCCTCCACACCCCCACAGAGCGGTAATGTTCTCTTTTACAGAACCTAATTTGTGATCCTCCCTATAAAGGGTATTATCTCATTTGTCAGTGAAAGCAGAAACATTTTATCACACTCATCAAAAAATTATGTATCAGATTTAGTAACAAATAGGGTTTGGTTGACAAATAAGGCTTGAGAAAGAGCAATTATGTTTTTAAGGATCTGAACGGCTGCTTTTATACCTCATCTAGTAGAGATCTAGATTCAGAGAAGAGGACAAAGGTTCTAATCCTCCCCGCTGCACATCTGTGTATGGTATAATCAATTCCTACTACTGTACATGGACCAGATCTTGAAAGGCACTAAACTTCCTTTGCTTCTATGAAGTTGGGGGAACTCAGTAGTTCACAGGAGGTGCTCAGTGCTTCACAGGACAGTGGGAACCATACACTTTTAGTTTAGAAATTCCTTGGAAAAAATAAGGATAATGGACCAAAGCATGCAAGAAAACAATCATGGGAGATATGTACATATGAAGAAGAACTGGGTTGAAATACAGTACATCCAGTTCAGGGCCGTAGCAACAAAGAACGTGGCCCCCTCCAAACGGTGGCCCCCTCCGAACATATGTCCGGGCGGGGCCCCTTACAATGCAGAAACTGGAATGCGGTATTTATTTTGCCACTTTTAGGGGCCCCTTTCCTTGCGGGGCCCCCTCCGGTCGGAGGGTACGGAGGGCGCTCACTACGCCTCTGATCCAGTTATATCTCTGGCCTCATCTTTTATCTATTCTGGGTGCCTCAAATTGTTCTAGCCTGAATGCCCTGTCAGCCCCCTTCTATCACAGCCATTCTACCCTACACACTGAGCACTATCCCAGTTCCAATTCACCAGGCCACTGCACACTCATTTCATCTGCAGTGCCCACAAATAGTGAGTCAATGACAATACATTTCTTTAAATTAAAACAATTATGTTTAGAGATGGACAAAAATTGTGACTTTCAAATGTCAAACTTGGAAATTTTAAAAAAGTGCACTATGTTTTCAGTCCAATTTTTAACCAGCTACAATTTCAAAAATTTTCAAGTTTCAAAATATTGAATTCTGAAACATTTAGGGGAAAAAATGGGGAAAAACTTCCTAAGCAAAATTCAGCTTTTTATAGCAGCTCTTTCTACTTACTGTGTCCTTTCAAGTCTGATTGTATAAGGACTGTATTTATTGCAAGTCTTGACTCTGGCTACGGGTGGGAAGTTTAGGGGGAAAAAAACACTTAGCAATGGAGGTTTTTTATGTAAGTGCTTTCATCTCAGTAAATCCTGTTTATTTAAATGAAAGATGAAAGAGAAAGAAATGTAGGTATAAATCAATATTAATCCCCTAGATAAATTTGTAAAGACTACCATACAGAAATGGCTTCTTCTGAGTGCTGATGTTCTCCAAACATGCAACCTTTTGCCTGCTGTGCTTAAGATCAGCCCCTTTGAGACACTGCTCTATATTGACAACTTGCAAATACTATGCCTACCTGTGCATCAGTACTGTTGTAAGGCAAACACCTTAAAATATTAGTCAGCATTCATAATTTGTCTCTCCTATATTTTATATAGTGCTGCACGCTTCTCTAGATGTAGCTAGACAGACAGACAGAATGTCCATCTTTAATTTGCAGTGATTTTATCCCACTCTTGGATTTCTGGAGCCTCGTTCTCCACACTGATCTATAAGAATTTTGAAAAACCCCGGTGCTGTGAACGTATAAAGTATGTTTATTGCCACTACAAGAATTCTAAAGGAATTAAGATGGAAAATTCTCTGAATACCTCTTCAGAACAGCGTGTTTCAAACGGAACCAGTAACAGGAACCAGTTTTTGAGCAACCCTCATTAGCACATTGGACAGTTTTCCCCCAGAATTCCAAGGTAGGTGCAGCTCTATTCCTTATTGGACAACCACAACCCTTGTAGGGGTTGGAAGGGGCTGTACTACCACAGCAGCCCTTCAGAGGAATTCTGGATGACACGCAGAATTTCTCCAGTAGCACTAGAGCAGCCTGTGGTGGAGTGGCAGCTCCACCATCCTTCACAGTGGTGCAGTTCTGTAGGCTGGTGTGAAACAGGGGGCCATGGCCCTGCCTTTACTCGATCCCCTTTGGTCCTTTGGAAAGGCTAGCACTGCTGGCTGCAGTAGCCTGGATCAGTTAATCTACTCCCTGTCCTGGTTGTAGATGGCCCTTGTGTTGGGCACAACTGG
Organism: Emys orbicularis; assembly: GCF_028017835.1. Taxonomy (NCBI): domain Eukaryota; kingdom Metazoa; phylum Chordata; order Testudines; family Emydidae; genus Emys; species Emys orbicularis. The sequence continues at coordinate 19,282,438 of NC_088687.1, forward strand.
GTAAGGAAGATTCCTCACGCTCTTCCTCCATCTTGCATAGCTGCACAGAGGCAGCTGGAATGAGGCCTAAAATGTGTGTAATACTCATATCCCCTCCAGCCATTACTAGAAAGATGTGAGTCTATTTATACTGAAAAGCTTACGTACAAAAGTATCTACTACTAAACCTTCCATTGAAATTCTCTCCAGGGGAGCTTGTCAAAGCTATACAGGTTCTATAATGTTTGGGCAGCTGTCTGCTTTCAATTGTATTTTTTTCCATTTTTCCTCCATGTGATATATAATATAGCTTCAGGAGCAATTCTGGTTATAAAATTATGGAAATGTGGCCTATCTGGCTTTTATTTGAAACGTTATTTCATTGCATCTCACTAAAGAATTTCTCTCAACCCCAAGGGCTGATATTAGGCAATGCTTTATTTTTAGATATTTAACAGTCCTGATTATTCTATTTAAATTACACTGTTAAGCATGTAAATGACTTTACTTCCTTCTTCCCTTACTGCACAAACAAGTCTCTTCTATATTTTAAACCTGATTGCTCATATCTTGTCTCCATTCACTTAGCCGATCCTGGTAGATTAGTAGGCCAGTCAACTTGGAAACAGTCTGAGCTACATAGAATTTGGATCTAATTCTATAAAACTACCATTGACTTCAGTGGTGTTGTTCCTGGTTAACACCAGTTTGTGAGATCAGAAGCAGGTTCTTAAATGTTATTGTGTCCTCTTCGTACAGCTTGAGTGCTAGTTAGTACACCTCTTACTCTCAGTAATGAGCATTTGCTGACTTTAATGGACCCACTTGCAAGAATAAGTGCTTGACAATGGGACTAAGACGGACTGCATCTATGAGTACTTAAATCTTATTTGATCAATAGATTAACCTGTTGTTGACTTTCATTTTGCCTGTCCTTGTAAATGGAAATAAACCTGTCCCATAATGACAGACATTGGCAATCAGATTGTTCCATTCACATCCAGTGTGACACCGTTCTTTTATTTTTTCTTGTATAGTAATTAGGACTAGGTGGACTGGACAATTTAAGAAATTACATTAACTTTTTCCAGGTACTACAAACAAACCAAACCCAAGCTCAGGCCCATCACTATGGAAAGGTAGCAGGGAGCACGACTTCTTCAATCTTGTCTCACCAGCTCCTCTCGGAAGCCTCCTTGATGCGAGTGAGGAGTACCAAGTGGCAGCTGCTCTCTCTACCCTGCTGCTACAGCTCAGCAGCATCCCCGCTAGTTCCCTGCTGTGTCCCTGCTGCATTGGTGTGAGGGGAAAGGAAATTAGTTGCCTTATTTTCCCCCCCTCCTACATCCCATCCAGCTGTGATATTTGGATTAGAGCCTGGAAAGGGAGCAGGATCAGTGCTTTGCAATGTCCCAAGTGTAGCCAGGCAGGAGGAGGAAGGAAAGGAAGACATCTTCTCCCCCAGCCTCCACCCCACTCCAGAAAGAAGGTCAGAGATAAGTTGGAGGGCAGGGAGCATGGGATGAAATTGTGATAGGGTGGAGGCACTAAGTCAGTTTTCTGGGATAGGGTGAGGCAGTGATTAGAGTCATGGAAATTCTACCAGGTGAGGAGTAATGGAACAGACTGGACCCCTGGTCAAGATAGATAAGAGACAAATGAGAGGACATAATAGAGGTATGCAAAAAAAAAAAAAGAGTGCTCCAGTTGCCCGGGGCGGGGGGGGGGGGGGAGGTGAGGGGAGATAGCATTCACAAACAGCCCCCCAGCTTCTTTATCACTGCTTCATTATTCTCCAATCTTCACTCACCGCTCCAGAATTCATACATCACAATACTATAGCTATGAAATATATGGTCAGTTCTGCATAATATTAGGCCCCTGTTGTGTATAAGTGAAATAACGGTACTACAAACAGCAGCTTATGCACCATCTCTGCATATCAGTTCATTTAATGAGGCGCACGCAACAGTCCCTGATGCTTCACAGACTGTGTCTAGAAAGACCATTATCTTGTCAGTGCAGAAAAAAAAATCTGCTTCTCTAAGCAAACTGAATCTGCTTATCAGCTGCAAATAGAAGCCTTGAGCCTGGCAGTTTTTCAAAGAGTGGAACTGGTGAAAGGTGTTTCTAAATTACACCTGAAACAATCACTTGCTTTGAAGTTCTGATATGTCATGTTGTGCTGCCAATCAAGATATGTCACCAGCACATCTTGTTGCATCATACCATGTCTGGCATTACCAAAACAAAGCCTTACACAACATGTGCTTGACAGGAGTGGATTATATGTCATCACACTTCAAAAAAGAAAAATACCTTGAGAACGTGCTAATATTCTGAGCCCTTGTTTCAGAGGCAAGTCAAGGCTGTGTGAGTGAGCTTACCTGGCAGCATGCTTAAAAGAAAGAGCACTCTCTCTCCTTTTTCCTTAAATTTTCACCTACCCCTTCATCCTTAGCCTCTAGTATTTTTCTTTTTTTGAATCAGTAGCTGTATCACAACACAAACCCTGCTCTTGACAGAGAGATGGCAAGTACTTGAAGAATGTACTTCCGCTGCGTAACCAGATATTTGCGGTGAGAAGGGTGGCTGTAGCTCAAGATGGAGGATTGAGACTGGGACTGGGCATCAGATTTAAGGCCCACAAGGTCTATTGTGATCATCTAGTCCGACCTCCTGCATAACATAGGCCAAAGAACCTCACCCAGTAATTTCTGTATCAAGCCCATAACTTCTATATGAGCTGGAGCATATCTTTTAGAATGATATCCACTCTTGATTTAACAATTTCAAGTGATGGGCGATTCCACCACATCCCTAGGTAGTTGTTATATGTCTTATGGTAGTGCCTAGGAGCCCTACGCAACAAACCAAGATGCCATTGTGCCAAACGCTGTACATACCACAGAACAAAGACAGTCCCTGCCCCAAAATCTTACACTCTAATCATAAGACAAGAAACAACAGATGGGCTACAGACAGGGGAGTACAAGGAAACAGTAAGGCAGTATTTGTCAACAAGATAGGTAGTGGTTTCAGCACACCAGCAGCCAAACATTGTCAAGTATTTTGTAAGCATCATGGCAGGGCAGAATTTTAAAGAGGGATTTAAAGGAAGATAATGAGATCGCTTTGTGGATGGTTATGAGGGTGTCCTCCCAACTGTGAAGGCCAGTATGAGAGAGAACACAAAAGTGCTTGTTTGGAAATTTAACAAGTGGGCAATGGGTGCTGGTATCATGGGCCAGTTGGAGATGAGAGCTGACTTTTTGATTCTGAATGAGAGAGTATAGGTAGGGTGGGAATAGGTAGTGAACAGCCTTGAGAGTGAAGACAAGAAGCTTATGTTTGATACAGTAGAAAAGAGGGAGCCCCGAGCCCCCCCCCACACACACCTGTCTGGAGGAGCCCCCAGCCAGCCTCCCCTCTCCAGACCCCAAGACGCCCGGAGAAAAGCGTGTGTCTCTATTCTCCTCAGCCACCCCGGAACCTGCATGGGGCATAATAAATCAAAAACTTCCCCCCAAAAGCCTGCAACCATGGTGATTGAATGTGTTCGTGGATAAGATTACCCAGAGATAAGGTGTAGAGGGCAAAGAGAAGGGAACCAAGGATAGGACCTGAGGAACCACTATGGAAAGTTGGAGGTAAGTTATTCCAATAATTAATTCCCTCACTTAAAATTTATTTCCAGTTTGATTTTCAATATTGCCAACCCCATGCTTTCAAAATTCATGAATTAGGTGCTAAAATCTTGAATTTTAAAATATTAAATGAAGTGAGTTTTTTCTCTTCTGTGGTTGGAGACTTTAGGGTTCACATTTTCAAGCCCTTTTCTGCAGCTCTGAGGGCTAGAAGCTTACTAAAAAAAGTGCTGAGATTCTCAAGTGATAAGATGATTTCAGCAGTTGGCTTTGAGAAAAAAACCCACATTGTGGAATTTGCATTAAAATTGCAAGCCTTGGCAATACTAGATTTTGTATAGCTTCCAACCATTGGATCATGTTAGGCCTTTTTTGTTAGATTAGAGAGTCCTCTTCTATCAGAAATCTGTGCCCCACATAGGTACAATTAGATTGCTATCAAGTCGCCTCAACTTTCTCTTGGATAAACTAAATTGATTGAGCTTCTTAAGTCTGTCACTATGAGGCATGTTTTCCAGACCTCGAATCATTCTTGGAGCTCTTTGCTGAACCCTTTCCAATATTTCAACATCTTTTGTGAAGTGTGACATCAGAACTGTTCACAATATTTCAGTAATGGTTTCACTAATGGCATATACCGAGGTCCTACCACCTCTCTACCCCTACTTGATATTCCCAGGGCCGGTGCAAGGAAGTTTCGCGCCCTAGGCAAAACTTCCACTTTGCGCCCCCGCCCCAGCCCTGCGGCAGCTCCCCTCTCCCCCTCCACCCTGAGGCGCGGCCCCCCCCCCACGGCAGCTCCCTCCCCCAGCCCGGGGAGCCGTGCGGCAGCTCCCCCCCGCCCTGAGGCACCCTCCCGTGGCAGCTCCCCACCCCCCGGCCCGGGGATCCGTGCGGCAGCTCTGACCCAGGGGTTCCCCTGGGCTGCCGGCGGCACACTGACCCAAGGAACCCCTGGGCTGCCGGCGGCGGCTCAGACTCCCTCTCCCTCCCAGCCGCTGTAAAAAAAAAAAAAAAATTGGGGGCGCCGCTTTTTGGCGCCCCCAAATCTTGGCGCCCTAGGCAACCGCCTAGTTCGCCTAAATGGTAGCACCGGCCCTGGATATTCCTGTGCTTACACATCCAAGGATCACATTTGTACTCTTAGCTACAGCAACACACTGGGAGCTCATGTTCAGTTGGTTATCTATCATTCCCCCTAAGACTTTTTCAGAGTTACTTCTTTTCAGGATACATCTCTCCATGGTTATGAGTATGACCTACTTGTTTTGTTCTTAGATTATTACCATGCATTTGGCTGTTTTAAACCTCATGTTGTTCAAATAGCCCATTTTACCAAATGATCCAGCTTGGTCTGTACAACTGACCTGTCCCCATCATTATTTGCCACTCCACCAATTTTTGTGTCATCTGCAAATTTTACCAGCAATGATTTTATATTTTCTTCCAGATCATTGATAAAGATACTGAATGGCATTGGACCCTGTGGCATTGGACCATGAGACCCTGTGACGGGGTGTATCTATCACATACTGGCCCAGCAGGGGTTAATTGCACACTGTGGGCTGAGAACGCCACACTCCTCTGTCTCTGCTGGGCATGCTCAGCCTGGAGACAGGATATAAGAGGAAGCAGCTCCATTCAGTTGGGCCAGACTGCTGAGGAGGAAGGATGCGTATTGCAGGTTCCCTCACAGGAGCTGCCGGAGCCCTAGACCACAGAGGCCAGACATGCTGAGTCCCAGACAGATCCCCGGCTGCCTGCGGAAGCCAGAGAGGGGATTGAGCCTTCAGGAATTTCGCTAGTCGACGACCCCAGAGGACCCATGGATTACTGCATTGGAAGACAGGGTAGGAAGTAGCCCAGGGGAAATGGACATTGATCTGGTTGTAGGATAGGGAAATAGGCCAGTGTGTTTTGGCAGATCCCTGCTGACCCAATGGTGAATACAGTCGCCACTGTCAGGGCCCTGGGCGGACCCAGTGGAGTAGGAAGGGCCTGGGTCACCCTACCTCAGCCACCACCTTCCTCGGGCAACTGGGCCCCCGCAACTCCACACAGGAGGGTAACTATAGGGACGCTGGCCACTAGCCACGCTACCCTGAGAGCAAGGGCAGGCCCAAGGGACTCCGGCCGCTAGGCCGCACTACCCCGCTTTATAGGCGGGACCATCAGTATAGGCTTTAGCCAGCTGAGGCATAACCCCTCATCGACCACATGTGACCTGACACCCCATGACAGGATGTGTCTACCCCACAACATACCCCACTACAAATACCCCCATTGGATGATGATTCTCCATTTACAAATTACTTTTTGCAATGTAAGAGTTAACCAGTTTTTAAATCTATTTAATATGGGTTATATTGATTTTATATAGCGCTAATTATTTTTTTTTTTTTACTCAGAATGTCATGGAGGACTAAGTTAAATGCCTTACAGAAGTCTAAGTATATTATGTCAACACAGTTACCTTTCTCCAATTCTTTTAATACTCTAGGGTGCAAGCTATTTGATTCTGCAGATTTAAAACAGCTTAACTTTAATAGTTGCTGTTTAACATCCTACTACTGATTACCGATGGAATAGAAAGGATTTAATTATCACTGTAAGATATGAATACATCATCTTGCTTCTTTCTGAATACAGAATAGAAATATTTATCAAATACTTCTACCTTTTCTACATCATTGATAACTATATTATCCATGCCTAGTATCAGACTATGCCATTAATAGAATTTTGATTTTTTATATATTACAAAAATGCCTTCTTATTTCCTTAACTCTATTGGCCATAGATTTTTCATGGATACCTTTAGCTTCCATTATCAATTATCTGCATTCCTAACTGCTCATTTCTACTCAGATGTTTAGAGAGGTTCTGATCCTATTCCCTTATCTGAATTGGTGGTATTTAGCAGAGTCCTAACAGTACCCCATTGTGCCAAGTATCAGAGGGGTACCCCATTGTGTGATTTATCAGTTAGTACAGTGATACATAAGTATTCCAAGTTTTGTCATTCTGAATTGTCAGTTATTCTAAACTAGGTAATTGTGTACGTTATATAGAGTTCCATCCAGCCTCCCATTTACCCACTCTCTCTTTCCAAACTAGGGTGTATCCAGTGATTTTAACTTTCCAGTTACTTGACTCATCCCTCAAACATTTTGATAGAAGATACAAAGTTGAGACCACCTCCTTGTGTGAGGTGCAAAAATTCTGAGGCTGGACTTAAATTCAGGTCTTGTATGCATTCTTTCAAAATACCTTTTTTGTTTTAAAACAGGTGTTCTTCCGAGCACATGTGCATAACTACTCACACACAATAGTAGGGATGTGTCCATGTCATAACACCCAGATTTGTGTTCTGGTTCATGACCATATGAACTAGAGTAGGAGTATCTCCTTATTGAACTTGGATAAATATTCCACCCCAAACTATAAATAGGCTTAACTTCACCCAAAACTCAGCCCAGGTCACCTCAGAACTTATCAAAACTTTGTGAAAATGCACAGCAAAATCTGGGTTAGTAATGAATACCAAATCCCGGAAAGATTCCGTATGTGAAATTTTCACACAGCTTTAATCCAAGGTGGATACAACATGGAGTTTGTGTAATTTGACACCAAGAGTGTCAAATTCCTTTATCTCTGTGGAAGTTGGGGAAATAAGTTAACATTCACAATCAGTTCTAACTTCTTCAATAGCCGAAATAGAGAGACATTTAAATTACATATATTATGCTAAAAAGACTAAATCAACAAGTTAAAGCTTAAGAAGGAGGTAGGATAGCATGTTTGCCATGGGACCTTGTCTGAGATGGAGCTGAAGTGGCCCAAAATTGATTTTAATGCACCTTGGAAATTCTTTTGTTTAATGTTCCCAATTTGTGCATGAATGTTTTGTTTCATAGACTGTGAGAGGAGAAAAAAATTGACTGCAGAAGCTGTGACAGGTTTAATTATATTTGAGGATATAGAGGAGATCAAAGCTGAAGAGATAAAAGCAGCAGCTACTGTATGGGCTGAAAATATCTCCCGAATCATAAACACCTTTAAGTACAGTGCTTCAGAATCAGCCACCTTTAAGTCAGGAGAGAGTCACAGCTGAAATGGAAGTCCTCTAGTTAAAATATTTTATGACTTGCATTGGCTGCCTTGGCTAGCCCTGTACTTACACAGGCACCAAAATGTCTGGGATCATTCACGCAAAAAACAGTAAACCAAACATTTCCACCTTGGTCAGTGGCTCTAAAATAGCCCCCCATGAGCGGTATTGCTTGTGGATTGCTTTGCAGAGATAGCAGTTGGCTGTTGGCTAATAAAAATCCATCTTTATCCACAAATATAATTGGAACCCCTACTGCGGTAACGACTCTGTCACACTTTTCATTAGCTGGGAACGTTTTATTTTGGGAGGAATGGGTTTCTTTTCCTCCCAGATTTTAATGGTAATGTATGATCCATTAATAATGAAATGTATCAAAACTGATAGATCTTTTTGAATGCTTATATATAAAGAGAGTAAGATGTAATGATGTGCTGCCAACCTTTTAACAAAGGTCTCTCTCAAAATTCTTTTGCCTCAGTCAAACTCTCGCTCTGTCCCCCCCTCCCCAAATGAAGCAATTCCATACTCTATCCCCCTCAAAGCCAACAGTTCTATACTCTTCCCCTAAAACAATCTTTCCATTGTTTCAGTGCCCCCTCTGAATCCATTAATCCTTCCACCCACACCCACAGCCTAGTACCCTTGACATATTCTTTCCCCATCCTTAACATCTCATGGAAGCTCCTTTAGTGGGCTTCCTTTCCTGCAGCAGCAGCAGAAAGTAGTTGTCCTGCAGCCTTTACTGGCAAATTAGTAGTAGTCATGTCATCATGTGGTCTCTGGCTGTGGGGTGGATGGCCAGGTGAGCAGTCTCCCCAGTCGGTGAGAGTGTGCATAAGCAAGTGAGGATGCTGTGTGGAGTGAGTTTTACATGGGTGCTATTGAAGGGTCGTTGAAGGAACCGGGATCCAGGCTTCTTCCCACGATTGACTCTTCAGGCACCAGCAGGGAGAGAACTGGGCTATACAACCTACAGTTGAGACTGCAGCAGTTTGTCCCCCTGTTCCTCTCCTCCTCCTCTTCCTCGTGTTGCTGTAGCCACTGCCTCCCCACTGCCAGAGTCTTTCCCCAATGCCGGAGTCTTTCATTTTCATTGGAAAGGCTGTGGCAGCATGACCCTACACTGCTAAAAATAGCAGTGTAAACTGAGGAGGGACTGGTTGTATGCACAGAGAGCCGTGTAGGGTACAAACCCTAAGGTTCTGGCATATCTGTGCTCTACTGACTTAAGCAATGCCTTACCACCTACACTGCTATTTATACCCTTGCTGGGGGTGGGACACAGAGTTTACGTACTCTACATGAGTGTGCAGTGGAGCTATATCCTTAAAGTCAGTTCTACTATAAAAACAGACATCTTCTTATTCAAGAGAACCACTCCCTTTATTCAGAGTCATAGTCCCTGATAACAAATAGGTATTTTGTTCATGCTAGTCCTTAGAATGAGCAGTAATGGGAGAGGGAGCTGAATTCTATTTCTTCTCATGTGTCATCCACAGAATTGTTAACTAAATTCAAATTTCAGGGCTCAATTCTTCCCTGGGTTACATGTGTGCAATTCCACTGAACAGAGTAGAGTATAAACTGAAGACAATGGAATTGCATAGGGTAAACCCGAGGACAGAATTTGGCCTGCAGAATCTTTATAACTGCTGCTGAAGCGTGAGAAGAAAAGAACCCAGCTTCACTTTCAGCTCCCAAGTCATTTTCCTAGGGCTGGCAATTAGAAATAATATTTTGATCTCTGTGGAATAATCACAAATCCTAGTTATTCTACCTGGATAAATCTCTTTTCTTTCACAGTCTAATTTTACCTTCATGAAAATAGCCAATCCCTTTACTCACACAATGTTATATAGACAAAAGTTGCTAAAATTCTTGAATACTTACCAGTCTTCCCTCCTTCACCCTCGCTTTGTGACAGTCTGCTGTTCCCCTAGGAGTTTGCCTATTTCTGTTTGAAGAGTGGGACATTTTTGATTTTACTAGATTTAATCAATTGCTTGATTAAAAATGAGCATATATAGTCCTTTGATCAATTAAGGACACAATATAATTACACAGATATACCAATACTTTCCAAAGTCAGACATTTTACATTATAATGATACGTTAATGATCAGATGCATATCACACTTCAAAGAAATAATTTTTAAAATATCTAACAGAAGCAGATTATCTATAATCCATGCAAAAATTCCTATGAGAATCAAACCTTCACAGCCCCACTGGGGCAGGCCTTCTGCAGTTTCTAGGAGAGGTTCTCTCTTTCCTGTTGCCAATCCAGTCACTAGCAACTGCAGGGAGGCTTCAGCTTTGTGCTCAAATCTGGGAAAGGCTTATCAGTCCTACAGTGGGTATCAGAAGGGCTAAAATTATATTTCCAAGTCAATCCCCCTACAAAGGATGCCCTTTCAGAAATAAACCTAGATACCTTGTTAGCCTTAGAGAAGGAGATAAGACAAAGTCCAGCATTTCAGGCCTTAGAGTGAGCGCCAGTAGAAAACTCCAAGGGACGGTTAAGCTGTATATATTAAATTCCCAAGTCCACTGGGGTATACTGTCCAGTTTTAAATCTAAAGCCCTTAAACCTCTTTATGGCTGCCCAGCTGTTTTGCAGGGAAAGGCTCAAAGCCATGGTTTACAATGGGGATTTTCCAGCAAAAACTAGATCTGAGCAAAGCCTCTGGTAGCTTGGATACATTGTTATGCTATGGGAGATTCCTAAGAAGATATACGAACTACAGGAGACTTCCTGGAAAGCAATACTGTACAGTAGGAGGGGCTGAGAATTAAGCCTGTATGTGGCTCCAAGGTTTTTCACCTCAGTTATGAGATCCATTCCTCATGTCCTAAAAATCTGGCAGTGAAAATGATAATTTATTTAACTGCCTTGATTTCAGCATAACCAGAAGAGCTCCTAAAGTAGGTTATTGTGTTCACACTCCACCCAGAAAGGGTGGTCGGCTTTCTAGTAAATCTAGAAAAATCTATATTAAAGCTATAACATGGGCAGACACCTTGCAAGCACCTCTCATGGTCACAGGTCATTCTGCAGTTCCCTACCTCTGTTTCCCCCTCTGCAAGGCACTTAAAGAACTCACCCAGTTCAAAGGTAGTTCAAAGAGCCCCCTACTGGGGTCCAATTCATGCAGATGAAAGCATGTAGCAGCTGCGGTATGTATATGGTCCTAGCAGGTGCACCTGATCAGAGGTATGTCTGTATGAAATGCCGCCTACTTGCCCTGTTAGAGGAAAAGGTTCGGGGGTTGGAGATGCAGGTAGAGACCCTGGTAGAGTTTAGAAGGGGGTTTGAGCAGCTAATGGAGCAAAGGCAAGGGGTGGCTGAAGGGGCATGCTCAGGGGTGCAGGTGGAAGCAGGGGCTATAGTCTGTGAGGGGGGAATGTCGGGGGGAGAACAAGAGCAGTGGAAGCATGTGACCGTGAGAAGCAGGCCAAGGAAAAGGAGGGCTAGTGAGGGGGAATTAGAACTCAGGAACAGGTTTGGGTGTTTGGCTAACGAGGAGGGGACGCAGCAGGTGGTAACTGATGGTGGGAGGCAGAGGAAGAAAAGAAGGGCAGCTAGTCCAATACACAGGGGGGAGGAGTTGATAGAAGTAGCATCAACACTTGGCCCCGGTAGGATACAGGATGGCAATAGGGGGACTATAAGGGAAAATAGAGACAGACAGGAGTTACGGCCGCAGGGAACAGGGGATAGATTGGTAGATTGCGCTGCCCCCAGGCAAAGGCAGGTTTATGTGATTGGGGACTCCTTACTGAGGAGGTTAGACAGGCCTGTAACCAGGGCGGACCCGGAAAACAGAAGGGTGTGCTGTCTGCCGGGCGCTAAGATACGGGATGTGGACCTGCGGTTGAAAAGGATCCTAAAAGGAGCGGGTAAGAACCCCTTGATCGTCCTTCATGTAGGAACGAATGACACGGCTAGGTTCTCGCTAGAGAGAATCAAGGGAGATTATGCCAGGCTGGGGAAGACGCTTAAGGAAGTCGAGGCTCAGATTATCTTCAGTGGGATTCTGCCTGTTCCTAGAGAAGGACAGCAAAGGGCAGACAGGATTGTGAGGATAAATAGCTGGCTGAGGGAGTGGTGCTATAAGGAGGGCTTTGGGATGTATGGCCACTGGGAGGCTTTCGGGGACAGACAGCTGTTCTCGCGGGATGGACTTCACCTGAGTAGGGAAGGAAATAGACTTCTGGGAGGGAGGCTGGCTCATCTCATCAAAAGGGCTTTAAACTAGGAACTTGGGGGAGACGGTTGGGAGATGTCCAGTTGATCTCCACGCCAGATTCCAACACTGAAAAAGAGGGCGAGGAGAAAAGCACAGATATAGGTAGGGGTAGGGAATTGGACATAAGAAGGAGGGGGCGGATGGACACTACGGGGTCCGTACCAAAGTGCATAACTAATGGGAGAAAGGATAGACAGCATACGGTAAGATGTTTATACACCAATGCGAGAAGCCTAGGTAACAAAATGGAGGAATTGGAGCTCCTGGTCCAAGAAATGAAACCTGATATCGTAGGAATAACCGAAACGTGGTGGAATGGTAGTCATGACTGGAGTACAGGTATGGAAGGGTATGTGCTGTTTAGGAATGACCGGAAAAAAGGTAAAGGTGGGGGTGTGGCATTGTATGTCAATAATGAGCTAAAATGTAAAGAAATAATAAGTGATGGAATGGATAAGACGGAGTCTGTCTGGGCAACGATTACACTGGGTAAAAGAACTACTAGAGCCTCCCCTGAGATACTGCTTGGGGTGTGCTATAGACCGCCGGGATCTAGCCTGGATGCGGACAGAGAACTATTTAATGTTTTTAAGGAAGTAAAAACTAATAAGAGCTGTGTGATCATGGGGGACTTTAACTTCCCAGACATAGATTGGGGAACAAATGCTAGTAACAATAATAGGGCTCAGATGTTTCTAGACGTGCTAGCAGATGAATTCCTTCATCAAGTAGTAGCTGAACCGACGAGGGGGGATGCCATTTTAGATTTGGTGCTGGTGAGTAGTGAGGACCTCGTTGAGGAAATGGTTGTAGGGGACAACCTTGGCTCGAGTGACCATGAGCTAATCTGGTTTAAACTAAATGGAAGGGTTAACAGAAATAAAACTATGACTGTGACTAAGGTTTACGATTTCAAAAAGGCCAACTTTAATAAATTAAGGCAACTACTTAGGGAAGTGGATTGGGCTAACATACTTAGAGAGCTAAAGGCAGATGAGGCCTGGGATTATTTCAAGCTGAAGTTGCACGAGCTGTCCGAGGCCTGTATCCCGAGAAAGGGGAAACGGTCAGTAGGCAGGGGAATTAGACCCAGCTGGATGAGCGGGCGTCTCAAAGGGGCGATTAAGAAAAAACAGAAAGCGTACAAAGAATGGAAGAGAGGAGAGATCGGCAAAGAAACCTACCTTATTGAGGTCAGAGCATGTAGGGATGCGGTGAGAAAGGCCAAAAGCCGTGTAGAGTTGGACCTCGCGAGGGGAATTAAATCCAATAGTAAGAGGTTTTATAGCCATATAAATAGGAAGAAAACAAAGAAAGAGGAAGTGGGGCCGCTGAAGCTTGCAGATGGAGTGGAGATTAAGGACAATCTAAGCATGGCACAATATCTAAATGAATATTTTGCATCGGTGTTTAATAAGGCTAATGAAGGGCTTAGGAATAGAGGGAGCGGGACAGAGGGGAATAAAGGAGGGGCGATTGACATTAAAGTATCAGAGGTGGAAGCCAAACTTGACCAGCTAAATGGGACTAAATCGGGTGGACCGGATGATCTTCATCCTAGAATATTGAAGGAGCTGGCGCGAGAAATTGCAAGCCCCTTGGCAATAATTTTTAATAAATCTGTAAACTCGGGGGAGGTACCGATGGACTGGAAAATAGCTAATGTGGTTCCGATTTTCAAGAAGGGGATAAAAAGTGACCCGGGTAACTACAGGCCTGTTAGTTTAACTTCTGTAGTATGCAAGGTCTTGGAAAAAATTTTGAAGGAAAAAGTAGTTAAGGACCTTGAGGTGAATGGCAATTGGGACAAATTACAACATGGGTTTACGAAAGGAAGATCGTGCCAAACCAACTTGATCTCCTTTTTTGAGAAAGTAACAGACCTTCTAGATAAAGGAAATGCGGTGGATCTAATTTACCTAGATTTTAGTAAAGCGTTTGATACTGTGCCGCACAAGGAATTACTGGTTAAATTAGAAAAGATGGGGATCGATATGAAAATCCAGAGGTGGATAAAGAACTGGTTAAAGGGGAGACTGCAGCGGGTAGTACTGAAAGGGGAACTGTCGGGTTGGAGGGAGGTCACCAGTGGGGTTCCTCAAGGTTCGGTTTTAGGTCCGATTTTATTTAATCTATTCGTTACTGACCTCGGAACCGAATGTAGGAGTGGGCTGATAAAGTTTGCGGATGACACAAAGTTGGGAGGTATTGCCAATTCGGAGAAGGATCGGGATATTTTGCAGGGAGACTTGGATGACCTTGTAAATTGGAGTAACAATAATAGGATGAGATTTAATAGTGGGAAGTGTAAGGTGATGCATTTAGGGATGACTAACAAGAATTTTAGTTATAAGTTAGGGACGCATAGGTTGGAAGTGACGGAGGAGGAGAAGGACCTCGGAGTCCTGGTTGATCGCAGGATGACTATGAGTCGGCAATGTGACGTGGCTGTGAAAAAAGCTAATGCGATCTTGGGATGCGTTAGGCGAGGTATTTCTAGTAGGGACAGGGAGGTGCTGCTTCCGTTATACAAGGCGCTGGTGAGACCTCATTTGGAGTACTGTGTGCAGTTCTGGTCTCCTATGTTTAAAAAGGATGAACTCAAACTGGAACGGGTACAGAGAAGGGCCACTAGGATGATCCGAGGAATGGAAAACCTTTCCTATGAAAGGAGACTCGAGGAGCTCGGTTTGTTTAGCCTAACCAAAAGAAGGCTGAGGGGGGATATGATTGCTCTCTTTAAATATATCAAAGGGATTAATACCAAGGAGGGAGAGGAATTATTTCAGCTTAGTAGTAATGTGGATACGAGAACGAATGGATATAAACTGGCCGTGGGGAAGTTTAGGCTTGAAATTAGACGAAGGTTTCTGACCGTCAGAGGGGTAAAATTTTGGAACAGCCTTCCGAGGGAAACGGTGGGGGCGAAGGACCTCTCTGGCTTCAAGATTAGGCTTGATAAGTTTATGGAGGGAATGGTTTGATGGGATAATGTGATTTTAGTCAAACAGGCATTAACGGGCCATCGCGGGTAAAATGAGGGTCCGGCTGTAGAATCTTGCCTGTATGCTCGGGGTTCTGCTGATCGCCATATTTGGGGTCGGGAAGGAATTTTCCTCCAGGGTAGATTGGCAGAGGCCCTGGAGGTTTTTCGCCTTCCTCCGCAGCATAGGGCAGGGGTCGCAGGCTGGAAGATTCTATTGTGGGTGGGTCAGCTTTTGTGGCCTGCATCATGCGGGAGGTCAGACTAGATGACCATATTGGTCCCTTCTGACCTTAAAGTCTATGAGTCTATGAGTCTATGAGTCCTCAGGTGCATATTGACCCTCTAGACCCCAACCCCAGTTCAGTTCTCGCTCCTGATAATCCAAGAGTCTTTCAAAAATAGAACACAAACTCACACAGGCTTCATCCCAGTTTCAGCTGGGCACAGCCCTGCTTCTCTGAGTAACTGTTGTTCTGCTTTCCAGCACCTCCAGCCTCGAGTTTGTCTTTCTCCACAGACCTTTCCAGCTGGGCCTTTGCGGTCTCTCCCCTGCTTGGACAGGGTCTCTCCCAAGCCTCCCTGCCTGGAGAGCTCTCCTCACTCTCCCCTGCTTCTTGAGCTTTTCCCCCGGTGACTCAGGGCCCTGCAAGAGCCTTCTTACACCCTGCAGTGTTTCTACAGCTGCAGTTTCCTGATCTTTCCCTCTTCATTGCAACTTCCTGCTCCTTTTGTAGTGGAATCAGGTGATTCCTCGCAGGAGGATGGCTGATCCTATAATCAGGATTGGCTTAGCCACCCATTGGGCAAGCCACCCAGTTACAAATACCTTTACCTATATTTTACTTACTGGGATTCACAATGGATTCCAAGGTCTTGATTCTAAACTTTCACAGTGCCCAATCCAAAAGGAGTGGACAAAAACGTGACAGGACGTGCTGCACGATATTCCTCTTCTCTCAGAAGTGCCAGTGTATTTTATGTCACATCTAGAGAACTTATACCTTACTAGGTAATGGAAGAGATTTTCCTTTAAGTTTTATATTCAAGATGTTAAGTCTACTTATAGTTCACCATGTTTCTACAATAAAACACTTTACCTTTGTTGAGGATATTAAAGTTCTATTTTCATTTCCCAGTGGCCTTAGTCTTTCACCATTCAACATAGGCAGGTACAGAAGATAAGCCCTTCTCAGAGACATCAAGAAAATGTATTACCTTTAAAGCAACACCCTTCAGAAATCAGTACATAGCTTACGCTGATCCACTGATGTGGTTTCTTTTAAAAATTTCTAACAGATGTGTCAGTAATCTTTATTTTTTCAGAATATGCTGTGTGATACCATACGTTGCAACCTCTACTACAAATTATTACAGCATATGTTGATGAGGTCTAGAAATATTTTGTGTTTTTAGCTATCACAGTTAGGATATAAGAATTAGAGGTAAACTGTCTAATTGTCAGCAATTTCTTAGTAATACATAATAAACTAAACAATTTATTAGGACCCCATTGTTGATGTAATCTGTATTCTGTCTGATGACACAAAGTTAAGAAATCCTTTCTAAATTTGATGTTCAGACTGAGGCTTATGACAGATATAAAAAAGGATAAGGAGAATCTCCGGTATGGAAAGGTCTGGGTAAACATTGGCCATGTTTGAGAGATGTACATCTCTGGAAACTCCACCCATCATCACATCTATTCTGACAGGAAACAAAAGAGCAAAATACTAGCAGCTCTGCTGCTTTACACGCATGCCAAAAGCCACTAATCCTCAGTATCTGATTTTCAGTGAGACATCAATCTAGGCTCTGCTTGTGCAGAAGCACCTCTGCCTGCAGACCAGCCTCCATACTTGCTTTTCCAGTAATAACACCTCCCTGCTCAAGGTGATGAAATCTATATCATCTATCTGCCCAGGCGTTTGTGTAAGCTTGGGCATTCATAAAGTTGTGAGTACAAGAGAAGAGCAGGGGTCAAAAAATCAGGCCCTTAGCACATAAGTGATGATTTTCATATAAGTAGGAGTTTGGTCGTTGGATTCCAGGATGCATTCCCCAGTATATTATCAATTTTAAAGTGGGTCACAGTTTGAACCAAAACCGTTTCACAGTCTCCATTTTAAAATAGTCATCCTTCAATTGAAATTTCTCTGTTTATATTCAAACTAGCGCAACAGACATTACTGTACTTTTGCATCAATATTTTTCTTTCACACTGTACAGTACAGTCTGAGAGTGTAAGCAAACCACGTCAGAAATGGACAGGAAAAGTTTCTTTTCACAGTTTTGCAAATGGACATGAGTTTGGATTAGGGCTAGCACTTAACAGGGGCTAGCAGAATCACATGATCATAATGAAGTTTACAAATGTTAGCTCACTATAAAATAAATCCACTGTTGCTAAATCACTTTGGGGACCTTTTTATCATAAATACCCCTGGTTATCCTAAAAAAAAAGATGTGAACTGTTAAAAAAAAAATAGACCAAATTCTCCAGTAACTAACCCACGTAGTCCCACTGAAAGCAAGAATTCCACTGGCTATAAATCACTGGAGAATTTGGTTAGCATTATTTAAATATATATTGTCACAATCTGAGATCATTAGCCACAAACCACAGTGCTGCTTTGTTTGGAAAGTTTTCTGCTATGTTAAATTCACCCCCACATGTACAACTGTATTCCCTGACTCCATGCCAGAGCCCAAAATGTTGTGTCTGTATTGCATTGGATTGGCGTGCACACACACACACACACACACACACACACACACACACACACACACACACACACTTCATGTATTACAGTGGATCATCAACAAGGGAATTAAATGCTAATGTATCATCAGATCATAGGCTTTATAGAGATTTGGAGGTGTAAATGGTTTTGCACCCATCTTCACAGCATTCTGGTCCAACTACAGCAATGTTCTGCCTCAGTAGAGAATGAGAATGCTGATTTTGCCTTAGCAGAAAGCTAGGCAGATATCCTCCAAATTGCATGCAACACCACCTCCTTGCTGTCATTATGAATATTCTAGTGAGAAGAAATTTCATGTTTTCTCTATACCCCTTTAGTCACCAGCAAAGTGAATACATCCAAGCTCAAGCTCTGATGGGGGCCCAATCTGCAGCCTGTTAGTCAATGGAACACTCCCATTACTATTGATGGGCAGTGGCTCATGCCCTTGGAAAGGATGTGTGCAAGGTCAACACACACCCATGGTCTTGGGCAGCCCACAGATTCAGCCATGTTGGTCAGGTGAACATAAAGTGTAAAGAAAACCTTTGACACGTATTTTGATAAAGCTTCTACTCTAGGGGGCAACCTCTCTGAAACCACATGACAAGTAAGAAAGATATTTATTAAAGAGTATTAATGACAGCATGAAGGTAAATTTTGGCCCATGGGAATAAGTATTTCAGGATTTGGTCCTCAGATAGTATTTTAACTGACCTAGGTAGGCTATATACTCAAACTGCATGACCTGTGGTAAAGAAACTCACTACTGCTGGTTGCCTTGATTCTACTCCCCAGGTCCTTAGAGTCCAGGTTTGCAAAGCCTGGGGTAGCTGATATTCCCATGGGGCCACCAATAGGGCATCTAGAGGCATAGCCAGGGAGCACTGTGGAGAGTAGATGTCACAGGAAGTACTGCCCACTAGACCCAGAGTGACAATACCTCTGGTCCTCTGATTGGCCAACTGCCCTGCTTAAGCCCCGGAGTTGGGCCAGGAAGTTGTCTGGGCAGCTATAGAGATCTTGGTTGGCTGCAATGCCAGACTGCTTGTTGCCTGATCTTTGGTCCCTGACTCCAACTTGACTTTGACCCTTTTTCCTGCCTCTCTTTTCTAACCCAGTACTACCTCTAATCTCCAGTCTCCAACTTCAGCCTAACACTGACCCTGGTTCCTGCCTTTTGATTCTAATGTGGTGCTACCTTTGATCTTCCATCCCTGCTGGGCAAACCTCAGCCCAGCTGTGACCGCTAGACAAGACTGCCTACACCTCAGTCCGGTCCGGCCCAGTTTGTTTACCTGCCGCGTCCGCAGGTTCGGCTGATCGCGGCTCCCACTGGCTGCGGTTCGCCGTCCCAGGCCAATGGGGGCTGCAGGAAGGGCGGCCAGTACATCCCTCGGCCCGTGCCGCTTCCCGCAGCCCCCATTGGCCTGGGACGGCGAACTGCGGCCAGTGGGAGCCGCGATCGGCCGAATCTGTGGACGCGGCAGGTAAACAAACCGGCCCGAACCACCAGAGGCTTTCCCTGAACAAGCGGTGGACCAGCTTTGAGAAGCATTGGTGTAGAGGACAAAATCCAGGGCATCCTACTTTGCATACCTGCCATACACTGTACCCACCACTAGTGAGAAGATAACATAAATAACAATAACAACAAAACACTGCTTGGTGACTTTTTAATAATCAAATCATATACTCAGACTTTGAGGCCTGACCGCCTGTATATATCACAGGTCACCAATACCACTCAACATCCAGGCTCTAGACCCGACAACCAAAATTACATTTGCATATCACTTTAACAAAGAATAAAAAACCCCAACAACAACAACAACAATACACCGGTACACCAACCAAAAAAACCCTCTCAATGCAAAGTAGAAGGGCTTTCCTAGTTTTCCCTGGAGAATGAGCTTTGACCTATGTGCTCTAACGGGTGTTTGAGAAACTCTGCACAAAGCACTGCTGGTAAATCCTGACAAGCTTATACAGAATTTGAGTCAGTGTCTTTCACTGATAAGGGAGCCTCCCTGAAGCCAACAGATATCACAGACCTGATATAGATGTAACATACAGGAAAAAAAGCACCTTTGCTATACTGTACACAGAGTCTTTTAGATAAAAAAATCTTTTAAGAGTTGAACATAAAATGAAGGCTGGCACGTTATTTGCTGGAAGATGGGAAGGGCTACTTCAGAGTCATTTTAGCCTCTAGAGTAAATAGAGCATTTAAGCGGTTTTAGAAACATGTATTATATATGAGAGCAGAGCCAGTGCAGAGTATTGAATAATCCATATCTATGACTTTAAAAAAACCAAACAGTGAGTCAGATCCTTGGCTATGCACTCTGGTGGTACAAGTAGTGTAGAAAACCAGAACAATTGGCCACCCAGGGATTCTCCTGGTTTGGGGGGCATGTCCCTGGATGGCATAAAGCTTGTGTAGCTGGCTCCTACTCCAATCCTTCCCATTGAAAAAGGGTGTGCAGAGAGTCATAACCACGAGGAAGGGGTGTGACCAGGGTACTACAGTTCTGTGATAAGCCCAGGCTGGCATATTAGCCCCTTGGGGCAATAGATAACTTGCCCCCAAGCTGCTCTAAACTACATTGGAGATGAGGAAAAACTTGTCCCAGAATTAAGTAGCTGCAAATGGTTCCTTTGCAGTTCCTCTCTTCTGCTATAATCAACAGTTATTGTGTGCAGCTGTGGACTGAGCTCTGGCACTAGTAAGCCCCAGTTGTGCCTGTTCAGAATTATTTTGATTGATCACACTGTTGTTTATTCAGGGCATGTGTTATGTATATTAAAATATGCATCAAACTTTGTGATATATAATTGAACTTCAAGTTTCAGGCCACAGCAAATTATTAGAGAGGAGTTTAAAAAAAATAGGTGGCTAAGTGCTTATAATGAAAAACTACTGCATCCTTTTGTACAATGATGGGAAAGTGTCTCTGTTGTAAAGATGATGTCACAGAGCGGATGTTTCATTTGTGAGTTCTGGGAATGTTTTCCCTCTAGAAAGCCAGGCACTGGCAATTGCGACATTATCTGTGATTTGACTTTAAGGCAAATCTTTCCATGGTTTTCCTGCAGGAACTGTAACAATTCAGAGTAGTGATTAAACACACCTCTCATGCTGGTTAAGACTCCTCTGTGATATGTTCTGGGACTGAATTCCTTTCCATTCTATTTTTATATGTTTGGCAATTATATAGCAATAAGTTAAACTTGAGAAATGCAGTAATGTGAAAATGAAGAAATATAGCTTTCCTGTCGAAACAGTATAGTTAAGGAAAAAAGCCAGGTTTTTTGTGTGTGCTTCCAGTAGCAAGTGATTAATAATATTTAATATGAGAGAAGTGACACATGACCTTTCAAGTGGATTATAAGGATCTCTATTAGGATGGCTGAGAAATAAACATCCCAGATATGACTTACTGGTCCAGATGTTTCAGCAAAGAATGCTTTCTCTTATTTCTACAGATATTTTTAAGAAGATGGAGTCCGCGCTGGCACAAGAATGTCTATAGAAGTAACTGCATTCACTGGGGCTCTCAGTTCTTGCATAAGTCAGCTGATAATTCCAAATGAAAAACAAGGGGTGAAGGAAGGACCGGTATGCTCCTTTGTCTGTCTTGTAATACAGAGAAATAAACAAAAGACCTGTAAGGATGATTATTTACAAGGAAGCTTGTTGCCCATTAATAAAATACAGAACAATTCTGACAAACTTAATCAACTGTAATACAATAAGGTTCGCCTTATTCTTATTCTTTAAGTCATGAGTACCTAATAGCCACCGGAAGCCTAAGTTTGTTTATGCTTTCAATAGCCCCCCTCCCTCACTTCCATCCAGTCTTTCTGGTTACAGTTGTGGGTTCTCAACTACCTTTCAATTCTTTTTCATAAGGTGACAGAAAACCCACAAACATCAACAGTGGTAACATTTTGTAACCAAGAACTCACTTTGAGAACAGGCTGCAGCTGTGTAGGAGGTAAGCCTCAGTGCTTCTTTCCCAGAGTTGAATAGAATATTCGTTCATTTTGTTTCACTACAATAGGATTAATTGCCCTGAGACTGATGGTAATGTGTTGCCATGAAAATACATAGCACTATGTAGCACTTTTTATCTTTAAAACTGCTTGCAGACATTAGTCATTAATGCTCACCATCCTTCTAAAGCGGTGAGTACTGTTATTCTTATGATATAAGTAGAGAAATTGAGGCAAAGTGTTTGAGACTTACCCAACACCAAAAAAAGGCATTGAAAGAGCTATGATTATAAATGTGAGGGTTCTGTCTCCCTGTCCTATGCACAGATCATTTATGCATTCCCTCTGCAATTCCTTTCCTGCCACAGTTTGTCTTGGATGAATTTCCTGTTTCTGGGATTCTGCAATGACAATAAATGGGAACATTTCTTTAATCTTATAGAACTAAACTTTTACGTCTGTGGTCTTGTCTAGACTAGGAAAATAGGTAACATAGAAAGGCCCTAAGTGTAGCATAGCATTCTAATTCATGGTAGAAATATCAACTGTTTACCAATTGTGTCTTTAAAAAAAAAGAAAAAAAAGAAAAAGAACTGTACTATTAAAGAAAGAATATTGTATTTTGCATTACGGCTTTGAATAAATATTTTCTCAAAAGAAAATAATAGAATCACAACATTTAAGTAAGTTAGGACTTTCACAGTCAAGTCAAATGATTTGTGAGCTCTCTCAATAGCTCTGCGTTTCTTTGGACAAAGGCAGGAAGCAACTTGTTTGACAGCTATCAGTCAACAGCAGATTATGAGAAATAAATATGTGCAGTGCAGTTTCAAGTGCTGGATTGTCTCTGTACCACTTGTGACATTGCCACCTTGCTTCTCTCTTGAGGAAGGTTAATCATGTGGTTATGGCACTCGACTCAGATGGAGGAGATCTAGCTTCCATTCCCAGTTCTGCCTCAGACTTCCTCTGTGATAGCAGGCAAGTTGTTCAGTCTTTCTGTACGTTGATGGTATATTCCACCACCCTTGGTCTGTTTTGTCTAGATAGATTGCTCTACAGGGCAGGGATAGTCTCTTGCTATGTGCCTATATAGCCTTTACACAGTGGGGCCTTGATTTTGATTCTGAGGCATCTAGTTGCTAGTGTAATACATGTTGTTATGGATTATCCCTGCCTTTCATGTAATAATAATTATTAATTCCCTCCATTACATATGCATTATTCTGCGCAGAGTGCTTTTTGTTTGGTAAATATGAGGATGGGATGGCTGTAGGGTGTTGGAGGGCCAGAAGAGTATAGGTAGTATATGTTGGAGGTGGTCCCGTCCAAATCAGGATTCAGTGTAACAGAATTGCATGACAGTCCTCTATGCAATGAGTCCTGGGGGTCAATGTTTTGGTTAGAGGGTATTATAGAACAGTGGTGGAGACATGCAAATCACAAACGATGTGAAAAACTGCCCCAAAGTGCTCAGAATATGGGGAGGCATAATATGACCATTATATTTCCTAAAAAATGCCCATTAAATCAACAAAATTGGAAAGCTTAGGTATATAATGTTTTAGCTCATAATGTCTTCATCCGAGAAGTACATAGTATCACTTTAACTTTTGCCATTCAATCCACAGTGCTTTTCTGTACCAACATTTTTACTGGCATGTCTGCACTGCTGTTGGGATGACTAAAATAACTAAAAGCTGCTGAAGATTCAGGAACCTTCCAGACATACGTGAAGCAGCAGCAGCAGCAGCAATATTTAAAAATCTTCGTAAGCTTCAGCAGATTCTAAGGGAAATGGGCACCAGGTCAGCACTCACAGAGAGATAAAATCCATTTGAGAGAATCTAACTTTTCATAGTGCTGCTGATGTGTCATCTTGGCAGCTCAGCACTGACAAGAAATAGTGGGGGTTTTATTTCAGGTCTCTACAGCTGCTAAAATGAGGACATAAGAAAAGAATTAACCCCTCTGACTATATGCCGCTAGAAATGGTGATGGGATTAAAGTGTATTTTGCACAGTTCTGTAGTGTATCACAAGTAATCAGCGGGATCTGCGACATTACTGAAATTCCTTTAAGCCCATCATTAGCGTTTGTCACTTGACATTCTTAGCAATTAATCCCTGTGCCCTGAGATTGAGTCTCTTGCTGCGAGGCCCTGAGATCCAAACATTACAGCTAAAATTAGTCTTGCATAACTACATGGGAAATAGCATGATCTAGCGAATACAGCACCGGACTTGGAGTCAGGGCACTAAATCCTGGCGTTGACATTAGCATGCAGTGTGACCTTGGGCAAGTCACTTCACTTTGCCTCAGTTTCCCTTCCCCAACTTGTCTGTCTGGTTTATTTAGGCTGTAAGCTGTTCCAGCTGTCTCTGACTATGTGTACATAAGCATCTCACATAATAGGGCCTCCATCTTGGCTGGGCCTCTAGATGCTACTGTAATGCAAATTATAATTATAATAGTCTTAAAAACGTACACCTTTGTTTCTGTAATTATTTACTCTTAATTGCCCATCAATGAATATGAGAAGATCTAAAGTATGATGCAGCAAGGAACATTACATAGTAAACTTTCACTAGCACACGCAGCCCTTCCTTTCCCCATATTTGCAGGATGATTGTAGCAGCCCTGAAGAGCTCTATATAAGCTTGAAAGCTAGTCTCTGTCACCCACAGAAGTTAGTCCAATGAGCGAGATTACCTCACCCACCTTGTCTCAATACTTTCAAACTGGGGCACTTAAAATCAGTTCTTCAGCTCAACAATTAGGCAAAGGAAGCTGTGGTGTTCATTGTCTATTACAATCAGGCCAGTTATGAATATTAGATTTAAATACATATACTTTTAAATGAAAGAGGGAGAAATAAAAATACAAGAGAAAAAAGTACTGTGCCTCCAGATCAGTTTTTGAATAGTAGTGAGGAGTGGGCTTGATTGGGGGAGGCTGGCCTTACTGGCACCTATGTATTGCCACCTGTGTGGCACCAGCTGGTAAAGCAATAGATCTAGTACAGCAATATCATCAGGATCCAGTAGAGCAGTAAGTATAGGAGGAAGTTACAGGCCCAACATCCCCTCAGCAAAGCCCTGGTGCAGTCCTTTCAAAATGGCTGCCAGAGCACTTCTAGGGGAAATATTTATTTCCGTGGGTATTTGTGATGCTTTTGCTTCCTGTGAACATTCTTATGAATAACATTTCACTCACTCTAAAGTTTACAAATAAGTGAATGAGGAGGATTGTGGGTCTCAGCAAAGTGATTTGGTGTGTTTTATACACCAGGATATTCACTTTTTTTTTTTTTTTTTTTTTTTGCCATTTTCTTTATTTTGCTTTAATAAACTGAAATAGGCCCAAACCTAAATCTGGGATCTGAATAGCTCTAGACTGAAGAGTTTCAAATCCAGATCCAAATTCTGCAGCTTGTGCCCATACTACTGTACATATAAATAAGAGAAGCCTCAAAACCAGCTTTAGGGCAACAAAGTTGACAGGGTAACCTCAATATAGTTAAAGACCCAACTAATCAAAGTCACTCAGTTACCTCCTTCTGGGCCAGTTTTCTGTCCAATCAGCTATTCTATATTTATTTTCTGCTCCTTCAAATATCTTATTAATTTTCTATTACTTAGGTTTTATAGCTCTTCCTGTCCTCTTTAACAGATTATTTATATATTTAAAAAACCCTCCTGCTGGCCACTGCTTATATCATTCTTTATAACCCTCTTTAACCAGATTGGCCTTTGCTGCCATTCTCTCTGTTTGGATTTAACGGGGCGGGGGGGGGGGGGGGCGTGAATTTCAGTTGCAGTCTTTCTGGCAGTCTCATAAATAAGTCTCGCTTTAGTGCAGATTCCCTATGTGCTACAGGAATCCAGTGTGAAGTTCCCAGGGAATATTTCATTCCTCAAACCCCGTTTTTTGGTTTGTTTGTTTAGCTTTCGAAAGTACCTAATCCTGGTGATCAAAGCTCTAAGACACATATAGATAAAAAATAAAATAAAAGTTTTCCCACCTACAAGAATATTAGCACATTTTTCTATTTTTGAATCTGGCCAAAAGCATTTGCTTTGCATAAGGACTGATTCAAATGTTTCACTATAAGGAAAAAGAAAAAGAAGGCAGTCTTATTTGGCAATCACCAACCTGACCCAGTGCATTTTGAATCTTCAAAATGTTATCATCATGTCACCTACTGAAAATTGTCACATGAAGATTAAGGGGTTGTTTAACCTATAAAGCCCTCGGTACCCTGGGACCTTCCACCCTGAGTGACCAGCCTCTTGCTATCGGCAGAGAACGTTGATCTAGAGCTCTAAGTTGAAAAGAAAGGAAGCTGTTGGCAAGATGTCCTACAGAAGGCATATCTACTTCAGAATTTCATTGTCTGAAATAGTCTAAGTTTTCTAAATTTCAGGTCAGTGTGAAAATCCCATATATTTCAGCAGGTGTTTGAGGTATGCTGGGTATAGAGTTTTGAGATGCTGAGTGTTTTTGGTGGGATATTGGACTCTCTTTGGGATTGAGAACTTCTATGGGACCAGGAAGTGCTATTGTAAAATTATCTGTTGCTGATGATCGGCTATTTTGTTTTTGTTTGGAGTAGAGATTGGTGTATAGGGACCCATTAATCTCTACGCTGCTGTTATTTTGTTGTTGTTGTTTTTACCGAGTGCGATTTTAATTATCGTTCAGGCACCTTTGGGTAGGCATCTTGTCTGTCTTTGTATGTGTTCATAGCAAAATAAAATAAATAAGTGCATGTAAGTGGTCCCAGCTGGACACACAATTGCCTGTTTTGTCCCTGACAATAAGGAGCATTTTTCTGAAAATTTAGCCCATTGTCAACAGACAACAAAAGAAGAGTGCAGTGCGTAATTAGCAGCAATAGTAAATTGGGTCTTAATAATAAAGGTGTACAAAATGGTTTAGCTAAAATAAAATGTAGCCCAAACTTTTATCTGATACTTGATCTGAACCATCTAGGCTTTTACAAAGAGTTCCGTTAATTTTCATATTGTCTATTTTCATGTACAGTATAGCTCTGTGTATCCTGGTTTTGGTAAGGACCAGAAGCAAACATACAAACATAATTAGAGATGTGCTCGAACCTCAAGACTTGCAGTCAGATGCATATTTTGAACACCTGAAAGTTTGAGATATGTACAGATTAGAGCTGGACAACACTTTGACAGATTATTTTTTCCTTCAAAAATTCAATATTCAGGGCCAATAACTATTTGTCAAGTTCAATTATTAGTTTCTCTTGAGGAAAAATAAATGAAAAAGTATGGAAACATTTCATTTCAAATGTTTTAAAACATTTCATTTTGATTTCTTCATTTCAAAACACTGTTTAGAGAATGTCAAAATGTTCCATTTCAACTTTTTGATTTCAAATTTGACCATTTTCAAAGAAAAAACACAAAAAAGGGAAAAAACACACCCAAAACGGCTGAATTTAAATGAAAAAAAAAATGTTTTGAGTCAATTCAAAACATTTTGGTCAATTCAATTCTTCTTATTATTATTATTTTATTTTATTTATTATTTAGTTTTAGAGTTTAGACATTTTTTGGTCTCTGAATTGTCCCCCAAACTGAAAAACCAATTATTTGCTGAGATCTTGTACAGATGTGGGAATATGTATTGGGTCCATCACTAAGGAGAACATGTGAAAAAACATTCTTGTGCTTATCTCATAGCATAAGGAGTACTGGGACTCTTGCCATGAAACCTGTTCTTGAGAGATCTGCACCTCCATCTCTATGTTAAAGAGGTTTGTATAACTTTGGAGCAGCATTTGTGCTTTCGGATGCTTGTCTGAATTGATTGAATGACCCTCAATCCTTTCTTAACTCTTGCACTTGACTTGCTGTGAGAGCTTGGGCAAGCTACGCAGGCAAATGTTCTCACTGATTTTGGGTCACTCAAGTGTCCAACTTGAAACATGAAAGTCCTATTTTCAGACATAGTGGCACCCATAAATTGAATTGAAATCAATTGGAATTGTGGGTGCTGAGTACCACTGTCAATCAGGTCCTATGTGTCTCAAGTTGGGCAATCAAACTTAGAGGGCACTTTTAAAATGTTGGACTTAACCTCTCTCTGCCTCAATTATGCCCTCTGTAAAATGGAATAATAATGCTTTCTAAACTGCTTTGAAACGTGCAAATGAAAAAAAAAAACATGCTAGAGAACTCAACATTAGTGTATTAATATGAATGCTGCACATAACCCAGGGAGCTTTTGCATTTTCATGAATGACATATTTATCTTCTATTCTATCTTCTAGAAAAAAGAAAAAGCTTGCCATGCTCAAGTATGCCTTAAAGGCAATGCTGCCTCTGGGATCTCACATTAACATAATGATAAATCTGCTGTGTATTGCCTGAAAATGTTGTATGCCAATGTGCCAGAATGTGTTTTCCCAGCACGCGTCTTGATTAGCATCTTATTTACATATTGGCAGAAGAGAGATCCTGTGAAAGACCTACAAAATAAACTATGGTTTTAACACAATCTTTTCTTAATTGTGTAGTCTGGCAAAAGCAGTTACTTGCTGAGGCAGCGACTGGGGACATTATGTGGAAAGTACTGTGGAGCCGTGAAACATGCATGAGTTTCAGCCAACCTTTTGGGTAGTTTTGGTACATGTGGTCTTGCAATGCCCTAGCTTCACTTGCAGCTCCAGAGGCCATGAAACCGAGTTATTTCAAATCAGTCATGAAACTGGTGAGTACCAATAATTTAGCTACAAAACCATTGAGATTATTCAGTGACAAAGCTATCTTGTTTCAGGTAAACCTAGTATCAAATTCCCACTTTTTGCTGACAAACAGTAAAAAGATTTGCTCTAACCTCTCAAACCAGAAAACAGGTGAATTTTGCGCTCCCGCCCCCCTTTTAAAAGGAAACTCTACTCTGGCCTGATTCTTATGATCCCTTCTAGCCTTTTTGGATAATGTTCCACAGCTAACCACACGTTGCTCTGAAGCCCTTTCCCACAGGAATAGGTTGCAGCAGCAGATAGCATGGACATTCATTATGAAGAAAATAAAATTACAGTACCAAAGCAACAGTCATTTCAGGTTGTGTTTTAGTTGGGTGCATAATTCTTCTACAATGACATTTAAAATCATGCAAAAATAACAGGAGTACTTGTGGCACCTTGCCCAGGGCCGGCGCTTCCACTAGGCGACCCTAGGCGGTCGCCTAGGGCAGCAGGATTTGGGGGGCGGCATTTTGCCGTCCTCGGCGGAAATTCGGCGGCGGGGGGTCCTTCCGCTCCGGATCTTCGGCAGAAATTCGGCGGCGGGTCTTTCACTCGCTCCGGGACCCGCCGCCGAAGTGCCCCGAAGACGCAGAGCGGAAGGACCCCCCGCCGCCGAATGCTCAGAGGAGCACTGCCGCCTAGGGTGGCAAAAACCCTGGCGCCGCTCCTGGTCTTGCCTCTTTATAGTGGTTAAAACTGTACTTATACACTGGCAGTAGAAGATGAACAATGAGTTTTTCTAATTGAAAGATACTTTATCTCCACCTCCTCATGATATTCATAGCTCAGTGGAAGATAAGGTTTATTTAGAGCTGGGCCATATTGGGAGGCAGGGAAAAGTAAGCTGCGTCCTGTAAAGGGCTGCAGCAAAATACTTCATCTAAGGTGTAAGGGGACATTAGAGAAGTAATTGTGAGTCGGAGGTACACACTGACCCTTATTAAGGGGTTTGAGCAAAAGCTCAGGCTAGCCCCAGTAAATACTAGTTTGGGAGTTGTAGTGCAACACGGCATGCTAATCTTCCCACACAGAGCAAACAGTGAAGGGGGTTGCTGTGAAATATGGCCTACATTACCATGCTAACCTAGGGGATATCTTATTTAACCAACTGCACAGAGTCCTGTTGGTAAATCTGACTGCCTCCTATTGGTGACCAGGGCATCTGCTAGATTAAGGAGACCTCTACGGACAGTTTAGGAACATGAAATAGATGAGTAAGACAAAAGACATAAAAATGGATAAAAGTGTCATAAAGCAGATAGCCAGGGCCAGAAAGATTAGTTTAACTCCCCACACCATCTCACCAAAGAATTTAAGGATCAACAATTTTGAGAGGAGAATTTAAAACACACTTATGGTCCAAAAAGAGGTTATGAATGATACACAGATTATGGGAGGGATTTAAAACGAATGCTCAGAGTTGGCATGTCTTCCCTTGAAGTCAAAAGGAGCTTTACCATTTACTTCAATGGGAGCAGAGTTAGGTCAATGCTGAGCACTTTTGAAACTCACATGGTACTTTTTTATGTGCACACATGTGCTATGTGATTTCAGGCTTATATGCATATTTTCTGACTGATGTAGTGCTTTCCTACTTGGCACTCATGCTATCCCAGTGAAACCAACACAGCTAGAAAGACTATCAGAATAGTTACCTATGTACCTATCTTTACTACTGGTGGTGTTGCACAAGCCAAACCGCCTCTGCCCCCCATCAAAAAAGCCTAGTTTGAGTTGCAGATCTCTGGCAAGTTCTTTGGGGTGGCAAACTGAGCAAGTTTAGTCTGGAAATCATTGAGAGACAGCAAATAAAGAACCCAAAGTGCCATATTTACATTGTCATTTTTTAGGATATAGTCACATTATTTATTTTAAGATAACTTAGGGGAACTCAGTTAGTCTGTCTATGCATTAGGTCCATATCTGCAAGAGAGGATATACCACCATCACTTGCCTACCTCATGGGATATCATGATGATAAATACACTGAGATTGTGAAAGACTTGTGTCCTGCATCACTCATTAGGGATTCTTCCCATTATCTCTTTCATTTTACCCTTTTTCTTAGGACAGTAGAGTAATAGGGGGCCATATAAATGCCACGGATGAGACTGATAGATAATTTAACATTTTGAATTGGCCTTGCATGTCCAGTTTTAATCAAAATGTTATAGAAATCATGGTAAATATAGCACAGTAGAAACTTTTCCACTTTCTTATGCAGGTGGTGATTGTCCTTTAACCCTGCAAGCTGCAATCTTCATTACTCAAGCAGATTACTACTTGGGTCCTGCTCATTTGTCTTGTCCCCCAGGCAGGTCAACAGGGAACAGTGCCTGCTTTCAGGGGAGCACAAGGATTGCCATTGTGAGTCCAGCTGCTGTGCAGAAGGTCAGGAGGGGAGGAGGAGAAGGTTTCTTGCTAACTCCTATGTCTCAGTTGGGCTCAATCTGGCCCCAAAAGAAGCAGCACCATAAAGCTAGCATGAGGCCCTAGGTAGTATAACTCACTCTGACAGTAACTGGCTGTATATCCAGAGATAAGAAAGTACTACATCCAGTTAGCATTGTGTGAGAAAATACCACCACACATTTCTGTGAATAGGCTATTTGGCAGAACATGTACAGGTCCATTAGCACAAAGGGACAGCAGCCATGTTTACTGCAACCCAAACAAAAGAGTAACCTGAAAGAGACACCAGGAACACCCTTGTTGTACAAAGCAGGACAAAAGTGCAGAATATCCAAGGTCTCACTCCTTAATCACAATTGTTATTCTCTGCTGACTCTCTGACCACTTCTTTAGTCCTCTCATCAGCCTAAGGTGCATCTTTACTCACAGCTGTGGCTTTTGTACTTCTCTCATGGTTCTCATAGTGCCCTGGAATGAGAGTCTCCTTGTTACACACAGCCTCTAGCAAGAGGGAGTCTCTCTTGTGGTAGCTGGGAGTCAGCCCCCTGCCACCTCCAGCCCTTCACTCACTCAAGCATTCTCCTCTGGGCTTATGTCAGCCCTGGTTTTTCCTTCATCGGTATACCCCAGTCCCTAAGCCCTTTTGAAGTGTTCACTTATAGTATTCAGTCCCTTATCCATGGAACACTTACAGAATTATGAGGGCAGCTGTCCCCAATTCACCAGTATACAAATCAATTTGTTGATTCAACTCCCGATCAGCTCCTCTATAATCTCACCTCATTGTAAATCTAAGTTTATTATCAAAGGTTAAGATTTAATAGATAGCGATTAAGGATAATGGAAACAAAGGTTTTATATAAAACAAAATCATAACATGTTTTTCTAAAGATTAACCTTAACTTAGCCCGCTAACCTATCTCAAGCTATCCTCACCCCAAATGTCTTTCACAGCCTTTCACCCAAGCCTCGTTGAGACCCTGTTTTCATGAATGTAAACATGCTCTCCATTTACTTCCTCAGCTGCGGGATAAAGGAAGTCTCCATGCCTTCTACCTGTATCCCCAAAGTTCTTTGTCTATCCTCAGAGATAGTAGCACTCCTGTTGCTTGTTTTGCCTGTGTGCTCCTTTCCTGTTGACTTTATATGCAAAAGACCACTATGTTGGGTTACACTGCTTTACAATAATTAATTTACATTTGACAGAGAGGAATACATTTTACATCCTGTCTGAAACTTTCTCCTTGGTTGGTGACAGACTTTTAAAATATATTTTCAGTAGATATACAGTTTCTTAAATATCATCTGTATGTATATCACAAAGATTGAGGATCCTTATGACAAAAGCTTTTATTGGAGATTTCACATGACATCATTTATGGATAAATACCATGAAAGGAATGTTCTAGGTGTAGTGTGGTTGTCAGACCTGTTAAGAGTTGCTGTTACACAGCAGTGAACCCTTTGACTGGTGGCATTGAGTGGTTTTTAGGGTCACAACTTCCCATTCCTGTATCCACAACACTTTCTTCTACTGCATGATATACAAATATAGCCAGTGTCTCCATTCTTACAAAGACCACATACAAGCTTTTAAACTCTCACTCCTCGGACAGATCTGTCAGACATAAAGCTGTATCTATTCTGCTGTGCTCAAGGAGGACGACACAGGGAAGCTCTTTCATTCTTAGCAAGTACGTGCAAGATGCTATAGTGATCCTGATACTGGGTGGGGGAGTCCAGCTAATGTAACCAGTTTTGCTCCACACATAGTCTGGTAAGGGTTGAGGCCAGGCCCCAGACTTACACACCTGCCATTTCTAACAACTCAGGACATTATTGTGATCTTGCGGACATTAAACTGAAGTGACTATTGGTTTCAACAGAGTTACACCAGTGTAAATCAGGAGAAACAGCAGTTTCTGGCTCTCAGTGAGAGGAATGTTTGTGGTTTAGTTTTGAAGCAAGGGTAGGGCTCAGTGCTGGGAAAACTCCCCCAACCACACTTGACCCATTCTGCCTGCATTTGGACTGTGTAGGCAAAAAGGGTCAGGCAACCTCCACTTGGCTGCTACAGGCCTGCTCTGCCTCCAATATTCCCCCAGGAGGGCAGCCAGAATTTGACTCATAGAGAAGGAGGAATTTTGTGCCACTCTAATCACTCTATAGAGGCTCATGAGACTCTTACCTAAATGCAGCTAAATAAAATTTTCCACTTCAGCAACTCATTCAACCAGAGGGAATTCTGCCTACAACACAACTGAATGTAGTCTTGCTCAGAAAATAGAAATCATTGATTATACCATATTCATTGGAGACATTGTTCTTCATTCTGCCCAATGGACTGTGCTTTCAGGAATCTTTTTCGATTGCCACTAAATAAGTCAGTGTTGAAAAAGCACTGACTAGGATCTGGATTACTATTATTACTCATCTGTTTGCAGCAACATGGGTCAGGTTCAAGCAGGCAGGGTTCTTTTTAAAATTAGCACACTTCCGGCTTGGGCCCCACACAGAATTTCAGGGATCACTAAATACCTTCCCTGGGTGCCCCTGTAGACAATATTTCCCAAGCACTGAGTCTATGTGTGAAACAAGGAAAAGGGAAGACAGCATTAACTTGGAAAAACACACCAGGGATAGAGCTATCTATGCGAATGAAAAATAAAACACTTTCCCTGATGGTAGCTTTGACAATAGTCTGTTAACTCGGTTCCCTACCCATGAGTGTGAACTTCCAGTAGACAAATGTCTTTTTACCATGTCACCTCTTCCCCATCTGCTAACTCTCAACGTGTTTGGTGTTAGTGGATAGCATAGTCCCAGAGTCCTGAAGTCCACTCAGGCAGACCTATCTCCAGTCTTATGGGAAGTGCTGCCTGGTGCTGTCCTGGGGCTCCACCACCTAACCAAATTATAGAGATGTGACATCGTGGGGTGCAATCCAGACCAGTAAGGGGCTGTGTCACCACCTGCCCTGAAACCTTGGGTGCCTCACAGTGCTTTGTTGCTGTAGCTCTCAACCTGGGCTGCTCACAAACAGCCAGACAGCATTGAAGTCACATCCTGAGTGTCTGGGTATAACTGCAGTCCTAGTCCAGCAACTCTGACCCCAGCAGCCTGTCTGCAAACCCCAGACACACTCTGACTTCAATCAACCTTGGTTATTAGCTGCAGGGTAATGTCAACACGCTCCCAGTCCCAAATTTCCCCCCAAAACATGTGTCCAGCCCCGCGCTCCTGGACAGTTCAGATATTAGAGGTCTGTTGCCCCAATATGGGGGGCAATATACAACAGTTTGTAGTTAAATAAACTTGTATTTTGTATGGTAACTCCAAGTAAAGTATCAAAGAGAAATTTTAAGTATAAAGCATTAAAGTCAGAAATGGTTACAAGAGCAAGAAAGATAAAACACTTTCCAATAACTAAGGCTTAAGAAGCTGCACTTGAGTCAAGGTAAAACCCTTTACCACATGTTCCCAGCAACTGGCCTGAACAAGTTCTCAGGTCATGATGCCCCGCAAAGTCAAAGGGCTGGTTCCTTTGTCATCTTGGATGAAAGAATGAGAGAAAAAGAAAGTCTACCTGGGGTGCTTTTGCCCCTCACTTTTATAGCCCAGTCACCCTTCGAAACGCATTTTCCCCAAGGGTTATTCCTAGATCAAGTTCCTTCCGGCTGTGAAGATGGAGATATGGAGTCATATGGTGAAAGAGGTTCCATGTTGTTGTTTGCTAAAATGCAGATCCATCTGTTCCTGCCCCCTTCGCTGACAAAGAATGGCCACTTGGCCGGTGATTGCCAATTCACTTTGATGACACCTGGCTAGAGGCATCAACTTGTCCTTTGTCTTTGAGGAACAGATTACCCCCCCACCCCAGACTTCTCTGGTAAACACATTTCAGTCATGATTTCAGCTTCTGTTCATACCTTTACATATAGTGTTACTACACACATTTCACCATGATATTAGTGACCCAGACGTTATTAGTTTTCAAATGATACCTCATAAGGCATATTTTGTACACAGATTACTACAATAGCACGTAGGGTCTGAATACAGGGATGCATTCGCTCACACTTGGATATGGGAGCAGGCACTATGAGAGAAGGGAAGTAGAGGGAAATAAAATCTGCAGACTTACCAGAGAGAGAGAGAATCAAGGGGGGGGGGAAAAACAGAAGGAAATATAGTTGGTGAAAAAGGGAATTGATCAAAAAGCTGTTAGTGAAAACAGATCCTGAAAATGGTAAATGAGAAGCCCACCCACAAAGGACCTGAAATATATGAACAGAGAGAATGACTGTTGGAACCTCTGTTGACAGAACACAGTTCAAAGGTGCCTAATGGAGAAGTGAGGGCCCAGTAGGAGAAGAAACCCCACTTGTGGATAAACTCAGTGAAAAGAGGTGCAGCCACAGGAACCTCGAATCTAAGGAGCACTTCAAGGTGAAGAGAAGCAAATAACAGGACAGCAAGAGTGGAGCTGGACTTACAGCCAAGGAGTGGAAAAGCTGATTCTTCTCTGAAGTGACACAGTATATTGTTAAGGAAATACTTTTGTTCTTGTTAATAAAGCACCAGTACTAACTGCACAGTGTGTACAAGCTCACAAGGTTAAGGAGTTTGTAATCTATAATTTATTATTATACCAACAACTAGTAAGTCTTTGGTAATGTTCTATATTATTTATGCTCCTGGTACAATGTTGAGGGTTTCCCTTACAAAGTTCAAAAAATGTAAAATGATCCCTTTTGTCTCAGCCTCTCCTCACGGTTAGCACAGCCTAGATGGG
The DNA here is from genome assembly GCF_028017835.1 of Emys orbicularis. NCBI lineage: Eukaryota > Metazoa > Chordata > Testudines > Emydidae > Emys > Emys orbicularis. The sequence goes on from NC_088687.1 coordinate 19,318,145, forward strand.
TCACCACCTGGTCCCCAGTCCTATCACTGCCTGGATGCTAAGCAACCAAGCTACCATTTAAGCTACTCCCCTGCCCTGAATATGTCCCTGACTCACCCATGTCATGCCAGAGGCTGAAAGGACCCCAAAGGAGCCTGTTACTCCTTTCTGAAGTGGCAGTGGGAGGCATTCTTCTTGTGGGTTAGCTACCTCAGGTGGTCAGATTGGGGTGCTCTTAGGGTTTGAGCCCTATGGTGGGCACAGGCCTTAGGAGGGTGGGTTTTGCCCTTTTGTGCTCTGAGCAAGGAGGCCAAAAATAGGGAAGGAGGCAGGCTGGCTACCTCACATGGAGCTGGCAAGAGTCCTCCTGACCCTAGTGCCTGGAGAACACTCCACAGCTTGAGCTAATTTCTCACCTTCAATTAACCTGTCTCATGTCACTGATACAAAGAGATGGCTCTGGGATCTTAAGCAAAGCGACAAGCAAGGTGTGTCTCCCCCTGCCACAGCAAAGCAGGCTGGAGAATGCAGGCATCAATCCCATTACCGCTCATATGCAAAAGGAGCTCTTTACCATTTGATCTAACCCACCTGACAAAAAACCACTCTGATGTCATCCCATTGCAGCCTGTTTCTTGTACCTGAAATGGCTGTGGGAAGGGCCTTTGACACAGGCAGCCTATCTCGGTTGGTAAGCGTGGAGCATTAACAACACCAGCATTGCAGGTGTGAGTCTCTGTGCTGGTCGGTAGCTCCATGTAGATTGGCCTTGCCCTGTGGCTTTTGGCAAAGGGCTAAAACAAAAGAGAAGGAGGTGGGCAAACCACCCTCCCATCCCCAGAGAGCAGGGGAGAGCCATTGCCCCGGCACCTCAAGAATGTAGGCATCAATCCTACTATTTCTTGCATGTAAAGGGAGTGCTAATCCCCCTGATGAGACACTGGCCCCAAACAGCCCATGTTGTGCCAGAGGCCACAAAAAAACCCACAGCTGCCTGTTTCTCCTGTCAAAAGGGAGGCATACTTCTTGTGGGCTGGCTAGAGCAAGTGTTTAGAGCATGGTGCTAGTGATACCTGCATAGCCTCTCTCCAGACTCACAACCACTGGCTCCAGCCTGCTCTCTCTGACCCCATGTGACCCCACTGCCTTGCTCTCTATGACCCCACTACCTCCCAACTCACACTCATTGACTCTCTGCATGAGCCCAACCACCTTCAAATTTATAAGCATTGACCCCTGTGAGATGCCCCACTGCCTCCAGACTTGCCTTCATTGACCCTGCTGTGACATAAACTGCCTCCAAATTTTTCATCATTGGCCCCTGCATGATCCCACTGCGCTAACACTTGCCCCCCTTCAACCACCAGTGAGCCTCATTGCCTCCAAATTTATACTCACTAACCCCCTAAATGCCCCCCCCACCATTGCCTTCAGGCTTGCTCCCTGGGACCACATGTGACCACTAATAGTTCTAAATTCACTCTCATTGACCCTGATTGTCTCTAAATTTATCCTCATTTAAGTCTGCATAAGTCCACTGCCTTGCTACTTGCCCTAACTAACCCCTTGTGAGGCTCACTGCTGACAAATTTATCACCATTGACTCTTGAAAGGGCATCACTAACTCTAGTCTCTCTGTGACACTGGTGTAACCCCACTGCCTCCAGCTGTAGTCTATCAAAACACTGGCTTGAAATTTATCATCATAGACCTCTCTGCATGACCCACTGATACATCTAGTCCCCGCTCTCTGTGTCCTCGTGTGATGCCTGTGCATCCAAATAGAGTCTCATTCACACTGGAGATTTCCACTACCCACAGCACTGCTGTCTATGACCTTGTGTGACCCTTCCACAACCAAATTTACACTCTTGACCTCTGCATGCCCACCACTCCCTCCAGCCCTGCTCTCTCTGACGTAGTGAGAACCCTCTGCCTTCAAATTAACCACAGTGACTCTCCATAACAACAGCCATGAGTTCTCTGATCTTGTGTGAACGCTCTGCCTTCAAATTCAACCACTTTAAACACTTCATAACACCAGACTTATTCCCTATATCCTCGTGTGCCCTATCTGCATCCAAATTAAGCCTCATTGACATCTACAGAACCACAATGACCTCCAGCGCCATTCTTTCTGCCCAAATGTGAACCCTCTGCTTCCAATTAAACAACATTGACCTTGCCTTGACCACAGCCTTGCTCTCAGTGTCCTCATTGGACCCCTCTGCATGCAAATTGAGCCTCATTGACCTCTGTGTGACCCCATAGTAACTGCAGCCCTGCTCCCTCTGACCTTGTGTGAACCCTCTGCTTTCAATTAAACCACATAGAACTCTGCATGACCCCCAGCTTCCCCTCTGTGTCCTCATTTGATCCCTCTGACTCCAAATTGATCCTCATTGACCTCTGTGTGACCCCATAGTAACTGCAGCCCTGCTCCCTCTGACCTTGTGTGAACCCTCTGCTTTCAATTAAACCACATTGAACTCTGCATGACCCCAGCCTTCCCCTCTGTGTCCTCAGTTGACCCCTCTGAAGCCAAATTAATCCTCATTGACCTCTTTGTGACCCCATAGTGGCTGCAGCAGGGCTATCTGTGACCTCGTATGAACCCTCTGCCTCCAAATGAAATCACATGAACTCTGCATGACACCAGTCGTCCTCTCTGTGTCCTCAGTTGACCCCTCTGAAACCAAATTTATCCTCATTGACCTCTTTGTGACTCCATAGTGGCTGCAGCAGGGCTATCTGTGACCTCGTGTGAACCCTCTGCCTCCAAATGAAATCTGATGAACTCTGCATGACCCCCAGCTTCTCCTCTGTGTCCTCATTTGATCCCTCTGACTCCAAATTGATCCTCATTGACCTCTTTGTGACCCCATAGTAACTGCAGCCCTGCTCCCTCTGACCTTGTGTGAACCCTCTGCTTTCAATTAAACCACATTGAACTCTCCATGACCCCTGCCTTCCCCTCTGTGTCCTCAGTTGACCCCTCTGACTTCAAAGTTATCCTCATTGGCCTCTTTGTGACTCCATAGTGGCTGCAGCAGGGCTATCTGTGACCTCGTGTGAACCCTCTGCCTCCAAATGAAATCACATGAACTCTGCATGACCCCAGGCATGCTCCCTGTGTCCTCATTTGACTCCTCTGAAGCCAAATTGATCCTCATTGACCTCTGTGTGACCCCATAGTAACTGCAGCCCTGCTCTCTCTGACCTTGTGTGAACCCTCTGCTTTCAATTAAACCACATTGAACTCTCCATGACCCCAGCCTTCCCCTCTGTGTCCTCATTTGATCCCTCTGACTCCAAATTGATCCTCATTGACCTCTGTGTGACCCCATAGTAACTGCAGCCCTGCTCCCTCTGACCTTGTGTGAACCCTCTGCTTTCAATTAAACCACATTGAACTCTGCATGACCCCAGCCTTCCCCTCTGTGTCCTCAGTTGACCCCTCTGAAGCCAAATTAATCCTCATTGACCTCTTTGTGACCCCATAGTGGCTGCAGCAGGGCTATCTGTGACCTCGTATGAACCCTCTGCCTCCAAATGAAATCACATGAACTCTGCATGACCCCAGTCGTCCCCTCTGTGTCCTCAGTTGACCCCTCTGAAACCAAATTTATCCTCATTGACCTCTTTGTGACTCCATAGTGGCTGCAGCAGGGCTATCTGTGACCTCGTGTGAACCCTCTGCCTCCAAATTAAATCTGATGAACTCTGCATGACCCCCAGCTTCCCCTCTGTGTCCTCATTTGATCCCTCTGACTCCAAATTGATCCTCATTGACCTCTGTGTGACCCCATAGTAACTGCAGCCCTGCTCCCTCTGACCTTGTGTGAACCCTCTGCTTTCAATGAAACCACATTGAACTCTCCATGACCCCTGCCTTCCCCTCTGTGTCCTCAGTTGACCCCTCTGACTTCAAAGTTATCCTCATTGGCCTCTTTGTGACTCCATAGTGGCTGCAGCAGGGCTATCTGTGACCTCGTGTGAACCCTCTGCCTCCAAATGAAATCACATGAACTCTGCATGACCCCAGGCATGCTCTCTGTGTCCTCATTTGACCCCTCTGACTTCAAATTTATCCTCATTGGCCTCTCTGTGACTCCATAGTGGCTGCAGCAGGGCTATCTGTGACCTCGTGTGAACCCTCTGCCTCCAAATGAAATCACATGAACTCTGCATGACCCCAGGCATGCTCCCTGTGTCCTCATTTGACTCCTCTGAAGCCAAATTGATCCTCATTGACCTCTGTGTGACCCCATAGTAACTGCAGCCCTGCTCTCTCTGACCTTGTGTGAACCCTCTGCTTTCAATTAAACCACATTGAACTCTGCATGACCCCAGCCGTCCCCTCTGTGTCCTCAGTTGACCCCTCTGAAGCCAAATTAATCCTCATTGACCTCTTTGTGACCCCATAGTGGCTGCAGCAGGGCTATCTGTGACCTCGTATGAACCCTCTGCCTCCAAATGAAATCACATGAACTCTGCATGACCCCAGTCGTCCCCTCTGTGTCCTCAGTTGACCCCTCTGAAACCAAATTTATCCTCATTGACCTCTTTGTGACTCCATAGTGGCTGCAGCAGGGCTATCTGTGACCTCGTGTGAACCCTCTGCCTCCAAATGAAATCACATGAACTCTGCATGACCCCAGGCATGCTCTCTGTGTCCTCATTTGACCCCTCTGAAGCAAAATTGAGTCTCATTGACCTTTGTGTGACCCCATAGTGGCTGCAGCAGGGCTATCTGTGACCTCGTGTGAACCCTCTGCCTCCAAATGAAATCACATGAACTCTGCATGACCCCAGGCATGCTCTCTGTGTCCTCATTTGACCCCTCTGAAGCCATATTGATCCTCATTGACCTCTGTGTGACCCCATAGTAACTGCAGCCCTGCTCTCTCTGACCTTGTGTGAACCCTCTGCTTTCAATTAAACCACATTGAACTCTCCATGACCCCAGCCTTCCCCTCTGTGTCCTCAGTTGACCCCTCTGAAGCCAAATTAATCCTCATTGACCTCTTTGTGACTCCATAGTGGCTGCAGCAGGGCTATCTGTGACCTCGTGTGAACCCTCTGCCTCCACATGAAATCAAATGAACTCTGCATGACCCCCAGCTTCCCCTCTGTGTCCTCATTTGATCCCTCTGACTCCAAATTGATCCTCATTGACCTCTTTGTGACCCCATAGTAACTGCAGCCCTGCTCTCTCTGACCTTGTGTGAACCCTCTGCTTTCAATTAAACCACATTGAACTCTCCATGACCCCAGCCTTCCCCTCTGTGTCCTCAGTTGACCCCTCTGAAACCAAATTTATCCTCATTGACCTCTTTGTGACCCCATAGTGGCTGCAGCAGGGCTATCTGTGACCTCGTATGAACCCTCTGCCTCCAAATGAAATCACATGAACTCTGCATGACCCCAGTCGTCCCCTCTGTGTCCTCAGTTGACCCCTCTGAAACCAAATTTATCCTCATTGACCTCTTTGTGACTCCATAGTGGCTGCAGCAGGGCTATCTGTGACCTCGTGTGAACCCTCTGCCTCCAAATGAAATCACATGAACTCTGCATGACCCCAGGCATGCTCTCTGTGTCCTCATTTGACCCGACTGAAGCCAAATTGATCCTCATTGACCTCTGTGTGACCCCATAGTAACTGCAGCCCTGCTCCATCTGACCTTGTGTGAACCCTCTGCTTTCAATTAAACCACACTGAACTCTCCATGACCCCAGCCTTCCCCTCTGTGTCCTCATTTGACCCCTCTGAAGCCAAATTAATCCTCATTGACCTCTTTGTGACTCCATAGTGGCTGCAGCAGGGCTATCTGTGACCTCGTGTGAACCCTTTGCCTCCAAATGAAATCACATGAACTCTGCATGACCCCAGGCATGCTCTCTGTGTCCTCATTTGACCCCTCTGAAGCCATATTGATCCTCATTGACCTCTGTGTGACCCCATAGTAACTGCAGCCCTGCTCTTTCTGACCTTGTGTGAACCCTCTGCTTTCAATTAAACCACATTGAACTCTCCATGACCCCAGCCTTCCCCTCTGTGTCCTCAGTTGACCCCTCTGAAGCCAAATTAATCCTCATTGACCTCTTTGTGACCCCATAGTGGCTGCAGCAGGGCTATCTGTGACCTCGTGTGAACCCTCTGCCTCCAAATTAAATCTGATGAACTCTGCATGACCGTCAGCGTCTCCTCTATGTCCTCATTTGACCGCTCTGACTCCAAACTGATCCTCATTGACCTCTTTGTGACCCCATAGTAACTGCAGCCCTGCTCCCTCTGACCTTGTGTGAACCCTCTGCTTTCAATTAAACCACATTGAACTCTCCATGACCCCAGCCTTCCCCTCTGTGTCCTCAGTTGACCCCTCTGAAACCAAATTTATCCTCATTGACCTCTTTGTGACTCCATAGTGGCTGCAGCAGGACTATCTGTGACCTCAAGTGAACCCTGTGCCTTCAAATTAAATTAGATGAACTCTGCAGGACCCCCAGCTTCCCCTCTGTGTCCTCATTTGATCCCTCTGACTCCAAATTGATCCTCATTGACCTCTGTATGACCCCATAGTAACTGCAGCCCTGCTCCCTCTGACCTTGTGTGAACCCTCTGCTTTCAATTAAACCACATTGAACTCTCCATGACCCCAGGCTTCCCCTCTGTGTCCTCAGTTGACCCCTCTGAAGTCAAATTAATCCTCATTGACCTCTTTGTGACCCCATAGTGGCTGCAGCAGGGCTATCTGTGACCTCGTATGAACCCTCTGCCTCCAAATGAAATAAGATGAACTCTGCATGACCCCAGCCTTCCCCTCTGTGTCCTCAGTTGACCCCTCTGAAACCAAATTTATCCTCATTGACCTCTTTGTGACTCCATAGTGGCTGCAGCAGGGCTATCTGTGACCTCGTGTGAACCCTCTGCCTCCAAATGAAATCACATGAACTCTGCATGACCCCAGGCATGCTCTCTGTGTCCTCATTTGACCCCTCTGAAGCCATATTGATCCTCATTGACCTCTGTGTGACCCCATAGTAACTGCAGCCCTGCTCTTTCTGACCTTGTGTGAACCCTCTGCTTTCAATTAAACCACATTGAACTCTCCATGACCCCAGCCTTCCCCTCTGTGTCCTCAGTTGACCCCTCTGAAGCCAAATTAATCCTCATTGACCTCTTTGTGACCCCATAGTGGCTGCAGCAGGGCTATCTGTGACCTCGTGTGAACCCTCTGCCTCCAAATTAAATCTGATGAACTCTGCATGACCGTCAGCGTCTCCTCTATGTCCTCATTTGACCGCTCTGACTCCAAACTGATCCTCATTGACCTCTTTGTGACCCCATAGTAACTGCAGCCCTGCTCCCTCTGACCTTGTGTGAACCCTCTGCTTTCAATTAAACCACATTGAACTCTCCATGACCCCAGCCTTCCCCTCTGTGTCCTCAGTTGACCCCTCTGAAACCAAATTTATCCTCATTGACCTCTTTGTGACTCCATAGTGGCTGCAGCAGGACTATCTGTGACCTCAAGTGAACCCTGTGCCTTCAAATTAAATTAGATGAACTCTGCATGACCCCCAGCTTCCCCTCTGTGTCCTCATTTGATCCCTCTGACTCCAAATTGATCCTCATTGACCTCTTTGTGACCCCATAGTAACTGCAGCCCTGCTCCCTCTGACCTTGTGTGAACCCTCTGCTTTCAATTAAACCACATTGAACTCTCCATGACCCCAGGCTTCCCCTCTGTGTCCTCAGTTGACCCCTCTGAAGCCAAATTAATCCTCATTGACCTCTTTGTGACCCCATAGTGGCTGCAGCAGGGCTATCTGTGACCTCGTATGAACCCTCTGCCTCCAAATGAAATCACATGAACTCTGCATGACCCCAGCCTTCCCCTCTGTGTCCTCAGTTGACCCCTCTGAAACCAAATTTATCCTCATTGACCTCTTTGTGACTCCATAGTGGCTGCAGCAGGTCTATCTGTGACCTCGTGTGAACCCTCTGCCTCCAAATGAAATCACATGAACTCTGCATGACCCCAGGCATTCTCACTGTGTCCTCATTTGACCCCTCTGAAGCAAAATTGAGTCTCATTGACCTTTGTGTGACCCCATAGTGGCTGCAGCAGGGCTATCTGTGACCTCGTGTGAACCCTCTGCCTCCAAATGAAATCACATGAACTCTGCATGACCCCAGGCATGCTCTCTGTGTCCTCATTTGACCCCTCTGAAGCCATATTGATCCTCATTGACCTCTGTGTGACCCCATAGTAACTGCAGCCCTGCTCTCTCTGACCTTGTGTGAACCCTCTGCTTTCAATTAAACCACATTGAACTCTCCATGACCCCAGCCTTCCCCTCTGTGTCCTCAGTTGACCCCTCTGAAACCAAATTTATCCTCATTGACCTCTTTGTGACTCCATAGTGGCTGCAGCAGGGCTATCTGTGACCTCGTGTGAACCCTCTGCCTCCAAATGAAATCACATGAACTCTGCATGACCCCAGGCATGCTCTCTGTGTCCTCATTTGACCCGACTGAAGCCAAATTGATCCTCATTGACCTCTGTGTGACCCCATAGTAACTGCAGCCCTGCTCTTTCTGACCTTGTGTGAACCCTCTGCTTTCAATTAAACCACATTGAACTCTCCATGACCCCAGCCTTCCCCTCTGTGTCCTCAGTTGACCCCTCTGAAGCCAAATTAATCCTCATTGACCTCTTTGTGACCCCATAGTGGCTGCAGCAGGGCTATCTGTGACCTCGTGTGAACCCTCTGCCTCCAAATGAAATCACATGAACTCTGCATGACCCCAGGCATGCTCTCTGTGTCCTCATTTGACCCCTCTGAAGCCATATTGATCCTCATTGACCTCTGTGTGACCCCATAGTAACTGCAGCCCTGCTCCCTCTGACCTTGTGTGAACCCTCTGCTTTCAATTAAACCACATTGAACTCTCCATGACCCCAGCCTTCCCCTCTGTGTCCTCAGTTGACCCCTCTGAAACCAAATTTATCCTCATTGACCTCTTTGTGACTCCATAGTGGCTGCAGCAGGACTATCTGTGACCTCAAGTGAACCCTGTGCCTTCAAATTAAATTAGATGAACTCTGCATGACCCCCAGCTTCCCCTCTGTGTCCTCATTTGATCCCTCTGACTCCAAATTGATCCTCATTGACCTCTGTATGACCCCATAGTAACTGCAGCCCTGCTCCCTCTGACCTTTTGTGAACCCTCTGCTTTCAATTAAACCACATTGAACTCTCCATGACCCCAGGCTTCCCCTCTGTGTCCTCAGTTGACCCCTCTGAAGCCAAATTAATCCTCATTGACCTCTTTGTGACCCCATAGTGGCTGCAGCAGGGCTATCTGTGACCTCGTATGAACCCTCTGCCTCCAAATGAAATAAGATGAACTCTGCATGACCCCAGCCTTCCCCTCTGTGTCCTCAGTTGACCCCTCTGAAACCAAATTTATCCTCATTGACCTCTTTGTGACTCCATAGTGGCTGCAGCAGGGCTATCTGTGACCTCGTGTGAACCCTCTGCCTCCAAATGAAATCACATGAACTCTGCATGACCCCAGGCATGCTCTCTGTGTCCTCATTTGACCCCTCTGAAGCAAAATTGAGTCTCATTGACCTTTGTGTGACCCCATAGTGGCTGCAGCAGGGCTATCTGTGACCTCGTGTGAACCCTCTGCCTCCAAATGAAATCACATGAACTCTGCATGACCCCAGGCATGCTCTCTGTGTCCTCATTTGACCCCTCTGAAGCCATATTGATCCTCATTGACCTCTGTGTGACCCCATAGTAACTGCAGCCCTGCTCTCTCTGACCTTGTGTGAACCCTCTGCTTTCAAGTAAACCACATTGAACTCTCCATGACCCCAGCCTTCCCCTCTGTGTCCTCAGTTGACCCCTCTGAAACCAAATTTATCCTCATTGACCTCTTTGTGACCCCATAGTGGCTGCAGCAGGGCTATCTGTGACCTCGTATGAACCCTCTGCCTCCAAATGAAATCACATGAACTCTGCATGACCCCAGTCGTCCCCTCTGTGTCCTCAGTTGACCCCTCTGAAACCAAATTTATCCTCATTGACCTCTTTGTGACTCCATAGTGGCTGCAGCAGGGCTATCTGTGACCTCGTGTGAACCCTCTGCCTCCAAATGAAATCACATGAACTCTGCATGACCCCAGGCATGCTCTCTGTGTCCTCATTTGACCCCTCTGAAGCCATATTGATCCTCATAGACCTCTGTGTGACCCCATAGTAACTGCAGCCCTGCTCTTTCTGACCTTGTGTGAACCCTCTGCTTTCAATTAAACCACATTGAACTCTCCATGACCCCAGCCTTCCCCTCTGTGTCCTCAGTTGACCCTTCTGAAGCCAAATTAATCCTCATTGACCTCTTTGTGACCCCATAGTGGCTGCAGCAGGGCTATCTGTGACCTCGTGTGAACCCTCTGCCTCCAAATTAAATCTGATGAACTCTGCATGACCGTCAGCGTCTCCTCTATGTCCTCATTTGACCGCTCTGACTCCAAATTGATCCTCATTGACCTCTTTGTGACCCCATAGTAACTGCAGCCCTGCTCCCTCTGACCTTGTGTGAACCCTCTGCTTTCAATTAAACCACATTGAACTCTCCATGACCCCAGCCTTCCCCTCTGTGTCCTCAGTTGACCCCTCTGAAGCCAAATTAATCCTCATTGACCTCTTTGTGACCCCATAGTGGCTGCAGCAGGGCTATCTGTGACCTCGTGTGAACCCTCTGCCTCCAAATTAAATCTGATGAACTCTGCATGACCGTCAGCGTCTCCTCTATGTCCTCATTTGACCGCTCTGACTCCAAATTGATCCTCATTGACCTCTTTGTGACCCCATAGTAACTGCAGCCCTGCTCCCTCTGACCTTGTGTGAACCCTCTGCTTTCAATTAAACCACATTGAACTCTCCATGACCCCAGCCTTCCCCTCTGTGTCCTCAGTTGACCCCTCTGAAACCAAATTTATCCTCATTGACCTCTTTGTGACTCCATAGTGGCTGCAGCAGGACTATCTGTGACCTCAAGTGAACCCTGTGCCTTCAAATTAAATTAGATGAACTCTGCATGACCCCCAGCTTCCCCTCTGTGTCCTCATTTGATCCCTCTGACTCCAAATTGATCCTCATTGACCTCTGTATGACCCCATAGTAACTGCAGCCCTGCTCCCTCTGACCTTGTGTGAACCCTCTGCTTTCAATTAAACCACATTGAACTCTCCCTGACCCCAGGCTTCCCCTCTGTGTCCTCAGTTGACCCCTCTGAAGCCAAATTAATCCTCATTGACCTCTTTGTGACCCCATAGTGGCTGCAGCAGGGCTATCTGTGACCTCGTATGAACCCTCTGCCTCCAAATGAAATAAGATGAACTCTGCATGACCCCAGCCTTCCCCTCTGTGTCCTCAGTTGACCCCTCTGAAACCAAATTTATCCTCATTGACCTCTTTGTGACTCCATAGTGGCTGCAGCAGGGCTATCTGTGACCTCGTGTGAACCCTCTGCCTCCAAATGAAATCACATGAACTCTGCATGACCCCAGGCATGCTCTCTGTGTCCTCATTTGACCCCTCTGAAGCCATATTGATCCTCATTGACCTCTGTGTGACCCCATAGTAACTGCAGCCCTGCTCTTTCTGACCTTGTGTGAACCCTCTGCTTTCAATTAAACCACATTGAACTCTCCATGACCCCAGCCTTCCCCTCTGTGTCCTCAGTTGACCCCTCTGAAGCCAAATTAATCCTCATTGACCTCTTTGTGACCCCATAGTGGCTGCAGCAGGGCTATCTGTGACCTCGTGTGAACCCTCTGCCTCCAAATTAAATCTGATGAACTCTGCATGACCGTCAGCGTCTCCTCTATGTCCTCATTTGACCGCTCTGATTCCAAATTGATCCTCATTGACCTCTTTGTGACCCCATAGTAACTGCAGCCCTGCTCCCTCTGACCTTGTGTGAACCCTCTGCTTTCAATTAAACCACATTGAACTCTCCATGACCCCAGCCTTCCCCTCTGTGTCCTCAGTTGACCCCTCTGAAACCAAATTTATCCTCATTGACCTCTTTGTGACCCCATAGTGGCTGCAGCAGGGCTATCTGTGACCTCGTATGAACCCTCTGCCTCCAAATGAAATCACATGAACTCTGCATGACCCCAGTCGTCCCCTCTGTGTCCTCAGTTGATCCCTCTGAAACCAAATTTATCCTCATTGACCTCTTTGTGACTCCATAGTGGCTGCAGCAGGGCTATCTGTGACCTCGTGTGAACCCTCTGCCTCCAAATGAAATCACATGAACTCTGCATGACCCCAGGCATGCTCTCTGTGTCCTCATTTGACCCCTCTGAAGCAAAATTGAGTCTCATTGACCTTTGTGTGACCCCATAGTGGCTGCAGCAGGGCTATCTGTGACCTCGTGTGAACCCTCTGCCTCCAAATGAAATCACATGAACTCTGCATGACCCCAGGCATGCTCTCTGTGTCCTCATTTGACCCATCTGAAGCCAAATTGATCCTCATTGACCTCTGTGTGACCCAATAGTAACTGCAGCCCTGCTCTCTCTGACCTTGTGTGAACCCTCTGCTTTCAATTAAACCACATTGAACTCTCCATGACCCCAGCCTTCCCCTCTGTGTCCTCATTTGACCCCTCTGAAGCAAAATTGAGTCTCATTGACCTTTGTGTGACCCCATAGTGGCTGCAGCATAGGAATCTGTAACCTCATTTGAACCCTGTGCCTCCAAATGAAATAAGATGAACTCTGCATGACCCCAGCCTTCCCCTCTGTGTCCTCAGTTGACCCCTCTGAAACCAAATTTATCCTCATTGGCCTCTTTGTGACTCCATAGTGGCTGCAGCAGGGCTATCTGTGACCTCGTGTGAACCCTCTGCCTCCAAATGAAATCACATGAACTCTGCATGACCCCAGGCATGCTCTCTGTGTCCTCATTTGACCCCTCTGAAGCAAAATTGAGTCTCATTGACCTTTGTGTGACCCCATAGTGGCTGCAGCAGGGCTATCTGTGACCTCGTGTGAACCCTCTGCCTCCAAATGAAATCACATGAACTCTGCATGACCCCAGGCATGCTCTCTGTGTCCTCATTTGACCCCTCTGAAGCCATATTGATCCTCATTGACCTCTGTGTGACCCCATAGTGGCTGCAGCCCTGCTCTCTCTGACCTTGTGTGAACCCTCTGCTTTCAATTAAACCACATTGAACTCTCCATGACCCCAGCCTTCCCCTCTGTGTCCTCAGTTGACCCCTCTGAAGCCAAATTAATCCTCATTGACCTCTTTGTGACCCCATAGTGGCTGCAGCAGGGCTATCTGTGACCTCGTGTGAACCCTCTGCCTCCAAATTAAATCTGATGAACTCTGCATGACCCTCAGCGTCCCCTCTATGTCCTTATTTGACCCCTCTGACTCCAAATTGATCCTCATTGACCTCTGTGTGACCCCATGGTGGCTGCATCAAGGCTATCTGTGACCTCGTGTGAACCCTCTGCCTCCACATGAAATCAAATGAACTCTGCATGACCCCCAGCTTCCCCTCTGTGTCCTCATTTGATCCCTCTGACTCCAAATTGATCCTCATTGACCTCTTTGTGACCCCATAGTAACTGCAGCCCTGCTCCCTCTGACCTTGTGTGAACCCTCTGCTTTCAATTAAACCACATTGAACTCTCCATGACCCCAGCCTTCCCCTCTGTGTCCTCAGTTGACCCCTCTGAAACCAAATTTATCCTCATTGACCTCTTTGTGACTCCATAGTGGCTGCAGCAGGGCTATCTGTGACCTCAAGTGAACCCTGTGCCTTCAAATTGAATTAGATGAACTCTGCATGACCCCCAGCGTCGCCTCTGTGTCCTCATTTGACCCCTCTGACTTCAAATTTATCCTCATTGGCCTCTTTGTGACTCCATAGTGGCTGCAGCAGGGCTATCTGTGACCTCGTGTGAACCCTCTGCCTCCAAATGAAATCACATGAACTCTGCATGACCCCAGGCATGCTCTCTGTGTCCTCATTTGACCCGACTGAAGCCAAATTGATCCTCATTGACCTCTGTGTGACCCCATAGTAACTGCAGCCCTGCTCCATCTGACCTTGTGTGAACCCTCTGCTTTCAATTAAACCACACTGAACTCTCCATGACCCCAGCCTTCCCCTATGTGTCCTCATTTGACCCCTCTGAAGCCAAATTAATCCTCATTGACCTCTTTGTGACTCCATAGTGGCTGCAGCAGGGCTATCTGTGACCTCGTGTGAACCCTTTGCCTCCAAATGAAATCACATGAACTCTGCATGACCCCAGGCATGCTCTCTGTGTCCTCATTTGACCCCTCTGAAGCCATATTGATCCTCATTGACCTCTGTGTGACCCCATAGTAACTGCAGCCCTGCTCTCTCTGACCTTGTGTGAACCCTCTGCTTTCAATTAAACCACATTGAACTCTCCATGACCCCAGCCTTCCCCTCTGTGTCCTCAGTTGACCCCTCTGAAGCCAAATTAATCCTCATTGACCTCTTTGTGACCCCATAGTGGCTGCAGCAGGGCTATCTGTGACCTCGTGTGAACCCTCTGCCTCCAAATTAAATCTGATGAACTCTGCATGACCCTCAGCGTCCCCTCTGTGTCCTCATTTGACCCCTCTGACTTCAAATTTATCCTCATTGGCCTCTTTGTGACTCCATAGTGGCTGCAGCAGGGCTATCTGTGACCTCGTGTGAACCCTCTGCCTCCAAATGAAATCACATGAACTCTGCATGACCCCAGGCATGCTCTCTGTGTCCTCATTTGACCCCTATGAAGCCAAATTGATCCTCATTGACCTCTGTGTGACCCCATAGTAACTGCAGCCCTGCTCTCTCTGACCTTGTGTGAACCCTCTGCTTTCAATTAAACCACATTGAACTCTCCATGACCCCAGCCTTCCCCTCTGTGTCCTCATTTGACCCCTCTGAAGCCAAATTAATCCTCATTGACCTCTTTGTGACCCCATAATGGCTGCAGCAGGGCTATCTGTGACCTCGTGTGAACCCTCTGCCTCCAAATTAAATCTGATGAACTCTGCATAACCCCCAGCTTCCCCTCTGTGTCCTCATTTGATCCCTCTGACTCCAAATTGATCCTCATTGACCTCTGTATGACCCCATAGTAACTGCAGCCCTGCTCCCTCTGACCTTGTGTGAACCCTCTGCTTTCAATTAAACCACATTGAACTCTCCATGACCCCAGGCTTCCCCTCTGTGTCCTCAGTTGACCCCTCTGAAGCCAAATTAATCCTCATTGACCTCTTTGTGACTCCATAGTGGCTGCAGCAGGGCTATCTGTGACCTCGTGTGAACCCTCTGCCTCCAAATGAAATAAGATGAACTCTGCATGACCCCAGCCTTCCCCTCTGTGTCCTCAATTGACCCCTCTGAAACCAAATTTATCCTCATTGACCTCTTTGTGACTCCATAGTGGCTGCAGCAGGGCTATCTGTGACCTCGTGTGAACCCTCTGCCTCCAAATGAAATCACATGAACTCTGCATGACCCCAGGCATGCTCTCTGTGTCCTCATTTGACCCCTATGAAGCCAAATTGATCCTCATTGACCTCTGTGTGACCCCATAGTAACTGCAGCCCTGCTCTCTCTGACCTTGTGTGAACCCTCTGCTTTCAATTAAACCACATTGAACTCTCCATGACCCCAGCCTTCCCCTCTGTGTCCTCATTTGACCCCTCTGAAGCCAAATTAATCCTCATTGACCTCTTTGTGACCCCATAGTGGCTGCAGCAGGGCTATCTGTGACCTCGTGTGAACCCTCTGCCTCCAAATTAAATCTGATGAACTCTGCATAACCCCCAGCTTCCCCTCTGTGTCCTCATTTGATCCCTCTGACTCCAAATTGATCCTCATTGACCTCTGTATGACCCCATAGTAACTGCAGCCCTGCTCCCTCTGACCTTGTGTGAACCCTCTGCTTTCAATTAAACCACATTGAACTCTCTATGACCCCAGGCTTCCCCTCTGTGTCCTCAGTTGACCCCTCTGAAGCCAAATTAATCCTCATTGACCTCTTTGTGACTCCATAGTGGCTGCAGCAGGGCTATCTGTGACCTCGTGTGAACCCTCTGCCTCCAAATGAAATCACATGAACTCTGCATGACCCCAGGCATGCTCTCTGTGTCCTCATTTGACCCCTCTGAAGCCAAATTGATCCTCATTGACCTGTGTGACCCCATAGTAACTGCAGCCCTGCTCTCTCTGACCTTGTGTGAACCCTCTGCTTTCAATTAAACCACATTGAACTCTCCATGACCCCAGCCTTCCCCTCTGTGTCCTCAGTTGAGCCCTCTGAAGCCAAATTAATCCTCATTGACCTCTTTGTAACCCCATAGTGGCTGCAGCAGGGCTATCTTGACCTCGTGTGAACCCTCTGCCTCCAAATGAAATCACATGAACTCTGCATGACCCCAGGCATGCTCTCTGTGTCCTCATTTGACCCCTCTGAAGCCAAATTGATCCTCATTGACCTGTGTGACCCCATAGTAACTGCAGCCCTGCTCTCTCTGACCTTGTGTGAATCCTCTGCTTTCAATTAAACCACATTGAACTCTCCATGACCCCAGCCTTCCCCTCTGTGTCCTCAGTTGACCCCTCTGAAGCCAAATTAATCCTCACTGACCTCTTTGTGACTCCATAGTGGCTGCAGCAGGGCTATCTCTGACCTCGTGTGAACCCTCTGCCTCCACATGAAATCAGATGAACTCTGCATGACCCCAAGCTTACCCTCTGTGTCCTCATTTGATCCCTCTGAGTCCAAATTGATCCTCATTGACCTCTTTGTGACCCCATAGTAACTGCAGCCCTGCTCCCTCTGACCTTGTGTGAACCCTCTGCTTTCAATTAAACCACATTGAACTCTCCATGACCCCAGCCTTCCCCTCTGTGTCCTCAGTTGACCCCTCTGAAACCAAATTTATCCTCATTGGCCTCTTTGTGACTCCATAGTGGCTGCAGCAGGGCTATCTGTGACCTCGTGTGAACCCTCTGCCTCCAAATGAAATCACATGAACTCTGCATGACCCCAGGCATGCTCTCTGTGTCCTCATTTGATCCCTCTGACTCCAAATTGATCCTCATTGACCTCTGTGTGACCCCATAGTAACTGCAGCCCTGCTCTCTCTGACCTTGTGTGAACCCTCTGCTTTCAATTAAACCACATTGAACTCTCCATGACCCCAGCCTTCCCCTCTGTGTCCTCATTTGACCCCTCTGAAGCCAAATTAATCCTCATTGACCTCTTTGTGACTCCATAGTTGCTGCAGCAGGGCTATCTGTGACCTCGAGTGAACCCTCTGCCTCCAAATGAAATCACATGAACTCTGCATGACCCCAGGCATGCTCTCTGTGTCCTCATTTGACCCCTCTGAAGCCAAATTGATCCTCATTGACCTCTGTGTGACCCCATAGTGGCTGCAGCATAGGAATCTGTAACCTCATTTGAACCCTCTGCCTCCAAATGAAATAAGATGAACTCTGCATGACCCCAGCCTTCTCCTCTGTGTCCTCAGTTGACCCCTCTGAAACCAAATTTATCCTCATTGACCTCTTTGTGACTCCATAGTGGCTGCAGCAGGGCTATCTGTGACCTCGTGTGAACCCTCTGCCTCCAAATGAAATCACATTAACTCTGCATGACCCAAGGCATGCTCTCTGTGTCCTCATTTGACCCCTCTGAAGCCAAATTGATCCTCATTTACCTCTGTGTGACCACATAGTAACTGCAGCCCTGCTCTCTCTGACCTTGTGTGAACCCTCTGCTTTCAATTAAACCACATTGAACTCTCCATGACCCCAGCCTTCCCCTCTGTGTCCTCATTTGACCCCTCTGAAGCCAAATTAATCCTCATTGACCTCTTTGTGACTCCATAGTTGCTGCAGCAGGGCTATCTGTGACCTCGAGTGAACCCTCTGCCTCCAAATGAAATCACATGAACTCTGCATGACCCCAGCCATGCCCTCTGTGTCCTCATTTGACCCCTCTGAATCAAAATTGAGTTCAATTGACCGTTGTGTGACCCCATAGTGGCTAGAGCATAGGAATCTGTAACCTCGTGTGAACCCTCTGCCTCCAAATGAAATCACATGAACTCTGCATTACCCCAGCCTTCCCTTCTGTGTCCTCATTTGACCCCTCTGAAGCCAAATTAATCCTCATTGACCTCTTTGTGAACCCATAGTGGCTGCAGCAGGGCTATCTGTGACCTCAAGTGAGCCCTGTGCCTTCAAATTGAATTAGATGAACTCTGCATGACCCAAACCATGCTGTCTGTGTTCTCATTCGACCCTTCTGAATCCAACTAGATCCTCATTGTCCTTTGTGTGACCCCATACTACTTACAGACCTCCTCTCTCTGACCTTGGGTGAACCCTCCACTTTCAATTAAAGCACATTGAACTTTCCATGACCCTAGCCTTCCCCTTTGTGTCCTCATTTGACCCCTCTGAAGCCAAATTAATCCTCATTGACCTCTTTGTGACCCCATAGAGGCTGTGGCAGGTCTATCTGTGACCTCGAGCGAACCCTGTGCCTTCAAATTGAATTAGATGAACTCTGCATGACCCAAGCCATGCTGTCTGTGTCCCCATTCTGAATCCAACTAGATCCTCATTGACCTGTGTGTGACCTCATACTACTTGGATACCTGCTCTCTCTGACCTTGTGTGAACCCTCCGCTTTCAATTAAACCTCATTGAACTCTCCATGACCCCAGCCTTCCCCTCTGTGTCCTCAGTTGACCCCTCTGAAACCAAATTAATCCTCATTGACCTCTTTGTGACCCCCTAGTGGCTGCAGCAGGGCTATCTGTGACCTCGTGTGAACGCTCTGCCTCCAAATTAAATTAGATGAACTCTGCATGACCCCAGGCATGCTCTCTGTGTCCTCATTTGACCCCTGACTCCAAATTGATCCTCATTGACCTCTGTGTGACCCCATAGTAACTGCAGCCCTGCTCTCTCTGACCTTGTGTGAACCCTCTGCTTTCAATTAAACCACATTGAACCCTCCATGACCCCAGCCTTCCCCTCTGTGTCCTCAGTTGACCCCTCTGAAGTCTAATTAATCCTCATTGACCTCTTTGTGACCCCATAGTGGCTGCAGCAGGGCTATCTGTGACCTCGTGTGAACCCTCTGCCTTCAAATTGAATTAGAAGAACTCTGCATGACCCCAGCCATGCTCTCTGTGTCCTCATTTGACCCCTCTGAAGCACAATTGAGTCCTATTGACCTTTGTGTGACCCCGTAGTTTCTGCAGCATAGCAATCTGTGACCTCATGTGAACCCTCTGCCTCCAAATGAAATCACATGAACTCTGCATGACCCCAGCCATGCTCTCTGTGTCCTCATTTGACCCCTCTGAAGCAAAATTGAGTCTCATTGACCTTTGTGTGACCCCATAGTGGCTGCAGCATAGGAATCTGTAACCTCATTTGAACCCTCTGCCTCGAAATGAAATCAGATGAACTCTGCATGACCCCAGCCTTCCCCTGTGTGTCCTCAATTGACCCCCTGAAGCCAAATTAATCCTCATTGACCTCTTTGTGACCCCATAGTGGCTGCAGCAGGGCTATCTGTGACCTCGAGTGAACCCTGTGCCTTCAAATTGAATTAGATGAACTCTGCATGACCCCAGCCATGCTGTCTGTGTCCTCATTCGAGCCTTCTGACTCCAACTAGATCCTCATTGACCTTTGTGTCACCCCATAGTTCTTGCAGACCTGCTCTCTCTGACCTTGTGTGAACCCTCTGCTTTCAATTAAACCTCATTGAACTCTCCATGACCCCAGCCTTCCCCCTGTGTCCTTAGTTGACCCCTCTGAAGCCAAATTAATCCTCATTGACCTCTTTGTGACTCCATAGTTGCTGCAGCAGGGCTATCTGTGACCTCATGTGAACCCTGTGCCTCCAAATTAAATCAGGTGAACTCTGCATGACCCCAGGCATGCTCTCTGTGTCCTCATTTGACCCCTCTGAAGCAAAATTGAGTCTCATTGACCTTTGTGTGACCCCATAGTGGCTGCAGCATAGCAATCTGTGACCTCGTGTGAACCCTCTGCCTCCAAATGAAATCACATGAACTCTGCATGACCCCAGCCTTCCCCTCTGTGTCCTCATTTGACCCCTCTGAATCCAAATTAATCCTCATTGACCTCTGTGTGACCCCATAATAATTGCAGCCCTGCTCTCTCTGACCTTGTGTGAACCCTCTGCTTTCAATTAAACCACATTGAACTCTCCATGACCCCAGCCTTCCCCTCTGTGTCCTCATTTGACCCCTCTGAAGCCAAATTAATCCTCATTGACCTCTGTTTGACCCCATGGTGGCTGTAGACCTGCTCTCTGTGACCGATTGTGAATCCTCTGCCTTCTAATTGAGCCTCTCTGAAACTGTATGACCCCAGTGTTGCTTTCTGTAGCCTCATTTGACCCCGTGCATCCAAATGGATCTTCATTGACCGCTGTATGACCCCCATTGTATGTGCAGCCCTGTTCTCTGTTACCCTTTTGCCTTCAAATTAAACCACATTGAACTCTACATTACCCCAGCCTTTATTTCTGTGTTATCTGCCCGCTCTGGATCCAATTTGATCCTCATTGACCTCTATATGAATCGCTGCTCTTTGTGTCATGTGACCCCACTGAGGCTAAAATGATTCATAGTATCCTCTGTGCCAGCCCCCATAGTCTCCAGCTTTCACTCTTTGTGACCCCACTGCCTCCGAGTTGATCCCGAGTGACCTCTCGAAGGCCTCCACTACCTCCAGTCTGGCTTGCTGTGGCATCATTTACCCCAGTGCCTCCACATCTGTCCTCATTGATCTTTGCATGACCCTCTCTCCCTCAAGCCTTTTTCTCTGTGACCCTCCCACCCCACCCCCAAGATTGCCTGATTGAACCCCAACTCCTACCAAGCTTTTCATCAGTGATCCCTGTCTGTCTCCGTTTCCTCCAAACTTGCTCTCCTTGACCCCTGTGACCCTGACAGCCTCCCTATGTGCCCTGCATGACACAATTAACTCCAGACTCACCCTTCTCGGCCCCCTTTGCCTCTAGACTCTTCTGCCCTTACTCCTGCATAGTCTATTGCCTCCTGACCTGCCATCGTAACCCATGCATAGTAAACAGAAACAGGCTAGTGAGGTGACCGAGTCACAAATGCCTACTCCAGCACCTGAGAATGTGGGTTTGATTCCACTGGAGGCTCCCTTAGTTGAGGCTTTGCAAAGGACTTGCTCTGTTCCCTCGCTGCCATAACCGGGGGTGGGGGGGCAAAAAAGGCAGCGTGAGACAGGGTGACTAAAGAATGCAGACATCTATCACACTACTTATTGCATGGACGGGAATGGCTCTATCATTTGGACTCAGACCCTTGACCGGAGACTGTCCCCGCCACTCCCATGTCATGCCATAGGCTACAAAGTTCCCTTGGCAGCCTGTTGCTCCTTTCCAAACATCCAGGGGAAGAATGCTTCTTGTGTGCTGAGTAGAGTGTGGTGCTAATAATGCCTGTGTTGTGGGTTTGACTCCCCATGGTGATCACTTGGTGACTGTGGGCCTGGGGAGAGTGGCTTGTGCTCTTTTGCCCGACTGCTATAGGGAGAGGGGGCAAAAAACAGGAAGGAGGTGGGCTGGCTACCTTGGAGGGACTCGGGGAAAGTCCTTGCCCCACTATCTGGAGGGCACAGGCATCAATCCCCATGCTGCAACAAGCAGGCTGGAGAACGCAGGCCTCGATCCTGCTGCCACTCACATGTAAAGTGAGCATTTAACCACTGCAGCTTATTCCCCAGGCTCTCAGCCATTGTCCGCTGTTGCACAGCAAACAATGGCCAGAACCGAGCAGCTTTCAAGCCTACTATGGCTTTCTGCTTGGGAGGCCAAGTGGGGAAAAGGGTCACTGGAGATGCTCAGCCCCCTGGCTGACAATACCTTCTAAACAGAAAGAGCAAAAGGCCTGTACCCCACCCTGCCAACCTCCTGTCGTGGCTCAGGGGCTGGACTAGGTTACCTGCTGAGGTGCCTTCCAGCCCTACATTTCTATGTCTATAACTCTATAAACATGGATTGCTGAACTGTGGTGTGATGACACTGATCAATGGGACCCCATCAGACCTGGGTATAATCTATACAGGAAGGGCAGATTAGGTCACAGGGAGGGAGGGGGTCTACATCTGAAACTAGAGATTAGATGGAGAACTCCATATTCTGAAAGCAAATAGTAATTATGTCAACAGTCAAAAGGAGGTGGTGGTGCTCCTTCTGAGTAGATGGTCAGCTTACAGTAGTGTCAGTACACTCTGACCTAAGCAAGTAGAGATCGATATTTATGATCTCTCCACCTGTTTAGGAGGGAAAAAACCACAAAGTTTGAATTAGTTAACTTTAATTTCGATCCTGATACATTTACACAAACTTTGCAGTAAAGATCACAAGAGAACATGAAAAGCAAGAAGCAATTAGAAAACCAGTTTCATGCATTTAATGAAATGTTACAGTAACAGAAGGTCATTATTCAGTTTGAATGGGAAATCCAGGCTAACAAAAGTGTTCCTCTTTCCACCTGATAAATGTCTTCTCAGATTACATCTTTGTTTCAGTAGAAGCCCTCTGTGTATCACACTCAAGTTATGTGCTGTTGGTTGCAGCTTGGTTGGTACTTGCTCTTGACCAAATTGTGGATTCCAGAAAGAGGCAGAGGAGCCTTGATTAAAAAGCAACTACAAGGCGGCAGACAATGGACCTGAGGAGCATACTGGGAGAGGTTCCACGAGATCTATTGTAATTACTTGATGGAATGGTTAATTTAGTTTAATTCCGAATAACTTGGAAGCAGATCCATCTCCAGGATAACCACCTTCCTACATGCTCTGCTCCCTTTCACACACCTCGAAGCTATGGACGGAGGTTTGAATTCTTAATCCAAAACAAAAATGATTCCTCAATCTATTCAGATGTTTCCAGGTTCAGATAAGCCCAATTTACACAGCTCTAGAAGCAAAGATTGTAAAATCAACACACTAATAAAAGTTTTGACTAAGGGGAAGGAGTCAGACAGGTGATTCTGGAGGAGAAGCGCTGTGCTGCTCACACACCACTCCTCATCACTCAGGAGCTTAAAACAACAGAATGCTGCAAATACTGAAACAGAAAATAGAAGAATTAACACGTTTGCCAAACAATGCTCCACGCACATCAAGATGGACTTCGCACACATAAATCATGCCCTATATTTCCAGAGAGAACAATCATCCGCACACTGACACTGGATATCTATTACAACAAGCCCATTCTCCTCCTTCAGTTATTTTCACAATTCCATTCTGTGTGTTATGGAACACGTAAACTGACCACAGAGACAGAGAAGTAATCCTTGTCCACAGAATAAGGATAATTTCTCCTAAATCTTCATGTGTACTGTATTGCCAAATTTTCAGACTTAAGTGCCTAATGTTAGGCACCTAAATTAAGTATTTAGACTCTTAAATAAGTTTCCTGATTCAGTTTCCAAGCACTCAGAATTCTCAAAGTGACAGGCCACTGTCTTTCTATTTACACGTTTTAAATGACAGATAGACCTGAGTCATGAGGTTCAGATCTTGACCTCAGGTTTCTTCAAGTCTCAGAAATGACTGGACTCAGGATTCTTGTTTAAAATCCGATTCAGATACACACAAGCTTCAGATACAAACATTCTGAAAGTTTGTGGGAAAAAAGGGGTCTGGATCAGTTTCCATTTTGAATCCATCTCTTATCTATCACAAAAACTGGTCAAGAAATGGCAGAATCTTTCTCTGGAAATTCCTACATCAGACTGAGTCACAAAATTGTCATTTAGACAAATAAATAAAATATCTCACCTTTTCCCTGCTCACAGCAGTTCGAATCCTTCATTGAGGCAAAGTGTGGGTTATTAATGCAGCTGGGTTACACTGCTTGTTCATGTAATCAGACACCCGTTTAGGGAGAGTGTCCTTCAACTTCCACCCTTAAAAAACCCAAACACAGACAAACAAACAAACAAGCAAAAACTATAGCAGCAGCCTATCAGAAGAATGTGACATACATAATGCCCATTCAAGAAAGTAGAAGGGGAAGAAAAATCATGTTCATAAGATGAAGATGGCTTTAGTTGCAGATGTGTTTACAGTAATAATTAATTCTGCTTCATAAGGATACATTGGCATTCAGGGCTCAACTCAGCACCACAACACCTCAGAGCTGTAATGAGGTAACCAGACTGTGATTGTGAGGCCCCATTTAACTCTTTGTGTTTTGTTTCCAGAATTCTTGCTAATGAGACGAGTAGCACCAGTGCTTCCATATCAGGATGGATTGATTTGAATCAAAACGATTTAAATCACTGATTATAATCATGATTTAAATCAGCAAGCAGGAAACCTTAATTTTAATATTGTTTTCATTTGTATTTTTTTGTGATTTTCTAAAAAAAAAAACCCCAAAGTCGATACTCAATGGCTGGTAGACATTAAAACATGTTGATTTGCAACTAAATATAGCCTTTACACTAAATCTGGTACTTCTTTTGCTAAACAGGAGGATACACTACAGCTATACCCATTTATTTAACTTAACATATATTTATTTAGATTCTTAATTTTTAAAGTTTTATGTTACAATATGGTGAATGATGTATTTCTTATTTACTAGATGATAATTAATTTTTCACTTGTGATAGGTGTTAAGCTCTATTTGGATGGAAACTGGAATTCAAATAGAAATGTGCGAAGATGGCGTTTTAAAAAATTGCATAAATGTGCTGGGTACATGAGAATTTCTTTTTTCCAAAAACATTTTGCTTTTAAAGCTAACTGATTTATTAAACTGTAGTTAGTGAACTGAAATGGTTCTTTCTAGTTACCATGTCCTTCAAGATTTTAGAACTAGTAGAATTTCATCTTCTCACACCTAGTTTTTATTCATTGATAGGAAGAGGAAATCAAGCTTTTCTGCTTTTTTCAACTCCCAATTGATTTCTTAACTTTGAATGAACTAGTCATTGAACTGAATTAGTTGAATAAATGGATATGGAATATGTAAGATCCTTGCACCTGTAGAAGAGATTACTGCTGTCAAAAGCTGGGTTAGCAGTTCAACACACTCTGGTTCCAGGTGCTTAGCCAGTGACCTCTACTAATTCAGTGGTTTGGCTTCCTTTAAAACTTCAGCAGCAAACATGTACTGCTTCATATTTTTTTATTTAGTGTAATTATTTTACATATGTTGTCACACTCTAAAATGTAATTTTAAATAGGTTTATTTTAAAAAGAAAAATATTTTTAATTTAAATAATAAAATCCAATTTAAATGAAAAAAAATCTCTTATTTTTGATTTATATTTAAATCATCAATTTTTATCCACCCTGTTCCATCTATACAATGTCTATGCAACTTGTAGCTTCCATCTCTGCTGTGAAGGTTACATTTCCATCTCTGGCTGTTCTCCTACAGCAGGACCTTTTCCTTGCACAACCATGAGATCAAGAGACTGAATATTCAGACTCTGAATTTCACAAGTACATCAGAGCACTAGGACTGCACTTCCGCTTAACTCCTTACCTCCAATCAAACTGGCCTTTCATTGACACCCAGTGAACAGCAGTATAGGGTCCAAGGAGATCTGTAATCCTTAAGGGGGGTTCTCCTACCAGCACACAAGTTCCACAGCCCAAGTGGCAGGATAGCAGGGCAGCCATCTGTTTTAGAACATAGACATATAAAGAGGGCAGGAAGGTCATGGGATTGCCACTCTTCTGCGCTGCTGCTGGCGGCGGTGCTGCCTTCAGAGCTGGGCAGCCAGAGAGCAGCAGCTGCTGGCCGGAAGGCCAGCTCTAAAGCCAGTGCCACCACCACCACCAGCACAGAAGTGAGGATGGCAGGAATCGGGGGTGGGTTACCATATGTCTGGAAAAGCAGCAAAGAGTCCTGTGGCACCTTATAGACTAACAGACGTATTCAGGGCCGGCTTTAAGCCAATTCGGCCGATTCCCCAGAATGGGGCCCTGGGCCTAAGAGGGCCCCGCAACGTCCAGGGCTGCTGGTGGAGCGGGAAAAAAAAAAAAAAAGCCGCGTCCTGCTTCTCCCCCCGCCCTCCAGCACTTGCGCCGCCATACAGCTGATCAGCGCAAGCCTGGGAGGGAGGGGTGAGGAGGAGGAATGCGGCGTGCTTGGGGAAGAGGCGGGGCCAGGGCAGGGATTTGGGGAGGGATTCAATGGGGCAGGGAGGGGGCGGAGTCGGGGTGAGACAATTCGCGTCCCGGCGTGGGGCCCCGCACCTGCTAAAGCCGGCCCTGGACGTATTGGAGCATGAGCTTTCGTGGGTGAATACCCACTTCGTCGGATGCATATGTCTGGGTTTTCCCAGCAGCCTTCCGACTGGGCTGG
Source organism: Emys orbicularis (assembly GCF_028017835.1). Classification (NCBI taxonomy): domain Eukaryota; kingdom Metazoa; phylum Chordata; order Testudines; family Emydidae; genus Emys; species Emys orbicularis. The sequence continues at coordinate 19,344,631 of NC_088687.1, forward strand.
AGGGCTCACAGCTGGGGCTGCAACTTCCCCGCATGGGTCAGGAGGCTGCCAGCTAGGGCCGCACCCTCTCTGCGTGGAGGGGAGGGGGTGACAGCTGGGGCTGCAGCCTCTCTGCATGGGGACAGAAGGGTGACAGCTGGGGCTGCAGACTCTCCATACAGGGGGAAGGGGGGTGACAGCTGGGGCCGGAGCCTCTCTGCATGGGGGAGGGGGTGACAGCTGGGGCCGGAGCCTTCCACGCAAGTTGGGGGCAGACAGCCACCTTCACTTTTGTGCTGCCTTCAGAACTGGGATCCCAGCCAGCAGCCGCAGAGCTTCCTGCAACCCAGGGAGGTTTCTGGCAGGAGGTCTGACCCGGCTCCAGGAGTGGCCCCTGCAGGGGAAGAGGAAGTCCCATCCCTCCCCAGCCTGGGCTGGGACTAACAGTTAGAGCCCATCCCATAGTAGGAGCCCCCAGGTGGGGTGCCCCCAGCCCTGCCCCCTCTCCAGATTTCATGGTCCGTGACATGTTTTTATGGCCGTAAATTTGGTAGGGCCCTACCAATTACCTTTGGTGACACCTGGCTAAAGGGATCAGCTTGTTCTTTATTTTTGATATTTTGTTTTGCATCCTGTGAGGGAGTAGATAAACTGCCATCCAGCACACTGGGGGTTAAAGAAAACCTTTGGGTTCAGCAAGCCCCACCCTGCTATACCTGTAGCCAGTGGCAGGCAAGGAGGGGGTAGAAAAGAAGGGAGCCTGGCTCAGCTGAGTGCTAACTGGTAAGGGGGCAGGTGCTCTCTATCTGCCTGAAGGGATGGCTCAGTAACCCACCAGCTAGTACAGGCACTTGAGGTAAGTAAGGGCTCCTCTGCCAAGGGGAGGCTGCAACTAAGCCCCAGCACTTGGGGCAACTGGACTAGTGTGACCATGACCAAAACTGAAGAGACTTGCAGGAAGTAACCCAGGGAAGTGGGTCTTGACTCCCTGCTTGGGATTGCTTGTTTAGGGATTGATCTATGCAGGGCCCTGAGCTGGGGATGGGGGGTAGAGAGGGAGGGTCAGGGTTCCCTTACCACCTCATCTTGCCTTGCAGACTGAAAGACCAGTGATCTAACCCTTAGGTTGCCTGGCCATGGAAGACCCTATCACACCCTCCCCCAGACTGGTCTGGTAAATGCATTTCAGCTTATGTTCATAACTCTTACTATGTGTTTTGTACATACATTTCACCATGATATTGGCTAGCAAGTTATTAGTTTTTAAATTATAGCCCACAAAGTGTATTTTGTGCAAAGATTCATACAGTAGTGTGTAGGGTATGACTATAGGGGTGCATTTAGGTCACAAGTGATTTCAACTTCATTATTGAATGGGAAGGAAAGAACTTACCAGAGTTCACTCAGCTCTGCTGCCGTGGCTTCAGTGAAGAGCTCTGTTACACCCCAACAAAGAGCTGTCTCATCATCTGCAACAAGCTCCCAGACAGAACTTTGATGAATGTTGTCTCTCACCATGAAGTCCTCTCAAAAGTACAGGTTCTTCAAGAGAGCAGAATTAGTTGTATATAATAACTATTAGCATTACCACTATAGTCATGAAACAAGACCCCACTGCAGTAAGTAATATACAAATAGGGCCCTTAAACAGATTCTGTTCTACTACCCAACCATTTCTGAGTTGTTTTAAAAGTTATGGTGACCCCTGAAGTGTCACTGAAGGAATTCTGGGTACAATGATTATGCAAATGAAGTTCTTTCTGTAGCTCTGCTTCCCCCAGTTCACCAATAGATGGGAGCAGAGTGCTCCTTCCCCTTTGGCGCTTTAGACCACAGACTTTCCATTATCATTATTTAAGGTTTATATTACAATAGCTCCCACAGGAACAAATCATAATTGGAGCTCCATTGGACTGGGTGCTATGCAAATACTTATGACAATACAATTCCCTGCCCTGAAAAGCATACAACCTAGGAAGACCTACATATTCCATATAAAAGGGGGAGAGCTAAAATATCTAATCCATGTAGTTTTATACACCTATAAAACTCTTTTGCTCATTATAAATATATGGAATAAGTATCAACTGTGTCTATTGGCCCCTTAAGCTATTAGGTGGGTTTTGAGGATGCAGTTGAAGGACCTGATAATGACACTGATTCTGGGAGGATAGCAAAGGGATGAATGAGTGAAAGGGAAGCTAGAATCCTACTGTTAGCACCCCCTGAACACCAAGTGCAAGGGTCTGCACCACCTGAAACACTGGACTTTGAAGTGGTAGGGGTGTAGCCACAACCCCATTTTCATTCCACACCCACTAGAAGCTGGAGGCTAGTCCCAGAGGAAGCGTACACTGCACCTTTTAAATGGCTGTGCTGTAGATACCACCTCAGTGTGTATTCTCCAATGTGACCCAGGAAGCAGTCTGTTTGCCTGTCTCCTCTGTATTCATAATATTTCTGGCAACTGCCTCAGCGTGGGGCACCTCGAACAACCTAAGGCAGATCTGGCTTAAAAAGCCTCAATATAGCTCAACATGTTCAGCTAAGTGTTCTTATTTGCGGGAGCTTACCCAAAAGAGAACTTCAGGGTCATTCTCACACAGCTTTTAAAGCTTTGTCTTTCTATTTTTATAATGCTATCATTTTGTCATTAAAATTTCATGTCTGAGGGTATGATTTTATTGATCATTTAAATATAAAAGGATCCAACATTATAGACGTGATACCATCTAGTCAGGACAGGCAAGTTTGCAGCTCCAGCAGAAAAGCAAAATGGGTACCCAGCAAAAATATAACAAACACTGCAACTTATTCGAAGTAGCAAACAATCAGGCATTCAAGAATGGATGCATGTGTGCGCCCATAAAGCTGAAGATGTACCTATTTGCTGGTTACAGCATGTGGCAGTGCATGCATAGTAAGAGGGAGGTAGAAAAAAAACCTGAATGTAGAGATACCATGTCATGCCCATGTTATATGATCATGTGCAGTATAGTTTGTCTAAATGTTGCTTTCCAGGACTATATCATAATATAACAGTCTGGTGCAAGTCTCAAAAGTACTAGGCTATTTACACTGAGGTCAAGGGCTTCTTAGCTTTTGAACTGTGCCCTTTATAGCTGTATTCATTTTGACTTTTCTTAACAGATGTTTTTCTGCCTCAAAAGAACTGCAGCTATATCTAACTGCCTAAAATTGTAGGCTGTGTTGTAAATGATGCATGGGATAAATTGTCAATACATGCTGTCCAAAGTGTAATGACAGTATTTAAATTTTTTATGATTCTTCCAATGTGCTATCAGAGATTGAACTCTGGAATGAGAACAATTTACTAGATGAAGAACAAAAAGAATCTTTTTAAAAATGAATATTTAATCCATGTAGTTAGACATATAATTGTTCAGCTTCAGTTCTACCATGTTTCACTATTTTTCCCCCCTCAAGTTTAAATCTAACCTGAATATATTAAAATAATGGGAGGCTGTCAGTCATATTCTGATCCTGTAGGAATGCATATATGTGGAATGCTTAACTCAACCTTATTCCATATATACCTGTGAATCTTCTGAACGACGAGTGAAATACAAGACCGACTGGATCCATAGTATTTAACATAGAAGAATTTACTTGTGAGGGATATCTGTCAAGTATGAATATCCAAATTTACCGAGTATCCCTAAAACCAGAACTTCAGGTTTTGGCCTTATTATAAAGATACGAAAACATAGCACAAATGTGGATTGTAGCAATCTCTAGAGCAGTGGTTCTCAACCTTTTCAGACTACTGTACCCCTTTCAGGATTCTGGTTTGTCTTGCATACCCCAAGTTTAACCTCACTTAAACTACTTGCTTATAAAATCAGACATAAAAATACAAAAGTGTCACAGCACACTACTACTGAAAAATCACCTGCTTTCTCATTTTTACCATATAATTATAAAATTGATTGGTCTATAAATACTGTACGTGTATTTTAGCATATAGTGTATATAGAGCAGTATAAAACAAGTCATTATCTGTATGAAATTGTAGTTTGTACTGACTTTGCTAGTGCTTTTTATGTAGCCTGTTGTAAAACTACATGAGTTGATGTACCCTCTGGAAGACCTGTTTCCCCCCAGGAGTATGTGTACCCCTGGTTGAGAAACACTGATCTGGAGAATACTATGTAGCCCACTAGCAAGGGATACTACTAGGACTGGCTGGAACACAATTCCATTTCATTAAAAATGTTGATGCATCAAAAACAAATTCCTTCATATTCAAAACAAAAATGTTTTGAAGTCTCATGAACAAAACAAGGGAGAGTGACCCACCCAAAATTAGCCAATAGACTGATGGTTAGAACACTCAGCAGGCATGTGGGAGAACCAGTTTGAAGTCCCTGCTTCTGAAAACCAGGGGCTTCAACCAGGGTCTCCCTCATCCCTGGTAAACGCCCTCATCACTGGGCTATTAGCTATTCTGGGATCTCTCCCCCATCCTGGATCTTATATAAAAATTTCTCTACAACATTTGGTTTTGACAAAATGGCATTTTTCTACAGAAAAGAGTTGTCAAAAAGTTTGACTAGCTCTAGACACTACAGTAACATAACTGTCAAGCAGATCATTTTACATTTTCCCTGTAAAATCTGTCAAGATTGGTCAGAGCAAGTCACTGAAGGGTCAGCTAGCAGGACTTGGTGATACAGGAGCAGAATTAGACCACGGTCTCAAAGCCACAGCTATCAAGGAGAAGTACTAGTGGACCATATCAGCATGTATGAGTTTTCTTCAAGCCTCAACCTAGCATCACCTGAAACAGAACCATAGAAGCAAATAACTGCTATATGGCCCTGATACAAAGCCCATTGAAATCAATGGAAAAACTCCCATTAACTTCAGTGAGCTTAGAAACATATTCTGTGTCAATATGTAAAGTATGGAGTCTTTTAGTAAGCCTGCTTAGCTACCAAGTTTTCCTATTAAGCATCAGCCATTCTGCCTATCCAGCAGGACTTCAGAAGACTGTCCTGATAACCAGCAACATGCTCTTTAAAAAGAAGTGTCAGTGTTAATTAGTTTCTGGTGGCCCTTATTTAAGCAGCTATTGCAGACTGTGGGTCAAATTCAGTGTTAGTAGAAGAAAACAGCTCTGCTGGAATCAGTAGAGTAATACCCCACTTATGGGCTCTATCTTAGAAGACAAATGTCTTGTCATTCTGGTTGGTGGGAATCAGGTTTTGTGCACTTACAGTGATCATGAGAACTAAGTAATAAGAGACACTATTGACCACAAGCAAGTTATAATGGAAGGAAATTTTCCTTCCTTCTACTGTTTAGTACACTTAACAGTATAATCTTGCCTCAGGATCGGCCCAAGTTTTTCCTTCTCAGAGCACAGGCTTACAATATTTCAATGATTTTGTTATCAACATGTATAGTGCTCATATGGGCCTGTGAGGTTTAGGAACATTAATAAAAATCTTTCTAGGAAAGTGGCCAATAATAGTGCTTCAGCAAAAGACTCAGACTTTTCACTGTCCCTGATTCATCCTGGTAATGTCTTTCATACACATTGCAATGGCCTGTAGAAAACTTTACTCCACTCCCTGGATGTGTCTCTATGGAGAAGAAAAAAAATAATTGTTTTAATAAATCAAAGTGTAACGTCGCTACCATCCACGGCTCTGCTCAAATAGCTGCAGTATGACGGTCTCTCACTTCAGCTAAGCCAGACACTCACAGGGATTGCATCATGCACTGCATAGGGGCAGAGCACTGCGTATAAGCGCAAGGCAAACAGTGCTCAGAACAAGACAGAGGCGCTCAATCCTGCTTTAATGAGTATGATCTGTCTAGTCCACTTTCACCCACACCCAACAATCAGTGCTCCATGGCCTGTGAATCTGTGCAAGAGAAAGGAGCAGACTAGGGGAATGCAGGTTGGAGCTCAGGGCAGACAAGTAATATAGCCTGAGTTTGTATTACTAGTCCATGACCCTCCTTATCCGTTGGGATCCCACTTTCAGAGAGTTCACTGGGGCAGTAATGGCCAGTAGTGTTCCTAGCAGTGTGGCCCTACTGGAGCCAGGCTGCCAAGGAGTGGGATTAGCACTACAGTGGGCAAGAGCTAGTGTAGAGGCCTAGGAATTAGGCAGATACAGGCTATAGCCCCTGATTGCCTTCTAAGCCTCTGTGGATGGGCCCAGCAGCCTGTTCTGTCACAAAGCAGGGTAAGCTTCCCCTGCTCTGGAACTATGGGGAAGTGTCTCAGCAATTAGCACCTTTATGGGATTTCATCTCCTTTAAGTTTTCCCACAGAAGGGGACAATCAGGAGTGTATAGATTTATGATGAAACGTATTCAAATGCTCAGCCATGCACTGGGGACTTCACAAAATGAGGCCATATCCAAAAGTAGGTCAGAGTCCTAAATCCATATTTTGAAACCATAATAAAAGTGGCCTGATATTCAGAGGTGCTGGGCATAAGCAGCTCCCATTGACTTCAAGGATTTCAGCCTAACTTTAGGCATCCAAATTTCAAACTTTAGCCATGGGCCCTGTGCTGAAGAATGCATCTACATTTAACAGGACATAACAAGGGAAGGTCATAAAAAGCCTCCCAAAGGTGGAGGGGAGGGGGAAGGAGACACAGGACTGGGAGAGAATAAGATCACATTGTTACTCAGCAAGGCATACGCATTTTGATGGCTCAGTTCCTTTTTATGATGGTGATTATCTGTTTATCTATCCTCCCTCTCACTTTCCATAGATGAGACAGCATAAGCAAGATTTCAGGAGAGATGTGAATGAATGAACATGTATTTGGCAAGCATTCAGAGCAGTGCATTAAATAGTTTGGGACTTGCAGTAAAAGTGGATATAGTGGAGTAGAAAGTAAGTGGGTTTCACTGTACACAAGAATGCTTTACTGAAAGTGTCAAATTTGCCACTCCAAACTCCAGTTTTCAGAATTAAAAAACCTAGCTTTATTTTACAATTGGTTCCACGTTGCCTTATGAATTCCTAGCCTGGTAAAGTAGAGGGACATATGAGAGAGATTCAGACAAACTGAAACCAATTAAACATCCCTTTTTCCATCCCAAATGCTTTATCAGTTTGGGCTTTTCTTGTTCTAATAAGCAGATTTTCATTTTAATAAAATCTCTGCAAGTAACAAACTCTTAATATTCAATGGGGCTTTTTATGTGTGTATGTTTTTAATTGCAACCAAAGTGTTGAAAGATTGAAAAATCAGGTACTGTGCATGTGTTAATACCTTTAAGACATGAATATGCATATCTATATTTATTAACAGCTTCAGACAAGTGATATAGCATTTTTGAGGCCTGATTTCAGTGATCTGCATAATGACTAGACTGAAGTAAAGCCATACTTCTCTGATTTAACAAGACTGTGCAGAACTATATGTACATCTCCTGATGCATTTATAGCATGCCCATTGTCATGGTATATGGGAACAGGTTGATTTGATTAACCATGGTTGAAGAGGCTGCAGTACCACAGCCAAGACTAGAACTAGGTGGACTGGGTCAAAGAAATGAGTTGTTTTGCCACAACCTTATCCAGTATTATCCTATCAGCCAATCGTCTGCCAAAGCGCTCTCTACGGTGACATCCATGCCAATTCCAATAAGACAAGCTCAACCTCCCCATGAGGTAAGATGAACATTCTCAACGCTTTTATATATTTTGGCTTATTGAGTATTCCTTTGCCTCTGGAAAATCCATGATCTTGGCTTACACTCACAATAATGGCATGACCCTGTGAAGTGCTGAGAGCCTTCAGCTCCCATTGACTTCAGTGGGAGATAAGGATGCTCAGCATCTCAAAGGATTGTGCCTATGTGGATTCTGCAGTCAAGAGACACTTCTGCTTCACTAGTGCATTTAATTGACCCTCCAAAGTTAATTTTACACCCTGCCAGGAATATGGCCCCTTAAATACACATGACAGTGGACAGTGTAAGACCTTCTTCTCCCCTCCCCCCAGGAGTTAGAAGTGATACATAAGAGGAGAAATGAAGAATTGCCACGTGAGTCCAGAGAAAAGGTGTGGCAAGAGGTGAGAATGAATTCAAGGGTAGATTTCACCAAGACTTTTAATGAAAATAAGTGATGCCAAAAGTAGAGATGTGACTGGAGAGCTGAAAGACTAGAGAATTTCTTTTAAAAAATGGTTGTGGGAAATTAAAGGACATGACCAAGCGTGCTAACAGCTGAGAAGTGGGAAGGTAACCTAGAAGGTCAACAGGAGAACAGTGGAGATCTAGGACATCTACAGTAAATGAAGACAAGCTATCTATCTCATAGAACTGGAAGGGACCTTGAATATGATTATTTAAAAAGCACATGAAGTAATATATTGGTTAGATTTTCCACTGGTGTAAATCAGCATAGATCTGTTACTTGATTTACAGCAACTAAGGTTCCATCCTATTGTATTTATTCTCATGACACATGACCAGTGTAATGGTCATGTGTCACTTGCAACTCTGCCATTGGGGAAAGCATCAGTGCCATGACCACTAAATTAAAAAAATGCAATGATTAATATTGAATTTTAGGCAGTTGAGTAATTGCCACTATCTTAGTAAAAATTAAATGAGAAATTCAGCAGGACTGCTCATGCACTTAAAGGTGAGCACATGCCTAAGTATTTGCAGGCTATTGAGGTCTCAGACTGCCGTCTGATCTTGTAGCCCAAAGACTTGCCATAGAATGAAGTATCAGACTCGGTGTCTAACCATTAATGTCCCCCAAAATGCACTAAGATGGTATTAAATTGACTTTTTTTTCTTTAAATTTTATCTTGTGATGTTCCACTGCATAAATTCTTACTGGGAAGGAAAACTATAAGTTGCTTGACTAACCATCCTTTTTTATCAATAGTGTAGTTAACATTTTTTATTTGAAATAATCAAGATTTTCATTCATAACAAACAAGAGTCTTCAGTTGTTTACTGTTTCATTGCTCTGGATACTTATTATATAGAGCCAAATCCTCAGCTGGTGTAAATTGGCATAGCACCATGAAAGCCATGGAGGTACATTGATTTACACCAGCTGAGGATCTGGCCTGTCTGTAGACCAATAACACTACTTTACAAATATGTATGCCATTGAATTTGGGGGTATGAATTTCATTTTCTGTCACTATTGGCTATTTAAACACAAGTTCGTTGCCAGATCCTGTCTTTTAAAAAAGAGAAAATGAAGACACTTGCATGACTCTTTTTAACAAGAATCTGTTATGCAGCTTTACTCAAATTAAGTCATTCCTAATGTGTCCAGAAGTAAAGAAATTAGGGATTGGGTTAGTGGGAGCAACTAACACATGCTTCCACAACACCAGCCTCTACCAACTACATGTCTTTCCAGCATTGTGCTAAAGTATCATATTTTCACAGAAATGCTTGTTTCTTTTTGTTAGTGGACTCCTCTAAAAAAAAAAAGTAAAATTTGTCGTTGTCTTGATTTTAGAATGTCAGACTTTTGCATTTTAATATACTCCCCTGATTGGTTAGAATTGGCAATGACTAAGCATGCAGCATGGTTATTTCTATTAAGTATGTATACAGCTAAGTCCTTGAAAAAGTTTTAAAGCCCTTCAGTTCTGTATGGTTAATTCTACAGATCTTGACCATTACAGTTCAGGACTGAAGTGGTTAAGTTTCAGCAGACCCCTTCCCTCCCCCCCCAAAAAGGGTTGGGGGAGGGTGATTTGAACTTGAAGAGCAATAAGAGTCCACTGTTGCACTAAATGGCTATCATAGCTATAGAGTGATTTATTACAAACTGAGCTGCAAGGTACAAATAACCTTCAAATGTTATCAGAGAAGGAGATATCGGAGAAAAATGTGTCTTGGTGTCATGAATATCTCCCCAGACCACCAGCAGATTTTTTTCCAAGCGCCCCTCAAGACACAATAGGACTCAATGACAGGCAGTAACATCCAGTTTGAAGAATGACTTTGTAAGTACAGACTGTTTTGCAGCTGCTTACTGTGCCGTTAATACCCCCCCCCCCCCCGCAACTCATGCAGCAAACTCGAAATAGCTAACATGACAATTAACGTCTTCAAACTCAACTATGAAATAAAGACTATTGCTGTTGCATAGTTGAATTTAGACAGTAGTCGGAAAGATTAAAGGCAGAGAAATGAGTTCCTGGTAGCTGAGACAGGACAGAATAGCTGCAAACTTGCTTTTTTTATTGTTTTGAGTCCAGGTGCTATGCAGACGCAGAGGATCTTTCGCAACAAGCGTATTGATTGTTATGACCGTGGCAAGTACCCAGAATGACAAGGTAATTTCAGCACACCGCAATGCTGTCATTTCAATAAGCAGAGGTAGGAGTACTAAGACAAACACCTACAGCATGTACTGACCCCAGAACCAATTTTTTGGAGGTCTGATCACATCACAACGCTCATGGTGATTATTTCTGACAATGAGATGACCAACAGATGGAGAAGGGGGGCTTATATTTGTGTTGCTGCTAAGTATTCATCTTTTATATCACTGTGTGAATTTTAGGCCAGGGAACCCAAATTATCTCAAAAATACAGCCTACTTTCATTCAGGTTTGGGCTAAACTGATGTGCAGATTTTTATTGCTCATGAACTAAACAAGCCATTACTAAACTTTTAGTACTGAAGATACAAGCACAGGCAAAGGGTAGTTGGGTATTTTTGAGAAGATTTATAGCTTAAAATTTTCAGATACAAATACTTAGTGTTAGGCCTGGACAGCCATGTGCAAGCACTTACACAGAAGGGTTTTTATGTGCCCTAATATGGGATGGAGGAGCCTAATATCGAGCACCCAGGTTTGAAAAGGTTGGCCTGCATATTTTTTTTGTATGCACAGAGCCTTTTGACAAGTTTCCAGCATGGCCCTCTGCTACAATTTTTGGCAATCCTGACTTACATTCTACAATTCCTTGTCCTTATGAAGTTCTGTTCAAATTCAGCCTCCAGAACTGTCACTCCAGCACAGTTCTTGAAGTTGGAAGTTCTCTCCTCTACAGAACCAGTAAAGCTTGTGTAGCGACAGTGTAAACTTCATGACACTGCCCTGCCAATGGTGAGATGAACTGAGTGTAGTTCGGCCTCCATGCCCTATTTATCTAATCTAGCTTCACTTATAACACACCCATCATTTTGGACTTTCAGCAGAAACTGCTACATAAAGGTGCCAAAGAATGGCAATTTGTGACTGGTTTTGGTGATATGGAACTGGACACTGGAGTTAGGCTTCTCCCCAAACTTGTTTCACACAGGCCACTGATCAGATGGCAACAACATGTGGTCACTATTGCCCTGACCAGATTTTTTTCCAGCAACCTTATCCCATTAGCAATCTCGCACTATCTGGTCCCATGGTGCTATAAATCTTCTGATGTAGTAATAAACCAATCTAATATAGCTGTACATATTAATAACCAAAAGCAGCTGGTGGTGGTTATGAGCTCGCTATTTTCCCTGCTGCTTTAGCCACCATAGTATAAAGTTATAAGCAAACTTCAAGGAAATGAACAGGGTTTTAATTTTACTACCAGTAAACTAAAATAAACTAATCTTTCATAACAGAAGATTGTCATTGAAATGGAAATTATACTCGGTGTAAATGTCATTTCCTTGCTTATAGTTGAAGTTCAGCCCTTGAACAGCATTGTCTATTCCCATTATTACTCTCTAAACTCCTGACAGTTCTTGTATTAATTGCACCAGATTGCTTGCCTTATGCTTTTTCATTTGTTTTTCTCCCTCCTCCCTAAAGGGTGGGTTTTTTTTGTTTTTGTTTTTTGGAAAAGTTGGCATCCCTTCAAATATGGGTCAGGTAAGGAGAGGGAAAGGGAAGCTAAACTTTGGGCAGGCTTTTTACTGACAGAACCAAAAGCTGGGTATCCCCAAATACTTTCTCAAGGTAATTCGTTACAAGGTCTATAGCCCTAATTACAATGGAACTCACTTATAGCAAATCTGGCTATCATAAGACCTCATTTACTGTATTGATGGGCCCAAGATATTAATTTCAAAACCAAATTTAATCTGTTTACCAAAAGGTTGGAAGTGTTTGGCTCTGTGGTTTTGTTTTCAATCCAGCAGAGATCTGAACCAGCTGTGAATTTCAGATTTCAAAGTATGGGGATGTTCATATCTGTTGTGTTGGATTAGGCTTTTTTCTATATTGTGAAGGAAACTGACAGCACCAAATAGGTGTAGCTTAATGCATAAATCTCATTGAAATTCAATGCCATCTGAGTGTCTAATTTACTTAGGCTCTTAGAAGTTAGATTTTTTTCAAATGTACAAATTATAATTACTGTTCTAAATTTCTGTTCAAAGTGAGGTTTTGTGTGTGTGGGGGGAATGATTTCACACACTTCTCTATACACAACTTGCTTTTTCTTTGTTTCTGTATTTAGAATGGATATATTTAAATGTAGGCAGAAGATGTTACCAGGATGACATAGCGTGTCCACTGCATGGTTTGGTTATGCTGACTTCAAAGGACTCATTCTACAATTTAAAGAAGTTCAGCTGTTAGCTTTGAGAACTTGTATCACTTAAAGGAACCTTCCTTCTTTTTCTTTGCCTCCCCTTTCCTCCCCCAATGTCTTTGCTCAGCAGATGCTGCCCAGGGCATCCTCCACATCATGCTATTTATAGTCCTATATTGACAGGCTACAGCACCTCAGGTAGTACTGTTCAGGTCTGCCAGTTCAAGAGTATGAACTGTATGCTGAGGAGAAAGGTGTAAGGTAAATTAGCATTCAGTCAGCTGAATTTGGGTAATGTCAGAGGAGAAATGAAAGGGCAGGAACCCTCAACTTAAAAGAAACCATAGTATTGTTTTCAAGGTGCTGGCTGAAGAGAATTTTCCAGTTGGCTGGCTTTGTGGCTGGGCTGAACTGGTGTTTAAGGAACTATCCTTTCTTCAGTTGCTACTGGTCTAATTATACTAGCTTACAAAAGCTGTTGAAAAATTAAAAGAAACACACATGCATGGGAAATAAGATGCACTCCACAAACAAGTGCACTGCCAACATCAGCAGTCAGAACCTGATCCAAAGTCCACTGCAGTCAGTGGACAGATGCCACTGATTCAATGACCTTTGCCACAGGGCCTTAGTGCATGCCAGCAGCTCAGAACAACAACAAAAAAGCATTTGTGAAGTGGCTCATAAGACATTCATTCTAGAAGACATGTGGGGCATCTTAGTAAGCACAATGAGGTACTTTTAAAGAAGCATTGGGCCAAAATCTACTCTGCTACACCCATGATATTTCATCAAAAGTTGTAGTTGCAAAGCTACAACTGAGGGCAGGATTTGACCCTGTAGTTCTGGAGGTATTTACATAGATGACTATCTATTTGACCTTTGACACAGGTTTAAAAAAAAGCATTGGAATTTTAATAAACCAAAAGGTATTGTCAAACTTAGATTAGGTATAGTTTCAACAGTGATATCCGAGGATACTCCACACATAAAACCTATGTTAGGGCTTCGAAAAATTCTCAAAATCAAATCACGTGGAGACCAATGGCCACTGCCAAAAGAACCATGCAGTCTGTTAGATGCTGCCTGTTCTGGGTCTCCCAATCCCAGACTCTCTACTCTGAAATGTTTTTTAAAGTGAACAATAAACCTGTGTTCTGCAGGCCTCTCATGTTCATCACAAACAGGGCAGACAGAAGTATGCCTAGCCTAGATATGGTAGCTGTCCAGTTCTGTTGGTGTACTATTGTACACTGAGCCCCATTGTTCAACTATCTGTGTTCCCCAGAAAACACTCCAGTCTAATTTACATCTTTTGTATTCCAGTCATTGTCTTTTCTCTTTGGCAAATGTATTGGTGTTCTCCAGAACTCGTCCTCCATACGCAGCTCATTCAGTCTCCTCTTTTTAGTGAGTTCAAGTTATTCCAAGTAATTGTTTAGATTTACGTTCATCGGAGTCTCATCTCACTTGTTAGTCCGTGCACTTAAGAGGATGAAGCTGATTCTGAGTCACAGTCCCAGAGGTGAAAGACAGATGCTTTATCATTTAAATCACAAACTGTTGTCATTCTTTTTGTCCCATTTCAAGAGACAAAGGGATACAAAGTGGAACCTTTTCAGAGCTAGGCAGTGGTGAAAGCTGTAACCCTAGCTGTAATTAGTCATACATAGAAGCCTAATTTAGTGAAGGACTAGAAGAGTATGGAGTTTTTAATGTTTCAGACTAAAATGTATATTGAGTATGAGTGGAGAACTTACAGTTCTGATACAGGAAGAAATCCACTAAGAATACATATGTTCTGAAAAGTACATGGATGAATTTGAATTATGAAAAGGAAGAGACCTATTATAATGGCATTAAACCAATTAAAGAGAGACAACTGAACTACAACAATGGCCTCTTTCCACTTAAACCTAAAAACACACACATTCAAATCCAGTATATGTGCACTTTACTTTACACTGGCTTTGAAAAGAGAAAATAGTTTGCATAGAGCTGGGAGAAAAATCTGATTCTAATGAGATTTCTCCACATCTAAAATGAACACATTAGGGCATATTCTACTTTCTGTGCATGCAAATTTCATTAATGTGAGCAAGTGATGGGTGTGTACTGAAAAGACAATAGGCTCCATTGTGTCCCTCTGGTCTGTGAACTGTGGGATAATGTTTTCATTGCTGGGACAGGCAAAAGTGCAGATTCGGTCTTTCCTAGGTACTCACTGCTTTTAGAAGTGCTCCTTTATGATTGGAAATGATTTAAAAACTGGTCTTTGAGGTGCCTTGTGGTCAAGATGTGGCATAGAAAAACTGATCTGTCCTTCCCAGCACTTACTTTACTCTATCAAATGCTGGGAGAGAGGTGGGGAAGGTTTCCACCTGGGGCAGCCTCTGAGGAGCAAAGTAAAGGGGATGGTCATTGACTCTGAAATCATTTGAAAGAACATAGGCATATTTTCACTGTTTGGGGAAAGAAAAGCAGCAGAGAAATAAGGCAGAAAGGAAGGTGGGTGACAGGTTAGTAGCACCTAGATACCATGGTGATTGACACTAGAAAAACAGTACATGGATGCATGTTGGGAGGATAGGAGTGAATCAGTGAGGGGCCATACATTAGCAGAGATTTGATAAAACTAGCATCTCTCAAATGTACATGCTGAGCAGCATGTACAAGCTCCAAGGATCTTTCTAAGGTAAGGACTAGATTCTGCAGCATGCTGAGCAGCACTTACTCATGTGAGTAATCTCATTGACTTCTAATGAAACTACGAGAATGAGGAACTGCACAAAACTCTGTTGGCAGGGGACAGGCATTCTACATGCTTGAACCATGAAATGAATTGTATTGCAGGCTCCCAGGCAAGGGACCCCAAATCAGAAGAATGTATATCCTAGCACACTGTGAGTGTGCAGAAAATAGTGGAACCTGACATTTCTGGGTACTGCCAGCTTTCTGATGTTGGCAGGTCCATTGAATCAAAGTGATTTTTCATCTATCTCAGCTCCCCAGAGCTGAAGACAAGGATAGGAGACACTTCAGGAAGCCCTAGTGCCCTGATGGGAACTGTCACCTTAGCTCTGAAATGATAGGACAGGACGTTGTGTCACCAGCAGTATTAAAGGGAACAATGAATGGAATGTTAAAACGGATATTGGTGGCAGTACTAGGAGTGTAGGTTTTTTGACAAGCTAGGAATATTCTCTCCCCTCCCTGCCCCCCTACTATAGTTCCCCTGGGTGTAAATATTAAATAACGTCATAGTCAGACTGTATTTTCTCCCTACTTGTATTTGATTTAAAGTGATCATTTGCTAAATATTACAACACATTATTTACCTTTGTCAACAGCTTTTGGGGCCTTCTGCTTTTGCAGGAGTGGCACAGAAAAGCCAAGTCAAGATAAGGCACAACACAAACGTCCTTTTATCTATCATGGTGTGGTGAGCTGAACACTTAAGCTATTTTAATATCATTCTACTTAAGTTTAAAAAAATAAAAGCTGAATAGTCCTTTAATACAGGAAGAAATTAATGGCTCTGTTCTTTTTACAAATAGTTTAAGACCTATTACGATGCAATTCATAATTCAGCGGTGTGGTGTATGGTCTATTTTAAAAAATATTATAGCAGAGTTGTAGAAATCATTAAGAAAAAATGAAGTGTAGTTAAGTGTAAGCTTGATAGAACCGCAGGGCCTGGACAGGCTAGAGAAATCCTTTACCCTAGCAGCAGAAGAGTGGAAAAGGGCAACTGAAGACCTTAACTCTTAAAGATGACACAGGCAGCATAACTTGGCTGTTAGAACAGGTGAGAGCCATTCAGTACTGCTGAGTTGTGTTCCCAACTCGACTCTGTATCACAGTTTAGTCATCTGTAAAATGGTTACAATAACTTATACACCATACAGAGATGGAGTGAGGTATGTTATAAACAAACTGATTCTTACAATTCTCCCAAGAAAGGAGCTATGCACAATACAAAGTATTAATATTAAAAGCAGAAATGGGATAGAACTTATTCTGGAAGCCCTCATTCAAGGGGGAATCCATTGATCAGTACCCCTCATATCCAAGTTTCCAGCCTGCAAGTCTTTCCCTGGCAGAGGAGAGGGCATGACAACTGTTACTGTGTAAACATGGATTACTTAAAACAATGTGTTGCAAGAATATAATGCTTTGTCCTCTATAGACCCCAAAGTACTTTACAAAGGTGGATAAGCACTATTTCCATTTTACAGATGGAGAAACAGAGGAACAGACTAATGGAGCAATTTGTTCATGATCCTGCAGTCAGTGGCAGCCTGTGACCGAACCCAGCTCCCCTAACTGCCAGTCTACAGCTTAAACCTCTCCATTACAGCTGCCCTGGACAAGAATGGTAATTGGGGTGGGGAGAAGATAATGTGCTAGTAGGCAGCTGGGTGGGAGGAATAATTCAATCCTCTCATTTCTCATAACTAGAGTGCCATTCGATTTTTTTTTTCTTTCTTTCATGTTAGTATGACTTAGATGCACTGCAACTCATTAAGGGTAATTGAGTTAAGTCAATTTGTTATCCAAATAATAAAGGAACAGGGTACTAAAAATGAATTTGCACCGTATCACTCTACTTCAACTCTGGGAACTAACATGAAGCAATTTATTCCTCTCCAGTTTTCCTGTTAGGGAAATAAATACTTTACAGAGCAATGCCCAATTCCCTTTCACTTCTTATCCATCATCTTTATTCTGGCATAAAAAAACCCTGCCCCACTGGTTTCAAACATCTGAATTGATACACACGGTCTGTCAGTGAGTTGGGGCACTGGGACTTGACATATTGAGCAAAAGGCTCATTCATGTATCCGTTTAAGAGTGTTTAAAATAAGAGCTTTGTCAATTAAGGTGGATATCATTAGTACTCCTTTGGCTCAGTGTCCTTTTTATATAGTGGACATTGCATCTTACAACCAGGTTGCTGGGAAAATGTTGTAACCGTATATAAATGTTGAATTTAGTTTTTAAGATGGACATTTCAGTATGCTTCTTAGTTAATCTATATCTACCGATTCAAATATCTGAGAAGACTACAGTACTTCACTTTTATAATAAATAATACTCTTTTATATACATCACTTCTCATTCATAGATCTGAAAGCACTTTGTCAAGGAAGATAAGGATCATAATCCCTATTTCATAAGTGAGGAATCCCTGGGATACTGAAAGATATATAATAATGGCGCTACTGGGTCAGACCAAAGGTCCATCTAGCCCAGTATCCTGTCTTCCGACAGTGACCAGTGCCAGGTGCCCCAGAGGGAATGAACAGAACAGGTAATCATCAAGTGATCCATCCCCTGTCGCTCATTCCCAGCTTCTGGCAAACAGGAGAGGTTACTTGTCTACACTCACATTGCAGGTAAGTGTCCTATATATGGGGTGATGAACTGGAACATCTCAGCACCTCTGGATCTTCCCATTACTTAGATGCCCTTGAATATCATATTTATTGCTCAGTTGAAGATACCTCTAACTTGTCAGAGGGACCCAGGATCTCAGCTTTTCATCTACATGTAGGAGACTGACTAGTACAATTTGGGCCAATTCTAAAACTTTGAGCTTGGATCCATTATTCAGGGAGAGCCTAGTGCAGCAGAGACAATGTACTCTGCAGACCTGACTTCTTTGCACTTGTTCATCAGAATGCTATGTTCTATTTGTTCAATTATTTCTACAGTAGAACCCAAGTTACAAAAACCTTGGAAATGGAAGTTGTTCGCAACTCTGAACAAAATGCTATTGTGGCTCTTTTTCAAAAGTTTACAACTGAACATTGGCTTGATACAGCTTTGAAACTTTACTATGCAGAAGAAAAATGCTGCTTTTGAATCTGAATTCCAACCCAATCCTTGTCTGGATTCAAAAGTGGCCCCAAATTCTATCCTAATCTGGATTTAAACACCACTTCTTCGGCACATCTGATATTTAGCTCTGTTCCTATGGCTTTTTTTCCCCCCTCTTTTTTTTTTTTTTTTTTTTTTAAATTCGGACAAAAGTGTTAAAACTGTATGAGTCTCTCCTTTGCACTTGAGTTTTACTTTCCACTCACAGGTACTGAATGTATATTTTTGTTTTTAATAAAAGGTGTTAAAGCACCAGTTCATTATTTTCTGACAAGCCTAAATAGCAATCATTGTTATGCAGTGCAACCAATTAACATGAATACAGGCTGATTTGGAAAATCGGTTACATTAATTTCACTTCTACAGTCAGGCATAATTTGCCAAGATTTAGCACAAAAATGTAAGAATATTAGACATGGGCCTGAACTAAACTTTCAGATGTAAACACCCCTGAACGCTGTGGAAGCTCAGATCTGGATCCAAACTTTGCAGCCTGTGTTCAACTCTTTAAAAAACAAACAATAAACTCTATGGATGAGCAGCGTTAGAGCTCAAAAACATACACCAAGATAACAATATTTAGGTCCTACATAGTGCTTTTCACCCATAGACCTAAAGTGCTTTGCAAAGGAAGGTATATTAAATAGGTCCAACATGTTAGCCCTATGATGGGGACAAATATATAACTAGAGATTATCTTGCTCACTTAAACTTATTGGATCAGACTTCAACGGAGCTGCACCATGTTATATCTGCCGAGGTTCTCGCCCATTATTTTAAACACTTTGGCAGCAATAAAGATTGATTGCTGATATTCTCTTAGGCTGAAAACTAGTTGCTTTTAGCACTTAGCTGAAGAAGCATCTATACATTTTCTTAATACTACTTGTGGCAGATTAGAAGCTTTACTAATTACAGAGCATTGTTTTGTTGTTTTACTGTACAGCTGGAAGAGATGTCATTCCCTGTCTCTTTGTCTGGAAATGAAACACTGATGGGCAGAGACACACAAGTAAGGGAGGGAGTATGAAAGGGGAAGGACATGTTCTTGTCTCCTTTTCTCTTATTCCAGCCCTGTTCATCCAATGGATCAATGGCCCACAGCAAGCAATCTCAACCAGAGCTGCTTGGCAGCAGGGTCTCAGCAGGGACGGTCTCAGCAGGTTCTGCACTGTTGGCCTTTGTCCAATCACTTGGTATACTGGCCTTGCACCTCATGTCACTCATTCAGCCTTCTTACATTTTATATTACTGATGCAAAGATAATGACTTCTTTAAAAAAACAAACAAAAAAAAAAAAACAGACTGGGCCAAATCTGTTCTTAGTGTAACTCCATTGACTTTAGGGATGAATCCAATGATTTCACACTGTTTACAGAAGACCAGGCCAATCTTTGTTTGATTACCCCACCCAAATGAGTTAACCACTCTTAATAGGAAAAAAAAATCCCTTATTCTAAAATCTTTCATGGCTCTCCTGGCAGTTAGAATTGTCTGATCACCAAGAAAGAGCAGTGGCAGGACAGAGCCATAAGCCACTCTAATTTGGAGAGGATATGAGTGTAACACTACAGCCTTTTTTTAGTTTGAAGGGGAAGTAAGCTAAAAGACTGAATTCTGACCTTTTTCACACCCTGGCTATTTTAAATAAATAAAAAAAAAAGCTGTACAAAGAGTAAATCCAAAGAATAATCTGGCCCTGAAATAATACAATAATGTGGCTTTCAGGTTTGCACAAAAGAATATACTTGGAACAGTTTACAGTAGTCTTTTGTCTTTGTTTTGGTCAATAACAGGCAAAGATGAGCACGCTATCCAGGAAGGTGTGAAAGAACGTCATGGTAGGAGGAGACAGAGGGAGTGATGAGAATCTAGGGCTTGCTTGTATAGTCATTTACATTGTGCAAAATCCAAAGAGTGCTATCATTGGCACTCCTTTTGAACAGCTGTAAGTGACTGTGCCAGGCACAAGACAGTGGAAAAGCAGACCCACAGGAGTACAGATCTGTCCTGACTGCACAGCCTCCATTCCAATCTCTCCCTTTTCTGGCCTGCCCCTGACATCCCCTCACCCCACCTCATCCATTGGCCCATCCCAGAACATCCTATGCCAGGACATGCTGTAGAGACAATTTAACCTCTGCAGTACAACCCCCCCTGCACAAGGTAATCCCTGCGATGGGATCCTTTTCTGTGCCCTATGGCTCCTTTATACCTACCTAGCTCATGCAAGGGTGCCACAGGCCAGTGATTAATATGACTCATTTTAACCTATTATATATGGAGGTGTGACCCTAAAAGGTACACACCATATCCTGCCAAGTTATCCCATGTCCCTGTGGAAGACCCATTGGCATAGCCAGGCTTAGCATTTAGGGCAGCCCTATAAAACAATTTATTTTTATTGCCCTCCTCCAAGAACCATAACTGTATCCCTATCTAAACCCACTAGCTCATGCTTCCAAGTCAGAGTTGAAAACACACTGGCCAGGCAGTGTGGGTAAGTTTGCCGTGCCACTGTCTGTGCTACATTGGCTCTGGGATGGAGTCTGCACTTTCTACCTACTTAAAATTGCCATATGACTCCATTGGAGTTATTGGTGCACAAATGCAGGATAAATAGATGACTTTTGTCTCCAGTGTTCTGAATCTGATAGCTCTCATCACTATTAACATCACTGAATCACACACGGTAAAATAAAAATAACTGCAACTCTGAAAAATCAGCCAAGAACTGAAAGCTGTGATGTAAATGTTCTTTCTACCTCTTATAATACAGATTCTGGAATCACAACTTGGGCCTGATTCAGCAAAGCATCTGCTTAACGTTAAGCATGTAAGTAAACCTCATTGATTTATTTTCCAACTGAAGTCAATGGGACTAATCTCATACTTAAAGATAGGCATATGCGGAAGTACCATGCTGAATCAAGGACCTTAGCTGCCAATGCTGTCTTCACAAGGCATAACAGAATACAACTTGCTTTGCCATAGCTGAAATTACTCTGGAGAGCAAAGAGGAGTGAAACTATACTTTTGTAAGTACAAGGACACACAGCAGATGTGCTGGATGTGAAGGTGCCATTTAAAAAACATTTTAATGTTCACAATTGTACTTTAAATTCAAATTTACAATAAGTTAAACAAATCCACAAGTAAAACCAAATAAAAATAAAGTGTTCTGAATATAAAAATAAATTCATTAAAAAGATGAACAACAAAATCTTCACAGCACTGGAGACCAAGGGAGTGCTAAAGAGCACAGCTTTTGATACTGCCTCTTTACTAGTATAATTAGTACAATATTCAATATACAGGACCCCAGAGTCCAATGTTCTCATTCTTTCTATTGTAAAGGTACAATATACAAACAATCATTCAAATGGCACTGGTTCTAAAATGAAAAATATAATTGTTACTTAACACTCTCCCTAAAACTTTATTTATATGTTAGCACAGTGACCTGGGGCCTCACGATTCCCCCCACTAGAAAATGTATGGAGGTGATCTTTGCAATAGATCTCACCAATGGTGGAGTCAACCAATACAATGGCAGTGTAACCCATGCTTTGTGAAGAGCCCTCGGCAGAGCTGGGGATCTGCCGTATCAGAGGTTAGGCAAAAGGGACCCACATGATTTCCCCCCAACCCTGTGGTTTCCATATGACTGAAGCCATCCAGGAAGAAGCCCCATGTTCTCTGTGGTGGCCTTGGATCCCTTGCCCATTGGTGCTGAATTCACTGAACTAGGTGGTTCCACATGGGTGGGGAAGATCTGCATCTTTGTGCCTAGACACCCTTACAAATCCATGTCCATGTCTCTAGTTTTCACAAGGGTCATATCACAAGATTTCACTGTTTGACTTTTTGCAAAAACACCTGCATAATTAACAGTGATAAAAAATTCTTAGAAATGTCTGAATTTATACTCTTTGACATTTTGTTTCATGATTTTGCAAGTATTTCTTAAAAATGTGGATTATACTTTATAATAGGGTGACATTAATGACATTTTTATACAGGTAACAATGTAATTACATTGTTTAACTTTCTGATAACTAATCAGCAGTAATTCATATAACTGGAAGGTTAATATATGTAAATTGAGTTATTATCCTTTAATACATTAATGACACTTATTTAAACTGCAGTTATTCATAGTTAAGGATTCAGTTACATGAATTAATGGGAATTACAGGAATCAAAGTATAAGAAGTGTAATTACATTGTAATTATAGTATAGGTAGGGCATAATTACCATCACTATTATAATTACAACTCTGATACATTTATCAAATTGCTTAATATTTGTATTTTAATTGCTAGCACTATCTTATTTCAGGAATTTATCTAATGCCTCATATTAAAGGATGTTAACTGTATTCCAGATGAGGTCACCCAATTGATTTATGTGAAGGCATAAGTTTTCATACTTTGCTCCCGGGGCAAATGGATTGACAAAGACACACACTGATGATAAGTCTCTGCAATGGAAATGCTTGTGCAATCTTAACTCTAGACATCCCTAGATGACTGCGTAAGTGTCATTTTTACAGATGAGTATGACAGATATGCATATCTGAGGCCAAACTCTAAGTCCAAAGTAAGTCTACTGAAGTCAATCAAGTTAATCTAGATTTGCCTTGGTGTCACTAAGTGCAGAATTTGGCTCCTGACTTATGATTTTGTCTCTGAAATAATATGAAGTTTTCATAGGTTGGGACAGCAAGAGGGAGTTAAATTGTCTACAAATTTGTTCAGTTAATATGCTCAGACTATTCTCAGCTGAGATGTTTTGGTCATTATTAGAAAGATTAAAAGATCGGTGATGATTATGAACACCTGACAGGGATAATCCAGGTTCTTGATTGCTCAAGGCTCCTAGAATTTTTTTTCTGAAGATACTTGGGTGAGAATCATTACTCTTGCAATACCTGAACCCCATAACATCCAATCCATCTTTCTCAGGAAGATGAAGAATTGGGTGGACAATGCTAGGGTTGGAACCTGCAATGGCATTTGATCCAGGTAGTTCCAAAATGCGGTTTGCACCACTCAGCCAACCTGGATGACATTGTAAGATTCTGAGGAGATCAGGAAAATGAGCATAAATTCCTTCATTGAGGGAGAGAAGAGAAGATTCCCTCTTTTCCCTCCCCCCAAGTGTTCATCTAACAATACTAATGATACAAGTGGAATAGCTGTAAGCATAATAGTCCATAGTGCATAATCCAAACACTGATAGCTTTTGTATCGTGTTAGTGAAATGGCTCCCTGGAGTAGTCTAACCTCTGTCAAGAACATTCCATGCAAACTACTACCAGAAAAGCCTTTCATTTTCACATATTAAAATACAATAATAGTCACACACAATTTTTTCCAGTGGAAAATATATAAATAGGTCTTAAATTAGAGACCAGATCTAATCACATTTTTTTTTCCTGTTGTGGCTTACAATAACAACTAGTTTGAACGCTAGGCTCCAGTTAAGCAATATTTTACTAAATACAGAGGTCTAGATGCCATAAAGCAGCATGTCCCTATTAACTTCAGGGAGCCTACGCAGATTTACTCCAGCTGAGGATCTGGTGCAGAGACTTCTTTTAAATAATTGCTTACAATAGAAGTGTCAAATATGCAGCCAGCAGGCCAGATCTGGCCCTCATGATGTCTATACGTGCCCCATGTAGTAGTTAGATTATCCAGAATCTCAGCTTTCATTTAAAAAGAAATCTTTTCTACCCCTTATTGGTTACAAAGAAAACCTTTAAAAATGAACCAACTATGAAGTGACACACTGTCTGCAGACAGCTTGATTTAACAAAAAGGAGACCCACCAAGGTAGAGTAGAGGGAGAGGAACAGAAAGAATTAATGGAATAGAAGAGAGGCAGAAGAAGTAAGAAGAGCACATTTTCTCATGGAGGGATTCTGAATGTGACTATCAGAGTAAAGAAATGATAGATAAGTTGAGTTTCTATATAAAGGCTATATCCTTCCCTTGTGCTCTCTGCAATCCTCCCTGTGACATCAGTGAGAGACTCTGCTGTGGACTGAAGGGAGTATGAAATTCTGACTTTATATCCACAGACCATAATTAAATGTGCAATCCAGCTCTTCCCACCAAGGGACCTTGACACCATTGCACACCCATTTCTCCCCCCCCCCCCATTTTTAAAAAAAAACTTTTGCTTTGTGACTGTACTTAGGGGTTGTGTTTGGTTTTTTTTTTTTTTTTTTTTTCCCCCAGAAGAGCTCAACAACAATTTAAGCACCCAATTAAATGAACAGATTTTCAGAGGTGCTCAGCATATTGGGTGCTGAGGCCTTTTGAAAATCTTGCTCCACTTGTTGGTTCTAAACTTGAAAATCTGCCCTATAATAGCCAGTTATGTGAGCACGTCAAATAACCTCTATTTAAAGGGCAATGGTAGCAGAAAACAAAATGTTTACGTATAAAAAATAGAATAGAAAATATTGAATACAGATAAACATTCCTACAAATCCACAGAAAATGCGATATTAGGAAAAAATAAGCATAACATTAATGACATTGTTTTTAGTGATAGGAAATTAAGTAAATGAATAGTAAACCGGTCCTTTTTAATTGCACATGCAATATTCCTAACAAGTCTTCCTGTAATATACATACTGTATTTCTGAGAGCATTATTTTTGCTTGCAGACCTCCCTACCTTTGTGTACGCAAATAAGTACCTACACACAATTACCTGTTTAGTCTATGCAAAACACTGTTTGCAAGAGCAAATCCAGAATTTTACATATATGAAAAGATGTATTTGCAAATATTGGAGGCATGATCCAAGAGACCTGTGAAACATTTATCCCAGGAAGATTTTAATATATAACTTACCAACACTACCTCATTTCTAAATGCATAACATTTTTGCTCAGTGGAATTCAATTTGGATTGGGGAGTATTTTCAAATAAGTATCAGTGTTTATGGCCATTGTAGGTTGAATCTTTCTGGTCTTTAGTGTTATCTCTAGTGGCACTGCTGGTGTTGCATGAGCACAGCTGTCATCTTGGGTAAATGAAGAAACTTGTTATATAGTGAAAGTTAATAATTTAACTTTATTAAATTTAAATGTTTTAGAGAATTTCAGTTTTGTCTGTTTCATTACCCAGTTCACATGTCGACCCATTGCCAAGTCGGTTAGAGGTGCTGCACGTCTTCAGAAGGCACTCAGCATTTTAAAGGATCTGACTATGTGTTAGCAGCCTTTTCTGCTCAGGTTCATCTAATCTTCAAAAGCCAAAATTGGCTGTATCACACATTACTTTCTCCTCTCCTGATCTTGGATTTACAGAAGGGTTGATATATAAGAGTGAACATAATGTTGAGTGCTGACGATGATAATAATAGTACCTTAAGCTTCCATACAGTTATTCCATTCATCTAAAAGGATCCCAAATCTAATGAATAGATATCTAAACCGAGAAGACTGGACTGTCTGGTAGCGGGGTGAGCTGTCTGAATTCTCTGGGTGGACACACACACAATGAGCATTTTTTTTAATGTCTCTCTTGTCACAATATTTTTTTTTTTTTTAGGTGGGGTGATGAAATGTCTCCTTTGGCTGTCCTATCTGTATTGGTCACTTTGAAATCTGGCATGGAACTGAAATCACACAAAGGGAATGTGGTCAGGCTTTCAACTCTGGCAGTCAGTGGGAGGAGGAGGAACACCCTTGCCTTGCAGTAAGAAGAAAAGGATTAAATATAAGTTGAAAATTTTAAACTCTCCTTGTAACTAATACTTTGCTTCCTTCCCACCTTCGCCCCCAGAAAGGGCTTAATAGAAGTAGAACATTTCCAGCTTCTGTTCATTCATGGAATGTCAAGCAAATCAGGCATTTTTGTAGTGGGGGCAGTGGCAGCTGCATATTTTTGAAGGAGGTTTTGGAAATTGTTTGAGCAACTGGAAAGCAAAGCATTTTTCATATAAATAGGGAAACATTTAAAAAAAAAAAGCCTCTGGGCACCTAGTGCAATTGTACACATCCTTTCTATGCTTAGAGGAGTTATAATTTGGGGTCAGAACAGGGGCAGATGTAGCATCCTGATTCATTAGGTGCACAATACTAAACTGCCAAAGGGGCACCAACCAACCGCAGCAGCCCCTGTGGACCAGCACCACTACCCTAAGAATGGCCCGGTGTGGAGCAGGAAGTCCCAGTGTAGGAAGGAAGGGTGCTGGAATGAAAGCCTGCCCCGCACTCACCGTGCAGGCCTCAAATTTGGGCCTGGCTGAATCTTTACTGAAGTGAATACATAGCTGATCTAGTCTTGTCAGATACTAACAGGCCTCTACTGTATTCTGTTTTTCTAGGTCTCTGATATCCTACACAATATGACAACATTATTATTTGTTGCCTGGCCCCAACTCCTTTTTCTTCTGGTTTTTATTTATTTATTTATTTTTAAATTTTGAGTGAATTCAGTTGTTTGGGGGAGGGAGGAACCTATGCACCCATCTATATTACCTTTTTTAAGATGAAGCATAGGTTGCTAAAGAACATGCCTGACATCCTACAATGTTTGCACTTATCGGAGAGGGAGGGGAAAGGTGCTATTGACCTTAATTACAAAATAGTGTGTTTTAATCCCTCTAGAGGACACAAGATCACAGTGGTAAGAACCTATTGACTTACTGGGGCAATAGCCTTTCCCCTTTGAGCCTTTACCCATGTCCTTCACGTCCCGTCATGTCTTCCCAAACCTTACCCATTTCACAGACCCTGTTAGGTGTGGCCCTGAATTGTGCAGAAGTCAAAAAAAGTCAGGCTTCCATAATTTGCACATCTGGGAATGCTTTAGAAAATTCTGTTTAAGGGGTATACATACATTACTCTTGTAGGGCACCTTGGTACTTGGCCAAAGTGCCCATATGATAAAACAGTAAGGTAAACAAACCCTCATTAATAAGCCAAGCAGCAGGGTGTATCCTGATGGCATAATTTTAAAAGTCAATTAACAAATCTTAAATCAGAACCTGATCTTCAGCTGCTGTAAATGGGTGTAGTCAGTGGAGCTATGTGGGTTTACATGGGCTGACAATCTACCTTGAGAGGTTTAAGAACTCAAGAAAGGAATGTTGACCATGTTTGTCTGGAATAGTGAAACTTTAGGAAACTTTATAGCATTCAATGGCCTCTCACACAAACCTTACGACATGTGTGGTGATTTACTGCTGTTGTACTGAGTACTATAAAAATACTAACGCAGTGAAAAGGTTAGAGGAAACTGTCCTTAAATAAGATAACTTTTCAAAAATGCCAGTAAAATGGAGTGTGTGTGTTTTTTTTTTTTTTTTTTTTTTTTTTTAAATTAAAAGCCTTAAAAGGTGGCTTGCTTTTTTTTTGAAAACTTTGCAAACCACTTAAGCTGAGAGAAGGAGACAAATGCTAACAAAGTCACTTACTCAACAGAATATGGAGAGAGAGATTTCAACACTGTCTTGGGCAAAGGGCAGGAATAGTTAATAGAGGAAAAAATTGACATTATGTAAAAATGAACCTTGCTGCTCTTCACTGAAACCAAGGAGGGGGTGGGGGGAACATCAGCAGAATATAAAATGTTTGTCATTAAAGCCCATCGATGAAGCATTATGTGTGAGCTCTTTGGATGGAAAATCTTATGGCCAGTTTTTTCAAAAGTGGCCACTGATTTGGTTGTCATCAAAACAAGTGGCTTTAAACGTTTCTTATTTTCATATGGAAAGCTTTATTTGTGTTCCTGCAGTTGGCAAGAGCCAGCACTTGGCTTTTGAGGAATCCGTGGAGAGGGGTCACAGCTAAAGGGCCCATCCCATGCCAGGAGTAGCTCCTCATCTCACAGCCTCAGAAATCCACTAAAGTACTCTGGCTCAACTTTGGGCTTTTCCATCTCTAAATGAACAAAAGAAAAAAAATGTAAAAACTAAATAAAATGAAACAAAAAAAAAATGAATACAAGAGATTTAGACTTAGGGATGATGTTGGGTTAATAAAGGAAAGAAAGAGTTCCAGGCATGAAGGTCATTGTGAGCAGGTGCGAGGATCCACTGTTGTACTACAAGCAAAAAAAATAAATCTACTTTTCTATCACCACCATAGCATAGTTGTTTGGGATAGGGGGAAAGAGAAGAAAGCCGGTTGGAAACACTCTAGTACACAAGTGAATCCAAAATATGTCACTGCTCCAGGGTAAGATCCTCAAAGTTTTTCCTAACAATAGAATGACCATCTTAATACTAGCTATGCATTTCAGCAATGGGGAGGAAGGAGACACACATTTTCAGGTGGCACTAAACAATTGTATTAGAAACAAAAAGGGCAAGTGATGCCAAGATGGTTACAAACTAGATAGCTGAATCCACTGAAATTTCTTTGAATTATGCTACTAAGTATTGTATTCTCTCCTGCCTGCCAAGAGAAAGGAACCAAACTGAAAATGACAGACGTAAAATCTTTATTTAAAGCCTATGATGAAACGAGATGGTGCAGTAGAACTCTGTCTTTAATCTTGCTAAAAAAGCAAACTGAAATGGCCAGCCAGAAAAAGAAGGGCTCCACAGGGAAGGAACAACAGAGTGGTACAAAAGTCCCACAGCCATGTCTGAAAGCAGCAGAAAAACAAAGGATTCCAGAGTTTTTATGTTTTATAATTATAAAAAAGTGCAAAGAAGCCAGACAGACTGATCAGAGATGGGGTACAGGATATGAATCCCCACCTGTAAAATGGGGATAACACCATGTAATTACCTGCCTCATAGGATTAATTAGTTAATGTTTGTACTGTGCTTTGAACATGAAAGGCACTATAGGAGAGCTAAGTATTATCATTACCAAGAGGGAACATCCAGGTTCTGTTAAACCTCAGCTCACATAGTTTCCAATATTTTACATTCCTGCTAGATAATCTGTAATCAGACTCTGACATTTGCTACCACTTTTGGGCCAGCTCCTCAGCTGGGATAAATCATTGAAATCAATTTATGCTACATCTATTTATGCAAACTGAGAATATGGCCCTTTCCTATATGCATTACCAATAGAATTGGGTTTAAAAAAATATTGGAATAAGTTTCATCATGGGGTCTGCTACAGAATAAGTGTTAGCAACCTTAAGACAACTGTTCTTCACATAACAGGCAACACTGTGGGAGAAATTTTCAAAAGCTCCAAAGAGCGAGAAGCACAAGTCACACTAAAAGTCAATGTGACTTGTGCTTCAAACTCCCTTTTGTGCTTATGAAAATCTCCCTCTACAGGTTTCTGGAATTTTTATGGATGTGATTGTATGAAATAATTAACCTTTCTATAAATGTGTATTCTGAGGAAATGCTCGTCTCTATCTGGATTAGGTATATAGATGTGTAGAATACAAAACAAAATGAAAACAACCTCACCTGGTTTGGGGTTTATAGTCAACTTTTAAAGTCAGCTCAACTTCACTAAGATGTTCATGAAGGTTTGTAAGCCTTTTGCTCAAACCTGGACTACTTAATTAAAACAATGCAAAACTTGCAGTTTCTCATGACTTCAATGTAAACTCCAGTTGAAACATGGACATTTTGACTGACTTTTCACTTTGAGTTTTTGGGTGTGCTTGAACTCGAAATTTGGAGCAAAATTCTAAGTAAAAATCTATGTGAACTGAAACTTTGGAGAACCAGAACTGCCAGACAGTTCAGAGTTCTAATTATTTGCCTAAACAAAGGAAACACTTCTGCAATTCAAAGAAAGTATGTGAAAAACACAATTGAAAAGAATGCAGTACAAGGGAGGATATCAGTCAAAGATGAACATTTATTAACTATGGCAAAGGGCCCAATGATGTGTGTTGTATTCTGGCAAACAATCTGTGTAACTAACTTTCCATCATAGGAAGTAAGAAGAGAGCAGGAAAAGGAAGCTAAAGATTAAATCTGACTTTCCTTAATCTAAAAAGGAAACAGTGGAAAAATATACTGGCTGAAATCCTGGCTCCAGTGAAGTCAATGACAATATTTCCATCAAATTCAGTGATGTCAGGACTTCACCCATTGTGTCTAATCAATTTCTGGTGTAACTCCTCTTCATGAAGAGGAGTTACACTAGAGATTAAGAATGAGGTATGTGATATATGCCATCATGTGCCAGCAATGCCCCTCTGCCATGTACATTGGCCAAACCGGACAGTCTCTACGCAAAAGAATAAATGGACACAAATCAGACGTCAAGAATTATAACTTTCAAAAACTAGTCGGAGAACACTTCAACCTCCCTGGTCACTTGATTACAGACCTCAAATTCGCAATGCTCCAGCAAAAAAACTTCAAAAACAGACTCCAACAAGAAACTGCAGAATTAGAATTAATTTGCAAACTGGACACCATTAAATTAGGCTTGAATAAAGACTGGGAGTGGATGGGTCATTACACAAAGTAAAACCTATTTCCCCATGCTAATTTCCCCCCCCTGCTGTTACTCACACCTTCTTGTCAACTATTGGAAATGGGCCATCCTGATTATCACTACAAAAGTTTTTTTAATCCTGCTGATAATAGCCCACATTAACTGATTAGTCTTGTTATAATTAATATGGCAACACCCATTTTTTTCAGATCCTCTGTGTATATATATCTTCCTACTGTATTTTCCACTGCATGCATCCGATGAAGTGGATTTTAGTCCACAAAAGCTTATGCTCAAATACATTTGTTAGTCTCTAAAGTGCCACAAGTACTCCTCATTCTTTTTGCTGATACAGACTAACACGGCTACCACTCTGAAACTAGAGATTAATTTGACCTATTGTGTTTAGTAAAGTCTTCCTGGCAGGGGCGGCTCCAGGCACCAGCGCACCAAGCACGTGCCTGGGGTGGCAAGCCGTGGGGGGCAGCCTGCTGGTCACCGTGAGGGTGAGAGTCAGACTGCCTTCGGCGGCATGCCTGCGGTAGGTCCGCTGGTCCCGCGGCTTTGGTGGCAATTTGGCGGCGGGTATGCCGAAGGCGCGGGACCGGTGGACCTCCCGCAGGCATGCCGCCAAATCCGCGTTACCAGCTGGACCTCCCGCAGGCATGCCTCACTGCCATGCTTGGGGTGGCAAAATACATAGAGCCGCCCCTGCTTCCTGGATCAAAGAGGACTGTGCTTACAAAGTTGGAATTTCCTAAGACTCAGGGCAGAACTCTGGAACACCACAAGGAATTTATCATTTTCCTCTAGTCTACCAGGACCAATGATGTAAGGCTGCGTTTTCGGCCAGAAAGACATCTTTGCTTTCCAAAAGGGTGAGATGCTTATGGTGACTTTGTGCAGTTGACATTACACTGGTCTCCTTTGTATCTGCCCAGAGAACACACGCTGCACCAGCTCCTAGTTTGCCAGAACCATCACTGCAGTGTGCTCTTCCCAGGAGCTGCCTAGAGGAATTTTGACTGAGGCAATGATCATTCCTCTTGGGAGACCAAGCCCTCTACACTCTCCACCTGTGCAGGTAATGTCTGTAAGTCATAATGCAATCCATAGTACATTTCACACTCGCGCTAGCCCCACTGAATATACTCCCCCCCCAAAAAAAACCCCTATGTTTTCGTACAGTTCCCAGTACAAATGTCAGACTATCATGGGTAAAAGGAAGATTAGTAGAAACTGTCAGGTTATTTCACACCTAATCCCATCTATCAGAAGTAGGTCATTATCCATATATTATTAGAATATGGCATGGCCTTAAAGTTATATGAAACTCATGATCAATTATATCCACAATAAAATAAGAAGAATTTCTGCATGGTGTATTTGTGTACACTTTCATTCATAGTGTTTCATTAATATTTCTTTGGGGGCTAGTGAACGGAAGAAGAAAGGGTTAAAAATCCCAGTCTCTCAGGGCCTCTTCGTATTACAGACTGCAAGTAGAGAAGAGAGATGAAGGAACATTTTCAAGCAATCTTTGTGAGTTACGCTGCTCTAAAGCCACAAAAAGCAAAGACAGCACTATGATGTTGAAATAAAGCCTCATACTACCCTATAGTACCTCTACATTTCTGCAGATAAAGATTTTCATGAGTCTTGGTAGAGAAAATATACTTTTGGATTCAAATGATATTTTTATTTATCTTGCCACAAATGCAGATTTAGAATTTCTATCAGGAACATGCCAAGCACATCAGTCCGGGTGAAAAATCTTTGTTCAGAAGTGATTAGAAAGCCATACATTTCTGGTTCTCTGTATAGATTGTTTATTGGTCGGTTTCTATTTGAATTGTTATCTAAAAATTAAAAGACCAATTAGTTTGAATTTATGCTCTACAGGATTACAATTGCATTCTTTTAAAACAGGTTTTTTCCCCCCTCTGACAAGATGTCCCACTTTAATGCAATCAATCTGACTCCTTGCTGCTCCCGTCATATAAGACGGTATGGAAAAGTCACTATGAGGTTCTCTTTTTACAAATGTCCACAGGAACCACTGTCATGTAGCACACATGGAAAGTGAGAACTGCTGGTGTGTTTCTGACTTCCTTCTGTCTCATAGCGTTTTAATGATTTGACTACTAGTTATCTTGGCCATGAACTACCCTCAGAGGCAAAAATATGCCCAGGCACATCACCTCAGTGGGACCCCTTTGTTTAAATAACTCAAACACATAATTTAATAACACTTCAGAACAGATCCTCAGCTGGTGTATGTCCACATAACTCCATGGACATCAATGAAGCTACACTGATTTACTCCAGCTGAAGATCTTTCTCTTTGTTCATGAATCTGGTAGACAAGAGCTATTGTTTGTGCAAAGTACAGGAAAAAAACCAACCCTTCCAGAGAGTAATCTCATTGTGTGCCAAAGTACTCCGAGTTCTCACATCTAGGCTGAGGAAACACAATTAGAATAAAGTCTGCATTTACAATAGGTAAATTAGGATTTGTAATTCACCACCCTCAAACCAGAGTGATTTGACACTGTGAGAAAAATGCATGACCCTATACACCACCTTAGGTACCAACCATTGGAGCTGTGCTGGCAATGAATGATGGGTCCTAATTTCCATTGAATAGGAAAGGCCAAGAAGAAGGATGGAAAGGATGTTACTGAGCAGGAAAAGTGATCAGGAATTTAGAACTGGGGAAGCAAAAGAAACAATACTATGGGGCTGGAAGCTGAAGAAGGGAGGGAGAATAGTGGGCGTGGAGTAAGGAGTAGCTGGAAGCAGTGGGAATTAGGAGCTGGAAGAAACGGCATTGGAGATTACAACAGTGCAAACACAAACACACAAAATGAAGAAGAGTGACTGTATAGCCCAGTGGTTAGGGCACTACCCTGTGATATTGGATTTTCAAGTCCCTGCTGTGCCCAGGTCAGAGATGAAAATCTTTGTTTTGAACCAGGAACCTTGCTAGTTGCTGTAAAATGGAAGTGTCATCCTCAGGACAGCTCTGGCATGGCTTTGTGTTCCTCTGGCAATATTTTGCATATCCCTAGCTGAGAGTCAGGGGAGTGAGACAGGTGGCAGGAAGTAAACAGAGAGGCTGGGGGTTACCAAGAGATGTGAGTTGTTCATGGGGCACTGGTGGATTTGTGGGCGAATGAGTTGGGGATGTGTGCCAGGACCTTAGGATTAAAAAAAAGATTAAATACAGAATTAGGCAGGAAGTTTGGTCTAGTAGTGGGTAGGGCATGTGCACAGGCCTGGGGAGACCTGGCTTCGCTTCCTTGCTCTGCTACAGACTTACTGTGTGACCTTGGGCAAGTCACTGCAGGCCAGCTTTTAAAGGGATTTAAGCACCAAAGATGCAGATAGTCACCTAGTGAGATTATAGAAGTGCCTAACCTTTCAGTTAGGCATGTAGGTGCTTTTGAAAATCCCACTAGATGTATATCTGTATCTTTAGGTGTGTAAAAACCTTTGCAAATCTGGTCCTTATGCCTTGGTTCCCCATTTGTAAAATGGCAGCGGCAGTAATAGCACTTCCCTACCTCATAGGGGTGTTGAGAGGATAAATATTTTAAGATTGTGAGGTGCCCAGATGCCATGGTAATGGGGAACATACAAGTGCCTAAGATAAATAGGCAGACAGGGAGTCTGAGAACTGCAGGTAGATACCGGGGGAATGCTTTGCCTTCCTCACTACCAATACTTTCAGATTTCAATCATAATAATAAACCAATGTAAGATGACCTGCCATATACCACTAGAGCTCATAGGAAAGGCTTTCCATCAGCTCATTGATTGCAATGGGCAAAGCTGAAAAAGGACAGGCTTGTGTTAACACCTATGTTTGCGAAGGGACCACAAACCTGAATTTGTATGGCATAAATGAGATGTCATCTATTATTGGGCTCAAGCCACTGTTATTTTCAAAGAAGGACCCCTAGATATTTTGAACTCGGCCCTTGTTGCTCCAGTCAACACCTGGCAGGATGATTACATCCAGACCAGCCTCTGAATAAGTCCTGCAGAGTCTGACAATGCTACAACTTCAATTATCATAGATAGGAAATATGTGATTAAAAGAGAAGAAAACACACTTTTCCCCCCTCCTGTGATGGCAAAAGCCCTGTAGCCAAACACTGGCTGTTCATGCTTGAAGACAAAGAAGTTGATGCTGGCTTGGCTGGGTATCTATTCAGCTGAGGGATTAAGTTATGAGACAGAGGAATGGAGCTGGAGAAATGACTATACAATCCTACGCATGCTGCTCTGACTTACCCTAGCGCAGCAGGCTGCAAAGCTCTGTAAATCATAGTAAACAAGTATGCTGATCGATCATATGCTGCTGGACATACAATGTCTGGCAGATACTATGCCAGAGATAAATTGAACCTCTTTCCAGGATTTTATATTGCCCCAACACATTCTAAATGCAAACCAAAATTCACTTCCTTACAGTATTAAGTCTCAAATTATTTTTTTGCATGCAAGCCATGCATAATGGGCACTGTGAAACAAAGCATGGAGATGATCATGGGAGAAGCAGGCAGACAAACATTTCAGGCTAAGACCCTTGGCAGAGCAAAGAAGCTGAGGGAGGTTCACATTAAGAGTGGGACTTTAGATGAAGAATGGAAGAGAGCAAGGGTGGGGGCTGGAATTAATATGGGAAGCTGGGAGCTGAAGGGAAGAACTTGGACTTGGGGAGATGCTGAGAAGGGCAAGGATTCTCAGGTGTGTGTGGAAGAGGACATACTTGGAAGTTGGGATTTGTTTTGTGGTTTGTGGGTTTTATTAGTTGTCTGAGAGGAAAGAGGGGAGAAATAAGTACTGTGATGTGAGAGAGCACTGCCACTGCTTGTCTTTGAGGTAGCCTGGGGCTGAAGAGTAAGGAAGGAGTTGGAAGAAGCATTAAATCAAGTTATTTGCTGGGCAGATGGCTGGTTTCTCCAGCAGTGGGTCCAATTTTGAAGACCCGTCTCTGGCGAAACTCCTATTGACTTCAATAAAAACTTCACTGCTACATTCATGGTGTCCAACTGTGAACTTGCTTACACCCGTGAGAATCAGAAGTACCTCCCCTGAAGTCAATAAAGTTACACTGGTGTAAAACTAGTTACGGGAGGAGAATCATGAGTATGTGAATTATCAAAATGAAAACATTAAAAAGGTACTATCCATACTTCTAATATCTTTTTTGATACCCATAGTCTGAGGTATATTGCACATCATGCAATATTGTAGATGTGCATGATCAAGATTCTGCCACCATTTTGGCCATGATAAATCAGGACATCCTAGGCTATGTCAAAACTTAAGAAAGTCAGATTTAATTTAAAAAATAAAACACTCTGATGCTTATGAGGTGGGGTTAGAACAAAGTTAAGCCTGACCATGATGTTGAAAAATCATTTCCACATGAACGGTGTCCCTCTTATATCTACATCATATGTTCAAGAATTGTACACGTGCTACCACCAGCTATCAACTTCCAGTTAGCAAAGCTCTGAATTACCTTAGCAGAATGGCGTGCTCATATGAGTCACAGCTCACGCTATTGTTCATTCAGTTATGTATCAGTAATTTGAACTAATTGAGTCAAATAATATAATGTCACAGAACTTGGGTGTAAACAATTTCTGCTTCTGCTTTAGTTTCTCATCTTCAATTATCAACTCACACTAATCACCATTACTGTCAGAACTGACATCAGAGTCAACTGCAGTATTTATCTTATACCCAGTTCTTATTTCAATAGTCTCATTTACATATTTTATCTATTTTCCACCTTTATGTCTCATTCTTGGTATTCTGTCTAAATTAAAAGTGAGCTCCCCCATACTGTACTTATCTCTTTTCAGTATTTGTCTTATTCCCATTGCATTTTTTTCTTTTTAGTATCAATCCTTTTATTTTCAGGATTGTATCTAACCCCGTAAATTCCCTGTTTGTCTCTTTTCCCCCCCTTCTGCTCCTAATGACTCATTATCATAACTTGTTTCTTCTCACTGACTCTCTGAATGACTGCTCTGCGCATGTGTCTAATGAAGGGTATTGCAGACAATCGAAGGCTCTCAGCAAGAGAGTGCCAAATTGCCAGACCCTAAATCATCAACACCCTCTGTGAGCTCTACCAGAGAATAGTGGCAGATTGTGGTTTTAGCTTGCCCTAATTTGAGATCCATAGATATACGGTGTTCAGTGTACAGAGAGCCACTTCTGCTGCTGCTGTATTATTGGAACGTTTTTTAGAGCTACACTGTATCGATACAATAAATAACATAAAACATGTTCCTTTTATTAATGATGCTTAATAACAGGCAAACAAAATATTATTTTAATCTCCATTGTGTTTCAGACTTTTATATATTCTCCTACATCTTAGAGCTTTATCTTTTCTCCTAACCTTTTCATTTCTGTTTTTATTCTTTGTTTGCCTCCTAACTGTATCTAGCCTTCTACAAGGTCTCCCTTCATTTCAAACCCCTTTTTCTCCTGCACACAATATGTTGGGATGCCAGGATCCCCACACTTTTATACCTCTCTCTCTCTCTGAGCTTCTCTCTCTGTTTCTATGTAACTGCATATTTCTCCCGTATCTTATTATGTTTACCTCTTCCGTTTCCTTATCTCTGTGTATTTTGCCTCTTCTTTCACATGTCCTTCCACTATTCATTCTCTCCCCCTTGCTCTCTATTCCTATTTCCTTATTGATTTTCTCAACATCTAATCATTAACCTTTTCCAACTCTTAATCCACCACAAGTCTTTTTTTCTTTTAAACCTTCCCACTAAACAGAGCAATTTAAATTGAAACTTGAATAGAACACAGGTCAGGATTTGAGTGCAAATATGACTGTGATTTGTTCAATTTAAAAGGTTATATTGCATTTTGGATGGTTGGTCTGTTTCATGGGGTTTACTAGACAAGCACATAATATAGTCAAATATGAGATAAACTAACATTATCTAGCCAAATGAACAGAATAGGATTTGAGTCCAATCTCTGTGCAAAAGGTGAACTATGAAAAATAATGGCATACCATAAGAATAGCGCTCCATAACAACTCTATTTGCTTTGGCAAATCTGAAAGTGGCTTATGGTTTGGGCTGAATTTCCATATGAAAACCTTAATCAAATATGATCAGAGTTTAACTCATTCCCAGATCCATCTAGTGATACTTACACTGTTTATTTACTATGAGGATATGCCATCATTTCAGGAATAATAAGAAGAAACCATAAGACAATGTAAGAATATTTAGCTGGAAGAGAGGAAGATGCAGGAAACAGCATCCAGTGCCAAAATGATCACTTTCGGGCTACAGCTACCAGAAAGATGGCATGCCAGGAAAAAAAAGTTTCCCTAAGAAGAGTGAATCATAAATGAAGGGACTCCAGGGCAGAGGGCTGCTTCAGCATGCTGTAGACCACCACTACCATTGTGTTTTCCATGTGCTTCATTTTGGCTGTCTATTCCAGAATTGGCTCCCTAAGCATGTCTTTACTAATTCTAACACTGATTGTCCCAGTAAAAGGAATTAATATTGTATGAAAAATAAATGCTATTTGGGTGGAATGGCAGAGTTCAGCAGCATAGTCCTGTTGTGTGTATGGGAAGAAAATATGATAGAGAGAATATCTGTCCCTATGTCTTATATTTCTTGCAGGCTTTCATGATTACAAATTCTGTAAAGCCTAGCAATACCATATACCTGACCAAGATCTACTGCAAGGTTCTTTTATAGTGCTTTGTAGCAAGTGTCTCACTGAAGCGATAGGTATTGTATATCAAATGCGATACATTTTCAGTTCCATGCGAGACATGCCACAAAATACTGTATTCTGTACTCTCAATTGAAATTTGCAAACCAGACAGCAGTATGCCTCAGCCAGGAAAAAAGTCTTTCACTGTGGCAGTATGGGGCTGACCCAATACAATTTGCTGCATGAGATGGAGGTGTAGTAGACAGGATTTGGGGTGTATGTGCAGAAAGACCACCTCCCTTATGAGCTTTGGAGCCTAGCTGCATGAGGACTTCTTTTATGTCCTCATATGAAGTCCACAGCTGTGCTCAAGAGGCTAGGGAGGAGTAGGGATGAAGCCATAAGTTCACTGCTACCTTGATCTGCCTGGCCATTATATCCCATCCAGGGAGCAGGTGTGCAACAACAAAAGGGGTTACTGCAGCCTTAAGGCTCAGCTGCCTCTTCATTGCCGCTGCCCCTGAGAAGCCTTTCTGTAATCACCACATCTGCTTGAACATCATCAGTGCAATGGTGTTGCTGTTGTTGCAAGAAATATAAAAAGCATATGCCATGGTGTGTTGGTGAGATCGAAAAAAATTCCCATATTTAATTGTGTCACAGTTGTATTGAAAGCATGATTGTGATTCTAACTGGCATCTTGACAACAGTCTAAATTCCATTCCAACTCATTAATTAACTCACTTGTGCAACTCCCAGACAGATTCCACTTGCTCCTTGCTTGGCCTACTGTCAGGAAGTCTGACAACATAATATGAGTTTAAAAGACTGACTGAGAGAGAAAATATTGTCTAGTCTGTGCAAGCAGTGAATCAAGTACATCTTTTTACATACTCAGGAATTACCTAACAATGGCATTTTTTCCAGTCTTCCTTCTACCCTTAGACTGTCTATATTTTACTTCAAAATTCTATTGATTATGTAGGTATTCCGATGTCTATAATTAAAAGGATACACAGATCCCAAGCTGCCCATGTAAGATGTATTATAACTTAGCACTTATGATTTTCAGAGTGGCCTATCCTCACAGGTTGTTATGCCCTCTACACTGCTTATCCACTCATTGGATCTGTATCACTCCTACTCTACAAGATCAACAATGGACTAACAGCTGACTGATCACCTTTATTTTCACACCTAGAAATTTATGATCCATAAAAATCTGTACAACTGAGAAAGGTCTGGGGTGAAACTATAGAACCCAACAGCAGGACAATTTCCATGAAGGTTTCTTGACTGTGTAGCTTCCTACTAGGGAAGATTAGAATGAGAATCTGTCTCTCTTCTTGTAGATCACAATGCAAGACACACCATTTGGTGTAGACCTTCCCCCCGTAAAGGAGGTTATAACATGAATGATGGGATTCTCCTATAGAATGACCCACAGCTATTCAACCTAGCCAAGGTAGAAGCTGAGAAAATGGTCTGCTGCAAGAAAGGATCTTTTGGCCTAGTGGATTGAGCACTGGACTCATACTTGTGAGACTTGGATACTAGTCCTGGCTCTTCCAGTGGTCTGTGGAGTGATCTGGGGCAAGTCATGTCACTTCTCTGTGCCTCAGTTTCCCCATCTGTAAAATGAGGACCTCCTTTGTATTGGACTTTTGAACTCTACTGATGAAAAGTGTTCTATAAATACTATAAGACATATATTATATTAATTATGTTATTATTATTAATTATTATTATTGCACTATCGCTTTGAGCACCTAAAATTATGGTATTGTACATATTAGAAATGCTGATAAAGATCAAAGACAAATCTCTTGTAAGACTTTCAAACAAATATAAGTGTCACTATTTACACATGGGGAAATGGAGGCAGAGAAATTAAGTGATTTGCACAGAGGGAAATGCTGTCAGAACTGGGATCTGAATATAAGAGTCTGTGAATAACATGCTCATTTTCAGACCGAGTCTATATTTCTCGTTCTAATTTATTTGGAAGTTTTGGAATTTCTATCAGCCAGTCAATTTGTTTCCTCATTCACAGTCCATTTAAATAGCCTTAGAATAGATAGTTAGTGGCTGGCTGACTGTCCTTCTCAACCATAATGAGATGCTGATGCATTGGTGAAACGTACCAGTTTTCTGCATAGAAGAAAAACAACTCACTGGAGTTTGACTTACAGGTGAAATGTTTAGCAACCCCCAAATCATTATCTCTGCTAGCACAAGTCTAAAGGGGAAGGTGACTATATATATCATGACAAATATTTTTCATATATATTTCATGGATTTTGTCAAATAAAGCAACTCAGTGTAGTAAGTGTCAGACCATTAGTTTGTAGGGTCACTAGTACAAAAGGTCACAACTGCAGCAGAGATTAAATCATTTCTTGGCTGTATGAGTTTCAAGGAATAAGATAAGCAGGTACTGGACATTTTTTATTTAATTACCCTTTCCCTCAACTACATTTCCAACCACAAATGTATTTGTTTTGTCTTTTATGTGTATATTTTGAACTTTGACTTATTCAAGGTTGTTAACTCCAACAAGGGGGAAACTAAAAGTGGCCCCACAGGAAGTTTTATAAAGATTTAGGTTGATAGGGTGATGAACAGAGAAAATAACACCTCACTGTTAAGATTTAAACTACAGCAGTCCAGAGGGAGGCCCCCTCACAGGAATAAGAGATGCATCATAAACATACCCCCAGTGCAGCACAGTGAGTTACACGCAGAAGTGTCAATCTCATTTCACATAAGAGGAAACGAATTCCGCTGCGAGGACTTTCTATGGCCGCATCTCTGTGTGTGACGGAAGGAAGGGATGTTTTTACTTGTCAAGACTGCTATCAATTTTATTTTCCCAGGGTGACCTCTACAGCATTGAGAGCTCCAGCTTGGGCTTGAAACACTAGTTTTGATACAAAGACCTGTATAGTTAAA
Source organism: Emys orbicularis (assembly GCF_028017835.1). Lineage (NCBI taxonomy): Eukaryota > Metazoa > Chordata > Testudines > Emydidae > Emys > Emys orbicularis. Next base: position 19,386,092 of record NC_088687.1, read on the forward strand.
TGACATATAAAATAAGGTAATTTATAAGTACATAATACAAGAGACCATTATAGATCACTATACTTCAAAAGGAAATTCATGGATGTACATTTCTGACATATCAATTTGGAACACATGCCTCTGGATGACTTTACCCCTCCCTGCCTGTCTGTATGTTAAGGGAAGCCATAATAAAACTAATTTCTATCATCACCAAGGGCACTGAAGATGAAAAATGAGAACAGAAGTTGAAATGACCATAAATATTAGATGCCAAAATATATCACTATTCAAAATGCAGTAGGGACTGGCTGTTGTGCAGGCCTGTATATATTCTGCACCTTGAGACAGAGTCATTTCTATTTCTTTCAGAATGATAAATAGGTCACAGAGTTCAACCACATAATCAGTTAACATGTACAGGATACAAACCACAATGAAAAGTGTTGCATTTTCTCTCCTTATATCAATCGTTGCGGTACCAAATAATAATCACCAAAAAATCCTAAATTTAAACTACAAACTTGCCACTGCACTGGAGCCTTAAAATTTCTATTCCCCCCCTTTGAAGATTTTCCAATGAACAACAGTGAATTCCTGTAAAAAAATGAGGACAGGTGGAATTTTAGAGCCTGTTTTCATAAGGATTCAGCACCCACAATTCCAACTGGAGCAAGGGGCTTAGTCCTACAAGGTGCTGAGTGACTCTGGAGGTATGCCTTATGCTATCATTGAATTTGATGCAAGATGACAGAACTCAGTACCTGGCTGGACTGGGAGCTTGCGGGTGTTTAGCAGTAGCATTCTGAAAATAAGGCCCTTTCTCCAAGGCCAGATCTCAGCTTCAATTGCTGAAAAATTCAATGTAGCTAAGCCAATTTGTGGTCGTAGGACCACACACCAAAGCTCCTTTGTCTGCCAACCATTTTCCTATCTCCAGTTGCTAGAGAAGTATCTGTGTTTAAAAAAAGATTGCAATTAAAAACAATAGTAAAATATATTTTCTCTTTTCTGCTGAGGAAACAGATATGCTTTCTGTGGGGAAATATATGTATCTCATAACGGCTTCCTGTCTTATTCTACTCTAGGCTAACAAGTACTCTGATATGTTTGCCTTATTCCCTGAGTGATGCTAAAAAGTTGGAAAACAGCTGAGAGCATTGTCTGACCTGGAAACAAACCATTTTTGTTTTCTATAATCTGAGTTTACTTAATTGCTTTCAGAACAACACAGAAAAAGACCAGAAGAAAAGATTTGGATATGTGAATAATGGTAGTGCCCCCACACTCACTATACTCATACCAATGTTCACATATTATTGCTTTGATGCCATTCATAATAGTTAGTATTGTGGAAGTTATTAACCTGCAAGGATGACGTCCCTGTCACTATATCCACATTGATATTGGGGTGTGGGTCCACCAGGTGTGTAAGTACCTTGTTATCATTTATTGTACTGATTTTATTATTAATAAAGAGCTTTAGAAGATTAAAGTTTGTGAAAGATCAAAAGGGAAAGCATGCAAATGGAAAAGAAAGAAAGAATTGCACATATCCTCTGATAGTCCCCGGCTTGGGAGATACTGCACAGCATTATCACACTATCAAAGGCTGTTTTTAAATCACATTTTGTTGTAGGTCCACAGCATACAGGCAGAGCAAACCTCCCAGTTGGACCTACTGGCTCTGCTTCTTTCATGGCCTTTCCTTTGTGTGACAAACTAGCTTCTCTGCATCTTCATTTCTATTTTATTTGTCCTCCTCCTCACTGATTAACAATGTTTAGTCAATCCTTTATCAATCTATATTCAGAGCCAATCTTACAATCATGCTAGTTATTTTCTGCCTTTCTCTGCCAATCCTAAAATAACCTCAAATACACTGGACCAAATTGAAATGTTAAATGTTTCCCTTTAAAGTATTCTACCTATTATTGTTTACGCATTCCAAGTGAAGTTTCTTTGTATAGACTTTGTCCAGGCTGCTATTCCTGAAAGTGCATATAGTGTTGTGCGTTCAGGGAAAACCAATTTGAAAATCTCTGGGGCGGGGAGGAGATAATTCATGATAACAGCCAAGAAAATAGTAAAGAAATGCTGTCCTTTGACTACAGTCCTAAAAAGATCCACCAAGCAATCCAAGGCTTCCCTGTCATTAACAAGCTGTAAGGACTCTGTGTCAGATTTTTAAAAGGTATTTAGGTGCCTAAAGATGCAGACAGGCACCTAGTGAAATTTTCAAAAGTGCCTAGAAACCCACCTGAAAGCTTAAGTAATCTCTAATATCCTACTAAGTGCCTATCTGCAACTTTAGGTGCCTAAATACCTTTTAAAATCTGCCCCTTAATAACTAGGTTCTGTCACCATTTCCCGAGCTGAGTAGTACTTTATTCCACGTAAAGTCCCATTGAAATCAGAGGAACTACTTAGGGAGTAAGGTTCTAGTCAGTGTAAGGAGGAGCAGCAAAATTTGGCCATTAGTTATGGTATGTAATATGTTTGGGTGACCTACTAACAAATTCACCCCAAATTTCCACTGCTGCTGCCCATGCTATATTGGTTCTGCGGATAATGACTCCAGTCTTCAAGGCAGTCAGTCTAGAGCCTTTCACAAGCTTTCAAGTCACTAAAAACAAGAAAGCTATTCAAAAATAAGTTGTATAAATGTTACATGACCTTTTTCACTTTATGAAAGGCTGTCTCAACCAATTCATTTAGCTCTACTTTCCAGGTAATTAATATATATGAGAAAGAGAGAGAGATTCAGCAGGAGTCCTAAGGACTGAGAATAGTTTTATACAAAAGTAACATACAGCTTTAAATACATGGAACATAAACCGTACTAGAAGCAGTGATGTAATGGGTGAATGATAGATACATGACAAAGTATGACTACTAATGTGCAGAAATTTAGGCACAAAATACATTAACTTTAAAAACACCGATCTCTAGCTCACAACTTCATCAACCTCATTCAAAGATATGTGAAACAGATTTTTAAATAATTTGAGATATAGCTGTTTAGAGATGGATAATTATATTGATAAGAGATTGGAGAGACTTACATATGAGTGACTGGAAAGAGTGAGACTGTTATAGAGCTGATGAATAACAGAGGGTGTGACAGAGCTATACAAAATAATGAGTGGTAGGAAAAAGGTAAATTGTGAGCTTCTATTTGACCTCTTGTAACACAAGAGCAAGGAGATAGTCAATTAACTTAAAGAAATACATTTCTACACAGCACATATGTAACTTGTACCGATTAAAGAAATACATTTCTACACAGCACATATGTAACTTGTGGAATTTACTTCCACAATATATCACTGTGCATTTTGTACTTTGAAACTAGAAAAATGCTATAAATAGTGGTAATCACTAAGGTCCTGAGCCTGCAAACATATACATTATTAAGTTTAAGCATTCAAGTAGTCTACTGAAGTCAGTGTTACCAGTTGTGTCCTCAGTTTTAAGCATGTGCTTAAGTGTTTGCAGGATCAGGGTCTATATTAGCTTTGTGTACATATGCTAAAAACACCATCACATGACTCCTGCACATAACTTTGTTTCACAAATATAGAATCAGGAAATGATCAGTGGTTCTAAATAAACCATCAGTCATCACTAGTATCCTCACCAAACACTGACCTGTTGCCAGCTTCTACATTGTGGGTCTATTCACTTGGAAGATAATGATGTCCAAGCTATGACAGCATGTAATCTTTCAGATGATCTGGGCCCCTCATAATTGTAATTTAAATTGGGCCACAGCATGGAAATAGCCCTAGTGGTGATGGTGGATGACCTTTTCCTGGCCATGGACAAGGGACAAACACCTAGGCTCATGCTTATGAGTCCATAGCCTCAGCAGTGTCTGAGAATATCAGTCACAAGGTGCTGCTGTCACACCTACAAAATCTAGAGGGATTTGATAATTATTTCCTGACAGATCTCAGAGAGTCATGATGAGCAGATTCTCCCATTATTACCAGACAGAAGGGAGATGGAATTTCTTATTGTGAGTATTCTGCAGACATATACTCCTGCTAACACCTGGACATCACAGCAATTGGTGCCTGCTAGCTGCCTGACTGGAACACACGGTTATTTTCACACTGATGTGCAATCATGACAGGGTGCTATCTATTCCTTTTTCTCCATTGTAGAAGAAATATAAACATTTTAACATTTCTGCTACACCTCCTGGGGCATCTTGCAGCTCATAGTCAGTGTGGGAGCTGAGCCATGAGGCAGAAACATTTCTTGCACCTGCTACTACAGTAGGAGGAGCAGACCACCTCCAGGCTCCTCCCCCACCAAAAGAAGACTTTAACTGGATTTGGACTGCAGCACAGCAGCCAGGTTACCTAGGCATTGTGGTTAGCTCTGGAGGAATGTCTATCGAGAGTCTGGAGACGTGGAAGAGGAGAGATGATGGCCCGATGATGAAAAGGAACCAGGAGGAGGATTGTAGGCCACTGCCTTACTCCATGTGAAAAATACATGAATGGTAAGGATGTGTGTGGCGGGGGGAATGAGAGCAGATGTCACAGGACATCTGTGTTAGGGGGTTGGACTAGATGACCTCCTGAGGTCCCTTCCAACCCTGATATTCTAAGACCTACGTTTTGGGTGGGAGAAGGGAGGGAATCTATGGGAGGACGTGCAATCCGAATACTTTCCCATTGTTATTCACTTATATACTTTTCCAGGCTGTTCATCATTGAAGTATCTGAATGCCTCAAAGACATTAATACATTTTATACTCCCAAGAATCCTGTGAGGTAGGGAAATATTATTACAGAGGGAGAACTGAGACTCAGAGAAAAGATTAAAGCCAACAATTTTCAAAGTGGCCATTGATTATGAGACACCTTGGGCTGCATTTTCAGAAGTCCTGAGTATCCACAACTCCACGTGAAGTCAATGGGAGCTGCAGGGACTCAGGACATATCAAAGCTGGGCCCAAGGTATCACGTTGCAGACCCAAAATAAGTTGCCATTTTGGAAAAAATGTCTTTTGGTAACTTACCCAAGGAAGTCTGTGGCATTAGGGACAAATTTTCTGAGTCCCAGTTAAGTGCCTGAACTGTAAGATCATCCATCCTCTCAGCTCAGGACATTTAGTGGCCTTTATTTAGACAACTATGCAGACTATTCAGCATTTTTTAAATTTAGATTGCACATCCTAGTGCATATGTATATTACTTAGACATAATCTCATGTTTTTCTTTCTTTTCTGAAGCAGATTTATTTAATGATAGTTCTTTCATTCTAAGAAGGAAGGAGGAATCCCTGCCTTGCAGACAGTTCCTATATTTTGAAAATAGTAATCATAATATTCTGCAGTCGATATATTTGCGCCAGGCACTTTATGTAGGTTGCTCCCAGGTAAGTACAAGAGGTTGGAAATCTGTGATAAATTATTATATTCAGGGATGCATACATAGTGGAATTATTTAAAAGAAAATTATTTGGTTGTTCATTTTAGGCTTCCCTTATAATGCAAGATTGCATTCCTTATTTACAGGAGCATCTGGAGAGATGTAGAGGATTATTGCACTACGGAAACAAATCAAAAGGTAGCCAGACAAGTTAAACTATATTCACCATTATTATTTGTATTCCAGCAGGTTCCCATTGAGATCAGTGCCCTACTGTACTAGGTGCTTTACGTACATATAGTAAGAGACAGATCTTGCCCCAAAGAGCTTACAATCTAAAAGGACAAGACTTTTTAGTAAAAATGAAGCATTATTATCCCTATTTTACAGATGAGAACCCCAGAGATTAAGGGTATGTCTACACTGCAGGTGGGAGACACGATTCCCAGTGTGCGTAGACAAACTTGTGTTAGTCCAAGTAGAGCTAGCAGCTAAATGCAGTAGTGGTAATATAGTGGCATGAGCAGTGGCTTAGGCTAGCCACCCAAATCCAAGCCCGCCCGACCCCTGGGTCTGATCTTGGGGGGCTAGCCCAAGCTGCTGCCTGGGCCACAAATTCCACGCTGCTTTTAGCCCACTAGCTCCACTCAAGCTAGTGCAAGTCTGTCTACATGGCTTGGGATTCACACCTCCCACCTGCAGTGTGGACATGCCTTCAGTGACTTGCCCAAGGTCAAACAGAAAGTCTGGGAGAGGTAGAAAATGAAACACTATCTCCTGACCCTAAAGTCCAGCTTCTCAAAAAGACCATCCTTCATCTCAATTTATTTCAGTCCTAAACATTATCTCAAATCCACTTTAAATCCTTTAGGGTGGCTAGTCTGTAAGAAGAAGAGAAAGATAAAAAACACTTGCTTTCTTTTAGTGAAAGAATATTTTTTTAAAGCTTTCCCAAATCACTTCCTCCTCCCACCCACTCCCTGTTGCAATAATAGCAAACAATTCTGGGAGGAAAATGAAAGAAGAAAGTAGGAGTTAATACAAAGGTTTAATTTATATACTAAATCATTTTATCACTGCTAGAGAGTAAGAACAAGCAGGAGGAGGAAGGTGGCATTGTCCTGTTTTAATCAAATGGTTCCCAACCAGGGCTTACAGACAAGGTCTATATCCAGCGTCTTGTTAGTATCTCTTCCCCATCCTTGGCTTCCTGGCATTCCAGAGTTTGTATAGTTACAGTCAGTCTTATCTGAAGAAACAATTTGCTACAGTGGCATCTGTTTTGCGTATTGAAATCATGGAAGGTGAAACTGTCATGGACTTAATAGGAGAGATGCATGGCCAAGCATAGAGCGGAAGCTGAAAAGAAAACTGGTGTCCTTGATAATGTGTGGAGTGATTTCCCACAGGATAAGTACTGCAGTATGATAAAAATAACATCGTTTCAGTAACGAAGCTAAGGTCAGGGGGAAAAAAATCAGCAGCAGGATAAAAAAAAAAGAAACCTTTCTGGATAAAAAAATGAGGGTTAAATAATCGTGGTATGGAGATTAATTCTGGATTCAGTACTTCATAGTGGATGCTCCCTGTTCCCTGGCCTTTTTAAGGCAAATAGTGTATGATCCTTACCTGCTGCTCTGAGGACACCTACCGACTTTCACTTGTCCTTCAAGCAAGAAATGATGTGCATGCTCTTCAGAGATCAGATGAAACCAAATAAATGAATATTGTAATTGCATCAAAGCTACCCATGGAAAGACATTAATATCTGAGGGAATTTAAGAGGGGAGTGCTCTTTTAAAAATATTTGTATTTGGTTAATAAAAATACATGCTTTTACAGATCCATTATTGTACTGGGTCAGTTGGCAGCTATTGCAACGGATCTTTTAGTTCATTGGAGCTTTACTCTTTGCAATGTGTTTCTGCTGGGGGTGTATATCTTTGTGCTGCCTTTAACCTTCTATGAACTCTGTGTGCAGAGACAACAGCTATTATGTTCCAAGAGTTGCTGTTGCTTATTACTGAGGAGGTACACATTGTGCTCTCTCATTGTTTTCCTTAGTCCAAGCTAAACGTTAATATATACTGAAGTATGTGTTTTCCATTGGTGTATGGGAAAACATAAAACTTCCTTTAATGACCATTTAAAAGAATCACACTTATTTTCTGCATATTTTATGTTTTTGAATCACTACCCTAAAGATCTGGAGCCACATGCATTGTGGATTGACATACCAATATAAGCAATGGCACATGCACAAATAGTCCTCATGTAAGTTGGATAAGCAGACTTAGCCAGAAAAGGAGTATAGGGAGGCATTCTGAACCAGCACCTAATATGTTTCATTGTTCTTGCACAGGCTGGACAAAGGGGTGGACAGGTCAGTGGAGAGTTTTGAAAAATAAATATGGTCAAGAGGAACTAGCAGCAGACAAGTGTCCTGAAAAGTTTAGTTTACTTTAAATTAGATCCACCACTCCACAGGGGCAGAGTCAGAACAGAATAGATGAGCAACGCATCAGTCAGATTCAACAACAGGAGAAAATATGGAATTTCACAGGCGAATAAAAATGCTTGAAGCATACATTATCTAACATCATTATTTTCTTTAATGTATTTGGCCACTAGGATACAGTCTGTATGTTCCCAGAGGGACTGGAAGGATTTTTTGTAGTAGTTCTATTTAGGAACTTGATGTAAGTGTATCATACTTTTCATCGGAGAGGACACTGTAGGATATTAACAGTATAAAGCCTGCATTTTTGACTAAGAAGAAACAAACTCAACAGTCCACTTTTTCTATTTAAGCCAAATAAACTACCACCACTGTGTCAAGTACACACAAGTGTGAAATTAATATAGGTCATTTATTTAATGCATTTTAATTGCATATCTGTGCTGCAATCTCACCTTTCAAGGTTAATGCAAATGAAAAAGGTCCAAACAAAACCAGACATGTGTCAGTAATGGCTCATATTAGTACATTCAAATGGGAAAATAGGGTCTGATTTTCATAGCTTTTGGACAATTACTAATGCCTTTTGTAGTGTCCAATTATGATCCTACAGTCAAACATAATTGATCACTCTGAATTATGTATTCATAATGATTAATTGTGATGACTAACCACTGGTGTTCAAGTCAGCGACAACCATAGTTGTCATTATTATATTAATTTGCAACATTGAAAATTATGATGAACCAAACTGACTTCATTTACTTAACATAACCTATACTTTGTTTTAATTACTGTGTGTTTGGACAGTGTCTAGTCAGAGACGATGCCAAGCTTTATTTTATTGGTATACTATTAGTAAAAATAGTTTAATCAAGGTCAAGGGGATTGTCACTCCAAATATTTATACTGAGCAATATATTATGCTACTATTCTATTATTAAGGAGTAAGTTGCAGACTGGACATAGCGTCACACAAAGTCCCTCAGTGATTAGCGGCATCGTATGGCTGGATGGAAAATATCCTCAATGTACACAACTATAGGGATGTTTTTGCTAATCTTGAAAATATCAGGAGATTCAGAAGACAGAATAATTTACTATTTACCAGAAACTTGAAGTACTCATTCGGTAGAATGTAATAGTTTGTATGTACTAGAGCCAGCTTAAGCAAAAAAACAACAACAAAACCCCAACCCCTCAGGCTCTCTGCAAAGCCACTGGATTGGACCCTTCTGCTGCAAGTCCAAAGATTCAGGTTACAACTTTCTCTCCTGCCCTCCATCTAGTCCAAACTGCTCCGCTGTGCCTGCTGAAGTTCAATCTCCTGAGAGTGGGGGTGGAGGATGAGAACAGATCACGTGTACAGAACTGGAGTGTGACTTTGTGCAGAGACTTAGGGGAGCAGTGGACAGAGATTAGACAAGGATATTCCCCAGCAGGGCCACAACAGTTGGTAGACATTGTGACTACCAAGGAAATCAAGCTACCTTCAGAGCTGTATGAAGCAGCTCATGCTCCACAGCAGACACCAGTGGAACACAAGCAATAAACATCTCGCAATTCAGCCTTTCTGTTGTAAGGTGGATCTTGTAGGACCTGGGCACTCTCTGCTGTTTCAGGTTTGGCAGTAGGTGCTCTGATATTCACCAGATACTCCAGGAATGAGAGTAGCATGATGACGAACAGCAGAAAACTAAGTGAAGGTTATGGGACCATGCAGTCATACTGCAAGTTTGCTCTGGTCATAACATTTAGGATTCATCCTGCAAATCTTTATTTATTTGAATATTTCCATTGGGCCTGATTCACCTCTCACCTACACAGGTGTAAATGAGGCGTAAGCCCACTGAAGGCAATGAGAAAGTCAGGATAAAATCAGTGGAAATTGGAGGAGAATTAAACTTCTTGCTTTCAGTTGGACTACTTGCGTGAACACAGACCACTCAGAGAAGCAAAGACTTGCAAAGTCAGGCAATAAAACTGAAATATTTAAAATGAACAAAAAATGTTAATTTTCCAGGCTGCTGGATGACCTGCAGTACTTTTGTACCTTGATATTCTGCCAATTGTCATGGGCGTTGCCTCCTTACTTGATGGCAAAGCTTTCTGGGAGTACAGCTATTGAATAAAGGGTAGCAAAAACTGCTGATTAAGGTATCTGTCAGCTTCTCAGTCAGTTTACAACACAATCCCAAACTCAGGTAAAAGCAACATGCAAACAAAAAGACAAAGCCACCAGTGATAATAGCATGCTTTTAAAGCAGCAGCCCCCCTCGTGGTCAAATCACCAGTGAAAAGAACTGACTCCAAAGTGTCATGCTTCCTCTCCCTCCCCCCTCAAAATCCTTGACAAATACACAGAAAGAATCTAACAGTAACACAGGCCATTTTCAGTCCTAAATGGCAGTTTTCAGCTACAAGCCTGGAGCTGGGGTTCGATTCCCTGTTCTGCCAGACTTCCTGTATGACAAGGCGGGCGAGGTAATATCTTTTATTGGACCAACTTCTCTAAGAGACACTCTTACCTTTTCCACAGAGCTCTTCTTCAGGTCTTCAGGCTTCCTGTGTGACCTGGGGCAAGTCGCTTAATCTCAGTTCCCCATCTGTAAAATGGGGATGATAGCACCTCTGTGAAGTAGAGAAGTGTGGTGAGGATAAATACATTAAAGATTCTGAGGTTCTCAGATACTATGGTGATGGGGTTGTATAAGTGCTTGGTCTACACTACAGAGTTAGGTTGCCATAAGGCAGCTTATGTTGACCTAACTATGTCAGTGTACACACTACAGCCTTGCCATATTTTGTGCCCTGCTACACCGACATCATAACTCCACCTCCACGAGAGGCGTAGGGCTTATGTCAGTGTAGTTAGGGCAACACAGTGTCTGTTGGTTATCTTGTCAATTTCATGGAGCTGGGGGCAGCTTGGCCTAGGTGCCAACTCTGTGGGTGCGCCGGGGCACCTACCGGCAGGCCCCACTGATCAGCTCCTTCCTCCCCCAGTGCCAGCGCTTCCTGCCTGCTGCAATCAGCTGATCAGCAGCAGGCAGGAGGTGCTGGAGAGGGAGGGAGCGGAACAGAGCAGGAGGAGGCGGGGTGAGGGCAGTGTGGGCGTGGAAAGAGGCAGGGCCTTGGGGGAAGAAGTGGAGTGGGGGCAGGGACTGGGGAGGAGTGGGGGTCAAGCCCCCCTGGGGAAATGAGACTAGGTCAGTGCCTGTGCAGCTGGGCTCCCAGTGGGGTGCTGCGCAGAGCTGAGAGCCCTGGCTCTTAGTCCCCCATACTGCCCCTCTTCCATCGGTGGAAGCTCTCCTTGTGGGGACGCGCACCACCAACAGAAGGAGGGTAGTGTGGACATCAGCCACCGTAGTAATTACTGCAATGCCTGTAAGTCACCTAACATAGATCGACCTGTGATTGTAGTGTAGACATGCCCTTAGATAGATTAATAGAGCTATTTGGAGCTGAGGGCACCCAGCATCCCTTATGAAGTAGTCAGCACCTTGCAAGACTGATCTCAAAATACTGAATAATTAAAGACATAGGAGCCAGATTTCCCATAGTGCTCAGCACCTAACAGTTTCCACTGTGAGTTATGTATGGTCAGATTTTTCCAGAAATTCCAGGACCAAACATGCTGACCTGTTTTAAAAATCCAGCCACGTATTTTGGTGCCTAAATGGGAGTTGAGCTCTTTTAAAAACTTGTCCCATAGAGTACAAAATAATTCTTGAAGTTCTGGGATTTTAATATTTTGTTCTGCAGTTCAGAGCGTTTGTAAACTTTTTCTAAAGAGCATCCACCAAACATGGAAAAAACAGTGATGTCCACTGTTCCCTTGTCCTGCGTTTATTATCAGACTGTACCTTGAAGTGCAGCAACATACCTGGAATTGAATCCAAAACAAAAGGACCATTTGAACATTAATTCTCAAATATCTACAAACTGCAAAATAAAATATAATGGGGAAGCTATAAATGGAAAATATAGGCCTATTAACCAGATGCTTCAAGACTAGTAAGTGTCTGCCCTTCTCATCTGTACTTAAAGGGGAGATCTATGTTCTGATTTAAATAACTGTAGCTTTAGTGCCTTTAAAATGCCAATCTTAATACTTCAGCTATGACTAACAAGAGAAAAATTTAGAAAAATTAAGCCAACCATATTGGCATTGAAAACCTTAATGAACATTCATTGCTTGCTTTCATTACAAAATAAAGCTGCAGTGTAATGCATAACGCTGAACATGCACATTCCTAATTTACCATCAACTACAGGCTTGTCTTCACTGCTAAAGAGATGCATATTTTTAGCTCAGGGTAACTAACATGCATGAACTATTCTGAGATAAAAAGCACAGTGAAGTCCACACACTTTAGTTTTGCTGCAAGGTAAACTCGCCAAGGTCAACCCTATACCCCCACCTGGGCTTGACCTCAGCAAGTTTACTTTGTGGAAAAACTAAAGCCTCCTGACTGTGTTTTTAACCTTGTGATAGTCCAGGCACTTTTTAGCACAGAAGCTCAGTAAGCAATACACCTCTACCCCAATATAACGCTGTCCTCGGGAGCCAAAAAATCTTACCGCGTTATAAGTGAAACCGCGTTATATCGAACTTGCTTTGATCCGATGGAGTGCGCAGCCCCGCCCCCCCGGAGCGCTGCTTTACCGCGTTATATCCGAATTCATGTTATATCGGGTCGCGTTATATCGGGGAAGAGGTGTATATGTTAAAGTCACCAATAAAACATGGACATTTTTGCAGTCTGAGTTTTTCCAATCAACACATTTTCTTTATTCTCTTTACAAATGATCCATCTCACCTTCACTAAATCTTAGCCTGAGATTTTGTTGTGCCTCTGTAACAAACACAACACACTGCTGTCTTTGCTTATCAGCTCAGAGAAGTGGGCTGATTTACCGCCTTTTACGTGTTCTTCTGGATATTGACTGCTGACCACCTCTTGCCCCTGCTTCATAGGGTTACATTATCTGGTCGCATGAAGAGAGGGTAAGGACAAGGAGAGGCCAAGTACACTGGATCTGTGCTCCATCCACCACTGCCTCTTGCAGAACAGAAGCGCAGGCAACGCAGAAACTACTGCAATATTAGAAGCGGCCCGGAAGCAGCTCTGTCAGGTGTCCAGATCCCACCAGAGAGATCTCAAGCCACAGTCTGTGCCTCAGTCTGTGTGATGACCAGAATGTGGGACAGTGATGTTCTTCCATCCAGTCATTAAACCTGCAGGATGAGTCTTTCATAATTGCAATTTCCAGTACCTAATATTTCATTTCCATTTTCTGTGGGACACATAGCACACTGCTCTTGTAGAATACTTTCCTTTGTAATGTTTGTGGGTTTTAAGATGAAGTACTTTGAGGATGCTATTTTTAATAGAATTCTCTGAAACAAGATGGCTTAGCACTGCAGAATATTAATGTTCTGAACATCTTTGTAATGTGCATTAAGATCTCTTGGAACGATAAGGGAATGGTACGTACACACACACACACTCTCACACAAATAATTTGATATTATTGCTGATTCCAGAGACTCCCATTTACAAAGAACAGATACAGTAGCTCTTGCTTCATTTTTTACTCAGTCTTTACTCAGCCAACCCTCCCAAGGAGGCCAGCATACCAAATGCTCATATTCTTACTAAAACAAGCTATAATTTAAGTCAATGAGCATTTGCCTGCTTAAGAAGAGGATAGAGGAACATAATCTGAGCAAAGGCCTCTGGATTTGGCCCAATAAAGTCATTGGAATAAGCTAAATTATCTTTTAATGGGATTCACTCACTTCCAGGGTATCAAAACTCTTCCAGACAAACTGTCCGGACGCCGTCTCAGGCAATCATCCGTGCCAATTCCAAGTCCAGGCCGCTTTCCCAGTGGCTGATAGGGGAACACAAGCCCTCCTGCTACTCCAGGTTCCAGCCCAGGGACTCTATCATCAGTAGCCAAAGTTTACACAATCACAACTGTCATTGCTCTTTCCCTGGGCTTCTTCCTACTCTGCCTTCCACAAGCTTTCTTCCCTGCAACTCATCTAGGTGAACCCTTCCTGCACAGGTAGGATCCCAGGGCTTTTTGCCCCCCCCCCCCCCGGGTTTCTGCCTACCCACCTCTCTGTGCCCAGTGACTGCAGACTCTCTCCCTGCAGCCCTCTCCTGATCTCTCCTTTGCTGGCTGTACACAAGCTCAGCCTGCCTCTGGTGCATAGAGGTGCAGCCTATATGATTAATTGGCCCCTTCTGAGCCATCTTGGCCCTTCCAGGGGTGGTGTGGGGTGACCACCCCATTGCATATCCACAGCGATGAGGATAGGTTCTGTGGGGGAAAGCCTTCCAAGCACAAACCCCAAGAAGCTGAGAGAGGAGATCAAACTAAGAATAGTTTGCCCTGCTAGCCTCGCTGTGGGGTGAGTAGCAAATTGTTCCCTCCTCCTCCGGTCCTACAACCAGAGAAGGGGATCAGACTTGGCTGTAAGTGACCGAGTTTTCACAGGATGTGGCCCTTCAAATGGGAGGTGTCTGAAACGGTCACTCGCTTTGCTAGTACTGAAGGTCAGTACTGCTTCCAAGATGAGAATAACGTGAAAGAAATGGGGGCTACAAACATCACTGAAAAGGTTTTCTGGGGGAAGTTTATTCAGAGAATGAGATGTTCATTGAAGGAAATGTGATGAAGAATCCTGAAGTTCTGAGGTTGAATCCTGGCCCACAGTACTCAGATGCTATCGCTTATTTTAAAATTACTGTTATATGTGCATGCACATGAAAGGGCAGTATGGAGTCACTTGTAGAAAACCAGGCAGGAGTAAGGAAATCTGGGGCTGTAGGCATAACTGTGGGTGGTTCTGGCCTCGCCCCTGTGCCAGGACCCCAGCTCTGCTTGGGGATGCTATGGCAGGGGCCACCCACAAAAGAATCATTTGCTGGGCTGATGGGAGGCCTCCCACCCTCATTCTTAGGCAGGCTGGGACCCCCTCCTCTGGAGCAGTGCTCACTGCATTAGGGGTCTGTCCTGGAGGAAGGAGAACTCCCCATCCAGTCGAACAGAAGGTCATGTGTTGAGGACTCTGCTGACACCACCCCAGAAGAATCATGAAGAGCTAGTGGCAGCAGGTTACAAAGTTAACGGGACATTGAGATGAACAGGGCAGTCCAAACCTCATTAAAAGGTTGTTTCCAGTTCTATGGAGACATCAGTGCATTGGTGATCTTGGGGCACATTTTCAAGTTTTCCTTGGCAACTATGAGGGCTAGAAACACACATTTTTTAAAAAAACCCAGATGCTGATGTCATTATGTGTCTTCTGGAGCCAGGGCCCTGGATGGGTGCCTGTGTCCTCTCTACAAGGGCTAGACTAAGCTGTAAGTGGTAGATGTAAGAGGTAGCTCCTCAGAAATGTGATACCAGTAAAGTGGGAACTCTTCTTGTCCTTTGAAAAATGCTACTTGTACCTCTTGTTAATGTTTCAAACTGAAGGAGAGGTTCTAATGTCAATAAACTTCATCCTGCATGGATTTGAGTTACTTCCCATAATTATTTCCAAAGTTGTTTTTGATCTACTCCAATACCTTCTCCAGTAAGAACTTGCAAGTTAAAGTAGACAATCTTGCAACAAGGAAGGGGGAAGAAAAGGAGTGGCATTTTTCATTCCAATCAGTGCTCTTGGACCAGCACTTGGAAAGTTAACTGATCCTGAATGTCTCTCTGCTGGTCAGCCAAAGTATTTCTGGTGCTTGCAGGTCATGAAATATCAGATATTAAAATCATATGATTCTGATTACTGTCCTGATTCCCCACACACTTCACCTGATTTTATTAGTAGTGAATAGCTTGCAAAATACTAGAGAAAGACTCTTTAACATAGTGATTCTCAAACTGTACTCTGTGGATCACAAGAAGTCATGATGGGTCACAGAATGAAACACTTGGAAAAACAAGCAGTGGAGGACTGGAGAGTTGGGTGGGATTTCTCACTTACTAGCTGATTTACAGAAGGTAAAAATTGGGGAACCAGTGCTTTATTGTATTTGAAATCTCATTTTTCATATTTGAGTGGTTCTCAAACAGGGAGCACCAAAATCATGTGAGAATTTGCATAAACAAGAAAACAATATGTTAAACAGAATGATGTGATTTTCAGGTCTAATATCTTGTGGCCTGTCAGGGTTAGAAAGGAATACAGTATACAACTGGTTCCTTCCAGTGATATATTTTTTTCCAGCTCTAACATGTCATAAGAAATTGAACTTTATAATTATCATTGTTTTCTCAGTCTAGAAATACCTTTGGGGCACTGATCCAAGACAACATATAGCAAGTCCTGGACCTCAGAGCAGTATAGTTTTAAGATCACTAGAAGAGGGGAATGACACTTTTATATTGGATTATTAAACACAACAGTATTTAGAGTGCCAGGTTTTGGATCTTGTTCCAAACAGCCTGTACCACTCTCCCTGACCTTGACTACCACACCTCCTGCCTCTCCTCCTGAATTCTTTCCTTATAACTTATTTCTTGTAAAAGGACTTTTCTACTTCGTTGCTTCCTCAGCAACATGTTAACTAGTAACCACAGGTGCCCGGGGCGTTCTTTAAACATTTCCAAATAGAAATCATTAATCTAAGAAAAAGCACACCAAAATATCACCCTCCAAGTAAACAGCATTCTAATTAAATACTGATTCACCTCTGCGTCAATCCAGTGCTGCACTGGTATAACCCCACTGGAGAGGCAGTGGTGAATCAAGCCCCAGGGGTTTGATTTTTTACCTGTGATATACTGTAGCTGTTTTACAAGCATGATTTGCGATCATCCTAGTGGGGGAATGTGTAGGATGCTTTGTGAATGAAACGTGGCCTAGGAGTCAAGAAATTCAGATTCTATTCCCTTCTCTGACACTCACTTGCTGTGTGACCTTGGGCAAGTCCGTGCTTCAATTTCCCCATTTGCAAAATGGAGATAATAATCTGTCCTAGTTTGGAGAGTCATTACTATGTAAAATGTAAGATAGACTGTGAGTAAACTGCTTTTCCTTCTCTTTATGGAAATTGCTATCATACCCAGTTCTCAGTGCTGACTTGCTCATTAAAAGTAACTCACCAACTTTAGTTGTAGTATTTCAGGACCAGACTGACCAGACCCTGAATGAGCATACAAGAGAGGGAGAGAGCGCATGAAGCTTCTCTTCCTTACACTCCTCTACAGACCTTGCCCCCACCTGAGCACAAGCCTTGGGTCTGGCTGCCACTGCTAGTGCTAGTAGCCAAGCATCCCTCCCATAAAATGAGTGAGGAGAGGCAGGGAAGAAGCAAGGTCACAGGCCCTCCTCTCACTCCTCACCAGATAGGTAGGTTGTGGAAGGGAGAGCTGGCAGCACTCCGTTAAGGCACATAGCAGCAGGTGCACTCCCTCACTTTGGGCTTCCTGGAGTCCTCCCTGGGGCAGTGCACCTTTGCCTCACCCTCTTGGGTGCCAGTGCTGAGAGTACTCAGTTGAGCCCTGCATTCCAAAATCGAGTCCTAAACAACTTTTTGAAGCATGTGGAGAATTCAGCTTCTGACACCCTTATAATAATGACACCACTGTAGATCCTGAGGATAGAAACTATCATTAATAGTGCATTGGGTTTTTTTGGAACACGGAATACAGAAAGCATTTCTAGCAGTTCTGAGATTATTAGCAGCTAAAGAATGTTTTGCCACTCTGCAATACTTTTGCCCTCTTTATGATCTCTCACACCAAGTGTTCCTTTTCCTTGCATTTATAATATTTTCAAAAAAGACGATAACTGAGAAGCAATTAAATACATTGTCCAGGGCACTTTTTAATGTTCAGAGACCCTTTTAACCTAATTCCACAAGAATATTTAGATACAAATAATAGAAAACCTGCATTAAATTATGTATATTCAAATAAGTAATGGTAAGCACCAGGGATTGAAGAAATTTCAGCAAATGGTAGCTTTACCCAGGAAATCTGATAATAGTTGCACTTAGGGTGACCAGATGTCCCGATTTTATAGGGACAGTCCCAATGTTTGGGTCTTTTTCTTATATAGGCTCCTATTACCTTCCACCCCGGTCCCAATTTTTCACACTTGCTGTCTGGTCACCGTAGTTGCACTAGGATGAAATGAATAACAAACTGAGATCTTTTGTGACCCCAAACCACTGTATTTAAACATAGGTTTAAATATCTATTAAGGAAAGAGACTATCTCACATCTCTTCAGTACCTACCTTGCTATTTTATATTATCATTATTTATTATGAATAATAAAAATCAGGTATGTAGCACTATAAATGCATACAGTTCTTTACAGACATAAGTGATCACACATTCCCTGCTTATAACAAACATATATCTAAATTCCTAATAGAGACTATATAGTATTCTGTATATGGACAGGATATGCTGTATAATTAACCTTCATTTCGGATATAGGCTTTGGATTTTAAATCAGGTCACCTATACATCCATAATCCCAAAGCCTTGTTTAGTCATTTTTTTTCCCAAACATTTTTCAAGGTACAAGTGATTCTTGATATTTCATGACCATTAACATAATGATGTCAGAACTGGCTGGCAGCCAGTCGCAGGCATGAAGTGAGGTTTATGGCAGCACGGTTGCCATTTCAGGCAATTGAGTGAAGTTGTTAATGGACAGATTTATCCTTGACTTAAATTGAAAAAGCTCAAACAATAACAAATATGTTTCCTCCCATAAATATTAAGGGCCTGATCCCACTCACACTGGCCAAATTCTGTCCAGACTTACACATGGGGCAAGCCCAACAAATTCAGTGGGTTTACAAAAGGTGCAAATCAGGGCAGAATTTGGCCCATTGACCTCAGTGCTGTTACTCCTCATTCACTCACTCATTACTCCTAAAATCAGAATCTACCCCTGGGTTTCCAGATATAGGGCTAGGTTGTGCCATTTACACAGTGCCTGATGTGGGGGTGCAATTCTGCAACATCCCTGGGCATAGTCTCTCCGGGGGCTACTCATTGTACATGCAGGGTGCATATTCTGTAAGAATGCCACATTTATTGCTCCCGCAGTGCAAGGCCCCTATCCTATAGGTCACAGCTCAGGATAAGGCGATCACCCATGGTGATTTCTGGGTGATTGGAACCCTGGAGGGAGCAAGGTTTATCCTTATGATTGGCTCTTCTGCAAGCCACACAAGAGGGTAAGTAGATTATTGCACATCTCCTCACCCACATGCCTGTTCAAGAACCAGTCACAACCTGGCCCATATACCCTTATTTTCAGAATCAGTAAGAGAATTATAAATGATGGTGATCAAGAAAAACATGATATTCACTCTATTGTCAGCTGAGGATTTATTGACATTCTTTGCTGTCGAAGTCCTGCAAAGACAACAACGAAGCAGGAATTTTAAAGTTCACGCAGTTCTGCTTGAAGGAGCAAGTTTGTAGGTAGTTTGCTATTCTGGTTCAATAGCAAACTACCTACACACAGTTGCATCTTGTCCTTCAGCTCAGCCACCCTATTCTCTATGAGCTCTTTCACGCTGAACAGCAGGTAACCATCAATATTGCTGATGGAGTACATTACAATGAACTCTTAGAAGGATAAAGAGATTAAATGAAACTGAGCCTATGTTGTCCAGTAATTCAGCTATTTCGAGGAATGCATAGTCACTTATTTCATCTGTATTAGTTTGCTTTGGGCATTATACAAATTCATTTTTCATGCAAAGGTTCTTTCCGTAATAAAAAGACCAAGATGAATGATTTTTACACCTAGATGGAAATCAGAAAATGCTCAGTTTCATTGGCTCATTTTATTCTATTTTAAAGTTATGGTTGGTGTTAACATGCCTGTATATGATTCTGTCAAGCTGCAACAGTGCAGAGTAAGACAGAAAGCTTAACTCATAAAATATTGCTGCACCTCAAATCAAGTATGAATATATGTCATTGTTACCTCTCCTGAGACGTAACAGGACACATCTTGAAGGTGTGGTGTCCTGAATGCATGCACATTTGTGAGTGCAGTCATTGTCACACAGTTTGTGTACTGTCACGTGTCCCAGATGATAGAATTCATAGAATCATAGAATCCCAGGGTTGGAAGGGACCTCAGGAGGTCATCTAGTCCAACCCCCTGCTCAAGGCAGGACCAATCCTCAACTAAATAATCCCAGCCAGGGCTTTGTCAAGCCTGACCTTAAAAACCTCTAAGGAAGGAGATTCCACCACCTCCCTAGGTAACCCATTCCAGTGCTCCACCACCCTCCTGGTGAAAAAGTTTTTCCTAATATCCAACCTAAACCTCCCCCACTGCAACTTGAGATCATTACTCCTTGTTCTGTCATCTGTGAACAGTCTAGATCCATCCTCTTTGGAACCCCCTTTCAGGTAGTTGAAAGCAGCTATCAAATCCCCCCTCATCGTTCTCTTCTGCAGACTAAACAATCCCAGTTCCCTCAGCCTCTCCTCATAAATCATGTGTTCCAGCCCCCTAATCATTTTTGTTACCCTCCACTGGACTCTTTCCAATTTTTCCACACCCTTCTTGTAGTGTGGGCCCATAACTGGACACAGTACTCCAGATGAGGCCTCACCAATGCCGAATAGAGGGCAATCATCACGTCCGTCGATCTGCTGGCAATGCTCCTACTTATACAGCCCAAAATGCCATTAGCCTTCTAGGCAACAAGGGCACACTGTTGACTCATATCCAGCTTCTCATCCACTGTAACGCGTAGGTCCTTTTCTACAGAACTGCTGCCTAGCCACTCGGTCCCTAGTCTGTAGCAGTGCATGGGATTCTTCCGTCCTAAGTGCAGGACTCTGCACTTGTCCTTGTTGAACCTCATCAGATTTCTTTTGGCCCAATCCTCTAATTTCTCTAGGTCTCTCTGTATCCTATCCCTACCCTCCAGCGTATCTACCACTCCTCCCAGTTTAGTGTCATCTGCAAACTTGCTGAGGGTGCAGTCCACGCCATTCTCCAGACCATTATTGAAGATATTGAACAAAACCAGCCCCAGGACCGACCCTTGGGGCACTCCGCTTGATACCGGCTGCCAACTAGACATGGAGCCATTGATCACTACCCATTGAGCCCGACGATCTAGCCAGCTTTCTATCCACCTTATAGTCCATTCATCCAGCCCATATTCTTTAACTTGTTGGCAAGAATACTGTGGGAGACCGTATCAAAAGCTTTGCTGAAGTCAAGGAATAACACGCCCACTGCTTTCCCCTCATCCACAGAGCCAGTTATCTCGTCATAGAAGGCAATTAGATTAGTCAGGCATGACTTGCCCTTGGTGAATCCATACTCACTGTTCCTGATCATTTTCCTCTCCTCTAAGTTCTTCAGAATTGATTCATTGAGGACCTGCTCCATGATTTTTCCAGGGACTGAGGTGAGGCTGACTGGCCTATAGCTCCCCAAATCCTCCTTCTTCCCTTTTTTAAAGATGGGCACAACATTAGCCTTTTTCCAGTCATCTGGGACCTCCTCCGATCACCATGAGTTTTCAAAGATAATGGGCATTGACTCTGCAATCACATCAGCCAACTCCTTTAGCACCCTCGGATGCCGCGCATCCGACCCCATGGACTTATGCTTGTCCAGCTTTTCTAAATAGTCCTGAATCACTTCTTTCTCCACAGAGGGCTGGTCATCTCCTCCCCATGCTATGCTGCCCAGTGCAGTAGTCTGGAAGCTGTCCTTGTTCGTGAAGACAGAGGCAAAAAAAGCATTGAGTACATTAGCTTTTTCCACATCCTCTTTCACTAGGTTGCCTGCCTCATTCAGTAAGGGGCCCACACTTTTCTTGACTTTGGGGGGGGGAAGGATAGCTCAGTGGTTTGAGCATTGGCCTGCTAAACCCAGGGTTGTGAGTTCAATCCTTGAGGGGGCCACTTGGGGATCTGGGGCAAAATCAGTACTTGGTCCTGCTAGTGAAGGCAGGGGGCTGGACTCGATGACCTTTCAAGGTCCCTTCCAGTTCTAGGAGATGGGATATCTCCATTAATTATTATTATATTATTATTATTACCTTCTTCCTGTTGCTAACAAAGCTGAAGAAACCCTTCTTGTTACGCTTAACATCCCTTGCTAGCTGCAACTCCAAGTGTGATTTGGCCTTCCTGATTTCACTCCTGCATGCCTGAGCAATATTTTTATACTCCTCCCTGGTTATTTGTCCAATCTTCCACTTCTTGTAAGCTTCTTTTTTGTGTTTAAGATCAGCAAGGATTTCACTGTTAAGCCAATCTGGTCGCCTGCCATATTTACTATTCTTTCTACACATCAGGATGGTTTGTTCCTGAAACCTCAATAAGGATTCTTTAAAATACAGCTAGCTCTCCTGGACTCCCTTTCCCCATCATGTTATTCTCCTAGGGGATCCTGCCCATCAGTTCCCTGAGGGAGTCAAAGTCTGCTTTTCTGAAGTCCAGGATCCGTATTCTGCTGCTCTCCTTTCTTCCTTGTGTCAGGATGCTGAACTTGACTATCTCATGGTCACTGCCTCCCAGGTTCCCATCCACTTTTTCTTTCCCTACTAATTCTTCTGTGTTTGTGAGCAGCAGGTCAAGAAGAGCTCTGCCCCTAGTTGGTTCCTCTAGCACTTGCACCAGGAAATTGTCTCCTACACTTTCCAAAAACTTCCTGGATTGTCTGTGCACTGCTGTATTGCTCTCCCAGCAGATATTGGGATGATTGAAGTCCCCCATGAGAACCAGGGCCTGTGATCGTCTGTTAGTTGCCAGAAGAAAGCCTCGTCCACCTCATCCCCCTGGTCTGGTGGTCTATAGCAGACTATCACCACGACATCACCCTTGTTGCTCACACTTCTAAACTTAATCCAGAGACTCTCAGGTTTTTCTGCAGTTTCATACCGGAGCTCTGAGCAGTCATACTGCTCTCTTACGTACAATGCAACTCCCCCACCTTTTCTGCCCTGCCTGTCCTTCCTGAACAGTTTATATCCATCCATGACAGTACTCTAGTCATGTGAGTTATCCCACCAAGTCTCTGTTATTCCAATCACATCATAATTCCTTGACTGTGCCAGGACTTCCAGTTCTCCCTGCTTGTTTCCTAGGCTTCTTGCATTTGGGTACAGGCCCTTAAGATAACTCACTGATCATCCTGCTTTCTCAGTATGAGGCAGGAGTCCTCCCCTCTTGCACTCTCCTGCTCGTGTTTCCTCCCGGCATCCCACTTCCCCACTTACCTCAGGGCTTTGGTCTCCTTCCCCTGGTGAACTGAGTTTAAAGCCCTCCTCACTAGGTTAGCCAACCTGCTTGTGAAGTACAAACCCCATAAGTACAAACCCTAATTTTCAAGCTCAAATCAAGCATAAATGGGGTTTCCATTTGTAGGTTCTATTACTATGCATAAGTGGCAGTGTGCTACAGAATACACACACAAATGATTGTGTGTACAAACTTGCATGCATATGAATCAACTTGCATCTCCAGTTTCACTCCAATGTGGTTGTATATAGAAAGTCTTGGCATGGGGGTTCAGTTCCCGAAGAAGGTAGTTTTAAAATTTCATTCCTTGTGTTTATATTTTTTTATAGTTCAGAGGCGGTGGGAAGAATCTCCCTCTCTGCCACACCCACCAGACCATTATATAGAAGCCATGTGCAAGAGCCATACAAGCAGGTAGGAGCATTAGGGTCTGGAGTGCTCTTCCCTATGAGTGGGAGCCAGAAGCTGAGTGAGCCAAAAGTAAGTCTGAAAGGGATGGAGTAGCACAAATCCTCATGTACTGGACTTGGAGGGCCGTGATGTGGGTGGTCCTGTAGTGGTCAGAGGAGTAGCTGACTATCCCCCATTGTGGTTCAAGTCTGCGAGTCGGCAGAAGTGCCTAGTGGTTCAAGTCTGTGTATTGGCGGTAGGGGAACCCGGGCCCTTCTGCTCCACTGGGTTCCAACCTAGGGCCCTGGGGCTGGCAGTTCAGGTGTGCAGCCTCGGCCAGGGTATCACCAAGCCAGCACTCTTGGTGACTTCCTAGTTTACCTCCTGCCTCTCCAGAGGCCCAATGGGGTGGGGAACTGACTTGCAATAAAAGGGGTCCGAAGGCTCCTCTCCCTCACTCACAAATAGGCACTCTGCTGTCTCTCCAGTGGCAGCCTGCAGTTCTGCATTGAGGTCTGGTCCAAGCAGCATGGGGCTCCTGCTGTAGCCCTGAAGAAGAAACCAGTGCAGTTCTGCTCCCTTGCACTGAGCTCTGCTGATCCTTTTAAGTTCCACCTCCACTGTGAGCACACCCAGCAGATGCGGCTGGGCAGTGCCTCCTGGGCCCAGAGCTGATCCTTAACCCTCTGTTCCCCAGTGTGGGGTTTGTACACCCCATCCCAGGGGTGTAGGAGTAAGCTGGAGGGAGAAAGCATCCAACAACTACATTAGGATCTTCATAGTAGCACTGAGGGCAGGTATCAGAGTCATCCAGTGTTAAAAATATGCTGATAATCATTATTAGTAGTTCATGAATCTTTCAAGCAGAGTGGTCCAATTTAAAAAAACAAACAAACAGGTTTGAGATGCTTAATTTAGAATTAATTCCCCTCAATTTGTCCAGTTTTGAAGATTCAAATGCAGAGAAGTTCAAGAAAAGCGGTACTGAGTGTTACCCTATAGAACTTCAACTCCATGAAGGAATGGTTACGGGACACAGAACACAGAATGGATGATTGTATAGAATGCTGCACATTTATATCTTTTTAAAGCCTGCACTAGCAGAAACAAGTCTAAATAATCAAACACTGCTCCATAATTATAACAACTGAGGACAGTTGGATCAATTAAATCAATGTTAAAAATTACCTTTGTAAAGCACTGTACAGTATTTCCAATGTCTAACTACGGTGAAATCATTGACATTGCATGAACCGATACATATGATTCCCTGTAATTACACTTCACTATCCAAGGGTAGCCTTTGTGATTAGTACACAGAAAAGCAGCATGCAATCAGTTTAATGTTTTATAATTAAAAAAAGCTCACCGTGGGATATGATGCATGCTAATAGAACACAGCCTTCCTGTTATCTTCTCATTTACATTTAATGACCACTGTCCCTTTAAATGATGGGATGTTCCCTTCCTTTGCGGATGGGTGTCCTTTGATAAGGTTCTGCTTAATTAGCAATCAGGGAGAGACAGTGTTGGTAAGCAACTTCAGACACTGCAGTACCTACATTATGTCCCCAATCTTTCACAGCTAAAGACAATGAGAGTTTTGTCATTGTCTTTACTGAGAGCAGGCCTGAACCCTGTAGTTGTGTTGCCCTCTTAGAGAACTGGTCAGGATTGTGCAGAAGATACTTTATATGTCAATGGATAATGAGACTATCCACATTTACGTTACAAAGGGTAAAGAATATTGAAAAGAAAAAAACCCCACATGCTTCAGGGCATGAACCACGCTCTAACTGACATAGGGCCATGAAGAAGCTTTCTCTGTGAGCAGGTTATTCCATATTTGTCCACTGCAAAGTCTCTTGCACCGTGCTCAAAATCATCTGGCCACAGTCAGAGTTAAGATACTGGACTGAACTAATCCAGTGTGGAAACTCCTACATTCCTATGCCCCTATGTACTTCAATTTAGCCATAATGCAGGATCCAAAAAGGGAAAATTATTTATCAGTAATTAACTGTTCCATTCGTCATAGTTTTCCGTCCATTCTAGAACAGTCTTTAAACCGAGAGTTATAGCTCCACCTCTAAGGAAACAAGGTGTCAAAAGTACCATAATCAAGTGACAGTATCATAGAATAACAGGGTTGGAAGGGACCTCAGGAGGTCATCTAGTTCAGTGGTTCTCAAAACCGGTCCGCCGCTTGTAAAGGGAAAGACCCTAGTGGGCCAGGCCAGTTTGTTTACCTGCCATGTCCGCAGGTTCGGCCGATCGCAGCTCCCAGTGGCTGCGGTTCGCCGCTCCAGGCCAATGGGGGCTGTGGGAAGTGGCACGGGCCGAGGGATGTGCTGGCGCCCTTCCGCAACCCCCATTTGCCTGGAGCAGCGAACCGTGGCTACTGGGAGCTGCGATCAGCCGAACCTGCGGACGTGGCAGGTAAACAAACCAGCCTGGCCCGCCAGGGGCTTTCCCTGAACAAGCAGCGGACCGGCTTTGAGAACCACGGATCTAGTCCAACCCCCTGCTCAAAGCAGGACCAATCCCCAGACAGATTTTTACCCCAGTTCCCTAAATGGCCCCCTCAAGGATTGAACTCACAACCCTGGGTTTAGCAGGCCAATGCTCAAACCACTGAGCAATCCCTCCCCCCATATATACAGGTGGACCCGATCAAAAGCTCCGTTGGATTTAATTGCTAATATCCTATTGACTTCAGTGTGTATTGGATCAGGCCCCAAAGGAGCTAGCACACCTATTTCCATTAGTTGAGTTCCTGCATACCTGGAGTTATTTGGGGGAAACTCTATGGCCTGTCTTATGCAGGAGGTCGGACAAGATGACCACAGGTCCCTCCTAGCCTTAGAATCGATGAATATATATCAGCCATGATAGACTGTTCTTTGGTGATCAGGATAAAAGTAAAGATTTGTTTATCGGGGAAGAGGAGATATATAAGGGAACCATATATGTGATACCTCTCAGCTGGTGGCTTTGTATGGTTAATTTCAGTAAACACTGTCTATCAACTTTCAAGAACCAGAAGAGTAAGCAAACTGTGAAAATTTTCATTGGAAAATAGCTGTTTAAAACAGCTTCTACAGTGGATGCCATTAAAATCTTGACATTTACCACTTCGTGGTATTTACCTTTATCATCT
Organism: Emys orbicularis; assembly: GCF_028017835.1. Lineage (NCBI taxonomy): Eukaryota > Metazoa > Chordata > Testudines > Emydidae > Emys > Emys orbicularis. The sequence continues at coordinate 19,412,735 of NC_088687.1, forward strand.
TATTTGTGGTATTCTCTATACTTTGAATGGGAAAATACCATGATAACTTTAACAACTCTGCACAGTGAATGTCAACATTTTAATGTATTCTATAGTGGGAGAGATGTAGCTGTCAGCTGTGGGGGTGTGTGGCTCTGTTATCTGAAACAGAAATGGCCACTCTGAAGATATTATTCACATGAAACAATTTTAAAGTAGCAGCCAGGGACCCTCTTGGAAGTGTCACTCCATTGTTAACTCACTCTGTTGTGCCTAGATACAGCCAGCATGGGATACATGACACAAAGCACTCATCTATCCTGGTAATAGTCTCAGCATAGGAAGTTAGATAGGTAGGTATGCCAGAATGCAGCACCTCGGTACCCCAGGCATTAATGTTGGAATGTTTCTCACATTTGATTATAAGGTGCCTAGCTGAACCTCTTATGAGTATTTTTCTTTGTTTTGCTGAAACCCAAACTCTTAATTTATGTGAACATTTCCCCTTTGTTTTTAATGTCAATGTCAACATTTTAAACTTGTTTTTTTAAGAACAGCTCCTAGTGACACTGTAAGGAATCTGCACTGACACTGTGGTTAAAAATACCTCATTCCAATAGCCTGATACATGGAATCAGCTCACTTTTTCAAGTAAAGAGCTGTAATAGGGATTCTTTGGACAAGTGCATGGTGAGGTAGGGGCAACAGTGCAAGAACTTTTTTGTGCAGCCCACATAAGGGTTAGCCAGAATTCTAGTCCCTGCACTCTGGGAATTGAAGCTAGCTCTTTTTCCCTACTCCCTTTGGGGTGCCCAGTGCCCCCAACACAGGGTGGCAAGGGAGGGGAGGAGTCAGGGTTGTGCTTCTGCCTGCCATAGGCACCAGCCACAAAAAAGTGTAGCAGTGGATGTGCAGCTCAGCACACCCAGGAACGTTCTGCTGTCTCCCAACGCTTTCCTTCTGGGCAGTACAGCTCAGCACTGCCCCCTCGCTATGGGTTGGGCCTACTCAGCACAATCACCTTCATGCTGGCCTACCATTCTGCAGGGATACATGGTGCAGAAAATCCCTCTGTCTAATGTCATCCAGCTCTGTGCAACTCCAACCAGTCATGATCAATTCAGGGCTAGTGCAGGGGGTGCATGGTCAGGCTAGGGGAATGGAACTGCAGAACCACTTGGGAGATGGAGTGGGGATGGAGGTCATGCAAATGAGCTCTCTGCTTCCTCCCTCAGAGCCTCCTCCTCTCTCTCTGAACAGGGTCTGTGGAGTTTACTACAGGCTTGGTACAGTAACCTCAGTGGAACTGGCACAGCAGAGAGAGGCTCAATACTAAGATCTTTAAAACACCACCAGCAAAAACCAAACCCAAAACACTTATTAGCTGTTTGTGGTGGGGTGATGGGGTGGGGAAAGGTGGTCTTTCTTCTACATACTGCTCCCTGAGACGGGAATCTTTACCCTAATAAACAGTGTGCCTCTCTTAGCTGATAGTTCCAGATGGGAACCCCATTTTGGATCCCTGAGTCAGCTTCTAAGACCTCCCATTCCAGCATCCCCCTTAGAGCTGTGGAAGTACAGTGCAAGGCCACTACCTCTCCAATGACATACCGAAGCACCCTGGGAACAGAGCTACGGATTGCACTCCCTGTATAGGACTGAGCAGCCACAGAGCCATCCTGGGCCTGCTTCTCCTCTCACTAACACAGGTGAGAATCAGGAGGAACTCCACTGAAGTCAATTGAGCTATATCAGTGTAAAAGTGATCAGAATCCAGCCCTACTCAAAATTCCGACAACACTCCACAGGCATGGAGCCTGGCCAAGCCATGAAGTTTTGGCAGGACTTTCTGCTGCAGAGTAAGAGGGCTAGAAATTGGCTCTAAAAATTTAATCCTAAGAAGTAATTTGATTAATTTTAAATGCAGCTTCCTTTTCAATTATTTTTCACAGCAGGCATTCCTATCATTTCTGTCCTAAACATGAGCAATGCTGTTATGTTACTAAGCCTGGCCTGAGTAACCCTATGCAACTCGCATGCAGAATGCTGTGTTCAAGGCAAGAACCATTTCCCCCCCCCATGTGTTTGTACAACACCTAGCAAAGGGGCCCTGATGCTGACCTCTAGGTGCTATAATATACAACAAATATAAAATGTAATATACAAAATAATAATAATAATAATACTGATGCTTCAAAAGTAATTAGTAATCATTTTCTGTGAGAATGTAATCAGAAATTTGCACTAGATTCCCTTTCCCAAGCATCTTAATGAATGTCATGATATGGCAAGTATTCTCAAGGGCAGTGCTGCAAACACTTATGCAAATTGTGGGTGCATTTCCTTGGGAGCCTTGGATGCCCAGCACGTCTGGAAATCAGGCCATTTTTAAAGTGCCTAAATATGAATGAAGTTGCTTAACTTTAGACACCCAAGTTTGAAAGTTTTGGGCTTTGACTCAACATGCCTCAGTTTCCCCATCCATAAAATGGGAATAATTATGATTCTCCACTCTTTCAAAGGTCGTTTTAGATCTAGAGCTTAAAAGCACTGTAAGCATTAAGTAGTATTATGGTGATAATATTATGCACAATAGGATTTCCCGTACATAACAAGTATAGGAAGCTCTGGACTAATACAATACAATTAACAATCAGTGAGGTCTCAGTAGCCAACGAGATGCCAATGAAAGCAATACAATAGATACTGCATATCTTTGCACAAAATTCCATTAAAATAAGTGGATTGTGAAGACAATCTTTATATGAATTTTCGCTCCATAATACTGTCTTTTTGCAATTGATACAGTAAAATGGTGCATAAGCAAAAGGTGTGAGAAACATTAGAAGTGAAATGCACATCGTGATTCAGAACTGTAAGGCCAACATATGTATATTAAGAAAAGAAAATAGCAAGCATTATAAAAATCCAATGTAATTAAGATGTCTATTTTAATTTTACAAATATTGAGCTGCAGACATTCACCTGCATTAATTCACTTAAATATCTCTTTGATCTTCACCGAAACTAGTCAAACTTGGCTTATGTGCCACTGCAAAGAGAGAGAGAGAGAAATTCTCAAAGTGAAACTACTGGACTCACATTTGTTTTTAAATAAATTACCATTCATTTTTGATTGTGAAGTGCTTAGTTCCAATTCTTAATGCACGAACGCAATACTGTAAACCAATTGTTTTCAACCTTCCTCTCCCAGTGAACCCCAAACTACATGGAGCAGCCAGTCAGGACTAACCTTTGGGCATACCACTGGGACAAAGGAACATAACCCCTTGTGGCCATAACCCATCATGTTTCAATCACTGTGAGAATAAGTGTCCAAAATAACTGCATGCTGTAGTGAATATTTATTGCCATGGTATCTGTCAAGTACATCAAGTGCCAGTTGTCACCGACAATTGGTATATGAAGGTATGGAGCTTGGGTGGGGATCAATAACATAACATGCAATGGAAAAAGTTTTGGGGTGGGAGGTGCCACCTGTAATGGGGATTTAGGGGGAAGAGCTCACCTCCAATAGGAACTTGGGGCTGGAAGTTAACTGGAAGCTGGGGAGGGATCTGTCACCTGCAAAGCAAACTGGGATTTTAAGGGCACCGCCACCAGCAGGAGATACAGCTCGTTATTGCTTGTCCCGTCTCCCAGCACACATCACACCACACTGGCTACATGGGAAAGCCCTGAGGAAAGACACTGCTTGGTTTATCTACGGTAATTTCCCCAACCCTTTCTTAGGCACACTTAGGCTTGGTCTACACTAAACCCCCAAATCGAACTAAGGTACGCAACTTCAGCTACGTGAATAACGTAGCTGAAGTTCGAAGTACCTTAGTTCGAACTTACCTCAGTCCACACGCGGCAGGCAGGCTCCCTCGTTGACTCCGCGGTACTCCTCTCGTCTAGCTGGAGTACCGCAGTCGACGGCGAGCACTTCCTGGTTCGACTTATCGCGTCCAGACAAGACGCGATAAGTCGAACCCAGAACTTCGATTGCCAGCCGCCGAACTAGCGGCTGGGTGTAGACATACCCAAAGACAAGAGACTGCAAACGTTTCACTTATAATCACATGCAGTTTTAAAATGAGATGCTAATGAGTAATTGCAAGTGGTTGGGAGAGTACAACTGGGTGAGTGGGCTTGATCCCAAGATGGGGTCTCTATCTTCATATACTCTGGAAGTCATATTACTCACACCAATGCTGGTCTGTTTCCCTCCGCACACCCGCCCAAACCAGAAGGCAGGAGTTCTCCCTCTCTGCCACTAAGGAATGTTAGATGCTTGAGAGAGGAGCAAGGGAGAGACCAGGGATTGGAAGTAGGGAGAATGATATGGAATGGAACTTCCTTCAATGTGGACAGATACATACAGCTCAGACAGAGAAATGGGGAGTGCCCAAAGGTTCCAATGCCTGCCTCTTCCTGCGGGGGGGCCACATGTGTCTTGTTAGATTTGATGGTAGAGATGGATATTTATTGGTATTCAACACCAATGACAAATAAGTGTATTAATCTCATCTTAATTTTAAAATAATAGGTGCAGCAGCATTAAAAAAATATCACAACGAGAGATGTAGCAAGATAGATGGGAAGTATATTACACATGTAGGTGAGCATCATGCCAATACAGAATAACAGATGGATGAATTTGGAGGCATAGGAATTTCCCAGAATTTTATTTCTTTTGTCATTACACATAATAATAAACCAGAGTGTAATTATAGGTACTGCCCTGTGATGACTGTGATTACACTATACTTACACTGGGGTTATAGTCTATTATACCATAATCAGCACTAATTCATATAATTGGAAGTTTAACTATATAATTTAACTACTTCTTACCATTACCCTCTTGGTTTCATACTTAAATACTCACTATTATAATTACTCTCAAGCTATACTTTGATACATGCACCTTGTACACCATCCTGTAACTAAAAGGTCAACTACCTAGGTTACGCTTTATATTCTGATTTCCATGTAACTACAGTATAATTAGAGCCCCTGTATTATAAAGCGTCATTGTATTTTTAACCGTTATGATTGCATACCCTCAGATCATCACTATGTATCTAGCCTTCTCTAAGACCCCAGCCGTTAATTTGTCATGGTATCATACCACAGGGACATAACGGCCCCATAAGTTTCCTGCATGAATTCATGCATGGCTCTCTCCCCTCCTCTGCACACTCTTGTACTGACTCCCAACCAGGCCAACACCACAGTCTGAACCTTCAGCATGGCCACACAGATCTCTACCCAGTATGTTATGTTGTTGCTCTGTGCTCCCCTCCCTCCCTAGATGCTGACATTCAGGGTGGCTTTACACGTAATGAAAAATCCACCTTAACGATTATTGGAGGCAACAGCTATTTTCAATGGATGTTCTCTGCAAAGAACTTTTTTTGCTGATCTGCACTTTATGTCTGAGAGTCTATTTAAGTTCTAAATGAACATGTATTAACTCTCTCCCTCTGTCTCTAGCTTCCTATATGTGCCCGGAGCAGAGAGACCAAAACCTGAATCTCTGAAGCAACAATACAGAGCACCTCAGTGTGTGAGACTTTCTTCTTTTTACTCAGTTTAATTTTTCAGCTAGCTTAGGGAGATCAGGGCAACAGTGAAACATAATGCAAGAACTTGGCATGGGAGGGTGTGTGAGACGATTCTAGTAGGTGTTTGTAGCTGAGAGGAGAGCGGGAAGGAGACTGGGCAGATATCTGTTGCAGACCTTCCCCTGCTTGAGACAATGTAACATGGGGCTCTTAGTTCCCAGAAAAAAACCTTCTTGCCTTCTATCAATTTCTTTTTAATTATTATTCATGAAATGAGGCTGTCATGGCTTGACAGTGTCCCTTTAAGTCCCACTGAGATACTGGGTCTCGTAGCTGACTGCACCCCTGTGGTTTGCATTACTTTTTTATGTGATCCCGTTTTTTCTGGAGTGCTAAAAGGCTTAATTACATTTTACTGGTTTATTCTGCTTGCTCGCGCATATCTTCATTAATCAGGCACACAACATTTTCTCCTCTAAAATGAGAACACGTAATTTTTGTACGTATTTTTGGGGGTGGGGGTTGTTGTCGGTTGTGGCAAGGGATAATATGGGTGAATGCACTGTTTGTTGAAAAATTATCAAGTGTATACCTAAAGTGTACAAGTCATAGACAAAACGAATAAATTGGGTCTAACTAAATTCTATAGCAGCACATTAGGATCCCGATGGATTGAATGTTTGGTTGTGCTGGCAGAATGGAAGGGTCTTATTTCTCAGCATCTTCTAAATCTTTAATTTACTTTTACACTTGGAGAATGCCAGTGTTTACTGTGGTGTCTGTGTAAACCATTGGACAAAAGTTTCCATTTGGGGCCAGATTTCAATTGCCCTATAAGCCCTTGGCTCCAGCACAGGCACCAGCATACTAGTATAAGACTGCCCCTTTCCTTTCTCCCTCCCTTCCTCAGTAACTAGCACTGGTACAGGGGGTCTCTGCACATACTACATAGACAGCTACCCTCTGACCCTTTGCTGCAAGGGGCATTCTGTGGCAGAGAGAAGGCAGGCCAGAAGGAGGCCAGGGAAGATTAAGGATGGAAGGCAGCATGGCCAGGGTGTTTCTTCTGACCTACTAATCTTCCACTGCTGCAAGCCTGAGAAGGGCTGTGGTAGTTGGCAGCGCAATTTAGGGAAGTCCTCTGGCTGCCCTATCTTGCACCAGGGGATGAATTGGCCTCCACAGGCCCTAAATAAGAGAGGCCCAAAACACTGTCCCTCACTCCCTGGTTGGCCGTAGTGATGGCACAGCAATCAGTCTCCCCCTTGGCTTTTAGGACATCATGGTCTTAACCACTGCTTCATGCAGTTCATTGCATGGATAGGACCAATGTTCACCTCAGCTTTGCAGATGGAGGGGAAGAGAAACTGCCCCTCTTGAGTGAAATTGTACACGGAGGTTAGCAGCAGCTCCAGCTTCCAATCCCATGGAGGCTTCTCTGCCATAAACCCAGGAACTGTGTCTTTGTCACTGGGGTGAGATGGAGCTGTAGAGAAGCAGCCACTCAGTCTCCTGCACCACTTCTCCCAAGTCTAGTATTTGCCCCTGTTTAATTGCCTTTCACCAATGTCTAAGGTGTGGTGGACATATATTCTTGGGATATAACTAAAGGCAGCCAGCTTCTGAGCTGTGCATGATGAGAGACCAGGGAGTATTTCAGAAGGACATAAGATCTGCAGAGATGGAGTTCTGTGGCATCTCCAGGTTACACTCCCTGACACCCCTGCAAGGTCAGAGGCACCTGACTGCCTGATGAAAGGTTGCAGTGAAACCCTAGAGCCAGATGCTGCCAGTAGTAAATTTCAATAGGACTACTCAGAGAGTAAGGGACTACTCAGTGTAAGTGAGGCTGGCAGAATTTGGCCCTTTGTGTAGAATACCTTGCTGAGTTTTAACTGTCCCACCCCTGGCTTTTTTTGTAGGAGGGTAGGACATTCTCTCCGCTTGTTTGTAACCATGTGCACTGTGTTTCGTTCAATTGAAAGTGACTTCTACACCCTATTGTATGAACAAATGTTATACTTTAAAGAGACACCACTAATGACTACATATTTCCATCTGAAAAATTTCTACCTACTATTGTTACAAGTAACCTCTAAGGCTACTATCACGGAAAAGGGATTTACACTGCCCCTTTTCCAGACTTTTCTTTTCTGCATTTAACTGTAACTTGTGTATAGCTAGTTTCACAGTTTTGTTGAATGGTGCACTGGAAAATAGCGCTTAACTGGAACAGCTGCAGGAGAGCTGAAATTGAAACTGAGGGCTTGTCTACATGCTGAGTTACTGCGCAGCAAACCAGGGTCTGAATCTACAGTACAACAGCTTGCTGCGCAGCAATTTCCCGTGTAGACACTTCTACAGAGCAGTGTAAGTCTCAGAGTGCGTCTTGGCTGCAGTAGTACTAAAATAAGCTGCACTCCAGGGCTTTCATTGCTCTGCAGTAGTGTCCACTTGGGATGGTCTCATGCGGCAAGCCGGTGAGCTGTAGATTCACACTCTGGCTTGATGCACCGTAATTTGCTGTGTAGACCTGGCTTGAAAGTGAACAGAGAGTAGGTAGCTGTGCACACAAAGGGTATGTCTACACTACGAGAGTAGTTCGATTTTACTTAAATCGAATTAGTGGAACCGATATTACAAAGTCGAACGTGTGCATCCACACTACGAACAGTAATTCGACTTTGTGAGTCCACACTAACGGGGCAAGCGTCGACATTGGAAGCGGTGCACTGTGGGCAGCTATCCCACAGTTCCCGCAGTCCCCGCTGCCCATTGGAATTCTGGGTCGAGCCCCCAATGCCTGCTGGGGAAAAAAATGTGTCGAGGGTGGTTTTGGGTAACTGTCGTCATTCAACCGTCACTCCCGCCCTCCCTCCCTGAAAGCGCCAGCGGGCAATCAGTTCGCGCACTTTTCTGGTGAGTGACAGCGCGGACGCCACAGCACTGCAAGCATGGAGCCCGCTGCGACCATCGCTGCAGTTATGGCCGTTGTCAACACCTCGCACCTTATCATCCACCTTTTTCAGAGGCAGATGCTGAGAAATCGGGCGAGGAGGCTACGGCAGCGCGGTGAGGACATTAAGTCTGAGAGTGGCACAGACCTCTCGCAAAGCACGGGACCCCGCGCTGTGGACATCATGGTGGCAATGGGTCATGTTGATGCTGTGGAACGGCGATTCTGGGCCCGGGAAACAAGCACGGACTGGTGGGACCGCATAGTGCTGCAGGTCTGGGATGAATCACAGTGGCTGCAAAACTTTCGCATGCGTAAGGGAACTTTCCTTGAACTTTGTGAGTTGCTGTCCCCTGCCCTGAAGCGCAAGGACACCCGCATGCGAGCAGCCCTGACTGTCCAGAAGCGAGTAGCCATAGCCCTCTGGAAGCTTGCAACGCCAGACAGCTACCGGTCAGTCGCAAACCACTTTGGCGTGGGCAAATCTACCGTGGGGGTTGCTGTGATGCAAGTAGCCAACGCAATCGTTGAGCTACTGCTCTCAAAGGTAGTGACCCTGGGAAACGTGCCGGTCATCATAGATGGCTTCGCCGCGATGGGATTCCCAAACTGTGGTGGGGCTATAGATGGAACTCACATCCCTATCCTGGGACCGGAGCACCAGGCCAGCCAGTACATTAACCGAAAGGGCTACTTTTCAATGGTGCTGCAAGCACTGGTGGACCATAGGGGACGTTTTACCAACATCAATGTCGGATGGCCGGGCAAGGTTCATGACGCTCGTGTTTTCAGGATCTCTGGTCTGTTTAGACGGCTGCAGGAAGGTATTTACTTCCCGGACCACAAAATAAGTCTTGGGGATGTGGAGATGCCTATAGTGATCCTCAGAGACCCAGCCTACCCGCTAATGCCCTGGCTCATGAAACCCTATACAGGTGCCCTGGACAGTGAAAAAGAACTCTTCAACTACCGGCTGAGCAAGTGCAGAATGGTGGTGGAGTGTGCTTTTGGACGTCTCAAGGGGAGATGGAGAAGCTTACTGACTTGCTCTGATCTCAGCGAAACCAATATCCCCATTGTTATAGCAGCTTGCTGTGTGCTCCACAATCTCTGTGAGAGCAAGGGGGAGATGTTTATGGCGGGGTGGGAGGTTGAGGCACATCACCTGGCTGCTGATTACTCCCAGCCAGACAGCCGGGCAATTAGAAGAGCCCAGCGGGACGTGCTATGCATCCGGGAGGCTCTGAAAGCTAGGTTCCACAGTGAGCAGGGTAACCTGTGACTATTAAGTTTGTTTAAAGAGAAGCTGAACCTGCCACCGTTTCTTTACCCAGTTAATGTTGACTATCCTCTCCAGTTACATACCCCCTTCACCCTGTTTCCCCCCTTCCAACACACCTTTAAAAATAAAATAAAGGGAACTTTGTTCATTAACACCGTTTTCTTTATTAAGGGTTTCATGGTAAAGGGTTGAAACTGGGACGCAGACTGTGGTGGGGAGCGGGTGTAGTGATGGAAAGGACGCTTCTAAACTTGAGGAATGACAGGCTCCTGCTCCTAGAGTGGTCCGCACTGGTGGACTGGTTGTTTCAACGGAGCCTGCCACCCCTCCTTTTCGGGACTCTGTGTGTGGGGGCTATGGAACTTTGTGACGGGGAAGGACGGTTACAGATCCCCTGCTGCGTGGCTCTGTCATCCAGGCTAAGGACCGCTGCATAAGATCTGTAAGCGCCCTCCCCCGCCACAAAGTCACATAGCCCCCCCCTACAGAACATGAAAACCACCTCCCAGACTGACCAGGGTGCCTAGTAACTGCAATGTGTGTGTGACCTGCTGCTGAACCTGCCCCCGTGTCTGTACCCTGGTAAAGGTGACTGTCCTCTCCAATTCCCAACCCCCTTTCCCCCCTTCAGACACACTCTCCTCTAAAAGAACCTGACGGAAACAGTAATTAAAAGAAACGTATTTTTTTTATTAACAACTGCATAGGTAGGGGATGACACTGGGAGGGGGGCTTGGGTGAGGTGGTTTTGGACTGAAGGAAAGGACTTATCAAAACTTTGGGAATGAGAGCTGTCTGGTACTTGAGCAGTCTGCAGGGGTGGAGTGACTGTTTTCACGGCCCCTGCCGCCCCTCCTTCTTGGGACTTTGGGTGACGGGGGGATGGGACTTTGTGGCGGGGGAGGGCGGTTAGAGATAGACTGCAGCGGGGCTCTGTCCTCCTGCCTCCGGTCCAGCAGAACATCTACAAGGCGCCGGAGCGTGTCCGTTTGCTCCCTCATTACTCCAAGCAGCGTTTGAGTCGCCTGCTGGTCTTCCTGCCGCCACCAGTCCTCCCGTTCACTGTGTGATCGCTGGTATTGCGACATGCTCTCCCTCCACTGGGTCTGCTGTGCCGCCTCGGCTCGGGAGCAGCCCATAAGTTCGGAGAACATCTCGTCCCGTGTCCTTCTCTTACGGCGCCTAATCTGCGCTAGCCTCTGGGAGGGGGATGCCGGGGTAGGTCAGGAAAAACTCGCAGCTGTGGGATGGGAAAAAGGGAGTGAATTCCTCACAAAGATACATTTTTGTGAAAAATGAACATAGTCTTTCTCTGTGAACAAGACCATGCACAGCACCTATCACATGCGCACTCAGGACAAGGTCGAATTTTCGGCCTTCCCATTCACTGCCTGGGGTCTTGGAGTACAGATCAGACAAGCGGGGCAGGACAGCGGAATTCGGGTAGCAGGCGGACATGGTAAGCCATAGACTTTTGGCTGCTGAAAGCTCAATTTATAGCAGTTCCCTCCTTTCACGTTCAAAGCAATGCCCCTAGCATTGGCCAGTTCCTGCTGCCGGCAATCCGGCCAGCATGAACTCTGCCCCTGGCCCACCCCCCTCGCGGTTGTCCCTGGGGAAGATCCCTGTATGCTGCCCCTGTCCCGCCTCCACCGCGTGGCTGTAAACCGCCGATTACACTTATGTAAAGGAACAGGCAATCAGTCCCAATACTAACATTCCCCTAATTTAAAGCAGGTCACCATGAGTGATATCACTCTGATGAGGATTTCGGACACTGAGAAAGACCGCATGCTGCGTGAATGCCAGCAAAAACCAGGGCCGTATGCGGCCATGCTGTGCGAGGCACTGATCCCAGAGTACTTGCTGATAGCCTGGCGCGGAAAAGTTTCCTACCATGGAGGACGCAATAAGGCCGCTCTCCCCAGGAACCTGATGCAAAGGCTTTCAAATTACCTCCAGGAGAGCTTCGTGGAGATGTCCCAGGAGGATTTCAGCTCTATCCCCGGACATATTGACCTAATTTTCCAGTAGCTACACTGGCAAGGACTAAAAAGTAGAGCACCTAGGGCAAACTAATCATGAGAAACCGGACATTTTGAGATACTTTTGCAGTAGTTGCACTGGCAAAGACTAAAAAGTTAAGCGCCTAGGGCAAAGTAATCATGAAAAACCCATTGTTAATATTCCATTCCTGTTCTGTTCCAAATAAATGTTTACATGTTTAAAACACTTACCGACTGATCCTTCCCCTGATTCAGGGTCACGGTTAACGCCTTGGGAGGGTTGGTAGGGGATCTCCGTGAGGGTGATGAAGAGATCCTGGCTTTCGGGGAAATCAGCGTTGTAAGCGCTGTCGACTGCCTCGTCCTCCTCATCTCCTTCCTCATCTTCCCCGTCCGCGAACATCTCCGAGGAAGCGGCCGTCGACAATACCCCATTGTCAGAGTCTATGGTCAGTGGTGGGGTAGTGGTGGTGGCCGCACTTAGAATGCAATGCAGTGCCTCGTAGAAACGGCATGTCTGGGGCTGGGATCCGGAGCGTCCGTTTGCCGCTTTGGTCTTCTGGTAGCCTTGTCTCAGGTCCTTGATTTTCACGCGGCACTGCGTTGCATCCCGGCTGTATCCTCTCTCCGTCATGGCTTTGGAGATCTTCTCGTAGATCTTCGCATTCCGTTTTTTCGATCGCAGCTCCGAAAGCTCGGACTCATCGCCCCACACAGCAATCAGATCCAAGACTTCCCGATCAGTCCATGCTGGGGCCCTCTTTCTATTCTGCGATTGCATGGTCACCTCTGCTGGAGAGCTCTGCATCGTTGCCAGTGCTGCTGAGCTCGCCACGATGTCCAAACAGGAAGTGAGATTCAAACTGGCCAGACAGGAAAAGGAATTCAAATTTTCCCGGGCCATTTCCTGTGTGGCTGGTCAGAGCATCCGAGCTCGGACTGCTGTCCAGAGCATCAACAGAGTGGTGCACTGTGGGATAGCTCCCGGAGCTATTAGCGTCGAATTCCATCCACACCTACCCAAATTCGACATGGCCATGTCGAATTTAGCGCTACTCCCCTCGTCAGGGAGGAGTACAGAAATCGATGTAAAGAGACCTCTATGTCAAACTAAATAGCTTCGTTGTGTGGACGGGTGCAGGGTTAATTCGATTTAACGCTGCTAAATTCGACATAATCTCCTAGTGTAGAACAGGCCAAAAAGAAATGGGACAGTGGCAGGGTGGGTCTCAGCCTGTTGACGGTATTGCTTTCAGTCCCAAGGACCCTTCAAAATATAAGCTCTTAATCTTCACTAAAGGATTTTTTAAACAAGCAAACAAACAAAATATCTTACTACTTTAAATAGGCACTCTGTCAGAAAATTGAACTTTTTATATTAGTCAGTTAAAAAGATTATTTTAAATCTCAAATATTATGTTTCTACAGCATGACTCAATGAGCAAAGTGGACATGCTAACAGAAAAAATGACTCGCTACAGATTTAAAAAACATAAGTATTTCTTCATGAACTAACTTAAAAAGGAAATACTGTGACAATTTTTCTGTGTTTTTTTTACTGTATCCGCTCCTTTCCCGTCCCCGCCACATTTTTAAACCTTTGCTGTGATGAAACGTCAAAAATTTGCGTCCTTTCTTTAGCCCTGTTACGTCAGAATGAAGTCTGGATTTTCGGAAGCAAAGATTTCCTGCATTGCTTATGAGCTAAGGCCCCAATACAGCAAACACTTACACACTTGTGTAATTATACCAGTGTGAATAGTTCTGTTCAACTCAACAGCACTAGTCACTTGAGTGAAGTTATAGCCATACTTGTTTGCAGGATCAAGACCCAAGTCTAGTGAAACACATTCTTGACCCGCTGCTACAAATGGTTAAACACCCAGTTTAACAATGACTCAAAGATATGCTGCAGTTCTACTCACCCAAGTCATCATGCAGCTCTTTCTGTTTACTCTTTATCAGAACGGATCTTAGTTCTAAATCAGTTGCCACTGAGTTGAGGGTAGGGCGATTTTAATGGCAGTATAGCCAAAGCAATTAGACTCAACAGATAGTTGTCCTAGTTGGCTTGAGAAGAGTTGCCTTTAGCTTTAACACATAGTAACTTCAACAAATAAATAATTCAAAAATAAAAGGGAAAAGAAATAATAAGGAAAATTATACACATTTCCTTGTAGAGAACCTCAGATTCAAATTCACTGCATGGGGTCAATTAGGAAAGAAAAGTAAGTTTCTCTTCTTACACTTTGTTTCTTAAAAGATTTATTATAAATCAAAGGCATTGCAATAGGGTTTTTTTTTTCATTTATAATTTAAAGCTAAACTCCATCATATGCTTAAGTTACAGAGGCCATTTTCCCCTACAAGAGGTAAACAGTGCAACCAAAGCACTCCAACAATTCAGTTTTCTATTAAATCTCCATTATATTGTATTTCTCAATACTTTATTGAGAAAGTAAAGGAAAAGAAGAAAAATGAAAAGAGAAAAAATCAGAGCAAAGAATGGAAAAGGAGGAGGCAAAGAAAGAAGAAGGATGAGAGGAGAAAGGAGAGCAATACCTTCTTGTTAGTCACTTTTCCTGCTCACCTTCAGGGCCGGCTCCAGGAACCAGCCCACCAAGCTTGTGCTTGGGGCGGCACCTGGAGGGGGGCGGCGCGGTGCGGCGCTCCGGCTCTGGCCGCCGGGGAGAGCGGAGCCCCGGCCGGCTTGCCGCCCTCCCCCCGGCGCTCTGGCCGCCGGGGAGAGCGGAGCCCCAGCCGGGCTCTCCGCCCTCCTCCCGGGGCTCCAGCCGCCAGCGGAGCCGCGGCGGGCTCTCCGCCCTCCGCCCGGGGCTCCGGCCACCAGCGGAGCCGCGGCGGGCTCGCCGCACTCCCCCCAGCGCTCCGGTTGGTCGGGGAGAGCGGCCCACGGCCGGGCTCGGCACCCTCCCCTGCCGCGCTCCGGTGGGGGGGGAGCGGCGGGAGGCTTTTTTGCCTGGGGCGGCAAAAAAGCCAGAGCCGGCCCTGCTCACCTTCTTGCTTTCCGTTGGGGCCTGAGTCATGATTCTTGAATTTTTGGGACTGGCAGAGGCAGATGTAACTGACTACCCAAGGCAGAGGAAAATTGGGCCCAGTAAGTGATACTTGTTTTCCATTGCCACTGAATACCAAAGGCCTCATTTCATTTACACAAAGATCCCTCACACCACGCTGGCAGTATAGAGGGGCCTTACTGTACATGAGAATCAAACCCAACATCAGTGCAAATTACTTTTTACCCCTTAGCCCCATTTTCTGACCAGCCTACAACTGACATGACATCGGCTTACATCACTCTTTATGTCCCCGTTGACCCAGAGACTTCTGAGATATTTGCACCCACTGAAATTAGATCTGAATTTGCATCTAGGGGCCAAATTAATCTTTGATATAACTCCACTTTTGTTAGTGGAGTTACACCAGGGATGAATTTAGTTCATTTTGTTCCAAATTTTATTTCCTGTACACAGGAGAATGTATTATCATTAGGTACAAAATCCCATTTGCTCAAACTCCTTGATCTGTGTTCTGTGTGCCTGAGTTATCATTATTATTATTATTTCACACATGCACTGATACTTTTGGATTAGCACTTAATTAACTGGATATAAATAGAGAGAACAATTGGTGTAAGTCCCACTGGAGAAAACACTTGACTCTATGATGGATCCCAAAAGAAACCCTGGAAACGGCTCAGAAAAGAGACAGCCACCTGCTTTGGATCTGACATGAGTAGATGGACAGAGGCTTTTAGTCTCTTTCAGGAAGCTACCCTACATGGCAGGATATTAAAAACAGCAGCTGTGGTGTCAATGTGGTTATTTGGAGTACTTTCAAACCTTATTCCCACTCCTCGGAACTGGGCCATTGCAGAAACTAGGGATTAATTTGAACTTCAAGTAGGTGTTCTGTACATATATTTTTCTTTCTCCTTTATAATTATCCCAATAATACAATATTATTTTCAGGTATGGTATGGTAAAGTGTTGGGTACATATATTCTACATGCGTCTACTGGAATGACATTCAAATGTGCTGTATTCTGATCATGAAACAGAGAGGATACTTATATTCCAGTATTCTTTTTTCTCCATTTGAAAGGCTAAACATGTATAGGCCTTTCACTATTGCCTTGTACCTTGTGTAGTCATTTAAATAACAAGTGTAAAGGGGTGTAAATCCCTTCTTTTCTAATTTTACACCCACTTTGCACTGGTGTACATGTCTAAACAAGATGTAGCTGTAATCCCTCGGTAAGTATGTGTTACAGATTCCCCCTCTGCTCCTATTCACAGAGAATGAGTCTGTCACAGCCTAGCCAGAGTTCTTTAGTTCTAGCAGTTCATCATGAAGTTACTTCTCGAGGTTCCCAGTTCAGTTCCCAGTATGTTAGCAAAGAAGGTGGCTGTCACACAGGACAATGGAGGCTCAGACCTTCTGTGCAGATCTAGGTACACTGAAGCTAAAGGGAGTTGATGGATGCTCAGTCCTTTGCAGGATCAAGCACCTCATCTACTAATCATGTTTCATTGAATTATGTCAAGAGGAGTGGTGCAGAAGCATATCAATTGCTTCCATCGCTATGTGCACCCCAGCAGAAATTGTGGGTAAGGCAGGACGTAAGTGGCACTCAGATGGAATTTCCTGATATTCAGCTTCTGGCAGGATTTAGTTCTAGGAACAATCTTACAGCATAGTAGGGTTGTGAGAAATGTTACCAGTGGAACCCAAAACTAATGATTAATGCCTCATTACATATTCAAAATCCAGGTGTGTGAGGCTTAAAAGAATTGCATGTCTCTCAAATGGCTCAGGCAAATTTTAGCCTGTCATTTTGTTTCGAAAACCATGCATACTTCTATTTCAGTGCCAAAACAGGTGAAACTCATGGTGTTAAATCAGATTTGGAGCTCATGGAGAGGCAATACTCAAACCAACCCTCAGGGAGTATGAACCCTGACAACTCAAAACTAGTGAGAATATTTGCACAAGACCCTATGAAGTGAGCCCATCAGGTTTCAGGAAGATTTACAGAAAGATGGGAGGAGTAAGCATGTATAGGATACTCTTGGGAGAATTCTTCGCCACTGTGCATGCACAGAATTTATGTCCCCCGCAGATTTCTTTGCTTCCCCAACTTTCTGACAGGGAAGCAAAGGGAAGCCACAAGAGCAGTCATGCAACCCTCCCTAGCAGTATGTTTTGGGTGGCCAGGGCAGCCAGCAGAGAGGTAAATCACTGTGGGGCAGGAGGCAGGATGGGGGAAGACAGTGGTTCCTACCCTGTGACGAGTCACCTGCTAGTCCAGGTTGGGCTGGGGAGGACGGGACTTCCTCTTCCCCTGCATGGCATCTGGGGCCAGGTCTGATCCACTTCTGGATTTCTCCCCCAGCTGCAGGAAGCTCTGCAATCCCCCCACCCCCGCTTCCTGCACCCATTGCTGCTCAGCTGCAGGGAGAGGGATCCCTGTACAGGGAGCTGCTCCCCCCATCCGCCCAACCCCTATGCATCCAGACCCTCATACCCAGACCCTCCCGCCAA